>NC_091760.1:75169635-76419635 GCF_029378745.1 Bos indicus | reverse complement strand
TTGTTGTTGTTTTGTCACTACATCATGTCCAACTCCAGCTACCCCATGGACTGCAGCCTACCAGGCTCCTCTGTCCACTGGGATTTCCAAAGCAAGAATACTGGAGTGCATTGGCATTTCCTTCTCCAGGGAATCTTCCCAATATCCCATTTGTATATTTTTGCTTGTATTTCTTTTGCCTTAGGAGACAGACCCAAAAATATATTGCTACAATTTATGTCAAAAAGTGTGATGCTATCTTCTAGTAGTTTTATGATTTCTGGTCTTAAATTTAAGTCTTTAACCTATTTTGAGTTTATTTTTGTATATGGTGTGAAGAAATTTTCTTATCTCATTCTTTTGCATGAGGCTGTCCAATATCCTAGGATAATTTATTGAAGAGATTGTCTTTTCTCCATTATATATTCTTGCCTCCTTTGTCACAGAGCAATTGACCATAAGTGCATGGGTTTATTTCTGGGCTTCTTATTCTGTTCCACTTATCTATGTATCTGTCTTTGTGGCAGTACCATGCCATTTTGATTACTTTAGTTTTGTAGTATAGTTTGAAATCAAGAAGCATGATACCTCCTGATTTGTTCTTTTTTTCTCAGGATAACTTTGGTGGTTCAAGGTCTTTGTGGTTCCATACAAATATTAGGATTATTTGTTCTAGTTCTGTGAAAAATGTCTCAGAGATTGCATTATATCTATAGATTGCTTTGTGTAGTATGAACATTTTAGCAATGCTAATTCTCCCAATCCAAGAACACAGGATCTTTCCATATCTTTGTATGATTTTCAAATTCCTTCATAAATGTTTTATAGTTTTCCAAGTATTGGGCTTTCACCTCCTTAATTAAGTTTATTCCTAGGTACTTTACTTTTTGATGTGATTATAAAAGAAATGTTTTCTTGATTTCTCTTTCTGGTAGTTCATTATTAATACACAGAAAAGCAACATATTTCTGTATATTAGTCTTGTATCCTGCAACTTTACTAAATTCATTTATTCTAAAAATATTTTGGCATAGAATTTAAGGTTTCCTATGTGAGAGTTGGACTGTGAAGAAAGCTGAGTGCCAAAGAATTGATGCTTTTGAACTGTGGTGTTGGAGAAGACTCTTGAGTGTCCCCTGGACTGCAAGGTGATCCAACCAGTCCATTCTGAAGGAGATCAGCCCTGGGATTTCTTTGGAAGGAATGATGCTAAAGCTGAAACTCCAGTACTTTGACCACCTCATGCGAAGAGTTGACTCAATGGAAAAGACTCTGATGTTGGGAGGGATTGGAGCAGGAGGAGAAGGGGATGACAGAGGATGAGATGGCTGGATGGCATCACTGACTCGATAGATGTGAGTCTGAGTGAACTCCGGGAGTTGGTGATGGACAGGGAGGCCTGGCGTGCTGCGATTCATGGGGTCGCAAAGAGTCCGATACAACTGAGCGACTGAACTTAACTGATATATAATATCATGTCATCTGCAGACAGTGACTATTTTACTTCTTCGCTGTCTCTGAAAGTGAAAGTGAAGTCGCTCAGTCGTGTCCAACTCTTAGCGAGACCATGGACTGCAGCCTACCAGGCTCCTCCATCCATGGAATTTTCCAAGCAAGAGTACTGGAGTTGGGTGCCATTGCCTTCTCTGTCTCTGAACTGAACCATTATGTGACACTTTCACTGAAGTATGTGCTCTTCAGTTCACCTGGCCAATGAAGCTCATGATAATGTGCCGTTACAGTTTCCAGGTGAACCTTGAGTTTCTAATCCTTGTTCCAAAGTTTTTATCTGTATATACACAGGATTTTTCAGTCTTATTTTATCTTCCCATTTGCCTTAATTTAAGACTTCAACATTTGTTCCTTGTTCTAGTTAGGAAAATGATTTTCTTGCCTCTTATAGCATATGGTAGCTAGCTTTCAAGTTCTGTAGCTTTCAAGGTCTACTCCTGCTTCCAGAAGTATCTGTTTGTGTAACTACAGTGGAGGTAGGAGTAGTTGCTCATTTTCTTATAAACATTTAAAATTACTTTTCAAGGTCAGGTGGCACCATGGCTATTATTAAGTTGGTGAGACAGAGAAAGAAGGTTCACAACTGCCTGTGCTGTTCTTTGCCCATTTGGGCCCCTGGCTTTTTTACTGCCCTGCAGCTGAACTGTGCCAGCGAGAACCATGCCTCTCTTCTCACTCTCGTCTGGAATCAATAAGTCTTCAGCAAGATTTTCTCTCTGCTTCTAATACCTTTCCCTTTCTATCTCCTCTGTCATTTGTGTCTATATCTCAAACCTAGGTAAGATCAGTAAAAAGATGTTTCAAGCTTTTAAATGTTTTTCTTATCAATGAGTTTGTATAGTATTTCAATTTCACAAATGATCTAGGAATGTCTTTCCATGGAAATGATCTTAGATGTTGAACTGAAAGTATAAAATATATGCTAATGCTGAAAGAAAGGGCAAAAGGGACATTACACAAAGAAATATTTTATGGCCAATATAATAGCATATCAAGCCACTTCTAGAATAACTAAGCATTGCTTATAAAAAACATAAAAGGTCAAATATCATATCTCATAATGCAGAAAGAAATCCATTCAATTTTAAAGTTGTTTCTGCAGTATCCAAAGTTACTTGGAGGACAAAATAACTGGGGCTAATAGACCTTAATATGTCACTTGCTTGTGTGGATGATCAAAATAGAAATTTAAAGGAATAAGGCAGATAATTCAAGGCTACCATGACATGTCATCAATCTCTGAAATGATTTTGTATCCAGCTTATCCTAATGCCATGATGATTTTTTTTTTGTTTCAACCCTGCATATTTTTCCACCAAAGAACCAAAATTCAGTTTCTCTATTATTTTAACTGTGCAATAATCATCATCATAATTAATGAAACCCTATTCAGCATTGACGCTTTTAAAATCAATACAAAAGATGAGGCTTACTGGAGTCTGGAGGCAGGCAGGAGGCTTATCCTGATATGCAGCTAAAGGCTTGACTTCTGTTAACTGGTTTCACCTCTCCTTTAAGAAAACACTTCCTCATTTAGGGCTTTCAAATAACCAGCATTCTGAGCCAATACCAATTCTCTCTTCATATTAAATTCAATTCTTTTATGCTTTATCATTTCATTCTACCCTCACTTTTACTTCAGGTTGTTATACTGTTCAAGATGATGGCAACTAACCATAAGTGAGCAAGATGCCAAAAAGGAAGCATCTGTTATTTTCAAAGCTCTTGTTAGTAATACAATGCTATTGGTCTTAATAGTTATCTCACTTTCATAACAACAATAAAACAAGAACACAGAAAAAGAAGAGATAAAACAAACAAAAAACTAGAAAAAAAAGCAATGGTTTCTTCCATAACCAAAACATTAAGATTCTGACTAGAATTAAAGATGCTCTGGGCCCCAGCTGTTTTGACAATTTTATCATTTAAATGAATTGATGTAGTATGTAAAGGTCCTATAGTAAAATAGTATAAAAACCCTTGCATGTGCTGTTGCCTTTGTCAGGAAAGCTCTTCCCTAGATTCCTCTGCTCTGCTCTTTTGTTAAGTCTTCAGATAATTTTTAAAAATATTTGTGCCAATTGTCTTAAAGCAGCACAACAGTTTCCTTACAGTGCTTTGTTTTTGACCATATCATTGTTACTGACAACGCACTATACCTTTATTTACAGATTATCTACTTCACTAGAATACTCTTGCCTGGAAAATCCCATGGACTGAGGAAACTGGAAGGCTGCAGTCCATGGGGTCGCTGAGGGTTGGACATGACTGAGCGACTTCACTTTCACTTTTCATCTTCATGCATTGGAGAAGGAAATGGCAACCCACTCCAGTGTTCTTGCCTGGAGAATCCCAGGGACGGGGGAGCCTGGTGGGCTGCCGTCTATGGGGTCGCACAGAGTCGGACACGACTCAAGTGACATAGCAGCAGCAGCAGAATATGAGTTTAAAGATGGGTAGGGATTTCTTTTGTTTTGTTCACTGCTGTATCCTCATAGCCTAAGACAGGGGCCTGACACAAAGCACGTTCTCAATAATTATTTGTTGAGTTAATTAACAAAATACGGACTCTTGAAAAATAATTATTTTATTTAAAACTATGCATGATATAATTATAACATCATAATGAATATCCAATCTAACACCTATCTTATTTTTTTTTTTAATGTTTAGTTTTTTTTTTTTCTAATTTTATTTTATTTTTAAACTTTACATAATTGTATTAGTTTTGCCAAATATCAAAATGAATCTGCCACAGGTATACATGTGTTCCCCATCCCGAACCCTCCTCCCTCCTCCCTCCCCATACCATCCCTCTGGGCCGTCCCAGTGCACCAGCCCCAAGCATCCAGCATTGTGCATCGAACCTGGACTGGCAACTCGTTTCCTACGTGATATTTTACATGTTTCATTGCCATTCTCCCAAATCTTCCCACCCTCTCCCTCTCCCACAGAGTCCATAAGACTGTTCTATACATCAGTGTCTCTTTTGCTGTCTCGTACACTGGGTTATTGTTACCATCTTTCTAAATTCCATATATATGCATTAGTATACTGTATTTATGTTTTTCCTTCTGGCTTACTTCACTCTGTATAATAGGCTCCAGTTTCATCCACCTCATTAGAACTGATTCAAATGTATTCTTTTTAATGGCTGAGTAATACTCCATTGTGTATATGTACCACAGCTTTCTTATCCATTCATCTGCTGATGGACATCTAGGTTGCTTCCATGTCTTGGCTATTATAAACAGTGCTGCGATGAACATTGGGGTACACGTGTCTCTTTCCCTTCTGGTTTCCTTAGTGTGTATGCCCAGCAGTGAGATTGCTGGATCATAAGGCAGTTCTTAGCAAGGTGAAAAGACAGCCTTCAGAATGGGAGAAAATAATAGCAAATGAAGCAACCGACAAACAACTAATCTCAAAAATATACAAGGAACTCCTACAGCTCAACTCCAGAAAAATAAACGACCCAATCAAAAAATGGGCCAAAGAACGAAATAGACATTTCTCCAAAGAAGACATACAGATGGCTAACAAACACATGAAAAGATGCTCAACATCACTCATTATCAGAGAAATGCAAATCAAAACCACTATGAGGTACCATTTCACACCAGTCAGAATGGCTGCGATCCAAAAGTCTACAAATAATAAATGCTGGAGAGGGTGTGGAGAAAAGAGAACCCTCTTACACTGTTGGTGGGAATGCAAACTAGTACAGCCACTATGGAGAACAGTGTGGAGATTCCTTAAATAACACCTATCTTAAATTCCAATACAGATTTGTATCAGTATACACTCTTCAGTTCATCAGATACATTTGCACAAGTATCTAGTTATTAAAAAATATCAATATAACCTAGTTAAGCCAAGCAATTAAAATGAAATAAAAATCCAAACAGCACCATTTATCTGACTTCAGTGTTCTGTTTACTTCAAATACATATGTATCTTTTTAAAAAATTAAAGTTTTTTTTTTCTCCTTTTCATGACAAAGAAATGGAGTCATGAGATCAACAGAACACAAGTGATTTTAAAGCAGAAGGTGATCAGTTTGCATTAGCATAAAATCCCACTTATACTTTTACCCTTTTTTCTACATGAGGATCTGTAATTATTATATAGAATATCTAAAGTTGGTATATTTGATGACACTGAGAACACTTGAAAATTTTTATTATCTACAGAATCAGAATATTTTATTTGCATTTAAAAGCATGTACATTTTCTTTCAACAATTGGATCATTTAAGATGTAAAAGCTGTGCTTGCTTTTGCAACATATAGAGTAAGATGTAAATGCTAATTTATTTATTTCATAGTGTTCAAAGTAGCTCTGAAACAAAAGTTACAGTTTGATTTTTGAATCTAATTAATCGAACACTTGCCATATGCCATCTATTCTGCTATCTCTGGGACATCTAAGGTCACCAAAAGACAGTGGTTGCTGAAAGGATTGCACAGAACAGTAGAAAAGATGATTTCTTTGTTTACGCACACATTTATTCATATATATATATATATATATATATATATATATATATATATCTTGCACCAAAAATGATTTAATGTAAACTACAAAAGTTTATACACTATAAAGCATTCTGAGTTATAAGCTGGTAAAAAAGACAAGGATAAATAAGGATAGGCCAATGAAATATGGCCAGAGATAGGTTATTGCATAGAATGCAGACTATGGAACAGTATATACTTCTGAGGAGCATCTATGAATTGATGAGGACAATTCAACGTTCACTAAAGGTAACACTGGAAGTAAGCACACAGTACAGTTTTAACAGTTAAGGTAGTGGATAACGTTAAATATTTCTTTGGAGATCTTGATTGAGTCAGAGAAGGTGTCCTAGAATAAATGGCATTTACCCTAAGTTCCTGAGGAAGAGTAATAATTGTTCAGACAGATTGAGTTGGGTGTTTCAGTACTCTAGGCAAAGAGAAAAGTGTGTGGCATGTGCAAAATTATGGAAGCATGCATAATTAAAACAGCAAGAGACATTTGGGAAATTACAAGCATAAAGATGAAATGGGAGAACAAGTGATGATGGTAAGCTGGGAGGCTGGCCTCTGGCCAGTTCTTGTGCAATACAAGGTTGATATCAGACAGGAAAACATAGGTGATGGTGCATGACAGTGAACACATTTTTGGATGGTGGCTTAATTGTGTTTTGGGGAGAAGATATTGTGAATCTTTCAACTTTTAAATATGCCATAATGTTTATTCTTAGCCAAGAGGTGTGCTGTTGGTCTCAATCACCCGCGGATAACCTGAAGCCATTCTCAGAGCAGAGGTGCATCCTCTTATTATCTCTGTATCATGAAGTGATCCTCCAAATGCAGGTTCTTCAGAACTAAAACGATGCAGACAAAGACAGTGGGGATTTACAGAATCCTAGTCTTACATGCGGAGAAGGCAATGGCACCCCACTCCAGTACTCTTGCCTGGAAAATCCCATGGACGGAGGAGCCTAGGGGACTACAGTCCATGGGGTTGCTAAGAGTCGGACAGGACTGAGAGACTTCACTTTCATGCATTGGAGAAGGAAATGGCAACCCACTCCAGTGTTATTGCCTGGAGAATCCCAGGAACGGGGAAGCCTGGTGAGCTGCCGTCTATGGGATTGCACAGAGTCGGACACGACTGAAGCGACTTAGCAGCAGCAGCAACAGTCTTACATGGCTGCTTTAAATATTTTTTCAGCAGTAATATTTCAAAAAGATGCTACTTCACTGAATAATTATAACATCTTATTTTCCCCCCAATGAAATATATCTCATTTCAGACAGGAACAGGTAATGATTTTAAAAGGGCAGAGATCTGGTGCAACACAATGTTTTTAATTTTATTCTTTGTTTCCTGCCTCTCACAACTATTCCTTTTTTGGAGCATGATCTTCACCCTCAGTGAACCTTTCCCCCTATACAGGCACTATTACAAGCTAAGTATTTCCCCATACTTTGGTTTCTCATCCCATGGCTAACAGTGCAAGCCTCTAAGCACTACTCTGATTGTATCACTAGCCCTGTTCACATGACTCACTTTTGCTTATTGGAGAGTTCTAGCTGAGTAGGTGGGCATTTGCAGTCCTCCACTATCTGCAACATACATAAACCAGGTGCTTAGGTTAGTTCAGTTCAATTGATCAGTCACATCCAATTCTTTGTGACCCCGTGGACTGCCGCACACCAGGCTTCCCTGTCCATCACCAACTCCCAGAGCTTCCTTAAAATCATGTACATCAAGTCAATGGTGCCATCCAACCATTTCATCCTCTGTTGTCCCCTTCTCCTCCTGCATTCAATCTTTCCCAGCATCAAGGTCTTTTCCAATGAGTCAGTTGTTTGCATCAGCTGGCCAAAGTATTGGAGCTTCAGCTTCAGCATCAGTCCTTCCAATGAATATTCAGGACTGATTTCCTTTAGGATTGACTGGTTGGATCTCCTTGCAGTCCAAGAGACTCTCGGAGTCTTCTCCAACACCACACTTCAAAGCATCGATTCTTTGGCACTCAGCTTTCTCTATGGTCCAAATCCCACATCCATACATGACTATTGGAAAAACCATAGCTCTGACTAGATGGACCTTTGTTGGCAAAGTAATGTCTCTGTTTTTTAATATGCTATCTAGGTTTGTCATAGCTTTTCTTCCAAGGGGCAAGCGTCTTTTAATTTTATGGCTGCAGTCACCATCTGCAGTGATTTTGAAGCCCAAGAAAAGAAAGTCTGTCACTGTTTCCATTGTTTCCCCATCTATTTGCCATGAGGTGGTGGGACCAGATGCCATGATCTTTGTTTTCTGAATGTTGAGTTTTAAGCCAGCTTTTTCACTCTGCTCTGACACCTTCATCAAGAGCCTCTAGTTCCTCTTCACTTTCTCCCATAAAGATGGTATCATCTGCATATCTGTGGTTATTGGTATTTCTCACTGCAATCTTGATCCCAACTTGTACTTCATCTAGTCCAGCATTTCTCATGATGTACCCTGTGTATAAGTTAAATAAACAGGGTGACAATACACAGCCTTGACGTACTTCTTTCCCAATTTGGAAGCAGTCTTTTGTTCCATGTACAGGGGGCAGGTAAGGTGGTCTGGTATTCGCATCTCTTGAAGAATTTTTCACAGTTTGTTGTAATCCACACAGTCAAGGCTTTGTCATAGTCAATATCCTAGTCTATATTCATGCTCATGAGAAGTTTTTCTTCCATACATAATTATTTTTCTCCCCTTTGTCATAACTCCCAACACACACACATCCCATCTCTACACAATGAAATTCTGAACATTCTTCTAGGTCCGGTTCAAATGTTATCTTTTCTTCATAATGTCATTTGTCCTAACTGCTGTTGAACCAAAACCTCCATCCTTTTTGGCCCAATAGCAGTTTATTTCTCTTTTCTAATTTGTAGTATTGTGTACTGTTTTTACTTACTAGACTCTGTTTTTTGGGTAGACAGAAAAATTATTTTTCCCTCTTTGTTTCTTTGCATTTTAACCCCCATTCTCACCCTAAACCTCACAGACCTTGGCCTAGTACTCTATATGTTGTGTTTCTGTGTATGTGTTTGTATGTATATACACACATTTAAAAAAAATTGTTTAAGGATTTCCCTCTTTTAGTCAGTTAATACATCCATCACATATTTTCACATATTTATTGTTTTGTATTTCTGGTGAGAACTTTTAAATTATAATAATATTCCCTTATGTATATATAAAATCTATGTATTTTATATTAAATATGTATGTGTTTTTATTTCATATATATATATACATCTTTACCCTCTCATCTGTTGACAGACCCTTAAGTTGCTTCTATGTCTTGGCTATATTGCAAATATTGCTGCACTAAGCATGGGAATAGAGATACCTTTTGATATGTTTTAATTTCCTTTGGATATATATCCAGAAGTGGAATTGCTGGATCACATGGTAATTTTTTTTTAATATTTTGAGAAACCTTCATACTATTTTCCATGGTAGCTGCATTAATTTACATACCTACAAGCAGTGCCCAAGGATTCCCTTTTTTCCAGTCATGGCCGACATGACTTTGCTTATCTCTGTTTTTTTGACGATAGCAGGTGTGAGGTGGTATCTCATTGTGGCTTTGATTTGCATTTTTAGTGATGTTGATCTTTAGTGATGTCGGTCACTTTTTCATGTACTTATTGGCCATTTGTATGCCTTCTTTGGAAAAATGTCTTTTTGGTTCCTTTGTCCATTTTTAAATCAGATCTTTTTTATTTTTTGCTATTTAGTTGAATATACCTTTTATACATTTTGGTTATTAATTCCTTATCAGATATATTATTTCAAATTTTTATTTCATTCTGAAGTTGCCTTTTCATTTTGCTGAGAAGTTTCTTTGCTTACTGAGCCTTTTAGCTTGAAGTAATCCCACTTCTTTAATTTTGCTTTTGTGCCTTTATTTTTGATGTCAAATCCAAAAAATCATTGCCAAGACCAATGTTAAGAATCTTACCTCCTACATTTTCTTCTAGAATTTTTATGTATATTGTGAGTTTTTCATTAAAGTATGGAAAGATGCTAATTCATAAAATAAAACAAAATAGCATCTTTGAAAACAGCTGTTTTGGTGACAGGTAACATGTAAGAGTTGCACTGCATTGCACCAGGGAGATCATTAGGAAGATTCTGAAGGCCCAGCTAAATGACAGTTCAAACAAATTAACCACCTACATGGGGCTATAATGCATTTCATTTCCTGCTGCTGGCCACATGGAAAGAAAATTCCTCACAAGTAAATCAGGCAGCTTGTTGAAATGCTGGAAAAATGTCACAAGGCCCTGGACTGAGGCCACAAAGATCAATTATAATCTCTGTAGGTCTGCTGACATCATCTGTCTTTGTTGTTCACAAAAATGAAAAGCAGATTTCATAATTCTATTATTTGTGTGTACATTACTCTTTATTAGCTAGAGAATACATCAACATCCATTATTTCATTTACTTATATCAACAAATCAGTGAATGAAAAGAGGCTACATTTACTTGTCCCAATTATAAGACAGGGAAGCCGAGCCTTACAATTGTTAAGTAAATTAATAAATATCGCAGAGTTTCTAAGTTGCAAAACTAACTTGGGATGCAGAACTTCTACTTCTAGAAAAGCATTCTCCAACTTAGAATGGGCAGTACATCTCTGATTTTGGAAGAAAAAGATTAGGGATGATTCTTAAAAGATTAGAAATCTCTTACATTCCAATCCAGGTTGAAGTTTTGTTTTTGTTTTTTATTGTTATTTTCTGCCTGTCTTGGAATGTATGATGAATTTATATTGTACCAGTTGAAGTGGGCTATAAATATGTTTTTCAGAATTCGTTTCTATGCCTAGGTCCTAGTTAGTGTAGTTCTCTTGATCATCTTTTGGCTTCTATGACTTCTAGGCCAGGTACAAGTCTGTCTCTTGGTTGAAGAGCATCAGCATATCCTGTAGAATAACTGCAGCCCTGAAGTTGGAGGTTAGGAGACAGTGAGAGGCTAATATGAGATGGAGACCTTTGTCCTCATGAGCTACAGCTTGTCCGTGTCCTCATCAACTTCATATCCATCTTCCCTTCCATGCTGCGTGCTTGCCTGTGAAATTCCAACTGAATCACAGTAATCTTATATTGACTGTTGGACCAACTCCCACAATGGCTTTAGGTCAAATTCTACACTAAATGCTTTATTTGATTGTATATGTACATACATATTGGGTTGATCAAAAAGTTTGGGGTTTTCCATAGCGTCTTACAGAAAAACCTGAATGACCTTTTTGGCCAACCCAATATATTATATATAATACAAAGTTGTATATAACTGTGTGTTTATAACTTTATATGTTGCTACTATATGAGGTAGATAAAAAGGAATATGTCTGTAATAATTCAGGAGTATCCCCTTGGATGTTTTTCCATAATTGCATATCCTGTGTTTAAAGTCAATGGAAAAACTTTAATGGCCCAATACAAGCAGGTCTGCTAAAAGTCCATACGCTTCAAGAATGAAAGTGTGGGACATCTTAGCCAGAAAGTAACTGACCAGATGAGGTACTTGCTGAGGATAAAGGGAACACAGGACACGTAGTGGGGAAATGTAGCTATAAATACCAGTTATGACTATAAGGCTGGTTGCAGAAATGTGAACTCTATTAGTCATGCACATTTCTTCTTTATTTTGATATGAATCGACTTGTCAAATTGGGATTAATAAACAGCCCATGAAACAGACACTAAAGAAACTAAAGGAGAGTGTGGTGACAACTGCAGTAACAAATGCCCAGCTGTTGCCCCACACTGACAGGGTGAGCCAGCACCAAGCAGCAGTGTGCGTGAGCCGTACAGTGCCTCATGTCCCTGCACCACCTTCCCAGTGTAACAAATATATGTTATGGCTTGTTTTGCTTCCCTTTCCCACTTCAGTCTCCAGCACAAGACACAAAGACAGCAGCCTTCTTGTTGTTGTCAGTCACTCAGTTGTGTCTGACTCTGCAACCCCATGGACTGCAGCATGCCAGGATTTTCTGTCCTTCACCATCTCCTGGAGCTTGCTCAAACTCGTGTCCATTGAGTCAGATATGCCATCCAACCATCTCATCCTGTCGTCCCCTTCTCATCCTGCATTCAATCGTTCCAGCCTCAGGGTCTATTCTAATGTCAACTCTTCACATCAGGTAGCTGAAGTATTGGAAGGACTATATATGGTGCAATTTCTTCTCTTGAAACTGTACTGATTCATAACTCAAAAATATTAGACTTAACATGAGCAGAATTTGGTTCATTATTAGGCAAGGTGCTTTGCTCTGAGGCTGCACTAAATAATGACATTACAATAGCTAAAAGGTATTCTTACCATGTGACAAAACTGTTCAAAGTGCTCTATATTTACCTCTAATTTTAATAAATAGCAATAACCTTGAAAATAGGTACTATTATCATTCTCATTATACAAGTCAGGCAACTGAGTTATATGAAATTTAATTCCCATCTCCAATGTTATATAATTGAAGTGGAGTGCCTACATCAGTCTCTCACCAACTACCATTGGAAGCCCAAGAGTTGATCCCCCAAGCACCTGTACTAACCACTATGTTATGTATGGGGCTTCTAGTCCAATCCTTCTGAATAATTTGATCTGATTTCCTTCTGTGTCAGTTAATGGGCTAGAGGAGGGGGAAATGAGATAATGGGTTTGTCTGTGTACTTAAATGAGTTTTAGGCAGTAGGGTGAATTGTTGATAAAAGAAAAGCAAAAGAAGTATAAGGGGAGAAAATAGTTAACAATATTTAGACCTTGAACATGCAGTCACCAGGGAATGAATAAGCCACTTGTGCAGTCATCTAACCTTGTCTCAGTGGAAATCAAACATTTCCTACAGCATACATAATATTTTATCAAACAACAGTCTGGCTTGGTGTGCCAGACATCTGGCAAAAGACACCATGTTCTAACTTTTTCTGACCTTGATCTTGTCAGGATTTTAGAATCATCAATTTTCATTTCATATTAAGTACATTAAAATGATTATATCCTATATTTAAACATACAATCAAATTATTCTCTGTTCTTATGGTAGAATTTAATTTAAGAGGATAATAGTTTCAGTGATCAAATTAACAAGATTTTCCTCATCTAGTATCTTTCAATTTTGTATTGAAAAATTTTATGTAGTGTAATAAAATTGACCATATTAAAGTGAACAATTCAATGGCATTAGCACATTCACAGTGTTGGGCCACAACTGCTGCTGCTAAGTCACTTCAGTCGTGTCTGACTCTGTGCGACCCCATAGATGGCAGCCCACCAGGCTTCCGCGTCCCTGGGATTCTCCAGGCAAGAACACTGGAATGGGTTGCCATTTCCTTCTCCAATGCATGAAAGTGAAAAGTGAAAGTGAAGTCGCTCAGTTGTGTCCGACCCTCAGCGACCCCATGGATTGCAGCCTACTATCTCTGTCTAATACTGAAACATTTTATTCACTTCAAAAGGAAAGTGAAAGTGAAAGTCACTCGGTCATGTCCGACTCCTAGCGACCCCATGGACTATACAGTCCATGGAATTCTCCAGGCCAGAATACTGGAGTGGGTAGTCTTTCCCTTCTCCAGGGGACCTTCCCAACCCAGGGATCGAACCCAGATCTCCCACATTGCAGACAGATTCTTTACCAGCTGAGCCACAAGGAAAGCCCTCCAAAAGGAAACCTCGTATCTATTATGCAGAGTAATTATTTATTGTCTTCTATTAAGAAAAATATCTTATGTGGAAATTTCTAGTTGTTTTTTAAAGTCTCTAAAAACTGTCTCTCCTTCTGCATTGGCTTTTTGTCTTTTACTTACTGATACTAGCAGTCTCCCAATCTCCGACAGTTTTTCAATTTGTGTGCAGGTATATATTAATATCTATTATCATAGATATCCATAACATATATGTTATGTTCTGAGGTATGGGACTTGTATTCATGCCCATGTATTTTAATATACTTTAATGTATTCTAATTGATATTTTAGTGGTAAAGAATCCACCTGCAATGCAGGAGATGAGGAGACCTGGGTTTGATCCCTGGGTCAGGAAGACCCCCCTGGAGAAGGAAACAGCAACTCACTCCAGTAATCTTGCCTGGAAAATTCCATGGACAGGGGAGCCTGGTGAACTACAGTCCATGGTGTCACAAAGAGTTGGACTCAAATGAGTGACTAAACAACAACAAATTGATATTTCAATATATTCATATATTTACTTATTTAATTTTAATGTAGTCAAACTACCTATCTTTTTCTTTATGTTTTATAATTTCCAATTCCTGTTTTCAAAAATTCTTTCCTATAATGAAATAATAGAAAATATTTTCTTCTAAAATATTAATAAGGCTTACTTTTCAATGCTTTACTCTGAGACATATGTTGTGTACACTATAATGCAGGAAAGTTTTTTACATATGTGGACTCAGTTGATTGAGAATCATTTTTTGATTGCCAGTTCTTTATGTCTGATTTATTATACTATCTCTCTCCTTTACATGTTGCTGTCTGCATGTAGGTTTAGAGAGATGCATAAGTTACCTAGTCTAACTCCCTTACTTAATAGGGACAAACTAACGAGATTCTGCTTTTCAATATGCTATCTAGGTTGGTCATAACTTTTCTTCCAAGGAGTAAGCATCTTTTAATTTCATGGCTGCAGTCACCACCTGCAGTGATTTTGGAGTCCCCCAAAATAAAGTCTGACACTGTTTCCACTGTTTCCCCAAAGTGAGTCTGAGTGAACTCCGGGAGTTGGTGATGGACAGGGAGGCCTGGCGTGCTGCGATTCATGGGGTCGCAAAGAGTTGGACATGACTGAGTGACTGAACTGAACTGAACAAGATTCTGGCCAGAGCATGTAGCATAGTAATGGAAAAGTTATTTTTGTTGATGGACAGAGATTAACCAAATGCCTGGCCAGCAGTCTGATTTTTGTTACCATACTTGCTGTGTATATTTTGTACACAAAAATAATGCCTGGTTTCCTAAAATGTTTTGATAAAATATATATGTAAGATTTGGGTGATGCCGTAAATATACTTAATAAGCACATTAATTCAAAAGAAAACTTAAAATATTTGCCACCACTGCTTTACAGGTATAGGTGAGACAATTTTTGATGCTCTGTAATTTCTTTTAACATTTCAAATAAATACAATGGAGAGCGAAGGATGGTCTCCTATTATATTTGGCCTTGAATGCAACAGTTATGTTTGAAATCTAGTTTCTACTTTTATTAGTATCATGACTATTGAAAAAAATTACTGAATCACAATTTTATCATCTGCATTACCCTTAAATAAGATTGGTTGGAGTATTAGTTGAGATGACACATATCAATAGGACCATGAAGCCAGAAGGGAAAGCTCTTATCCTCTACCATGATAACTGAGTCCTACAAGGAGAAAAATACTCCCTCTTCTTGCCTGGCAAGAGCTAACCAATGAGAGACAGACCCAAGTCAGCCAATTAAAAGCCATGGAGACTTTGCTTACTACAGCTCTCCTGACTTCCTTAGTAAAAGAGTTCTTCTCTCTGTTTTTGTGCATGGTTCACCATCGTTGCAGACCCTGAATTGCAATTCTTTGCTGATCCTGAATAAACTCACTCTTGAGGAAGAAATAATTAGCAGTCTTTTTGTTTTAGATCAGTAATAGTAAGCAATTGCTTTATCACAATTTGTTGAGTAGTATATCTTTTCCCCAGTAATTTATAATGTTCCTATGTCATTTATTTAGCTTCTTTGTTTGTGTGAATTTGTTTTGAGTCACTCTAGTCTGTCCCTTTGGTCCATTTGTCATCTCCTGTACCTATGTCAAATTGTCTTAATAACCACAGCTTTATGGTAACTTATCTCTCAAGATAATAACCCTGATTATTGTCTTAATAACCACAGCTTGATGGTACCCCTGGCTATGTTTTATTCTGCATTTTCCAAGAAGCAGAGACTACAATAGAAAGCTTATGTAGTACAACCTATTGGGGAGGAGAAATGAGAGACAAGTGGAGTAAGGGAATTCTAGGAGGATGGCTCTTAAGTGTAACTGATTGCTGGACAGTCCTCAGATAAGTAATCTACTTTGAGTCTCAGACTTTGCAGAGGGGGAAAGAAAAACATTTATTCATAAAACATTTATTCTCATGACTTTTCGTGTTCTCCATGATTTGAGACTGATCAGAGTTCGATGACTTGGTGTGAACAGGGAAACTCTGAGGCAGGAGGCAAAAAGGACACAGCAAATGCATGAGCTGAGGCAAGTGAGGTTAGAGCACACACATGGTGAGAAGCAGATGCCTCAGACTTCAATGAAACAAAAGCCTGGGGCAGGAGGCAAAGGAAATCAAGAGTGATGCTCACGTGATATACGTTTCAGTTTGTTTTTGTTCTGAAAAATGTTCCTCGCTATTTTTGATTCTTTATATTCAACGTGAATGTAAGAATCAGATTATCAAAAAGTTTGATTTTGATTTTGATTGGAATTACATTAAATGGATTGATTTCTCTGTGGGAAATCATCATTTTTATGACACTGAGTCTTTCATCTAGTACATACAAATATCTTTCCATATATTTTAGTGTTATTAATTATATCTTTAAAAGATTTTATCACATTTACCACTAAAGATTTGCAAAATTCTGTATGTCATTCCTGCAAATCTGTGAAGTTTTGTTGCCGTCATCAACAGGTGGATGGATGAATAAGTTATTTCATATCCATAATGTGTTATGCTACAGGGCAATTTAAATAAACTAACTCTATTTACATGTATCAACAAAGATGAAGTTCTAAAAACATAAGATCACGACAAAGAAACAAGTTGGAAAAACATGTGCATAGCATGATAGCGTTTATATAAAGCTTAAAGCATATAAAACAATATAATTATCTTCAATGAGAGAAAAATATAGGAGGTAAATGTAAGTGACCATGAATGGGGGTGACACATGCAACATAAAGCCTATTTAAGACCTTTTGAAAAGGAGGGCAATGGGACGCAAGGAGTACCTGGGGGATTCAATCCTGCCTGTAATGTTTCACAGTAAAAATAATTTTTTGATAATTATTTCTTCTTTTTGAAGAAGTGGCTAAATTTCAACATACAAAGTGATGTGTACACAGTTATATGTTAAATCTTTTTTCACAATTAAAATTCTTTGGGATCAGATGTCCTCAGGCTTGTAGGCATTCCCCCAAATTATTTAAGTTTTGAGTTATTTTGTACACTTTCGTATGCAGTTGATTCTCATAGCCATAGAAAATGAGGATGGCACGCTTTGCGTTAAATCTGAGACGGCTGTAAGCAACATCATTATTAAATGCAGCTAGGTCCTCTGATTTCATTCATCCAGAAATATATCTGTATCTGCATATACCACTTCCAAATGGACTGTCCTTTACTATCTAATTAAGGGGATATTTTATTCTGCCTGACCTACTTCACCTACAGATGGATGCTTGACTTGACATTTACATAATTAATTGGCTACATCTGCTTGCTGAAGAAAGTAAAAGTATTACACAGTTACATCCCACTCTTTGCAACTCCATGGACTGTAGCCCTCCAGTCTCCAATGTCAACGGAATTCTCCAGGCAAGAATACTGGAGAGGGTGGCCACTCCTTCGCAAAGCTCTGCAGCTTCTCAACTCCATTCAAACATATTACTTGTAAAGAAGAATCTAAATATTTTCTGAGTATAAACTATTTCCCATCATATGAGCTTTAAATAATATTTCTACATAAAATATACAGCTTAAACAGGAATATATGAAATTATGCCTATAAAAATCCTATATTGAATGTTTTTGCAAAGTGAAGTATATTTTTGTTGTGAGAATTATTTTTTTGAATATTGATGTAAACTATAACTGTGTTCATTTTAAAATTTTCCTTAAATCAAAGCGAATCTTAATTTATTTTTATCTTCATTATATTTTTTCAACTCTATTTTAAAGAACACTATTAAAAGTATGATTCATATGTAAAAATATGTATCTATCTAATTTTTGCAACATGAAACCATCACCACCATCAAGGCCATGAACATACCCATCACCTTCCAGAGTTTCCTCCCTATGTCTTTATTTTTTTATATCTGGCAAGAGCACTTAACATAAGATCTACCCTTTTTGCAAATTTTTAATATACAATACCATATTTTTAGCTGTCTCAGGGTTATTTTGATGATCAATTCTTTTCAGAAAGAGAAACCATATGTGTTGCTAGTATTCTTTTTTGCATATAATCACTTTGTGGGATGGTGGATAGTTTTAGGTGTCCAAGCTTTAATCTACTTTAAACACTCTTCAGCTCTTAGCAGAAAGTTCTTTCTACTGGGAACAAAGTGGGTACCCAGTAGCAATTTCAAGTGTGTTTGTTAAAGAGAAAAGGCTGCTCAGGTGGATAGAAATGACTAACAAAGGAACAATTCAGGTTGTCACATAGGGATTAGATGTAACATCTAACAGTTACATAAATATAAAAATTTATTTAAGTACAGTTGATACACAAGTCTTTTGGGGATAAGACAAAGGGGAATAACATCTTTCATACTGAATAGCCTGAGAGTAAATACTAGATCCATTTTCTTGGAAACTGGCCATACCCTTTATTTCCACTAGCATCAGGAACTCACTGCTTTGTTTTGACCAGATCTTTCCTATTTCTGTATTTAGAAGAGTTAATTACCAAAAAACATTTAACCAGTTTTTTCCAGGTGACTGAAGAAATTGGAACTATTAGTGTTCAGAATATCGAAACACTACCCTTGTGCTTCCATCTGATCCATGTGTTCACATGCCCACTTGTGAACAGAGTTCCCCTTCCCAGGACAGCTACTCAGCCAGGTGAGACAGGCTCTTGTTCATCCATCTTTTGGCAAAGACTTGCAGAGGCTGGGATGGGGGTGTGGGTGGAGGCGCAGAATACTCCTCCATAAGATAAAGGGAGATTTGTAGTAGCTCTCTGTATATCCTCCACACTATTGGATCTCAAGTGGAGACATTTGTCCTCCAGTATTGACCACATGGGCTCCATTCTGTTCATGTCCAATGGTGGAGCTAGTCCACAGAAGCAACTACTTTCTCCAGTTGTGCCATAGGCTTCATGGCTGCCCAAGTCTGTAAGAGCTTGGTGCTCCAGGCACTCCATCACCTTGACCAGGACCTGGCCACTTCCCTGAGGACTCTCCTTGGAGATGAAGCTCTGAAATGTGCCTAATGGGTTCCAAAGGCTTGGCCACCTCAGACTTTATTTTTTTAAAGCAGTGTAAGTTCACAACAAATTTGAGAGGAAGGTACAGAGATTTCCTATATGCACACTGCCCCACACAAGCATAATCTCCCCCAGTATCAATATGCCTTATGAACCTACACTGACATATCATAATCACCTCCTTTCTGTAGTGTATATTATGGTTCACTTGGTGTTATACATTTTGTGGACTGGACACGTGTATAATGACATGTAGGTATTCATCATTATGGTATCATGCAGAGTATTTTCACTGCCCTATAAAATCTTTGTGCTCTGCCTATTCATCCCACCCTGATCCAAACCTTGGAAATACTTTTTCCCCAAGGTATTTATTATCCTTGCAGAAACCTTTGATTAAGGGTTGGACTTTTGGTAATATTATATAATATCTCTCAAATGGAAGTGTTCTATAAGTACTTAAAAAATAATAATCTAATAAAATATATATATATGCAATGATCACAAAATTAAAGAACAATTACTTGTTGTCTGTTAATATTCAAGCTTGCCTAACATTTTATGCCTACCTAGAACATATACCTTAACTAATGTATTCAGAATATATTTTATTCTTTATTATTAGACAATATAAATAATATTTTAGAATACCAAGTATATTATACATAAACATAACATCCACTTTAGTTACATGGGAAACAATCTTTTGAGTATAGAATTATACAGCAGTGGAGAAACACAAGTTTTATTTTAGAATGAAAGACCTCTGGGTCTTCAGTGTGTTTCAAACCTCTAGGGAGGGCAGATCAGTAAGTAAATCAACAGGGATGTACAACTTCTAAAAGGAAGAATTTGATCTGAATATTTTAGGGTGTTTCCCAATTTAACCAAACAGGAATCTATTACACATGTGATTGTGACAGTTCTCCAGATAGTTTTACTCAGAATTTATTGTCTTTGTAATCCTGCACCCCACTCTACTTTAATGCCTTTTTCTGACTATTTTAAAGCCTTTTTCTTTCCCACAGTTGCTGCATAATTTCTTGCACAGCTTTAGAAATTTTAAAGAAGAAGGAAGCTAAATGAATAGATTAATGAGGGGCCTGTTTGTGAAATTCTTAGAGCTCCTTCAGTGGCAGGTGTGATAAATTACACACATTATCATTGTGATGATCATGCAGCAAACCGTTATTAGAGCTTAATGTAGACTATCTCATTACACAAGCACGACTTTGAAAGTACTTAGCAGAAAATATAAACTGTTCACATAATTCCAGCTAAATAGGCATTTCTCTAGATCAAGAATAGGTTTTCATTTAAAAGCATTAGCCATGTTTACTATCAAATGGCTCAGTTATATTTTACTCATGCATGGAGAAACCCATAAGTCTTCTGTATGTTGAAAATAAATTAACGCTTAAACGTTTCTGTGTTTTAATGACCCAATTTTGTTGAAATTCATACATTTGACATATTCCTTAAATAAAAGTTTTGTGAAAATAATAGCAATTCAACACATAAAAGCAAATATGACATAAGACAGTGAGAAATTTTATAAGGAATAAATTACATAAATGATAAATAAGTAATCATATTTGTTATAAATGTTATATCATCAATGTTATTTTATGGGTAAAATGACTTCATTAATATCTAGGTGAAATTTTGGTACTATAAGCCATTGTGTATTGAATTATAGTTTAAAACTATATTTTAATATAGCATTATTTAAATCATCAGAGAATAGTTTTTGCTTATTTAAAATAAAGGAAATTCTGTGCAACATAGACCAACTGAAAATGAATTTAGGGGCATAAACTCCGTGCTAATTTATTACCAGATATACTCATTCGTCCACTGTATATCCCCAATATGAGCACTGGATATCCCCTCTATCACTCCACCCCAAGACTTCATCATTTCCTACCTGAACTATTAAAGCCTTTTAATTGGTCTCCTTGCTTCTACTCCTGCCTTCATGCATTCATTACCCATCGAGTCATCATAATAAACTTTCAGAAACATAAAATGGACTGCTTACTCACTAGAATAAAACACTTTAATGAATTTCCTCTGTAAAGAGAAAAAAAATATTTCCTCCATGGCCCCCAAGGCAAGCATAATCTTGTTCCTATTGACCTTTCCAAAGTCGCCTCTCACTGCCTTTTTCACCTCATTCACACTAGATTTTTCTCTATCTATTGAAAATTCCAGCTTATTCTTACTCTCTATCCATTGAAAATTCAGAATCTTTACCTTCATTGTTAACTTGGAAGGGTGTCTCTCTTGGTTTTTGTATGGCTATCTCCTTCACTTACTTCTTAGGTCCCATAGATCATCTTCTTAACCAGCTATTTCCTTGCTAAGACTCATTGTTGTGCTAGATTTGAATTTATTTAGAGCTGCTAAAGTCTCTGCAGCTCTAAAATAAAAGATTTAAGCAGTTTTTACTATATTCTGAAATAAAGGGATTCATTCTCTCTTTCTACATATATATAATTCAAATCTTAATAAACAGTGACATGAAATTCCCCAAATAAACAGTGACATGAAATTCCCCAAATACCCACATATTTATTGAACTATAGGAAAATAATGTATGCACTAACTACATTAAGAAATAAGGAAATGCCAGGAATACAAATTCATGCATAGGTCTAACCAATAATGCACCATTTATTTCTAAAACATATTATTTTAAAAATCACCCTTTTAAGCCTAGAAAAAAAATATAAAGAAGCTAACAACAATTTTTCTCTTCATCATGTTATTATTAGCTGGCCTTTTTATTTGTTGAAGTTTCCATTATACAAGAAAATAGATGTTTCTGAACAGGTGTAAGTGGGTGGATTTGGAAACCTACAAACACTGAAAGCTTTTATGTCTCTCTTTTTTAAGAAGGATGGAGAGGGAATGAAGTTAGATGGCCCATTTCTTTTAAAATTCTTTCCTGGCACCTGCTTTTATATTCTACTGCTATTTTCATTTTTCTTCCCCTAAACTAGTTGACCAAATAAATAGATAATAATGAAATGCAATTTATTTTTATTTTCTTCTTCAAAACTAAACTCCCCCAGAGGGAAAATACCCAGTTGTCCAGTGGTCTGTGCAATCACCTCACACTACCGATCCCATCTGTCTTTTCACTTCCATTCCCCTGTTCTAGTTCAAGCTCTAGTATCCACCCTGCCTTTTTTTTTTTTTTTTTGAGTATATAAAATAAAAATTTATAGAAAAGGAGAAATAATAACCATCCAAGTGGTAGACTGTAATGCTGTTTATCTCTCTAAGTCATAGATACATCTTACAAGAAACAATCATAATTGTCTAGAACGTTTAAACCAGATTTTAAAATTTTACATAATAGATGCTTATAGACATTTCATCAAACAGTTGCAGAAAACTTACTCCCTTTAGGCACATGTATAATGTTCATGTGAATCAATTATTTCTGGACCTTGGGTCAATCTCAATGAATTTCACTGAATTGATTTTTTTTTTTTTTTTTACTTTACAATATTGAGTTGGTTTTGTCATACATCAACATGAATCTGCCACGGGTGTACACGTCTTCCCCATCCTGAACCCCCTCCCCACCCTGCCATTTTTTTGCAGACATTCCTAAATGAACTCCATAACTACATACTCTTTTTCTCACCATACTCTCTGAAGTAATGTTTTAAACTGGAGATTTGATCAGGGTAGGCAGAATGGAACAAAGACTGAGCCTCAAGATAAGAGATCTCTTTTAAAACTACTCCTTGTATTTACAAGCTGTTTTACCCTTTCAGGTTATGTCAGGTTATGTATCTTTCTGAGAATCTGTTCCCTAAACTCCACCATCTTATTTTCAGATTTATTGACCAGATTATTTTATCTAATTTCTAAGAAAGTTGCCTGATATTAAAAAAAAAGACACTACTCAATTGTTTAATGTTTCTCCACTAGACAAAACCATCAATGGCCTCCGACTACCAAGAAAACAAATTCTAAATATGTGTGAACAGTGTCCAAATATTGCCAAAGGTTGATACCAACATTTCAGTTAGAGGACTTGCCTTCACATATTCAGTCCTGTAGGAACTGGGCATGTTTTCTGTACATGCCTTGCATTCCCATCCCTTAGGCCATTTTTTTGTATAGTTTTCTCTATCTGGAGTGTCTTTTTCCATCCTTCTCTACTGATTGGACTGTTTGTTTACCTCTTCCAGAACTTTGTGTGAAAAGCTTTTCAGATCTCCTTTCAAGGTATCATAAGGTAATATGTTATTATCTATAGTATAACAGTTTATATTTTTATGTTCTCATATACCATAGAGTTAAATAGCCAACAGAGGATGTTTTTTTCCTTCTTCAGTATACCCAGGCAGTGGGTTCTCTGAAGGTGAAGAGCTTGTCTTGAGTCCGTTTCCCTTACACAACATACTGTACCCGGTGAACAGAACCTAGTGGAAACCTTGCTATCTGGTGTAGCAAGTTCCTAGTGGAAACTCTGGGAGATGGTGAAGGACAGGGAAACCCAGTGTGCTGCAGTCCATGGGGTCACAAAAGAGTCAGACAGGACTGAACGACTGAACAATAATGAGCTGCTCAGAAAACTCATCTATTTCTTACATCATCATACAATCATGAGAGTGTAATCTGTGCCAGGCACTGTTGTAGTCCAGCAGGGATACAGTCCTGAGTAAGACAAAGTCATGAACTTACACTCTAGTGGGGAGATAGAAAACACACAAGTAGACAAATCAATACAAACTCTGGTGTTAGGATTTGATAAGCTTTTTAAAGAAAATAAAGGGATAGAAAGTGACAAAAGTTGTAAAATAGCAGTGGTTGGTCAGGGAAGGCGCACATTTGCTGGGCAGGGACAGGAATGAGCTGAGGTGTTGAGCTACTTAAGTATCTAAAAAAAGGCTATTCCTTGGAAGAGGAAACAGCAACTAGAAGGGTTTTAAAAACACCACAAAACCAGTATAACTCAGGTCAACATCTCCTTTGGAACTAGTTTAGCCTGTCCCTCTTAGAAGCAAAATCATTGTTAGTCTTTCTTTAGCAAAGATAGTCATACAGTAATATTTATTATTTCTGTCAGTTTTTTTGTCTTTATCTTAAAAGTGAGGTTCAATGAGAGGAACATTAATGTTACTTCTAGCTCCCAATTGCTACTTTTATGATTTAAATGCTTCTCTGTTCTCTTAGTTTCACTTTTTTTCATTTGGATATGTGTAATATTTTTACCTCTTTTTTTTTTTTTTGCACTTATATGTGTGGTTGCTGCTGCATCACTTCAGTCGTGTCCGACTCTGTGCAACCCCAGAGACAGCAGCCCACCAGGCTCCCCCGTCCCTGGGATTCTCCAGGCAAGAACACTGGAGTGGGTTGACATTTCCTTCTCCAATGCATGAAAGTGAAAAGTGAAAGTGAAGTTGCTCAGTCATGCCTGACTCTTAGTGACCCCATGGACTGCAGCCTACCAGCCTTCTCCATCCAGGGGATTTTCCAGGCAAGAGTACTGGAGTGGGGTGCCATTGCCTTCTCCTATATGTGTAGTTAGGATGCTATAAATAAAATATGTTGTTTTGTTATTAGTATTATTATTTAAGTATTTTCTTCTTTATTTCTTGACTTCTGAAGCAGTGACTGCTTAGTTTTCTGCTTCAGCTATAACTAATCTTGAGGCAGCACTGTAAAACTCCCAAATAACAGTGGTCAGGAATATGCAAAAGAGTTAGGTTCTTTCTTTCTTATTAATTCCAACTGTCACCACACAGTGAGGCCAAACAATGCTGAAACATCAGAGTTTGGAGCAGAGCAAGGTACATTGAAAGACCAAGCAAGGAGAGCAGAGGCCTCATGTGCCTCAAAGACCCAAACTCCATGAAGGGTTTCAGCAAAGTATTAAAACACAGGTGAGGGAGGGGCATCCTAGGGTATGTGGTCAGCTCCTGCACAATTCTCTGATTTGTTGACTGAGGTAGCAGAGTGGTTAATGTCATCAGTCCTTAGATGTCAGGATGTCTGGGAGCTAGGAGCTCAGGTTCATTAAGTAGTCAATTTCTTCCATTTGGTGGTGGGTTTTAGCAGCTGAAAAATTCAGGAAAAATGTGTGAGACACTGTTATCTGAGTACTTGAGAGAGGAGCTGAACTGGAGGGTATGGGGGAGAGGGTATTTCCCACTAAGGTCCAGTAGGGTCCTGCTTCATTACACAGCACACCGAAAAAGAGGATCTGTCTGGGAAGATTAAGAGGGTTTCATAAGGTGGATTCACTTTGGCTTGTTGTGCATAGTATGGGATCCATAGCAGATCATGGTACTATGTTGGAGAGGATCATCAAGAGGATGTAACTGTTCAAGGGGTGCTCCAGAGACTCTCCATTCCCTGCCCTGTCCTTGGAATGTACATTCAGCCTATGGTTCCTGCACTAGGAGCCACTTCACCTTGAGAGAATAATGTGTTATTGAGACCATCTGGACTGTAAACATGACTGAACCCTGTGAGGGCCTCTGTTTAAACGTTTAAGATCCTGGCAGACAGATTCAGAGACCTACTCGTCTCACAGCCACTCAAGACCAGCCTCACATGTACGTTCCCTTTCTTTCAGACTTGTCACCACCTATTTGGAGGGGTCTGCCCCTGCCTTCTGGAGAAGGAAATGGCAACCCACTCCAGTGTTCTTGCCTGGAGAATCACAGGGACGGGGGAGCCTGGTGGGCTGCCATCTATGGGGTCGCACAGAGTCGGACACAACTGAAGCGACTTAGCAGCAGCAGCAGCAGCAGCCCCTGCCTTCTGTCTCTTTTTGCCGTCCTGGTACAGGGGACAGTTTGGAGTTTCACAGAGAGACTTTCAAGATTATGAACCAACATACTACCTACAGTTTCGAAGGCTGAGAGTAAGACAGTTATTCAACCCAGAGCAAGTAGCCTCCTTTATTCACTTAAGCATTTTGCTGGAAGACTGTTTTGGGAAGATGGTGGCCTGGGTGGGATGTTGAGAAGGTGGTGGCTCAGCTGGTCTCTAAAATAGATTCTTAGTAGGAATTTCACGCACTTAGGCACAAAGGAGCATTCGTGAAAATCCCTGTGAAATAGGTGCTGCTGTGTGTGCTCAGGCCTGTCCGACTGTGTGACCTCATTGACTGTAGCCCCCCAGACTCCTCTTTCCATGGAATTTTCCATGCAAGAATACTGGAGTGGGTTGCCATTTCCTATTTCAGGGGATCTTCCCAATCCAGGGATCAAATCCACATCTCCTGCATTTGCAGGCAGATTCTCTACTACTAGCACTACCTGGAAAGCCCGAAATAGTTGCTGCTGCTGCTGCTAAGTGGCTTCAGTCGTGTCTGACTCTGTGTGACCCCATAGACGGCAGCTCACCAGGCTCCCCTATCCCTGGGATTCTCCAGGCAAGAACACAGGAGTGGGTTGCCATTTCCTTCTCCAATGCGTGAAAGTGAAAAGGGAAAGTGAAGTCGCTCAGTCATGTCCGACTCTTAGCAACCCCATGGACTGCAGCCCTCCAGGCTCCTCCGTCCATGGCGTTTTCCAGGCAAGAGTACTAGAGTGGAGTGCCATTGCCTTCTCCAGAAATAGTTGCTAGTATGGTCTAAACTGGATTTATGAACCCAGTGCCCAGTGTTGGCTTTTAGGGAGGTGGACTTATTTTTTTAAATTGTGCTGGCTTTATAACCTTATAGAAATGTTGTTGATGTCAGGTTCTGAAAAATACTCAAATAGATAAGGTAAAAGACCAAAGTAAAAGAGCTGTTTCTTCTGTTAGTGAACACAGATTTGGCTACTCATTGCCTGACAGGCCAATAAGTTGGGTGACAAGGCTTGAGGCAAGGAAAGCAACTTTATTCCAGAAAGCCTGCTGACCAAGAAGATGGTGGACTAGTTTATTAAAAACAACAACAACAACAACATATAGGCTCAGGCAAAGAGCTTTTAAAGGGGAAGCAGAACAGAGAAGCAAAAAGGGGAAAGGAGTGTCAGTGGTTAATATTCAGCTCTGGGTGTCTTATTAAAATCCCTTCACCACCTGTGAGATGGAGGAGATGTTGAAACCTTGAGTTCTTACAGGCATTAGACATTCTGAAATGTTTCTAAAAAACATCTAAGATTAGGTCAGTTTATTTCAAAGACAGCCACTATGGGCTAAGGTAAAGGAGGGGATAGGGTGCTTTCTGGAATTTGGACAAGAACCAGGTCCATCTCCTGCCTAAAGAGAGAAAATTTTATTTGTGGGTTTTTATCTTTGCTCCTTCTCAGGTAGCTCCTGCAAAATGTTTTAGCTTAAATAGAATCATACTGATTCTACAAAAACTCAAGTGGCAAGGAAAAATAGAGAAATCAAGAAAGCCTTTTTGTTCCCAGGAGGATTTCACAAGGTCCTGCTCAGTTTCACTTCTTCCTTCTTTCCCCTCTTCCCTTCTTTCCTCTCTTGCAGTATCTGCTGTGTGCCTAGCACTATGCTGGGTGCTGTGGAATAAAACACACAAAAAAAGCTTAAAGGGTTTTACATTGAAACTGCATTGAAAATGTTGGCCATTTTGTGGAAAATTTACATCTTAACAATAACTGTCTTTCAATCCATTTATAAGATGTTATTTTATTTATTTCCCCCTTCTTTAATTTCTATCAACAATATTTTATAAGTTTTAGTGCAAAGATCTTGGTTTTCCTTGCTATATTTTTCTATTGTATAGGGCTTTCTTAAAGGTTTTGCTTTATGTTTCCCTGTGGTTAATATATGCACATGGAAAGCAGTTCTTTATATTAGCTCTTTATCCTGTAACTTTTTAAATTTACTCACTGGTTTTAACAGTTGTTTTGTAGATTTGTTATTTTTTTTTTTGGTAAGCAAAAATGACATCTAGAAAGAATAGTTTTACTTCTTTATTTGTGAACTTTATAAATTTTATTGCTTATACTTTACATGTTCCAATTGATAGGACCTCCAAGACAGTGTTGACTAGAAACAGAGAAAGTGAGCTTCCTTGCTTTGTTCCTGATCTTAACTGGCAACTATTTAGTCTGTTACTATGTGGCTCAGTGGTAAAGAATCTACCTGCAATGCAGGAGACATGGGTCTGATCCCTGGGCCGGAAAGATGCCCTGGAGAAGAAAATGACAACCCACTCCAGTATTCTTGCCTGGGAAATCCAATGGATAGAGGAGCCTGGTGGGCTTCAGTCCATGGGGTCCTAAGAGTCAGACATGACTTAGTAACTGAACCACCACCACATTAAGTATAAAGTTAATGATATATTTTTGGGTGATGCTCCTATTATTCCAGTTTCACTAGAATTTTATCATGAATGAGTATTTTGTCAATTGGATATATTGAAATTTTCGCTTTTTTTCTTTATTCTGGTAACAGTGAATTACATAGATTGATTTTTGATTGTTAAATCAATCTTACAGTTCTGGGATAAAATCTAATTGTTTACATTGTATTATAATTTTTTATATTATTTGGCTTAATTTTATAATAATTTGTTAAAGATTTTTGTGTCTATGTTCATGAGGGATATTGGTCATAATTTTGTTTAAAATGTCTTTGTAATAATTTTTGTTTATGTTAACTTCATAAATTGGTTTGGCCAGTGTGTATTTCCTCTATTCTCTGAAAAAAGATTGTATACTATTGGCACTGTTCTTTCTTGGATCTTTAATATAATTCACACTTGAAATTATTTGGTTTTATTTGTATGAAGGTTTTTGATAATGTTATTTTAAAATATACATATAAAATATTCATATTTTGTCATTATTGTTATGTCAACTTTGTGTTATATTTTTTCAGTATATTTTTCATTTCATCTAAATTGTAGAATTTGTTGCCATAATGGTATTCATATTATATTGCTGAATTTGTTTGCATAACAGTGTTCATGTTATTTTCTTATTATCTTTTAATGTCTGATGGATAAGTAACAAAAATCCCTTTTTTATTCATGATACTAATTTTTTCTTCCGCCTTGATTTATTTACGAGATTGTCAATTTTATTTATCCTTCAAAAAAATTACCTTTTGGTTTTGTTAATGTTTTATTATTTGTCTGTTTTCTAGTTTCATTTTATTTCTACACTTTATTTCTATCCTTCTGCCTGCATCATGTTTCCTCTGATTCCTCCTGGCTATTACAATTTCTCAAACTTTCTTTGTTTTTTTGTTTTTTTTAATTTAAACTTATTTATTTTAATTATAGGCTAATTAATTTACAATATTGTATTGGTTTTGCCGTACATCAGCATGAATCCTCCACGAGTGTACACGTGTTCCCAATCGATGACCTTGACAGTTTTGAGGAGTAACTGTCAGATATTTTGAAAAATGTTCATCAATGGTATTTGTCTGAGGTGTTTTCATGATTGGACTGGAGTTAGCAGTTTTTGGGAGGAAGACCACAAAGTTAAAATTTAAAAATGGCATAGAATATCATTCTCACCAAATCATATTGGGTGTACTGACAACCTAATTTGTCACTTTTGATGTTAATCTTTGTCATTGGCTAAACTAGTGAATGTCTGGTTAATCCTTTGAAAAATTACTCTATTTTTCCCTTTTTATACAATCTTTTTGAAGGAATTCATTATGTGTGAAACACATATAAGGAGTAGGGGTTATGGTGTATCTGCTATAGAATGGAGTTGGGGAGGGAGGTGGGAGGGGGGATTCAGGATTTGGAACACGTGTACACCTGTGGTGGATTCATGTTGATGTATGGCAAAACCAATACAATATTGTAAAGTAATTAGCCTCTAATTAAAATAAATAAATTTAAATTTAAAAAATACATAAATTATTTAGAATTCTGCATGAAGTGAAAAGTGAAAGTGAAGTTGCTCAGTGGTGTCCAACTCTTCGCGACCCCATGGACTGCAGCCAACCAGGCTCCTCCATCCATGGGATTTTCCAGGTAAGAGTACTGGAGTGGGGTGCCATCGCCTTCTCCGTTTTGCCACCGACATGTATTTATATATATTACAGGAAAGAACTGACTTCATTCTGGATCTGTTTCTCTTACTTTAACCTTTGCTTCTTGTTGCTTTTGTTTTCTGAAGGATACTGTCCTTACATAATGGCCTGCTTCAGGATACCCTGCCCCTTTGCCTGAATGGTAAACCAAAATGCATTTATTCAGGACCCTATCTGCCTGTGAGTGGCTACAAGAAAGAAGGAATTAACATACCCCCTTCCCAAGACTGGTCATTCCAGGAGATACTTGCAAGATTAATGGCCTTTTTACTTTACTTCCTCATCTCTCCCCATCTCTGTTCTATAAAAGAACCTGGCATCCAGACCCCAGTAATATGGTTATTTTGAGACATTAGTCTGCTTTCTTCTTGGTCAGCTGGCTTTCTGAATAAAGTCATATTCCTTGCCTCAACATTTTGTCTCCAATTCATTGGCCTGTCCTGTGGTGAGCAGAGAGCAAGCTTGACTTCATAACATATGGACTCATGGATATTTGTTTTATAATTTTGGTTATAATCCAATACTGCTTTATTTTGTTGCTCTAGTTGTTCCAGTATTGGCTACTGGAAGATCTATTTCTATTTTTTAAAAATCTCTTGTGAGATCTTCCCTTTCTGTGCATCTCAGTCTTTTAAATGTTATATCACTTGTGTCATTTTCTTTATAATCAAATTTTCTATTCTAAACAAAATAGATTTTATGGTGATAAATTCAAAATTTCCGTCTTCTTTTCTGAGCTCCAGACTCATATTCAATTGACTTTTAGCGTATATCTTTCATGCTGCAGTGAAACCAAAAAATTTTTAATAAGATAGGATCATGCTTACTAGCCTTCAAAAACATCCCATAAAACTTAGTTTAACTGCAGATTACTTGTCACTGTCTTCAAGACCTAAAACACAATGCTTCCCACTTATATCTCCATACTCATATCATTTTCTATTTCTCACATTATGATCCAGCCACAGTTGTCTCCTCTGTCTCTTGAATGTTTCTAATCTTTCTCATCATTGAGGGCTTAAAATGATTACTTCTTCTTTTTGTAATTCTCCTTACCCTTCAGGTATTAGCTTTTAAAGAAAATTCTTGGAGATTTTTCCTTAAAACTATCTAGCTAGAGGTGTTCTCCTCCCACAGCTATTCTCCATCTCATTAATCTACTTACTTGCTTCATCTTCTAAATCTGCTTATTTATCTAATTCTGCAGTAATCTTTTTATCATTTTGTTTCTGGCTGGTTGTCTATTACTAGAAGAAAAGAGATTTTCAGCTTTTCAGCTTATTGCTATATTCAGTGTTTATAATAATACCCCATACTTACTACAATTAACTGTGTGTTGAATGAATAGATTAATAAATAAGCATTCCTATGAAAGGAATCTAAGTTTTGGTTAGTCTAAAAGGGGACATTAACTCATAACTTCTGCTTGTAAAATATGAAAAACAAAGATTTATTCTCTGAATAAATACAATAGCATTAATCAAAGAAGAGAATTAAGGTGAGAAAGTTGGCATACAAATAAAATATTCCTCTCTATATCAGTTGATTTCTATCAGTCAAGTCTCAGACTTTGCCCTGAGGTGTGCATTTATTAGTTTCTTCAATTGCTTTAGCATTGAAGTACTGTAATATTTATGGAGTTAAGATATTGCCTTGACTATGTGGAGTCTTGCAGTTCCAGTTGAATTTTAGGATGATTTCTTCTGTTTCTGTAAAATGTACCATTTGGAAGTTTGATAGGGATTGCACTGAATCTATATATTGCTTTGAGTAGAATAGAAATTTTAACAATATTAATTATTATAATTCATGAATATGAGAAATCTATTTATTTTGTCTTTAGTTATTTCATCAATGTCGTATAGTTTTCAGTGTATAGATCTTGAACTTCTTTAGTTAAAATAATTTGTAAGTATTTCATTCATTTTGGTGCTGTTGTTAATGAGATTGTTTCCTAAATTCTTTTTGTAATATTTAGTGTTAGTATAGAAAAATGTGACTGATTTTTATACATTGATTTTGTACCCTGAAATTTTGCTGAATTTCTTTATTACTTCTAAGAGTTTTTTGGTGGAGTCTTTAGGGTTTTCTATTTATTAATATCACATCAGCTACAAACAGAAACAATTTAACTTTTGTTTTGATTTTTATGCCAGTTATTTCTTTCTCTTGCCTAATTGTTCTGGCTAGGATTTCCAGTATTATGTTGAATAGAGGTGGTGTGAGTGGGTGCCCTAGTCTTGTTCCTGGTCTTAAAAGAGAAACTTTCAGGTATTTGCCATATAGTACGATGCTAGCTCTGGTCTTGTAATATATGGCCTTTATTTTGTTAAGGTACATTTATTCCATACCTAATTTGTTGAGCGTTTTTTATCATAAAATGAGGTTGAATGTTGTCAATGGTTTTTCTGCATCTCTTGAATGATCATATGATTTTCATGTTTCATTATGTTAATGTGGTGTCTTCATTAATTGATTTGTACACATTGAACCATCCTTGCACTACAAGAATAAATCTCAGCAAATCATGGTGTGTGATATTTTTAATGTACTGTTTAATTTGGCTTGCTAGTATTTTGTTGAGGATTTTTGCATCTGTATTCATTTGGGATATTGCCCTGTAATTTTTTTTTTTTTTTGCAGTTTCTTGTATTGTCCTTGTATAACTTTGGTGTCAGGGTAATCCTGGCCTCATAAAATAAATTTGAAAATGTCCTTGCCTTTTTATTTAGCAATTTTGAGAAAGGAGACAAAGCTTGACGCATCAAACATCTTAATTTCAAACTGTATTACAAGGTTATAATAGTCAAAACAGTATGGCAGTGACTTTAAAACATATTTAAAGATCTGTGGAAGATCTCTATCTCAGGATAGAGAGCCCTAAAATAAACCTACCCATAGTCACCTAATCTTTGGAAATGGCACAAAGAATATACAGTGGGGGAAAGGATAATCTGCTCAATAAGTGGTGTTGGTAAAATTGGATACCCATATGCAAAAGAACTAGAGTCTTATTTTACACTGTATACAAATATTAATGAATTAATACTTACATGTATTTCAATGGCCATAATGTTCTCTACTCAATTTTATTTTTGGAGTTAATAAAGACATTTCAGAACCTTTCCTGTCTTAGAAGCTTATACTGATAATTAACACAACCAATTCTGAAAAAACTAGGACAGAAAATCAGCATGTGTAAGTTTACTTGCTCATTAAATATAGTATAAAATGAATAATATATTTAAATTAGAATTAAGAAAACTACTTAATTCTTTTTGAAATTTCTTGGGATGTGTCTAGGTCTAATTTATTTGTTTTCCTGGAACATGATTTCTGAAGTAGAAACAATATTTATATATGCTTGATGAAAACTTATATAAGGTAAGATTAGAGGTACTCACCATGATATAGTCAAATCAAGAAGACCCTCATCTGTTTCATTTCACAGATATTCATGTATACTCAACTGAAGCATACACAATTAGCCACATTTTTATCAACTATCTTGGAGACTGTTATTACTTGCTCTTACTAGAGTTTTTTGGTTTGTTTGTTTTCTTAAAATTCATTCTCCATTTTAGTAATCATTTACAGCACTGTAGTATGCTGTTTCTCTCATGTTATCCCTCTGGTTTATCCCATGCAAGAACAGAAGAGAGAACCATAATATCCATTTGCTCCACAAATGAAAAACGAATGAGAATTGGAAAGGTGAAGTGATTTACCTAAGGTCATGCCAAGAATCACTGGTTGAACAAGTATACCTACAATTATATCACACAATTTCTAGCTCTAACAGTTTAAATGGCCATGTTCTTCTGGGAATGATTTATGAAGACATCTTTCTGCCAATAGCAAGAGCTAGGAAACTTACAGAATGTCAAGGTCTTATATCTATCTAAAAGATTAAAGTTAAGGATAAAAAAAGCAACTTGTGGCCTAAACAGAAGAGTGGTGAAGAAGACATTTTCTGATAATTTTACCTGAGGTATCTGGATTTTTTAAAGCCACATTTTGAGGTAATGCCTCTCAAATGACAGTGTGAGGTGATCAAAGTGCTAGGTTGGCTTCCCTGGCTTTGAACCTCCTTGCTTTATCAAAAGATGAATAACAACTTCCAGCATAGAGAAAGACAGGCAATTTGATTGCAGGAAGAAAAATATCCCTTTTGGAAGGGTAGAAAACTGTTACTAACTTAAAAATATATAAAATAAATATCAGAATGTACCTGAAATGACTAAGCTATGAGGGATTAGCTATTGAATTAAAATGTGTCAGCTTTTGGCATTTTGGAAAAAAGCCAAAGGCAGCATTGGAATTTTCTTAGTTACAAATAAAAGCATCAGTGTATATGGCAATTGTTATCAAGGGAATTCAGACAAATTGAAGTGAGGTGAGATGTGGATTACATCAGCTCAGCAAGACGGGTGTCAGATTTATTGAACTAGCAAGGACAGTGTGTAGACATCACCTTATAAATTGAGAGAGCCAGGCAAACTGTTTCTTGTCTCTAAAAGCAAACAATTGAGAAAGCATCATAAACATTTTAAAGTTTTATTTTAAGACTTTGCATATTAATTGTGTTGTTTTCTCCTTTCAATGAGAGGTACTATAATTGAAAGGAACACTAATTGTAACCTCTAGCATTACTTTCTTTGGAAATACAATAGAAGCTTCTTTCCTAATTTCTTTCTTTTTGTTTCTCCTTCTTGATTAGTACTTCAAAAGCACAAGTAATTAAAATTGAGAATTCTAAGCAGTCAGATATTTGTAAATCCTATGAGGGGACTTGTAATTGGATCTGATCAACAAGAGAGTTTAGGGGAACTAGGAAACATTTAATATGCTATGTTTCCTTGAAGTTATGTTAAGTACCTTCTGAGCCTTCCATGCTGGAGAGGACAGAGCCCAGATTAGCAGACCAGTCATTGTGTGTATTCACTGAAGGTGTTTGGTTTTTTGCTGGTAGTTAGATTGATAGGTAAGCAGGCAGAGATGTGGGTAATGAGAAATGTATTGTTTCAATCATCCTTAATCTAGTCAAAGTAAAGAGATTAAAAAAAAAAAGGTCTTATATCTTCTCCTTCAACTCCTACCAATATTTAGACTTTTTTTTTCATGCTATATTTAAAGGTTGTATCTACACATTTTTATATAGTGTTTTCAGGCTAAATTTAAAAAATGCTGAGTGAACTATAGGAGAGTATATTTTAGATAGATTTTCTATATGACACTAAATATTACAAACCCCACTCTTTTTTGACCTTTTAGAAAGCATATGTGAATGCAAAGTGAACAAGTCTGATATTATTTAAAGAAATTACCTTGAATCATCTTAACTACAAAATATGAAAATAATTAACCTATTTTGGTACCTTAACTATTCATTTTAACAAACTACATCTAATAGACTTTCTACTGTGTTGTAGTTGCCTGAGTTCACTCAAATATTTGAAAGTTTCAAGTAATGAGAATGTATCTTTGTCAGACAGACTGAAATGAAAATTAAAAATCAATCTCCTGGGACAGAGGAAAGGAGGATACAATTTAAAATTTTAAAAATGAAAATTAAATTTCTTTCTTGAAATTATTTATATCTTGGATATTAGGGAAAATTACTTAATTTGAGATTGTGAAATAAGTGACTAGGTGTTCTTTTATGGTATTTTTGGAGAAAGCTCACCAAAGACTTCCTGAGGTTACTCTTCCATTTTGTGTTAGTAAGTATTAATCATCGCTGGATAAAGTGGTGCAGATTATGATTATTTAATAGAAATTATCAGTTTATGTTTTTATTTTCTTATTTCCATATTATTTTCTTATTTTCATATTTATTGTGGTATGATTAATAAAAATTTCTCATATTTAATGTATACATTTTGATGAATTTGGACATTCACCTTCACCCAAGATAACATCACCACAATCAAAGTAACAATATACACATAACCTCCAAAAGACTTGTTTCTTGACTTTCTCTTGATTTTATTTTTGTGTTAAGAACACTTACCATGATACCTATTTTTTGACAAGTTTTTAAATGCATAATACTCTATTGTTAATTGTAGACATGGTGTTATACAGCAGATCTCTAAAATTTGAGTTCTATTCCTTGACCTTGACACATGTCCTTCTGATGGCAGCCCACTAAAACCTGAGGTTCATTTAGATTTTTTCACAAATCCCCTATCTCCCACTCCACATATTTCTTGAGCTTCTGAATTCCCATAGCTTCCTGTCCTAGGTCACCTTAGTATACTCGTACTTTTCCTACATACTATGTAGTATATGTCATATAGTAAAGACCTTACATATTTGCACTAATTGTTCATTCATCCTGGAATATTTTCTCCAGCTTTATCTGGTTTACTCTTGTCATCCAGGTCTTAACTTAAAATTCTGCCACAACAAAGAGATCTTCTCGGACCATGCAAGGTGAAGTCACCTCCCAGTCATTGGCTGTTCTATCATCGTATTTTGCTCCCCAGCACTACTAAGGTGATGTCTCCCTCATTAAAATGTACACTTCCTGTCTGCTGATACCTTGCCTACAACACTGACTACTGTATTCACAGCACTTTAGAATGATGACTGGAGAAAACAGATGCTTATAAATATGTAATGACTGAATTAATCCTTCTGTCTATGGATTTTTCCATTTTGTTGGACAATGTGTTAATCTGATAATATTGTTATCAGATTACTCTACTTCATCTTATCTTCTGTGATATCTGATACATGGTCTTGTAACACAGAAATGCTCAGTAGATTATTTTTTGTTACTTATATAATTATAATAGTGTGTCTGGAAAACTGGTAAATAAACTGTTACGCTCACTCTGATCACAAAAAGTGGGAGGGACCTAACAGAAGCAGAAGAGATTAAGAAGAGGTGGCCAGAATATACACAAGATTTATACAAAGAAAGTCTTAATGACCCAGATAGCCACGATGGTGTGGTCCCTCACCTGGAGCCAGACATCCTGGAGTGTTAAGTCAAGTAGGCCTTAGGAAGCATTACTATGAACAAGGTTAGTAGAGATGATGAAATTCAGGCTGAGCTATTTCAAATCCTGAAAGATGATACTGTTAAACTGCTGTACTCAGTATGTCAACAAATTTGGAAAACTCAGCAGTGGACTTAGGACTGAAAAAAGGTCAGTTTTCATTCTAATCCCAAAGAAGGGCAATGCCAAAGAATGTTCAAACTACCGTACAATTATGCTCATTTCACATGCTAAAAAGGTCATGCTCAAAAACCATCAAGTGAGGCTTCAAAAGTACATGAATCAAGAGTTTCCAGATGTACAAGCTGGATTTAGAAAAGGTAGAGGAACCAGAGATCAAACTGTCGACATTTGTTTGATCATAGAGAAAGCAAGCAAATTCCAGGAAAACATCTATTTCTGATCCAATGAGTATGCTAAAGCCTTTGACTGTGTGGATCACAACAAATTGTGGAAAATTCTTAAAAAGTTGAGAATACCAGACCACCTTACCTGCCTCTGTATGCAGGTAAGAAGCAACAGTTAGAACTGGACATGGAAGAATGAAATGTTTCAAAATTGGGAAAAGGATACAACAAGGCTGTATATTGTCACCCTGCTTATTTAACTTTTATGCAGAGTGCATCATGTGAAATACTGGACTGGATGAATCACAAGCTGGAATCAAGATTGCCAGGAGGAATATCAACAACTTCAAATATGCAGATGATATTATCTTAATGACAGAAAGTGAAGAGGAACTAAAGGACCTCTTGATGAGTGTGAAAGAGGAGAGTGAAAAGCTGGCTTAAAATTTAACATTCAAAAAACTAAGATCATGGCTTCCAGTTTCATCACTTCATGACAAATAGGGGAGGAAACAATGGAAGCAGTGAACAATTTTACTTTCTTGGGCTCCAAAATCACTGTGGACCTTGACTACAGCCATGAAACTAAAAGTATGCTTGCTCCTTGAAGGAAAAGCTATGACCAACCTAGACAGCATGTTAAAAAGGAGAAACATTGCCAACAAAAGTCCATCTAGTTAAAGCTGCAGTTTTTCCAGTAGTCATGTATGGATGTGAGAATTGGACCACACAGAAAGTGGAGCACTGAAAAATTGAAGCTTTTGAACTGTGGTGTTGGAAAAGAATCTTGAGAGTCCCTTGAGAGTCCCTTTGAGACAGCAAAGAGATCCAGCCAGTCCATCCTAAAGGAAATCAGTCCTGAAAATTCATTGGAAAGACTGATGCTGAAGCTGAAACTCCAATACTTTGGCCACCTGATGTGAAGAACTGACTCATTAGAAAAGACCTTGATGCTGGGGAAGATCAAAGGCAGAAGGAAAATAGGATGACAGAGGGTGAGATGGTTGGATGGCATCACTGACTCAATGGACATGAATTTGAGCAAGCTTCAGAAGATAGTGAAGGACAGGAAAGCCTGCTCTTATAAACTGTTAGTAGAAATGTAAATTGATCCAGAGTCATTGAGAGGAAATTATAAATTTTTCAATTATGAAAATATATATCAAAATTAAAAATACAAGTATAGCTTGGCAAGATTATTTCTAGGTATTTATCCCATAGATAGTCTTGTAAAAACCCAAAGAATGTTCACTACAATTTTGTTTGCAATAGAAAATATATGCAAGTAAATTAAATATCCACTGATAAGTGACATATTTTAAATGTAAAACTTAAAAAAGGAATGATCTATATCCTTTTAAATTGAAATATAGTTGATTTACAAAGTTGTGTTAATTTCTTCTGTACAGAAAAATGACCCAGTTATGCATATGTATATTCTTTTTAAATTTTCTTTTCCATTACGATTTATCTTAGGATATTGAGTATAGTTCTCTGTGCTATATAGTTGTTATTTTCAGTGCTATATAGTAGGAACTTGTTTATAGAATGATCTATATTGTAATCAGCAAAATATATTCTATAGAAAAGTAAGACATCAAACACTGTTCATAGCATTTTCTCATTTATCTAATATTCTATGATATGCTTAAATGTGTGAACAGTTTTTCTGGTAAGAAGTATAAGAAATAGATTACAGTTGTGTGGTAAACATGACTGGTATTCATGTCTTCTAGTTTTCTTTTTCTTCTTGGATATAGAGAAGATTATACTTTCCAAACTTCTTGTTTCTATCCAGAGCCACAAAACTAGTTCTAGCAAATAAAATGTGACTGAAAAGCCTTTTTAAAACTCTCCAGTCTCTCCCTCTGTTTTCAAGCAGAGGGTCTTGTGTTGAAAAGGTGAAGCCACAAGATAAAAACAGTTTGGATGACTGATTCATGTATAAAACAGATGCCTGAGGGTCAGATGATCTGGTGAGAAGTTTGTAGGAACAACACATAAATGCTTACTGTGTTAAACTATTAAGGATTTTGGGTTTTGCTTATCAAAGAATAAACATAGACTATCCTAACTCCTATGAGCAGTTCATTAAGGAAGCCAAATGTATTTAAAATTGTCCTACAATTGTAATATATAGACTCCAAATTGTGTAATAGCTCAAATGCAACAGAAGTCTATTTTTTGTTCATTTATCAGTCCTTGGCTTCCCTGGTGGCTTAGAGGGTAAAGCGTCTGCCTGCAATGCAGGAGACCCGGGTTTGATCCCTGGGTCAGGAAGATTGCCTGGAGAAGGAAATGGTAACCCAATCCAGTACTCTTGCCTGGAAAATCCCATGGATGGAGGAGCCTCATAGGCTACAGTCCATGGGGTCACAAAGAGTCGGACATGACTGAGGGACGGCACTTATCAGCCCTTGGAGATTTAGCACTAATTGGATTGATGAAGGCGATCATCTCTGCATGGAACTCAAGGTGATCAAGTTTGTGGTATCTTTTCCCCTGTGGCTTCCAAAGTTTTCCTGGATGTTAAAATTTAGCTGAAAGAAGGGCAAAGATCACAGCAAATGGCGTGTGGGAGGTTTTTAATGGGAAGGCCTGAAGCTTAAACTTTTACTTATTGGCTAGGAAACTATCCGGAAGCCATACCTAACTGCCAGTGAGATTGAAAATGTAGTGATATGGCTGTGTGCCCAGGAAAAGAGGAAATGAATTTTGTGAACACAATTTTTCTGCCATGGATAGAGGGACCTACTTTTTGTTATATAATCTGTGATTACTGCTTGAACTTAAAAATAATGGTGTATTTTATCTTTGCATGGAAATAATCACAAAAATGACATGAAAAGTGTCCTTTATGTGTTTTTTGCTTTAAATTTTGAGTTTGTTTTGTGATTTTAAAGTTAAATGCATGCCCTTTATATAAAATGGAAAAAGAAAGATAAAAATAAGTAAGCAGAAGAAACTGTCCAATAACCACCATGATCTCACCATAACAATCTTATGAGGGGAAGTGAAATTACAGTCTCTATTTTACAACTGAAGATGTTAACCCCCAGGAACTTTAAGAAACTTGTTATATCTAGGAAGTTGTGGAGTTTAGAGGAAGGCAATCTTTCACAGAGCAGGATACAAGGATAGAAACTGAATTATTAATAAACACATTTTACAAGTCATTTTAGAATTTTGCAGTTACTTTGGGAGAGGGAATAAAACTGGAGAAACATGTAATGCAAGGGAAATAATGCAACTGGGTTTACATATTTTGTGTTTGAAGCACATTTTAAATGTCTATGTGTAACTGTCCAACTGGTGGTGTGAACCTGGGTACTGGAAAGAAGACTTGTCAGAATATTGAGATTCATGTGTCAATGACAGAGACTTTTTTTTTGGGTTGTTGAAGGCTAGAATTGATTTTTTGTTTCTTTTCTTGATGCTCTGGTTTGTTTCCCTAAGAGCTCCCACTGGAACAGTTAGAGCTGGATGCAGCATGAGAGGCTGGCCAAGATTCTAAATGGTGAAAGTAGCAACTAGTTGACTGCCTGATATTAAAAACATCCAGGTGTTCAATTCTACTGAGCCCCAAGGTTGTTATTCTTAACTGTTGTGAACATCTGTTCCTCTAAGTATCCAAAGACAGAGAACTTGGAGAACTTTCTTTCTGACTCTTACTAATTACTGTATGAACTAGGAGAAATTATTTTTTCACTCAGGATTCTGATTTCCTCATATCAAAAATGAAGAGACTAGGCTAAATAATCTTTAATTAACGTTCATTTCTACAACCCAGAATTTACAATAAAAGTCGTAAGTATTCTAAACTTCCCAAACTTGATACTTTCTTCTGCTTTTAGAGAGATTTTACTTTTGTTGTCACTCTAGATATGTAGATATAACCTTATGTAGATATGTAGATATAACCTTATAACATTATTTTTATAAAAGTCTCATCAGTTCTATTAGACCATAGCTACCATAGGTTAGAAAAGCAACCTGGAGCCCCCAGGTTATCTGTGTCTTCCTTGGCATCTAGTACAGAATCTTGCACACAGTAGGAATCAATACAAATTTAAACAAGGAACAAAGACATATTTAAGCTGAAAACTTGGAGTGGTTTGCTGACTTTTTGACAATAGCCTTCTAAAGTTTGAATCCATGCTCATTAAAGCATGATGCTTCCTGGACAATTGTAGAATAAAGCTTGAATAGCCCCCACAGTATTTCTCATGCCTACAATACTAATGTATAAAAAATTCTCTGAGAGATATGTCTCAAGTATCTATGACCTGGTGAAGTTTCCCAATTGCACATTGAGCATAGTGTGGCAATATTCACTTATCTTCACTCATTGGAACCTTGGCCCTACACTGCTTTGACAGATTGTCAGAAGTAATCTTGTCAAGAAGGGTTTTCCCTTTGGAAAATTTCACACAGCTTGTGTTGCTAGTGAGAATGAAAGGAAAACATAGCAAGCTTGCTTCATCCAGTTAACAAAGACGTGTAGGTTGCCTTGTGCAGCTGGGCAAATGGCAATGGAGAAAGTTAATTTTATGGTCTATGAAAGACTCTCATTTGTAGTGACAAACTCAGGAACTGAGAAGAGTACTATAAGCTTTCTCCAAACAATTTCCAATTTCTTTGCTTTGATGATTGAAGCAATGAAGAAAAAAAAAAAAAACCTCATTCATTGTGTAAGTAGGAATGGTGCAGTATGTATATCAACACATTAGAGATTACTGAATAATCATCAATGTGGATCTTAATGGGTAGAATATTTAAGTTTGTATCTTCCTCTCTGGTATTTAAACCTGATATAGGGTGTTACACAAAAGGTATTAAAGTTTAGTTATAGAAATGTTGTAATAAATATAAAATCTAATACTTCTAGGCTGTGATTGCAAGTTATTTCACTGTTAGGATCTCAGTTTTCTCGTAGTCCAGTGATTTAAATAGTACTATATCTTCTTCCACTGGAGAAGGGAATGGCAAACCACTTCAGTATTCTTGCCTTGAGAACCCCATGAACAGTATGAAAAGGCAAAATGATAGGATACTGAAAGGGGAACTCCCCGGGTCAGTGGGTACCTAATATGCTACTGCAGATCAGTGGAGAAATAACTCCAGGAAGAATGAAGGGATGGAGCCAAAGCAAAAACAATGCCCAGTTGTGGATGTGACTGGTGATAGAAGCAAGGTCCAATGTGGTAAAGAGCAATATTGCATAGGAACCTGGAATATTAGGTCCACGAATCAAGGCAAATTGGAAATGGTCAAACATGAGATGGCAAAAGTGAACGTCAACATTCTAGGAATCAACAAACTAAAATGGGCTGGAATGGGTGAATTTAACTCAGATGACCATTATATCTACTATTGTGGGCAGGAATCCCTTAGAAGAAATGGAGTAGCAATCATGGTCAACAAAAGAGTCCAAAATGCAGTACTTGGATGCAGTCTCAAAAACTACAGAATGATCTCTGTTCGTTTCCAAGGCAAACCATTCAATATCACAGTGATCCAAGTCTATGCTCCAATCAGTAATGGTGAAGTAGGTGAAGTTGAATGGTTTTATGAAGACCTACAAGACCTTTTAGAACTAACACCCAAAAAAGATGTCCTTTTCATTATAGGGGACTTGAATGCAAAAGTAGGAAGTCAAGAAACACCTGGAGTAACAGGCAAATTTGGCCTTGAAATACGGAATGAAGCAGGGCAAAGGCTTCATTTTTGCCAAGAGAATGCACTGGTCATAGCAAACACCCTCTTCCAACAACACAAGAGAAGACTCTACACATGGACATCACCAGATGGTCAACACCAAAATCAGATTGATTACATTTTTTGCAGCCAAAGATGGAGAAGCTCTATACAGTCAGCAGAAACAAGACCGGGAGCTGACTGTGGCTCAGATCATGAACTCCTTATTGCCAAATTCAGACTTAAATTGAAGAAAGTAGGGAAAACCACTAGACCATTCAGGTATGACCTAAATAAAATCCTTTATATTTATACAGTGGAAGTGAGAAATAGATTTAAGGGACTAGATCTGATAGATAGAGTGCCTGATGAACTATGGACTGAGGTTTGTGACACTGTACAGGAGACAGGGATCAAGACCATCCCCATGGAAAAGAAATGCAAGAAAGCAAAATGGCTGTCTGGGGAGGCCTTACAAATAGCTGTGAGAAGAAGAAAAGTGAAAACCAAAGGAGTAAAGGAAAGATATAAGCATCTGAATGCAGAGTTCCAAAGAATAGCAAGGAGAGATAAGAAAGCCTTCCTCAGCAATCAATGCAAAGTAATAGAGGAAAACAACAGAATGGGAAAGACTAGAGATCTCATCAAGAAAATCAGAGATACCAAGGGAACATTTCATACAAAGATGGGCTTGATAAATGACAGAAATGGTAGGGACCTAACAGAAGCAGAAGATATTAAGAAGAGGTGGCAAGAATACACAGAACTGTACAAAAAAGATCTTCATGACCCAGATAATCACGATGATATGATCACTCACCTAGAGCCAGATATTCTGGAATGTGAAGTCAAGTGGGCCTTAGAAAGCATCATTGTGAACAAAGCTAGTGGAGGTGATGGAATTCCAGTTGAGCTATTTCAAATCCTAAAAGATGATGCTGTTGAAAGTGCTGCACTCAATATGCCAGCAAATTTGGAAAACTCAGCATTGCAGGACTGGAAAAGGTCAGTTTTCATTCCAATCCCAAAGAAAGGCAATGCCAAAGAATGCTCAAACAGTCACACTCATCTCACACGCTAGTAAAGTAATGCTCAAAATTCTCCAAGCCAGGCTTCAGCAATATGTGAACCGTGAACTTCCTGATGTTCAAGCTGGTTTTAGAAAAGGCAGAGGAACCAGAGACCAAATTGCCAACATCTGCTGGATCATTGAAAAAGCAAGAGAGTTCCAGAAAAACATCTATTTCTGCTTTATTGACTATGCCAAAGCCTTTGACTGTGTGGATCACAAGAAACTGGAAAATTCTTCAAGAGATGGGAATACCAGACCACCTGACTTGCCTCTTGAGAAATCTATATGCAGGTCAGGAAGCAACAGTTAGAACTGGACATGGAACAACAGACTGGTTCCAAATAGGAAAAGGAGTACATCAAGGCTGTATATTGTCACCCTGTTTATTTAACTTATATCATGAGAAACGCTGGGCTGGAAGAAGCACAAGCTGGAATCAAGATTGCTGGGAGAAATATCAATAACCTCAGATATGGAGATGACACCACCCTTATGGCAGAAAGTAAAGAGGAACTAAAAGCCTCTTGATGAAAGTGAAAGAGGAGAGTGAAAAAGTTGTCTTAAAGCTCATCATTCAGAAAACGAAGATCATCGCATCTGGTCCCATCATTTCATGGGAAATAGATGGGGAAACAGTGGAAACAGTGTCAGACTTTATTTTTGGGGGCTCCAAAATCACTTCAGATGGTGATTACAGCCATGAAATTAAAAGACACTTACTCCTTGGAAGAAAAGTTATGACCTACCTAGCTAGCATATTGAAAAGCAGAGACATTACTTTGCCAACAAAGGTCCGTCTAGCCAAGGCTATGATTTTTCCAGTGGTCATGTATGGGTGTGAGAGTTGGATGTGAAGAAAGCTGAGTGCTTAAGAATTGATGCTTTTGAACTGTGGTGTTGGAGAAGACTCTTGAGAGTCCCTTGGACTGCAAGGGGATCCAACCAATCCATTCTGAAGGAGATCAGCCCTGGGTGTTCTTTGGAAGGATTGATGCTGAAGCAGAAACTCCAGTACTTTGGCCACCTCATGGGAAGAGTTGACTCATTGGAAAAGACTCTGATGCTGGGAGGGATTGGGGGCAGGAGGCGAAGGGGACAACAGAGGATGAGATTGCTGGATGGCATCACTGACTCGATGGATGTGAGTTTGAGTGAACTCCGGGAGATGGTGATGGACAGGGAGGCCTGGCGTGCTGCGATTCATGGGGTCGCAGAGAGTCAGACATGACTGAGTGACTGAACTGAACTGATATCTTCTTTATTGTCATCAGATCATTTTGAAGATCACTGTATAACCATTTGTGAAGCTGTAAAATCCAAAGCAATATATCAGTATAGGTGTTTATATGGTTTTGCCACATTACTATTGTCAGTGAAATATTGCTTCCAATTATTTGTAATCACTTAAAATATATAATCCTACATCTTGACAGTTTTGTGAGATTAACGACCCATTTTCATGCAGATGTGTACTCAGAATTTTGCCATACTTTATGTTCATGCCTTATTTTTACCTGTTTTACTGATAAGAAAACAGAGATGCAAATCTTTAGAGACTTCTTCTATAATACTACCAAGTCTCAAGATTCTGTGGAATTTTAATCCAAATCTACTATTTTCGTGCTCTGCCATGCTATTTTAAATGGGGTCATTTAGGGACACCATCCGTTGAAGTGATAGCTGGGCAAACCCCTGAATGAAATGAGACTGCATGTCATCCCATAGTGTGGGCAAAGGGCACTCCAGGGTGAAAAAACAGCAAGTGGAAAGGTCCTGAGTCAGGGAAGAATTGTTGTCTTCAAGAAATACCAGTAAGTCTAGTTCTGTTGCAGTCAAATGAATGAAAGAGAAAAAGTGGAAAGAGAGAAAGTCAAAGATATGGGCAGTTATCTATCTATGAAGTCCCTCAGACCATTGTAATTGCTTGAATTACATTCTAAAAGTGGTGAAATGCCATTGAAGTATAAACAGGGAGGGAACATAATCTGTTTTATATTTAAAATGGACCTTTCTAGCTCCTATGTGGAGCATGCAGCCTAAAAATGAAAGCAGGAACAATACTGGAGGGATAAGGGCAGACTATGGCTTTGCAGGTGGCTCAGTGATAAAGAATTCACCTGCCAAAGCAGGAGACACAGGAGACAGGGGTTTGATCCCTGGGTCAGGAAAATCCCTGGAGTAGGAAATGGCAACCTGCTCCAGTATTCTTGCCTGGAAAATTCCATGAACAGTGAAGCCTGGAGGGTTACAGTCCATGGGGTGGAAAGAATTGGACACAATTGAGCATGCACATGTAACAGCATAACAGTAGACTGGAGCTTGGCCTAGGGCGATAGCAGTTGGGATTATAAATAATCAGATCTGGATCTTTTTTTTTTTACTAATGCCAACAATTATATTGATTTATTGAAAGTAGGAATTGAGAGAAAGAACAATTAATAAAATCTCAGGGTTTTGATGTAAACAATAGCACTAATGGTGGGGTGATTTTGAAGGTAGTGATTTTGGAGTAGAAAATCTTTGAGCTTTTCAGAAAATCTGAGGTGCTTAATCATCAAGGGAGGAAGTTGAATAGTCATATGGATTTATAAGTGTTCTGAACTCAGATAATAGTCATAATAATAATAGTTGTGTTTTGAACTCAGATAATGAAAGCAACACAGAGAAGCTGATATCATCTTTGCTATAACCATCAGTTCATGTAATGGGTTAATTGTGCTTTGTGTAAGATGTCTGGTTGCAGGGTGTCAGAATACCTTAGAAACAGTGTAAGCAAAGAAGTTAACTAATAACGTCATATAACAATATATCTTCAAGGAATTGTTCCGGATTGGATTGCTTTTGATGACATCGAGTATGTAGACTTTTACTAATTTTCTATTCTGCCATGTTGAACATGTCAATTTTTTTCCTTTAAACTTATTACCTGGTGGCTGCACCAGGGAAGCTGCTAAGAAGTAATGAAGGCAGGGTGAATTGGCCAAGTCAGGTTAAGCCGGGACTTTATCAGAGAGGAAAATCTTCTCTATAGGGGCTCTGATCAAATTGATGGATCCTTGTTTTTTATTGGACTATTTTTTTTTTTAATTTTTCCAAAGAATTAATGAAAGAAATTCCCTCTTTACATTTTTCCTTTCACTGCTTTTAATTAGGGATTTGTAGTTGATGTCTTATGGGAAATTACGAATTGCGTTAAAACATAGAACTGAAAACACTAAACAAAAATGATAATCATAGTCTCTCACCATACCCTAAGAGTATATTTGTGGTTAGTGGATGTGTGTGTATGGATATGTGTGTTTATATGTGTTTGTGACTATCACTCAGAAATTATTTTTAATGAAATGTCTCAAAATTCTGGAAACACAATTAGAATAAGCCATATCTTTATCTCAAGATTCATATCACACAGCTGATCTTTGCCAACCAATTCAGCTTCCTTGTTATAGCAAAACATTAACAGCAGAAAAATCTATAGATAAAAAGTAAATATGAAGGTACCTGGAATTAGTTTGTAAGAGATTGTAAGACTCTAGGAAATACCAAAATAAAAAATTCTTCAATATAATCTTTATTAGTTGTAATTTACTTTAATAACATACTTTTGCTTTCCAAATTAGTCATTTTAAAAATTAAAAATAGATTCTGCAAAACTCATCACCATACCATAATGTGGCCCTTTTGCCTCAACTGCTTTCGTACCTGGGGAAAGATACAGCTAAGTTAATGAGGAACTTTAAGGAGGAGGGAAATTTTCAAAGAAAAGTGATGAGAAGGAGTTCCCTTTGGACATGTTCTAATATTTAATACCGTACAGGAAACTTTAAATGATCTTTTAAGATTCACAGCAATGGTCATTGTGTAGGGTAACTCAATGATATCAGACTTAGCATGGAACTTTTCTTATAGTAGGCAGAATGTACATTACTAATTTTTTTTTATTGCAATCAGCATGATATGCAGTATAGCAAATGGATTGGCTGGCATTTTAATATTTCTTCTGCTGTTTGTGCCATGATATTCTAGTCTGATGGCCTTGTCAGATTCTTAATTTGAGAGATGGATTACTTGATCAAGATCATTCACTATCAGGACAAGAACAAAACTTCATTTTTCTGACCCCCAAGGTTAGTAGTGAGACTGGTAAAAGCCAGCTAATGACATTTTTCCTGCTCAGGATTTACCTTAATATTAGGTCATTTTAAAGAGTGGTATTGACAATAAAGAGGCTCCAAAAGAACGGTCCTCTTTTTCTTGGCATTTGTATTACATCCTGAATGGTTATTACATACTGAAAATGCCAGCTTATGGAACTTAATTCTGCTACTAGAACAAGGTAGATTAACTATGGCAAAGTTAACTGAGCAAAGAAACTCAGTAAGCAAATGTATCCATTCTCTCTACTGAGAAAAGGTAGGGACTACCTTAGAAACTTCTGGAAGCTTCCCTGTTGTCTTGACTCCTGCTGTGTGCTCAGAGAGAAGGAAACTCTCTGAGAAACGTTATGAAGAGCTAGTTAGTGATTATCCCTTCTGCTTAGGAATACCATCTCCACTAAATACAACTCAAATTCAAAGCTTAGCATCAATATTATCTAATTAGATGTGTTTTTCCCTCCAAGTACAATGATTGCTTCTTTCTCAGTATTGTTATTTTAGCTGTTTGTATACATGAAAATTGTCCTGGAATTTCTAGGGACATATATAACCAGACCGGAGAAGGCAATGGCACCCAACTCCAGTACTCTTGCCTGGAAAATCCCCTGGATGGAGAAGGCTGGTAGGCTGCAGTCCATGGGGTCGCTAAGAGTTGGACACGACTGAGCGACTTCGCTTTCATTTTTCGCTTTCATGCATTGGAGAAGGAAATGGCAACCCACTCCAGTGTTCTTGCCTGGAGAATCCCAGGGACGGGGAAGCCTGGTGGGCTGCTGTCTATGGGGTTGCACAGAGTCGGACACGACTGAGGTGACTTAGCATAGCATATATAACCAGACACCAACTGGTAGTTTGAGTGTTCCTTTTTTTTTTTTTCAAAGACTCCCATTAGACTGTCAGAAACTGTCCATGGTTTCTCAGCCTCTCAGATGCAGCTTGTCAATCAATAAATTCCTTAAGAAGAAAAAGATCAGTGTGCTGAATCTTGCACCCACCTTTCTGGCCTTCTCTCCTCTCTATGTTGGCCTCTCAAGTCTGATAGTTTTAGAAGATATTAGTGATACCATTGAGCAGTCCTTTTAAATATGGTTTCCATATTTACTCAGTTCAGTTCAGTTCAGTCGCTCAGTCGAGTTCGACTCTTTGCTGCCCCATGAACTGCAGCACGCCAGCCCTCCCTGTCCATCACCAACTCCCTGAGTTCACTCAGACTCACATCCATCGAGTCAGTGATGCCATCCAGCCATCTCATCCTATGTTGTGCCCTTCTCCTCCTGCCCCCAATCCCTCCCAGCATCAGAGTCTTTTCCAATGAGTCAACTCTTCCCATGAGGTGGCCAAAGTACTGGAGTTTCACCTTCAGCATCATGCCTTCCAAAGAACACCCAGGGTTGATCTCCTTCAGAATGGATTGGTTGGATCTCCTTGCAGTCCAAGGGACTCTCAACAGTCTTCTCCAACACCACAGTTCAAAAGCATCAATTCTTTGGCACTCAGCTTTCTTCACAGTCCAACTCTCACATCCATACATGACCACAGGAAAAACCATAGCCTTGACTAGACGGACCTTTGTTGGCAAAGTGATGTCTCTGCTTTTTAAGATGCTATCTAGGTTGGACATAACTTTCCTTCCAAGGAGTAAGTGTTTTTTAATTTCATGGCTGCAGTCACCATCTGCAGTGATTTTGGAGCCCCCAAAAATAAAGTCTGACACTGTTTCCACTGTTTCCCCATCTATTTCCCATGAAGTGATGGGACCCGATGCCATGATCTTCGTTTTCTGAATGTTGAGCTTTAAGCCGACTTTTTCACTCTCCTCTTTCACTTTCATCAAGAGGTTTTTTAGTTGCTCTTCACTTTCTGCCATAAGGGTGGTGTCATCTCCATATCTGAGGTTATTGATATTTCTCCCAGCAATCTTCATTCCAGCTTGTGTTTCTTCCAGTCCAGCGTTTCTCATGATGTGCTCCGCATATAAGTTAAATAAGCAGGGTGACAATATACAGCCTTGACGTACTCCTTTTCCTATTTGGAACCAGTCTGTTGTTCCATGTCCAGTTCTAACTGTTGCTTCCTGACCTGCATACAAATTTCTCAAGAGGCAAGTCAGGTGGTCTGGTATTCCCATCTATTTCAGAATTTTCCACAGTTTCTTGTGATCCACACAGTCAAAGGCTTTGGCATAGTCAATAAAGCAGAAATAGATGTTTTTCTGGAACTCTCTTGCTTTTTCAATGATCCAGCAGATGTTGGCAATTTGATCTCTGGTTCCTCTGCCTTTTCCGTATTTACTAGCTGTTCTCAAAAGAATGATTGATCTGTAATAAGCTAGGGTAAAATTATCAGAAAAAGAAATTATTACTCTTAGATTTAAAAGTAGCAAAACAAAGCAAAACTTAAAGGTATACATGAATACCTTTTGCTTATCAACTTTCTTAAGCAGAAAGTCCATACAAGAAACTGTATTTATTTAAAATGTGTTATCAATGAGTATTGACAGCTGTATATACCCAAAAACTCACCTTCATGTGATATATAACATTTTATCATGTTTAAAAGATCCTTCTTGGGGCTTTATAGTTAGTCGTCCTTCCACCTCTGGCTGCAAGCAACCATGTATATGATTTTTGTCGCCACAGAGTAACTTGTATTTTTATAAAGGGAATCATCTCATACTGTTATCTTTTGTGCCTAGCACCTTTCTCCTACAAAAGTATTTTGAGATTTATCTATATTATTGTATGTACCAGTAGTTCAATCTTTGTTGAATAGAATTCCACTGAGTGGATAATGAGAGAGTCATTTCCTAGGCAGGTTGATAAGAAGTCTAGGGGTCCCCAAGGAGAGAGGGGTCTGGAATTCTCAAGGAAGAAGAAAGGACAAGCTTCCCCCCAACCTCAGCCCCCACCCCCCACCCCCAGCCTACATTCCTTAGGATTATGTATACTGTCTGAGGACAGTCTTTGGATTAAACCTGGCTAATCATGTTATCCTAAAATGTAAATTATGGGAGTAGGTCTGGTCTTTACAAGGATTATATAACAAGATATTTACAAGATATATAATGTATCTTGCCTGAAGGCAATCTCTGGACTAAACCTTCTAGCTAATCCTGTTATCTTAAAATGTAAATAATGGGAGTAGGTCTGGTGAGATCTTTACAACCTCCAGACATTCTTTGGATTCATTGGAGAGTATATAACTCCATTACTAACACTAGCAAGGGGGGACTCTTTCTACCCCCTTCTGATGTCTATGTCAGAAGCTTTCTTTATCTCCTTTATACTTTAATAAAACTTTATTACACAAAAGCTCTGAGCGACCAAGCCTCATCTCTGGCCCCGGATTGAATTCTTCTCCTCTGGAGGCCAAGAATTCTGGCATCTTTGCGTGGTTCAGCAACAACTTTTCAATAACATTTACTTTTTATTTTATTGGCTCACTCAATGCTGAATGTTGCCTTTTCTCCATTTTGGAATATTGCAAATCAAGATATGAGCAATTATGGATATATCTTTTCATGGATATTGGTTTTATTGACCTGTGTAAATATCTAGGACTGAAATGGCAGAGTCTACGGGCAGTATTTGCCAACAAAGATCCGTCTAGTCAAGGCTATGGTTTTTCCAGTGGTCATGTATGGATGTGAGAGTTGGATTGTGAAGAAGTGCCGAAGAATTGATGCTTTTGAACTGTGGTGTTAGAGAAGACTCTTGAGAGTCCCTTGGACTGCAAGGAAATGGGATGCTGGGAAAGATTGAAGGCAGGAGGAGAAGGGGATGACAGAGGATGAGATGGCTGGATGGCATCACTGACTCGATGGACTTGAGTTTGAGTGAACTCCGGGAGTTGGTGATGGACAGGGAGGCCTGGTATGCTGCAATTCATGGGGTCGCAAAGAGTCGGACACAACTCAGTGACTGAACTGACTAACTAATTGATGTGCAGTATTATTAAATTTATAAGAAATGGGAGAACTATTTTTTTTCCCTCCCTCTTTTTTTTTAAATTTTATTTTATTTTTAAACTTTACATAATTGTATTAGTTTTGCCAAATATCAAAATGAATCCGCCACAGGTATACATGTGTTCCCCATCCTGAACCCTCCTCCCTCCTCCCTCCCCATACCATCCCTCTGGGTCATCCCAGTGCACTAGCTCCAAGCATCCAGTATCATGAGAACTATTTTTGTTGGTTGTATCATTTTACACTCCTACCTGTGGTTTATGAGAGTGTCAGTTGTTCCATATCCTAGCCAACATTTGTTACTGTCAGTCTTTTTCATTTTAACTGTTTTTATGGATGATGGTAGTAGTTCTTTGTGTTTTAGTTTGTATTTTTTAATGACTAATGATGTTGAGTATCTGTTCATGTATTTATTGGCTATTCACATATATTATTCTATAAATTATCCATTCAAATCTTTTGAACATTGAAAAAAGAAAGAATTACTTTCTAACTATTGAGTTATAAGAGTTGTTTATAATTTCTAGATAAACATTATTTGATATATATAATATACATAACTTTTACATGTATATTCTTGTATGTATGTGCTATAATTATGCCTTATATATTTTAAGATATGCTTGTTTACCCTTAATTCTCCATGGTTATGCTTGTTTTAAAATAGGTAAAATAGGTGTTTTATGCGTTTCGTGTATATACTTAAGCCTTTAAACCATTTCGATTTTGTGTGAATTAAGATTAAGTGTTTTCTTTTTTGTTTGTTTATTTTGTTTTGTTTTTTTCCTCTCACATGCTAATAAAGTGATGCTTAAAATTCTCCAAGCCAGGCTTCAGCAATACATACATGAACTGTAAACTTCCAGATGTTCAAGCTGGTTTTAGAAAAGGCAGAGGAACCAGAGACCAAATTGCCAACATCCAACGGATCATCAAAAAAGCAAGAGAGTTCCAGAAAAACATCTATTTCTGCTTTATTGTCTATGCCAAAGCCTTTGACTGTGTGGATCACAAGAAACTGTGGAAAATTCTTCAAGAGATGGGAATACCAGACCACCTGACTTGCCTCTTGAGAAAGCTGTATGCAGGTCAGGAAGCAATAGTTCGAAATGGACATGGAAAAACAGACTGGTTCCTAATAGGAAAAGGAGTACGTCAAGGCTGTATATAGTCACCCTGCTTATTTAACTTATATGCAGAGCACATCATGAGAAACGCTGGGCTGGAGGAAGCACAAGCTGGAATCAAGATTGCTGGGAGAAATATCAATAACCTCAGATATGCAGATTACACCACCCTTATGGCAGAAAATGAAGAACTAAAGAGCCTCTTGATGAAAGTGAAAGTGGAGAGTGAAAAAATTGGCTTAAAGCTCAACATTCAGAAACTAAGATCATGGCATCCGGTCCCATCACTTCATGGGAAATAGATGGGGAAACAGTGGAAACAGTGGCTGAATTTATTTTTCTGGGCTCCAAAATCACTGCAGATGGTGATTGTAGCCATGAAATTAAAAGACACTTACTCCTTGGAAGGAAAGTTATGACCAACCTAGACAGCATATTAAAAAGCAGAGACATTACTTTGTCAACAAAGGTCCATCTAGTCAAGGCTATGGTTTTTCCAGTGGTCATGTATGGATGTGAGAGTTGGACTATAAAGAAAGCTAAGCGCTGAAGAATTGATGCTTTTGAACTGTGGTGTTGGAGAAGACTCTTGAGAGTCCCTTGGACTGCAAGGAGATCCACCCAGTACATCCTAAAGGAGATCAGTCCTGGGTGTTCATTGGAAGGACTGATGTTGAAGCTGAAACTCCAATACTTTAGCCACTTGATGTGAGGAACTGACTCTTTGGAAAAGACCCTGATGCTGGGAAAGATTGAGGGCAGGAGGAGAAGGGGACAACAGAGGATGAGATGGTTGGATGGCATCACCCACTCGATGGACATGGGCTTGGGTGGACTCTGGGTGTTGGTGATTGACAGGGAGGCCTGGTGTGCTGCGGTTCATGGGGTTGCAAAGAGCTGGACACGACAGAGACTGAAATGAATCTCATTTCACTTTGTTTCCTTGCTACCTTTTGAAAATGCATTCCCCTCCCTCCCATTTTCTTGGCATCTTACTTTAAAATCAATTCATCTATATGTTTGTATATGGATATTCTGACTTGTTCCATTTATCTTTACATCTATCCTTAGGCCAATAATACATTGTTTTGATTATTATAATGTTATTGTAATTTTCAGAGTCTGGTAGTGTAAGTTATCCAGGTCTCGTTTTGTTTTGCATTTCTTTCACTGTTCTCCATCATTTGTATGTCTATTTTTAAAATCAACTATTCAATGTCTGTAAACAACTTTTCTATAGAGATTTAACTGACTTTGTATATCACTTTTAAGAGATTTTACGTCTTACTAATATTGGTTCTTCCAATCCATAAATGCATAATATTTCTCTATTTAAGCTTTTGCTAATTACTCTAATTCTCTGTAGTTTACAGTATAAAGGTATTGCATATTTTTTTTTATTTAAGGATTTTATGATTTGGAGATTAATGCAAATTATTTAAAATCTCATTTTCAATGTGTTTGCTGCAGGTATACAAAATGAAGTTGATTTTCGATACTAACTTTGTATATTAAGGAAATTATGAGAAATTATTTTTGTATTTAACCATTCATTGACTACTTTAAATTTTTATTTATTTAAACTTTAATAATTCTTAAAAATCTGATATTCCCTCTGATATCAATTCTCTTGGAGTCTAAAGAATTTCAGTTGCATTCTTCATCATTTTGCTTTATTTGAAAATGTCTTAAAAAAAAACTCAATTATATTTTTACTTGATATGGAATTCTGGATTAACCATTACTTGTTTATTTTTTTTTTCTCCTCTTTAGACTTTAAGTATGTTGTCCCACTGTTTTCTGTCTGTTCTTAATGGTTTCTGATGTCATATCTACTATCATTTGAATCATAATTCACCTGGATATAAAGTTTTTGTTTTCTGGGTACTGTCAGCATTTTCTCCATCCTGATCTTTGGCTTTCAGCAGTTTGACTGTGATGATATGCCTAGGTATTATTCTTTACAAATTTATCTTGTTTGGGATTTACTGATCTTCTGGAACCGATAGATATGTTTTTCACTAGATTTGGCAAATTTTAGATCCCTTTCTTCAAAACATTTCTGCCCCAAACTTGCTTCTTTTCTTTCTGAAACTCAAATTGCCTATATGCCTTGAAATTGCCCATAAGTCACTGAGCCCCAGATTATATTTTTCAGTCTTTTTTCTCTCTTTTTCAAGTTGGATTATTTCTATTGATCTGTATTCAACCTCACTTAAATTTCTTTGTCATCTCCGTTTTCCTACTTAACCCTAACCAGGAAATCTGTAGTTTAGATCTTATATTTTTCAGTTCTACCATTTCTATTTAGTTCCTTTTTATATTTTGTATTTCTATGCTGAGACTTCTTATCTTTTATTTCTTGAAAGTTTATTTCTCTTTATCTCATTTAGCATGGCTATACTAACTGTATTTAAAGTTATTGTCTGATAATTCCAACATCTAGTCATTTTAGGGTTGACATCTGTAGATTTTCTTTTTCCTTTAAAATGTGTCACTGTTTCCGGCTCTTTGTACATGAAGTGACTTTGAGTTGAATTTGGGGCATTCTGAATTCATTATGCAGATTCTAAATATTGTTATAGTATGATAAATAGTGTTGATGCTCTTCTTTTTTATCCAAAAATTAACTTAGACTCAAATTAAACTCAAAATTAACTGTAGTGACAGTGCCTCAGATCGTACATTGGGTCTTCAGATCTCAAGTTCTGATTGCTTTGCCCATGCATGCCTACTTCAAGTGTCAGTGATGCAGGCTGTAGGGATTCTTTTTCTCTGGATGAGCTTCCTGCATAGCTCAGCTGGTAAAGAATACACCTGCAATGCAGGAGAGCCATGTTTGATTCCTGGGTTGGGAAGTTGCCTGGAGAAAGGATGGGCTACCCACTCCAGTATTCCTGGGCTTCCCTGGTGCCTCAGATGGTAAAGAATTCACCTGCAATGTGGGAGACAGGATATTTCTTTTCCAGAGGCTCTGGTTTCTTTAGGTTCTCCTCTATGATTCTTCTGCCAAAAAGAGTGAATTTTTTTTTCTATTGCAGTTATAGCAACTCTATGCTCAGTACTGCATCTGTGATGGCTTTATGTGCAGAGCAGTTAGGAAATAATGTTCTCACTCCCTGCTGGCACGTGCTCCAAGTTTCAAATCCCCTGCAAACGGTTCTCCCTCAGCTTCCATCTCCAGTACCCTCAGACAGTTGTGTTTTGAGAGTCAATAGCTCTTATTTGTGGAAAGATCTTTTTATTAGGAGCTTATTCCTATACTCTAGAAACAAAACCCTGGTATACATATCATGAGAAAGCCAACAAGAGCTCTATTTTCTACATATTTTTTTAGCTCCTTTTCAATAAAAATTAATATTCATTCCAATAAAATAAGGTAATTAAGATAGACAAATTATTTTTCTATAAGTTATTATCTATACATACAAATTGTACCATAGTCAAAATATTTCCTGCTTTCAAACCCTCTTCTTCTGCTCTAAAACTTTACCTATGGAAAAAATTATTTCATCAGTTCCATCAACATAAGTTTTAGGCAATGATATCTGGGAATAAGTTATTTGGATTACTTTCCAAAAAAAAAAAAAAAAATTAAGCTTGGTAGGATCAAGCTGTTACATGGTCCTGCCATCTTTTGTACTGCAATGAAACAACTATATCTCACCCTAATGTGCACATGAACATGAATGAGAAGTAAATCTTTGTCACTTTGAGCCTAAGATTTTGGAGTCATTTGTTATTATAACATCAGATCAGATCAGTCGCTCAGTTGTGTCCGACTCTTTGCGACCCCATGAATCGCAGCACGCCAGGCCTCCCTGTCCATCACCAACTCCCCGAGTTCACAGAGACTCAACGTCCATCAAGTCAGTGATGCCATCCAGCCATCTCATCTTCTGTCATCCCCTTCTCCTCCTGCCCCCAATCCCTCCCAGCATCAGACTCTTTTCCAATGAGTCAACTCTTCTCATGAGGTGGCCAAAGTACTGGAGTTTCAGCTTTAGCATCATTCCTTCCAAAGAAATCCCAGGGCTGATCTCCTTCAGAATGGACTGGTTGGATCTCCTTGCAGCCCAAGGGACTCTCAAGAGTCTTCTCCAACACCACAGTTCAAAAGCATCAATTCTTCGGCGCTCAGCCTTCTTCACAGTCCAACTCTCACATCCATACATGACCACAGGAAAAACCATAGCCTTGACTAGACGAACCTTTGTTAGTGAAGTAATGTCTCTGCTTTTTAAGATGCTATCTAGGTTGGTCATAACTTTCCTTCCAAGGAGTAAGCATCTTTTAATTTCATGGCTGCAGTCACCATCTGTAGTGATTTTGCCTTGGCCTAAATTCATTGATATAAACATTCTGTATGATTTAGCCTAAGCTATGACTAACCTAGATAGCATATTAAAAAGCAGAGACATTACTTTGCCAACAAAGGTCCATCTAGTCAAGGCTATGGTTTTTCCAGTGGTCATGTATGGACATGAGAGTTGGACTATAAATAAAGCTGAGCGCCAAAGAATTGATACTTTTGAACTGTGGTGTTGGAGAAGACTTTTGAGAGTCCCTTGGACTGCAAAGAGATCCAACCAGTTCATCCTAAGGAGATCAGTCTTGGGTGTTCATTGGAAGGACTGATGCTGAAGCTGAAACTCCAGTACTTTGGCCATCTCATTAGAAGAGTTGACTCACTGGAAAAGACCCTGATGCTGGAAGGGATTGGGGGCAGGAGGAGAAGGAGACAACAGAGGATGAGACGGCTGGATGGCATCACCAACTTGATGGACATGAGTTTGAGTAAACTCCGGGAGTTGGTGATGGACAGGGAGGCCTGGAGTGCTGTGGTTCATGAGGTTGCAAAGAGTTGGACATGACTAAGCAACTGAACTGAACTGAACTGAACTGAACAGATAATGTGTATGAATATGAGACAGATAGTATATGTGAATATGAGACTGGGGATAGTTTTCATTGTAGATATTATAACACAAATAACAATGATAACCAATAAACACTGGTTTTACTAAATAATTTCCTGTTTCTTCAGAAGGAAGAAGCATAAAGTAGTGGTCAAAACTCTATACTAAGAGTGAGATGAATCAAATTCTGTTCATTGTTTAGACATTAATGATGCATTACCTTTTGAAAGACACTTACTCCTTTATTCTTTGATGTTCCCATTTGTATAATACTAAGGTTATTTTCATAACCTCTGAAAATTTGCTAGCTTTAACAGATATAAAATTTATGAATGACAACAAAGCAAGATTCACAGTTACTACAGCAAAGCCTGTCTGTAATGAGGTACTCAGAATAATACCAGAAGGACTTCTGTTATAGCAGAAAAAGCCTGTCTACCAAAAAAATCTGGCAGTCTAACATATATTAAGACATCAACTTCTGCTTTAAAATTCTGTGTACCTCTCACTCTTTTTCTCTGCCATAAGCAGGTAGTATATTGCAACTGTTTGTGATGTAAAACAATCATTGGTTTTCAAAATATCTACAGATATCAAGTAGGCTAAGAAAACTGCTCCAATCCAAAGAAGGTGTTGTTCTTACAGACAAAGGCTGCTCTCACAGCCTATTTCCTGGAATGAAAACTCACAGGGAGAAGCGATAAGAAAAGCCATAGCAGCCGGAGTCTGAAAATAAGAAAGTTTGTTTCTGTAAATCACTGAAGTTTTGGTGCTATTCTTTTTATATAACAAAGCCAACTGTTAGACAAAATGCAGTACCAGAAATAAGTGCTTCCCTAACAAAATACTCCAAACTATATCATAAGAAATGTGTAGCAAGTCAGTGATGGAAAGTTTTTGGAGTGTATAAAAAATGTCAATAAATATCACTGGAGGTAAAGACTTGGTATGTTTAAGACATTGAGAACTTGAAAGGCAAACAATGTACCTAATAAATGTGTGGATTCAGGCGAATGGGTTTTGTGATATATGATTTTACTATGGCTTTTGTTTACCGGCTGTATTAGGCAAATACTACAAGATAAATACTACTTTATGTGCTTAGAAAAGAATTAGCCCATTTATAGGCAGGGATGCAAAGAAAAAAAATTTCAGAAATTCTCAATATTGTAAACCTAAGATTTGTAAGTTTTTACTCATGTCTATTGGGTTAAAGAACAAGCAGAGAAATTATTCAAAGAATCATTCTTGATTTCAAGGCATAAACCAAATCAATGATACAGCCATGATTCCCTTTGTTAAGATATCTCTGTAGTTTAATATGGACTCCAAAGCATCTTTTTAGTTGGACATACAGGCTCAAGAAGAACGGATTAAAAGTGTTCTTACAAAAAGGTTTTGTTGCTGATGTGAAACAACATTGGTTTTCAAAATATCTGCAGGCATTAGGTAGGTTGAAAAATTGCTCAGTTTCCAAGGAGGTCATGTTTTTCATTGCATTCTTCAGATTTGGACAAAGGGGAAAATGAAAAAGAAAGGAACTCTCAGAAAACAGACAAAAGATTCATGGAGAGTGATAAACTGTGAAGTCACTTAAAGGAAGGATGTTGTTGTTCAGTCACTAAGTAGTGTCCAACTCTTTGCAACACCATGGACTGTAGCCCACCAGGCTTCCCTATCCATGGAATTCTCCAGGCAAGAATACTGGAGTGGGTTGCCATTTCCTTCTCCTATAACAAGTATGTCTGGGACCAATCAATGGTACACTACCAAGCTTCACGGTAAGAAATTTAATAATATTTGCTCAATGAGATGAAATAATTTCTGTAACCCGTGACCTCTGAGCAGTTTTTTCCTTCCCTTTTTAACATGAGATGTGCACTAGTGTGTGGGATAACAAAATTTTTAGCTACATGTCTCTGGATCAAAAGGAGCAATATGTGGATCTGATGTAAAAGCTATTATGAGTCTTAGACTTCAAAGCCGAGTGCATGGCAAGGTGAAATTTTAGGGTATCTTCCTTGGAAAAATAAATAGAATATTTTTCATATAGTAATGAGAGAAGTAAATATTTGTGATCAAGACAGAAGTCTTTGATAGATAACATTTTTCACAATCATGAACTTCTCCTTTTCTGAAAGGAGTTTTTACTTGCTCACCAAATGTTTATTACCAATGCCTCCTATGGGAGGAGTTTACACCAGCAATGTGTTGACATGGAGTTTAGCTTGCTTTACCAATAGATTATGAGCAAATATGTTGCATCTACAGGTAATCAGAATCTCTTAGAGACATCCTAAGTTTTCGCCTTCCCTTTTGCTCTTTGGTCTGTTGACCTAAAACAAATTTCCAGTTATTTCTTCAGCAAAAATGGGTTTATTCCAGATCAACTGCTGCTGCTGCTGCTGCTAAGTTGCTTCAGTCATGTCCGACTCTGTGAGACCCCATAGATGGCAGCCCACCAGGCTTCCCCGTCCCTGGGATTCTCCAGGCAAGAACAGTGGAGTGGGTTGCCATTTCCTTCTCAACACGTGATTACAATTCAGGGTCTGCAATCATTATAAACCATGTGCAAGTCACTCACAAAAATAAATGGAGAACTCTTTTAAAAAGGAGGAAAGGCAGTTGGGGGAGCTATAGTAAACAAAGAGTCAATGGTTTTTCATTGCCTGTATTGTGATCATCTCTTATTGATTGAGCTCTTGCCAGGCAAGGAGAGGGAGTCTTCTTTTTGTTGGACTCTACTATTGCAGGGCCCTTATCTGCCGCCTGAAAAATCTGTATGCAGGTGAAGAAGCAACAGTTAGAATTGAACATGGAACAACAGACTGGTTCCAAATTGGGAAAGGAGTACGTCAAGGCTGTATATTGTCACCCTGCTTATTTAACTTATATGCAGAGTACATTATACGAAATGCCGGGCTGGATGAACCACAAGCTGGAATCAAGATTGCCGGGAGAAGTGTCAATAACCTCAGATATGCAGATGACACCACCCTTATGGCAGAAAGTGGAGAAGAACTAAAGAACCTCTTGATGAAAGTGAAAGAGGAAAATGAAAAAGCTGGCTTAAAACTCGACATTCAAAAAGTAAGATCATGGCCTCCGGTCCTATCACTTCATGGCAAATAGATGGGGAAACAAAGGAAACAGTGACAGACTTTATTTTCTTGGACTCTAAAATCATTGCATATGGTGACTGCAGCCATGAAATTAAAAGATGCTTGCTTCTTGGAAGAAAGGCTGTCACAAACCTAGACAGAGTATTCAAAAGCAGAGATAATACTTTGCCGAGAAAGGTCCTCTAGTCAAGGCTATGGTTTTTCCAGTAGTCATGTATGGATGTGAGAGTTGGACTATAAAGAAAGCTGAGCGCTGAAGAATTGATGCTTTTGAGGTGTGGTGTTGGAGAAGACACTTGAGAGTCCCTTGGACAGCAAGGAGATCAAACCAGTCCATCCTGAAGGAAATCAATCCTGAATATTCATTGGAAGGACTGATGCTGAAGTTGAAACTCCAATACTTTGGCCACTTGATGCAAAGAACTGACTTATTGGAAAGGACCCTGATTCTGGGAAAGATTGAAGGCAGGAGGAGAAGAGGGCAACAGAGGATGAGATGGTTGGATGGCATCACCAAATTGATGGACATGAGTCTGAGCAAACTCTGGGAGTTGGTGATGGACAGGGAGGCCTGGTGTGCTGCAGTTCATGGGGTCACAAAGAGTCGGACATGACTGAGTGACTGAACTGACTGGCCATAGGCATGAGAGCTTCCATTCTAGTCTCCTGACTTTATTTATCTGAGGTTTCTGTTTATTAATTTTTAAAAAAAATTTCCCCCTATAAATCAAGATTTTTTTTCTGAAAGCATTAGTGATCAAAAGTTATTTTTTCTGGTTTCAGGGGCTTTTTGTCCTTCAGACATATAAGACAGAGTTCATGCCTTTTCATTGATTTGGTTGTGAGGATCTTATTGGCTTAGCTCTCCCCAGGAAAAAAGACTGTCTTTTTTTCTGTTTTGTTCTGTTATTGACAGAGGGTGTGAAAACCCCACACCTCCATTCTGATTCCCTGACTTTATTTGCCTAAGTATTCTGTTTATAAATTCTTTTTCTCATCTTTTTTTATGAGGATGCACACGGTCCCTAATTGGGGGAAGTCTTCAACCTAGATTCCAGAATAAGAAAACTCAAAGAGAAGAGATGAAGCAGATCCACAGATTACAGCAAAACCACAGATGAATCATAGGCCATATATCCATAAAAAGAGCAGAGACATCACTTTGTTGACAAAGGTCCATCTGGTCAGAGCTATGGTTTTTCCAGTAGTCATGTATGGATGTAAGAATTGGACCATAAAGAAGGCTGAGCATCAAAGAATTAATGCTTTTGAAGGAAATCAAACCAGTCAATCCTAAAGGAAATCAACCCTGAATATTCAGTGTAAGGACTGATGCTGTAGCTCCAGTACTTTGGCCACTAATGTGAAAAGCTGACTCATTGAAAAATAACCTCATGCTGGGAAAAACTGAGGGCAAGAGGAAAAGGTGACAGACGATGAGATAGTTGGATAGCATCGCTGACTCAATGGACACGAGTTTGATCAAACTCAGGGAGATAGTGATGGACAGAGAAGGCTGGTGTGCTGTAGTTCATGGGGTCACAAAGAGCCAGTAACGATTTATCCACTGAACAAAAACAACAGCCATGGATTGAGAAGAATCATTTTATTTTGTAAAGGCTACAAATAGAGAAAACGCTCCCACCACAAAGTCATTTACCTCTTATATTTCAATAGAAAGCAAGATTTTTTTTTTTAAATCCACCATGTCTAAGAAATGGAGTTTGTTCTATTTGAAATGCATATGCACATACTTATAATTTTTAATACTAACCAGGACACATATCATGTTTCATCTTATGTAGAAACAGAAAATAGAATTCATATTCAGTACTTCAAGAACAATCTTTTGCAAATCAATTTCTGGACTTCAGATTCTTCATCTGTCACATAGAAATATAAACTATGTCCAATAATTGTTGAGTATTTTTTCAAGATTCAAAAAGATAAGTGTCAAAATATTTTATGAGACTTACATTAACATGCAAATTTTGCTGTATGAAATTGAAATGAAAACACCAGAGAGAACCATTCTCTCTTTAAAAATGAAAAAGTTGTTTGCTTTTAATGTAAAGTATATATTTGTTGAATATACATTCAAGTATAAGATTTCCCCAAGAAAATCACAGAGGAAAGCATATACTTGCACAAATGAAACCCTGAAGCTCTGTGTATTCATTAACTCTTGCCTTCAGTAGAGGACAATAAAATGTAAACAATGAAAATCCTGTGAATTTGATCATCTTTAAATATGTAGAAATTGATATTCATGCAAAGAACATCTGCTAAAATTGCTTAGTGTCTGGAGACCAAATATCTGACTGTCATCATTTTCTGAATATGACTTTAGCTTTTGGGGAGAAAAAAACACTGGAAGAGAGGTGAATGTTTTGAATTTCAACTTTTTAAATCCTTTACCAACAGCACTTTAAATGGAATCACAATGGGAAAAAAAGGCTTTATTTAAACCTTCATTATGTTACATAGTGTCAAAGAAGATGATGAGGAAGGAATTCTAATTCAGTTATGTGTTGTATACAAGTGTTTATGGGTATGGGTTTATTTAACCTGCCATTTAGCTTTCTTAAAGTATATGTGGAAATTTTGTAGGCCCATCAACTTGCTGTATATTTTGGTAATGAGAAGATAAAAAGAATGACAAAGCTTTCCTCATCAGGTAATAATTTCTTTAACTACAAGTTATTAATACAATGCATTCAAGTGTTTATCAAATGACTGGCATGCCAATTGTTCTGCTAGGTGCTAGGGTATCTAGAAATAAGACTTGATCCCTTGCCAAGGAAAAGTAACCATGCTTCCATGGATTTTTAAAGCTTCATGGTGAATGGTGGAAATTGATTTTAAAAATCACATAAATGCATATGATTAGAAACATGTAATATAAATATAAAGAAAAAACACAGGGACCTTTGAATACATATAATGGGGACCTGAGCCACAGTCAGGTCCTGGTCTTGTTTTGGCTGACTGTGTAGAGCTTCTCCATCTTTGGCTGCAAAGAATATAATCAATCTCATTTCAGTGTCAACCATCTGGTGATGTCCATGTATAGAGTCTTCTCTTGTGTGGTTGGAAGATGGTGTTTGCTATGACCAGTGTGTTCTCTTGGCAAACTCTGCTAGCCTTTGCCCTGCTTCATTCTGTACTCCAAGGCCAAATATGTCTGTTACTCCAGGTGTTTCTTGACTTCCTACTTTTGCATTCCAGTCCCCTATAATGAAAAGGACATCTTTTTTGGGTGTTAATTCTAGAACGTCTTGTAGGTCTTCATAGAACTGTTCAACTTCACTTTCTTCAGTGTTACTGGTCGGGGCATAGGCTTGGATTAACATGATATTGAATGGTTTGCCTTGGAAATGAACAGAGATCGTTCCGTTGTTTGTGAGATTGCATCCAAGTACTCCATTTTGGACTCTTTTGTTGACCATGATTGCTATTCCATTTCTTATAAGGGATTCTTGCCCACAGTAGTAGATATAATGGTCATCTGTGTTAAATTCACCCATTTCAGTCCATCTTAGTTCACTGATTCCTAGAATGTCGATGTTCACTCTTGTCATCTCTTGTTTGATCACTTCCAATTTGCCTTGATTCATGGACCTAACATTCTAGGTTCCTATGCAATATTGCTCTTTACAGCATTTAACCTAGCTTCTATCACCAGTCCCATACACAACTGGGTGTTGTTTTTGCTTTGGCTCCATCCCTTCATTCTTTCTGGAGTTATTTCTTCACTGATCTCCAGTAGCATATTGGGTACCTACTGACCTGGGGAGTTCATCTTTCAGTGTCCAATCTTTTCACTTTTTCTTACTCTTCATGGGGTTCTCAAGGCAAGAATACTGAAGGGTTTTGTCATTCCCTTTTCCAGTGGACCACATTGAGAAACCTGTATGCAGGTCAGGAAGCAACAGTTAGAACTGGACATGGAACAACAGACTGGTTCCAAATAGGAAAAGGAGTACATCAAGCCTGTATATTGTCACCCTGCTTATTTAATTTTTATGCAGAGTACATCATGAGAAATGCTGGGCTGGAGGAAGCACAGGCTGGAATCAAGATTGCTGGGAGAAATATCAATAACCTCAGATATGCAGATAATACCACCCTTATGGCAGAAAGTGAAGAATAACTAAAGAGCCTCTTGATGAAAGTGAAAGTGGAGAGTGCAAAAGTTGGCTTGAAGCCCAACATTCAGAAAACTAAGATCATGGCATCTGGTCCCATCACTTCATGGCAAATAGACGGGGAAACAGTGGCTGACTTTATTTTTCTGGGCTCCAAAATCACTGCAGATGGTGATTGTAGCCATGAAATTAAAAGATGCTTACTCCTTGGAAGGAAAGTTGTGACAAACCTAAGACAGTATATTAAAAAACAGAGACATTACTTTGCCAACAAAGGTCCTTCTAGTCAAGGCTATGGTTTTTCCAGTGGTCATGTACAGATGTGAGAGTTGGACTATAAAGGAAGCTGAGTGCTTAAGAATTGATGCTTTTGATGTGTGGTGTTGGAGAAGACTCTTGAGAGTTCCTTGGACTGCAAGGAGATCCAACCAGTCCATCCTAAAGGAGATCAGTCCTGGGTGTTCATTGGTAGGACTGATGTTGAAGCTGAAACTCCAATACTTTGGTCACCTGATGCGAAGACCTGACTCACTTGAAAAGACCCTGATGTTGGGAAAGATTGAGGGCAGGAGGAGAAGGGGATGACAGAGGATAAGATGGTTGGATGGCATCACCAACTCAATGGACATGGATTTGGTGGACTCTGGGAGTTGGTGATGGACAGGAAGGCCTGGCGTGTTGCGGTTCATGGGGTCACATAGAGTCTGACATGACTGAGCGACTGAACTGAACTGAGTAGAGACCTTGGTTCAATATAGGTATGAATTTCAAGAGATTTTTTCCTGCGGCAATGATACATGAAATGAGACCTGATGGATGAAGAGAAGTTAACCTAGGTAACGAATGAAAGAAAGAAACAAACTTCTAGGCAAGAAGAATAACCTATGCAATACATGAAATACAATGAAAAACTTAGTGTCTACAAGAGTATGAAGAGGGCTGATGGAGCTGGAACTACAGAACAAGAGAGAAGTTTAAGATGAGGCTGGAGTGTTGGGAAGAAGCTAGTTCTTACAGGGCCTTTAGGTGAGGTGAAGAATTTGGGTTGAATTCTCTTTCATTTCGTCAGCAATGACAAACATGTAGAAAAGGTCCAAGATGTTTCAGACAAAAAGAATTATCTATGCAAAGTTCTAGAACATGACAAAGATGACCTAGATGAAACCACAAATGCTTGAACTGAGGGCATTCTTATTCACTGATTAATTCTGTTTCACCATCAAAGCAATTATTTGTAACTTAAGGTAGTGGCACCCCACTCCAGTGCTCTTGCCTGGAAAATCCCATGGACAGAGGAGCCTGGTAGGCTGCAGTCCATGGGGTCGCTAGGAGTTGACACGACTGAGCGACTTCACTTTCACTTTTCACTTTCATGCATTGGAGAAGGAAATGGCAACCCACTCCAGTGTTCTTGCCTGGAGAATCCCAGGGATGGGGGAGCCTGGTGGGCTGCTGTCTCTGGGGTCGCACAGAGTCGGACACGACTGAAGTGACTTAGCAATAGCAGTGTCTTCTAAAAATTTTTGGGCCCCTTGTATCCTCCTCTCCTAATCTCAGCACATTTATGAATTTATTTTATTTTGTATTTTGTTGCTGTCATATTATTAGGTTTTGAATTCTAAAGTAACTGAAGTCAACTTCTGCTTTTCAACTTTGCTGTATTGGACTATCAGTTCTTGAATTAATATCACAACTATACTTTTTGATTTTCAAGTATCATGTAGGGCAGAAACCACACTAATTTTTTATTAAAAAAATTATTCTAAATAATGACTTACAAATTCTAGGACAGAAAATCACTTGGAAGATATCAAGTCCATATTATCTGAGTGAAAATTTGAGTAAGAGAACTGAAAATAAATAGTCCAAGAAAATAGATGTAATCATATCGAGCAAAATTTAAATCAAAATCTCAACCTTTTACTTTGTTTCAGAGATAAAACTAAATTGTAAAAGTATCAGCTTGCCCTTGGTTAGACCAGTCACTAATAATAAATGTAAGATATTAAGATCTGGCTGATTTATTTTTCCACATAATTTTGCATGTCTCTTGAATTTATGTTCTAAATTTTAGAATCTATATTCCCAACTCAGAAACAATGATTCAGTTAAGTTCAGTCGCTCAGTCGTGTCTGACTCTTCACAACCCCGTGAATCGCAGCACGCCAGGCCTCCCTGTCCATCACCAACTCCCGGAGTTCACTCAGACTCACGTCCATCGAGTCGGTGATGCCACCCAGCCATCTCATCCTCTGTCGTCCTCTTCTCCTCCTGCCCGCAATCCCTCTCAGCATCAGAGTCTTTTCCAATGAGTCAACTCTTCCCATGAGGTGGCCAAAGTACTGGAGTTTCAGCTTCAACAGATTGTGGAGCAATATTGTGGAGCAATATAATATTCAGGCAGTAATATCAAGGAACCAAAGAACTAAATATCTGGCTTGCAGAAAGAGCACCTAAGTGGTATCATTTCAGTGTCTCTTGGAAAGTCTCAGTTGGAAGGGGAGAGGCAGAGAGTGTGAGGGTGCACTGTCTTTTATCTTTTCCTTCCAGAAGAAAACCATTTGGGGAGAAATGTTACATTTTATGAGCTGTAAACAGTTATTCACACCTTCAGCAAATAAAGGTGCAAGTTTTTCTGGGAGGTGAAGGAGAAAGCAAGGGGGTATTAATAATATGGGGCAAATAACTCATGATAAATTTCCTTGGATGCAGGGAGAAGTTTAAAAATATGAGCTTAAGAGTTTCAACTTCCTGATTTACCTGTGTTTCATTCAGTATTGGAACAAGACCTTTTTTATTCCTTTCAAATAGACTTGGTAGCTGGTCTATTTGCACAGCACATCTTTTTACTCTAGTACTTATTTCTTTCTCATTATCATGTAGCAGACTGTTACCCTAGCAACTCAAGTGTCAGATTTCACATGCAAACACCTGCACTCTTCAAGGAGAAGATCACACATTTGTTGTAAACAATAATGTGATTGGAAAAGATGACTTTACAAGTGTCTTTTTAAGGGAGGCATACACTTGATGGGGAAAAATAAAACAACCAAAAGTTGTAGGTAAGAAAAATTTAACCATTAGAAGTTAATTGGAGGGTAATTATTAAATGTTTATTTGCCAAAATTTACTGCATATCGTGTTAATAAAAATATAGGTCTATCTATATTTGTATTTCCTAGCGCTTATGTAAATAGTAACATATATAAATTTTATCCACCTTTATTTATTCTTTTCAACATATTCTAAAGACCATTTACATGGAAGGATGTAAAGATATTCTTACTTTTTGAAACTGGAATGCATGATTTTTAAGAGTTCTTCAAACTCTGACCTTTTATTTAGAATCACAGAAAGAAACAGCAACTATCTATTGTTTTTGCTTATCTATCTTTTCCTTTAAAGCTTGTTTTACAATATATTGCTTTGTCCAGCAGTTGTTTACATTGAATTTATAAAATAGAGTAAGTGGGAAGTCTGTCTCTGAAATCTATGCATTCTTCCCTTTTTTGCCATAAGGAAATTGTCCTCTACTTCAATCAACAATTACAGGGTGCCTAACATGGGAAATAGATGGAGAAACAGTGGAAACAGTGTCAAGCTTTATTTTGGGGGGCTCCAAAATCACTGCAGATGGTGATTGCAGCCATGAAATTAAAAGACGCTTACTCCTTGGAAGGAAAGTTATAACCAACGTAGGCAACATATTAAAAAGCAGAGACATTACTTTGCCAATAAAGGTCTGTCTAGTCAAGGCTATGGTTTTTCCAGGGGTCATGTATGGATGTGAGAGTTGGAGTATAAAGAGAGCTGAGCACCGAAGAATTGATGCTTTTGAACTGTGGTGTTGGAGAAGACTCTTGAGAGTCCCTTGGACTGCAAGGAGATCCAACCCATCCATCCTAAAGGAGATCAGTCCTGGGTGTTCATTGGAAGGACTGATGCTGAAGCTGAAACTCCAGTACTTGGGCCACCTGATGGAAAGAGTTGACTCATTGGAAAAGACCCTGATGCTGGGAGGGATTGAGGGCAGGAGGAGAAGGGGACGACAGGGGATGAGATGGCTGGATGGCATCACCGACTTGATGGACATGAGTTTGAGTAAACTCCAGGAGTTGGTGATGGACAGGGAAGCCTGGCGTGCTGCGATTCATGGGGTCACAAAGAGTCGGACACGACTGAGCGACTGAACTGAACTGAACTGAGCATATTTTGCTTACCTGGTTAGGCACTAAGTATTCAATAGTGGCAAGCATGTTTGCTGCATTCAAGGTACTTAAAGTCTAGTATAGCACAGTAAATATGTTCACAGGGAAAACCAATAATGTGTTAAAATTTCTATTAACATATGCTGGCATTTGAGGATGACAATAACATATAATCTAAAATATTAAAAAGGGGATTGTTATAGGCTGAATGTTTGTGTCTTCCCTGAATTTTAATGCCTAATATGATCATCCCCTCCATGGATCACAGCCTTGTCGTGGCAAAAGGACTTGTGTAACTCAATGAAGATATGAGCTATATCATGTCGCCGCCACCACCGCTAAGTTGCTTCAGTTGTGTCCGACTCTGTGAGACCCCAGAGATGGCAGCCCACCAGGTTCCCCCGTCCCTGGGATTCTCCAGGCAAGAACACTGGAGTGGGTTGCCATTTCCTTCTCCAATGCATAAAAGTAAAAAGTGAAAGTGAAGTCGCTCAGTCATGTCCAACTCTTAGCGACCCCATGGACTGTAGCCCACCAGGCTCCTCCATCCATGGGATTTTCCAGGCAAGAGTACTGGAGTGGGGTGCCATTGCCTTCTCCAGCTATATCATGCAGGGCCACCCAAAATGGACAGGTCATAGTGAAGAGTTCTGGCAAAACATGGTCCACTGGAAGAGGGAATAGCAAACCACTCCAGTATTTTTGCCTCAAGAACCCCATGAACGCTATGAAAAGGCAAATAGATATGATACTGGAAGATGAGCCCTCCAGGTTGGAAGGCGTCCAGTATGCTACTGAGGAAGAGTGGAGGGCAATTACTAATAGCTCCAGAAACAATGAAGCGGCTGGACCAAAGAAGAAACAATGCTCAGTTGTGGATGTGTCTGGTGGTGAAAGTAAAGTCCAATGCTGTGAAGAATGGTATTTCATAGGAACCTGGAATGGTAGGTCCATGAATCAAAGTAAATTGGGACATTGTCAAGCAGGAGATGGCAAGATTCAATATTGGCATCTTAGGAATCAGTAAACTAAAATGGATGGGAGTGGGCACATTTCATTTAGGTGATCATAATATCTACTACTGTGGGCAAGAATCCCTTAGAAGAAATGGAGTAACACTCACAGTCAACAAATGAGTCCAAAATGCAGTACTTGGTTACAACCCCAAAAGCAACAGAATGATCCCAATTTGTTTCCAAGGAAAACCGTTCAACATCACAGTAATCCAAGTGTGTGCACCAACCATGGATGCCAAAGAAGCTGAAGCTGACTGTTTCTATAAAGACCTGCAGCACCTTCTAGAACTAACAATGAAAAAATATGTCCTTTTCATCATAATGGATTGGAGTGCAAAAATAGAAAGTCAAGAGATCCTCAGAATAACAAGCAAACTTGGCCTTGGAATACAAAATGAAACAGGGCAAAAACTAGCAGAGTTTTGTCAAGAGAGCATGCTGGTCATAGCAAACACCCTTTTCCAACAACCCAAGAGATGACTCTACAGATGGACATCACCAGGTGGTTAATACTGAAAATCAGATTGATTATGTTCTTTACAGCCAAAAATGGAGAAGCTCCATACAATCAGCAAAAACAAGAGCTGTAAATGACTATGAGTCAGATCATGAGCTCCTTATTGTAAAATTCTGGCTTAAATTAAAGAAAATATCACAAGGGTGGAAGCTTCATCGATAGGATTAATGCCCTAAGTAAAAGAGACCTACAGAGCTCTTTTGCCTTTTCCTCCATGTAAAGGTAGAGCTAGAAGACAGTGTCTATGAGCCAGAAAGAATACTCTCACTAGACACTGAATCATTTGGCATCTTGATCTTGAACTTCCCAGTCCCTAGAACTTTGATATCTATTATTAATATGCCATCTAGTCTACAGAATTTGTTATAGCAGCCTGAACTAAAACAGGGATCAACTTATCTTTTCATACTGATAAGATTTATTAGAGTATGGAGCTTGGATCAGATATAAAAGTATGCCTCTTAAGTACCAATCTACTAAGTGAATTGATTTATCCGGACACATTACAGTTTAAGAATAGTTCTGGGGGGCGGTCCTAAGACAGCGGAAGAATAGGATGGGGAGACCACTTTCTCCCCCACAAATTCATCGAAAGAACATTTGAACCCTGAGAAAATTCCACAGAACAACTTCTGAATGCTGGCAGAGGACATCAGGAACCCAGAAAGGCAGCCCATTGTCTTCGAAAGGAGATGGAGAAGTCTTGAGGCTACTGTAAGAATCAGACTGAAGATCAGAGGCAGGAGGCTTAAGTCCAAATTCTGAGAACAGCAGAGAACTCCTGAATCCAGGGAACATTAATCAATAGGAGCTCATCAAACGCCTCTATACCTACAGTGAAACCAAGCACCACCCAAGGGCCAACAAGCTCCAGAGCAAGACATACCATGCAAATTCTCCAGCAACACAGACTCTCCAACAATGTAACCCCGAGCCTCAATATATAGGCTGCCCAAAGTCACACCAAACCCACTGACATCTCAAAACTCATTACTGGACACTCCATTGCACTCCAGAGAGAAGAAATCCAGTTCCACCTACCAGAATACTGACACAAGCTTCCCTAACCAGGAAACCTTGAGAAGCCACCCATACAACCCAACCAATAGTGAGGAACCTCCACAATAAAGAGGAACCACCAACTGTCAGAATACAGAAAGGCCACCCCAAACGCAGCAATATAAACAAGATGAAAAGGCAGAGAAATACCCAGCAGGTAAAGGAGCAGGATAAATGCCCACCAAACCGAGGAAGAAATAGGGAATCTACCTGATAAAGAATTCTGAATAATGATAGTGAAAATGATCCAAAATCTTGAAAACAAATTGGAGTTACAGATAAATAGCCTGGAGACAAGGATCGAGAAGATGCAAGAAAGGTTTAACAGGCAACTAGAAGAAATAATAAAGAGTCAATGTATAATGAATAACGCAATTAATGAGATCAAAAACACTCTGGAGGGAAGCAACAGTAGAATAACGGAGGCAGAAGATAGGATAACTGAGGTAGAAAAAAGAATGGTAGAAGTAAATGAAACAGAGAGAGAAAAAAGAAAAAAGAATTAAAAGAAATGAGGACAACATCAGAGACCTCTGGGTTCAAATGATAAATGCCCCAGCATTCGAGTCATAGGAGTCCCAGAAGAAGAAGACAAAAAGAAAGACCATGAGAAAGTACTTGAGGAGATAATAGTTGAAAACTTCCCTACAATGGGGAAGGAAATAATCACCCAAGTCCAAGAACCACAGAGAGTCCCAAACAGGATAAACCCAAGGCGAAACACCCCAAGACACATATTAATCAAATTAACACAGATCAAACACAAAGAACAAATATTAAAAGCAGCAAGGGAAAAAACAACAAATAACACACAAGGAGATTCCCATAAGGATAACAGCTGATCTTTCAACAGAAATTCTTCAGGCCAGAAGGGAATGGCTGCTGCTGCTGCTAAGTCACTTAAAGTGATGAAAGAAAATAACCTACAGCCCCGACTACTATGCCCAGCAAGGATCTCATTCAAATATGAAGGAGAAATCAAAAGCTTTACAGACAAGCAAAAGTTCAGAGGATTCAGCACCACCAAGCCAGCTCTCCAACAAATGCTAAAGGATCTTCTCTAGACAGGAAACACAGAAAGGGTGTATAAACTCAAACCCAAAACAATAAAGTAAATGGCAACAGGATCATACTTATCAATAATTACCTTAAATATAAATGGGTTGAATGCCCCAACCAAAAAACAAATAATGGCTGAATGGATACAAAAACAAGACCCCTATACATGTTGTGTACAAGAGACCCATCTCGAAACAAGGGACACATACAGACTGAAATTGAAGGGCTGGAAAAAGATATTCCACGCAAATAGAGCCCAAAAGAAAGCAGGAGTAGCAATACTCATATCAGATAAAATAGACTTTAAAACAAAGGCTATGAAAAGAGACAAAGATGGACACTACATAATGATCAAGGGATCAATCCAAGAAGAAGATATAACAATCATAAATATATATGCACCCAACATAGGAGCACCATAATATGTAAGACAAATGCTAACAAGTATGAAAGGGAAAATTAACAATAAGACAAGAATAGTGGGAGACTTTAATACCCCACTCACACCTATGGATAGATCAACTAAACAGAAAATTAACAAGGAAACACAAACTTTAAATGATACAATAGACCAGTTAGACCTAATTGATATCTATAGGACATTTCACCCCAAAACAATGAATTTCACCTTTTTTTCAAGTGCACACGGAAACTTCTCCAGATAGATCACATCCTGGGCCATAAATCTAGCCTTGGTAAATTCAAAAAAATTGAAATCATTCCAAGCATCTTTTCTGACCACAATGCAGTAAGATTAGATCTCAATTACAGGAGAAAAACTATTAAAAATTCCAACATATGGAGGCTGAACAACACACTGCTGAATAACCAACAAATCACAGAATAAATCAAAAAAGAAATCAAAATATGCATAGAAACGAATGAAAATTAAAACACAACAACCCAAAACCTATGGGACACTATAAAAGCAGTGCTAAGGGGAAGGTTCATAGCAATACAGGCATACCTCAAGAAACAAGAAAAAAGTCAAATAAATAACCTAACTCTACACCTAAAGCAACTTGAAAAGGCAGAAATTATGAACCCCAGGGTTAGTAGAAGGAAAGAAATCTTTAAAAATTAGGCCAGAAATAAATGCAAAAGAAACAAAAGAGACCAAAATCAACAAAACCAAAAGCTGGTTCTCTGAGAAGTTAAATAAAATTGACAAACCATTAGCCAGACTCATCAAGAAACAAAAAGAGAAAAATCAAATCAACAAAAGTAGAAATGAAAATGGAGAGATCACAACAGACAACACAGAAATACAAAGGATCATAAGAGACTGTTATCAGCAACTATATGCAAATAAAATGGACAGCTTGGAAGAAACTGACAAATTCTTCGAAAAGTACAACTTTCCATATTGAGCCAGGAAGAAATAGAAAATATTAACAGACCCATCACAAGCATGGAAATTGAAAACTGTAATCAGAAATCTTCCAACAAACAAAAGCCCAGGTCCACACGGCTTCACAGCTGAAAAAAAAAATTTAGAGAACTAACAGCTATCCTACTCAAACTCTTACAGAAAATTGCAGAGGAAGGTAAACTTCCAAACTCATTTTATGAGGCCATCACCCTAATACCAAAACCTGACAAAGATGCCACAAAAAAACAAAACTACAGGCCAGTATCACTGATGAACATAGATGCAAAAATCCTTAACAAAATTCTAGCAAACAGAATCCAATGACATATTTAAAAGATCATACATCATGACCAAGTGGGCTTTATCCCAGGGATGTAAGGATTCATCAATATCCACAAATCAATCAATGTAATACACCACATTAACAAATTGAAAAATAAAAACCATATGATTATCTCAATAGATGCAGAGAAAGCCTTTGACAAAATTCAACATCCATTTATGATAAAAATCCTCCAGAAAGCAGGAATAGAAGGAACATACCTCAACATAATAAAAGCTATATATGACAAACCCACAGCAAACATTATCCTAAATGGTGAAAAATTGAAAGCATTTCCCCTAAAGTCAGGAACAAGACAAGGGTGCCCACTCTCACCACAACTATTCAACATAGTTTTGGAAGTTTTGGCCACAGCAGTCAGAGCAGAAAAAGAAATAAAAGGAATCCAAACTGGAAAATAAGAAGTAAAACTCTCACTGTTTGCAGATGACATGATCCTCTACATAGAAAACCCTAAAGACTCCACCAGAAAATTACTAGAGCTAATCAATGAATATAGTAAAGTTTCAAGATATAAAATTAACACACAGAAATCCCTTGCATTCCTATACACTAACAATGAGAAAACAGAAAGAGAAATTAAGGAAACAATTCCGTTCACCATTGCAACGAAAAGAATAAAATACTTAGAAATATATCTACCTAAAGAAACAAAACACCTATATATAGAAAACTGTAAAACACAGGTGAAAGAAATCAAAGAGGACCCAAACAGATGGAGAAATATACCATGTTCATGGATCGGCAGAATCAATATAGTGAAAATGAGTATACTACCCAAAGCAATCTATAGATTCAATGTAATCCCTATCAAGCTACCAATGGTATTTTTCATAGAACTAGAACAAATAACTTCATAATTTGTATGCAAATACAAAAAAACCTCGAATAGCCAAAGCAATCTTGAGAAAGAAGAATGGAACTGGAGGAATCAACCTGCCTGACTTCAGTCTCTACTACAAAGCCACAGTCATCAAGACAGTTTGGTACTGGCACAAAGACAGAAATATAGATCAATGGAACAAAATAGAAAGCCCAGAGATAAATCCACACACCTATGGACACCTTATTTTTGACAAAGGAGGCAAGAATATACAATGGAGAAAAGACAATCTCTTTAACAAGTGGTGCTGGGAAAACTGGTCAACCACTTGTAAAAGAATGAAACTAGAACACTTTCTAACAGCATACACAAAAATAAACTCAAAATGGATTAAAGATCTAAATGTAAGACCAGAAACTATTAAACTCCTAGAGGAAAACATAGGCAAAACACTCTCTGACATAAACCACAGCAGGATCCTCTATGACCTACCTCCCAGAATATTGGAAATAAAAGCAAAAATAAACAAATGGGACCTAATTACAATTAAAAGCTTCTGCACAACAAAGGAAACTATATGCAAGGTGAAAAGACAGCCTTCAGAATGGGAGAAAATAATGGCAAACAAAGCAGTGGCCAAAGAATTAATCTCAAAAATATACAAGCAACTCCTACAGCTCAATTCCAGAAAAATAAAAGACCCAATCAAAATGTGGGCCAAAGAACTAAACAGACATTTCTCCAAAGAAGACATACAGAGGGCTAACAAACAAACCAATACAATATTGTAAAGTAAAGTAAATAAACAGGAAAAAAAAAAGAATAGTTCTAAAAAGAAGATAAGAACTGTTTATTTCCATACAGTGAAGGAAAGAGTGTTTCTGTGGGTGTACTCCACCAGAGTAGGGTTATATGCAAGAAGGGTGATCTGAAGTACAGTTAGCATGAAAGCTATGGCTCTTTATTTAAGTCACTAATCAGATAAGGCATTGTGTCTCCCTTGGAGAGAAGCAAATGAGAAATAAAGAGATGCTTTATATAGTAGATAACGGGATAAGGGCATTTAACAAGTATAATGACATAATGTATTTGGTGAAAGGAGGGGATTCCATGTGGCTTCAGCCTCAGTGTTATATTACTGAGCATTCCAGTGTTACATTAAATCACACAATGGTGCAGATATTGACATTACAAGAACAACAGGAACATTGGACAACAAGACATTGTTCTTTACTCTTGCTACATTCTCAAAGCTGAGAAATACTTTCCTGAGTCCTTGGGTTTCTCCCTCAATCCTCCACATTTTTCAAGACTTAGTTTTTTAGCTTGACTTTATATTTTTCAAGAATATATTCTATCATTTCCAATCTTTTTCTACATTTCATTCACAGAAAAAAACATATCATAAAAAAACATATTATATCTTCCTTAACTGGTTCTCCCCACAATCCTAGACTCTTGGTATTCTGCCATTCCTATCCCCATTCTGTATTTCCATTGTACTAAAAGAGTTGACTTTTTTTCCTGATGAAGAATTGTGCAATCACCTTTGTTATGCATCTCATCTCTTACCACCCCTAGGGACTTTGGGAAAATTACGTTTTGTTCTTGATCTTCAAATTATCTCACTTCACTAAATTCTTGCCTATCATTTTAGAAAATGATTTTACACTTTTGTCCAATACTGTGTATAGAACTCATGTAGAAAAGTACCCTCCTTGTCTGAAATACATGAATTTGTAGGTTCAAAGATAAATTTTTAAAATTATCTTCCTTGAAACCAAGAAAATAAAATCCCAGATTGAAGAAGAAGTATAAGGGTAGGAAGTGGAACCTAAAGGTAAAAATCTTGTAAGGAATTTAGATTAGCCATACAGTGAAGTGAAGTGAAGTTGCTCAGTCGTGTCCGACTCTTTTCAACCCCGTGGACTGCAGCCTACCAGGTTCCTCCGTCCATGGGATTCTCCAGGCAAGAATACTGGAGTGGGTTGCCATTTCCTTCTCCAGGGGATCTTCCCAACCCAAGGATTGAACCTGGGTCTCCGCATTGCAGGCAGACGCTTTAACCTCTGAGCCACCAGGGAACCCTGACTAAATTCCATCCCAGATAGAAGCACTCTGGAATGGCAGATTAAGGACTTTGGAAAATATGCTTATTCATAAAGCAATGAGTACACTGGCAAAATATGTCTGAACCCCTTTTTTTCAGAATTCTGGAAATTAATGTAATGCTTGAAACATTCCAAAGAGTGTTATTCAAGAAAAACAGCTGTATCTCAGTAATAACACTGAGCTTTGTGGTGTTTTTATATTTCACTAATTCTGTCCCTTTTCCTCGACTTAATGGCAGCTTTGAAGGTCAACAGCATTACCAGCAGCCCAGCAGTCACTGGAGGAGACAAAAAAGGTTAAAAATCCCTCCAAAGTCCCATCCCCAAAGAAATGTCACTATTTGACCTGTCTAGAAGCTCACTGAAAAGCTTTATTCCTAGGCTTTTCCTTATTTGACCTCAGTCAGAACTCACTCAGTGTGAGTAGCTCTATTGTCAGGATTTTTTTTTTTTTTTTCTTGAAACATTAAGGGGCAATTTTTTAACATTGCAGTTGTCAGAGGTGACATTACCAGTTGGACCTATAAAAAGTTGACTGAAAAGAGAGAAAATTAAGGAGTGAGATGTTCTTACTGGGCTTTGAAAATATTTGCCACAATCCTGGGAATCTTGAAGGCCACTTGCAGGAGTAAGGCTGTTTTCATCTACTCAGGAAAGGCTGAAAAGTACTAATCTTTTAAATTTTATCGAAATGCAAGGGATCCAGAATAGTAATATATATATACTCATATATATTTGTAAATATGTAGTATATATGAATATATTAAATGTATATAAATATATATATGAAAAGAATAATTTTGGAGACTTACATTTCTTGATTCAAAACTTAAAACTACAGTAATCAGGAATATCAATAACCTCAGATATGCAGATGCTGCTGCTGCTAAGTCACTTCAGTCGTGTCCAACTCTGTGCAACCCCATAGATAGCAGCCCACAAGGCTTCCCCATCCCTGGGATTCTCCAGGCAAGAACACTGGAGTATGTTGCCATCTCCTTCTCTAATGCATGAAAGGGAAAAGTGAAAGTGAAGTTGCTCAGTCGTGTCCGACTCTTAGCGACCTCATGGATTGTAGCCCACTAGGCTCCTCCATCCATGGGAGTTTCCAGGCAAGAGTACTGGAGTGGGGTGCTGTTGCTTTCTCCGGATATGCAGATGACACCACCCTTATGGCAGGAAGTGAAGAAGAACTAAAGAGCCTCTTGATGAAAGTAAAAGAGGAGAGTGAAAAAAGTTGGCTTAAAGCTCAACATTCAGAAAACTAAGATCATGGCATCTGGTCCCATCACTTCATAGCAAATAGATGGGGAAACAGTGGAAACAGTGTTAGACTTTATTTTGGGGGGGCTCCAAAATCACTGCAGATGGTGATTGTAGCCATGAAATTAAAAGATGCTTACTCCTTGGAAGGAAAGTTATGACCAACCTAGACAGCAAACTAAAAAGCAGAGACATTACTTTGTCAACAAAGGTCCATCTAGTCAAGGCTATGGTTTTTCCAGTGGTCATGTATGGATGTGAGAGTTGGACTGTGAAGAAAGCTGAGCACCAAAGAACTGATGCTTTTGAACTGTGGTGTTGGAGAAGACTCTTGAGAGTCCCTTGGACTACAAGGAGATCCAACCCATCCATCCTAAAGGAGATTAGTCCTGGGTGTTCATTGGTAGGACTGATGTTGAAGCTGAAACTCCAGTACTTTGGCCACCTGATGGAAAGAGATGACTCATTTGAAAAGACCCTGATGCTGGGAAAGACTGAGGGCAGGAGAAGAAGGGGATGATGGAGGATGAGATGGTTGGATGGCATTACCGATACAATGGACATGGGTTTGGGTGGACTCCGGGAGTTGGTGATGGACAAGAGGCCTGCGTGCTGCAGTTCGTGGGGTCGCAGAGTTGGACATGAGTGAAGGACTGAACTGAACTGAATCAGGACTATGTGGTACTGACAGGATGACAGATATATATATCAATGAAATAGAATTGAAAGTGCAGAAATAAAAATCATACATTTATGATATATATTTTTCATTTTAATGACATTTATTGTTTTCTTTCTAATTGTACAAGTATTACATGTCTGTTGCAGATAGGTAGAGATGAATCAACAGGTATCTAGACATTAGAAAAGAAACTATTACTGAATTTGAAGACATAGCAATAGCAATAGAAGTTATCAAGGTGAAACACAAATATGAGGAGAATAATAATAAAGACCAAAGCATCAGTAAGCTGCTGGTTGACTTCAATCAGCCTCATAACCATTAAATTTGAATATTTAAAATAGAAGAGTGAGAGGTGGGGACAGAAAAAATATTTGAAGAAATAATGGCCAAGTTTTTTCAAAATTTGATGCAAATTATAAGCCTGTAGATACAGGGGTTAAGTGAACTCTTTGAGGCTAAAATTATACATTATAATCTAACTATTTAAAACCACCAATGAGGAGATAAATATTAAAAGTATCCAGAGAAGAAAACATATCTTACTTTATTTACAAAGGGGCAGTGATAAAGATGATAGTAAATTTTATATGGGAAATAAAATACATGAGAAGACTGCAGACCATTGTCTTTTCAACTACTGAGAAAAAGAAGCCATTGACCTAAAATTCCCTACTCAGGTAAATATGTTAAAAGAAGGCAAAATGAAAGCATTTTCAGATAACTAAAGTTAAATTCATTATAAGCAGACCTATACTATACAGAATATTAAACTTCTCTAGTAGAAGGAAAGGGCGTTTCCCTGGTAAGTCAGTGGTAAAGAATGCACCTGTCAATGCAGGAAACACAGGTTTGATCCCTGGTCTGGAAAATCCCCTGGAGAAGGAAATGGCAACCCACTCCAGTGTTTTTGCTAGGGAAATCCCATGGACAGAGGAGGCTGGCGGGCTACAGTCCATGGAGTTGGAAAGACTTGGATACAACTTAGTGACTAAACAACAGCAACAAATAAACTTACAACCCATTTTACATGTACATTTCACTTTTTTTTTAAAGAACACACTTAACTAGTATTAACCATAGTATTCTATGTAGCTTATTGACAATTTTTGATACTGGCTGAGATTGATTACTGGCTGAGAAGGAAAAAAGAAATACCAATAACAACTTTTGTACATAATAAAATAATTCATCTTATTTTTACAGTATTTCTCAGTTCATAAGCCATATTTATAATTATTGAACTTACTTTTATTTGATCATCTTTATCCTTCGAGATAGAGATTGAATATAGCTAATTCACCATTTTATAGATGGCAAGACAGATGATTCGAGAGTTTGTCACTTTAATCAGATTATACAATGGTTACATTAACCCAGTAGAATAAGATAGTACATGAATTGAATCCAATATCGTATTATTGTGATAAATATGACTTGGTCTTAATATATTACATATTTAATATATTTTTGGATTCAGTTTGATAGATTTTTAAAGATTTTGCTTTCTTGTTTATGAATAGGATTGGTGAAATATATGGGTATTTTTTCTAATAGTGTTTATGCTATTGATTTCTGTCTTAATTGTTCTGTGGTCAGAAAATATTATCAAAATATATGAAGTGTTTGTAATTTCTTACCTAATGTGTGACCAATCTTCATTACAAGCTTGAAAAGAATACATAATTTCCAGTTGGTGCAAGAGTCTATATATGTATATTATATAAAGTTTAATTGTTTTACTGTAGTTTCAAATCTTCTGTTGTTCTACTGATTTTTTTCCTGCTTGATGTATAAACTACTGAAATAGCTATGCTAAAAATCTTGCTCTATGATGCTATTTTTTTTAAATGTATCAATATAGCTTATGGATTATTATATTTGAATTTGCATTATTTATCATATATATCATTATATATCATAACTTTAGGAATTTTAAATTATCATAATTTCCTGAATTATTGAAACTTTTTTCATTACATAATGATCTCTTTGCCTCTAATAATGCTCTTTTCTTTACAATTTATGTTGTTATCCAGGCTATCCTAGCTTGCTTTTGATTAGCATTGATGTAGTGTATATTTGTTGAAAATTTTTATCTCATTTTCTTCTAGAGAAAGTAGTAAGGTGTTCTGGTTAAGAGGGTAAAAACCTTAGAGCAGAACCTGGCACAACAGAAAGTAGTAAGGTGTTCTGGTTAAGAGTATAAAGACCTTAGAACAGAGTCTGGCACATATTAAGTTCTCACTTAAAGATGAGACTTACCTGGGACCAAAGTCTGTACTGGGCCTCTCCATGCTGCTTGAGTTGTTCACACCAGCAACTGGGCTCTGTACAGAAGCTTTCCAAATATAAATGTTCCAAGGAGGAAAAACTGAGAGCTGATCATTCTCTCAAAAGCTAAGCTTGAAATTTGCAAATATAATTTCTGTTGCATTCTATTGCCTAAGCACCTCAGAGCCAGCCCATATTCAATGGGAAGGGATATAAAAACCACATTTCAAACAGTAATAAACTTTTGTAACCATATTTAATTCATCAAAAGTCTGTTCATATTTGATTCTCCTATATCTGGATTAATTTATAAAAAATTTCCCTGTCACAATCTCATATGTCTTGCTTTTAATTTCCTTTTTTATACCATCTTTCTTGTCTTCCTGGAAATGTTTGAATTCTTGCCAATTTTCAGAAGTTATATACTCACTACCTATTATTTTAGAGATACCTAATTACCTTTGCATGAGTCTATCAGATCAGATCAGATCAGATCAGTCGCTCAGTCATGTCCGACTCTTTGCAACCCCATGAATCGCAGCATGCCTGGCCTCCCTGTCCATCACCAACTCCCGGAGTTCACCCAAACTCACGTCCATCCAGTCAGTGATGCCATCCAGCCATCTCATCCTCTGTCATCCCCTTCTCCTCTTGCCCCCAATCCCTCCCAGCACCAGAGTCTTTTCGAATGAGTCAACCCTTCGCATGAGGTGGCCAAAGTACTGGAGTTTCAGCTTCAGCATCATTCCTTCCAAAGAAATCCCAGGGCTCATCTCCTTTAGAATGGACTGGTTGGATCTCCTTGCAGTCCAAGGGACTCTCAAGAGTCTTCTCCAATACCACAGTTCAAAAGCATCAATTCTTCGGCACTTAGCCTTCTTCACAGTCCAACTCTCACATCCATACATGACCACAGGAAAAACCATAGCCTTGACTAGACGAACATTTGTTGGCAAAGTAATGTCTCTGCTTTTGAATATGCTATCTAGGTTGGTCATAACTTTCCTTCCAAGGAGTAAGCGTCTTTTAATTTCATGGCTGCAATCACCATCTGCAGTGATTTTGGAGCCCAGAAAAATAAAGTCTGACACTGTTTCCACTGTTTCCCCATCTATTTCCCATGAAGTGATGGGACCAGATGCCATGATCTTCGTTTTCTGAATGTTGAGCTTTAAGCCAACTTTTTCACTCTCCACTTTCACTTTCATCAAGAGACTTTTGAGTTCCTCTTCACTTTCTGCCATAAGGGTGGTGTTACCTGCATATCTGAGATTATTGATATTTCTCCCGGCAATCTTGATTTAAGCTTGTGTTTCTTCCAGTCCAGCGTTTCTCATGATGTACTCTGCATATAAGTTAAACAAACAGGGTGACAATATACAGCCTTGACGTACTCCTTTTATAGACGTGCATGAGTCTATCAGATCAGATCAGATCAGATCAGTTGCTCAGTCGTGTCTGACTCTTTGCGACCCCATGAATCGCAGCACGCCAGGCCTCCCTGTCCATCACCAACTCCCGGAGTTCACTCAGACTCACGTCCATCGAGTCAGTGATGCCATCCAGCCATCTCATCCTCTGTCGTCCCCTTCTCCTCTTGCCCCTAATCCCTCCCAGCATCAGAGTCTTTTCCAATGAGTCAACTCTTCGCATGAGGTGGCCAAAATACTGGAGTTTCAGCTTCAGCATCATTCCTTCCAAAGAAATCCCAGGGCTGATCTCCTTCAAAATGGACTGGTTGGATCTCCTTGCAGTTCAAGGGACTCTCAAGAGTCTTCTTCAACACCACAGTTCAAAAGCATCAATTCTTTGGTGCTCAGCCTTCTTCACAGTCCAACTCTCACATCCATACATGACCACAGGAAAAACCATAGCCTTGACTAGATGAACCCTAACAAAACTCTAACACCAATGTTCCTAAGCATATTATTTCTCAAGGATAATTTGAACCTAATAACAATCTTCCAATTCACATTCCACTGTTATTCAGAATTTTGGTTCTAGCCTCAGTTCAGTTCAGTTCAGTTGCTCAGTCATGTCTGACTCTTTGTGACCCCATGAACGGCAGCACACCAGGCCTCCCTGTCCATCACCAACTCCCAGAGTCCACCCAAACCCATGTCCATTGTGTCGGTGATGCCATCCAACCATCTCATCCTCTAAGTTTGGCGTTTCAGCTTCAACATCAGTCCTACCAATTAACATCCAGGACTGATCTTTACGATGGACTGGTTGGATCTCCTTGCAGTCCAAAGGACTCTCGAGAGTCTTCTCCAACACCACAGTTCAAAAACATCAATTCTTCTGTGCTCAGCTTTCTTTATAGTCCAACTCTCACATCCATATATGACCACTGGAAAAACCATAGCCTTGACTAGATGGACCTTTGTTGGCAAAGTAATGTCTCTGCTTTTTAGTATGCTATCTAGGTTGGTCATAACTTTCCTTCCAAGAGTAAGTGTCTTTTAATTTCATGGCTGCAATCACCATCTGCAGTGATTTTGGAGCCCAGAAAAATAAAGTTGGACACTGTCTCCACTGTTTCCCCATCTATTTCCCATAAAGTGATAGGACCAGATGCCATGATCTTTGTTTTCTGAATGTTGAGCTTTAAGCCAAATTTTTCACTCTCCACTTTCACTTTCATCAAGAGGCTTTTGAGTTCCTCTTCACTTTCTGCCATAAGGGTGGTGTCATCTCCATATCTGAGGTTATTGATATTTCTCCTGGCAATCTTGATTCCAGCTTGTGCTTCTTCCAGCCCAGCGTTTCTCATGATGTACTCTGCATATAAGTTAAATTAGCAGGGTGACAATATACAGCCTTGACATATCCCTTTTCCTATTTGGAATCAGTCTGTTGTTGCATGTCCAGTTCTAACTGTTGCTTCCTGACCTGCATACAGGTCTCAAAGGCAGGTCAGGTGGTCTGGTATTCCCATCTCTTTCAGAATTTTCCACAGTTTATTGTGATCCACACAGTCAAAGGCTTTGGCATAGTCCATAAAGCAGAAATAGATGTTTATCTGGAACTCTCTTGCTTTTTCAATGATCCAGCAGATGTTGGCAATTTGATCTCTGGTTCCTGTGCTTTTTCTAAAACCAGCTTGAACATCTGGAAGTTCACGGTTCACATATTGCTCAAGCTGGTTATTCAGAATTTTGGTCCTAGCCTGCTTTTCCTCAAAATTAAACACTAAGTGTTGTTTGATGCAGTCATTCCTTATAGATATAACCCCTTTTTATGATTTCACTTTTATTCTCTTTTTGGTTTTACATTACTATGCATGTATATGTGTGTGTGTGTGTGTGCGTGTGTGTGTGTGTGTATGTATTTTTTGGGACTCTTGAATCTATGGACTCTATATTTGAAGGATTAATGGCTGATAATTTTTATTTTTACACCAGTGGAAAACTTTAAGCCATTAATTCTTCAAATATTTCCTTTTCCCCATTCCCTCCTTCATCTTCTGAAATGAAACTCTAATAATATGTATTAAATCTCTACACTTCAATTTCCATACTTCTTGATCACTGATACTATCTATCCTTTTTTTTTCCCCCCCACTGTCTGACTATATTCTGGATCCTTGGATCTGTCTTTTAGTTTACTAATTCTTTCTTCAGCTGTGTTTAATATTCTAGTTAATCTACCCAATAAATTTTGAAATTACATTTATTATATATATTTAAATTTGAAAAGTTTTAAATGATTATTTTCAATTTTTCTTTTACCTGCTCATGTTTTTAACCTTTCTTTCATGTCTTTAGTCACATGTTTTATATTTATATAAATATAGTATATATTTATACAGTATAAAAATACTGTAGTCTATGTCCATACAAAAGCCAATTTTTTTTTTTAATTTCTCTTGCCACTGTTTTCTGGCACTTGGCTTTATTCTCTGATGGCTATACTCTGAAAAGTTGTATGAATAAAACTCCAATCTTCTAGGGCTATGCAAATATACTCTGGGTGGAAGCAAACTTTGATACTTGCTTCTTTTCCAGGAAAAGAATATATGCATCTTATTCAGAAATTCAATGAAGAATCTGACTGCAATGCAGGAGAACTGGGTTCAATCCATGGGTCAGAAAGATTCCCTAGGGAAGAGAATACCCACTAAAGTATCCTTGCCTGGAGAATTCCATGGACAGAAGAGCCTGGCAGGCTATAGTCCGTGGGGTTGCAAAGAGTTGGACATGATTAAGTGAATAGCACACACACAGAAATATGTACATATCTTTAATATGTGATAAAACATTTTAGTTATTTTAGTTGAGGGAATTCTTTACATATCTTTGAAACTGCAGACTGAAACTGAATGGTGGGCCATTTAATAGTTTTAAGGACCAATAGTTTGAAAAAATAGAATCAGAGAAAATAAAATGGAATTAAATAGAACAGAAAATATCAGACACATTATAGATAATAATGATAGTATTACTTTGTAGAGGGAAAAATTTCCTTCTGCACTCTAACTTTTCCTCTTTTTTGCCTTTCCTGAGACCTTGCTGTTGTTCAGATTTAAAGGCATTTTTTTACTACTATGTGCTACTATCAATAAAGTTGAAAATGTACTTGAAATATCTTATCTGCCTCTGGGAAATTAGCATATTACAGGATCCTTTTCTAATCTTACTTATTTTCATGGTCTTAGAATATAAGTATTTCTTTAAGGATAATCCAATTTGCTTGAGTAAACTGAAATTCTCTGAGCTCTTAAATACTACTCATAAAGATATTTTTCTCAGAAAGTGAAAGTCGCTCAGTCATGTCTGACTCTTTGCACCCCCATGAACTGTAGCCCACGAGGCTCCTCTGTCCATAAAATTCTCCAGGCAAGAGTACTGAGTGGGTTGCCATTCCTCCTCTAGGGGATCTTCCTGACCCAGGGACTGAACCTGGGTCTCCTGCATTGCAGGCAGATTCTTTACCATTTGAACCACTAGAGAAGCCCTTTTTTCTTGGAGTTAGCATTGATTGGACTCAAATGCATTCTTTTAGAAATGCAATTTCCTTTAAGAAAAAAAGCAAAATAATAATCCAAAATCACTGCAGATGGTAATTGCAGCCAAGAAATTAAAAGACGTTTGCTCCTTGGAAGAAAAGCTATGACCAACCTAGACAGAATATTAAAAAGCAGAGACATTACTTTGCCAACAAAGGTCCATCTAGTCAAAGCTGTGATTTTTCCAGTAGTCATGTATGGATGTGAGAGTTGGATCATAAAGAAAGCTGAGTGCTGAAGAATTTATTATTTTGAACTGTGGTGTTGGAGAAGACTCTTGAGAGATCCTTGGACAGAAAGGAGATCAAACCAGTCAATCCTAAAGGAAATCAATCCCGAATATTCATTGGAAGGACTGATGCTGAAGCTGAAGTCCCAATACTTTGACCACCTGATGTGAAGAACTGACTAATTTGAAAAGACCCTGATGCTGGGAAAGATTGAAGATGGAAGGAAAAGGGAATAACAGAGGATGAGATGATTGGATAGCATCACTGCCTCTATGGACATGAGTTTGAACAAGCTCTGGGAGTTTGTGATGGATGGGGAAGCCTGGCGTGCTGCAGATCATGCGGTCACAAAGAGTCGGCCATGACTGAGCAACTGAACTGAACTGTTCACAAAAAGTAATATCCACAACCATGTTTGAGAAACTATCATGTACATTGGCCTTATTACTGGAGATGCTTTGAAAGAATTGCATTAGACTCACAGGCAAAGCAAATGATGAGCACCATCAGTGAAAAGCCCAGTGTAAAACACTAATTCCATCATCTCCCCAGCTTCTTGCTAAGGAAATTCCTTTGCAGATTCCATCAGAATCTCTCTCCCAGGCTTTGCTGCTATTTCTGAGCAGAAACTACCAAAAACTCTGTTAAGGGGGCCAGGGTTTCCCCCTTTGGTGAGTGTTGTAATCTCTGTGATTCTGTGCGGTTATAGTGCACCTTGTGACAAGAACGCGTGGGATGCCTTTCCCTGGAGTGCAGCCTATTCTGGGCCACCACCCACAACCTCATGAATATTTAAAATCTGGCTCTGGCACTGCTGGCTGATCTGTGTCTTACTCTGGAAAACAGTGCATAATGGATCACCGCTTTTGCCTCCCTCCCTTCCACAAACACAGGATGCCTCTCTGATTTATTTATTTCTAAAATGCATGCCAACAAGGGAAAGCACCGCAGACTGCATTGCTCAGCAATTCTCTAGGATTTTACAATCACATTTTATTAGTTTTTCCTCACTAAATCCTATGACATTGACCTAGCTGACTTTCTTAATAGGAAAAGCAGATTTCTAGATATTATAGCTTAATGTGGTGGGAAAAGGAAGATTTAAATTATTTAGTTGAAAGTATTGATTTCTGACACTGCTAGTAACGACCTGGGGGAGGAGGGGCAATATTATCCTCCAAATACATACTTGTTTTCCTAGCTGTAAAATGGGGGTGAACATGCTTTGATCCCCTCATAATTGCAAGGATTATGAGAAAATGTTATTTTATATTTGCATAAATAAAAGTTAGTTAGAAAAATCTGGCACAGTAGCTAAGACTTAAAAGACAGGCCTTGGAGAGATGTGTAGATAATTTTTGGGTAGATAATTCACCTTTTTTGAGCTTAAGGGTCCTTACCCATACTGTAGAGAAAATAATCTTACATATAAGGGTTGATTTTAGAATTAAATGTGGCAGTATGTAAATGAAATTTAAAAGAATTCCCATGTATACTAGGCTCCCAGTGACTGCTAGTTCTTGTTAAAAAACATACAAACATTCCATTTTATAACTGTTTCAGGACCTCCAATGAGTTATAACAATGAGAGCTTCTGGATGACAAAGATGTTTCTATACAAAGTACAGAACGTTTTGGCAGTGGGAGCATGAAATCTCCCAAGCTTAAACCTAGAGGATAAAATATGACCCATATTTCTTTTCACTCCTCAGCAAACTGTTATTTTTGTTCTTTTCTCAGGAAACCCCTCTGATTAGTATTTGATGATCTGTCTGTGGATCTGCCTGCAGCCTTAAGACTTGCATTCTCTTTAAGATTTCTTTAAAAAGGTAGCTTACTAATGCCTTTCATACTTGAAATGTGGGACACAGAAACCCTTTGTTGTTTTTAGCTCAAAATAATGCACATGTGAGATAGATGTTTTTGAGGGACAAATTTTGTTTCCTTATAGCATAAACACCAACTTTAAATACACAGTTTGTATATGGGTAGTACTGATTCAGGGTATATATGCACTGAACCATAGTACCAGTGTTTTATTTCTTTGTCTTGTATGGTACATAAAATTTTCCATGCATTGGCTCCAAAGTTTAGACTTTGTGTGTTTTCCAGGACTGTGAATGTGACTAGGAAAGAGGAAGACTGTGGTTTTGGGCTCTGTTTCAATCAAGTGATCAATTCTACCCATATCTTTTTGTTTTCCTATACTATTTTTCATTCAGTTTCTACCTTATGAAAGCCACCAGTCATCAGTAAATACCTAGTTACCCTGTTCCTCTGTGGTATATAAATGATAGGCTCAATAGAATGGGTATCACCTCTCTTGAAAAATAACCATGAAAGAAAACTTAAGTTCTTTTCACCAGTGGTTGCCATCACCAAAGGCTGCCAAATCGCCTCCAATTCAATTTTCTTTCCTCAACCCCTACCATTGGTCAGAAATGCTCCTCATTCCCAGTTATCTTCTTCTGATCTTGCTTCCTCTTGGTTTCCCAACAATTTATACTCAACATAAATTGGATTTATTATGAAAATAGTGATAAAATGGAATAAGCATGGTGACAATAAAAAGAAGAGTAGCAATAGCAAGTAGTTTCATGATCATAAAATTTCACAGCTGAATACCACCTTAAAAAGTTCATTTAGAGAATGAAGAGGTATAGAACAGGCTTTGTTATTTACATGATTTCTCTTTCTTATATAGATACCAAATACTTATAAAATATGAAAGCCAAAGAAAATCTTAGAAGTTATTCAGCTTCCTTCAGTTCAGTTCAGTTCAGTTCATTTCAGTTCAGTCACTCAGTGATGTCCGACTCTTTGCAAACCCATGAATTGCAGCATGCCAGGACTCCCTATCCATCACCAACTCCCGGAGTTTACTCAAACTCACGTCCATCGAGTCAATGATGCTATCCAGCCATCTCATCCTCTGCTGTGCCCTTCTCCTCCTGCCCCCAATCCCTCCCAGCATCAGGCTCTTTTCCAATAAGTCAACTCTTCACATGAGGTGGCCAAAGTATTGGAGTTTCAGCTTTAGCAACAATCCTTCCAATGAACACTCAGGACTGATCTTTAGAATGGACTGGTTGGATCTCCTTGCAGTCCAAGGGACTCTCAACAGTCTTCTCCAACATCACAATTCAAAAGCATCAATTCTTCGGTGCTCAGCTTTCTTCACAGTCCAACTCTCACATCCATACATGACCACTGGAAAAACCATAGCCTTGACTAGATGGACCTTTGTTGGCAAAGTAATGTCTCTACTTTTGAATATGCTATCTAGGTTGGTCATAACTTTCCTTCTAAGGAGTAAGTGTCTTTTAATTTCATGGCTGCAATCACCATCTGCAATGATTTTGGAGCCCAAAAAAATAGTCTGACACTGTTTCCACTGTTTCCCCATCTATTTGCCATGAAGTGATGGGACCAGATGCCATGATCTTAGTTTTCTGAATGTTGAGCTTTTTCACTCTCCTCTTTCACTTTTTAGTGAAAAGTGAAGAGGCTTTTTAGTTCCTCTTAGTTCCTCCTTTTTAGTTCCTTTTCATTTTCTGCCATAAGGGTGCTGTCATCTGCATATCTGAGGTGATTGATATTTCTCCCAGCAATCTTGATTCCAATTTGTGCTTCTTCCAGCCCAGCGTTTCACATGATGTACTCTGCATATAAGTTAAATAAGCAGGGTGACAATATACAGCCTTGATGTACTCCTTTTCCTATTTGGAACCAGCCTGTTGTTCCATGTCCAGTTCTTACTGTGGCTTCTAACTGACCTGCATATAGGTTTCTCAAGAGGCAGGTCAGGTGGTCCTTAGTCAATCAAAAATACAGATTTATTTCCTACTGTATGTTGAGCAGTGTTCTTTGGCTTTGAAATATAATAGTATAGGATAGTAACAGTAAATAGTATTAGTAAACAAGATGGAAATAGTTTCTAACCCTCAGGGAGATTACATTTAAAAATTTTTTTAAATATGGAAGGATAATTGACATATTAGTTTCAGGAATACAATGTAGTACTTTAATGTTTGTATGTATATCATGAAAGATCACCACAATAAGTCTAGTTAACATCCATAAACACTGTTGCTGCTACTGCTGCTAAGTTGCTTCAGTCGTGTCCGACTCTGTGCGACCCCATAGACGGCAACCCACCAGGCTCCCCTATCCCTGGGATTCTCCAGGCAAGAACACTGGAGTGAGTTGCCATTTCCTTCTCCAATGCATGAAAGTGAAAAGTGAAGTCGCTCAGTCGTGTTTGACTCTTAGCAACCCCATGGACGGCAGCCCACGAGGCTCCTCTGTCCATGGGATTTTCCAGGCAAGAGTACTGGAGTGGGTGCCATTGCCTTCTCCTCCATAAACACACATAGTTACAAATTTTTTTTTCTTGTGATGAGAAATTTTAAGTTATATGCTCTTCAGTTCAGTTCAGTTCAGTTCAGTTGCTCAGTCGTTTCCAACTCTTTGAAACCCCATGAATTGTAGCACGCCAGGCCTCCCTGTCCATCACCAACACCTGGAGTTCACCCAAACTCATGTCCATCAAGTTGGTGATGCCATCCAGTCATCTCATTCTCTGTTGTCCCCTTCTCCTCCTGCCCCCAATCCCTCCCAGCATCAGAGTCTTTTCCAAGGAGTCAACTCTTCACATGAGGTGGCCAATACACTCTTAGCAACTTTCAAATATTCTGTATAGTAATAATAATGATTAGTATTACTGTACATCACAATGTGCTGTACATTACACCATTCTAAGTGCTAAATCGCTTCAGTCATGTCCAACTCTGCAACCCCATGGACTGTAGCCTGCCAGGCTCCTCTGTCCATAGAATTCTCCAGGCAAGAATACTGGAGTAGTTTGCCATTTCCTCCTCCAGGGGATCTTCCCAACTGTCAAACCCATGTCTCCTGCACTGCAGGTGGATTTTTTACCATCGAGCCACTGGGCAAGTCCGCATTGCACCACCATGGCTTATTTATTCTTCACTGGAAATTTGTACCTTTTGGCTCTCTTCACCCATCTATGGATGAAGCTTACACTTTTTGAGTGGAAAGAGATACTATATTTTAAAAACAAATAATCACACATAACTTTAGAACTTGAAGTGATTGAAATGGGGTTAAAAAAGAAAAGCCCAACAAGAAACATTTAAATTAAAACAAAAATAAGAAGACAATGCAAGCCATGTTTTCAACTAGGGAAGAATGTTCCAAGCAAAAGGAACAATAAATGCAAAATCCCTGAGACAAGACTGAGCTTGGAATACTCAAGAAACATAAATGAGGGCACAGTGTCTGGAGTGAAGTGAATAGTGCAGAGAATAGGTAGGGTGGGTGACAAGGAGATGAGAAGGGGCCAGATGACATGGGGTCTTGTAGTGTCTGGTAATTTGGACATGGTTGTATTATTTACTGAGATGGAAATGCTTGATGGACAGTAGAGTCTGGTGGTGTCTCTGGGTTGAGGTATGCCACTGCTGCTGCTGCTAAGTCACTTCAGTCATGTCCAACTCCATGTGACCCCATAGATGGCAGCCCACCAGGTTCCTCCATCCCTGGGATTCTCCAGGAAAGAATATTGGAGTGGATTGCCATTTCCTTCTCCAATGCATGCATGAATGCTAAGTCACCTCAGTCGTGTCCAACTGTGTGCGACCCTATGGACAGCCGTCCACCAGGCTCCTCCATCCACAGGATTCTCCAGGAAAGAATACTGGAGTGGGCTGACATTTCCTTCTCCAGTTGAAGTATGAGGGATCAATATTTCTCTCATGGAGGAGGTAAGAGAACTCTAAGAAAGAAGATTTCCCAAAATGTGTGTGTGTGTGTGTGTGTGTGTGTGTGTGTGTGTGTGTGTGTGCGCACGCGCGCGCGCGCATGCGTGTAAATAAAACAGCAGGCAATGAGACCACTTGACTTTTTCTCATGTCCTTTTCCCAGCCTAATGGTTCGGCTACACTCTACAGGCTTACAAGCCCTGTACTTGCTCAGCCTTGAGACTAAAGAAAGAGACCAGAGCCAGCAACAGCGATATTAATGGTTTAATCGATAGGAGGATCTTACTTGTCTGAAACAAGGTCCTAGAGCGACATCTCACCATGTGTGCCAGATGGTGGGCAGGACATGGCAGAAATCTTCACTACCAGAGGAAGGGGGAGATTACCAGTTTGTAGGGGAACTGATGTCAGGTTGTCTTATCAGTTGTCAGGGAAACTGGCAGGGGGTGTGCACCTCACCACCCCTTTAATAAACTATCATAGTGGAGATCATTCTGATTCAAAAATTTAACAGTTATTAGCTGGGGCTAGAGGCAAGTGCATAGGCATTTACTGATTAGGATTTATGATTAAGAGGAAAGTTCAATCAGGTGAGTAGGGTGTGGATGAGGCAGGGACAGGTTGAGCAGAGAATGTACAGAGAGCAAGAGAATAGCCATCTTGGGTGGCCTGATGATACAGCAATCCTAGTTATGAGAAACTTAGATAAGACCATACTGTTCTCAGATCTAACCATTGAACTTCCTGGCCCTTATTTGCTATGTGGCTCATTGGCAGGAGGCACACTAATGTTTAGAACTCCAGAAAATGATCCAATTATCAGTGTGCTTTGTCTATCTTGAATTTTCAGTAGGCTTCACTATGGCATCATCTTTTTACTTTCCACATTAGAGAATACTCACTAAAAATGAGGCAGCAATATTTGGCTTATATTCATATGAAAAATGTATCCCAGTTCTGGTATGAAACTGTCTCCTAGGGAAGGGACAAGTCTTTCAACTACAATCTGAATGTTATCCACAGTTCAACCAAAATTATATGGTGAAAAATAATTACACATTTGCCTGACTAATACCATGCAGTATTTTTTAAATAATCTATTTTATTAGCTGATGCTGAGCTCTGTGTTAAATCAGAGATTCTACACTAAAAAAAATATGCTGCAGTGTGGGAAATATGGGACTCCTCCAAAATGTCCCATTAAAAACAATTAAGAGGCTATTAGCCTCTGCAGAAAAAAATAATGCAACTATTAATCTTCATGCTTAAGTACTGACAGCTGAGGAAAACAAACGAATGAAACCACAAGGATAGTTGTACAAAAAAGGAAGGAAAAAACCCTCTCTTTTTCACCTTCACATACAATTTGTGTGGAATAATAATTTTAAAAAAGTATTTTGCTTTGCTGTTGTTTTTGTTCAGTCACTAAGTTGTGTCCAGCTCTTTGTGACCCCATGGACTGCAGCATGTCAGGCTCCTTTGTCCTCCACTATCTCCAGAGGTTTGCTCAAATTCATGTCCCTGAGTCAGTGATGCTATCTGCTATCTAATCATCTCATCCTCTACTGCCCAATTCACCTTTTGTCTTCAGTCTTTCCCAGCCTGAGGGTCTTTTATAGTGAATCGATTCTTTGCATCAGGTGGCCAAAGTATTGGAGTTTCAGCTTCAGCATCAGTACTTCCAATGAATATTCAGTATTGATTTCCCTTAGGATTGACTGGTTTGATCTCCTTGCAGTCAATAATTTTATGTATTTTGCTTAGTTTTCTCCAGATATTTTAGAATCACAGAAGGTGAGAAGTAAAGTGTAGAACTTTAACTCACTTTAGAACTCACCTTAGAATCATTAATTTCAAGCTGCCTATTTTACATATTCAGAAATGGAAGGGATTTCTCAATGTCGTGTAGCAAGCTGGTTGGTATGTCAGGATAAGAACTAGAATCAGCTCTGGTGTTATTCATAGGCTTGTTTTCTCTGATTTCTCCTTGCTCATTTAGAAAATCTACATTTTCTTCAGAAAGCTGATATCTGAATGTCATAGTTATATTTCAGTAAAGAAAAAGAAGCTTAGAAATCTTCTAAGGAAACAAATATTATCAAAAATACAGCTCCTAGCTATTCCCTAGATGATAAATTTTATCTCATGAGATATCGAATACATTAAGATCCTTCTTAAAAAGCAATGAGGAGGGGCTTCCTTTGTGTTCTAGTGGTTTAGAGTCTGCCTTGCAATGCAAGAGACACTGTCTTGACTGCTGATCTGGGGAGACCTCATACGCCTCTGAGTAACTAAGCCACGTACCACAACTACTGAACCAGTGCTCTGGAGCTCGTGAGCCACAGCTACTGAATTTGCGCACCTAGCATCTTTGCTCCACAGGAAGAGAAGTCATTGCAGTGAGAAGCCTGCACAATGCAATGAAGAGTATCTGCCCCTGCTGCAACTAGAGAAAGCCCATACTCAGCAATGAAGATCCAAGCAGCCAGAAATTAAATAAATAAATACATATTTTTAAAAAAGAACAGTGAGGAGGGACTTCTTTAGTGGTCCAGTTGTTAAGACTTTACCTTCCAGTGCAGGGGGTGCAGGTTTGAACCTGGGTCAGGGAGCCAGGATCCCACATGCCTTGAGGTGAAAAAAACAAAATACAAAGACAGGAGCAATATTGTAGCAAATTCAATAAAGACTTTAAAAAAATGATCCACATCAAAAAAAAAAATCTTAAAAAAAATTGAGACATGACACCTGACTCCCTTTGTGAAATACATTTTGATTAGGAAGATAATTGCAGGCCCCTCTGGCCCACTGTTGAGCTGCTACTTCTAATGGACTAAGCCACATTGCATATGGCTGTTGCTTTAAAATGGTTGTATCAAATCATTAGACATTGCCTGGAACTTAAGCTTGAGAAATATTTTCAAAGAAATAGGCTTTGGGTGAAAAAATTAACTGACATGTTAATTGTACTGAGTCACTGAAGAGAAACAGGATGAAAAGAGCATAAATTCAAATAAACAGAGCATATCATTTTACAATTGCCCTTGCATCATGAATTAGAAAGGAATAAGATTAATCAAATTTTGTTTACAAAAGGTGTTTTTCTCTCTCTTCTAGTTTTTTCTTAAATAGAAAATGATTTATAGCCAGAGGAAAAAAAATCTGCTAATATACAGCCATTATATCTCTGATAAGACAACAGTTCATCAAATTTAGATAGTGTTTCCTAAGTGTTTCCAAGATTCCTTTAGGTAATCATTTTATTTGATCCTTTCAACAATCCCATGAGGCAGATATCCCATTATACAGGTGGGAAACTGGTACAGAGAATGATAAAAGTGATTTGTCAAAATAAATGGAGAAACTGTGACTTTTAGCTGGACGTTCTTCCCCTGCTCATTTACCATATCATATCTTCCTCCTCTCTTTGAGTTCCCTCAGATTTAAGATTTTAAACCTAAGGCTGCCAGAATGCCAATGTGTTGGGTCTCTGTTCCTAGTGTAGAGGACTTTCCTGGACAAAGCATCAAGGTTTAAATGAAATAATGTTAGATGAGGATATCCTGGTTTCAGTTCAAGTTTAACTGGGAAAGTTACCAAACCCTGGGGGTCACTGATCCTTTAAATGAGTGACATTAATCAGGAGATTTCTAGCCAATGTCACTAAGAGAGCTGGGTCACTTGTCACAAATTTTAATTTTTGAGAGAAAACTTGTTCTCAGATGTCAAGTCATATCCGACTCTTTGAGACCCCATGAACTGCAGCACACCAGGCCTTCCTGTCCCTCAGCATCTCTCAGAGTTTGTCCAAATTCATGTCCATTGAATTGGTGATGCCACCCATTCATCTCCTGGGTCAGGAGATCCCCTAGAAAAGGAAATGGCAACACACTCCAGTATTTTTGCCTGGAGAATCCCACGGACAGAGGAACCTGGTGGGCTATTGTCCGTGGGGTTACAAAGAGTCAGACATGACTGGCAATAAACACACACACTGCTATGTCTGAGTCCCAGGTGTGAGAGAAGATTGAAGTGAAAGTTGCTCAGTCGTGTCTAACTCCTTTTGATCCCATGGATCCAGTTCATAGAATTCTCCAGGCCAGAATCCTGGAGTGGGTAGCCTTTCCCTTCTCCAGGGGATCCTTCAACCCAGGGATCAAGAGAAGACTGACAGATTCTTAATAAGGTGGAAGAGAATAAGAGAGCTTAGCCAGATCCCCAATGAGACTAGTGGAATATTCCCCTTTACTGTAGGGAATATTCTAGGCCTTATGAGAGAAAGTGAAGATGATTTGTACTATGGAGATTGGAACCAGCAGAACTGAGTTGACCACTGTAATACTGACAATAAAATAAAATAAAATAAACACACAATGCAGGAGGGTGGAAATTATTTGTGGTCTTAGGGATTACAATTTGAGAGACATAGCTTCAGATAAAAATTAAAGAGGGTTCTGGGGAAGAGAAAGTCAGTAGCTTATAAAGACAAAAATTAACCACAAGGTTGTTCATTTTGAGAACTGTGATGGACTCATATGAGTCAGGAAATATCTGTGCTTAAAGAATCAAAGGTTATGTTAGGGCAGGGGTCTGATAAGTTGTTAGGCTCTTATAGGTTATATTAGGATAAGAGATCTAAGAATTAGCCTGAGTTTTTGGAAGGTGTTCTTGATGACTTCATTAGGAGAATAAATGGTCAAAAGGTCAGATTCTACATAGGCTGAGATGTAAAAAGCCATACTTCCTTAATGGTCTCTGATCTTCATTGTAGAGTGCCCTCTGGTCAATACTAACTTCATTTTGAGTTTTCTTTTGTAGTATACAGAAGCATTTTCTATCTGAAGTGTTTTACAAAAGGAGGAATACAGTATTTCCCTGTAGTTACTCATACAGAGATCTTCCCTCCCTTTCTTACACATTGGTAATAACAAGCTGGCCCAATCCTATTGTGCTTCCTCTAGTAATGTTGCCATCATTGAAAAAAAGGTTTTTTGCTGATTTGTGAAAATGCCCATATTTTTCTCTACTTGAGAAGGTAATAAACAGAAATACTGGCTCACCTAAGCATGAACCTGGCAGATCTAGGTTTTAAGGAGTGTATAAATACCTATTTCCCTACATATAGATGTTCTTCCTAGGTGAGATAGTGGTAAAGAACACACCTGCCAATGCAGGAGACACTGGTTCAGCTTCTGGGTCGGGAAGATCCCCTGGAGGAGGAAATGGCAACCCAGTCCAGTATTCTTGCCTGGGAAATCCCATGGACAGAAGAGCCTGGTGAGCTACAGTCCATGGGGGTCACGAAGAGTCAGACATGACTGAGCGATTGAGTGCACACACACAGATACATTGAACATATACTATCAAATACCAATGATTGCACATTTTTTAGAAGGTTGGATAGTGTGTATCAGTAATCTGTAATAGTTAATATTTCAGTGTACGGTTCCTTGTTTTATTTTGTTTTTTAACACAGACACTCTGTCCTAATTGTATGCATCTATGTGCTCTGGTAAAGTATACTATATTTATTCTACTGGTTTAAAACTAATTATTTTGGTTTTTTGAAAGATGTTTGTGCTAAGAAAACCTATTTAAGGCAATAGTACCAAGTCAAATGAGCAAACTATTAAACTGAGAAAAAATCAGTATTAATGTCCTATAGTCTTTAAGGTCTTCCCTGGTGGCTCAGACAGTAAAGAATCTGCCTGTAATGTGGGAGACCTGGGTTTGATCCCTGGGTTGGGAAGATCATCTGGAGGAGGAAATGGCAACCCAGTCCACTATTCTTGCCTGGAAAAACCCATAGACAGAGGAGGCTGACAGGTTACAGTCTATGTGGTCGCAAAGAGTTGGACACGACTGAGCTACTAACACTTTTGGATAGTCTTTAATGGCAGATAAGCAGTGGTCCAAGTATTCACCATATTTATCATTCATTATGTTCTAGAAAACTAGGCACTCATCAATAGATACTGTTTATTAAATTTAACATGAAAGCTACTTTTTCCACCCTATAGTTTATGTACCAAAGAAGAAAATTTTCTATCTTTCTGTACAAGTATTTAGAAATTTAGACTTTACCTCCACCCTGCCCCAGCTGTAAGGGCCAAGCAGGATGTGATTCAGAGGGAAACAAGCATAATTCCCATTTGGTTTCCTGGGCAGCCATCCAAGCAAGCACTCCTTGCTGCAGCTTTGAAGTAAGACAAAGAAATAGCTGCTCTAGGTGGTGTAGCAAGATGCATTCACACTGCAAGAGAATCTCATCAAGGAAAATCAGCTTGGTGAGAAATATTACTGAAGTGATTTGGAGTGATGGTGTTTCAGAAGGGAATTGCTAAATAGAATTCAAAAGATTACCTGGGTTGACAGCTTTCCTCTCCTGTGATAAAAATCACCTCATCCTTTTCTTAGCCCTTCACTCCCATGTTTGTGGTTTAGAACATCAGTATACCTCATTTAATATATTATGTGCTCGTTAAACAAAATAGAATGCAACATTAATTTATATTTTCCCCTTTATCTGCTCTTTGTGAAGTGAAGGTAACTCATTTTTTACTCTGGTCAATGCTTTTGTTATCATGGGGAAATAATAATTTTAAATTTAGGTTTCTAGTAGTGAAAATATTTGTGAAACTAAGTATATTTTTGTAAGTTTTCAAAGGAAAAACATACTGCATGTAAAAACAAAGTATTTTATTTATCTGTAAGAAGATTCTTATATTCACTCCAATCAAATTTATCATACATATATGAACAGAGTTGTCATATTCTTAAATACCTAAAAAGTAGTTTGTTACGATTTTTTATTCAAAACATTTTGTTAGTAGTAAAATAGATAAATATAATTAGCAACAATGTTTCTGTAGCAGTTTTATTGCATTACAGAGTAAAATGTCAAGACATAAGAGATATTTAGAATGGAATGACAGTTAAAACAATTAAAATGAGAATTTGCAGTGATCTGTAGAGAGTATACTTCTGACTTCATTGGAACACGATTCAGTAAGGGGATTATAATGAGAAAGTCCAGCCTCATTTCAATTGGGAATTCTTAACATTACTCTTTCTGGGACTGAAAGCAAGGTTTATTTTATCCCCTTTCACTCAACATTCCATATCTAAAGGTCAAATACCACAATGATAACCTACTAAAAGAAATACTATTGATTTTTTATATGATTTTTCACAAATTTATGTATCTTGCTTGCTCAATAGGAAGCTGCTTATGAGTCAGTTCAGTTCGGTTGCTCAGTCATGTCCAACTCTTTGCAACCCCATAGACTGCAGTTATGCCAGGTTTCCCTGTCATCACCAAGTCCCGGAGCTTGTTCAAATTCAAGCCCATCTCACTCTCTGTGGTGCCCTTCTCCTCTTGCCTTCAATCTTTTCCAGCATCAGGGTCTTTGCCAATGAGTCAGTTCTTCACATCAGGCAGCCAAAGTATTGGAGTTTCAGCTTCAACATCAGTCATTCCAATGAATATTCAGGACTGATTTCCTTTAGGATTGACTGGTTTGATCTTCTTGCAGTCCAAGGGACTCTCAAGAGTCTTCTCCAACACCACAGTTCAAATCCATCAATTCTTCAGTGCTCAGCTTTCTTTATAATCCAACTCTCACATCCATACATGACTACTGGAAAAACCATAGCTTTGACTAGATGGACCTTTGTTGACAAAGTAATGTCTCTGCTTTTGAATATGCTGTCCAGGTTTTCTTCCAAGGAGCAAGCATCTTTTAATTTCATGGCTGCAGTCACCATATGCAGTGACTTTAGAGCCCAAGAAACTAGTCTCTCACTGTTTCCTTTGTTTCCCCATCTATTTGCCATGAAGTGATGGGACCAGATGCCATGATCTTAAGTTTTCTGAATGTTGAGATTTAAGCCAACTTTTTCACTTTCCACTTTCACTTTCATCAAGTGGTTCTTTATTTCTTTTTCCCTTTCTTCCATAAGGGTGGTATCATCTGCATATTTGAGGTTATTGACATTTCTCCAGGCAATCTTGATTCCAGCTTGTGCTTTATCAATCCCAGAATTACACATGATGTACCCTGCTTAAAAGTTAAATAAGGAAGGTGACAATATACAGCTTTGATGTACTCTTTTGCCAATTTTGAACCAGTCCATTGTTCCATGTCAGATACTAATTGTTGTTTCTTGACCTGCATATGGATTTCTCAGGAGGCAGGTAAGGTGCTCTGGTATTCACATCTCTTTAAGAATTTTCCGTCATTTGTGGTGATCCACACAGTCAAAGGCTTTGGCATAGTCAATAAAGGAGAAATACACGTTTTTCAGGAACTCTCTTGCTATCTTGATGATCCAACAGATGTTGGCAATTTGATCTCTTGTTCCTCTGCCTTTTCTAAATCCAGCTTGAACATCTGGAAGTTCTTGGTTCACATACTGTTGAAGCCTCAGTTGGAGAATTTTGAGCTTTACTTTGCTAGCATGTGGCTGGAAAAGTGGAAACAGTGTCTGACTTTATTTTTCTGGGCTCCAAAATCACTGCAGATGGTGATTGCAGCCATGAAATTAAAAGACACTTACTCCTTGGAAGGAAAGTTATGACCAACCCAGACAGCAATTCAAAACCAGAGACATTACTTTGTCAACAAAGGTCCATCTAGTCAAGGCTTTGGTTTTTCCAATGGTCATGTACGGATGTGAGAGTTGGACTATAAAGAAAGCTGAGTGCAGAAGAATTGATCTTTTGAACTGTGGTGTTGGAGAAGACTCTTGAGAGTCCCTTGGACTTCAAGGAGATCCAATCAGTCCATCCTAAAGGAGATCAGTCCTGGGTGTTCATTGCAAGGACTGATGTTGAAGCTGAAACTCCAATACTTTGGCCACCTGATGCAAACAGCTGACTCATTTGAAAAGACCCTGATGCTGGGAAAGATTGACGGCAGGAGGAGAAGGGGATGAAGGAGGATGAGATGGTTGGATAGCATCACCGACTCAATGGACATGGGTTTGGGTGGACTCTGGGAGTTGGTGATGTACAGGGAGGCCTGGCATGCTGTGGTTCATGGGGTCGCAAAGAGTCAGACACAACCGAGCAACTGAACTGAACTGAACTGAACTTGCTAGCATGTGAGATAAGTGCAATTATGTGATAGTTTGAACATTCTTTGGCACTGCCTTTCTTTGGAATTAGAATGAAAATTGACCTTTTCCAGTCCTGTGGCCACTGCTGACTATTCCAAATTTGCTGGCATATTGAGAGCAACACTTTCACAGAATCACCTTGTAGGATTTGAAATAACTCAACTAGAATTCCATCACCTCTACTAGCTTTGTTCATAGTGATGCTTCCTAAGGCCCACCCGACTTCAGACTCCAGGCTGTCTGGCTCTAGGTGAGTGATCACACCATCATGGTTATCTGGGTCATGAAGATCTTTTTTGTATAGTTCTGTGTATATTTGCCACCTCTTCTTAATATCTTCTGCTTCTGTTAGGTTCATATCTCTTCTGGCCTTTAATGTGCCCATCTTTTCATGGAATGTTCCACTGGTAGCTCTAATTTTCTTGAGGAGATCTCTAGTCTTTCCCATTCTATTATTTTCCTCTATTTCTTTGCATTGATCACTTAGGAAGTCTTTCTTATCTCTCCTTGCTATTTTTTGGAACTCTGAATTCAATCAGGTATCTCTTTCCTATTTTCCTTTGGCTTTACCATCTCTTTTTTTCTCAGCTATTTGTAAGGCCTCCTTAGACAACCATTTTGCCTTTTCTGTATTTCTTTTTCTTGAGGATGATTTTTATCACTGCCTCCTATACACTATTATGAACCTCTGTCCATAGTCTTAAGGCACTCTGTCTATCAGATCTAATCCCTTGAATCTATTTGTAACTTTCATTGTGTACTCATAAGGGATTTGATTAGGTCATGCCTGAATGGTCTAGTGGTTTCCCCTACTTTCTTCAATTTAAGTCTAAATTTGGCAATAACCCAGTTCGTGATCTGAGCTACAGTTGGCTCCCAGTCTTGTTTTTGCTGACTGTATAGAGAGCTTCTCCATCTTTGGCTGCAAAGACTGTAATCAATCTGATTTCGGTATTGACCATCTGGAGATGTCCATGTGTAGAGTCATCCCTTGTGCTGTCGGAAGAGGTATTTGCTATGACCAGTATATTCTTTTGGCAAAACTCTGTTAGTCTTTGCCCTGCTTCATTTTTTACTCCAAGGCCAAACTTGTTAATCCAGGTATCTCTTGACTTCCTACTTTTTGCATTCCAGTCTGCTATGATGAAAAGGCATCTTTTTTGGATGTTAGTTCTAGAAGGTCTTATAGGTCTTCATACAACCATTCAACTTCAGCTTCTTTGGCATTAGTGATCACTTAACGCTGTTCAACTTCATTTTCTTAATTCAGCTTCTGTTCAGCTTCAGCTTCTTTGGCATTAGTAGTACAATGCCGCAGCCAGTGTTGGTCAACAAAAGGGCCCAATTCTCCATGCAGTGCTCAACCACATGTTGCACAACATTCCATATCTAAAGGTCAAATCCCCTGAACTACAACTTACTAAAAATGCTAATGATTTTTAATATGATTATTCATAAATGTATGTATCTTGGTTGCTCAATTGGAAGCTGCTTATGAATGGGAATGATCAATTCATCTCTTCTCACTGAATATTACTGGAGAGATGATTGATACATGGCCTGAGACCAAAATATTTACTTCTTCCAAAATTCATTCAAGGAGTTTTTTTTAGACATCTATATCACTCCACCATTCCTAAAATTCTATGATGCAGGATTCTATTATTTTGAGCTAAGTATTTCTTTACTCTTTGAAATTAGAGTGGATGTGCTCTAGTTATAAACTGGATTGATTTAAAGTATAAACATAGATTTAAGACCTATTATATTTACAGTAGGTACATTATTGAGAGTATAATCCATTAGTTTTGCCAAGTGGCAGTTTGAAACCCATGGTAATTTTAAAGGGACAAGTATTTGTGAATTAGAGTTGTTACTGCTTTGGGAATTGCATTTTCCATCTGATGTTTAAGTTAGCCATTAGAGATACTGTAATTGGGCTTCCCAGGTGGCGCTAGTGATAGAGAATCATCTGCCAATGCAAGAAACACAAAAGATGTGGGTTCAATCCCTGGGTGGGGAAGATCCCTTGGAGTAGGAAATGACAATCTGATTCAGTATTCTTGCCTGGAAAATTCCATGGGACAGAGGAGCCTGGCAGGTTACAGTCCATGGGACCACAGAGTTGGATACAACTGCGTGACTGAAAGTGCCTTGCCTTCTTGTATGTGACTCCTCTGTGAGATAATCATAGTCCAGAGTATTATCTTTAATTTTGCAAATGCAAACAGTTTGCTTATAGACTCCCATGATGCTGCTTCTAAGTCGCTTCAGTCGTGTCCGACTCTGTGCGACCCCAGAGACGGCAGCCCACCAGGCTCCCCCATCCCTGGGATTCTCCAGGCAAGAATACTGGAGTGGGGTGTCATTTCCTTCTCCAATGCATGAAAGTGAAAAGTGAAAGTGAAGTCACTCAGTCGTGTCTGACTCTTAGCGACCCCATGGACTGCAACCTACCAGGTTCCTCCATCCATGGGATTTTCCAGGCAAGAGTACTGGAGTGGGGTGCCATTGCCTTCTCCATATAGACTCCCTTAAAGGTTATCAAATTTTGGAGACTGACAATAATCAAAATTATTTGAAACTGATAAATTGAATAAATGTGGTGAAATTAACTTTCCAGTGACTAGAAGATTCTCTTTTATTGTCTTCAATGCACATGGGAAATAAAAAATATTCATTATAATATTAGCTTTTTGAGTGTTTGTTGGAGTGTTTGGATATGGATGACTTGAAGTGTTTCAGTAGACTGAGAGGAATCAAAGTTGTGCCAACACAGATACTTTCCTTTTGTGACACATTTTATTATGTGCAGTTCTACATATTATTTCTTGTTTTCTTGCTGTGAATAATGATTTGACGTGACTTGTTACATGAAATATCAAGTGAGGTGAAATTTTAAGCATCTTATTCTAGTGTCTAAAGTTACAACCAATTTTTCCACACAAATGTGTGTATCTGCACAATTATATAGAAACACACGTACGCACCCCCCCACCCCCGACCCCACCTCCCACAGGCATTATTCAAAACTGCTGTGAAATGCTCCAGTTCTATTAATCAGGGAAGACATGCTGCACAGCTTGCTTGTTTGTTTGACTCTACCTCATGGTATGGGTTCAGGGGTTAGACTGAAACTCAGCCTCCAAGAGAATCTGGTTCCCTTTCCCTGAATAACTCAATGCCAGGTTGCATTATTTGTTTTTCTAAATGTTTAGGAATTGAGCTGGTACACCAGACATGGGATCAATGGAAAAATCTCTATAACCTGAATGAATGTAATACTAAAGACAGAACGAGAACATTTACTAGTAGATTTATATTACAAAATAAATAAATTTAACAAGGCTTCTGGATTTTGCTCTCAATATAATTCGATGAAACATAGAATCTATAAAGCAACTTAAAGATGATATAAAACAACAATATGAGACAACAGACTGTGATGAAAAGGCAGCTGGCTGAGAGGCGGAAGTAAAGAGAAAAAAACCACATGAGATAAGAAACAGTGTGAAGAAACTAAAATTGCTATTACAAAAGGGGCTCAGTATCCCTGATTTAAAATGTCATCTGGATAGAAGAAACTAATAGATTTTGCTCAACACTTTTTTCTGAAAAATTCATAAAGAAATGCCTTTCACAGTATTGAAAACAAAGATTGATAGAAAACTAGTCAAGGGAAAATTAATTAAAGGACCCTTCCATTGGAATTAAAAAAAAAAAAATTGCTACATAGGTTTTGCTCCAACCTACTTCAGGACCTTTGGATTTGCTTTTTCTTCTTCTTGAAGTATTCTTTCTCTCACTTTTAACAACACAATGGTTTGACTCCTACTGATACTACAAATGTCACATGCTCAGAAAAGACTACTGAAGACTAGATCAGATCTATTATTTTACATTTCCTCATGACAATGGGCTAGCCCACTAAAATAAAAGATAATCAATGGGAACAAGACATTTTTCTTTTTTCACTGATCCATCCACAGAATCTGGAATAGTTAAGGGCACTAAGAAGGCACTCAATGAATATTTGTTGGTTAAATGAATTAATGATTAAATGGCAATCATCAGAGTTATTTATTGTTTCTGCACATGTGGTTGTCTGTGTCCTTACTTGATCAATAGGTTCCATAGGACTAGGGACATGTTGTGCTTTGTATCTGTTTTGATCACCACTATTGTCAGCAGTAAGCAGAATGCTTGGCACATAGTAGACAATTAAATGTTTGTGTGATATTTATTGAGTATTGGACAAATACAGGCAGAAGCAGAAATATGAAAAACTGGTAGCACTGACTACTAGCTAGTATATCTGCTCAAGGGTATATGATAGTTATGCTGTGAAGAAAAGAGGAAGGTAATACTACCAAAGAGCAGATATATCTTGGCTGGAAGACCAGTGGAAACTTGGAGACATATATTATTCTGTTCTCCATTTGAGGACTATAAATGGCACTTAACAGACACATCAATAGACAGTGAGATGAGAGCAATCTATTAGATTCATGCAAAAGTAATTGTGATTTTGCATTGTTGAACTTCTCACTCACTGTTTGACATTAGAATACATTCTTAAATGTTATGTTATACATCATTTTAATACACTTTTCTCACTTTATGTTTCTTTTGCTAATGACTTATTATTTGTTGTTTAATTTATATTTATTTTAGACTATAGAAATTATGTTAGAAAGCCAATTCAAGTGATTTTCTTATTTGAGTTCAAAGTGGTCATAAAGCAGTGGAGACAACTTGAAACATCAACAATACATTTGGCCCAGGAACTGCTAACAAACATACAGTGCAGTGGTGTTTCAAGAAGTTTTCCAAAGAAGATGAGACTTTGAAGATGAAGAGTGCAGTGGCTGGCCAGTGGAAGTGACAGTGACCCATTGAGATCATCGAAGCTGATCCTCTTATAACTACACAAGAAGTGTCTGAAGAACACAATGTCGACCATTCTATGGTCATTTGGCATTTGAAGCAAATTGAAAGGTGAAAAAGCTCGATAAGAGGGTGCCTCATGAGCTGACTGAAAAAAAAAATAATTGTTTTGAAGAGTTTTCTTCTCTTATTCTTTGCAAAAACAATGAAGCATTTCTCAATCAGATTGTGACATGCAACAAAAAGTGGGTTTTATACAACCAGCAATGACCACTATCGAGAAGAAGCTCCAAAGCACTTCCCAAGTCATTGTCACTATCTGGTGGCCTGCTGCTGGTCTGATCCACTAGAGCTTTCTGAATCCCAGCAAAACTATTACCTCTGAGGAGTACACTCACAGCCAATCTGTGAGATACACTTAAAACTGCAACACCTGTAGCCAGCATTGGTCAACAGAATGGGCCCAATTCTCCATTCAGTGCTCAACCACATGTTGCACAACCAAAACTTCAAAAGTTGAATGAATTGGGCTACGAAAGATTTGCCTCATCCACCATATTCACCTCGCCTCTCTCCAACGGACTACCACTTCTTCAAGCATCTTGACCACTTATGCAGGGAAAACACTCCCACAGCCAGCAGGAGGCAGTACATACCTTCCAACATTTGTTGAATCCTGAAGCTGGAATTTTTACACTACAGGAATAAATAAAGATTTCTTGTTGGCAAAAATATGTTGATTGTAATGGTTCATATTTTGATTAATAAAGATGTATTTAAGCTTAGTTATAATTATTTAAATTTCATGGTCTAAAACTGCAATTACTTTTGTACCAATCTAATACCATCCTCTCTGAAGAAATACCAAGTTTATATAGATTCTATGTTGCCTAAGGATATGTAAAGATAGCTTTGGAGGGGCCTATGGAAAATTTTTACAGAGAAAGAGAATAGAATATTCAGATGTACAGAATTCCTCTGAAAAGTTCAATTTGTAACAGGAAAAAAACAGAAAATTATTTGATCTCGGAATAATGCAGGAAGATCTAGAATTACATAGATTAGGAGCAATGTCAAAAAGAATAGTTTGAGATTAAAGGACAACAAAATTATATACAGAAAGGAAATGAATGGGATAGAGAAGGATTTCAAAGAAACTAAAATAACATAGCAGAAATAATTCAGCATTGCACATAGCAAAAATCAGAATTTATTCTTGGGAGTATATGTACCAGTAATATGAAGTACAAACTTGGAATTTTTTTCTAAAATATTCTAGAAAAACAGAATAATAAAATTATGAGAAAGAAGATAATTGCAGGAAATTTACACTGGAATGCTCACACATAGATTTGGGCATTTTTGAATGAAAGGCTCTAATAAATGGATCAAAAGCAATAGCAGAAGACCATTTCTTTGACATAAGACCTGACAATGTAAACCAAAAGAACATGGTATCTTCAAAGCTAAACAATAGGAAAGATATTAGCACCAGGACATCCTTAGGCAAATCATTTTATTTACATTGATAATGTTAAAAGTATAAAACATGAAACATAAATATACACTTTGATTTTTAGCAATACTAAATACTAGGGGGAAATATATTCCATTTTGAGGGAAAATATTGACATACAAGACTTTTATATGTTGCCAAGTTTTTTCCATATAAAAAAACAGAAGATTCTCAAATATTTGCTGGCTCAGAAAACATACCACTTGCAAATCCTTCTTTTTATTCTTAAAAAAAAAAAAAAAAGCTTGAAAAATTACTCCAAATAACTGATCAAGCAAACTTAAGAGTCCAGTATAGGGACACTTGTGGCATAAATTCCGATTATAATGGTGAAGATACAGGCAAAGTTTAGAATAAGTACAGGAACAAAATTTGTAATTCAATTTTAAAAACACACAATATTTTAGCAAATATTTAAAACCAAATAAGGGAAAGGAGATGGGAACATTTATTGCCAAAATAAAGGAGAGCTAAAAACAAACTCTTAAGCTTATTCCTATTAGATTTACTGTCATCTAGCAAATGCATATGTTAATACTAATTATTTGTTAAATTTTTTCCACTGTGTTTTTTCATATATTAACTCATTTTATAAAAAGATTATATAGATACTATTTTTAGAAAAATTGAAACAAATATTTAGTGAAATAAATAGGATGTATAACTTTCAAAACTCTAAGGGAAATAAGGACAAAGAGAAAGATACAAAAAAGAGTAAAAATATGTAATAAATATGAGAAAGAGAACATGATGGCATAAAGGAAAGCTAAATATTTTACTTCAAAAGGTATATGAAAGTGAAACTAATCCTAAAATAAAAGCATAGACTTTCTAATTGGATTAAAATTATTTGTGGTTTATGAGTCATGCCAAAATAGTTAGGAATACAGCAATGTATGCAAGGGATAATGAATACTGTTAACAGAAGGATTCAAAGCAAAAGATAGTCAAATGATCTCAAGATAAAGATAGTCATATCAATAAAACATAAAAGTAGCAATGAAGATTTATCCAAACTTAACATATCACCATTTGACAAAGGCAAGTACTCTTTCTACACTTGGTCAAAGCCCTGGCGTCACATTTGCCTGTGGTTTCTCTGCAGTTATTCTAGGACTTCTTAAAACTGTAAGTAATCTAGACCCTGACTGACTTCCTGAGAGTCCCCAGCCTTATCCACAGGCCAGAAACTTACAGATGTTAAATTTTGGCACCTGTCTAATTAGTTAAGCCCATCACGCTATAACTAATTTTCTTCTGTGCAGTATTCTCATCACCATCATATTCAAGCTTCTTTTCCTTTGATTCAAACACTCACTACACTTTTAATCTTTCAGACATTACAACTGTATTCTCAGGGCCATGTGTTTTAGGTAACCAATTCTGCTACTTCTTGCCCTTTACTGAAAATATACTCTCTTCTAAGAACACTATTTCCATTGCATCTGTCTTAAACATATGGTGCTCATTTCTTCACACCCCTTTGTAATCAGGCTAAGGGAGTGGTACCTGCATTTTCCTATAAGCATAGTGGTATTTCCAGGGCATTGCTATTTAACTCATTTAAAAACTCTGTTCCTTTCAGGCATTTGACCTTCAAGTATTGTTTTCTTCCTGTTCTTATTATCACTACCTTGTCAAAGCCATGTTTGACCAAGTCAGTGGGTCATTGTTCAGCCTAGATTCCAACGCTAATCATTTCAACCAGTTCTTGACCCAAATCCTCATCTTTGTGTCCTTCTGTGTGCTTTTACCTATAACATATTTACTCCAGGTTCATCCATATGTCATCTTCATACCTGCTATATTCTAAACTGGATTGAGACCTTTACAGGCACTAAAGTTAAAATACTTCTGCTTTCCTTCATACTTCACCAAATGCAATTCAAAATAAACAATTTAAATCATAAAATAAATGCAAAGCATCCAGAAATTCTGGCTTTTCATCAAAACTGTTTCCATGATTTTTTCTCAAAGCATTTGCCAAGTATCCACGTTGGATAATTCAGTACTGATTATATAAAAATTCCTGGATAATGTAGAGAAAAGCACACCATCTTCAAAGTGGTGCTTATTACAATTCCTGTTGCTGCATAACAAATTATAACAGTTCAGTTTCCTAATACCACTATTTTATTATATTCATAAATTCTGTAGACCAGGCATTCAGACAGGGCATAGCAAGAATGGCTTATCTCTAAAACTTCAACAGGAAAGAGGTAACAGAAGAGGAATTATTTGACTGTTGGGTAATGGAATCATATGGATTCCATTTGATTTGTCTGGCTTTTGACTTGGACCTCAGTTTGGACTGTTAGTCAAAGCACATATACATGATCTTTCATGTAGTCTGGGATTCCTCACAATATATAAGCCTCCATGAAATTGGACTTCTTCTGTAGTAGAAGACCAAGACTTCAAAAGTAAGTACCCTAGCCAACAAAGCAAAATCTAATCATTGTTCTGGCTTAGAGACTTGGACGTCACTGAGAACCATATGTCAAATTCTACTAATTACAAGTGAGTCATCAGCTTATTCAGATTCGGGGAAAGGGGCATAGGCCCCATCTTTTGATGGAAGGGAAAAAAAAAAAGAAAAGAAAAAAAAAAAAGAAAGGCAAAAACCTACAACATTTCAGTGCCATTTTAAATATAAGAAGTCTCCTTTCTTAGATGAACCTATAACAATGCGCCAAAATAATACTAAATGGTTAATTCTCCCTACATTCTTTACAGTGACTGACTGATTCAAAATCTTTGCCCTTGTCTTAAAACTCTAGGGCTTCCCTTGTTGTTCAGTAGTTAAGAATCCAGCTTATAATGCAGGGGACATGGGTTTTGTTCCTGGTTAGGGAACTAAGATCCCACATGCTGTGGAGCAACTAATTTCATGCCACAGCTACTGTGACCAAGCACCCTGGAGTCTACATCCCACAACTAGAGAGGCCACATGATCCAACTACTGAAGCCCACGTGCTCTGGAGCCTGCGTGCCATAACTACAGAGCCTGCATGCCACAACCAGAGAGTCTGTGCACCACAATGCAAGATCCCACATGATGCAACCAGGACCCAACACAGCTAAATAAATAAATAACAAGAAAAAACCTCCTATACTGCTTTTAGTGGCCAGAATATTGAGATGATCCCTATAATGATTGTATATAATCTATCCCTCTAAGTGTAGATGCCACCTGTAACTTGTTTCTAACCACTAAAATATAGCCAAGATGAAGGACTTTTCTAGGCCTGATTAAAATCTGTAATCGGTTGACTCTAAGTTAACCAAAGAAAAATCCTGAATGAGCCTGACCTGATCAGGAGGGCCATAAAAAGAGCCTAAAAACCAAAAAGATTTTTCCTGATGGCCATGAAGAAGTAAGTCTCCAAGAGTTATACAGATGTAATAAAATGTATTTGACTAATCACTTGAATGAGATTAGAAGACAGTTCTTCCCCCAGAAAATCCTCAAAATGGCTAGGACCTTGATTTAGGCCTTGTAAAATCATGAATGGAGGATCCAGCTAAATCACATTCAGATTCCTAGCCCACAGAATCTTCAGGATGCTAAACACGTGTTTTTTTAATTGTTAAATTTGTGGTAATTTGTTGCAGAGAAATATATAACTAATACACTGCCATAACTTAATGACTGTCAGACAATGTTTTTGCTTTCTATTTTCCCTATAAAATTGAAATCATCCAGTGGAAACTGATATATCTTTGACTACATCCAAAATGTACTTTTCCACCATAATAAAATTTTGTTTCCTTTCCTTTTATGAAGATGAAAATACTTCCTTTCTTCATGATTTGACAATTCCCTGAGGTAGAATTTGCAGCAGTCCTAAATCTTGAACATAATAAAATAATACTAGAAATTAAAACAGTTACAAAAATAGCAAGAAGCTTATCCTCTTGGGATTTATAAGACTCTCAATAATACTGGGGATTTTAGTGATTTCTAATATGTAATTCAGAAAAAAGTGAAATATGTAATTTGGGAATATCTCCTTCTACCTATGACAGAATATTTTGCAACTGACCAACACTCACACTGAGAAGAAGTAGAAGAACAACATCAGCAACACTTCTGTGCACAGATTGGATAGTTTCAGAGGCACCAGTGTATGAAGGGACATGAATCCTTAAAGAAAGGAATTCCACTAATGTCAGCTCAGTGTCACCAGTTACACCTTAAATTGTGACAGCCTATAAAGCTGTAGAGAAGGAGTCTGGTAAGGGACTAAGGAAATAAGAGAGATGCATGTGATTTTATTCAACTGGAGACAATTAATGTTGGCAGTTAGAATTTGAGGAACAAAGACTTTGGAAAGAAAGAAGTATGTAGAAGTAAGCCTACAGCTCTGAGCTCTATTTTTCTTTGGAGATTTTGAAATTCTTAAACTGTACTAGATACTAAAGTCATAGGAAAATAGAAAACTCAGAAGGACTTTGGAAGCCTTAAAGTGTCAATGAGTTCTGGCTCTCCTAAAGTTGAGAATCATGATGAAAACCCCACCAATTTACTCTCACAATCCTAGGAAAACTAATCATTAAAAGTAGAGGATAACCCAAAGGTAACTTTCCTGGTGGCTCAGATGGCAAAAGCGTCTGCCTACAATGTGGGAGACCCGGGTTTGAATCCTGGATTGGGAAGATCCCCTAGAGAAGGAAATGGGAATCCACTCCAGTACTCTTGCCTGGAAAATCCCATGGATGAGAAGCAAACCATTCCAAGGCAAACCATTCAATATCATGATAATCCAAGTCTATGCCCCGACCAGTAACACTGAAGAAGCTGATGTTGAACAGTTCTATGAAGACCTATAAGACTTTCTAGAACTAACACCCATAAAAGATGTCCTTTTCATTATAGGGGACTGGAATGCAAAAGTAGGAAGTCAAGAAACACCTGGAGTAACAGGCAAATTTGGCCTTGGAGTACAGAATGAAGCAGGGCAAAGGCTAATAGAGTTCTGCCAAGAGAACACACTGGTCATAGCAAACACTGTCTTCCAACCACACAAGAGAAGATTCTACACATGGACATCACCAGACAGTCGACACTGAAATGAGATTGATTATATTCTTTGCAGCCAAAGATGGAGAAGCTCTATCCAGTCAGCAAAAACAAGACCGGGAGCTGACTGTGGCTCAGATCATTAACACCTTATCGCCAAATTCAGACTTAAATTGAAGAAAGTAGAGAAAACCACTAGACCATTCAGGTATGACCTAAATCAAATCCCTTATGGCTATACAGTGGAAGTGAGAAACAAATTTAAGGGGTTAGATCTGATAGACAGAGTGCCTGATGAACTATGGACAGAGGTTTGTGACATTGTACAGGAGACAGAGATCAAGACCATCCCCATGGAAAAGAAATGCAAAAAAGCAAAATGGCTGTCTGAGGAGGCCTTACAAATAGCTGTGAAAAAAAGGGACATGAAAAGCAAAGGAGAAAAGGAAAGATATACCTATTTGAATGCAGAGTTCCAAAGAAGAGCAAGGAGAGATAAGACAGCCTTCATTAGCAATCAATGCAAACAAATAGAGGAAAGCAATAGAATGGGAAAGACTAGAGATCTCTTCAAGAAAATTAGACATACCAAGGGAACATTTCATGCAAAGATGGGCTTGATAAAGGACAGGAATGGTATGGACCTAACAGAAGCAGAAGATATTAAGAAGAGGTGGCAAGAATACACAGAAGAACTGTACAAAAAAGAGCTTCATGACCCAGATAATCACAATAGTGTGACCATTCACCTAGAGCCAGACATCCTGGAATGTGAAGTCAAGTGGGCCTTAGGAAGCATCACTACGAAAAAAGCTAGTGGAGGTGATGGAATTCCAGTTGAGCTATTTCAAATCCTGAAAGATGATGCTGTGAAAGTGCTGCACTCAATATGCCGGCAAATTTGGAAAACTCAGCAGTGGCCACAGGACTGGAAAAGGTCAGTTTTCATTCCAATCCCAAAGAAAGGCAATGCCAAGGAATGTTCACACTACTGCACAATTGCCCTCATCTCACACGCTAGTAAAGTAATGCTTAAAATTCTCCAAGCCAGGTTTTAGCAATATGTGAATCATGAACTTCCAGATGTTCAAGCTGGTTTTAGAAAAGGCAGAGGAACGGGAGATTATATTGCTAACAACCACTGGATCATTGAAAAAGGAAGAGAGTTCCAGAAAAACATCTATTTCTGCTTTATTGACTATGCCAAAGCCTTTGACTGTGTGGATCACAATAAACTGTGGAAAATTCTTCAAGAGATGGGAATACCAGACCACCTGATCTGCCTCTTGAGAAACCTATATGCAGGTCAGGAAGCAACAGTTAGAACTGGACATGCAACAACAGACTGGTTCCAAATAGGAAAAGGGGTATATCTAGGCTGTATATTGCATCCCTGCTTATTTAACTTATAGGCAGAGTACATCATGAGAAATGCTGGGCTGGAGGAAGCAGACGTTGGAATCAAGATTGCTGGGAGAAATATCAATAACCTCAGAAATGCAGATGACACCACCCTTATGTCAGAAAGTGAAGAAGAACTAAAGAGCCTCTTGATGAAAGTGGAAGAGGAGAGTGAAAATGTTGGCTTAAAGTTCAACATTCAGAAATCTAAGATCATGGCATCTTGTCCCATCACTTCATGGGAAATAGATGGGGAAACAGTGGAAACAGGGTCAGACTTTATTTTTGGGGGCTCCAAAATCACTTCAGATGGTGATTGCAGCCATGAAATTAAAAGATGCTTACTCCTTGGAAGAAAAGTTATGACCAATCTAGATAGCATATTAAAAAGCAGAGACATTACTTTGCCAACAAAGGTCCGTCTAGTCAAGGCTATTGTTTTTCCAGTGGTCATGTATGGATGTGAGAGTTGGAATATAAAGAAAGCTGAGTGCCAAAGAACTGATGCTTTTGAACTGTGGTGTTGGAGAAGACTCTTGAGAGTCCCTTGGACTCCAAAGAGATCCAACCAGTCCATCCTAAAGGAGATCAGTCCTGGGTGTTCATTGGTAGGACTGACGTTGAAGCTGAAACTTCAACACTTTGTCCACCTGATGCAAAGAGCTGACTCATTTGAAAAGACCCTGATGCTGGGAAAGATTGAGGGCAAGCAGAGAAGGGGACAACAGAGGATGAGATGGTTTTATGGCATCACTGACTCGATGGACATGGGTCTGGGTTGACTCTGACTGTTGGTGATAAACAGGGAGTTCTGGCATGCTGCGGTTCATGGGGTCACAAAGAGTCAGACACGAAACTAGTAGCAATACTTAAAGATGCTCCTGTTATAGCAACCTGCCAGAAGACAAGAGAAATTGACCGTGGAGGAAGCCTGTACAAATTTTATACCTGTTGTCTGGAATTCAGTAAAAAGTCACTAGGCATACCCAGAAAATGGATCAAAAGTGATGAAAATGGAAAGAAGAACAGATCTGCAGGTGACCTGTAGAAGTTTTCAGATAACTGTTTCAGAACAGCTGTGATAAATATATTCAAGGAAATAGATTGTTAGAACTTTTACCAGAAAACTGGAAGGTCTTAAAAGAATAAAATGGAAATTATAGATGTAAAAACAGAATCATTGAAAGTAACAATTCAATAGTAGATACATTCTTAGTAAGACAATTCCTATTCTAGTACCTATTCTACTGTTGAAAACATTAGACACTTTTGAGTTAGGCATGTGACTACTTAGCCCTTGGAAAGTGGCTATTTCAATTTGAGATGTGCTGTGAATAGAAAGTGCACACTGGATTTCAAAGACTTCATACAAAAAATAATGAAAAGTTTTAAATTAACTTTAGCTGCTTCTTTTTGGCTTTTTAAAATATAGCTGAAGAGGATTTGACATTACATATGTGGTTTGAATTATATTTCTATTGGACAATACATTTAAAAGACAGAGTTACAGAAAATAATTAGATTGATGTATACAGAGAGAAAAGAATGGAAAACCTAAGAGTTTTAATTTTAAGATACATATAGGACATGAGATAATGTCAAAATGTTTGTAACTGGAAATCCCAGAATAGTAAGTAAAAGAGAAAAAAAATGGTGCAGAAACAATACTTGAACAGATAATGACTGAGAATTTTCCCAAACTAGTGAAAGAAATTTGTAGAATCAAGAGTTATAGGAAACCCCTAGAGAGAAATAAATTACTTAGGTGCATCATAGAAAAACTATTGATGACTGAAAGTAAAGAAAAAAATTTTAAAGCAAGTAGAATTAAAATACTATTTTTTTAATTTTTATTTTTTAAAATATGTTGCTAAGTCACTTCAGTCGTGTCTGACTCTGTGCGACCCCATAGATGGCAGCCCACCAGGCTCCCCCCTCCCTGGGATTCTCCAGGCAAGAACACTGGAGTGGGTTGCCATTTCCTTCTCCAATGCATGAAAGTGAAAAGTGAAAAGGAAGTCGCTCAGTCATGTCCGACTCTTCACGACCCCATGGACAGCAGCCCACCAGGCTCCACCTCCGTCCGTGAGATTTTCCAGGCAAGAGTACTGGAGTGGGATGCCATTGCCTTCTCCAAAATATAAATTTATTTATTTTAATTGGAGATTAATTACTTTACAATATTGTATTGGTTTTGCCATCAGTTCAATTCAGTTCAGTCGCTCAGTCGTGTCCGACTCTTTGTGACCCCATGAATCACAGCACGCCAGGCCTCCCTGTCCATCACCAACTGCCGGAGTTCACTCAGACTCATGTCCATTGAGTCAGTGATGCCATCCAGCCATCTCATCCTCTGTCGTCCCCTTCTCCTCCTGCCCCCAATCCCTCCCAGCATCAGAGTCTTTTCCAATGAGTCAACTCTTCTCATGAGGTGGCCAAAGTACTGGAGTTTCAGCTTTAGCATCATTCCTTCCAAAGAAATCCCAGGGCTGATCTCCTTCAGAATGGACTCATTGGATCTCTTTTCAGTCCAAGGGACTCTCAAGAGTCTTCTCCAACACCACACTTCAAAAGCATCAATTCTTCAGCGCTCAGCCTTCTTCACAGTCCAACTCTCACATCCATACATGACCACAGGAAAAACCATAGCCTTGACTAGACAGACCTTTGTTGGCAAAGTAATGTCTCTGCTTTTTAAGATGCTGTCTAGGTTGGACATACTTTCCTTCCAAGGAGTAAGCGTCTTTTAATTTCATGGCTGCAGTCACCATCTGCGGTGATTTTGGAGCCCAAAAAAATAAAGTCTGACACTCTTTCCACTGTTTCCCCATCGATTTCCCATGAAGTGATGAGACAAGATGCCATGATCTTTGTTTTCTGAATGTTGAGCTTTAAGCCAACATTTTCACTCTGCCATACATCAACATGAATCTGCCACAGGTATACACGTATTGCCCATCCTGAATCCCCCCTCCCCCATCCCTACCCGTACCATCCCTCTGGGTCATCCCAGTGTACCAGGCCTAATCAACCAGTATCATGCATCAAACTTGGACTGGCGATTCGTTTCATATATAATATTATACATGTTTCACTGCCATTCTCCCAAATCATCCCACCCTCTCCCTCTCCCACAGAGTCCAAAAAACTGTTCTATACATCTGTGTCTCTTTTGCTAACTGTCATACAGGGTTATTGTTACCATCTTTCTAAATTCCATATATATGCATTAGTATACTGTATTGGTGTTTTTATTTCTAGCTTACTTCACTCTGTATAATAGGCTCCAGTTTCATTCACCTCATTAGAACTGATTCAAATGTATTGTTTTTAATGGCTGAGTAATACTCCATTGTGTATATGTACCACAGCTTTCTTATCCATTCATCTGCTGATGGACATCTAGGTTGCTTCCATGTCCTGGCTATTGTAAACAGTGCTGCGATGAACACTGGGATACATGTGTCTCTTTCAATTCTGGTTTCCTTGGTGCGTATGCCCAGCAGTGGGATTGCTGAGTCATAAGGCAGTTCTATTTCCAGTTTTTTAAGGAATCTCCACACTGTTCTCCATAGTGGCTTACTTTTAAAGGAGCTGCAGTGGACTGATGGCTCACTTTTCAGTAGAAATAATGGAAGCTAGAAAACAATAAAATCATGTCTTTAAAAATTGCTGAAAAGGTAACTGCAGATTTTTATATAAAGCAAAAATATTCTTTAAAAAAAGAGAGCAATGTAAGGACATTTTAGCAACAGTTGCAAGCCAAGTTGTATTAAAACAAGTACTATGGGGAACATTTCAAGTAACAGAAAATCACAGAAATGTATGAAGTAATAAGGAACAACATAAAAGGAAAAAAATGAGAAAACTAAACATTGACAGTTGAAAAAAACAAGCAGAATATCTTATGTGATTTAGTTTCAATATATGCAAAATTAAAATGCATGGATATAGTGATATGAAAAATGAAAGTTGGTAAATAGAATTGGAAAGTGTGAAAAGTCCTAGCATTATCTGTAAAGTGTATTGTAAATTAATACTAAGTGTCAGACCATGATAAGTCAAGGATGAGATTGTTATCTCTTGGATAGTTGCTAAAAGTATAGCAAAATAATGTATAATTAACAATCTTACCTAAAATGAAATAATAAACAACACTTGATTAGTCCATCAGATGGCAAAAAATGAAAACACAATGAAGAACATGTATGGTTAAAAGAAAAGTAATAAAATATTAGATATAAAATTAACATAGATAAGTAAATTCATTAAATGTTAATGGAATGCATACCTTAATTAAAGACAAGAATTGTCAAATTAATTTTTAAAGTAGTCTATTTTGTCTTATAAGAGTAAACAAAATTTTGGAATGAACAGATAGAAAAGATATACTTTAGGAACACCAACCTTAAGGAATCTGGTGGAGCTATACTAACATATAGGGCTTCTATATATAGGGTGGCTCAGACAGTAAAGAACCTGCCTGCAATGGAGGAGACCTGAGTTCAATCGCTGGGTCAGGAAGATCCTCTGGACAGGGCATGGCTACCCACTCTAGTGTTCTTGCCTGGAGAATCCCATTGACAGAAGAGCCAGGTCGCCTACAGTCCATGGGGTCACAAAGAGTCGGACTCGACTGAGTGACTAACACTTTCACTTTGTTTTATAATAACAGTACAACGTAACCTTTAGCAAAAAAAAAAAAAAAAGCATTAACTGGAATAAATAGAATGCTTCATAATGACAGAAGTTTAAATACATGAGAATGATGTAAAATTTTACTTACTTAAAATGATGGCTGCTTAAAATGAACAGGAATAAAAGTTTAAATAGACATACCATCCATCAGTGGAAGAGTTTAAGACCCCTGATTGCAGACAAAGAAAAGGGGATGGCAGATGATGAGATGGTTAGATAGCATCACTGACTCGATGGACATGAATTTGAGCAAATTCCAGAAGATAGTAGACAGAGGAGCCTGGTGTGCTACAGTCCATGAGGTTCCAAAGAGTCAGCCATGACTTTGTGACTGAATAACAACAAATTGCAGGAAAAATATAAATCCTAAAAAAGGTATAGCATCATCATGCTGTTTTCAAGTTTCAATCTTTAAAAAACTGAATTTGACCACTTATTAAAGTTCTGACAGGAATTTTGCATGCAAAATCAAAAAATTATCTTCAGCAAAAAATTTCTGCTTACTAAACTTCACCTTTTATAAAACTTTCTCAAAAATTTACATATAGGTACAAGAAATGAAGAAACTAATTTCCATGAATCAGGTACATAATTCCAGCTTCTTGGCAAAATTAACACAAAATATGAAGCAGGTAGATCTTAAAAATCCCTAGCAGAGCTTTAATAATATTTGGGTAATGACTAACTTTAGATATATTTTTACTTTTTAGAAATAAATTGTGATATATAGATTTTTTTGTGATTTTTAACTATTATTATATGGTTACTTTTATTATTACAATTGCTCTGGATGCTTATATTGTATTGGCTGACTTGAAATTAATGTTCTTCTCTTCTAAAATTCTTCCTCCTGCCTATTGGTCTACAAAGACTCTGAATTTCTTGAGGCAAGTATTGCAATCATCTGAATCATCTGTTTCTTCATTGTTTAGCAAAGTGCCTAAAAATGGCATATATTCAGGAGTTTTTTGAATAAAAAATAAATTATATGCTGTAATGATTAACTGTGAAATAATTCATTGTTTTGATATTATAGGTATCTTAGTAAATTGTTGTTTAGTCACTAAGTCATGTTTGACTCTTTGTGACCCCATGGACTGCGGTCTACCAGGGTTCTCTGTCCACGGGGTTTTCCCAGACAAGCATACTGAGGCGGGTTGCCATTTTCTTCTCCAGAGGACCTTCCCTACACAGAGATTGAACCCACATCTGAGCTGCATTAATGCCATGGGCCTTCCCAGGTGACTCAGAAGACATGGGTTCAATCCGTGCATTGGGAAAATCCCCTGCAGAAGGAAATAGTAACCCACTCCAGGATTCTTGCCTTGGAAATCCCATGGCCTGAGAAGCTTGATGGGCTATGTCTGTGGGGTTGCAAAGAGTGGGACACGATTTACAACTAAACAAAAACAGCATTAATGACATAAAACTTTTTCAAAAAACTCTGATCCACTGGCATTAGTGTTACAAAAAGAATTTTGGTCAATCCGTGGATTGCTGATATTAAGATTAAACGTCAAGTAATTGGTTTTTATTGATAGTCTTTGTTTTTTATTTATAGGCCTTTTAAGAAAGCTCATTGATATCAAGAGGGAGAAAACTCACGTATTCCAAAACACTGGTCAACACCAAAGCAACTGGCTGCTTTGATATTAATATTTTAAGGCGATTATCCTAGTGGTAGCCTATTGTAATATTTTAGATTCTTTTCAAGGAAAACATCATTTAATTTACTCAGGAATCAAAGAGAATGTTTGCAGATACCAACAGATGTTTAAGTGCTAACAGAAAAAAAAGTTTGGAATATTTTTAGATGTAATTAACACAGCAAATGTTACAACTAATTTGTACCTTTAAAAATTTCTTGCAGCAGCTCTCTTTTTTATAAATAATTTGACCTTGAATAACACAATTTTGGGGGTATAAAAACTTATACATCAGGGGAAGATTTAACATTGGGTTTCTCTATGCTTTTTTTTTTTTTTTTGCTATACAAAACAGCTACTCTCAAAATGATGACAATTCATCACAAGAGCAATTTACAGCCAAGGAAAAGTTTCAGATATTTTAGGTAATTAAAGTTGATAGATTATTGTTGTTGCTGTTCAGTTGCTAAGTCGTGTCTGACTCTTTGCAACCCCCTGGACTGTAGCCTGCCAGGCTCCTCCATCTATGACATTTCCCAGGCAAGAATACTGAAGTGGGTTGCCATTTCCTTCTCCAGGGGATCTTGCCAACCCAGGGGTTGAACCCACGTCTCCTGCATTGGCAGGCGTGTTCTTTACCACTACTCCACCTGGGAAGCTCCCAATTAATTATTAGTTTTAACCAAAGTAAGCATTCAAACTCTCACTGTTGCTCTAGTACATTGAAAAAAAAATCTAAAATTTTTTATATAAACATAGGTTAATGTTGTTATTGTAGTTTATCATATGTATTTAAGTGTAATTGCTGCCTTTCGTTGTAACAGGAGGCTCTTCTTAGAAGTCAGTGCATTCTTAGTTTCATCCCAAATACCTATCACTCTTTCTAGTGTTCTAATGAAGAGGGATTCATAAAATAGGATGTTAAGCAAATTGACTTCCCAAGCAGCTGACTGATGCTTTAAAAATATTCATTCATTCATTCACCCATTCAATAAGCATTTACTGAGTACCTACTATGTGCCAAACACTATCCTAGGCACTGTGAGTATAAAACAAGCAACCTTAATTTTCCATCAATAGAGAGGTTGAGAGAAGCAAAAATAATGAGAGGATGACGGTACTACAACATGGAAAGTGTAATCACAGGGGTATGGATAGAGTATTATGGCAATATAGAGATCAAATAGCTCATGCAAATTTTATGATCATGGATGGAAATTCTGGAGAAGATAATTCTTGAAAAGTCTTAAACAATAAGTGAAAGTTAGACTATAGTTTAAAGGAGATGTTCCAGGAAGAAGAATAATGTGAGCAATGGCTGAGAAGCAATAAACAATGAAATTTCTGAAAGAACTGTATATAAAATATGTGTCGGAGGGTATTTTTCAAAGCAGAGAGAAACTAGTAATAAAGTTAGCAATAGACAGGGCCAGATCAAGAAGAACCTACAAGGTAAATTCAGAAAATTGAACTTATAAGTAATATGGAACCACTGAGCCATAATCAATGGAGAATCAAGTGGTTAATTTTGGATTCAGTTCAGTTCAGTTCTATCGCTCAGTCATGTCCTACTCTTTGCGACCCCATGAATTGCAGCACGCCAGGCCTCCCTGTCCATCACCAACTCCCGGAGTTCACTCAGACTCAGGTCCATCGAGTTGGTGATGCCATCCAGCCATCTCATCCTCTGTCGTCCCCTTCTCTTCCTGCCCCCAACCCCTCCCAGCATCAGAGTCTTTTCCAATGAGTCAACTTTTCGCATGAGGTGGCCAAAGTACTAGAGTTTCAGCTCCAGTATTATTCCTTCCAAAGAACACCCAGGACTGATCTCCTTCAGAATGGACTGGTTGGATCTCCTTGCAGTCCAAGGGACTCTCAAGAGTCTTCTCCAACACCACAGTTCAAAAGCATCAATTCTTTGGCGCTCAGCTTTCTTCACAGTCCAACTCTCACATCCATACATGACTACTGGAAAAACCATAGCCTGGACTCGACGGACATTTGTTGGCAAAGTAAGGTCTCTGCTTTTCAATATGCTGTCTAGGTTGGTCATAACTTTCCTTCCAAGGAGTAAGCATCTTTTAATTTTGGATTACAGATGTATAATTCCAGGGGAGTATGGGGAATGGTCTGAAATGAACAAGACTGGAAGCCTCTGAACATTTTCAGTAAGCATGTGAAAGGTAATGAGAGTGGTGGAAGAAACAGAGGAGGAAACATCTGTTTAAGGCAATGGCACCCCACTCCAGTACTCTTGCCTGGAAAAATCCCATGGACGGAGGAGCCTGGTAGGCTGCAGTCCATGGGGTCGCTAAGAGTCAGGCACGACTGAGCGACTTCACTTTCACACATTGGAGAAGGCAATGGCACCCCACTCCAGTGTTCTTGCCTGGAGAATCCCAGGGACGGTGGAGCCTGATGGGCTGCCGTCTATGGGGTCGCACATAGTTGGACACGACTGAAGTGACTTAGCAGCAGCAGTAAAATCCAAAAGACATGATTATCTGGAAAGAAAGGGGACAAAAATGAGTTTAAGATTGACATCTTTGGAAACTGAATGAATGATTATAATGATTATAAGCTTTACCCCAAATTTAATTTAAGAATTAGAACCTGGTATCACCAACCAGATGAAAAGAGACTTGCTACTTCCAGAAATCAAGGCAATTATCACATGAGCCATTTAAAGTCAGGGCAAACTTTCAGAAGTTGTAAGTAATTAGGCTTAAGTATTTAAAAGTTCAGAAATTATCTTCATCAAAAGAAACATCCAAGTCCTATCTGAAGCTCTAGTATACTGAAAATGCATTTTTTACTTTACCTACAAAATATGTTATTGCTAAATATAACTTGAGGTCTGTCAGTGTGAACTTTTGCTGTTCTTCAGTGGCTAAGTTGTGTCGGACTCTGCAATCCCATGGACTGCAGCACACGCCAGGCTTCCCTGTAGTTCACTGTCTCATGGAGTTTGCTCAGACTCATGTCCATTGAGTCGGTGATGCCATCCAACCATCTCATTCTCTGTCTCCCCCTTCTCCTCCTGCACCTAACATGAACTTAATAAATGAATAATAATTGTTTTGAAAGCTTATGCTTTCCAGGATTTTTACTATTTAAAAGTCATCAATATAATTTCAGTATATACCATGTGTCAGAAACAGTGCTCTTATATACGTCAAAAAGGCATGGGAGAAGTACACAATCCCTGCTAACAAAGAGCTGTTTTGGCTGAAAGATGGATTTTGAAATACTTGCTTTAACGCTAAAAGTATCTTTAATGGGATCTATGACTTTTGCCCCTTACAGAAAATGCTATGTCTCAGTTCATGAGGAATCATAAAATACAAATTCACCTTCAGAAGGAACATGCTGATGTTCAGTTATCAGTCTAAATTATATTGAAAGTTTTATTACATTTTGTATTTGTAGACAATCAATTTTTGAATCATTTGTGATACCTGAAGTCAAATTCTATAGATCAAAATTATTTACTGTTGCTAGTAAACACAGTCAGAGAAGGCAATGGCACCCCACTCCCGTACTCTTGCCTGGAAAATCCCATGGATGGAGGAGCCTGGTAGGCTGCAGTCCATGGGGTCGCTAAGAGTCGGACACGACTGAGCGACTTCACTTTCACGCATTGGAGAAGGAAATGGCAACCCACTCCAGTGTTCTTGCCTGGAGAATCCCGGGGAAGGGGGAGCCTGGTGGGCTGCCGTCTATGAGGTCCCACAGAGTTGGACACGACTGAAGCGACTTAGCAGCAGCAGCAGTAAACATAGTAAAGACTAATATGTGTGTTCTCTTTACCTACTTTCTCACTCAAAATATTTTTGAGGAAAAATGATAAAGATACAGATTTAGTCATGCTCTGGACAATTTCTATTCATGATACTGATGCAATTCAAACTCTGGAAAAATACATCTTTCTAGAATTGCGTCTTTGTTTTTGGATCTGGTTCTCAATATACCAGTTTTTCATATTCTAGTTGTTCCCAGTAATTGAGTAATCAGGGATGCAATCTCAATCTGCTTATTTTACAGATGTCTTTGAAGTACAAAGGGACTGTGGACATTTGGGGTGAAAATATTTAATCAATGAGTTAAAAATCAGTAAGATGTATTGAATTAATTTGGCTTTTCAGCTGAGTAAAAGTTAATTTAATTCCCATAATAACTTAATCAGTTAGAAAGAGCACTACAAATTATTTAAGAAAACTTAAAACCATAATTTATTGGCTACAAATACAAGGTTTGGGGACAATTTTTAAGTAATAGATGTCTCTGGGTCAAGCAGCTAGATAAAGGAAAATAACAACTTGAAACCATGTTTCTCCTTTATAGGTCATGTGTATTGAAGGTTGACCTAAAGTGAATAGACTGCCAGTTATTTCTCTAGCAAAAAATGGGTTTATTCAAGATCCACAAAGAACTGCATCATAGGGTCTGCCACCAAGGTGAACCACATGAAAATCTTCCTTCATGGCAGGGGAAGGAGAACTCTTTTACAGAGGGGAAAAATAAGTTGAGAGGGCTGTAGTAAACCAAGAATCTGTGGCTTCATTGACTGAGGTGTTGCCAGGAAAAGAGGTCTTTCTGTTGGGTTTGGCTATCCTTGCTTGGTGAGGCTTGTGAGGCTTCCCCTTCTGGTCTCCCAATTCTCTTTTTACTAAGGTTTCTGCTTATTAATTTTTTGCAAAGTATAACTTAAATGCAGTTAAATTCACCCTTCTTTAGATATAAATGTTCAGTTCAAAGTTTTGACAACTGTGTTCAGTTATGTAGCCATCACCACCACTCAAGATACAGACTGTTTACATCACTACATTGTTCTATAATGCCTCTTTAAATCAGTACTCTATCCCTCCATCCTCTCCTCTAGACAATCTCTGATCTTATTTCTGTGTCTGCATTTTTGCCTTTTTCAGAATGCCATGTAAATGGAATCATACATTATAGCCTTTCATGTCTAATTTTTTTCATTAAGCGTAATTATTTTGTTATGAATGAATGTGTAGTTGCATGTATCAATATTCTTTTTTGATGAATAGTATTCCATTATGAGGATGTACCCAGAGAAAGCGATGGCACCCCACTCCAGTACTCTTGCCTGGAAAATCCCATGGATGGAGGAGCCTGGTAGGCTGCAGTCCATGGGGTCGCTAAGAGTCGGACACGACTGAGCGACTTCACTTTAACTTTTCACTTTCATGCATTGGAGAAGGAAATGGCAACCCACTCCAGTGTTCTTGCCTGGAGAATCCCAGGGACGGGGGAGCTTGGTGGGCTGCTGTCTATGGGGTCGCACAGAGTCGGACACGACTGAAGTGACTTAGCAGCATGAGGATGTACCACAATTTCTGTATCCACTTACCAGTTGATAGACCTCCCCTTTTTTTGCTCCTGTGAATAAAACTGCTATAAAAACTGTGGAGTTACCTTTGTATGGACATATGTTCTTATGTCTCCTGAATTTATATTGAGGTTTGTGATTGCTGCATTTTAGGATTTAGCTTTATTAAAATAACTGCCAAATGGGTTTCCAAACTGGCTTTTGTATGTCACATCTTCACAAGCATGTATAAAATATTCAGCTGTCCTACATCTTTGCTGGTGCTTTGTATTGTCTTTTAAATTCTTCAGCTCTAGCCACTCCACTAAGTGTGTATCTTGGTTCACTTTTAGTTTAACTTGTGTTTTTCTGGTGGCAAGTGACATTGAGTATCTATTCATATGTTGTTGTCTTACATATCAATCTTTTTAAAGTACTTATTTAAATATTAATCTGTGATCCATTTGTTTACTGGGTAATTGGTAACTTTATAACTGAGTTGTAAGAATCATTTAAAAAATACGTATACAACCTCATTATTAAATACATATCTTGCAGATACTCTTCTGCAGTGTGTAGATTGTCCTTATGTTTCTAAATGTGCTTGGAGAACATTTAATTTTAATGAAGCCAAATTCATCAATTTCTTTTTACATGGTTAGTACTTTTTATGTCCTAAGATACTTTGCCTAAACCTGTTTCATAAATATTTTATTCTCTGTTTTCTTCAGGAATTTTGTAACTTTAGGTCTTACATTTAGACATAATATAGTTCTAGTTGTTTTTAATGTGGTGAGAGAAACGGTTCAAAAATATTTTATGATGTTGAATATGATGTCCAATTCTTCCAGAATCTTTTATTGAAATGTTTTCTTTTTTCTATTTAATTACTTGGACACATCTGTCAAAAAAACCAATTGACCACATATGTATGGGTTTATTTTTATGCTCTCTATTCTGCTTCTTTGATATATATTTTACAGTAATATCACATCTTGTTTATGACTGTAGTTTTGACTACAGTAAATCTTTTCATCAAGCAATATGAATTTTCCAACTATGTTCTTCTATTTCAGTATATTTTGCTTTTTCAAGATAATTAGCATTTTCATATAAATTTTAGACTAAATTTGTCAAATTCTACCAAAGAGAAGAAGAGTGGAATTATGATTTGGATTACAGTTGACTTTTAAACAACACAGTTTTAACTGCATGGGTCCACTTATACACATATATTTTTAACTAAATATTAATATGCACTATGATACTACACATAGACAGTACTATGATCCAAAGTTGGTTGACCATACTGATGAGGAACCATTGATAGAGAGGGTCATCTGTAAAGTCGTATGTGTCTTTTTTACTATTTGGAGGGTTAGCATCCCTAAAATACCTACATTGTTCAAGGGTCAACTGTGTTTCGAATTCATAGATCAATTTGGAGAGAACTGGAATTTTAAGAATGATGAGCCTTATGATCTTTGATCATTGCATATCTCTGCACTAACGTATAACTTTTAAAGATTTCTCTCATCAGTGCTGTTTGTTGTTCTTCACTCATTTGTGTCTGACTCTTTGCTACCCCATGGACTGCAGCATGCCAGGCTTCCCTGTCCATCACTATCTACCAGAGTTTGCTCAAATTCATATCTATTAAGCTGATGATGCCATGGAACCATCTCCCCATACTCTGTCACTCCCTTCTCCTCCTGTCCTCAATCTTTACCAGTATCAGAGTCTTTTCTAACAAGTCAGCTCTTCACAAAAGGTGGCCAAGGTATTAGAGCTTCAGCTTCAGCATCAGTCCTTCTAATGAATATTTAGGGTTGATTTCCTTTAGGATTGATTGGCTTGATCTTGCAATCCAAGGGACTCCCAAGAGTCTTCTCCAGAACCACAGTTAAAAAGCATCAGTTCTTCAGCATTCACCCTTCTTTATAGTGCAACTCTCACATCCATACGTGGCTACTGGAAAAACTAAGCTTTGACTATATGGACCTTTGTAGGCAAAGTGATGTCTCTACTTTCGAAATCACTATCTAGTTTGGTCATAGCTTTTCTTCCAAGGAGCAAGTATCTTTTAATTTCATGGCTGCATTCACCATCTGCAGTGATTTTGGAGTCCAAGAAAAAGTCTCTCACTGTTTCCATTTTTTTCCACATTTACTTGCCATGAGATGATGGGACCAGATGCCATGATCTTCTTTTTTTGAATGTTGAGTTTTAAGCCAGCTTTTTCACTCTCTTCTTTCACCTTCATCAAGAGGTTTTTTAGTTCCTCTTCCCTTTCTGCCATTTGTGTGGTGTCATCTGCATATCTGACATTATTGATATTTCTTCCAGCAACTTTGATTGCAATTTATGCTTTATCCAGCTCAACATTTCTCATGATGTGCTCTGCATATAAGTTAAATAAGCAGGGTGACAATTTACAGCCTTGAGGTGCTCCTTTCCAAATTTGGAATCAGTCCATTGTTCCATGTCTAGTTCTAACTGTTATTTCTTGACCTGTATACAGGTTTCTCAGGAGGCAGGTAAGGTAGTCTGGTATTCCCATCTCTTTAAGAATTTTCCACAGCTTGCTTTGATCCACACAGTCAAGGGCTGTAGTGTAGTCAATGAAGCAGAAGTAGATGTTTTTCTGGAATTCCCTTCCTTTGTCTATGATCCAACAGATGTTGGCAATTTGATCTCTGGTTCCTCTGCCTTTTCTAAATCCAGCTTGAACATCTGGAAGTTCTTGGTTCAGTTCTTGGTTCATGTATTATTGAAGCCTAGCTTGAAGAATTTTGAGCATGAACTTGCTAGCATTTGAAACGGCTGTGATTGTGCAGTAGTTTGAACATTCTTTCACATTGCTCTTCTTTGGGATTGGAATGAAAACTGACCTTTTCCAGTCCTGTGGCCACTGCCGAGTTTTCCAAATTTGCTGTCATATTGAGTACAGCACTTTCACAGCATCATCTTTTAGGATTTGAAATAGCTCAACTGGAATTTCATCATCTTCACTAGCTTTGTTCATAGTGATGTTTCCTAAAGCCCACTTGGCTTCATATTCCAGGATTTCTAGGTCTAGGTGAGTGATCAGACCATCATGGTTACCTGGGTCATTGAGACCTTCTTTGTATAGTTCTGTGTATTCTTGCCACTTCTTCTTAATCTCTTCTTCCTCTGATAGGTCCATACCATTTCTGTCCTTTAATGTGCCCATCTTTGCATGGAATGTTCCCTTGGTATCTCTAATTTTCTTGAAGATTCTATTTCCCATTCTATTGTTTTCCTCTATTTCTTTGCATTGATCATAGAGGAAGGCTTTCTTATCTCTCCTTGCTATTCTTTGGAACTCTGCATTCTGATGAGTATATCTTTCCTTTTCCCTTTTGCCTTTCACTTCTCTTCTTAGCTATTTGTAAGACTCCTCAGACAACCATTTTGCCTTTTTACATTTCTTTTTCTTAGGTATAGTTTTGATCACTGCCTCCTCTACAGTGTTACAAACCTCTGTCCATAGTTCTTCAGGTAATCTATCAGATCTAATTCCTTGAATCTATTTGTCACATGTACTGTATAATCATAAGGGATTTGATTTAGGTCATGCCTCAATGGCCTAGTGGTTTTCCCTACTTCCTTCAATTTATGTCTGAATTTTTTCAATAAGGAGTTCATGATCTGAGCCACAGTCAGCTCCCAGTCTTGTTTTTGCTGACTATATATAGCTTTTCCATCTTCAGCTGCAAAGAATATAATCAATTTGATTTTGGTATTGACCATCTGGTGATGTCCTTGTATAGAGTCATCTCTTGTGTTGCTGGAAGAGGGTGTTTGCTCTGACTCTTGGCAAAACTATGCTAGATTTTGCCCTGCTTCATTTGGTACTCCAATGACAAACTTGCCTGTTACTCCAGGTATCTCTTTACTTTCTACTCTTGCTTTCCAGTCCCCTATGATGAAAAGGACTTTTTTGTGTGTGTTAGTTCTACAAGGTCTTGTATGTCTTCATATTGTAAATAGAATTTTAAATTTATTCTAATTTTTCAATGCTGATAATTAGAAAGACAATAGAATTTAGTATACTGATTTTATTCCGCCAACTACTAAAGTCAGTTATTGGATCCAATAGGTTTTTTGGTGGAGATTTCTTAGAGGTTAATCATTTGATTTGTGAATAACTTAAGTTATGTTTTTGTCTTATCTATCTATATACTACACTTATTTATTTATTTATGCCTTATTACTCTGGCTAAGATCCTAACTATGATACCAAGTAGAAGTGATGATAAGATATTGTCAGTCTTAGAAAGCATTCAGTCTTTTATAATTAGGTATGATATTAGTTGCAGGTTTTTAATAGATACTCTTTATCATGGAGGTAGTTTCCTTCTATTCCTAACTTGCTGAGAGTTTTTATCAGTAATAAATAGTGCATTTTAACAAATACTTTTTTTGCATCTATTGATATGATCATGTGATTTTCTCTGCTAGCTTGTTAATATGGTGAATTTCATTTTTATGTTCTTGAAATTATGGGTTGGATAAATGCAAAAGAACTCTGTCATCTTGATGAATTGACTTCTTTATGATATTAATATATCTGATAATATTCCTACTTTGTCTGACACTAATGTAGTCTCTTCAGCCTTCTTTCACTAGTATTTGCATGGTATATATTTTCCAACCCTTTCCTTGCAACCTATTTATATCTTTTTTTTAAAGTAATATAGGTTTACTGTATACAGTATAGACTTGAATTTTGCTTTTTTTGGTCCACTCTGATAATTGCTGTCTTCTAATTGAAGTGTGTGCATATTTACAGTGAGAAATATTATTTAGCATATTGGATGTATGTATTTATCTTCCATTTATTTATCTTGCTGCTGCTGCTGCTGCTGCTAAGTCGCTTCAGTCGTGTCCAACTCTGTGCGACCCCAGAGACGGCAGCCCACCAGGCTTCCCCGTCCCTGGGATTCTCCAGGCAAGAACACTGGAGTGGGTTGCCACTTCCTTCTCCAATGCATGAAAGTGAAAAGTGAAAGTGAAGTCTCTCAGTCGTGTCCGACTCTAGTGACCCCATGGACTGCAGCCCACCAGGCTCCTCCGTCCACGGGATTTTCCAGGCAAAAGTACTGGAGTGGGGTGCCATTGCCTTTTCCGAGTTGCTTTCTATTTGTCCTATTTTTCATTATTTAAAAAAAATCTGTTCCTGCCTTTTGCTAAATTGAGTATTATTTATGGTATAATTTTATCTACACTATTGATTTATTTGGTTATGTCTTTTATAAAAGTGTTTTAGAGGTTGCTCTCAAGTTTATGATATATGGTGACTGCAGCCATGAAATTAAAAGATGCTTACTCCTTGGAATAAAAGTTATGACCAACCTAGATAGCGTATTCAAAAGCAGAGACGTTACTTTGCCAACAAAGGTCTGTCTAGTCAAGGCTATGGTTTTTCCTGTGGTCATGTATGGATGTGAGAGTTGGACTGTGAAGAAAGCTGAGCACCAAAGAATTGATGCTTTTGAAATGTGGTATTGAAGAAGACCCTTGAGAGTCCCTTGGACTGCAAGGAGATCCAACCAGTCCATTCTGAAGGAGATCAGCCCTGGGATTTCTTTGGAAGGAATGATGCTAAAGCTGAAACTCCAGTACTTTGGCCATCTCATGTGAAGAGTTGACTCATTGGAAAAGACTCTGATGCTGGGAGGGATTGGGGGCAGGAGGAGAAGGGGACGACAGAGGATAAGATGGCTGGATGGCATCACTGACTCGATGGACTTGAGTCTGAGTGAACTCGGGAGTTGGTGATGGACAGGGAGGCCTGGCGTGCTGTGATTCATGGGGTCGCAAAGAGTCGGACACGACTGAGCGACTGAACTGAACTGAATCTAAAGTAAAGCAATATTTTTATTTTTTGAATAGTGTAAGTACTTTACAAGAAATGGTATTTCACATCTCCTATTCTTTGTATGACTACTGTTATACCTTTATTTCTATAAAGAAAGTTGATGGTGCAGTGTAAGAATTTTTACCTTATAGGCAAATATCTCTTAAAACAGTTAGAAGAATTTTTACTATTTATGATTGTCTTCCTTTGTGTAGATCAAAATTTCTGTTGCTACTATGTCAATACTTCTGACTGGAGAACTTTCTTTACCATTTTCTTTTCTTAAGGACGGCTGGTAATGAATAATCTCAGGTTTTGTTTTCCTGAACTTTCTCTGTTTTGCCAATTCCTGAAAAATATTTTGCCTGTTTATAAAATTGGTTTATTATTACTTTTTTCTTTCAATAATTTAAATATGTTGAACCATTGTCTTCTGGATTTCATAGCTTTTATGAAATGTCTATTTTAATTCTTGACTGTTCTTTTATATATTAAGTTAGAGAATATTAATCTGAGGATCCCTAGGATCCGATTTTATAAGTTTTTTTCATTTTAAGAAAAAATTCTGTAACATAATTTAACCACCTTCTACCTTGCAATAGTGACAGACTAGACTCTGAGTGTAAAAAGCATTGTATAAATTCTATAATACAGGAAAGGGAAGGTCTAGTAATCATGATTCATATGCAGTTCCTGCTGTCAAGATTACACTTATAATGGGTGGGTGGAAGGAAGTGTAAGATAAATTAATCAGAGAACATGAGTAAAACATATAGCAGTTAAGTTGTAGGTTGATTCATATTCTTTATGGAAGAGCAGAAGAAAGAAAAAATCCTTTCTTTGGGTTAAGGAATAATTCCTATGAGTGGACTTTGCAGGAGCATTAGGAGAGCAATCTGAGGTGAAGCTTTATCAAGTCACAGGAGAAATGTATGTTTTTCTAATGTTTGCTCTTGTTTTCTTTAACCATTTTCCTCTGCTCTTAAACATTTGTCTCCTTATACTGAGACTACATTTCTCTATCACATTGATTGTGCTTTCAGGGTGGTTCGTACTCATCTATTGTTATAGTTTCAGTTATTCAATGACAAATTCATATCTTCAAGATAAATTTCTCCTTTGAATACCCGTTCTCTATATCCAAATATTTATAAAAGAGTTTCACAACAAAGTGTCATAGGCACTTCAAAAAGCTCAAGCTTAGTAAGTTACAACCTGACCTAATTATCTCTCTAATAGTCTGTATTTCCATGAATGACATCACCATTCCCCCAGTTTTGCAGGCTGCAAATATGAGCATCTTGTTAGTCTCCCCTATCATTTATTTCTCACCACCCAAATTCAGTCAGTCCGAAATCTGAATCCCCTTGAATCGTCCTCAATCTCTCTCCTCACCTTCCATTAGCATTTACTGCAGTTACTGTTTTTATCATCTCTCACAAAAATTATGCAGCAGGCTCCCAACTAGTTTCTCTAGTTCTATTTTTGTTGTTTCTAATGTGTTCTTCACTTTCTAGGTGGCTTCTTAAAAACTGCAAAACCAATTGTGATGAGATAAATATGAACTGTTCATATATATGGCCCTAGTCTTTTAAGAAGCCAATAAAGAGAATTCAAGCTTAAACACCCAGACTATATCCTTCTTCCATCCTCTATATTTAGAAATAAATGTTACTGATTTCTAAATTATAAATTAAATTTTTAATCTATAAAGACATCCTGGCAATAAAAGCCAACAATGCAAAGATGCCCAAATTTTAGAATCATATCAAACTCCTAGGGAAAATAAAAGTCTAAAGATTAAAATTCTCTGAAAGTTAAAGACATCAAAATTTAAAATAAAGTCCTGAAATACAATTATTTTGCCCTACAGAATTAAATGTCCAAAGAGATTTCAGTGCTTTTAAATACGTGATTGAACTCAATCTCATCTAGAAGTGTTCTTGATGCCTTTTCAAAAAAAAACGATGAATGTTTTTCCATTTGCAGCTACATTTAGGATATGCCTTTCATTAGCTTCAAGGTCTTAAAAGTTGTGCTGATTCAGTGTTTAGTCTCTGATGTGCCTAATTTTTCATAAGTCCTGAGAGTTAATGAGACATCCAATACTAGCAGGGCATTAACTCAGTAACTCTTCCAATCAGGCAGTAAAGCCATTGGTAGTACCATGGCCACTTTATCAAGAAAAATTTTGTTCCTAATGTTATGGACCAGGGTTGACTTCCTTACTGTTTAAAAATTGATGAGAGGCCAGGCAGGAAATTTAGGCAAGGCTTTATTGGGGGCCCTGCTGCAAAGCAGGGAGTGAGAACAAGCAACAATCTCCCTTGTCCACTCTCTGGCTCAGGGTAGGAGCGAGCTGGTTCCTTATATAGAGTAAGAGTAGGTGGGGGTGTGTCCAGGGGTCGGACCAGAGGGGTGGCTTAGGTGGTTTCTCTACCCCTTTGGGGTGCAGGAGGCATGCACAGTACTCTGCTTTTTCTCCCAACCCCTTGTTTTTGCTCCCAGCTCTTCAGAAGTGGCAGTCAGGTTGTTTTGGTCTTTTTGTATCTTATTGTCTACAGTTTGCCCCAACTGTGAATGCTCACAGTTATTTTTAGTCTCTTATAGTTTCTTTGTATTTTGCTGCTTGGGGAGACTTTTGTCTAAGTGCAAGGACTGCAGCAAAGGGTCGCAGTCCCATGTCTTACTAGAGCCCATTACTTGAGGAAAGAGAGTAGATGAAGAAATGTTGCTTTTAGCTCCATGGATGCTAGTTGACGTCAGTGGTCTGGTAAATATGAACCTGAGAACACAAACTCACCCAGGAGAAAGTCACCTAGTCACTTCAGTGTTGATTTGGGAAGACCATTCTGTAATATGATTACTTGGCCTCAACCCTGGAGAAGATTCCTCCACATTAAGAAAGTGCAGTAATCATATTTAACAGCATACCAAAAGAAAAAATGATTGTCAAATAAAATTTTATTTTTGTCTTGTCCCTGGATTAAAAACTCCAACAAAGTCAAGAATTTTCTGCCACGTGTTTGATAATAAACAGTACTGCTGTCCCTTTGAGCCACAGACATCCTCACTTGTGTTAAGTCTCCCCCTTTTCCAGTTTAAGACACTGCAGACTGTGGTGGGAAATTAGAACACAGTAGGCGTCTCTGTTCTGTGTGCTCATCTCCTTCCCTACTCACTCCCTGCTGTTTAGCTCTCCTATCAAGGTTAAAGTGGGGCAAGGTAGAGGAGACAGTTCTTACTTGAACTTGTGCTTTTGAGTGCCAGCTTTGAGTTCTATGTGAGTGCCAGATGTTTAAAGACAATTCTTTCTCTCCTGAAGCCTTTTAGTGGCTTTCCACAGGTTTCCTGCTGAGCTCTTTTGCCTTCAGTTCCTTGATGCTTCTTTCTTCACAGCAGTAGCTTGCAGTGGTTCCCTCAGAAACTGGGTACATAGTGGGGAATAATTTCAGTTACTTTCTTCTTATGTTTCCTAGACTCCCCCAGCCAACTCATTGGATAGGACTCTAAGGCAATGAATATTTGGAGACAGCCCCCAAATCTTCATTCCTTACTCAACAACCTCTGGTGTGAAGAGAAATCCCTACACAATCACACTTTCCTGCTCTACCTCCAAAGCAGGCAGTTAGCCTTTCTCTTGCCCTCAAGATCCCCCAAAATACATTACAGCCCACTGTGTCCTATTTTAGCTGTTTCTTACTTAACTTACATACAACTCATTTGTCTGTATTATGAGCTTAGGAAATCAAAGTCCTTTCCTTCTGACAAATGTCCACGCAGATTGTCAAATGGCAGATTGTCCTTAAGTACCAAGTTTCTATGGAGAAAACCCACACCCAAGAACAGCTTTGAGTTCCTTCTATCTTTTCCCTCATACTACCAAGTCTAATCTTGTGCTGCTTGCTGAATGACAGGGCAGTAAATCAAGAGACAAGTTGTTGGAGCAAGGAATAGTGACTTTATTTGGAAAGCCAGTGGATGAAGAAGATGTACTAGTGTCTCCAAAAAACATCTTACCCAAGTTAGAATTCAAGCTTCCTTTATACTAAAAGGCAAAGGGGTATGGTTGGTAGTTGCAAATTTCTTGATGTCAGAATCCTCTGTTTTCGCAACTGTTCTGGTAGGTCAAGTTATAATGTTCCTGTAAACCTCCAACAAGACAAATATTATTCTCTGTTCTGCAAATTTTTATCTCTGTATGAATGGCAGAATATTATACACTAAGAATGGGCTATAATGTATATTTCAGGTATAGGCAACATTCTTAACTTGTAGCAAAAGCAACCAAATTCAAAGGTTAAAGTAAAAGAAATAGATCTATATGGAATCAGATTTGTTCTTTCCTTTTATGCTCTTTACCCAGGCCATCTTCTAATTTACACTTGTCAGTAAGAGGTACACTTCGCTTCTCTCTCCTTTTCTCTAATTCTAGGCTTATATGGAACATTCCTTTTAGGAAATTATATATATATACTCATATACATATGTATATATTTATAGTTGAGGTGAGGGATTAGTGCTTTATAGTTTTGTTTTTGCTTTCCAGTGACTTAAAGAATACAGAAGGCTCTTCACAGAAGAAGAGAGAAAGAAAGAAGGGAGTGTGCAGAGAAAAACTAAATCTATATTTTGAGTTGTAACCTTGTTACATAATCCCCTATTTAAATTTTGCATCCTTCCAAAGAAAATTCCTTTCTATCTAGGAGCTTTTCCTCTCTCAAGAACGTAGGAGTCAGGGTGCTCTGAACTATGTTTTAAGAGTAATTTCTAAGTGACTCTTTGCAAGCCAGTGAGCTATGTGGGTGAAAAACTTTCTCCTGGCTTCCCAGGCAAATACACACACCAAAATTCTTATTTTGTGGAAAAAAAAAACTTATTGAAATATAGTTGATTTACTATGTGTGTTAGTTTTACGTGTACAGCAAAGTGATTATATATATATAGATAGATAGGTATAGATAGATATATTCTTCTTTAGATTCTTTCCCATTATAGGTTATTATAATTACAAGATATTGAGTATATTTCCCTGTGCTATACAATAGGTCCTTTTTAACTTTCTATATGATATATATATAGTATATATATTTTCATCCCAAACTCCTAATTTATCCCTCCCCTCCTTTCCCCTTTGATATCCATAAGTTTGTTTTCTACGTCTGTGAGTCTATTTCTGTTCATTCTTTTCATGGCTGTTTATGTTTAAACCTGCCTTCTCTCTCAGGAAGGGGGACAGTTACCTATCTTGCCAGGTAGAGTCCCTTCCAAAAGAATTGAGATCATTTGCCTTTCTGAATTCCACCCTACCTCTACTTCTTACATACACTGGTAACTTCCAAAATGTCATCTTCTTTTTCTTTAAGTGGAAAATCCAACTGTACAAAATTTACTTGATTCTAAGGTACACTTAATTTTTTAGCTCCTAATATCTCTAAGGATGGAATATAGCTCACAGTTGATGATGGTCTTAGTTTAATTCTTCCCTGTTCTTTAGTGGTGCATTGGCTAGCATTTAAGATTTGATAGTGTACAATACATAAAATTAGAGAGAATAGACTATGTTCAGTAATGATCCTCTGTGTTTAACAAGTATCAGTGTCTCACTGTGTATCTTTGTCTTTTTAAACTCTTTTTATTACTGTGAAACATTTTTAATAACTATCTTACTAATTTCACTGCATGTTGACCCTAAATACTATAGTTTCATCTTTAAAAATCTGAATACAGTTTCTTATGTAACAACTTTATTATAACACCAGCAAAACTTTTTAACATATTTTTATGTGTTAATGTATTCTAATACTAAATCCTTTTTTAATTTTTCCCAGTTGCCCTCAAACAACTTTTTATATGTAGTTCGTTTGAATCAAATTTCACACAAAGTCTCTTTTAATCATGTTCACTGTTGCCATTCTTTGTTTTCTGTCATTGACTTTTGAGGAAACCACATCATTTGACAGAAGGCCCCAATTCAAGATTTGTCTGATTTCCTCCTTGTGGTAAATTATTATTCTGTCCACTCTGTTTCCTGTGAATTAGAAATTAGAGATAAAAGCTTTATGATACTCAGTTCCAATATTTTTGGCCAGTATACTTCAGAACTGGTCCTGTGTACTTTGTATTGTAGCATGTCAGGGGGAACAGCATGCCTGGTTGTACCGCATTTAGAGACAATAAATTTTAGAATTGATCTCTTTCCTTAGCAGTCTATTTTTGTTTTCATTGAGTGAAATTGACTCTCAAATCTTTCCAAGGATATGAGACACATGTTAATATTCATCTCTTTCTTTGTTTGAGTTCTTCTCTTTCAAACTCTTTTTCACAAGTCATTGCCATCCACCCACATAATGTATGAGTGCCTATTCTACAGAACGATGGGTCAGTAGCAAAGGACTTCTTCCTTAAAACAGAAAGACTGATTAGAATTCCTGTATAAATGAGTAGGTTATGGTCATACATATGTTTCTATTTTAGGTCCACATAGGCAAACTGTAATATGCTGTCAAAATGAACCTGGGAGTGGAGCACTTTAAAATATTTCCTCCAAGCTAGAGATGTTCTTTCGGAGAAGGCAATGGCACCCCACTCCAGTACTCTTGTCTGGAGAATCCCATGGATGGAGGAGCCTGGTAGGCTTCAGTCCATGGGGTCGCTAAGAGTCGGACACGACTGAGCGACTTCACTTTCACTTTTCACTTTCATGCATTGGAGAAGGAAATGGCAACCCACTCCAGTGTTCTTGCCTGGAGAATCCCAGGGACAGGGGAGCCTGGTGGGCAGCCGTCTATGGGGTCGCACAGAGTTGGACACGACTGAAGTGACTTAGCAGTAGCAGAGATATTCTTTATCTTTCCTTGTATGAGGAAGAACAATGAAATGATTCTGGCCTGAGATATCTAGATAAATTACTTCAATGAATATAGCCAGAAATTACACAGAAAGAAATTTATTTAATCTCTTCTGAAGTTAAATAGGAAGTTACTTGATATTTGGAATTTTCTGGATTCATAATAACTTTCTTAACTCCACATTTCTTAATTGATAATTAGCTAAAATATGTTTCCTATCTTTATAAACTAAGTGCCTTTTTTTTTCCATAGAAAAATCTAATTTTGTTTGCTTATTTGTCCTTGTTTATATTTTAGAAGTTTGAGTTAGAGAGGCACCCAGAAGAATTAATCTTCATAATTCATATGCATGGTCCCCAAAGCTTTATAAATAGCTAAAAAATAAAGTTTCAGAGGAACATAATGTTCTCCATAGTAGGAGGAAGTAATAATGAAATTAGGCATGAAGATGCAAAATAGAGCAGTTAGTAGCTCTCTGAGGAACCCTTGTTTAAAATTCAATGATCATTTTATTTTAAACGTGATTAACATTGTATCACTAATGTAGTACTCTGAGGTGTTTAACATTTTGGAAAGTTCAGATACATTTCAGAGATATAAACACAAAATCTTTGGGTTAGAAATTAATAAGTGAAACAGAAAATATGTAGGAAATCTTAGTCCTTTTTGATAGAAATGATTCAGTAGATGTGCTCATGAGGAGAGCACATGTGCTTTTGAGGAGACTCAAAAGACAGGGTCACCCATTTGCATATGATGTTTCTGGGAGGACGCTGCTAACTTGATATATTTTAAAGTAGTTTTTGGAAAGACACTGCAAACTTACATCTTTTACTAAAACATATTACCCAACTAGAATGACTATTATATGTTTTAATTCGTGAGAGCTTTTTTCTCAAAGTATTCTTCAGAATAAGGTTTCCCTGATGATTTTTTTTTAATCATGAAATAAGTTTGGGAAATACTGAATTAAACAACATTAAGCAGATTTCTGTAAACTTCAGAGAGTTTTCAGCATGTTTTACACATTATGATTCCTCAAAAATGGAGTTATAGCATGTGCTGATTTTGGAAGTTATTTGATTACGTTCCTCCAGATTTTTCTTATTCCTCACATAAATAGTAGTTTTTTATTGTATGCTGGTCATTGTGAGTGATAAGGGTTAGAAACTGAATTCTGTTTATTAAAAGTATTGCATTTTATAAGTTTTACTCCAACAAACAGTTAAATGACTGGCACACCATATGTTCTTGTGGAAAACTGGCTTTAGACATTATTGTAGTAATCTATTTTTGTTAGTGTTCCTTAACCACTTGTTCTAATGTTTTTAACCCTGGGGTATGGTCTTTGTTATTAAAATATGAGTCCTCGTGGAGGACTTTCACTGAAGTTTGAAAGGCTTCAGTTCAGTGCAGTTCAGTCGCTCAGTCGTGTCTTTGCGACCCCATGAATCGCAGCACGCCAGGCCTCCCTGTCCATCACCAATTCCCGGAGTTCAAACAAACTCATGTCCATCGAGTTGGTGATGCCATCCAGCCATCTCATCCTCTGTCGTCCCCTTCTCCTCCGGTCCCCAATCCATCCAGCATCAGAGTCTTTTCCAATGAGTCAACTCTTCGCATGAAGTGGCCAAAATATTGGAGTTTCAGCTTTAGCGTCAGTCCTTCCAAAGAACACCCAGGACTGATCTCATTTAGAATGGACTGGTTGGATCTCCTTGCAGTCCAAGGGACTCTCAAGAGTCTTCTCCAACACCACAGTTCAAAAGCATCAAATCTTCAGCGCTCAGCCTTCTTCACAGTCCAACTCTCACATCCATACATGACCACAGGAAAAACCATAGCCTTGACTAGACAGACCTTTGCTGGCAAAGTAGTCTCTCTGCTTTTTAATATGTTATCTAGGTTGGTCATAACTTTCCTTCCAAGGAGTAAGCGTCTTTTAATTTCATGGCTGCAGTCACCATCTGCAGTGATTTGGACCCCCCAAAAATAAAGTCTGCCACTGTTTCCCCAACTATTTCCCATGAAGTGATGGGACCAGATGCCATGATCTTAGTTTCTGAATGTTGAGCTTTAAGCCAACTTTTTCACTCTCCTCTTTCACTTTCATCAAGAGGCTTTTTAGCTTCTCTTCACTTTCTTCCATAAGGGTGGTGTCATCTGCATATCTAAGGCTATTGATTGATATTCCTCCTGGCAATCTTGATTCCAGCTTGTGCTTCTTTCATCCCAGGGTTTCTCATGATGTACTCTGCATAGAAGTTAAATAAACAGGGTGACAACATACAGCCTTGACGTGCTCCTTTTCCTATTTGGAACCAGTCTGTTGTTGCATGTCCAGTTCTAACTTTTGCTTCCTGACCTGCATATAGGTTTCTCAAGAGGCAGGTCAGGTGCCTGGTATTCCCATCTCTTTCAGAATTTTCCACAGTTTCTTGTGATCCACACAGTCAAAGGCTTTGGCATAGTCAATAAAGCAGAAATAGATGTTTTTCTGGAACTCTCTTGCTTTTTCCATGATCCAGCGGATGTTGGCAATTTGATCTCTGGTTCTTCTACCTTTTCTAAAACCAGCTTGAACATCTGGAAGTGCACAGTTCACGTACTGCTGAAGCCTGGCTTGGAGAATTTTGAGCATTACTTGCTAGCGTGTGAGATGAGTGCAATTGTGCGGTAGTTTGAGCATTCTTTGGCATTGCCTTTCTTTGGGATTGGAATGAAAACTGACCTTTTCCAGTCCTGTGGCCACTGCTGAGTTTTCCAAATTTGCTGGCATATTGAGTGCAGTACTTTTACAGCATCGTCTTTCAAGATTTGAAATAGCTCAACTGGAATTCCATCACCTCCACTAGGTATTTTCCTAGTGATGATTCTTAAGGTCCACTTGACTTCACATTCCAGGATGTCTGACTCTAGGTGAGTAATCACACCATTGTGATTATCCTGGTTGTGAAGATCTTTTTTGTACAGTTCTTATGTGTATTCTTGCCACCTCTTCTTAATATCTTCTGCTTCTTTTAGGTCCATATCATTTCTGTCCTTTATCGAGCCCATCTTTGCATGAAATGTTCCCTTGGTATCTCTAATTTTCTTGAAGAGGTCTCTAGTCTTTCCCATTCTGTTGTTTTCCTCTATTTCTTTGCATTGATCACTGAGGAAGGCTTTCTTATCTCTCCTTGCTATTTGGAACTTTGAATTCAGATGCTTATATCTTTCCTTTTCTCCTTTGCTTTTCACTTCTCTTCACAGCTATTTGTAAGGCCTCCCCAGACAGCCATTTTGCTTTTTTGCATTTTTTCCCATGGGGATGATCTTGATCCCTGTCTCCTGTACAGTATCACGAGCCTCCATCCATAGTTCATCAGGCATTCTGTCTATCAGATCTAGTGCCTTAAATCTATTTCTCACTTCCACTGTATAATCATAAGGAATTTGATTTAGGTCATACCTGAATGGTCTAGTGGTTTTCCCTACTTTCTTCAATTTCAGTCTGAATTTGGCAATAAGGAGTTCATGATCTGAGCCACAGTCGGCTCCCAGTCTTGTTTTTGCTGACTGTATAGAGCTTCTCCATCTTTGACTGCAAAGAATATAATCAATCTGATTTTGATGTTGACCATCTGGCCATGTCCATGTGTAGTCTTCTCTTGTGTTGTTGGAAGAGGGTGTTTGCTATGACCAGTGCATTCTCTTGGCAAAACTCTATTAGCCTTTGCCCTGCTTCATTCCATATTCCAAGGCCAAATTTATTTGTTACCCCAGGTGTTTCTTGACTTCCTACTTTTGCATTCCAGTCCCCTATAATGAAAAGGACATCTTTTTTGTGTGTTAGTCCTAAAAGGTCTTGTAGTTCTTACTGGAGAAGGGAATGGCCAACCACTTCAGTATTCTTGCCTTGAGAACCCCATGAACAGTATGAAAAGGCAGAATGGTAGCATACTTGCGGGGAGCGAGCTCCGCCCCTGGCAAAGGTCATGAGGAAGGAGGCTTGGCATACGCAAAGGCGGGATCAAGCCTCAGGAGTCTCCCTGGAAATTCTCGAGCAATCTACCCCCAAAACCAGAGTCTGCCTACTTTCTGCTTTGTGCTTTCACCTACACCTCTGACTTTATGGGGGGCTGTCCCCCACTACCTCTGTCTGAAAAAAAGAGTTAGCTTACAGCTCCAGTTAATAATTCCTGGGTGTGACAGTGTTTAACCTACAAACTCCTTTGGAAATCCTCTAGCCTGCCTGAATAGGTTTTTCCGGCCACATGTGATTGTTCAGAGCCTCCCAACTGTGAGAGGCAGGAGATGTTCTAAACTGTCTAAACACAGATTCTTTTGAGTAGTTAAAAGATTGATTAGAAATTGTATTGGTGAAGGGATTTTCACTTGTTGGGCCAATGTTTGCTGCTAAGTTTCCATATCCCTTACCTGCTGTGTCCCTGGCAGTGTATTGATTAATATAATTGGTGTAAGTAGTAGCTTTAATGTTTGTAACCTGGGACCCTTGAGTTAATTCTTTTTCTTGTTATAGCCCACCACATCTTTGTGCTGTAGGAATGCAACTTTATCTAATGCTTTTGGAAGGTGGCTCCAGACCAATCACCTTTAGAGAAAAATAAGTTTTCTGAAGAAAAGGTCTTAAAATGTTAACAGGCCTCCGGGCCAGAAGATGATGCAAATCACCTAAGCTTTTGCATATGATAAGTTTGCAGGAAGAAAGCCTGGATTGCTGCAAGACTCTACCCCTTCCCCCATTATCCTCTATGCATAACTTAAGGTATAAAAACTACTTTGGAAAATAAAGTGTGGGCCTTGTTCACCGAAACTTGGTCTCACCATGTCGTTCTTTCTCTTACCTTCTGGCTGAATTATTCAGCCTCTTTTCTCCACTGAATTTCCTCACTGAGCTATCCTTATTCTATTACTCTTTATATCCTTAATTAACGTTTAATTAAGCAGTTGTTTCCTGATCCTCGCCGACGCTGTCCCTGCTTCGAATTCCCTGGATCCACTGGGGCTGGACCCCGGCACATACTGAAAGAGGAACTCCCCAAGTCGGTAGTTGCCCAATATGCTACTGGAGATCAGTGGAGAAGTAACTCCAGAAAGAATGAAGGAATGGAGCCAAAGCAAAAACAATACCCAGTTGTGTATGTGACTGGTGATAGAAGCAAGGTCTGATTTTGTAAAGAGCAATATTGCATAGGAACCTGGAATGTTAGGTCCATGAATCAAGGCAAATTGGAAGTAGTCAAACAGGAGATGGCAAGTGTGAACGTCGACATTCTAGGAATCAACGAACTAAAATGGACTGGAATGGGTGAACTTAACTCAGATGACCATTATATCTACTACTGTGGGCAGGAATCCCTTAGAAGAAATGGAGTAGCCATCATGGTCAGCAAAAAGTGTCCGAAATACAGTACTTTGATGCAATCTCAAAAACTTGAAAGGCTTACCAAGCCCCTATTTCAGGTTTCTAGGTGTTTCTCTCCTTGGGAACTTCACTCATGCATAGTATTTTAGATGTTACCACAATGTGTATCTTATGCATATTTTAATGTACACCATTTATAAAAACTTCGTTTCCTGAATTTCACCTCTAAATTTTATAGCCTCACTGGCAACCTTGAACTCAGATCTCTGATTCAACAGCCCAGTAAAACAGATACTTTCTCCTTGAGTTGGTCTCCTATATGCAACCTGATGGGTTCTAACTCCCTTTTTAATAGTGCTCTTTGTGTTCTATTGAGCACACTTTAGTGATTGCTACTAAATAATGCAATTCATTGAATTTAACATACTCTAAAACACTTGTACTCAAGCAATATGTCCTTATTAAAGATGATGTGAAATTTAAAGAAAGCAAAGAAAAAATTATATATTTACCTGAGATAAATATCACCAACATTAATATTTTGTTATATTTTCTTCTGGTATATTTTTATATCCATAGCACTTTTAAATACATGGTTTTTATTACACTTTATGTTAAATATTATAACATGCCCCTCACACTTAGAAATACTATAAGTAGATTTCTACATGAAGCAGTAGATTTCTTAATGGTTTCATAAATATTCCAGCAGGTTTATTTGGCCATCCCTATTTTTTAAATTAGCTTTTTAAAAGTCTCTCTAAGTTTCATGTTTTTATAAATTCTGAGACAATTTAGCTTATAAGCATATTTTAAATTAAGTATTTTTTCCATAAGGTATTTTCTGAGAGTTATGCTTTCTAGGTCAAAAGATATAAGCCTATTTAGGCCTAATAAAAACACATTAAAATAGCAATATATGCAAAATTCTTCCACAGGACCCTATTATATTTGTGCATTGGTGTTTTGAAAAATAAAAATGCTAACACAATAAGTAATCAGGTTGTTACAGTGTTTCCATTTGCATTTTTGTGGTCGCCAGTAAGTATGCATATTTTCAGATTTGTTTAATTAGTATAATCTCTTTTCTGTTAATTAACTTTTAATAACTAAAATATTGTGGTGGTCACAGTATTATTATCATTAATTTGTATGAAGTTTTATAAGTTTAAACCTTAGCCATTTATAAATACAAGTATTTTTCCCAGGTTTTCATTGCTGAATCATATATCTAAGCTATTAGAGTAATACATTTTTTATTAAAAACATCCTTAACTAGTACAATCTTCTGCTTATGATATTCTTTTTTAATCGGTCTTATTTCTTCTTTCTTCACCTCCTGTCTCACTTGGAATGGGTCTCTATTAAGCCACCAAGAGAATAATTTTAAAACATAAATCATATCACATCATTCCCTAATCAAAACCATCCCACCCCATAGGAAAATCCAGAATCCTTTACATAATTCCTAAGGCCCTGTATGATGTCAAACATCTATAACTCTTCTTCTTATTCAATCCACTCAATCCCCTTACTTCAATCCCCTTGAAGGAGGAAACAGACAGAACAGGCTCCATCTTGAAAGCAGGACTCCATCTTGGGCCATACTGTGTACTTTGAGCTATATGCCCAGTATCTTGCCTGGCAACCCACTCCAGTGTTCTTGCCTGGAGAATCCCATGGATGGAGAAGCCTGGTAGGCTGCAGTCCATGGGGTCGCACAGAGTCGGACACGACTAAAGCGACTTAGCAGCAGCAGCAGCCCAGTATCTATGGAAACGACATACCAACTGGAAAACCAGACCCCCAGGATGGAAAAGCCCCAGGGCTCATACCTAGACTCTCCATTGCCTAAAAGAATACCTTAATTATCTGTGTTACCAAATAGAATCATAAATTCTATTATGCTTATTGGGGTATGACCACAGGCCTATTGATAATTGTCCACTGTTAACTACCTAGGCCTAAGGCATATGAATCACAGGTTAACTTTGATTGTATCTTTCTTTTCCTTTGTTCAGACTAGTTTCAGAGAATTAGGGAAGGTGGGTTTGAGCGCGTACACTTAGGGTTTATAAGGTTTTTACAAAAACTGGTCTTGGCTAAGAGGAGACTCTACCTTGGGCCCACCGGTATAATAAACTGCACTCCACTATCTGCATTGTCCTTCTGAGTGAGTTTGTTTCATAGAACACATGGCTATAACACCCTTACCTGGCCTTCTTATCTTTCCTGGAAACTCAATGTATATTTCCACCTTGGGGCCTTGTATTAATATTCTTTTAAACTAATCAACCTGCCCAAATATTCATATGGCTCAATTCCTTTCTTTATTTAGATCTCCTTTTAAACAACAAATCTTCAGAGAAGTTTTATCTATGATAGCTTCACATCATTCTTCATCCCAATCTCTTTTTTAAGGAGTCATAGTATATCCCATATTTTCAGACACACAGACACATACACACACACACACACACCTTTGTTTCGCTCATTAGATTAGAAGCTCTGAGAGGTTGGGGTTTTTTTGTTTGTTTTTCTCTCTCTCTCTCCCTCCCTCCCTCCCTCCCTATTTCCTCTTCTTTCTTTCTTTCTTTCTTCCTTTATTTCTTTCTTTTTATTGTTGAAATCATTGGACCTAGAATAATATCTGCATCAAAGAACTAGAAGAACCTTAAAAATATATGAAAGAAATGAATTACAATCATTATAACATTTGGACATAATTTTGTTTTTAGAATTTATTATAGATCTTATAGAATTTATAATAAATTTTTGAATTTAACATTTAAAGTAACTATGGAAATATTTATTCAATGTTCCACTTGACTTTCTTCTAAGCATTTTTTATGTCATTACATAGTCCATAGTCTTCATACTGAAGATTATTTCTCAATTATAACTGAATATCACACCAAAGTTATACTATTTAATTAAAAATTTAGCTTAAATATTTTGTTAATTAATAGGTTTATCATCTAAATTCATTAGTACAATTATGTTACTTTAAGTTAGTTTAAAGTAAATTCACATTTTCTTTTTCTTTAAAACTTTACATTTTTGAAAACCATTTGTTTTTAAAAATTATTAAAAGTAAACTGTTTCTAAAGCGTATTCAGATCAGATCAGATCAGATCAGTCGCTTAGTCATGTCCGACTCTTTGCGACCCCATGAATCACAGCACGCCAGGACTCCCTGTCCATCACCAACTCCCGGAGTTCACTCAGACTCACATCCATCGAGTCAGTGATGCCATCCAGCCATCTCATCCTCTGTCGTCCCCTTCGCCTCCTGCCCCCAATCCCTCCCAGCATCAGAGTCTTTTCCAATGAGTCAGCTCTTCGCATGAGGTGGCCAAAGTACTGGAGTTTCAGCTTTAGCATCAGTCCTTCCAAAGAAATCCCAGGGCTGATCTCCTTCAGAATGGACTGGTTTTGCTCAAATCCAATATATTGCTATAGTTTCTTTCTCTTGCAAAAGCTGCTTTCTGTGTACATTTTTCTTGACTGAGTTTTCCAGTTATTTTCTAGTGTTACTTTAAAACAATACAACCTCTGTATTTTTGAATGCTGCTATTTTTCAGCTTGTTAATTTACTTAGATTACTTTTTTCCTCTACCATTTGACTTATTCAACTCAGCTAATTTTTTTCCTTTCTATTTTCAGATAATGAGAGCATTTAGATTTATAAAGTTATCTTGGTTCAAATTCAATTAATTTTTGTCTGTGTTTGTTTTTAAATATTGACTTAACAGTATATTAAATTCCACCTTGATACAATATTTACCAAAAGGATGCTTTTGAATATTCAAAGAGTAGAAAATTTTTAATTATTTATTTGATGAAAGTTTTAGTTAGAAAGTTTCTAATTAAACTATTCTAGAAACTAAAAAGTAGTTTCTAAAAACTATTCAGTTTTAATTAGAAAGTGCACCTAATAAATTCCCTTTTACTGTTTTCTAGGTATTTATGGAGCTAAATCTGATCATTTTTATTGTTTCCTTTGGTATATTATTTTTATTTTAGTACTATTTTATTGACTTTATTAATGCTAGAATGGTTATTTTTAAATTGTCTGTTTCTTTACCATAAAGTGAAGCTTTATATCATTTATGTTTTCCCCTTTAAATCTTACATATAGATCTATTACTTGTGTCTCCATGACTATTATTTTTCTTTTTGTTTTAACCTTACTATGTCATATTGTCTTAAATCACATAGGCAAATTATGGATTTTTTTTAAATATAAAATTTTTTAAATGACTTTTCATAAGAGGTATAATTAATGTCATACATTTTCTTGACTACTATGATTATATATATATATGTATATATGTATAAGGCTTTTTGAAACCAGAAAAATAAATGCTGTACCCATTTATCAAAGAAGAAGAAGAATATTTGTTTTGCTAGTCAGTTTTCTTCATTGAAAATCTAAGATTTTAACATCCAGAGTTAATGTGTGTATATATACATATATAGTTAATTTAAAATTGTATACTGTCATATTTCCATCTATTGTGATCACCAGAGACCAAATTGCCAACATCCGCTGGATCATGGGAAAAACAAGAGAGTTCCAGAAAAACATCTATTTCTGCTTTATTGACTATGCCAAAGCCTTTTGATCTACTGTGTGGATCACAATAAACTGTGGAAAATTCTGAAAGAGATGGGAATACCAGACCTCCTGACCTGCCTCTTGAGAAACCTATATGCAGGTCAGGAAGCAACAGTTAGAACTGGACATGCAACAACAGACTGGTTCCAAATAGGAAAAGGAGCACGTCAAGGCTGTATGTTGTCACCCTGTTTATTTAACTTCTATGCAGAGTACATCATGAGAAATGCTGGGCTGGAGGAAGCACAAGCTGGAATCAAGATTGCCGGGAAAAATATCAATAACCTTAGATATGCAGATGACACCACGTTTATGGCAGAAAGTGAAGAGAAACTAAAAAGCCTCTTGATGAAAGTGAAAGAGGAGAGTGAAAAAGTTGGCTTGAAGCTCAACATTCAGAAAACTAAGATCATGGCATCTGGTCCCATCACTTCATGGGAAATAAATGGGGAAACAGTTGAAATAATGTCAGGCTTTAGTTTTGGGGGCTCCAAAATCACTGCAGATGGTGACTGCAGCCATGAAATTAAAAGATGCTTACTCCTTGGAAGGAAAGTTATGACCAACCTAGATAGCATATTAAAAAGCAGAGATATTACTTTGCCAACAAAGGTCCATCTAGTCAAGGCTATGGTTTTTCCAGTGGTCATGTATGGATGTGAGAGTTGGACTGTGAAGAAAGCTGAGTGCCAAAGAATTGATGCTTTTGAACTGTGGTGTTGGAGAAGACTTTTGAGAGTCCCTTGGACTGCAAGGAGATCCAACCAGTCCATCCTAAAGGAGACCAGTTCTGGGTGTTTGTTGGAAGGACTGATGCTGAGGCTGAAACTCCAATACTTTGGCCACCTCATGCGAAGAGTTGACTCATTGCAAAAGACTCTGATGCTGGGAGGGATTGAGGGCACTAGGAGAAGGGGATGATGGAGGATGAGATGGCTGGATGGCATCATCGCTCGATGCACATGAGTTTGGGTGGTCTCCGGGAGTTGGTGATGGACAGAAAGGCCTGGCGTGCTGTGATTCATGTGATTGCAAAGAGCTGGACATGACTGAGTGACTGAACTGAACTGAACTGATTGTGATCACAATTTCAATAGTTATTTAGAAACATCCCCACACATTCAACGATTTCATTGATCACAAATACTAGTACCTTTCTATCTTGTTTTTCATACTTTTTGGTTTACTTATTAGGAGTCATTCATACAGCTTATATATTTGAATAATTTTTTCTGAATTAATACACATTAATAATATGTTTTTATAGACCCTGATGTATAAAAAGTTATTCCTTTTAGCTGCAACTTGATTAGAAGAGAATTCTGAGTTATGGCCTCTATCCCTTAATTCACATATTGCGCTAGTCGTCTCTTATATTTGTGCGTGTGTTTTAGTCGCTCAGTCCTGCCCAACTCTTTGGGACGCCATGGACTATAGTCTGCCAGGCTCCTCTGTCCATGGAATTTTCCAGGCAAGAATACTGGAATGGATTACCATTTCCTACTCCAGGGGACCTTCCCCACCCAGGCATCTAATCCATGTCTCTTGCATCTCCTGCCTTGGAAGGCAGATTCTTTACCACTGCACCACCAAGGTCCACTTTCTGAGATAAAGCATATTCTCTTCATCTAGGCTGATGGTTCCCAAACCCAAAGTAGTGAAAGTCAATAAGGTGACCCACGATGATCCAAGCCTTCATGTAATTCTTTTCCCTGGCCTGTTGGTAGAGTTCATGATTTGCTTCTAACTAGTTTTTATATAATACATGGCAAGGTAATGGGATGCTCCCCCCAAAATTATATTTTGTTGTGCTAAGACTCTGTCTGAGGAGACTGGAAAAAGAAATTCTACTGGTCTTGATGAAATATATAACAATGTTATGAATGTTATACCTGTGAAGACAATCATACAATGGGGATCTTGTGAGCAATATTTAGGGACCTAAATGGGCCTCCAGCTATCACCCAACAAAATGTCGGGTATTTCAGTAGACAGCCGCATGGATGAGGATCCTACCAGTAATCTGGATGTACTTGAGAACAGATCCTTTCCTACTTGAACCTTTAGATGAAAATAAAGCACAACCGAAAAACTTGAGTACAGCCTTGTGAGATCTTGAGCTCATAATACAGCTAAATCATGGCTGACCCATATAAATTGTGAGATAATCCTGTATTTCTATGACTACTAAATTTATGATAATTTGTTATGCAGCAGTAGAAAACTAATATATATGATATTTATATAATTAACCTAGAGGATGTGGTTAAAGACACATATTCTGTACATTTTTAAAGTATTTTTAAACTCAATCATGATATCTGGAGATAGAAACATGCTTAAAAAAAATTTTTTTCCATAGAGCATGCTTGAGAATAACTCTCAGAAGAGTATTTGAAAACGAGTGCTCTAGACACTACAATAAAGAAAATATATTTTAATAAAGCACAAGTTAGAATGTTAGAATGTGGGGTATAGGAAAAATCTGAAGTGTATTCATGTGAATGGCTTAAATCTGAGCCTCTATCTGTGGGGCAAATACATCTAAAGGGATAACCTTTTTCATTCTGAACTAAATAAACTGAAAGAAGTAGAAGACAAGACAAGACTGGAAGTCTGAGAAATTTATTGAAGGAAATGCTTGCAAATCATAAAAGAAGCTGGAGTTGTCAGTGAGAGGCTTTAGACAGTGATGCAGAATCTTAACATTTAACCCCACTGCTGGGCATACACACTGAGGAAACCAGAAGGGAAAGAGACACGTGTACCCCAAGGTTCATCGCAGCACTGTTTCTAATAGCCAGGACATGGAAGCAACCTAGATGCCCATCAGCAGATGAATGGATAAGAAAGCTGTGGTACATATACACAATGGAGTATTACTCAGCCATTAAAAAGAATACATTTGAATTAGTTCTAATGAGGTGGATGAAACTGGAGCTTTATTATACAGAGTGAAGTAAGCCAGAAAGAAAAACACCAATACAGTATACTAACACATATATATGGAATTTAGAAAGATGGTAACAATAACCCTGTGTACGAGACAGCAAAAGAGACACTGATGTATAGATCAGTCTTATGGACTCTGTGGGAGAAGGAGAGGGAGAGGGTGGGGAAATTTGGGAGAATGGCATTGAAACATGTATAATATCATGTATGAAACAAGTCGCCAGTCCAGGTTCAATGCACGATACTGGATGCTTGGGGCTGGTGCACTGGGACGACCCAGAGGGAGGGTGTGGGGAGGGAGGAGGGAGGAGGGTTCAGGATGGGGAGCATGGATATACCTGTGGCGGATTCATTTTGATGTTTGGCAAAACTAATACAATATTGTAAAGTTTAAAAATAAAATAAAATTAAAAAAAAAAAAAGATGAAGAGGCAGAAAAAACCAAGGAGAATAAATATTTCTAAGCCTGCAAAAAAAAAAAAGAAAAGAAAAAGGAGTGAACTCAGGTAAAGGAAAGGAAATGTGGTGCTCATCCTATCTTCTCAGGCCTCAGCCCGATACTAAGGGTTCCTTAATCTATGATAATACTCAAGCAAAAGTTTCTTATTCATGCAGGAGAGGCCCAGCAGCAAAGGCCACCATGTTATTATCTGGGAATAACCTGAGTGTGGCTTCCATGTTCCTGTCTAGGTGAATTCAGTGATAAAGCAATGGTATGGTCAGTCAGCTCTGATCTTTAGAGCAATCCATCTTAAGAGTATCTGAGAGACACATCTTCATGGCCACATTTTAAATTAAGTTCTGTCACATTCTCCTTAGATATGTGTAGCCCAACATACCTAAATTAGGGTTTTTTTTCTTTTGCCTATAATCTGCTGAGAAACATGCTTCTTCTCTCCAGCAAAAGAATAAAATGAATGTTCTGTTCAAGGAAAATCACCTGCATATTCCAAATGGAAATTTTCCAAATTGGCTTTATCAGTTCAGACTTTGGATGACTATACCATTTGCAAAGAAGCATCGACTCACACTCATATTGATAAACTTGTGATAATATTGTACACCATTCAATTCATTTCACATCAATTAAAACAGGTTCTATCACCTCATTCCTACAGAGTTCTGTTAAGTTCTTACCTTCTCCTTTCCATGCTACTTTCTTCCTCCACATTTTTCTTCAAATCTGTTTCTGTGTTTAAGGTAAAATGACAAGCAAAATCATGAAATTAGAACATTTTAGAAATTCCAAAAAATAATGTTGAATCCATAGTAGGACCAAGTTTTATTTTCAAATGAACTTATACTAACAGAATTTTAAAATAGAACTATCTATTCTCATGAACAGATGTTTTGTCATTTCTATGTTACTTTAAGAACTCAATTTGCTCTGCAGTAAACACATATCAGATGCCTTTAAGATATCAATTTAGCAATGTATATAAAACATATTTTGGGTTCAAAGAACTTGAAATCTTATAGAATGAGACTATGAATATAACTATAGTGTGTTAACAGTAGTGATATATTTAAAAACTGTGGAATAGAAAGTGTTAAAGAAGTTCAAAGAAAGATTTCCCATTATTCTGAGAAAATCAAGGATGGCATTCAGAAGTTGATGTTTGAACTGCAGCTTAAAAAATGGGCTACATTTGAGATATGAGAAATGGTTAGGGTGTGTAGCACCTGCAATCCAGGAAGAAAGAAAACTTATCAGGTTAAGTATTATTTACATTCAAAGAGATCTATATTCCCCTTTTAATGTTCTCATTTAGGGCTCAGATTAGCCAGTTAATAGAGTAGTGGCCACTCAGACTTTGCAGTCTTGGTAAACACTGTATTCAATTCCAATCCCCAGAGCAGCATAGTATGTTTAATTGAAGATATGGTAATTCTGGGTTATTTTGCTGCAGATTTTAGAAGATTTTTAAAAGGCAAAACCCATTAGACTAGTTGCATTATATCAAAGGAAAAAAGATAGGGGTTTTATGAAACATACTGCCCCTTAGGAGGAGCTAAATTCCTCTCATGGCACTCATGAGGGCGGTTATTTGAGCTTTCAGAACTCTATTTCAGTATTAATTTTGAACTGAATGCTTCAGCTAATTCTGTGTGCTGTTTGAGCTTTGCTGGAAGGATGAATTTGCAAATGTGAACACAGAGAATGCTCTTTATTTTATGGTATTTAAAAAACTTAGATTGATGATGTCTTTTTAACTTATTTTGTCTGCCAAGTGTAGATTTTCAGGATGGCTGTTAAAGTTTTGTCTGCATCATAAATGGGCTACTAGCTGGAATATTTCTTTGTTACCGCATGTTTTTAGGAAAGCATTTGTTTTAGAGTTACTTCCATGTATGGCTGTTTTCCCCTTTATATATATATATATTTATATATAAATTTTTTTTTTTTCCCTCATAGAAAAACTTTATTGGAAAGCAGGGAAAACTACCAAGATATGAATGAAGACAAAAAATACAAAAAGTTTAGACATAAAGTGTATGACCTTGGTTTAAGTGGAAATGGAACCGTTTGGTGGTTTGTAGTTAGTGACCTATCGGATTTTTGTCTGATTCATCTTTGTAGCTGAGTAATGTTTAAAATAAAACTAAGAATTCAAAAATGCTTTCTGTATTCCACCTTCTATCAATATATCTCAGTGAAGCATAAAATAGCTATGGAATGACCCTTAAAAATATTTGTTGTAAGAGATTAGAGACTCTTTTTTAGGTTGTTTCATATCAGTATCATGATTATGTAGGCATGTGGTTCAACTCTTATAATAAATGACCCTTGTGAGAGTTTCATTTTAATTGTCCTTGCTTAGAGAGAGCAGACTTTGAGTGGGGGAAGGGGGCTCAATCTGTCAATAAGCACACTGATTCTGTTTATACAAACTGTAAATATAGTAACAGAGCAGGTCAGTGGTTGCTTACTGATGTTACAGAGGCAAGGGAAATTACTATGTTCGTTATCTTGGTTGTGGTAATGGTTTCATAAGTGTATACATATATCAAAATGGTCAAATTGTACACCTTAAATTACACACATTTTCAATCAATTAGACTGCAATAAAGCTGTTTAAAATACTTTTAAAAATACTGCTCCCTTGTTGCCTTACTTTATATGTTGGTTTTGAAAATTCTGCCAATCTTCTTTTGACTTTTTAATTTACTTTCCTGGAAGCCTTGAAAAAAATGTTTTATTAAAATATGTTTCAGAGCTAATTATTCTGGGTTAATTTTTCCAGGTAATTTGAGAGGTTTTTCAATATGCAGATTCACATCTTTTTCTATTTCTGGTTGGCATAAGAGTTTTAAAGATTTAGAACTTTAAACATTTTTAAATTGGTCCCCTGTTTAAGTTTCCTTCATCAAAAATTTCAATAATATGAAAATTATTCCTTCTCTCTGTCTTCCATTTCCACTATTTTCCCAATCATTTTCATTTTTTCTTTATGTTATTTTCATTTTCTTTTTTTTAAATTGCATTTTCATTTGCGCCTACTTTAATTTTTCCTGAACTTTAGTCTCTTTCCTTGTCTCAGATCCAGTTGCTAGCACTGAATTCCTCTTTGCTGCACTGGGTTCTCTTAAATGCTCAGAAACCAGAGCATTTGTGAGGCTAAATTGTTTATTTTTCTTCTTTTTTGTGGTTGCATTGTTTTGTACTTCCTCTTGTATGATGTCTGAAATAATTTTTTTTTTTTGGTCTAGTTTTTCAATTTTTTTTATCATGGTAGTGCAATGATAATGTTTTTATAATGCAATTTAAAAAAGACCTTTGTTGATGATTTCCCAAGGTGTGGCTTATTAAATCTTCTTTAATATATTTTTCAGTAATTCTAATACTTTTGATTTCACTTCCTTATTGATAATTGGGGGTGCATCCTCAGTCTATTTATTATTTATAAATGCTATGTGTTCTAACATTCAAATGTACTGCCTCCATTGTGGCAACGTGCCTTCACATTCAATTGAATTCACCAAAGAATATAATAACAGCATAAAGTCCTCTGGTTTTTATTTAAGCAGTAGCAAGCTGGGAAGAGTGTAACTTTTATCATTAAAGCCATAAAAAATTCAGATAACAATTTTTCTTACATGTATCAAAAATCTTAGGGTAATTAAACTAGCCTAAAATCTAATGAAAAAAAGGATTCTCAAAGGAGAGATATGCCAAAGAAAGCATGCACTAGTCAAAGTTAAACAAGCAATAAAGATTTTAATCAAGGCTATTCCAGTAGGAGAGAGAGTCCAGAGCTCAATTCCATAGAAGCAAAGGGCAAGAAAGTTTTTAAGTCCTGGGGTGAGCTAGTAGAAAATTAGTGAGAGTGATGAGAGCAGTCATGGGCTATCTGTATTTGCTAACTGACATTATCTGGTGGTTCAGAAGGTAAAGAATCTTACTGCAATATGGGAGATCCCTCGTTCAGGAAATTTCCCTAGAGAAGAGGGTGGCTACCCGCTCCAGTATTTTTGCCTGGAGAATCCCATGGACAGAGAAGAATTTCATGGATGCTAATCCATGGGGTTGCAGAGTTAGACACTACTGAGTGAATAACACTTTCACTTTCACAAAGGAAAAATAAACTTCACGTAGTTTTATGACAGGAAGTAATTTTGCGACTTGGGGCAAAACATCCACTGAAGATAGGCTAACTCCTACTCTTCCACAGAGATTGGGGAACAGGGACACTATCTTTCAAGATGAATACATTTCAGAAGGAGCACTCTAATTTCCTTGAGAAAGACATTCCTGGGTTGTAAAACTGGCAAGAGGCTTTTTAAAAGATTTGCATCTCAAAGAGATGAAATAGTTTATAGTTAAAAGTTTTCTAAAGTAAAAACTGTAAGAAATGCAAGGTCAGGGACCTAGAGTCACCAGAAAACCTGCCTAAGTTTGGTCATGCTGGTCAGATGGGATATAAGCACTTGTTTACCTAGGGCAGATAGAGTGTCACAAAAACTAGGAAGAATTCGGATCAGGTTTTCTGTAAGTTGATGGAAGTCAAGTAGCGTATGGTCTACAATGAAGATAATACTGCCGGAAGCCACAGATAGAGTGGAAATTATCACCAATTAGCAGGCTCTCCCCCACGAATCTCAACAGATGTACATGGGAAGGATTGAGGGCACAGCAGGAAACCACAGAAAACCTCCTGTGCCCAGACTTGAGGCAGAGAAGCCACAGTGCTATGCACAAGGCAGGATAGTGCCAGGTTCCTTTGCCCTTTCTTACCTATGGGACAAAAGCTTATAAACCACTGAGGAAAGGGAGCAAGGTCTCTTTCTCGTAGGCCCAGAAGAAGACCCAGTATAGCTGTAGAGAAAGATCAGAAATTAACTGTCTTCTTCCAAGGGAGAGGCAAGCTACCATCCTGGACCTGTATCATTGGAAATCCCCCTCCTGCTAGGAAAGGGGCAGGCGCTTTGTGAAGATCCCACTTCTGAGAGCTAGTAATTCAAACTTTGTATCATCTCTTCTGACTGTCTGTCTAAATATCTATCCCATTTTAAGAATTTATTTGTGCATGATTTTCATTTTCTTCCTCAAAACAGCCTAATATATGTGAAGAATCTAGCATACAGAGCATCTTGTGTGTAATCAGTCACGTCCAACTCTGCAACCCCATGGGCTATGGCCTGTCAGGCTCCTGTGGTCCATGATATTTCCCAGGCAAAAATACTGGAGTGGATTGCCATTACCTTCTCCAGGGAATCTTCCAAACCTAGGGATTGAACCTGCATCTCTTGTGTCTCCTGCACAGATAGGCAGATTCTTTACCACTGCGTCTTACCAGTAAGTACATTTTTGGGGGGAAAAAAAACCTAGCAAATGTTGTAGATAAGAGAGACTTGGGCATTCTCTTTCTTTTCCTGACCCTACTTCTGAATAAGGGATGTGAAAAACAATGATATAGAATCCTATTATTCCAGTTTTGTTGAAATTTCTTAGCCCATGAAGCCACCCCCACAGCATGGCCCCAGGATCATTTTGGTGCTGTCGGCAGTGATTAATATTGCTCAGCAAATGTTATTATCCCATCACATAGTACTTCAGTTTAATTTCTTCTTGAACAATTGCATTGTCCTTTATGTTTTAATGCTGCTTATTATTAAAATATGAAAAGAGGCTTTGTTAGTATGAGTATACCATAGGGATCCAGCAAGAGTTTTCTAATCATTTGGTTTAGAGATGTTCAAAACTAGTAAGTTGTGCCCTTGGGCCCTGGTAATTTAGAGACACCATTGTAAGCACTTCAGGGAGGATAATAATAATGATTACAATGACAAAAACAACTAGAATAGCTAAAACGTTAATCCCTACCACACTTGCATTCGTTACAATGATGATCGTTTTACAGATGAAATTTCTGAGACAGTAAGTTTTAATAACTTATTCAAGATCATACAGTAAATAAGATGTTGGAATTGTTAAAATTCACATACAGACTGATGTAAAAAGACATGACCTTAAGGTTATTTTTCTCGGGGGGGGGGGGAGTGCAAATGTTGTTCCTCATATGAGCTAAGAAAAATAATATAAATGTTTTGATTAGCTATTATATTTCAGAATTTCAAGGATAATTTATTAAAAGATACAGATTTCTAGGTTTCATACTTCCCCTTCCCCTAGACCTTCTAAACCAGAATTTCTCAGGGTGTACTTGAAGTATGTATTTTTAACAGGTAATCCTAGATAATTTTTATGCATAGAAAGTTGGTGAGCCCCACTGGCTCTAGCTAACTCTCCAGCACTTCATTAATAAGCTTGTTGGACTGCAGGTTTGGGGTGGCTTCTGAGGTTCTCTGTAATCTTCCAAGGTGGCACAGTGGTAAAGAATCAGCCTGGCAATGCAGGACATGGGAAAATAGCTAGTACAGGGAACTTCTCCAGCAGATTGTTGCAAGCTCAGCCACATCACACCAGTGTTGTAGCATCTGCTACCCTTGTCTGGCCTTGAATCATCTCACCAATTAGGAAGGCTTTCTGCAGCAGGACACTTCTAGGCAAATGTAAAACTAAAGTCCTACATAGCCAAAGGGCAAACAAGGAAGAATATGGATGAAGGAAGAAGCGATAAACAGGAATTACTTTCATTTTCTAGAGAAAAATTTTACCGTTAAAGAGAAATGAAATATAATGCATGTATTTACTTATTGATGGTAGTGGTCAATCTTTTGAGCATCTGTTACATGATTTGCTCTCTCCTGGATAATGTAGGTGTAGAAACAGTATATAGGAACCTACACAAATAATTTTAATAATTCACATTTGAATTGGTTCAAAATAGGAAAAGGAGTATGGCAAGGCTATATATATTCACCCTGCTTATTTAACTTATATGCAGAGTACATCATAAGAAACGCTGGACTGGAGGAAGCACAAGCTGGAATCAAGATTGCCAGGAGAAATATCAATAACCTCAGATATGCAGATGAACCACCCTTATGGCAGAAAGTGAAGAAGAACTAAAGAGCCTCTTGATGAAAGTGAAAGAGGAGAATGAAAAAGTTGGCTTAAAGCTCAACATTCAGAAAACAAAGATCATGGCATCTGGTCCCATCACTTCATGGCAAATAGATGGGGAAACAGTGGAAACAGTGGCTGACTTTATTTTTCTGGGCTCCAAAATCACTGCAGATGGTGATTGCAGCCATGAAATTAAAATATGGTTACTCCTTGGAAGAAAAGTTATGACCAACCTAGACAGCATATTAAAAAGCAGAGACATTACTTTGCCAACAAAGGTCTGTCTAGTCAAGGCTATAGTTTTTCCAGTAGTCATGTATGGATGTGAGAGTTGGACTAGCAAGAAAGCTGAGCGCTGGAGAATTGATGCTTTTGAACTGTGGTGTTGGAGAAGACTCTTGAGAGTCCCTTGGACTGCAAGGGTATCCAATCAGTCCATCTAAAGGAGATCAGTCCTGGGTGTTCATTGGAAGGACTGATGCCGAAGCTGAAACTCCAATACTTTGGCCACTTGATGTGAAGAGCTGATTCATTTGAAAAGGCCCTGATGCTGGGAAAGATTGAGGGCAGGAAGGGAAGGAGACAACAGAGGATGAGATTGTTAGATGGCATCATCAACTCGATGGACATGGATTTGGGTGACTCCGGGAGTTGGTGATGGACAGGGAGGCCTGGCGTGCTGCAGTTCATGGGGTCACAGAGTCGGAAACGACTGAGCGACTGAACACAAATAATTTTAATAATTCATGTTTGAATAGAATTTCATAGTTTATTATAAATATTTTGGCTTAAGTAATTTCATTTGACTCTCAAAAAACTCTTGATAATAGGCTAATAGTATTTTTTTTTCCATTTTAGCACATAGTTGGTGTTCATTGAATATACGTTTGATGCATTCAGAGATAACTAAACGATTAAAGAGTAATGATTCTTACTCCATAATCACTTTGCCTTTAGATCATATACGCACTATATCTGTATCAATAGGTTTTTTATATTCTTCAAATTTGTCTGAACTTCTTCCAATTCTTCCAAATATTATTCCATTATACTCTTTCTTGACAACTTATTTATTTCTGTATCCTTAGCTCTAACATAATGCCAGTTAATGAAAGAATACAGCATGTTATTCTTGTGCTTAGGAATTTCCTGTTTTATTGGAAACATGTCTCCTTTAAAAAATACATCAGAATACAGGGCAGTGTATAAGCAAGCCACATAACGTAAATCCATCAATCTTTTAAATATATGGAAAATTAAAGAAGCAATTGAATAGTTGTAGTAGGCAGAATGAGCCTAAAATGAGTCCCCAAATATGTCCCACTGTGGAGGTTTAGTCATTAAGTTTGTGTCTGACTCTTGTGACCCCAAGGACTGGACCATGCCAGACTTCTCTGTCCCTGGGATTCTCTAGGCAAGAATACTGGAGTGGGTTGCCATTTCCTTCTCCAGGAGATCTCCCCGACCCAGGAATCAAACCTGTATCTCCTGCATTGCAAGGAGACTCTTACCTGACTCTTTACTTTATCTGAGCTATAGGAAAGCCCTTATGCCCCACTATGATCTCCCAAAACCTGTGAATATGGTGTGATATCACTCCCATGATTATACTATGTGACTGTAAAACAGGGAGGTTATCCAAATGAATCTGACTTAATCACAGGAGACATTACTTTCTCCAGCTGATGACGGAAGGGGAAGTGAGAGAGATTTGAAACATGAAAAGTATTTGAAGTGCCATTACTAGACTGAAGTGGACCGTATGAGAAGTGTAGGTAGTCTTAGTTGCTGAAAGAGGCCCCAAGGTGATAGATAGCCAACAAGGAAATGGATACTCCAGCCTGTTGCTGCAAGGAAGAAGTATGTCTGCTGAGAAGCTGAAATGTAGCTCACTTGGAGAAGAATCTTCCTGCACCACAGGAGACCACCTGAAATGCATAAGACCTGAGTTCAATCTCTGGGTTGGATCTGGAAGATACCCTGGAGAAGGAAATAGCAACCCACTCCATACTATTGCCTGGAAAATTCCATGGAAAGAGGAGCCTGGCAGGCTACAGTTCATGGAGTCACAGAGAGTTGGACATGACTTAGTGACTAAACCACTGCACCACAGATTATTTCTCAGAACTTCCAGATAAGGACCCAGGCTGACCAACCCTTAATTTTGGCCATGTGTGATCCTGACCGTAGAACCCAGTGGAGCCTGACCATATGTCTGAGCTACAAAACCATGCCGTAATAAATGGGTGTTGTTTTAAGCCACCACAGTTGCAGTAAATTGCAGGAATAGAAAACTATAACAGAGGTGGTGGAGGTTTTCAATAAAGGATCATGCAACTTGTTTTTCTGAGGATGAAATGTGTTCACTGTAATAGTTTCCTATTCCTGTTGTAACAAACAGCAACAAATTTTAAAGCAAAAAACCCCCACAAATTTAGTATCTTAACAGTTCAGAAGTCGAAAGTCAAAATTCAGTCTCACTGAGCTAAAATCAGGCAGAGATACTTACTTTCTGAAAGCTCCAGAGGAGAATTCACTTCTTTGCCTTTTCTAGTTCTAGAGGTGACTGTATTCTTTGCCTTGTGTACCCAGCCTCCATCTTCAAAGCCAGAAATGGCGCTTCAAATCTTTTTCACACTGTATTGTAACATTCTGACTCTGACATTTCTGTCTCCCTCTCCCATGTTTAGGGTCCCAAGTGATTTTAATGGTCCCACCTAGATAGATAACAAACAATAAGCTCTACATCTTGGTTCAGTTCAGTTCACTCGCTCAGTCTTGTCCAACTATGTGACCCCATGACTGCAGCACACCAGGCCTCCCTATCCATCATCAACTCCTGGAGTTCACTCAAACTCATGTCCATTGAGTTGGTGATGTCATCCAACCATCTCATCCTCTGTTGTCCCCTTCTCCTCCTGCCTTCAATCTTTGCCAGCATCAGAGTCCTTTCCAATGAGTCAGTTCTTCACATCAGGTAGCCAAAATATTGGAGTTTCAGTTCAACATCAGTCCTTCCAATGAATATTCAGGACTGATCTCCTTTAGATGGACTGGTTGGATACCCCTGCAGTCCAAGGGACTCTCAAGAGTCTTATCCAACACCACAGTTCAAAAGCATCAATTCTTTGGTGCTCAGCTTTCTTGATAGTCCAACTCTCACATCCATACATGACTACTGGAAAAACCATCGCCTTGACTAGACAGACCTTTGTTGGCAAAGTAATGTCTCTGCTTTTTACTATGCTGTCTAGGTTGGACATAACTTTTCTTCCAAGGAGTAAGCATCTTTTAATTTCATGTCTACAGTCACCATCTGCAGTGATTTTGGAGCCCCAAAAAATAAAGTCTGTCACCGTTTCCACTGTTTCCCCATCTATTTCCCATGAAGTGATGGGACTGGATGCCATGATCTTAGTTTTCTGAATGCTGAGCTTTAAACCAACTTTTTTCACTCTCCTCTTTGACTTTCATCAAGAGGCTCTTTAGATCTTCTTCACTTTCTGCCGTAAAGGTGGTGTTATCTGCATATCTGAGGTTATTGATATTTATTCTGGCAATCTTGATTCCAGCTTGTGTTTCATCCAGCCCAGCATTCCTCATGATATACCCTGCATACGTATCAAGCAACACATTAAAAAATTCCATCTGCTAATTTAATTATGTAACCTGTCATATTCATAGGTTACTGGGATTAGAATGTAGACATATTTAGGAGGCCATTATTTTACCTACTGATAACATTTCAAAAAAATGATATGCTGGTCTGACAATGAATTGTGCAAAAATTGCCCTTGGTAAATTGTTAAATGTACTTATTTTCAATTATGTGTGAGATGTTTACTTATAAGTAGATTTTTTTTTTCTTTCTGGAAAAAGAAATGTTTGTAAAGATAGTAAGCCTTGGCAGTCCATGAAATATTTGAATGCTTATACCTCCAAAGTTCTATCATGCTGTGAAATGTCCTCTTTATTGAGAACTGAGATGGCAGAATTTATAATAATAATTTCTTAAATAGTATAAGTCTTTAATGTTAAGAAGATACTTTTCCAGATATCATTCCATTTATTTATAATGACATCTTTGAAACTTTTGCTGACTTGTCTGGCCTGTGTTTCTCTCCTTTCTCAGAAGCAATTTAAAAATACTCTGGTCATAGTCTTCATAAGAGTGTATTTTGATAAATCTTTTAATATTTGTCATTGTGCTTAGTCACTCAGTTGTGTCTGACCTTGGGACACCATGGATTGTAGCCCTCCAGGCTCCTCTGTCCATGGGGATTCTCCAGGCAAGAATACTAGAGTGAGTTGCCATACCCTCCTCTAGGGATCTCCCCAACTCAGGGATCATATCAGCATCTCATGTCTCCTGCATTGCAGGATGACTCTTTACCATCTGAGCCTCCAGGGAAGCCCAAAATTTGTCATTAAGTGCACAGATATCTCTATATCACCAATATTTGGGTAGTACCTGCCACCTACCTATGCTGGTATACATTTACTGATACGGAATGCGTGTTGAATAAATCATTATTGCATAGAGAAGGAATAAATAGACTAGTAATGGTTTAGTCAGCATTACAGAACACTTTCCTCTGATTATGGTCCTAATATATTCGATTGAGATTTAACTAAAGTTTATCATAAATTATCAAGTAGGACAGTCTCTCCCATGATAACATTTGTGTGAAAATCTTAATTTGTTCAACCAAAGATAAGGCTTAGCTATATGATATATGTGTTATACATTACAGCTTTTTATCTTATATTAATTCATGCTATGGACAAGCAAATATCTCTGCACATGTATCAATGAATAAATGTATGTCTTGATATGTTTAGTTTTGTTAGGGCCACATATAAGTCCATTTTAGCAAATAACGCTAAAACTTTTAAGGTATGGATTTAAGAAATTGCATCATTTTTGTTTGATTCAGCATAAAAACAGTGTTTTTTTACATGAATCTTTCTGTTACCTAGTCATTAAAAATCTCACCATGTAATGACATGAAAGTCCTTTGCTTAAATATGTCTTTTCTCATTTTCATTTTATTTTTATTTACCAAATATCTTTTTTACCTATGTGTCCCTTATTACTTCTTTCTGCTCCCACAAGCTCCTGACAGTTCAGATTTTCATAGATTTAGCTGTTTCATTCTCCTTACAATATCCAGGCACCAGAGTATGCTTATGAATGCTCTTTTATCTCTTTTACATATATTTTGCTAAGTAGGCACTTTAATGCCTTATGGTAACAAAAGATTAACATCTTTCTGTGATCTCATATACAAGTAATTTCTTACTTTCTGTTTTTAAAATTCAAATGAAAACAGTGGTGTAAACAAACCAGAAGAAGGACCAGAAGAAAGAAGGTTTAGATCCTAGATGAATTTTCTATTCACTAGTTTTGTGACATTGGGAAAACTCCAAAGCCTTTCTGATTCTAAATTTTTCATATCTTTAAATTAATAGACTATCTCCTACATACATTAGAGATATGTCAAAAATAAAGAAGCTTTTTTCCCTTCTCCTCTTTCACTTTCATCAAAGGCTGTTTAGTTCTTCTTCACTTTGAGAATAATATAATAGGTACCAATTTACTTACTTAAGAATTAAGAACTTACAAATATTGAAGATTCTATACCATCTTCCCTAATCACATTCTCACTCATTTTTCCCTAAGGATAATCTTTAAAACTTCTTTTTATGAAGATCATTCCCATATGTATGTTTTTGAGTTTTACGACTTATGTTGATATATATTGTTTATTCTGAATGTTGCATTTTATCTTAAATTTGTTATTACAATGTGGCATTAAATGTTTTTGTACATCTTATCTCTCTGTGAACATGTACAAAAATTTTGACAGGGAATATCATTAGAAGTGGAAATGATGGACTCCAGGGTATGCATGACTTGCAACTTCAGTGAAATTTGCCAGACTGCGCTCCACATCTGTTGCAACAATTTAAACTCCCCCTGTAACATATGAGAACTCCCACTGCTCCACATACCACCAATACTTGTTTGGGGTTTCAAATGATCCCTCAATATTGTGCTTTACATTTTTAACATACTTACTGAGTACTGTTGACTTGTAGTATACTGCGTATATTTGAAGGATACAATTTGATAAGTTTTGACAAATATATATATATATACACATATATTCCTCACTCTTAAAGATTCCTTATGCCTCTTTGTAAGCCCTTCCTCCTTATTTCCCTGCCCCTCACCTTTGTCCCCAGGCACCTTCTGATGTATTTTATGCCACAAACAGATTCTAAATTTGAAAAAATTAGTTAGAAATATCTAAAATTATAAATAACTGGAATAACACTTCACATGGTTGGTGGCAGTTGAGGCGGGAGTTGGCAAGCTTTTTTCACTGTTTGATTATTTGAAGATTCGCCCATGTTGTAATCTGAATAATTCACTTATTTTTATTGTTGAAAGATAGCCCATTGCAAGGGGGGACCACAATTTGTTTATGCCTTCAACTTTTGATGGATATTTGGGTTGTTTCGAGTTTGGAATCATTATATTAAATTTGTGATAAACTTTTGTTTACACATCTTTGTACGGGTACATACTTGCAGTTTGCTTTAGTTCTCTATTTCATTTCTCAGAAGTTAAATGGCTGAATAATATGGTTGATGTCTATTTACCTTCATTTTCCAAAGCCGTTTTACATTTTACAACCTAATCAGGAGTGAGTGAGAGTTTGAAGTTTCCTTATATATTCTGAATACAAGTTCTTTATTAATTACATGATTTGAAGATTGCTTTGTCCCAGCCTTTCACTTGCTTTATCATTTACTTAATAGTGACTTTCAGAAAGGAAGAGTTTTTAATTTTGATGAAATCAAATTCTTTAGTTTGCACCTTTATGGATCTTGCTTCCCATTTCTCAGGTTAAAAATTATCTTTTCTAGCAGAAAATTGCCAAGTTTTCTCAAATATTTTCGTCCAGTTATTTTACATTTTTAGAATTGACATTTAGATCTGTGATTCATTTTAGATTAGCTTTTGTATGATCTGAAAAGTAGATCAAGGTTTCTTTTTTCTTAAATATAGACACCTAGCAGTTGTAACACTACTGTTGGGCAGATTCTTTTTCCCCATTGAATTACTTTTGCACCTTTATGAAAATTAAGGTGTATATATATATATATATATGTATATATATATATATATATATGAGTCTATTTATGGGCTTTCTTTTTAGTTTAGTAGTCCTATTAGTCTATTTTTATACCAATATAAAATTGTATTTATTATTATAACTTAATAATAAGCATTAAAATGAGGAAGTAATAGTACAATTTCATGCTTTTTCAGGGTTTTTTTTTTAGGAGAGTATGCTAGATCTTTTGCATTTCTTCATACATTTAAAAAGAGTTTGTAAATTCATATGTAACTTTTTAAAAAGACTATTGGCATCTTAATAGAGAATGTATTTAATCTATAAGTAAATTTTAGGGGAATTGATATTTAACAGTAATAAATATTTTAGCTTATGACTGCAGTTTATTTCTTCATTTATTTAGGTCTTTAATTTTTCTCAGCACTAGTTTGTAATTTTCCACGTATAGGTTTTGCCTATTTTATCAGATTTCATTGTTTAGAGTTTTATAATATTTATATTATATTTATATTGAAATTTTTAAATTTTAATTTTCAATTGTTGCTAGTACTTTGAAAAACAATTGATTCATATATATATAGGAATATATATTCATTCATTCATATTTGAATATATATTCGTATATATATCTAATTTTGAAAACTCACTTACTAGTTTTAATAGCATTTTTGGATAGATTATATTGAGTTCTAAACAGACAATCACGCCTGTGAATTAAGAAAGTTTTTACTTCTTCTACAACCTAGAAACAAAGAAAGTGAAAGTCACTCAATCATGTCTGATTCTTTGAGACCCCATGGCCTATACAGTCCATGGAATTCTCCAGGCCAGAATACTGGAGTGGGTAACCGTTCTCTTCTCCAGGGCATCTTCCCAACCTAGGGATCGAACCCAGGTCTCCTGCATTGCAGGGGGATTCTTTATCTGCTGAGCCACCAGGGAAGCCCTTTACAACCTAATTGTTTTAAATTAGTTTTTCCTGCCTTATTACACTAGCCAGAATTTCCTTTACACTTTTGACTCGAAGAGTCTTGTATCTGATCTTAAGGATAGATTGCTCAGTTTTTCATCATTTGGTCCAGTGTTAGCTATAAGGTTTTTATCAGGTTGTATTACTTATTTACCCTCCTCTGTGTCAGGAGTCCTCAAGACAACCCCTAGGATCAGTGACTGACTGGATAGTCATTATACTCACTATTACAAACTATCACAGTATACTAGCTAGTCTAGATACTTTGTGAAAACAATGTGATTTATGTGAACACATGCTTTTCTTCTAGGGGTTACACAGAAAAATCATCAGAGAAAAGTCTGAATGAAACCAGATAGAGTTTCTGAGTAAACTACCAGTAAACTTTCATAGGACACATTTGGTTCCTCCAGCAAGGAGTTGTGATAACACACACAAAGTGCCATTGAATAGGGAAGCTGCCTGAGCCCAGGTGTCTGAAGTTTTTATTGGGGATCTGTGGTGTAGGCACATAACCACATGACTGAATGCAGTCAATGAACTCCAGACCCCTAGAACAAAAGCAGGTGTTCACATAAGTCATATTGTGTGCACAAAGTTTTTAGACTAGCTAGTATATTATGTTTCTAGGCTGTAAACATTCAAAACACTCTTATCAGTTAGATCATTCCAAGGGTTCGATTTCCAAGAATTGGTAAAGTGCCGGTCATAAAAACTGTAAAATGCAAGACTTAAGGAGTGGCGGCTGCGCAGTGCAGGAGCGGCTGAGAGGAGCTACCCTACGTCTGAGGTAAGGAGCAGTGGCTACGATTTGCTGGAGCAGCCATGAAGAAATACCCCATGTCCAAGCTAAGAGAAACCAAAGTAAGATGCTGAGAGAGGGCATCAGAGGGCACACAGACTGAAACCATGATCACAGACAACTAGCCAATCTGATCACATGGACCACAGCTTGTCTAACTCAATGAAACTATGAGCCATGCACTGTGGGGCCACCCAAGACAGATGGGTTATAATGGAGGGATCTGACAGAATGTGGTCCACTGGAGAAGGGAATGGCAAACCACTTCAGTGTTCTTGGCTTGAGAACCCCATGAACAGTATGAAAAGGCAAAAAGATAGGACACTGAAAGATGAACTCCCCAGGTCAGTAGGTGCCCAATATGCTACTGGAGATCAGTGGAGAAATAACTCCAGAAAGAATGAAGGGATGGAACCAAAGCAAAAACAACACCCAGTTGTGGATGCGCTGGTGATAGAAGCAAGGTCTGATGCTGTAAAGAGCAATATTGCATAGGAACCTGGAATGTTAGGTCCATGAATCAAGGCAAATTGGAAGTGGTCAAACAGGAGATGGCAAGTGTGAACGTTGACATTCTAGGAATCAGCGAACTAAGATGGACTGGAATGGGTGAATTTACCTCAGATGACCACTATATCTACTTCTGTGGACAGGAACACCTTAGAAAAAATGGAGTAGCCACCATAGTTAACAAAAGAATCAAAAATGCAGTACTTGGATGCAATCACAAAAATGACAGAAGGATCTCTGTTCATTTCCAAGGCAAACCACTCAATATCACGGTAATGCAAGTCTATGTCCTGACCAGTAATGCTAAAGAAGCTGAAGTTGAATGGTTCTATGAAGACCTGCTGCTGCAGCTGCTAAGTTGCTTCAGTCGTGTGCGACCCCATGGACAACAGCCCATTGGCTCCACCGTCCCTGGGATTCTCCAGGCAAGAACATTGGAGTTGGTTGCCAGAAACACCTAGAGTAACAGGCAAATTTGGCCTTGAAGTACAGAATGAAGCAGGGCAAAGGCTAATAGAGTTTTGCCAAGTGAACGCACTGGTCATAGCAAACACTCTCTTCCAACAACACAAGAGAAGACTCTACACATGGACATCACCAGATGGTCAACACTGAAATCAGATTGATTATATTCTTTGCAGCCATAGACTGAGAAGCTCTATACAGTCAGCAAAAACAAGACCAGGAGCTGACTGTGGCTCAGATCATGAACTCCTTATGGCCAAATTCAGACTTACATTGAAAAACGTGGGAAACCAATAGACCATTCACGTATGACCTGAATCAAATCCCTTATGACTATACAGCAGAAGTGAGAAATAGATTTAAGGGACTAGATCTGATAGAGTGCCTGATGAACTATGGACAGAGGTTCATGACAGTGCACAGGAGACAGGGATCAAGACCATCCCCAAGAAAAAAGAAATGCAAAAATGCATGAGGAGGCCTTACAAATAGCTGTGAAAAGAAGAGAAGTGAAAAGCAAAGGAGAAAAGGAACGATATACCCATTTGAATGCACAGTTCCAAAGAATAGCAAGGAGAGATAAGAAAGCCTTCCTCAGAGATCAATGAGAAGAAATAGAGGGAAACAATAGAATGGGAAAGACTAGAGATCTCTTCAGGAAATTAGAGATACCAAGGGAACATTTATGCAAAGATGGGCTCAATAAAGGACAGAAATAACAGGGAACCAACAGAAGCAGAAGATATTAAGAAGAGGTGGCAAGAATACACAGAAGAACTATACTAAAAATATCTTCATGACCCAGATAATCATGATGGTATGATCACTTACCTAGAGCCAGACATCCTGGAATGTGAAGTCAAGTGGGGCTTAGGAAGCATCACTTCGAGCAAAGCTAGTCGAGGTGATGGAATTCCAGTTGAGCTATTTCAAATCCTGAAAGATGATCCTGGGAAAGTGCTTCGCTCAATATGCCAGGAAATTTGGAAAACTCAGCAGTGGCCACAGGACTGGAAAAGGTCAGTTTTCATTCCAACCCCAAAGAAAGGCAATGCCAAAGAATGCTCAAATGACCACATAATTGCACTCATCTCACATGCTAGTAAAGTAATGCTCAAAATTCTCCAAGCCAGGCTTCAGCAATACTTGAACCATAAACTTCCAAAAGTTCAAGCTGGTTTTAGAAAAGGCAGAGGAACCAGAGATCAAATTGCCAACATCTGCTGGATCATTGAAAAAGGAGGAAAGATCCAGAAAAACATCTACATCTGCTTTATTGACTATGCCAAAGCCTTTGACTGTGTGGATCACAATAAACTGGAAAATTCTGGAAGAGATGGGAATTCCAGAAAACCTGACCTACCCCTTGAGAAACCTAATGCAGGTCAGGAAGCAACAGTTAGAACTGGACATGGAACAACAGACTGGTTCCAAATAGGAAAAGGAGTACGTCAAGGCTGTATATTGTTACCCTGCTTATTTAACTTATATGCAGAGTACATCATGAGAAACGCTGGGCTGGAAGAAGCACAAGCTGGAATCAAAATTGCCCAATAACCTCAGATATGCAGATGACACCACCCTTATGGCAGAAAGCAAAGAAGAACTAAAGAGCCTCTTGATGAAAGTGAAAGAGGAGAGTGAAAAAGTTGGTTTAAAGCTCAACATTCAGAAAACTAAGATCATGGCATCTGGTCTCATCACTTCATGGCAAATAGGTAGGGAAACAGTGGAAATGGTGTCAGACTTTAGTTTTGGGGGCTCCAAAATCACTGCAGATGGTGACTGCAGCCATGACATTAAAAGACGCTTACTCCTTGGAAAGAAAGTTATGAACAACCTAGACAGCATATTAAAAAGCAGAGACATTACTTTCTCAACAAAGCTCATCTAGTCAAGGCTATGATTTTTCCAGTAGTCATGTATAGATGTGAGAATTGAACTATGAAGAAAGCTGAGCACCGAAGAATTGATGCTTTTCAACTGTGGTGTTGGAGAAGACTCTTGAGAGTCCCCTGGACTGCAAGGAGATCAAACCAGTCCATCCTAAAGGAAGTCAGTCCTGTATATTCATAGGAAGGACTGATGCTGAAGCTGAAACTCCAATACTTTGGCCACCTCATGCAAAGAGCTGACTCATTTGAAAAGACCCTGATGCTGGGAAAGATTGAGGGCATGAGGAGAAGGAGACAGAAATGGATGAGATGGTTGGATGGCATCACAGACTCAATGGACATGAGTTTTGGTAGGCTCCGGGAGTTGTTGATGGACAGGGAGGCTTGGTGTGCTGCAGTTCATGGGGTTGCAAAGAGTCAGACATGACTGAGCGACTGAACTGAACTGAACTGAGCATAAGACCTGTTGAGTTAGCTCTTTGCTATATGCTTTTATTCCAAAATTGTAGAATGCCTTTGTCAGGAATGATATTTGAATTTGTTAGATATTTTTTCTGGATTTTTTGAGATTATCAAGAGTGTTTTATAATTTTGGCTACAAATTGGTTTAAAACATAGATTCATTTTCAAATATTAAACAAACTGCATTTTGGCACAAAACCATTTGGTTGTTATGTGTTTTAACTTATATTTGTTTTTGGATTTGATTTGCTAAAATTTTGTTCCAAATTTTTAGTCAAGTTGTTTCAGGAACTTTTTTTGATCCTCTATATGATTGTTTGGTCCTTGTGTATTTGTGAGTTATTTAGAGGGATACTGAAATCTTTATAACTGTGGATTTGTATGTTTTTCCTTGTAATTCTGTCAGATGCTTCCTTTATCTGGAGGCTCTATTAATGATATTCAGATTTATTATCTTGATAAATTTGCTTACTTGTTATTATTGAATAATTTTCTATTCCTGGTGTTATACTTTTATATATAATCCAATTTTATATTAATATAGCCATCCCAGCTTTCTCTTGATTAGTGCCAGCATATCTTTTTCTAACTTTTTGCTTGTGTCTTTAAATGTGAAGTGTATTTCTTGTAGGCAGTTTATGGTTGGGTTCTGCTTTTTCTTCCAATCTGACAGTTTTTGCCTTTTAGTTGAGGCTTTTAGTCCATTTTCATTTAATGTGTTCATTTATATAATTACACTTAAATCAATAAACTGATTCTCGTTTTCTCCTTGTCCCATCTCTTTGGGTTGTTTTTTATTTTTTTTTTACCATTTGCTCATTTCAACTAATTATTTCTTTATAATTCAATTTTCTCTCCACTTTCTTATATATTCTGCATCTCTTAAATTAGGTATTGCTTATGGATTTATCGGAGAAGGCAATGGCACCCCACTCCAGTACTCTCGCCTGGAAAATCCCATGGACGGAGGAGCCTGGTAGGCTGCAGTCCATGGGGTCGCTGAGAGTCGGACACGACTGAGCGACTTCACTTTCACTTTTCACTTTCATGCATTGGAGAAGGAAATGGCAACCCACTCCAGTGTTCTTGCCTGGAGAATCCCAGGGACGGCGGAGCCTGGTGGGCTGCCGTCTATGGGGTCGCACAGAGTCAGACACGAATGAAGCAACTTAGCAGCAGCAGAAGCAGCTATGGATTTAGTTTACATCTTTAACTTATCACTGTCTAACTTCAAGTGATATTATACCACTCTGAGCAGCACTCATTTTAGCTATTAATTACCCATCATTAAAGTAAGATCCATCTGTATATTCTGCCTAAAGTCCTGTAGATTTTCCATTCTAGCTGGTGAGAGATAGCAGTATTCACAGCTGTGTTGAATGCTGGATATTGTTTCCTTTAAAACCTGTGGCTATTTCATCAACCTCAGATATTTTTCTTAAATACATGCACAGATCAATTCTCAGCTGAATGCATAAGGGGACTCTCTGCAGAGATCTGTAAATCTTTGTGTGTGCAGCTTTCTCCTATTTAGGAAGTTTAGCTACCTTGGTCTTCCTAGACTCTCAGGAAGTCTGAGAGGCTCCTTCTGGCTTATTAATTTCCTATTGCTACTATGGGCTTCCCAGGCACTAGTGGTAAAGAACCTGCCTGCCAATGCAGGTGACATGAGAGCCAGTTCAATCCTGGGTCAGGAAGATCCCCTGGAAGAGGGTGCAGCAGTCTACTCCAGTATTCCTGCCTGGAGTATCCCATGGACAGAGGAGCCTGGCAGGCTACAGTCCACAAGGTAGCAAAAAGTCGGACACAACTGAAGCAACTTAGCTTAAAAAAAAAAAAAAAGCTACTAAAGCAAATATCCACAAACTTGGTAACTTAAAGCAACACAAATTTATGATCTTACAGTTCTATAGGTTAGAAGTCCAACATGAGTGTTACTGTCCTAAAACCAAGGAGTCAGCAAGGCTGGGTTCCTTTCAGGTTGCTCCAGGGAGAACCCTCTCCTTGACTTCCAGTTTGTAGAGGATGCCCAAATTCCTTGGATATGTCCCGTTCTTCCATCTGTAAAGCCAACAATATTACATCTCTATTTCTTTAGCGACTTTTCCATAGTTACATCTCTTTCTGTCTCAGAACTGAACTGGGAAAATTTCTCTGATTTTAAAAGACTCGTGTGATTAGATTTGGCTCACCCAGATAATCCAGGATTATCTCCCCATATTAAAGTTCTTTATTTAATCAACATCTACAAAGATCCTTTGCTTGTAAATTAATATATTCACACAGATTCAGTGGATTAGGAAATGGACATCTTTGAGGGCAACTACTCAGAGGTTAAAGCGTCTGTCTGCAATGAGGGAGACCTGGGTTCAATCCCTGGGTCAGGAAGATTCCCCTGGAGAAGGAAATGGCAACCTACTCCAGTATTCTTGCCTGGAGAATCCCATGGACAGAGGAGCCTGGTGGGCTACAGTCCACGGGGTGGCAGAGAGTCGGACATGACTGAGCGACTTCACTTTCACTTTCATTCTACTACTACACCTAGGTTTTTCATCACTACAAGAAGACCTGGAAACTTTCTCAAGTCAATACACTCGAGAAGTAGCTCCTGTGGCACCCATCTCTAAAGATTTCATGTCCTTCATTGGCTTATATTCAGTCTTTACACTGAAGTATCTTGTGCTTTGTCTGTTTTTTTCACTTGTTGCATGAGAAAGTAAACCCAACCTTTATTATTCCATCTTGAGTAGAAGCAGAAGTCTTTCATATCTTACTGTTTTAAACTAAATTTTCTTGATTTCTCATTAACTTGGGCATTTTTTAGTTCTCTTTTTCTTTTGTCTATTTGCTTTAGCTAACTCAGATTTCTTTGTTTTTGAATTGCTTTTCTGTATATTCTTTTGATTTTTCTACTGAGAAGTTTTTCTTTTTTTCCTATAGCTTTATAGAAATTATTGATATGCATTGAATAATAATTTTATCAGTTGTGTGCAATATATATATTTTCTTCCAATATATGATTTATTGTAGCCTTATTTGTTTATGGAGAATTTTTATTCAGAGAAAGGTTTACTATTATTATAAACATATTTATCTTATTTTGAGGATCTGTACTTGACACATCTTTCCCTGTCATGCAGTTGCAGAGAAATGCTGCCATATATTTCTTCTAAAAAATTAAAGATTTTTTTTCACATTAGGTCTTTAATCATCTGAAATTTATTTATCTGTATGAAGTAGAGAGTCCCATAAATTTTATATGAATAACAAACTACACCATTTATTGACTAATCCATTCTTTTCATAATGATTTATGAATCTTATTGCCATTTCCTTTAGTGTAGTCTCTTGGTGATGAATTCTTTCTTGTTTGAAAAATATCTTTGATATCACCTTCATTTTTTAAAGGATTTTCCATCAGGTAAATAATTGTAGTTTGGCAGGTATTTTCTTTTAGCCATTAAATATGTCATTCCACTGATTTCTGATTTTCATTGTTAGTGTTTAAAATCGTTTGTAAAATTCTGCAGTTCTTTTGATTCCAACTTCCTTGTCCCTGGCTCCTTTAAGGTTTTATTTTTGTATTTAGTTTTCAGAAGTTTTACTATGATATACTTAAGTGTGATTTTCTTTGTATTTATTCTGCTAAGGTTCTACTGCTTACATCTTAAGCTTAATATAATTTTTATTAATTTTGAAAAATTCATGGCTCTGGCCTAGTCTCTCTTTTTTTCCTCTCTTAGTCTTCAATCTTATATGAACCTCTTCCCCATATCTCATTTATCTTTGGATTTGTTTTGTATTTTGCATCATTTCCTTTGTCTCTCCATGCTTTAGTCCAGATATTTCTACAATCCTATCTTCCACATCCCAAATTCTTTTTATCAACTGGGCCTAATACATTAGTATGTCCATGCATGGAGCATCAAATCATTATATTTTAAGTAATGCATACAAAAGAATTTCTGAATAATTCATTTTTTTATACTTTTTACTCAACTCTCATGACAAGCTCTTTAATTTATGAAACAATTTGTAAACATTAATTAACACATAAGTAATTTTAAAGTATAGTTCTGATTTTAAAATCTACATTTCTCATGCATTTCTTATTGTTATTTTCTCTTGATTTTCAGTCAGTTCTGTGTGGCTGATTATTTTTGATAGAGTGCTAGAAAATGTGGATAAAATTTTAAAAATTAATAAAGCTCTGAATGATGTTGTCTTCCTCCATGTATAATTTACTTTTCTTTCTGGAAGACAGTTTAAGCCATTCGGGAACTGAATTAGCTACTAATTGAGCTTCAGTTCCAGTTATTCATTATAGAAGAAGATGGCAAAATGCACCCCCCAAAAGTCAGAGTTGAAAGGTAATAAGCATTCACAGGAAATATATACCTATTGGGGCTAAAAAATCAAGAACAAACCTTTTCGTGAAAAAGCTGGGCTCTGAATAAGATCTGTATGAATGGTTAGGAGTTTGACATACATAGTTTAGAACCATAGATTGAGCAAGGGGAAAAGAGATAAATGGTCAGAAAAAGTGACTTTAAAAACATACTTAGGAGATTAATCTAATGTATTAAAACACATAGAGAAATATAAGCTTTTTATTGTCATCCTCCTTTTTTCCGTAGATAAGCTAAAATCATTCTTGGAAATAGACATGGCTTGCCTTAATCAAGTGAGGAATAAGATGCAGTGGTTTTCTTACTATACTGGTTGTCTTTCTATACTGAATATACTGAATACTTTATAATATTGCCATTCTTAATGTGAAGACCAGTGCTACTACTATTCTACAACACATTATCTCAAAGAGGGAAAGCTTTCTTTCTACAGTGAACGTGTGATTTTAAACATTAACTATTTAAATCATACCAAACCATCATCTCAGAAACTGATAATTGTTTTTCTTTATACAGAACCTAAATCCTGAGGACATGTTAAATAATAGAACAGGGAGCAACTTTTCCTTCATAGCTTAGAATATCATCTGTAAAATTGGAATTTAGTGATTTGTCTATTTATTAATTATTAACACAGTATCTTTATGCACAAGATATTTTCCTTATAACATAATAGTACTTTCATCATGGGAATGTTGTGAAAAATAAATAATTTTATATAGGACTTGCCTCAAATGACTAGCCTTAAAGGCTTCATAAATGTTCAGTTATTTTATTGCTAGCCAATTTTGTATGTAGGGATTTATTTGATTATTTATTTGTAAAGTACATGGAAGTTCAGTAAAGAGAAATAAAGATGTTTTCTGTATTTATCTTATTGAAGAATTTAGGAATATTAATGTATGAAATCGCAATACTTCAATACCAAATATTTACCATATATATGTGCACATACACAAGCTTTTTCTCACTTGTTTCTTTCTCTTTCTTTTTTTCTGAATGCCTAAGATGGCAAATATATTATATGCTTTGCCATAATAAATGGTACTTTATAGGAAATATCTCTCGTGCTCTGCTTAAATATGGAGAAGTATTTTTTATCAAAAGATACAATTATGGAGGTTTAATTTACTTAGATCTCTTGTTCTTTAGATGATACTCCCCATCTCAATTCCATGTTATCTACAAGGTCTTATTAGCCCAGATTAGCTCCTGAGATACAAGATTAATGTCATGTCTAGAGATGTATGTGCATGCATGCTAAGTCGCTTCAGTCGTGTCTGACTCTTTCTGACCCTGTGGATGGTAGCCCGCCAGGATCCTCTGTCCATCAGATTCTCCAAGTAAGAATACTGGAGTGGGTGAGTGGGATGCCATGCCCTCCTCCAGGGGATCTTCCTGACCCAGGAATACAATCCATATCTACTGCAACTCCTGCCTTGCAGGCAGATTCTTTACCACTGAGCTACTGGGGAAGCCCAGAAATGTATACTTAAGATATTTTATCTACTTCATCCCACCTTCTAAATATCTCATTCTTATTTGCTCAGAATTATTATCTTTATTTCATTTTAAAGACATCTCTTTTATTTTTCCATACCCAGAACAGCTGAAATTTTTTCATACTTATATAAGATTGCAGACAGTATCTAGAAAAAGGCCTAGTAACACAGTGGAATGCTCTTCTAATCTTTTTCCCCTGGAAAACCAGTGTATCCTTAACACTAGGAAAGATCTATTGTATTTATCTGCAATGGTCTCCTGACTATAGCATAACAAAAAATGGAAGTGTAAAATTTTATTAAAAATTCTCAATTCTTTACATAATTTATTTTATATCATTCTACCTTTTAGTTCTAGAAGGTACTGCATTTTAAAAATTTTACATTTGAGATATCTGTGACTCTCAGATAATCAAGAACTTATGTAGATTTCAAATAAAATATTTATTGATTTTCTACTACATAGTAAGTACTATGATATGCTCAAGAGGAGACATATGGATAGCCAGACATGATCTGGTCCTGTGGGAATGCAAAGTCTTGTGGAAATGTGTTGGATTATGATACTCTGCCTTTCTGTGTCAACCCCACCCTTATATGCTTTCTTTGTGATGCTTTCACTGGGCTGTGCAAGTCATGTTTCTGCTTTGCCTAAATGCCTCCCTGATAGATCTGCTAATGAGGAGTGCTAGAGAAAAATGAGGAGCTGAGTCCCACAGGCGTGGCAGTTGATAGCCACTTTCTAGTTTTCTCTCTTCACTCCAGAACTGCTTTCATTGTCTCCCTTAGAAACAGCACCAGTAGTTTGAGTGCCAGCTTCACATTCTCTCCTCTGAGATATTGAGGTCCCAGCACAGCTGAGCAGCAACTTCTCAAAAGAGGGCTAGGTCCCACCTCTGAAGAGCCGCCTCCAAGTTGTAGAGTTTTAAAAATACCTACCTCTTCCCTTTCTTTAACCTAATTTCCAAGAATGGTTGCTTCTTCCAGAAAGAAATAGCTCTTTATTATCCCAATTTTTTTTTGTCTTTTTAATCTTCTAATACTCAATAACCAAATAATTGCTTACATTTTTTCTGTTAAAAAATTGGTGGGTTTTACATTTTCTTGACTGGACACTAACTGATAGAGAGCCACAGATACTTACATTGTTGCTGTTCAGTCGCTCAGTCATGTCCAGCTCTGTGACCCCATGAACTGCAGCATGCCAGGCTTTCCTGTCCTTCACTATCTCTTGGAGTTTGCTCAAACTCATGTACATTGAGTCAGTGACATTCGTATAAATGATTCTAAAACAAAATAATCAGTAGTGGATGTTCTATGATACTGATTATAACATATAATGGAAATAAAAGGAAGACGATTTCATGGCTACTTAATAGTTCATGGACAGCTTACAAGAAGACTTTAGATTTGAATCAAACTTGATGCCTAGAGAAGAAATTGGTGAAGCATGTATGAAGCTTGTAGTGTGAAAATAGAGGGCTTTCAGAAAAAAATATATTTAAAATAACTATTTAAAATGGGTATTAAGTGCCCTCATATAACTGGACTATGAAGGCATAAGAAGGTATAAGAAATTACTGAAAGAAAAGATTTTTTAAAGGTATTTTGTTACCAACTTGTTGAGCTTAATGTTAAGCTAAGGAATTTGGACTTACCTTGTATTTAATAGGAGCTTTGTATTTAGCAGAAGGGCATTCAAGCTTCTTGGACAAAGTCACATATCCAAGTCTATAATTTAGAATGTTTCTCCAGGCAATCACTCATGGAATGAATATTGAAGAGTTGGACTTGTTTCTTTAAGAAAGTATTGCAATAGTTCAGGGGATAGATGATGCTTTAAACTAGGTTAGCAGCAGCAGAAGTTGAAAACTCAGCAGAAGCAGAGCTAGTTGCATAAAAATAAAAATGCTACACAAGCTCCCTGAACTTCTGAAATAAACGTGAGTTAAAAACTTTTTGAAAAAGCTGTTTAATATTATAGAATAGCAAAGCAAAGATGATGTCTTTAATCAATATTCTATATATGACAAAGACTTTTTTTGTTGTTGGGAAGTTCCAATTTCTGTTTTCTTTAAAAATTTTCTTTCCCTGGACAGTGAAAGTTGTCTTTATTTTTGTTTTCTTTAGTTTGAAGCTTCAGGCCAATAATTCTGAAATCATAGTTTAAAATAACACTAATCAACATAAAAGTCACATTTTTAGGATTCAGCTGCTATGAGGACTCAGAACACCAAAACAGAGTCAAAGGTGAGGTATTTTCTCTTTCCTCCACTGACTTGGTGTCTTGCCTTAAGCAAATAGTTTTATGCTTTATATCCTGTCTATAAAGTAGGTATATTAATAACTTCCCTCACCTCAATTTCTTAGGAGTTTTAGAACTAAGTAAATGCCTGTAGGAATATCTCTACTCTCTACAGAAAATATATTTTTTTCTCTCTTAAGTAAGGATTAAGTAACAGATTTATAGTGTCTAATGTCATTAAAGTAGGTTGATTTATATTGGATCAACTTTGCACAAACTTTTAAAAAAGTAAAAAGAAAAATCAAACAAAACACTTGTTCCACAAAAGAGAAATTACGACCCAGCACATCTGCATTATTTTTAAGGCCTGCAAGAATTTTGTTTTTGTTGTATTTTTGTCATGAAGTGATAATTTTAAGATTTGAAGGAAGCTTAAAGCATTTATAACTATCTGTATCCTAATATCCATCTCCCCTCTCTGCTGCATTCCTTCCAAATGGTCAACTGGAATTTGCCTGCAATCTTCTGCTTAACAAGAGTGTAAGTTTTCTCCTAAGGCTTCCCTCTATCTTTGAAGCACAAAGAGAAGTTTGTTTGAAAACAACATACTCAATTCCTCTAAATTTCCACTGTTTCTTGGTGGCTCTACCTTTTGCGTTCCAAAGAGCAAATGTAGTTCCTCTTCTACACAAGAGCTTTCAAGTCTTTAGAAACACAATTTGCATGTTCCCTTCCATTTCACTCATCAGTAACCCACTATACACCTGGTTTTGTTTCTTATCTCGTGATAACTATCTCTTTCATGAGAAGGATGTGTGATGTTTTCCATGAATCTGTTACTATTAGTTGTAAGATATAGGCATCATAAAATAGAGTCATATCCTTTATTTTCATGTCAAACATATCTTAAAAGCACCCTTGGCACAGAGTCATACTAACAAGTTGATTGTATAGTAAAGAATACAGTAATTAGCAATTCTCTTACCCAAATATGACCTTGATAAAATTCTTTGTCTTTGCCATCAAGTTCCAAACTCCTATTGTCCTTCACTTCTTTTGTAATGGTGAAAATTTAAGATCTCCCTTTTGAGATCTCATTGCCTCTGCAGCATATGTACATCTTGAAGCTCCCATACAGATGTTCTTTCCATTTTCACGAAGCCTCATGTAGGTGTACTGCTTCCAGTTCTTTTGAGGTGTGTGCCCACCTGTGGCCCTGGAATTTATTTAGGATTCTTGACTATTCCTCTGTTATTGTGAAATGTCACAAAATCTTAGCACAAGCAGAAAAATTTAGGTTTCCTAAAATATGTGAGAAAGTCCTAGTACCTTTCTCATACTTCTGTCTTTTCTTCTCTCTGCTACCACCATTGAACTCACTCTTGTCCTTCCACCTATACACACCCTCTACTCAACAACCTCATAGATATTTGCTATTGTAAAAAACACTACTTTTGGCCTATCCTGGAGGCATATGTTTGAACATGACTCTGAGGCAGAGACAGTCATTGGTCTAAATATTTAACTGCACACCTTCCATAGCACCTGTCATTTTCCAACTGGTACTACTACATGTCCCAACCTGGCATGTAATCAAGTCATATGCTCCCTAATGAAATGAAAATAGGCATTATAGGTACTACGTCCTATCCTGAATCATAAAAGTTACCTCAAATTTTTCTCCCTGCTCTTTTCCTCTCCCTTTGGCTAGATTGACAATAATGATAACCTGAGAAGACTTAATTGTCACATATCGAAGACAGTGGGCTTCCCAGGTGGTGTAGTGGTAAAGAGCCAGCCTGCCAATGAAGACATGGGTTCCATTACTGTGTCAGAAGATCCCCTGGAGTAGGAAATGGCAACCCACTTAAGTATTCTTGCCTGGAAAATTCCATAGAAAGAGGAGCCTTGTGGGATACAGTACCTGGTGTTGCAAAAAACTGGACATGACTAAGTGAACGTGCACACACACATTGAAGACAGCAAAGCTTCAGGCAATATTGGTCCTGAATGACTATATAGAACAGTATTTTTTTTTCTCCTTGACATTGAACAGACATTCAGTTCAGTTCAGTTCATTTCAGTTCAGTCACTCAGTTGTGTCTGACTCTTTGCGACCCCATGAATCGCAGCACGCCAGGCCTCCCTGTCCATCACCAACTCCCGGAGTTCACTCAGACTCACGTCCATCGAGTCAGTGATGCCATCCAGCTATCTCATCCTCTGTCGTCCTCTTCTCCTCCTGCCCCCAATCCCTCCCAGCATCAGAGTCTTTTCCAATGAGTCAACTCTTCACATGAGGTGGCCAAAGTACTGGAGTTTCAGCTTCAGCATCATTCCCTCCAAAGAAATCCCAGGGCTGATCTCCTTTAGAATGGACTCGTTGGATCTCCTTGAAGTCCAAGGGACTCTCAAGAGTCTTCTCCAACACCACAGTTCAAAAGCATCAATTCTTCGGACCTCAGCTTTCTTCACAGTCCAACTCTCACATCCATACATGACCACAGGAAAAACCATAGCCTTGACTAGATGGACCTTTGTTGGCAAAGTAATGTCTCTGCTTTTGAATATGCTATCTAGGTTGGTCATAACTTTTCTTCCAAGGAGTAAGCGTCTTTTAATTTCATGGCTGCAGTCACCATCTGCAGTGATTTTGGAGCCCAAAAAAATAAATTCTGACACTGTTTCCACTGTTTCCCCATCTATTTCCCATGAAGTGATGGGACCAGATGCCATGATCTTCGTTTTCTGAATGTTGAGCTTTAAGCCAACTTTTTCACTCTCCTCTTTCACTTTCATTAAGAGGCTTTTTAGTTCCTCTTCACTTTCTGCCATAAGGGTGGTGTCATCTGCATATCTGAGGTTATTGATAATCCAAGTCTATGCCCCAACCAGTAATGCTGAAGAAGCTGAAGTTGAACGGTTCTATGAAGACCTACAAGACCTTTTAGAACTAACACCCAAAAAAGATGTCCTTTTCATTATAGGGGACTGGAATGCAAAAGTAGGACGTCAATAAACACCTGGAGTAACAGGCAAATTTGGCCTTGGAATACGGAATGAAGCAGGGCAAAGACTAATAGAGTCTGTAATAGAACAGATGTTATGAACTATTAAAAAAAGAAAGGGGAGAGAGTTCTATTGTATTGAAATCCTTATACTTTTACTAGAGCACGTTTATTTCTAACAACAATGCCAGTCCTGATGGTAATTCTCTGGGCCAGGGTTATTTCAATGTGCATCACCGTAGGAAAACTTACAGTAATGTGAAACTAGAACACTTCACTGTTATCTAATTTGATGCTCATAACATGTCCAAGAAATAGTTGTAGATTGTTGACCTGGAAGGAATTATCAAGTTTAGTGGTTTCTAAAAGTTTTAAGCTGCCACATCCTCTCTTCGAATGACAGTTTGTTGAGCCCTGTATAGAGAACAGATAAAGGTGAAACATTAATGGTTAAGATATTAGAAGAGTGAGAAGTGTATTGGTCTCAAATAAATCAACAAGATTCTTTCCTTGAATAGTTGTCTCCATCTCCCAGTTTCATCTGAGGCCTTTCTTGGACCTTCCAGGCCTGCAAAGAATACTGTTTATAACTCACTTATGGGTGAGATAACTGAAGCTGTGAGATTCAGTTTTATGAGACAAACTGAATTGATTTTGTATCACACTTGAATTATTCTGCCTTTGTGCTATTACCTATCCTCTACCCTCTGCCTGGGATGCTGCCTGTTAATCTCTCTCTCTCTCTTTTTTTTTCTTTTTGTTATCCTAACCATATATCAAAGTCCATATCCATGAAGCCAGTATTAGTTTTCTGTTCTGCCACAAAAAGTTACAACATATTTAGAGGCTTAAAACCATACAAAATTTTAACTTCACAGTTCTATGGGTCCAAAGCCCTGGATAGATCAACTGGATCCTCTGTTCCAGGTTTCATTAGGCCAACATCAAGGAGTTAGCAGTGTTGGGTTTTCACTGCAGTCCTTGAGGAAGAATTCACTTCCAAGTTTGTTCAGGTTGTTGGTAGGATTTATTTCCTTGAGGTGTTGATATTTGCTTCCAGAAGGCACTCAGCTTCATGATTTTCATGTACCCACCCCCAGCAAAGGTGGGTCACACTTTAAATCTATTTGCCTTCCCTTCTGCTACATTTTTCTGATTTCCTCTCCTGCCCTCATGGCGCAGAGAGCTCTACTTTTAAGAGCACATGTGTTTACAGCAGGCATATCAGAATAACCCAAAATAATCTCTCCAAATTAATGCCAACTGACTAGCAGTCTTAATTACATCTATGAAGTCCCTTATATTCATATAATATAACACATTCACATGGCATGACTTAGGGGTGGGGCAGGGGGAAAGAAGGTCATGTAGCCAAAATTTTGCCTACCACAAAACTTTTCCTGAAAAACCATTCAAAGTGAGATTATCTGCATTAGAACTGCATCTCTCTCTCTTAGTGCCTCTTGTAGTGCACTTACTTTAATCCACTTCTATTAAAGTCATTTCTGTAATTGCCTTCATTTTCTTATGCAATTGTAAGATCCATCTGATGGTGGTTAGTCATAGTTTTACCCCTTTAGTATCTAATATAGTTTGGATACTATGAAAATTGAATGAGTTGAATTGAATAATCCAAGTCACACAGTAAAAGCAGAAATGGGGCTAGAATCAGAGCTAGAAGAGGACTTTGAATACAGTATTTTCTCTTTAATAATAAGCTGTCTCTCAAACTTCGGTGTGCCTTGCTCATTTATTTCAAGCCTATCTGCATAAACACTGTGTTTTGTCTGCATACATAAATGCTAAACCCAGAACATAGATAAGGAGTAACAGAAAAGAAAACATGGCTATGTTGCACTCAACCCTCACCCCCTACTCAAGAACTGGCCATTATCTAAGGACATGGATATTTTTATTAAATTTTAGGGAAACTTTATTTTCTGTAAAGGAAGAAGATATAGGCTTCTGTAATGGCCTTTTATAATCTTGATTTATCTATAGTCAGGGCTGAGCAATCTGGTACTCTCTTCTATAAAATGCTTCAGTGAGGAGTCATGCTCAAGTCCCAACAAATTCCAAAGTGTTTCTTAGATGCCATCTTCATTTTGCAACATGCCTGTGGTCTGAAGGCTTTTTCTCCTTTCCCTTTTTAGTTGCTGTCCTGCCAAGATCCTATCTGTACATTCTAGAGAAGAATTTCTCATTTTGGTAGAGTGGTTCTGCCCCTATGTGTGGCTGACACTGGACCTTTCAAAATGTAACAAGTTGGTCTTCTGGGACTGAACAGAAACAGTGGAGGGGCTGATAGATGTAAAAACCATGGCTTTGCTGTCTTTCTATGGCAAATAGAGCCTATCTACCACTTTTCCATAGTAGCAACAGCAACAGTGTGCTATCCTAAGCCTTGAACCAGAGTAAGAAGGTGGGGAATTCAAGCAGTGGCCCTGCAGTCCTGCTCCTTATTGACCTTTGGTAAATTATATACTTTCTCAGCCTCAGCTACTTTAGTCACAGAGGGAAACATACTTGTTCAGGCTTATTTGGAGAATGAAATGAATGTACTTTGTGAGTTATAAAGTACCAAGAGTACTTTTATAGAGTAAGACCCCATTCTCTTTTAAGTGTGCATGGATATATTAAGTAGCAGCAGCATCACTCGTTTTCCAGAGAAAATTAAAGAACAGGTAGGTTCTAAGCAGCAGATTAGCCAAAGACTGAAGGTGAGACTTCAACAGGTCCTGATTCCCGTTAGACTCATGAATTCCCTCTTGTTTCTGGGACCAGACTGTTTCTCTACAAGATTACTGCCAATAGAACATGATGTGCATCATAACTGTAATTTCTTTGCGTTTCTCAAAATTAAATGGAGAGGTTTATTTATTCACTATTTCAAGAATATCTTAATTTTTTAAATGCCCTCATATTGATCACATCTTCATATGTTAATTCTCACCAGTATTTATGACTCCTGATTAGTCTGTTGATAAAGTTTTCTCAGTGTTTGCTCTGAGGAGAATTTCTTACATCTGCTAAATTTTTATTTGCTTATTCACTGATTGAAAAAGGAAATTTTTGACAACTATTGCCTTAGTCTGGGACTGGTGTTAAACTAGAGCTGATCACTGTAAAACTATTTTAAGAAGCACATGTTGTTGTTGTTGTTTTTTAATCTATAACGATCAAACTTATATAATGTGTGCTTGCATTCTTTCTCATGTCCGACTCTTTGCAACTCCATGGACTGTAGCCCACCCAGCTCCTCTGTCCATGGAATTTTCCAGGCAAGTGAGTTGCCATTTCCTTCTCCAGGAGATATTCCTGACCCAGGGATTTTACATGAGTCTCTTGAGTCTCCTTCATTGATAGGCGAGTTCTTTACCACTGCACCACTTGTGAAGCTCATAATAGTCTTACTTAAAACACAATTTACTCTTTACAAACAAATAGACAAGCAAAAACTGCTTAAAAGAATTTCCTTAAAAATAATTCAACTGGCCAAGTGAGAGGCCAAAGAGAACAGGACAAAAAGAAAATGACTTGTAGGTGAAACAAGATTGCTCAAGGAACTGATAATTGATGAAGCTGGATTTTCTGGGTTCTTTTATACATTTTAAATTTTCCATAATGGATGCCAAGGAAATCTATTTTATAATAAAATTAAAGTTCAGTTCAGTTATTCAGTTGTATCTGACTTTATGAGCCCATGGACTGTAACATAGCATGCTTCTTTGACCATCACCAATTCCCGGGGCTTGCTCAAACTCATGTCTATAGAGTTGGTGATGCTATCCAACCACCTCATCTTCTGTCATCCCCTTCTCCTCCTGCCTTCACTCTTTCCCAGCATCAGGGTCTATTTTAATGAGTCAGCTCGTCACATCAGGTGGCCAAAGTATTGGAGCTTCAGCATCAGTCCTTCTAATGAATATTCAGGACTAATTTCCTTTAGGATTGACTGGACTGATCTCCTTGCAATCCAAGGGACTCAAGAATCTTCTCCAATACCACAGTTCAAAAGAATCAGTTCTTCAGTGTTCAGCTTTCTTTATGGCCCAGGCCTCATATCCATACGTGAAAAGCCATATCTTTGACTAGATGGACATTTGTAGGCAAAGTAATGTCTCTGCTTTTTAATATGCTGTCTAGATTTGTCATAGCTTTTCTTTTAAGGAGCAAGCATTCTTTCAATTTCATGATTGCAGTCACCATCTGCAGAGATTTTGGAGCCCAAGAAAATAAAGTCTGTCACTGTTTTCATTGTTTCTTCATCTATTAACCATGAAGTGATGGGACCAGATGCCATGATCTTCATTTTTTGAATATTGAGTTTTAAGACAGTTTTTTCACTCTCCTCTTTCATTTTCATCAAGAGGCTCTTTAGTTCCTCTTCACTTTCTGCCATAAGGGTGGTGTCATCTGCATATCTGAGGTTATTGATATTTATCCCAGCAACCTTGATTCCAGCTTGTGCTTCATCCAGCCTGGAATTTCTCATGATGTACTCTGCATACACTTAAATAAGCAAGGTTTCAACATTCAGCCTTGATGTACCCACAAATCAACATTGATATAATTGGAGAGTATAAATACTTGATCTTAAGAATGCTTGTGCCAGTTTATCAACATGGAAATACTTTTATCAGTTTTAAATTGCATCCAGATGAAAGAGCCACTTAATTTTTGATAGAGTTAATAAATGGCAAAAATCTTCTATACAATTAAAAACTTAAAGGTTAGCAACTAATCCTGAAATTAGATCTTTGAGCTCAGAAACCATCTTGGTTTATGACCTATCTTTGTCCTGGTATCTAGATGTGAATATAATTTTACTCTTCCACAGTCCACTTTCATGAGGGTTATTTTGTATTACTTTGAGACTTTGAAGCTTAAAGAGTATCATAACTTAACCTACTAAGGGATAAAGATGGCTTGGGGTTGGTTTCTGGACTTAGAATTTATTAACTTCTTTCTTTATTTTAAGAGTGAATTTCTTTTTGCATGGGTGATAAAAGAGCTCTAAAATATACATACATATTTAACCAGTTGCAATTTCTTTATTAAAGAAGATGCCGAAAATTTTGACAGGAGTTATTTTCATAGTCTCTCTTTCAGAGGCACATTGATCCATCTTTCTCTGTGTCCTGCCCTCTAACTTTCACATCAATTCTTTTGCAAGATGTTTGATGACAATCAACTGCTCTGCATGAGCTGCAATAAATTCTCAAATATAACAGTAAGCAGAATTGGAAGTATCACTCTTCCAGATAAATATGAAATGTCAGTGCTTAAAAGTCTTGATAGGGTACATAAAATCTCTTGGGAGACAGTGACCCCAGAAGGAAATCTGCTTGATTATCATGTAATGTACCATACAAGGTTACAGCAAGATATTTTGTATATCCATATCAGTAAAATACTGGCTACCACACAGAGACACAGATTAAACATTTTTCAATTGGTATTAATATCAACTCTTTGGCCTGAACTTTTATTCATGAAGAAAACATGTGAAAAAGTCTTAAAGTTTATAAGAGATTTCATTTTATGTGAGAAATCTCACATTTTATTCTCCTTTTCACACAAAAAGCCTAATAATCATAGACTACTGTAGCAGACAGATGATGGTCTGTTGTATGTTAATTTTTCAAGTTTGATAACAAAAATCATTCAGACGTCTTGAGGCTGAGTCACCACAAAATTCAAATGGTTTTTATGCATTATAAATTCACGACTTAAGACCAAACACATTTAACACATTGAAGAACCTGTACCTACTAGAAGCAGATGGTGAAGCAGTGACTTAAACCACCTATACAAGCTGATTCTCCAACTGCAGGCAGGTGTGCCTAGAGTCCAATGAGTATAAGTTGTAGTCAAAATTCTGAGAGTGTTCATCTCAAAAGGCTTCACCGCAAGCAGTTTTCCACTACAGGGACTCTGGCAACTGGGGACTCATTACTAGAGATTCAGAATAGGTCAGTGATCTTAAAAAGGAAGACATATACATGAGTTGCCAAGTTACCATATTTGGGGTAAAAAGACAAACTATCCTGAGACAAAAATAAAAAAAGGAAAAGTAAAGGAACTCTTGCTATGAAGCCAAACTTCTGGACCTTCATGGGACTCATTTATTGATTCATTCATTCACTTATCAACTCAGAATGTAAACTAAAGGGAGGGCAAAATTTCTGATTTGGATTGCAGGTCAAACAGAGAAGGAAAAGAGCAGAGCTTTTTTTGTTTTGTTTTGTTTTTTAAATTTAAATTTATTTACTTTAATTGGAGGCTAATTACTTTACAATATTGTATTGGTTCTGCCACACATCAACATGAATCCGCCACAGGCGTACACGTGTTCCCCATCCTGAACCCCCCTCCCACCTCCCTCCCCGTACCATCCCTCTGGGTCATCCCAGTGCACCAGCCCCAAGCATCCTGTATCGAACCTAAACTGGCGATTCATTTCTTATATGATATTATACATGTTTCAGTGCCATTCCCCCAAATCGTCCCACCCTCTCCCTCTCCTACAGAGTCCAAAAGACTGTTCTATACATCTGTGTCTCTTTTGCTGTCTCGCATACAGGGTTATTGTTACCATCTTTCTAAATTCCATATATATGTGTTAGTATACTGTATTGGTGTTCTTCTTTCTGGCTTACTTTACTCTATATAATAGGCTCCAGTTTCATCCACCTCATTAGAACTGATTCAAATGAATTCTTTTTAATGGCTGAGTAATACTCCATTGTGTATATGTACCACTGCTTTCTTATCCATTCATCTACCGATGGACATCTAGGTTGCTTCCATGTCCCGGCTATTACAAACAGTGCTGTGATGAACACTGGGGTACACGTGTCTCTTTCGATTCTGGTTTCCTCGGTGTGTATGCCCAGCAGTGGGATTGCTGGATCATAAGGCAGTTCTATTTCCAGTTTTTTAAGGAATCTCCACACTGTTATCCATAGCGGCTGTACTAGTTTGCATTCCCACCAACAGTGTAAGAGGGTTCCCTTTTCTCCACACCCTCTCCAGCATTTATTGCTTGTAGACTTTTGGATCGCAGCCATTATGACTGCGTGAAATGATACCTCATTGTGGTTTTGATTTGCATTTCTCTGACAATGAGTGATGTTGAGCATCTTTTCATGTGTTTGTTAGCCATCTGTATGTCTTCTTTGGAGAAACGTCTGTTTAGTACTTTGGTCCATTTTTTGATTGGGTCGTTTATTTTTCTGGAATTGAGCTGAAGGAGTTCCTTGTATATTTTGGGGATTAGTTCTTTGTCAGTTGCTTCATTTGCTATTATATTCTCCCATTCTGAAGGCTGTCTTTTCACCTTGCTTATAGTTCACTTTGTTGTGCAAAAGCTTTTAATTTTAATTAGGTCCCATTTGTTTATTTTTGCTTTTATTTCCAATATTCTGGGAGGTGGGTCATAGAGGATCCTGCTGTGATTTATGAGTATACTACCCAAAGCAATCTATAGATTCAATGCAATCCCTATCAAGCTACCAATGGTATTTTTTACAGAGCTAGAACAAATAATTTCACAATTTGTATGGAAATACGCAAAACCTCAAATAGCCAAAGCAATCTTGAGAAAGAAGAATGGAACTGGAGGAATCAACCTGCCTGACTTCAGACCCTACTACAAAGCCACAGTCATCAAGACAGTATGGTACTGGCACAAAGACAGAAATATAGATCAATGGAACAAGAGTGGAGCTTTAACTCAGAAAATAATGATAAATAAGAGGGGAAGGCAGGGAGGGAGAGTGGGAAAGAGAAAGATTTAAAAAACAATGAATTTTTAGTGTAGTAAAGAAAGTATATTAAAAATAAAAGAAAAATTACCGTTATTTAACATAGGCAGTTATACCCAGATTTTGTTATTTAACTCCTCAAAAGAAATATAACATTCATATTATCTATGAATTTAATATGTGGAACTGCCTTTAGAGCTTACAGAAGATGCAACTCCACCATGCTGCAAAGATGTTTTCAAGCTATTTTTCTGTTCAGCTTTTAAAACACTCTTTAATAGGTTATCATAATTAATTTATAATGCAGTAACTATTTTAAATAAACTGCACTTATCTACATTAATTATAGCCTTTCAATTCCTGCAACTCTATTACTCAGATAGAAAATTATAGATTGTCTTATGTGGCCTTAGGGGACAGAACTAGCTACAGTAGAGTTTGGTTTAATATAAGAATAGCCTGCTGGAACTTCAGTTGTTTGACACAGTAATGAGCTACTTGGAAGCTGTGATATGGCTGCCATTAGAGTTATTTATACAGACTGAAAAATTGCTTTGTAGGCTATGCTGTAGGCTTTCTACAATATGTACAAGAGGTACCTTCCCCCTTAGGTCTTACCAGTAATTTCAGGGTTCTATAACATTAAAAAAAAAAATCACAACTCAACCACAATTACAGTGTAAAATTTAGTACTCTCTGCCCCCACCTCACCTTACCAGTTTAAAACACTGCATTCTGCATTAATGCAAAATGTAGCACTAGACCCTTTAAGCTTTAGCTTTAACCAGTACAACCCATTTTTTTTCTGATTTTGGAGATTTAAGTCCTGAAAAGGAACCAAAGATATTTGATATTAAGTGGCAGGTTGGTCATAGTCTAAGAATTTCTAATGACTAAATAAAGTTAAAGATTCAACCCATTCTGATTTGCCTTCTCAGAAACTCTTTGGTACATGAGAAATTATATTTACATATGATATACAGCGACTTCACTTTCAGTTTTCACTTTCATGCATTGGAGAAGGAAATGGCAACCCACTCCAGTGTTCTTGCCTGGAGAATCCCAGGGACGGGGGAGCCTGGTGGGCTGCCGTCTATGGGGTCGCACAGAGTCAGACACGACTGAAGTGACTTAGCAGCAGCATGATATACAACAAATGACCAGTCTCCACAGCTTACTGCAAACTAGATGCACTGATTACAGAATCTAAATCCACTGGAGAATGTCCATGAAGACAACATGTAAAATTATATACTGTGTCTTTAAACCAAACCCAAGGCTCAGAATTGCCCTTGACTTCAAAATTGTCTGAGTGAAAGGGATCAATATTCAATTTCACAAAGATAATGCAATACCTTGGGGGGAAAAAAAAGGTTTATCAGAAACTTTCCAAAGTATAAGATTTGGGGATATGGACTCAAACCTTGAGAAGTGAAGCAGCTAGAAAGATTTTAGGAGACAGCTGCTGGATTAAAGACAACTTCATTGAGGAAACGATCACCCTGAATGTTGCCAGGTCATTTTGGGTTCTCTAGTCTCTCCCATAATACAGAAAGCACTAAATATACAGTTGCAGAATAATGACAGCCAGCCCACAAATGAATTGCCTCCTGAAATGACATAGGGCGATTCTTTATTATAGGAAGCCAAGTCGTTCCTTCTGTTATTCCAAATATAAAATTAAAGAAAGGACAATGATTTGGCTGACATTTTAAATTAACTTTAAAACATTTCAAATAAAACGGGACATCTTTATGGTAATGTTAAATAAATGGTACAAGGTAAGGGATAATGTTTTTAAATAATTTTCATATTTAAGGGGTTGGGAAGATATGAGTAGCAATCTACCTTGGTCAAGATTTACAGTAAGAAACTACAGTTTAAAAATCAACCACAGAATTTAGAATTTCAGGCTTAGAAAATGCATGAGATTGATTGGTCAAATGTTCTATCTAGTACCACCTTCACTGTACAATTTGATGATTAATTCCTACAGGCAATAATGTAGAACTTTATAAGCCTCCAAACAGTAGTTCAGCCTTTATAAATCTTTTATTTTTATACAGCTTTAATCAAACCTACAGTTCTATGAAGACCTACAAGACCTTCTAGAACTAACACCCCCCAAAAATGTCTTTTTCATTATAGGGGACTGGAATGCAAAAGTAGGAAGTCAAGAAACACCTGGAGTAACAGGAAAATTTGGCCTTCAAGTAGAGAATAAGCAGGGCAAAGGCTAACAGAGTTCTGCCAAGAGTCACTGGTCACTAATGTTTTCACTGGTCATAGCAAACACCCTCTTCCAACAACACAAGAGAAGACTCTACACATGGACATCACCAGATGGTCAACACCAAAATCAGATTGATTATATTCTTTGCAACCAAAGGTGGAGAAGCTCTATACAGTCAGCAAAAACAAGACCGGGAGCTGACTGTGGCTCAGATCATGAAATTCTTATTGCCAAATTCAGACTGAAATTGAAGAAAGTGGGGAAAACCACTAGACCATTCAGGTATGACCTAAATCAAATCCCTTATGACTATTCAGTGGAAGTGAGAAACAGATTTAAGGGACTAGATCTAATAGACAGAGTGCCTAATGAACTATGGATGGAGGTTTGTGACACTGTACAGGAAACAGGGATCAAGACCATCCCCAAGAAAAAGAAATGCAAAAAAGCAAAATGCCTGTCTGAGGAGGCCTTACAAATAGCTATAAAAAGAAGAGAAGTGAAAAGCAAAGGAAAAAAGGAGCGATATACCCATTTGAATGCAGAGTTCCAAAGAATAGCAAGGAGAGATAAGAAAGCCTTCCTCAGTGATCAATGCAAAGAAATAGAGGGAAACAATAGAATGGGAAAGACTAGAGATCTTTTCAAGAAAATTAGAGATACCAAGGGAACATTTCATGCAAAGATGGGCTCAATAATGGACAGAAATGGTATAGACCTAACAGAAGCAGAAGATATTAAGAAGAGGCGGCAAGAATACACAGAACAACTATACCAAAAAGATCTTCATCCCCCAGATAATCACAAAGGTGTGATCACTCACACTCACCTAGAGCCGCACATCTTGGAATGTGAAGTCAGTTGGGCCTTAGGAAGCATCACTATGAACAAAGCTAGTGGAGGTGATGGAATTCCAGTTGAGCTATTTCAAACCCTAAAAGATGATGCTGTGAAAGTGCTGCACTCAATATGCCAGCAAATTTGGAAAACTCAGCAGTGGCCACAGGACTGGAAAAGGTCAATTTTCATTCCAATCCCAAAGAAAGGTCATGCCAAAGAATGCTCAAACTACCACACAATTACACTCATCTCACACACTAGTAAAGTAATGCCCAAAATTCTCCAAGCCAGGTTTCACCAATACATGAACCGTGAACTTCCAGATGTTCAAGCTGGTTTTAAAAAAGGCAGAGGAACCAGAGATCAAATTGCCAACATCCACTGGATCATTGAAAAAACAAGAGAGTTCCAGAAAAAACATCTATTTCTGCTTTATTAACTATGCCAAAACCTTTGACTGTGTGGATCACAATAAACTGGAATTCTTCAAGAGATGGGAGTACCAGACCACCTGATCTGCCTCTTGAGAAACCTGTATACAGGTTTCAGTTCAGGAAGCCACAGTTAGAACTGGACATGGAACAACAGACTGGTTCCAAATAGGAAACGGAGTATGTCAAGGCTGTATATTGTCACCCTGCTTATTTAACTTGTATGCAGAGTACATCATAAGAAACACTATGCTGGAGGAAGCAAAGGCTGGAATCAAGATTGTGAGGAGAAATATCAATAACCTCAGATATGCAGATGACATCACCCTTGTGGCAGAAAGTGAGGAAGAACTAAAGAGCCTCTTGATGAAAGTGAAAGAGGAGAGTGAGAAAGTTGGCTTAAAGCTCAACATTCAGAAAACTAAGATCATGGCATCTGGTCCCATCACTTCATGGGAAATAGATGGGGAAACAGTGGAAACAGTGGCTGACTTTATTTTCTGCGGCTCCAAAATCACTACAGATGGTGATTGCAGCCATGAAATTAAAAGATGCTTACTCCTTGGAAGGAAAGTTATGACCAACCTAGACAGCATATTAAAAAGCAGAGACATTACTTTCTCAGCAAAGGTCCATCTAGTCAAGGCTATGGTTTTTCCAGTAGTCATGTATGGATGTAAGAGTTGGACTATAAAGAAAGCCGAGTGTAGAAGAATTGATGCTTTGAACTGTGGTGTTGTAGAAGACTCTTGAGAGTCCCTTAGACTACAAGAAGATCAAACAAGTCCATCCTAAAGTAAATCAGTCTTGTGTGTTCATGGGAGGAATTGATGTTGAACCTGAAACTCCAGTACTTTGGCCACCTGATGCGGAGAGCTGACTCATTTGAAAAGACTCTGATGCTGGAAAAGATTGAAGGTGGGAGGAGAAGGGGATGACAGAGGATGAGATGGTTGGATGGCATCACTGACACAATGGACATGGATTTGGGTGGACTCTGGAATTTGGTGATGGACAGGGAGGCCTGGCGTGCTGTGGTTCATGGGGTTGCAAAGAGTTGGACACGACTGAGTGACTGAACTGAACTGAACTGAGTCAAACCTATCTTTCAGGAATTTTTATCTATTGTTTATAACATCAGAATAAAAGCCCCATGTATGAAATCTAATACCTCCTCTATATTTCAGCCTTTCTTGTTTTCTTCTCCCATTGCTAAGAATCTTCAGTCTGTTCAGGATTGTTGTACTTGTGTTTGCCTGTCCTCACCCTGGTAGGTTTCCTCATGGCCCTTTCTAGGTTGTTAGCATCCATCTGAATGGAAGGCTGGCCACAACTTCACAAAAACTCTGACCAGTTCAGGGTAGAGTATGTTTTAATCCCAATATTCTATATCTCAGAATTCTATGGATGTGGTCATACTCCACTTGAAACAGAGACCATACATGAAAGTGAAAGTCGCTCAGTCGTGTCCAACTCTTTGCAACCCCAGGGACTATATAGGCCATGGAATTCTCCAGGTCAGAATACTGGAGTGGATAGCCGTTCCCTTCTCCAGGGGATCTTCCCAACCCAGGGACTGAACCCAGGTTTCCCACATTGCAGGCAGATTCTTTACCAGCTGAGCCACCAGGGAAACCCCCATGGGTGCAAACAATCCTTTTACTTTTTCTCTCCTTGCCACATAGCTAGCTGCATTTCTCAAACTCTTCTGCAGTTAGGTAGACACATATGACTAAGATCTGACCAAAGGAATAAGTATAGAGGTCATATATTCTAGGTATGACCTGTTCTCACAGGATTCTTGTGTGCTCTCTCTTCTGTCCCTTGTTTCTTGTCTGTGTGTTAGTCACTCAGTTGTGTCTGACTCTTTGCAACCGCATAGAGTGTAGCCTGCCAGGCTCCTCTGTCCATGGAATTCTCTGGCCAAGAATACTGAAGTGGGTAGCCATTCCCTTCTTCGTTTTTTGGTTTAAGAGAAAGCATCCTGCAGAGTCCTCAGAGTCCATTGGGATGGCAAAGGTATAAAAAAGAATGACTCTAAATCTTTGAATAAAGTTACACAGAAGAGACTCCCATCTCACTGCCTGCCTTCATCAGGCTATTAAAGAGTGAGGAATACACTTTTATTATGTTAAGCCACTGAGAGTTTGGATATTCTTGTGAAATTTGAACTCAGATGGTCTCAGTACAGAACACATATGTTAATACATCAACCAGGGAGTAATTACAGCACTTCAAGTGGTGCACTAGTTGACAGACCTTTTTTCTTCACCTTTCCTTGTTGAAGATCTCAAGAGATAAGAGTAAATTATGCCTTAATCCTAAATGTTAAAAGGCTGATGTCATCGACATTTTGGGTGTCATGACATATTTTGTAATTCTAGAATTTGTGACAGCACCCACTTGAAGGTGTTAAAGACCCAAGTCAGCAGCAAACAAATCAGGTTACTATGATACAACCACTGTAAAAAATAACAATACCTCTCAGTGTCTACAAAAGCTTTGCCAAGCATCACATAACTTACTTATCTGTTCTTCCATGTTGTGTCTCTGTTTGAATAAATTTCCCTATTACTCTCAAGCTCCCCTTACAAATATTCACATCTTTCAGTAAAGTAGTCTATCTTTACGACTAGGGTGCCAGCTTCCACTTGTGTTGTGTTCCTTCCTCACTGGTTGTAAGATATCTTGTGTGACAGGGACTTCAAAGATCGATATTCTGTATGACTGATATTGTCAGTTATGCTGAAAGTGAAAATCGCTCAGTCGTGTCTGACTCTTTGCGACCCCGTGGACTGTCCATGGAATTCTCCAGGCTAGAATACTGGAGTGGGTAGCCTGTTCCTTCTCCAGTGGATCTTCCCGACCCAAGGTTCGAACTGGGGTCTCCTGCATTGCAGGTGGATTCTTTACCAACTGAGCTATGAGGGAAACATCTTGTCAGTTATATTAAGTTGAAAAAAATAAATTTTGCACATTGATCTAAATTTTACAGAACATTTGTGAAGGGCTTGCCCTACAGTAAAATACCACGGCATACCTGCTAAGAACAAATTGAACTGTTGGGTAACATTCTTTGGGTAATTTTTTAATTAAAAATGAAAAAAAAATTGCCACTCTGTTGAATAATCCTTTTAGCACTTTGTTTGTAGCAATTTGAAGTAGACTCTGCATATTACCAATATAACAAATTTTGACAATTACATGTATGTAATTTGGGTATGCTTTGTGTATGTGCATGTATGTTGCTCAGAAGAGACCAGTAGAATGGCTAGAAAGTTGTAATTATTTTGTTAAAAATGATTTCACCTAATTTCAATGTCATTTGTATAAACTTATGGTCTGCCACACTCTCACCCAGGAATGAAATAGTTACTTTCAGCTTGCAACCAGCTCAGCCAGGCACTGTGTCTCACCGACCCCATTAGTAATGTTGCATGTGATTTCAGCAAGCTCAAGAATCACTCCAAATGTCTCACATCCTGGAAATGTATTTGACCTCTTCAGGCAGTTTGTCTGACTTTGATGGATTGATACTAAAATTAAGGTCCTCAAAGATCTTCAATATTATATCACTCTACACTCGGCCACATCTCATTATGTATCTCTTTCCACCACTTTAATACCCATGCCCAAACCACTTCAAACTATTCACTCTTCTCTTTAGGCCGTCTCTTTTCACCTCCGTGCCTTGGCATCTGCTGAGATCTGCTTATAATGCCTTCACCTGCACTGTTTTATACAATTCTGTTGATTTTCCATTATCAGTAGAAATGCCTTCTTTTTTGTTTTGTTATTTCTTCCTTTGTTAGAAATTATTATTTTTGCCCACAGATTTCTTTGTTGTATGTTCTTACAGCAGCACTTACAGTATTTTCATGTGCTGGATTATCATTCTTACTGGATAGTAATATACACAGGATCAGAAATCACATTTCATTCTTCTTATATGGTCCAAAGAAGTTCTATATAAATGTGCTCAATATATGGATGATGAAGCAATTGAATCCCTAGACAATTATAAATGTGTCAAAATGTGTGTTTGGAAGAATTTTCAAATTGCATTTTAGACATATTCTAAAGTTTCAAGGAAAAAATTAATAAGCCTAAACCAATTTCTAAAAATGATTTGGATAATTTAGATGCACTGAAAAAATTCAAATTGTTTTTAATGAAACACAGCCAATTTTATTTAAATTCTCCAAACATTATATTCAATATGTTCATTGTTTCTAAAATGTTTCACTTTTATATAATGGCTTATTTCACCTATATTTTATAGTTTTATCATGAGAAAATTTGAATTTATTTTTTGATGCAAGTTTCTTCCTTTAAAAAAATTAGATGCACATGTATCTTCATCAATAATCAATAAGATCTCAGTCTTAAATCCCAAAATTAACAGAAATGAAGTGTTCAATGTTTAATGAAATGGTAGAAACTGTAAAATAATCTATGACACTTTTCTCTGGATACTCACATGGATTAGTTTCTTGACTTCTGGTTTCTACTCAGCTTTACCTATATAAAATGGTAACCTCTCCTCTCCACAATTCCTAAACCCTATAGGAAATTCTATTTTTGTTATCTCCATTGCATTGATTGTCACCACAGGGCATACATATTTACTTTTATATTTGATTATTATTTGTCTCTCTTTGTTAGAATGGAAATTCTCATGAGGAAAGAGAATATGTCCTTTTATTCATTTTTGTATCCACATTACCTTGAAAAGTACCTGAAACCTAGTAGCACTCAATATATTTATGTTGAATGACTACATTGATTAATTTAACCCCAGTTCTGGATCACTCCTTAGCTAACATTTACATTATTCCTCAAAAACAGAAATAAATCTAAATAATCATTGAAGGCATACAAAAGGCCCATTAGGCGACTTTAAGCAGAAATATATTGCCTAGCACAAACATTTATAAATGTCATGCTTTTATAAATAGTACTTAGCTTTTGAAGTTTTAAGTTCACCATCTATCAATACAATGAAAATCAAGAGCCTCACCTTTAAGGTCCAGTATGGAGTTAAATGAGATAATATATGTAAAGCACATAGCTCAGTGCCTGCCACACTATAAGAGTTTTACAAAACTAATTCACAGCTCTACCAACTAGGAATTGAGCAGGTACATGGGGACAGATACAACCTGAAAACAGTACAAAAGCATATTACTAAGTGTCAACCATGTATTATATATGGTGAATATTTTGGTGCGAAAAGAGAGAGATGGAGACAGAAAAAGAGAATATAAAGTGGAAAAGGTATGGTATCTTAATCCAAGAACCTTATAATGTAGTAGAGAAATGGACACACAATTTACACTAACTTCAACAAGCCTAAAAAAATAGCATAGTATGGGAGAATATATTGGCTTTGAAGGCATAAGACATTACTTTGAATCCCAGTTTCATTAATTATTTCTTGGGTCATTCTGAGTAATATATTTTTACTTCTCTAAATTTATTTTATCAACTGTAATAATTTAGTTGTTAATAATACTGCATTTGGAAAAGTTGGGAGTATTAAATGAAGATGAGTCCTTGGAGAGTTTTTAGTAAACTGCAAAACTCTCATGAATAACGTTCAGTATATTTACAAGAAACATTGAGCATCCTTTTCATGGTACTCCCACTGTGTGTATTTCCTGTGTGTTTATTAGCAGCTATCTCACATGATCACACATTTGTATAAGTCTCATCAGTGAAGTGAGAGTTCTGCAAGCACAGAGATTGTTTTATTCATTTCAGTTTTATGATGAGTCTTTAATAAATAAATGTTGAAGTAAGGAAGAAAATGTAAGAAAAATGAGTAAATGATTATAATAAAGGTATAAGCATGAGGGAGGGAATAATAAATGTCAACTTGCATGGAGAAATAGAAATAGAGAAGACTTCTCAAGGGTGGCATATTTGAATTGAATATTGAAAGCTAAACTGGCTTTTGACAAGCAGAGGATAAAAGAACATAACTGGTGCAGTAAAGTTTCTTCAGCTGGTTTTAAAGGATAGGCTTCTAGGGACTCATAAACTAATTATTTAATTTTATGTGTTTATGCATTTGTTTCCAAGGTTAGGGACCATAGTTTTCTTCATACTCTCAAAGGTGTCAGTGTCACAATAAAAAGTTAAGAATGACTAAGGTTGAGGGAATAAGATGAGCAAACACAAGTTGTGGGACAACCAGAACAAAATTAGGGAGTAAAAATTTGTTTGTTATAATCAGTTTGCTCACTCTAAACTTTAACATCTAAAGACTTTGGAATTTAAGTTTTCTTCTGAAAAATATGTAATAGAAATTTTCTTATGCTTCCAAACTCAGTACAAACTAACTTTATAAATGCCACTGCCTGATCTGTTATTAAAGACAGTGTAAGTATAGTCCAGAGGGAAGGCAGATAAAAACCCATTCATTCAAAATTGTCCATTTATTGATTCACAGCAACTCTTGAAGTTTTCTTGATTCTCTGATTCTCACTTATTTTTAAACAGCAGGATTTTAGTCTCTGATTGTTTCCAACTGAGTCCTGGCCTCCTTCCCTATATTAGAGAACAGCTGGTTGCCTATGGTAATCCCAACAGTAAATGCTGAGCTAAAGATGAGCTATAGAACACCATGTTTGGAGGAAAGTTAGATCCTCATTTTGACAGAGTCAAAATTGTTCCTGCTGTTGAGGAGGGCAGTGATTACTATGCTAATTGCAATTTAGAATGGCTTTCCTTTATATTTGTTTTGTTTTCCTTGTAGTCAAACACCATTTAGATTTCTCCTTTATACAATCCATTAAATCACTCAGAAATTACATATTCTACCACAAATCTTATAAAGAGGACATGATGTCTAATGGGAACAGCCTCATTCATATAAAGGTCTCTCCAAGGAATAGTCTGCTGAGTCATCTGATAGACCCATTATATTCCTTATTATTAATATACACTTGGGATAGGTTTATCGGCAGTATTTCTTGCATTTTCAGTAGTAGTTTCATAAATTGGAAAGTCCAGTTTACTTGGTTAGCAAGTTGAGTTGTTTCATATTTAGCCTCAGATAGTTCCACTCATGGAGAAGGTAATGGCACTCCACTCAGGTCCTTTTTCCTGGAAAATCCCATGGACAGAGGAGCCTGGTAGGCTGCAGTCCATGGGGTCGCTAGAGTTGGACGCGGCTGAGCGACTTCACTTTCACTTTTCACTTTCATGCATTGGAGAAGGAAATGGCAACCCACTCCAGTATTCTTTGCCTGGAGAATCCCAGGGACGGGGGAGCCTGGTGAGCTGCTGTCTATGGGGTCGCACAGAGTCGAACACGACTGAAGCAACTTAGCAGCAGCAGCAGTTCCACTCATAGAAACATGTCTTATCTTAACTTCTTTCTGCTGAGTGAATGAAGATATACTGTAGTAAAGGGATAGTCAAAAGGGAAGAAATGATACATTTGGTATTGAAAACCCTATACACTTTTGTAGCAGTTTGTAGTTTACAAAGTACTTTTGCAGAATGTGACATACTGCAAAGTGGATAGAATTTGGATTCAGAGAAATCTGTATTTTGTTAGTGGATTTAGCTTCCCAGGTGGTGCCAGTGGTAAAGAACCTGGCTGCCAATGCAGAAGATTCAAGAGACTCAGGTTCAATCCCTAAACTGGGAAGATCCTCTGGAGAAGGAAATGGCAACCCACTCCAGTATTCTTGGGAGAAATCCCATGGACAGAGGAACCTGGTGGGCTACACTCCATGGGGTCACAAAGAGTCAGACATGACTGAGCATACACACATTAGCACTAGCACTAGAGTTTACTAGTAAAGTTGCAAAATCACTTTCTCATAAGCTTCAGTGTTATTGCCTTTATAAAGAGGATCATCCATCTGTCTCTTCCATCTATCAGCTTTATAGGGGGAATTGACTGGAATTAAATAAGACATGGTAAGTTAAAGCACTGATAAACTCTGAACACATGCAGAAGTTAAACATCAGCATCATCATCATCATTTCTTTGAAGCTACATAAGAGACTGTAATTTCACATTAAATTAAGGTGGAAGTTAAAAATCATTGCATATTTTTCTTATGATAAACAAATATTAAATATGCAACTAAATTTTTTAAGCAGTTTATTTTAGAGAGTCCATATTAGGAGAAAGTAAGAAAAAGAATCATCAGTGAGATTAGTGTCTTGAAAAAATAAATTAACTCAGTGTGGGAAAAATAAAAACTTACCTTAGGAGTGCAAAAATTATACGAGTCAAGGCCTGAGTTGTAGGAAAAATAAGGCAGAGAACTAGAGAGTAGAGAAATAATTTTTACTGCACTGATATCTCTTGATGAGATCAGATAAAAAAAGTTTGGGAAAAGCTCAATCTCTAGTTGTCAAGATTTGTGAGGGATAAAACTATCAACCATTACTATTTAGAGATTGTTATTTTCTAAGATTGAATTAAATACTTTAAAATGTTAAGGATTGGGAATATATAAAGGGAAGTAGAATATAGTTGATTTATATGATTTATATGAAATGAAAAACTATTTAATTTTAAATAGTTGAAAAAATATCCAAAATTTAGAAATAAGACAAAATATGATTGCATGTCTTTTCGTTGTAATACTAAAGCATTGTCTAACAGTCCTTCATGGTAATTTTTTAATTATCTAGCAGGCTTTACCTTTGATTAGTGTCCATATTCCGAGAAGTTGCCTATCATTTTTTATTTATCTTTTAATTGAGTAAAGATTCAAATGAGTCTGCCCTGTAGAAAAGTTAACTCCGTATATTTTATTACCCCAGTGGACCCTCTAACTTAGCAAAATTATTCCAGTATGAATTTCCCAACAGATTATACAAATCTTGGTTCCTCAGGTGTTCTTTGAACCATGCTATTAATTCTTCTATTCATGTATTAAACAATCTCTGACATGCATTACTCTAAAATTATATGCAAATTTTTGAAAAGTTTCTTTTTAAATGGCAACTTTATGTTTTGTTTTATTTTTGTACTCAACATTATCTGCATACTTTTTCCCAAACTTCAAGCACATGACAACAAATTTGGCAAGTCTGTGTGATTTTAATAGAGCTTGACTTGTACTTTGCATTTATATAACATTATTTTACCAATTTTTTCACCCTAATCTCATTGACTTGATTTTTGATAATAAGGAGAATTATTCTCACACTTAACTGAATGAAGTGATCAACAAAAGTTTTAAAATTTGAATGATATTAAATTTTAAACATCACAAAGGATATCTGCATAAGAAAAGAAATAAGGATTTTTGACAAGATGGTGATTAATGAAATATACAGGCTCCCTTCTCAAATTCCAACTTAGGACATACTAACAATTTAAAAGCAGTTGAATATAAATTAATCTAATAAACAAATTCTTTAAATAAGTACCAATACCCTTGGATTGAAAGAAAATTTGTTCTCAGTCAGTGCTGGAATGACGCTTGGTAGAAGCCTCTGAGGTGGTTAGAAAGCTGTCATGCAGGACGCATCAAACAAAAGCAAAGCGAACTAGGATACTTGTTTTTTTGGAGACAATACAGAGATGGAAATAGAAATTGATAAATGTTTTAATTAAAGTTCTCCTGAGAAATAGAACTAATTCTCTAATATTATGATGTTAGTCTCTCTCACTTTCTCACCACTAAATGGTGGGAGGAGGAGGAATTTTTCACAAAATAAATTTAGAGATAAAAGCATAAGACTAATAAAAGAAAATATAGGCAAATATCCCCATCACCTTAATATGACAGAGAAAATCATCTTAAGAATCCCCAAAATACAAACTGTAAGACACAAAAGAAGGGACTACTATATCAAAATTAAGATCATTCTGTTATTATAGGACATCATTGATGGTGGAAACACAGAAAGGCACAGCCACTCAGAATACTATATGACAGTTTTTAAAGCCAAGCATAGTCTCAGCCTATGATCCAGCAACCACCCCCCAGGTATTTACTCAAATGAGTTGACAACTTATGTCCATATAAAAACCTGCAATGAGGCTTGACTCATAATTTTCAAAAACTGGAAGCAACTAAAATGTTCTTTTAAAGGTGAATGGATAAACAAACTGCTGCATCCATATAATAGAACATTATTTCACAGTTTTTTTTTTTTTTTTTAAGTGTTATAAAGCCAAGGAAAGAGATGGAGGAACTCTGAATGCATATTGAAGAGTCCATGTCCAATCAAAAATCCTATGTGATATTTAAGTCGATTATAAGCAATTACAAAGTCTTTATCTTGTTGTCCTCATTAGAGAAAGCTGCCCTCCTCATATCAGTCTTAATATAGTTTAAGGGAGCTGTATTCAAGTACTCAGGGCCTGCCCATCTCCACCCTGGCTGGTGTGCTCTTAGAGGCATTCCTTCATTCCTACTCTAAATGCCTCAAGTTAGAGACCTACTTATAGGGAGCCCTCTGCCAAGGTCTTTCTCAGATACTTTTGCCAAGACCACCTTTTTGAAGTGCCTTGAAACATTTTTCTCCACTCTGACTCCATATTCAGTACTTTTCCATTCCTAGCCTCTTCTCCCCCTCTCCGCCCCAGCAGGCCCATAAAACAGCAGGAACTTGTTCAGGGCTCCCTTGGTGGATTCTCCCATCTGCACTAAAACATCTGACCTTCCTCTAGCACAATTCCATGGGAAAAATTTAACTTTGAGGGAATTGGTGTTTTATCCTGTTTAGCCTCTTGCTTTCAATTGTACTAAATGATTAAAGGCATGACTGTTCCTTTCATTTTGGCTCTTTGCCTTAACTGAGCACCGTAACACCTGGCAGCTCAGCTTTGTCCAATTCACCTCAGCTCAGTTCTTGACACGCATTGCCTAGTAAAATAATACATACACACCATACTGTCCTAAAAAGGCTATGTACATTCTGTACAACTCCAACTATATGGCATTCTGGAAAAGGCAAAACTATAAAGGTAGTAATATATCAGTGGTTTTCAGACTTGTAATGTGATAGCATGGATAGGGGGAACTCAGGGGATTTTTAGGGCAGAAAAACTGTTCTATTGGGTTGGCCAAACAGTTCATTTGGGTTTTTCCATAAGGTGTAATGAAAAAACTTGAAGGAACTGTTTGGCCAACCCAATATATAATACTGTAATGATGGATACATAACACTATGTATTTGGCAAAACCACAGAAGAGTATAACACAGAATGACACTTAATGTAAACTATGAACTTTATTTAATAATAGTGTATCATTATTGGTTCATCAATTGAAACAAATGTACCATGCAAATGCACAGTGTTCATAACAGGGTAAACTGTGAGAGGGTGTTGATGGGTAGGAGAAGAATAGTTATATGGGAATTCTCCTTACTATTTCCTCAATTTCCTATTAAACCTAAAACTGCCCTAAAATTCTTTATTAATTAAAAAAATTATGACTACTTTTCTAATTTTCCCTTAGAGCTGTCATGTAGGGAAACCCTGGTGAGACTATAGTACTAGATAGACTGCCAGACCTAGGTTTCTTGTTCCTGAGTCATTGGTCATAAGGAATATCCCCTGAGACCATAGATGCAAATTAATACAGAGGGGATATGGGGCATGAGCTCAGGCCATTGGCATTTCTGCCTTTTTTTTTTCCATTAAACTTATGCTTTTAGAACTTTCTCAAGTCTATCTCCATTTGATGATGGAATGCTACTGTGTACACTCAACTTTATGACTTGGGAGGTCAGAAAATACTCAATTTATAATGAGCATCCCAGGTCACATGGTAGCATGTGGGCCTATGGTCAAGTATTGTGTCCCTAGTAAACACTATAGTGAGCCAAAAAACTGTTTTTCCAAAAAATGGTTAAATGTAGAGGACTATATAGCTTTTCTCCAAAATTCTGAGGTCTGTACCATGATGCACCTATAAATTCCTGTGAAATTATCCATGCCTCATTCATATTTGCCACAGACAGTCCAAGACGATCAAATTTAAACTGTTATGTGGACCAAGTGTTAGAATAACTTGCATGGCAGCCTGGACCTAGTGCATATATTTTTCTGATTCTGAACCCTACTCAAGACTGGCAGATTTTTGGATTGATTATTTTATCAAAGCCTAAGTAGCATCCCATGGAGAAGGAAATGGCAACCCACTCCAGTGTTCTTGTCTGGAGAATCCCAGGGACCGGGGAGCCTGGTGGGCTGCCGTCTATGAGGTCGCACAGAGTTGGACACGACTGAGGCGACTTAGTAGTAGCAGTAGTAGCATCCCAAATGAGGTATATTTTGACTCTAAAATCCAAAGAAGGTCATTAGATATTGTACCTTTTTTTCTTAGCTGCCAGATGCAAGAACTTCATTTCTTGGATTGAATGGAGGATTTCAACATGTCTCAGATCACTAATTTCCTAAAAATTTCATCAGCATAGAAGTTTTCTAAATTTTTATTGGATTTCATGGCTCCAAATAGTCAATTGATCTCTTAGAGGAATTATATCAGATAGAGGCTCAATATTGTTTTCTATCATTAACAAGTTGACTATTTAGAAGCAGATTAGCTAGATATACTTTATTAGTAGGAGTTCATGCTGTTGGACCTATGTGTGGCTTCTGTTCTGCCTCTTTGACCACTCCATTCATGTGACTATCAGTCATGGTAGTTCTAGGGTGTACATGTATGTGTGTGTGTTCAGTTAATCAGTTGTGTCTGACTCTTTGTGACCCCATGGACTGTAGCCAATCAGGCTTCTTTATCCATGGGATTTTCCCACCAAGAATACTGGTGCTGGTTGACATTTTCTCCTCCAGGGTATCTTCCCAACCCAGGGATCAAACCCACATCTCCAGTGTCTCCTGCACTGACAGGCAAATGCTTTACCACTGAGCCACCTGGGAAGCCCCTAGTTCTGAGGTGGCTAATGATAAATATTGGATAACATCAACCAGGCAAGTCATTTTATCCACTTGATTGTTAAGTGATTCTTTTATGATGGGTGTTAAGAGGTGGTGTGAAAACTTTATGCTTATTCTTTTGAGTCCAACCACATGGCTTTACCTCTGAATTCCTTGTCACTAATTATCTAGTTCTTTACCTTCCCACTCTTTAACAGATGACCAGGCCATTGATCACTGTCATGAACCTATGCACAGTCTCATTTCAAGCTGCTTTTACTTCTACACAAAGTAGAAGGTACACCACTTGCAGCTCTTCTGCTTGGGAACCACCATCCATTTTTGGCTTGCACCAAAGTCTTGAGCTAAACCATCTGGAAATTGATTTCAAGTGCTTTCCTCCTTTTTCAGCTGCTCCTACCACATGGCTACTGATTTTCTCTAAGTCCTGCTGCTATTTATGGTTTGGTCATAACTATTTTCATTCAAGGTTTCCATGGGATATTCTGACTCCTAGACTCAATGATTTCACAGATTCTTTTACTTTACTATAATATCTGTACTTTTCGACTTTCAAGAGAAATTTAGCAAATGTAAAATTGCTCTGATAGTTTAATCATATTGCTATTTTCTTTTTATTTTGTCAGAATCCATAAAGAAAAGAAAGGAGATGGAAATGATTGGGCTCAATTGGTTTATGGTTATATTAAAGGCGATTGTAGTACAAGTGATGGTTTTATAAGGCTAGAATAATTTTAGAAATGTTTGTGTCTCCTATGAATTATTATGGAAATTTAGTGTCTCTATTTTTCTATTGAAAATATATAACATGGAGACAGTACCTAGTATTTCTTCCTAACCACTTAAGTGATCAAATATAAGTGACTATCACATGAAAATTCTTCATTTAGCACTCTAGATAAGAGTGAAATTTATTGCCGAAGTTTTCAGTTTACCAATTTTACAGTATAGACACTTTGAGAAAGCTTATATGTATCTAATACCATTTTATGAAACAAGTGCATGTTAATGAAATTCAGAAAGCATATAGAAAGATGTTAGTTGCCAAATGTCAATATTTAACTTAGCTCTGTCACTGACATTTTTAAAAAAAGATATGCAGTTTCATTTGAAATTGCATAAGAGCTCTCTATTGTGTTCTTACAAGATGAACATTACAGATTATTTCACCAGAAGCCTTTTTTTTTTTTTTTGAATCATGCTGCTTTGAACAAGTTTCATAGAAATCCTTCTATTCAATCACATGCTCATTCATGTATTCATTCAGTAAAATTTGTACAAGTTAAAAGGTCCTGGGTCAGCAGAGGCAAGGAGAGTATAGTTTCCTTTTTGAAGCAGTTCAGTTTAGGAGTGAAGTCATTAAACAGTAAATAGTTGAAAGCAATGTGTTAACTACTCCGCTGCAAGGACTTCATTAAGAATCACTATACTAATTCTCCTAATTCATCTCCTACTCCTTTTTTCTAATACATTACTTCTCACATACTCACCTCAAAGCAGTCCTTAGACAAATCAAACATACTCTCACCTCAGGGACTTTGCATAAGCATTTGTACATAAACACTTGAAAGTCAGGAAGGAAGTATGGGCTGGTGATGGAGATTTGTAGAAGGGGAAAATATATAATAAGTACGATGTTATGTAGAGAAATAAGAATATATTATATAGTATTAAAATAGAGCAATGGTAAAACTATGCTTCAGTATCCCAAGAACAAAATCAAAGACATCAATTAATAAAATTAGGGAAAGATATCTACAAGACCAAAGGCTAACTAGGAGAATGTGTTGAAAATCAAGGAAAAGAACTGATGATTAAATACAAATGTAAATGCCAGAAAGCCATTATTGAAAAATATAAACTCTATTGTGCCAAGAAGGAAGTTGCTAATTACTTTTAGGCAAAATTACAATGGAGCAGCAGAGGTAGAGTCCATTTTGCAGTGAGTGGAAGAATGAATGAACTAGGAGGAAGTGAAAATAGAGCATAAGATTTTCCTTTTAGAGGCCTGGCTCTGAACAGAGAGAGAAAAACAAGGCAATAGCAAATGCTGGTTTTCCATGAAAGTAATCAGCTTAAGCTTTGGGGGCTATCATTCGCTTGGATCCCCTGAGTGCAGGGCATTGCTGAGAGGTATAGAATATTCTGTGCCAGTTGCAAAATGGAACATTTCCATGTAAACACTTCTTATAAATTCCCCAAAAGATCTCAGAATAAAAGACTTGAATATTCTAGTCCTTGTTCACTTTTAGAAATTTATATTTTTCATAACAAACATTTATTTGCACCTAATCTTATGTTTATACTTTTCTGTGTTTTTTTTTTTTCTTAAAGAAGCACAAACTATAATAATTTTCAAAGCTCACAAAATCTAGGTCCATCTAGCAGTGGTAAGTAATAGGAAAGAGTTTTCCTAGAGTTGTTTGTTTTTTTTTAAAGCACAGTAGAAATGTGACTGTACTTGCTGAACTAAAAAGAACTTAGATGCATCCCAATGTTCATAGCAGCATTATTTACAGTTGCCAAGACAGGGAAACAATCCATGTCCATCAACAGATGAGTGGATGAAGCAGCTCTGGTATGTATATATATGCAATGGAATACTACTCAGACATAAAAAATGAAATTTTGCCATTTACAACAATATGGATAATTGAATTGAAGGATATTATACTAATTGAAATGTCAAACAAAGTAAGACAAATACTGTATGATGTTACTTATATGTGGAATCTGGAAAATACAATAAGCTAGTGAATATAACAAAGAAGAAACAGACTCACATATAGAGAACAAACTAGCAGTTACCAGTGGGGAGAGGGATGAGGGCTGATGAAGTATAGGGGTAGGACAGTAAGAGGTCTAAACTATTAAATAAATCTTATTTCCAAATGTGACAATTATAAGATTACATATTCAATATGAGTTTAAAAAGAAAGGACTAGAAAGTTGGAAGTTGTTGAAGATTCAAAAGAAGAGGAAATGGCAGTGCTTGGATATTTAAGAAGCAAGATGTGGGATATAGAATAAAAACAACAAAAGATACCATTTCCTCCTGACAAAGATTCTTTGCATGAACAAACTTTAGTTAAGCTCCTTAATTTCCTCCTAGAGCCACCTGTGCAATTATTTTAAAAATACAGTTTTAGCAAGAACCCTGGTGTGCTGCAATTCATGGGGTCGCAAAAAGTCAGACATGACTGAGCGACTGAACTGAACTGAACTGAACTGGTAGGAAAGTTTAACCAGAACCCTCCATCTTCAACATGTGATCACCCATTGTATCTAATGGGATTTCTTATCCTCTACCATCTTTCAGTGATGTCTGATCACCCTAGACCGTCTTCAGCAAAGAATTCTATTAGGTCAGTTTAGATAGAATGTTGCTTCCCCTGATATTTCCTCTTGGTAAATTTCTAACCTCTGGCTCCCAGCCTGCTCTTCCATTACAAATTGTCCCTTGTCCATAATGTATTTGGAGTTGAGTCCAGTCTCTCTCCATCTTAGTAATGTCCCTATACCTATCATGAGGGTCCTGAATGAAGTCTGTCTTACCATCTTTAATAAATTTCACCGACTATTTCTTTAGCATTCTAGATCTCATTAGAAGGAGACAAGAAATTGTCAGGATAAAGGTAAGATATGCTGAGAGGGTTGGGGAAGGGTAGATTGAGTCTTGCCTTGCTCTCTCAAGGATAAATGGAGTGAGATTGAGTAGGGAGAAGAGAGTAAGAAATAGTGTAAATTGAGGAAATAAGAGCTAAAAATATATCTCAAAGTTCATCCAATCTACTTTCTGTGTTTTTTTTTTTTTAATCTTTGATGTGAACCATTTTTGAACTTTTTATTTAATTTGTTACAATATTGCTTCTGTTTTATGTTTTGACTTTTTGACTTTGAGGCATGTGGGATCTTAGTTCCCCAACCATGAATCAAACTTACACCCTCTTCATTGAAAGGTGAAGTCTTAACCACTGGACCACCAGGGAAGTCCTTACTTTTTATAGTTTAGAAGATGAAACTTCAACTCAGAATTAGACCTAGTAAACCAAGACCATTGTTAACAACACACACTCTGGAGTTAATCATCTTTGTAACAATCAAAAAAAGAGAAAGAATATTTGTAGACATAAACATAATAGAATTCAGGGTGTATTATCATTTAATAACTAAGAACAAGAAAGGCATTATTGGAAAATATCTTTGTTAGAATTAGTAAGTGTGACTTGGTACTACATTTTCCCCAAGTGCTTACAGCTTTTTAATGAACATACGTCATTTCAACAACAAATTGAAGTCGACTTCTTTTATTCACAGATATACAGAAGAACTGTCCATGTACAGGCTGATGAAACTCCCTGCACTTGTGATGCAGTGGAAGGAATACTGGACTTACAGGCAACTATACATCTTGGAGTACTGGATCAGCTACATATCGTTGTGTGCAGTAAATGCAAGTCTTTTGCTAAGTATTTCCACATATTTTAGATATTAATTAATTATATTCAGGAAATGATTATACTTGCCTCAAATGATATTAACCAATCACTTATTACTTACATTGTGTGAAAAATTAAGGATAGATTTTAGATAAAATTTTAAAGCATCCAGCATTGAAACATGTGAAATGTCATGTATGAAACGAGATGCCAGTCCAGGTTCAATGCACGATGCTGGATGCTTGGGGCTGGTGCACTGGGACGACCCAGAGGGATGGTATGGGGAGGGAGGAGGGAGGAGGGTTCAGGATGGGGAACACATGTATAATTTTTTTAAATTAAAATTGAAAAAAAAAAATAAAGCATCCAGCAAAATAAAAAGAAACAGGCCACTTAAAAGTATATCAGGAAATTCTGCTGCAAGATGTTGTACTGATGTTATTGATACTTGGAGTCAACAGACCTAATCTCTAACACCTCTCATGTCACATGGGCTTTGGCAAATCAAGAAAACACTGTGAGTTTTAATTTATTCATTTTAAGTGTTTGGTAACAACTGCCTGGCTTAATGCTTAGTAATCAAAAATGAAATTAAACCATTGTTATGCATTGTTGCATCAGAAATTTGATATTGGGTGTGTTCTTTGGGGTTAATTTGAGAAGCACCATCTATCTATAGTCTCTGCTAGAGCTCACATCCAATTCTGAAGATGAACAATAGTGATTATTGTCTGTTTTATTAATTCAACATCAAGTTGGTCTTGATTGTTCTGTCATATATTCTTCTACACATACCCTGTTTATTCTGCTAGACTGTGAGTAAATTGAGGACAGATCCTTGTTTATTTCTTTTAAATTCCTCACATTTGTATAAGAGTTGACATATACTATAAGTTCAATAAATATATGGAGTTTGGGTCATGATGATGAACAGGAATGGAAAAATATTGCATTGGATCTAATAGTTGCATTTGTCCAGAAAACTGCAATAGTGATTTTTCTTTTTTTTTTGAAAATTTGAAATGCGTGTAGTAGATTATAGTGCACACCACCACTCATTCATTTATTCAATGAGCATCTATCAAGCATATTTATAGGTGGTATAGCCAATGCTGCAATTCAGAGTGTAGAAATAATCAGATGCAACTGATAAAGTTATTCACATATTTTTCTTAACACAAAGAAGAAGACATGCATATGTCAGAAGATACTATATATGTCAGAAAGGAAAGAAGGTATTAGAAGAAAGAGACTCAATTTCCAATTTCTTGACATAGTGTTATATGTTGAGAGTGATGGAGAAGGGTAGATTGAGTCCTGCATTACTTTCTCAAGGATAAATAATATTGAGACTTAAAGAAGGGCAATTAAATTTCTCATGATAGTATATGCTAGCATGAAAGTAGTGATAAAGCACGTGATCTACAAGGAATAGCAAGTAGACAAAATATGTGATACGGAACTCAAAAAATAGTGGAAAGAAATTAATAAAGATGCATCACAGAGACTTTTGAGATTTTACTAAAGAAATATTTAAGTTGTACATATGAAAGAGCCAGTTTGATTTTTTGATTCAGTATAGGCTATGGTAAGAATTACTCAACAGTATCCGTTGTCTAAAAAGAAGGCTTGAAGAATTGTGTCCTATTCTGAGGCAGCACAATATTCTTATTTTCATAAAATTCTTTCATGTATAAGGTGCACAGAAACTGATTCTAAATTTAAAAAGAGTGGTGAAGAAATAAGAGGAAAGAGGGAAGGGAACCACACTGAGTGTTGAAATACCAGTTCATTGTTTTGACAAGTTTTTTATGTTTTGACAAGTTTTTTATGTTTTGATGATTTACTTTCAAGGAAAGAGAATCTAGCACTACCAATATCCAAAACAGAGATGTGATTCACTGTCTTTATGGAAGCATTTGTTTTTGAGATTTCCCAATTACCTTGGCTATGTTTCATTTTTCATATCTGCACAATGAAGATTCTTATCAAAACTATTTCACATAAATAAATATCCACCATCAAAAGACAAACTATCCTTCATGTGTTTGAATGTCATTCTGGCAAGTTTTGAAGGATTATCCATATTGATATTATGAAATGAAAGAAATGAACCAGAAAAATAAATAATAGCCTTGCCCAGAATGGTGAGAAATGCCAGTGTAAACATTCAACCATAAGAAACCACAGTTACTTTGGTCAGCACTAATGACGAATGAACAAGGGCACCAAACAAAGAACTAAAGCTGCTAAAAGTTCAGCACATTTAGAATTATATCCTGTGCTATAATGCAAAGGAAAATGTTCATTAGACAATAGCCAATGTCTGTGCCTGTATTCCATTAAAAATATTTAAAATATTACTCAAAGACAATGATATTACCTGAAGTTTGCGATGTACAGTACCAAAAAAAGTGCACAGCCAAAACCACCATTTGGTAAGTTATTCTAACAAATAGTCAAGCTTGCTTATGAGCACATTACACAGTCAAGAAGGCTGTTCTTCCTGGCTCCTACTGGTTTTCTCTGACATTTCTATCCCAAGTACTAGGCTTGTTGCTACTCATCCATCAAATGATCTGTCTCTCAAGACCTGTATATTAGATGCCTTTGATGTCCCTGTTCTCATCTGGAAAGCAGTTATCTCCTGATAGTGTTTCACAATAAGCACACCTTTACTTTCTCCCCTAGAGCTGTCCCTCCAAGCTCATATAGGGACGGCAAGAGGGGCGCTGAAGCAGGGAGATTTAAAACTGCTGAGTGAAACCCTTGGCCCGTTACAGACATAAGCTGAGAAATAAGAGATCCTGCCTCCTATCATAATCACAGAAAACTAGTCAATCTAATCACACTCGGACCACAGCCATGTCTAACTCAATGAAACTAAGCCATGCCCTGTGGGGCCACCAAAGAAGGGTGGGTCATGGTGGAGAGGTCTGACAAAATGTGGTCCACTGGAGAAGAGAATGGCAAACCACTTCAGTATTTTTGCCTTGAGAACCCCATGAACAGTATGAAAAGGCAAAATGATAAGATACTGAAAGAGGAACTCCCCAGGTCCGTAGGTGCCCAATATGCTACTGGAGATCAGTAGAGAAATAACTCCAGAAAGAATGAAGGGATGAAGCCGAAGCAAAAACAATACTCAGTTGTGGATGTGACTGGTGATAGAAACAAGGTTTGATGCTGTAAAGAGCAATATTGCATAGGAACCTGGAATGTTAGGTCCATGAATCAAGGCAAATTGGAAGTGGTCAAACAGGAGATGGCAAGAATGAACATTGACTTTATAGGAATTAGCGAACTAAAATGGACTGGAATGGGTGAATTTAATGCAGATGACCATTATATCTACTACTGCAAGCAGGAATCCCTTAGAAGAAATGGAGTAGCCATCATGGCCAACAAAAGGGTCCGAAATGCAGTATTTGGATGCAATCTCAAAAACAACAGAATGATCTCTGTTCATTTCCAAGGCAAACCATTCAATATCACAGTAATCCAAGCCTATGCCCCGACCAGTAACACTGAAGAAGCTGAAGTTGAAAGGTTCTATGAAGACCTACAAGACCTTTTAGAACTAACACTTAAAAAAGATGTCCTTTTCATTATAGGGGACTGGAATGCAAAAGTAGGAAGCCAAGAAACACCTGGAGTAACAGGCAAATTTGGCCTTGGAATACAAAATGAAGCAGGGCAAAGGCTAATAGAGTTTTGCCAAGAGAACACTCTGGTCATAGTAAATACCCTCTTCCAACAACACAAGAGAAGACTACACATGGACATCACCATATGGTCAACACTGAAATCGGATTGATTGTATTCTTTGCAGCCAAAGAGGGAGAAGCTATGTACAGTCAGCAAAAACAAGACCAGGAGCTGACTGTGGCTCAGATCATGAACTCCTTATTGCCAAATTCAGACTTAAATTGAAGAAAGTAGGGAAAACACTTGACCATTCAGGTATCACCTAAATCTAATTCCTTATGATTATACAGTGGAAGTGAGAAATAGATGTAAGAGACTAGATCTGATAGATGGAGTGCCTGATGAACTATGGATGGAGGTTCGTGACATTGTACAGGAGACAGGTATCAAGATCATTTCCACGGAAAAGAAATGCAAAAAAGCAAAATGGCTGTCTGAGGAGGCCTTACAAATAGCTGTGAAAAGAAGAGAAGTGAAAAGTAAAGGAGAAAAGGAAAGATATACCTATTTGAATGCAGAGTTCCAAAGAAAAGTAAGGAGAGATAAGAAAGCCTTCCTCAGCAATCAATGCAAAGATCAAGGAAAACAACAGAATGGGAAGGACTAGAGATCTCTTCAAGAAAATTAGAGATACCAAGGGAACATTTCATGCAAAGATGGGCTCAATAAAGGACAGAAATGGTATGGACCTAACAAGCATAAGATATTAAGAACAGGTGGCAAGAATACACAGAAGAACTGTACAAAAAAGACCTTCACGACCAAGATAATCACGATGGTGTGATCACTCATCTAGAGCCAGACATCCTGGAATGTGAAGTCAAGTGGGCCTTAGAAAGCATCACTACAAACAAAGCTAGTGGAGGTGATGGATTTCCAGTTGATCTATTTCAAATCCTGAAAGATGATGCTGTGAAAGTGCTGCACTCAATATGCCAGCAAATTTGGAAAACTCAGCAGTGGCCACAGGACTGGAAAAGGTCACTTTTCATTCCAATCCCAAAGAAAGGCAATGCCAAAGAATGCTCAAACTACCGCACAATTTCACTCATCTCACACACTAGTAAAGTAATGCTCAACATTCTCCAAGCCAGGATTCAGCAATACGTGAACCGTGAACTTCCAGATGTTCAAGCTGGTTTTAGAAAAGGCAGAGGAACCAGAGATCAAATTGCCAATATCCGCTGGATCATGGATAAAGGAAGAGAGTTCCAGAAAAACATCTATTTCTGCTTTATTGTCTATACCAAGGCCTTTGACTGTGTGGATCACAATAAACTGTGGAAAATCCTGAAAGAGATGGGAATACCAGTCCACCTGACCTGCCTCTTGAGAAATCTATATGCAGGTCAGGAAGCCACAGTTAGAAGTGGACATGGAACAACAGACTGATTCCAAATAGGAAAAGGAGTACGTCAAGGCTATATATTGTCACTCTGCTTATTTAACTTCTATGCAGAGTACATCATGAGAAACGTGGGGCTGGAAGAAGCACAAGCTGGAATCAAGGTTGCTGGGAGAAATATCAGTAACCTCAGATATGCCGATGACACCACCCTTATGGCAGAAAGTGAAGAGGAATTAAAAAGCCTCTTGATGAAAGTGAAAGAGGAGAGTGAAAAAGTTGGCTTAAAGCTCAACATTCAGAAAACGAAGATCATGGCATCTGGTCCCATCACTTAATGGGAAATAGTTGGGGAAACAGTGGAAACAGTGTCAGACTTTATATTTTAGGGCTCCAAAAACACTGCGGATGGTGACTGCAGCCATGAAATTAAAAGACGCCTACTTCTTGGAAAGAAAGTTATGACCAACCTAGATAGCATATTCAAAAGCAGAGACATTACTTTGCCAACAAAGTTCCATCTAGTCAAGGCTATGATTTTTCCAGTAGTCATGTATGGATGTGAGAGTTGGACTGTAAAGAAAGCTAAGTGCCGAAGAACTGATGCTTTTGAACTGTGGTTTTAGAGAAGACTCGTGAGAGTCCTTGGACTGCAAGGGGATTCAATGAGTCCATTCTAAAGGACATCAGCCCTGGGTGTTCTTTGGAAGGAATGATGTTAAAGCTGAAACTCCAGCACTTTGGCTACCTCATGCGAAGAGTTGACTCATTGGAAAAGACTCTGATGCTGGGAGGGATTGGGGGCAGGAGGAGAAGGGGACGACAGAGGATGAGATGGCTGGATGGCATCACTGACTCGATGGACATGAGTTTTAGTGAACTCTGGGAGTTGGTGATGGACAGGGATGCCTGGTGTGGTGCAACTCATGGGGTCGCAAAGAGTCGGACATGACTGAGAGACTGAACTGAACTGAACCTCCTATCATCAGGCAGATAATTCTGTACCATATATGTTTGTAGATTTCTCAAAAGATCGGTGGAGAAACAAAACCCTGTTACCCAGAATGGTGACCTTAATACTAAAACTTTATGTTCTTTTTTTCTTCATTTGCTGCCTCACTCTCCCAGGAATTCCACTATGGTTCTCTGGAACCATCTCAACAATTCATCACAAGTCCTTTTCTCAATCTCTGGTCTGGTGGAAAAGCAAGCTAACAGAGAATCTTTGAAATGTGTACATGACTTCTGCCTTCCTCAAAGCCTTCAATAGCCCCTAATTACTGAGGGAATATAGTCCAGGCTTCCTGTTTGAGGCATATAAAGTCTCTGATTGCATGGATCTTACCAAGCATGTTTGTGTCTTCCTCCTCAAAGAGGTATTACCTTGGAATACTGGATTGCCAGCAGATGACACTTGATGTCATGATGATTTAAGCATCTACCCTTCACTTTTTATTACTCCTAAGATGTTTTCTTCCACTCTCTGGAAAACTTATACACACATTTTGTTTAGCTTTTCTCTACTCTTTAGACACCATATCTCACTTATTCCTTTGTCTCCAGTAATTCTGTTGCATTTAGCATGGTGGTGTTTAATGAGCTTGTATATGTCTCCGTTCCCTATACTTTGCTCAGATCCACCCGAAACTGATCCTTTATTCCATGTTTAATTCCCATGCACTTTGCCATGTTTGATTCATAAAATGTAGTCATAATCATGTATCATCAGGTAATGGTTGATAAATGAGTTTCACTCCCTCTCCTGTTTAGTGAATCAATGTATCACTTTCTGTTGATGTGACTAACCCTCTTTTCAAACTTTACAAGTAGACCTCTGAACATGTCTCCTTCAGTAACTCCTGAGATAGCAGACATTCTGGATGATTGCAGAATATGGTCACATAGTTTGTGAAGAAGTGGAATTTGACTTCTCCTTTATATAATTAAAAGTAAATTGTACATGCCAGCTACTAAGTGATACGTTTGTCTGCAACGCTGCCTTTTGAATACAGGCAAGTGGAAAGCTCGCTTAAGGGAATTAGCTTTAGCATTAGAGTAAAGGTAATTAAAATTTAACTGACTAATGACACTGATGCAATCTTCATTTATTGTTTGAATTTTTATCATCATAAAGATGTTGTCCATATTTAGAGTAATACAAAGACATTACTTTCAAATTCACAAGATTATAGTTTCTCATAAAAGGAGATGAATTGGTAGAGAAAGTGGGAGAAAAGATATTTCCTAGAGGCTCAGAGAGTTACTCTAACCTGAGGTGTTTCCTTTCCTTTTTATTTATTACAAGAAGAATGTCTTAAGGAAAGAATGGCATTAATTTCACTGATTTAACTAACAAACTTGGATGCCAATTAGTGATAAGTGGAAGTGAAAACAATTGGAGTCACATCTAAGAATTCACAAAGCTTTGTGAATCACTTTAGTCTTAAGACATGAGCCAAATACATTAAAAAACAACAGACAATTCCATTTTAATTTGAGTTTCAATCATAGTACTGCCCCCCAAAAGCTCTTTAGATCTTTAAAAATCAGGTTTCCATCTTTCAGCTGCATATGCGCTTAAATTTATAATTTAGAATCACTTGAATAATTTTAAAAATTATTAGAGTAGGAAAATTCTTATATAAACTAAAATTGCTAAATTTTGTTTATAATAGCACTGTTTGTAATAGACTGAAATGAAAACAAATAAAATATTCTTAAATATTAGAAGACCATAAAGGAATGAAAAAAAATGAATTTTTGTTACAAGCAACAACACTGATTAAGGTCATAGTCATTGTATTGAGCAGAGAAAGGCAGACACGAGTATGTATGATTCTATTTACGTATTTCTCAAAGGAAAGATGAAAATAACAGAATACAAAACTTAAGTATATGACACTTAAAAATATGCACATGTATATGGTTGAATTCCCAGAAGGAAAAGAAAAAGAGTAAGGATAGGACAGGAGTACTTGTTGAAATAATAGTCAGGAATTTTCAAAATCTGATGAAATTCCTTAGCCCATAGATTCAAGAATTCAGAAACCCCAGGCAGCATAAATTCAAATAAATCACATCTAGGTACATCAGAAAATTAGAAATGGGGTAAAATGTTAATATACCGAGAAAAACAGGGAAAAGAAAAAGGATCACAAGTTATGACTAATTATTCAACAGAAGCCGAAAGAAAATTAACTTCTTAAGGGTAACAAACATATGCCAATCTAGAATTTTATATTTAGCAAGATCTTATTTATTAGCAAGATTAAAAGCAAAATAAAAGTGCCATCACACACACACACATCCACACATGCACGTGATTCAGGCACCAAGAGATATGCACTCTGAGAAATAGTAAAAGGATCCTGAAGAAAAACAATCTCATATTGAACCATGGGGCTGAGGAAGGATTGAAGGTTAGAAATGTTAAACATACGGGAATATGAAAATAAATATTGCTTATTTAAAACACTAGTATACTAATAATAGTGATATGTGATTTTTGAACACACAATATAAGCAAAATATTATGAAAAAACAAGAACACTAAGTTCACAAAAGTGATGAAACAGTGAAAATAAGGTAATCTTGTTATGGTGAGAAAATGATAGTACAGATTTAAAGCAGGTAGTAATAATGAAAGATGCATATAGTAATTTCTAGAATAACCCCTAAAGGAAGAATAAAAAGCAGTATAATTTAAAAGCAAATCAAGAATGAAAAATGCAAAAGTAAAGTGATTTATAAATTCAAAAATGAAAAAGGAAGAATGCTAAAATAAAAAACAGATAGCCCAATGATGAGCTTAAGTCTAATCACACTGGTAATTACACTAATTGGAATTTATTTATATACTTCAAACAGAAAATAAAGAATATAAAATTCTACAAATGGTTAAGAGAGAACTACATGCTGTTTCTTAGAGACATACTTCAAATGTAAGAACAGAGAAAAGCTGATATAAAAAGTAGAGAAAGACGTACCAACTGTAAGAAAGCTGGTATACCTATATTAAAATCAGAGAAAATTTAAATAATAAATGAGGAAATAAAATATAAAAAGGGACACTTTGTGAAGACAAAGTCAATTCAAAAGGAAGATATAATAATTCTAAATTTTAATGTATCGAATAACATTGTCAACATATTTGTAACAGAACTGAAGGAAATTTTGATAGAAGTAAAAAAAGAGATGGACAAATCAACAATCCTAGTAAGGGATTTTTCACATATATCCCAGAACAGATGAAGATTTAAACGAAACCACATAGTTTACATGTCAAATTGCAAAATTTAATGATGATACAGAAATACAAATTGACCAATTTGAGCTATTTGATGTGTATAGTAAAATTCATCCACTAAGTACTGAATACAATTGTTTGCAAATATATATAAAAGCCATTCGTCAAAACAAACCATATTCTGGACCTGAGACTTAGTCTAAAGGAAAATAAAAGGGTATCTTCAGGATCTTGGGATGAAAAAATTTTTTTATAAACAAGATACAAAAAGAAAAGATCAATAAATTGAATTTTATTAAATTTACATTAAGTGAGTAAAATGCAACACAGAGGTGGTAAGATTGTATTTTTAATACACATATTCAACAAATGACTCTTCTAAATGTACAAAGAATTCCAAACAATCAGTAAAGAAAGGATAAACAACCGAATAAAAAAAGGGCAAAAGCAAAAAAAGAAAAAAGAAAAAAAATGGGGCAAAAATTCTTTAATAAGGCACTTTACAAAATAGGATACCTAAATAGGTCAACTCTGAAGTCTTCAGGGAAATAAAAATTAAAACTACAGGAAGGTACTCTGAGAATGGTTCTGATGAAAAAGACAGAAAATGCAAAAAGTGCTAGCACAAACAGGACTGTGTTAGATTGCTGATTTGAGTATAAATTTGTAAAACTACTCAGAAAAAGATTTTTGGCAATATTTACTGAAACTAAAAACATGTATGCCTTCAGTTCAGTTCAGTTCAGTCACTCAGTCATGTCCAACTCTCTGCGACCCCATGAATCGCAGCACGCCAAGCCTCCCTGTCCATCACCAACTCCCGGAGTTCACTCAGACTCACGTCCATCGAGTTGGTGATGCCATCCAGCCATCTCATCCTCTGTTGTCCCCTTCTCCTCCTGCCCCCAATCCCTCCCAGCATCAGGGTCTTTTCCAATGAGTCAACTCTTTGCATAAGGTGGCCAAAGTATTGGAGTTTCAGCCTCAGCATCAGTCCTTCCAATGAACACCCAGGACTGGTTGTCTTTAAGATGGACTGGTTGGATCTCCTTGCAGTCCAAGGGACTTCCAAGAGTCTTCTCCAGCACCACAGTTCAAAAGCATCAATTCTTCGGCGCTCAGCTTTCTTCACAGTCCAACTCTCACATCCATACATGACTACTGGAAAAACCATAGCCTTGACTAGACAAACCTTTGTTGGCAAAGTAATATCTCTGCTTTTTAATATGCTGTCTAGGTTGGTCATAACTTTCCTTCCAAGGAGTAAGTGTCTTTTAATTTCATGGCCGCAATCACCATCTGCAGTGATTTTGGAGCCCCCCCAAAAAATCTGACACTGTTTCCACTGTTTCCCCATCTATTTCCCATGAAGTGATGGGACCAGATGCCATGATCTTATTTTTCTGAATGTATTCCTTAGAACACATCAAACTAAAGAGGAATAAGTGCTTATATCCATCAAAAGACAAATGCATGCATAGCAAAGTATTATTCACCGTTGCCCCAAATTAGATAAACCCAACATGCATCAGTGGTAGAATAGATAAATACACCATGGTATATTCATTCTATGGAGCAGTGGAAAATGATGAACTAATCTTATATGCAATAACATGAATAAATCTCCTATTGAGATTTATTGAGCAAAAGAAACCAGACCCAAAATATTAAGATAATAGTATACATAAGTTCATTTTTACAAAGTTTAAAAGCAGGCAAAAATAACCTATGATAATGGAGGTCACCATAGTGATTATCTTTGGATATCAACTGGAATTAAGCATGAGGGACATTTCAGGGTTGTTGGTTATTTTATTATAATTGGCACATAAATAATTTATTGAATTTAATGTGTTTGCATTTTCACTGGATATGTTATATAGAATAACATAGCAAATATATATTAGAGAAAAGGCAATGACAAATGTATAATATCTTGCTAACAAAACTCAATTATAATGTTTTATATATGAGTAGTTCTTTATATTTTAGTCTTTTCCCAAACATTACCTAAAAAATCCCCTCAATAAAAATGTGAGTTTAACAAACTATATTTGTCTTTTTTTTTTTTTTTTAAGGTTGAAGCTAGGCAGATGCTACATGGATGGGAGTAAGCTGAACGTTTACATTTGGGAGGAAAAAAGCTGCAATATTTCTGAATTATAGAGTAATTTTACACATCAGCAACCAGAACCAGAACTAAAGTCATATCTTTTGACACTGAAGCTTAAATATTGGCCTCTATGCCAAATCTTAATCATAGAAAATAGAAGTCCTGAGTCCTATGTTAGCTTGCAAATGCTCATAAAACTTTTCCAATCTTGAGTTCAAGTACTTGCCGTTTGCTTGATGACTCTGAACAAGTCATTTTCTTTCTCTGCTCATCATCAGTAAAACAAAACTAATTTCATGTTGATCTCAGATGGAAGTTAATGTTGTAGTAGTATGAATACATGCTGCATAACATTTAAATCCAAGGAATGTTTCAAAAATCATTTTTTAGATCTTTGTAAAAAAAAATCCAACTATTCCTCCAGCTCAGTTCAGTTCAGTTACTCAGTCATGTCCAACTCTTTGTGACCCCATGAACCGCAGCATGCCAGGCCTCCCTGTCCATCACCAACTCCCAGAGTTTAGCCAAACTCATGTCCACTGAGTCGGTGATGCCATCCAACCATCTCATCCTCTGTCGTCCCCTTCTCCTCCTGCCCCCAATCTCTCCCAACATCAGGGTCTTTTCAAATGAGTCAGCTCTTTGCATCAGGTGGCCAAAATACTGGAGTTTCAGCTTCAGCATCAGTCCTTCCAATGAATATTCAGGATTGATCTCCTTTAGGATGGACTGGTCGGATCTCCTTGCAGTCCAAGGGACTCTCAAGAGTCTTCTCCAACACCACAGTTCAAAAGCATCAGTTCTTCGGCCCTCAGCTTTCTTCAAAGTCCGACTCTCACATCCATACATGACTACTGGAAAAACCATAATCTTGACTAGATGGACCTTTGTTGAGAAAGTAATGTCTCTGCTTTTTAATATACTGTCTAGGTTGGTCATAACTTTCCTTCCAAGGAGTAAGCATCTTTTAATTTCATGGCTGCAATCACCATCTGCAGTGATTTTGGAGCCCCCAAAAATAAAGTCTGATACTGTTTCCACTGTTTCCCCATCTATTTGCCATGAAGTGATGGGACTGGATACCATGATCTTAGTTTTCTGAATGTTGTGCTTTAAGCCAACTTTTTCACTCTCCTCTTTCACTTTCATCAAGAGGCTCTTTAGTTCTTTACTTTCTGCCATAAAGGTGGTGTCATCTGCGTATCTGAGGTTATTGATATTTCTCCTGGCAATCTTGATTCCAGCTTGTGCTTCTTCCAGCCCAGCGTTTCTCATGATGTACTCTGTATATAAGTTAAATAAGCAGGGTGACAATATACAGCCTTGACGTACTCCTTTTCCTATTTGGAACCAGGCTGTTGTTGCATGTCCAGTTCTAACTGTTGCTTCCTCTATTTCTCTAATCTATGTTAATAAGATTATCTTTAAAATTAAACGTAAGCATAAAACTTTTTTATTCATTCCTGAAATAGACATTTACAATTTTCCAACTAATTGAATTCTTGGCTGCTTAAAACTTATGGTAGCAATAGTTTGGGGGATTTTGTTTTGCTTGCTTTAATTGCTTTGATATTAAGATTACCCCTGTGATAGAGGGTGGGATAAACCTCACCTTCTCCCACCGACGTCTAAGTAGAGCTGCTGCTGCTGCTAAGTCACTTCAGTCGTGTCCGACTCTGTGCGACCCCATAGATGGCAGCCCACCAGGCTCCCCCGTCCCTGGGATTCTCCAGGCAAGAACACTGGAGTGGGTTGCCATTTCCTTCTCCAAGCTCTAAGTAGAGCAGGAGACAATATATCTAAAATTTCATCTTTCTATTTACTGCTAAATTCTGATGAATATTAGGAAATCCTTTTATCAATATATTTAATTTCTTCATTTTAATAGGACCATATCAGGAAAATTATATGTAGTTATCATGAGGATCAACTTTACTTTTACCCTGCCAGACATGTTTATCCATACATATTCATGTTTCTCTCTCATCTAGACCTTCTAATGTTTGGTGTCATATTTAAAAAGTAGATGACTTGACTCACCATCAGCATCTGGTATTTCTTAAGAAAATTTTTCATCAATGATTATTCATTAGGTTTTCCATGTCTTCATTTTAGTCTGCAAAGTATTCAGATGTTCTTATCCTTTGTGTGCCAAGGACTTTCTGGTAGACAGAATCATGAATGACCCCACCCTACTGAAAAGATGTTCATATCCGAAAATCCTGAACCTGTGAATATGTTAATTTAGGTGGCAAAGGAGACTTGGCAAATGTGATTACATTAAGAACTTTAAAACAGTGAGATTATCCTGGCTTATCCGATTGAAACCAGTCTAATCACATAGATCCTTAAAAGCAAGCATCTTTTCTGGCTGAGATCAGAATTAGAGGGAAATGTGACTATGAATGAATGGACAGAAAGGTACAACACTGCTGTCCTTGAAGATGGATTAATGGAACCATGTACCAAAATATATGGGTATCTTCCAGAAGCTGGAGGAGTCCAGGGAAGGGAGTCTGAAATAGAATCACCAGAAAAGTGCACAGCTCTGCCAGCACTTTGGTTGTGGCCCAGTATTCTGACCTATAGAACTGTAATATAATAAATTTGTGTTGTTTTTTCAGTCCCAAAATTTGTGACAATTTCTTAGAGTATCTATAGCAAAATAATAGAGACTTTTCTTAGTAAGTATGGTAAAGCTGTAAAATACATAACATAATACTTCGTACATCTAACTTCTTATAATACTTTAAAACATGTAACATGAAACTTCTTATAATACTTTAAATATGTAACATAAAATAAACAGATATAAAAAGGAAACCAAAATATGAAAAACCAGCTACCAAATATTTTGAAAGACACATTTGTGATAAAGTGATACATACATATATAAATGTATATAGTATACATATATATAGTATACATATTAATATATTTATGCATGTATATCCAATTATTCATAGTCATTTATATGAGTACAAATCATGTTCTCAATATCCAAAGCACTTGTAGTACAGTGTGAAATACACTATTTCTACTGGTCATGTTACAGATATGCTAATTTTACTATGATGAGTTAATTATATTCCTCACTGAGAAAAATTCTATATTTCAATTAGAAGTTAATGAAAATAAAGTGTTTTTTTTTTATCACACCCAAGTTTTTTGGCCCTCTGAACTTTATTCATGGATCTCTTGCTAAGAATACCTGTTTCATTGCTAAGGATCAAGAAATATTAAGTTTAAACTTCAGCAGCTTAGAAAAGAAAAAGATGACCCTGATGAAATGTGATTTTGCTTGAATTTGTGGGTGTGCTCAGTCATGTCTGACTATTTGTGACCTCCTAGACTGTAGTCCACCAGGCTGTTCTGTCCATGGAATTTTCCAGGCAAGAATACTGGAGTGGTTGGCCATTTCCCACTCCAGGGCATTTTCTGACCCAGGAACTGAACCCATGCCCCTGTGTCTCCTGCATTGGCAGGCAGATTCTTTACCACTGATGACCATGGATGAAATCTGATAAAGGATACACAAATGAGACTGACAGTCATTCTTACCAAGAGTTCTGAGCTGGTTCTTGAAGGATAGGTATGACTTTGCTTTGCTCAAGGTCTTTCTCTTAGAGTCACTGAAATTCTCATCTCTACCCAATTCTTTAGTTAAAAGTCTAGAAGATAGAAGGAGTCTCAGAAGCCTTAGCTTCATTAGGCTGTGAGAATTTGTATCTGATCATGTTCATCCAATTAGGATTGTTCTGGGTATGGAATAGATGGTAATTTTAAGACTCAGTACAGCTATCATTCAAACTAATTCCTAACAGATAAATCCTGCTGAACTTCTGACCCAGAATATGGAAGTTTTCTTCTCCTAATTTCTGAGAGAGTGAAGGAGTTTTACAGTCATTCTACTCAGAGGTTTTTTCTCTGGTCCCTTACCACGTGTAACTTAAGTTTTGTCAAATCTCTTAAAGGAAAGTTCAGTCAAGGATTTATCCTTCCTCTAATGATCTTTGTGTCTAAGTGACAAAAACTTAGAACTTTAAGAAGGACTACTTAAAAATTCTTCTCTTCCCAGTCTTTTATGTGAACTCTGAAACACAGTAAATGTCTCATTGTCAGAACCTACCACACATTCAAAGCCCCTCCTGTTTCCATTGCATCACAGCAACCCAAAATGACCCCTAAAAGCTTGGCTGGTTTCTCCTTCTCACAGTCAGGTTCTTCTGCCAAGGACAAGCCTAATCCCTTATACTTTAACTGGGCTTAAACATATATATATATATACCCAGAGAAGAAAATACCTGAGGTTTACTCATCTAAGAAGGGCCCTTTTTTTGTGTGAAAATTTAGGAGCTCTTGCTCCTAAAACTTTCCAATCCCCTAAAACTATAATCTGTGTGATTATTCATCAGTTTCCGGTTTCACAGTGAGACTGTTGGTCTTGGTCTGCCATGACCTATGACATCTTAGGCAGAGGGCAGGTCTCCCTGCTATGTCCTCTCTAAAGGTGTGCCTTTCTTTCAGGGCTGAACTTTGCCTAATTGTAAATCTGGAGCCTTTGAAAGCATTTTTTAAAGTAAGCTTTATGTGACACTTAGGTAACAACTCCCAAGGAACACAGTGCTGATTTAGGTGATCCTGATATCTCCTGAAAGCAGGTCCTATCCGCAAGTAGATTAGCACTGCAAATGCCTATGAGGATACTTTTATGTTTATAAGAGATTATCAGTGGGACTCCTTTCCTAGCACATTTTTGGCCACATCTGGGACATTTTTATGTAGATTGCATATAGTGTATTCTTGAACAATGTGTATCTAATAATTTGATTTTTTTTCATTAATATCTTTTCCAATTCAGAGACCATTCATTTGTCAGCTGCTTTAATGCACTAAAATTTTACAGTTTATTTGTTTATTTATTTCAGATCTTATCAACTTTATTTCTGGCTATGGGTTAGTTGCACTTCCCTCATAGCTCAGGTGGTAAAGAATCCACCTGCAATACAGGAGACCTTAGATCGATTCCTGGGTTGGAAAGATCTGCTGGAGAAGGGATAGGCTACCGACTCCAATATTCTGGCCTGGAGAAATCTAAGGACTATATAGTCACAAAGAATCGGACACGACTGAGCAACTTTCACTTCACTTCACTTCATGGGTTAGTTGCTTTCTTAGCTTAAATGTATTTATATGACTCTTCTCTCAAAGTAAAATTTATTAAAGCTCTTAGAGTCAAGTTATTGAGCTCCCTGAAGTCTATCTGCTCTGCTGTGTTATAGCATACTATCCTGTTTAGATAAGAGTTTGTATTGGATGTTCAGTGTTTTTATTTGAATTATTCTATATAAAAGGATGATTCTCTTCATTAGAGAGTCCTTTAAATGGTAAGTAATCAGTACTTGACAATGACTGTTTTTTAGCATTTGAAGTCATTGTAGTGGCAGAAAAAAATATTTAACTTTAGTACACTTGGATTATGCCATATTATCAAGGGATATGATTTTGTCTTTGCCTACAAAAGGTTTTGGCAGATAGAATTGGAACTTAGTAATAAGGTTTGGTTAACATGCATGAAAATTAATATTCAGATCATTTGAAGCAAAATCACCAGGTAAAGTCCATACAGGGTCTAGATAGAGAACCTAAATTAATGACAAGGCCAAATAAAATGTCAGAAAGATAGCATTGATTGTTGGGGACCATGGAAAACTACTGCATCTGTAATCTCTTTTACTGGGCACAGCATCATTAGAGTTTCAGTATATTGTATCTATCTAGAAATGCAGATCAAATGTTAAAGACCCTCAGATTTTTCTAAAGAAGACATATTTTTGTGTGATATCTCCTGATTATTTTTAAAGAAATGGCTCAATTAACACACACACACATAAACACATACAACTCATTGAGTACTAGCTTCTGTTTTAAAACAATTATCTGTATTGCTACTGCTGCTAAGTCGCTTCAGTCGTGTCCGACTCTGTGCGACCCCATAGATGGCAGCCCACCAGGCTCCCCCGTCCCTGGGATTCTCCAGGCAAGAACACTGGAGTGGGTTGCCATTTCCTCCTCCAATGCATGAAAGTGAAAAGTGAAAGTGAAATTGCTCAGTCGTGTCCAACTCTTAGTGACCCCGTGGACTGCAGCCTACCAGGGTCCTCCATCCATGGGATTTTCCAGGCAAGAGTACTGGAGTGGGGTGCCATTGGCTTCTCCAATTATCTGTATTAAATTAGACTTAATCAGAACAAGCAGATCCAGTACAGTTGAAAATTTGTTCTACTATATGTGCATTTATAATTTATTAAAATTTTTAAGGCCCAAAACATTATAATTCTGAATGAGTTTTTAGTTTTAATCACAATTTTTTGTCATATTATAACTAATTTAACTTCCTAGACCCTCGTATCTTCAGCCTGATCCTATTCACTCATCCTGTCCATGTTTATTGAATAAATTCTATGTGGGTTTACATGACAAGGATACTTTATAAACAAGGAGAGAAGTCCTACCTTTAGTAGTATTTACATGTGAGCTTGATCATTAAAATACAGGTCTATATATGCTATATAATTAAAGTAACTTTTTTTCACTTGAAACATTTCTTCAACATGAAAAGATCTTCAAAGTCACTAGTGTTATGCTTAAGAGTTTCTGATGAAGCTGTAGTGTTAAAGTAAAAAATTAGAAAATACTTTGTGACTTTAATATTGCCCTATTTTGGTTAATTTGTGCCTACATTGTAAAAAAGTGTGTTCATCACTCAGTTATGTCAGCTCTTTGCAACCCCATGGATGGTACAGAGACCTTAACCCCCTGGATTGTACAGAGATCTTCTTAAACATAGTTTCTTACACATTGGCTGAAGATTATTTCTCTTAATATAATAAAATGATGCATCTCTGGAGAATTAAGACATGTGATCTGTTGAAATAAATGTTTTAAAGAGATAAAGACAAACTAACATCATTTACTTCCTGTCTTCCCAGTGTGTAAATTTTCAGTTAATCTCTAATAGAGTTTAGACAAGCAAAATATCAGGATATGGGCTCTTATTGGTCTTTATAGTTGTTCCCCACCACCCCATAAGAAAGTAATCGGGTCACTGTTCTCTATGTCCATGTGCTCTCTGCTTTTGGGTAATGGCCCTGTTATTTCAGAGCAGAGCAGTCAGGCTCAAAAATTCCGTCTGTCTTAATAACACAAAGCCATCTTCCATACAAATGGGTGTGCTTTAGGATTAATTTTTCTGGCTAGTGGTTTGTTCCAAGGCAAAAACACTTGGCACAAGTTAGAGAGGATATTGTTTTCAATGGAGAGAAAAATAAAGGTTGAGCCTGTCACTGTCTTTTATATAATGTTTGGTATAGTGTTGAATGGCTTACAGTTGATGGGCCTTCATGAGCTACAAAACTTGGACAAGTTAACACAGGAAAGACAGGTCCACTCTATGATTCTAGTCAGCTGTGAGTTAACGACAAGGGAATCGGGATGTGATTAAGGTGCTTTGATGTTCTTTTGTTGAATCTGCCTATTTTGCCTTGTGAATCCTTGTATATATCTCATTTTTTGAACCCAAGACCACCTATATATTTTATAGGCTCAGTGTGAAATGAAAATGTAGGACTCCATGTTCAAAATCATTAGCAATTTTAAAATGACAACAACAGTCAAGCCAAACTGAGGATCCATTTAAGAACAGGATCTGTGCAGCTGCAACATCATATGCCCATGAAGCTGACCATGCTAAAAAGATGTGGTATTTATTTATAAAATCATATTTACAACTGTGTGTACCTATTCTTAGCTAGAATTATGAGGCTCATATTGAATGTTGATATATTTTGTAAATTATGAAGAATAAATAAGATAGTATAAAGAGTTGCCAAGTTTTACTAGATAATCCAATGTTGTATATTTCCTTATCTGTGAATACTAGATTATCTTCAGTACTTTCTTCTAGATCACAGTCTCACAAAAATTGATTAACAAGTAATCACTATATATTCTGTAACAGATTTTTTCTTGTAGCACAACTGTATTTGGAAACATACAAGGACTGTTGTGAGTGTGTATCTAAAGGGGAAAAAAACAGATGTGAATCAGAGATATACACTTGCAATAGTGAATGAAAAGCTCATATCATGGGAAATATTAAGTGAGAAGATTAAGGGATGAATGAGTGAGTAATAACAGGCTGGCTGATGAGCTTGTTTCGCAAGATTAAAGGAGGCTATGACCAACCTAGATAGCATATTCAAAAGCAGAGACATTACTTTGCCAACAAAGGTTCATCTAGTCAAGGCTATGGTTTTTCCTGTGGTCATGTGAGAGTTGGACTGTGAAGAAGGCTGAGCGCCGAAGAATTGATGCTTTTGAACTGTGGTGTTGGAGAAGACTCTTGAGAGTCCCTTGGACTGCAAGGAGATCCAACCAGTCCATTCTGAAGGAGATCAGCCCTGGGATTTCTTTGGAGGGAATGATGCTAAAGCTGAAACTCCAGTACTTTGGCCACCTCATGCGAAGAGTTGACTCATTGGAAAAGACTCTGATGCTGGGAGGGATTGGGAGCAGAAGGAGAAGGGAATGACAGAGGATGAGATGGCTGGATGGCATCACTGACTAGATGGACGTGAGTCTGGGTGAACTCCGGGAGTTGGTGATGGACAGGGAGGCCAGGCTTGCTGCGATTCATGGGGTCGCAAAGAGTCGGACATGACTGAGCGACTGATCTGATCTGATCTGATCTGAACAGTAAATAAATGCTGCTGCTGCTACTGCTGCTAAGTCGCTTCAGTCGTGTCCAACTCTGTGTGACCCCATAGATGGCAGCCCACCAGGCTCCCCCTTCCCTGGGATTCTCCAGGCAAGAACACTGGAGTGGGTCGCCATTTCCTTCTCCAATACATGAAAATGAAAAGGGAAAGTGAAGTCACTCAGTCATGTCCGACTCTTCGAGACCCCATGGACTGTAGCCCACCAGGCTCCTCCGTCCATGAGATTTTCCAGGCAAGACTACTGGAGTTGGGTGCCATTGCCTTCTCCATAGAGAAACAGAATTGCAGGTTGGTGGCTCAGAGGTTAAGGCGTCTGCCTGCAATGCAGGAGACCTGGGTTCGATGCCTGGGTTGGGAAGATACCCTGGAGAAGGAAATGGCAACCCACTCCAGTATTGTTGCCTGGAGAATCCCATAGACGGAGGAGCCTGGAGAGCTACAGTCCACGGGGTCGCAAAGAGTCGGACATGACTGAGCGACTTCCGTTCACTTCAGAGAAACAGAATGAACAGAGAATTGTACCGAAATTACTTTTGATTTGCTGTGATATATTTTACCATTCTGAAATAATGCTACATCCCAAAATGAGATGATATGGTCTGAGAAAAAGAGAGAACTGGAAGAGAATCAAACCGTAAATAAGATAAATGTGACAACATTTTTCTTTTACTATTTTGTTAGTATGTTTTTCCTCCTGTTTTTAATGTTTTTAACTACCTAGGGTATAGGAAAGTTCAAGCCTTTGAATCACTGAAATTAAAACAAAAAATAGTATTTTTTTTTCAATCTACCCATTTTTTTAAATTTATTTATTTTAATTGGAGGCTAATTACTTTACAATACTGTATTGGTTTTGCTACATTGACATGAATCTGCCACGGGTGTACATGCGTTCCCCATCCTGAACCCCCCTCCCACCTCCCTCCCCATACCATCCCTCTGGGTTATCCCAGTGCACCAGCCCTGAGCATCTTGTATCATGCATCGAACCTGGACTGGTGATTCATTTCACATATGATAATATACATGTTTCAAAGCCATTCTCCCAAATCATCCCACCGTCGCCCTCTCCCACAGAGTCCAAAAGACTGTTCTATACATCTGTGTCTCTTTTGCTGTCTTGCATACAGCGTTATGATTACCATCTTTCTAAATTCCATATATATGTGTTAGTATACTGTATTGGTGTTTTTCTTTCTGGCTTACTTCACTCTGTATAATAGGCTCCAGTTTCATCCACCTCATTAGAACTGATTCAAATGTATTCTTTTTAATGGCTGAGTAATACTCCATTGTGCATATGTATCACAGCTTTCTTATCCATTCATCTGCTGATGGGCATCTAGGTTGCTTCCATGTCCTGGCTATTACAAACAGTGCTGCAATGAACATTGGGGTACACATGTTTCTTTCAATTCTGGTTTCCTCGGTGTGTAAATGCCCAGCAGTGGGATTGCTGGGTCGTAAGGCAGTTCTATTTCCAGTTTTTAAAGGAATCTCCACACTGTTCTCCATAGTGGTTGTACTAGTTTGCATTCCCACCAACAGTGTAAGAGGGTTCCCTTTTCTCCACACCCTCTCCAGCATTTATTGCTTGTAGACTTTTGGATTGCAGCCATTCTGACTGGCATGAAATGGTACCTCATTGTGGTTTTGATTTGCATTTCTCTGATAATGAGTGATGTTGAGAATCTTTTCATGTGTTTGTTAGCCATCTGTATGTCTTCTTTGGAGAAATGTCTGTTTAGTTCTTTGGCCCATTTTTTGATTGGGTTGTTTATTTTTCTGGAATTGAGCTGCAGGAGATGCTTGTATATTTTTGAGATTAAATCTTTGTCAGTTGCTTCATTTGCTATTATTTTCTCCCATTCTGAAGGCTGTCTTTTCACCTTGCTTATAGTTTCCTTTGTTATGCAGAAGCTTTTAATTTTAATTAGGTCTCATTTGTTTATTTTTGATTTTATTTCCAATATTCTGGGAGATGGGTCATAGAGGATCCTGCTGTGGTTTATGTCGGAGTGTTTTGCCTATGTCCTCCTCTAGTAGTTCTATAGTTTCTGGTCTTATGTTTAGATCTTTAATCCATTTTGAGTTTATTTTTGTGTATGGTGTTAGAAAGTGTTCTAGTTTCATTCTTTTACAAGTGGTTGACCAGTTTTCCCAGCACCACTTGTTAAAGAGATTGTCTTTTCTCCATTGCATATTCTTGCCTCCTTTGTCAAAGATAAGGTGTCCATAGGTGTGTGGATTTATCTCTGGGCTTTCTATTTTGTTCCATGATCTGTATTTCTATCTTTGTGCCAGTACCACACTGTCTTGATGACAGTGGCTTTGTAGTAGAGCCTGAAGTCTGGCATGTTGATTCCTCCAGTTTCATTCTTTTTTCTCAAGATTGCTTTGGCTATTTGAGGTTTTTTGTATTTCCATACAAATTGTGAAATTATTTGTTCTAGCTCTGTGAAGAATACTGTTGGTAGCTTGATGGGGATTGCATTGAATCTATAGATTGCTTTGGGTAGTATACTCATTTTCACTATATTAATTTTTTGGTCTGTGAACATGGTATATTTCTCCATCTATTAGTGTCCTCTTTGATTTCTTTCACCAGTGTTTTATAGTTTTCTATATATAGGTGTTTTGTTTCTTTAGGTAGATATATTCCTAAGTATTTTATTCTTTTCATTGCAATGGTGAATGGAATTGTTTCCTTAATTTCTCTTTCTATTTTCTCATTATTAGTGTATAGGAATGCAAGAGATGACAATATGTAAGACAAATGCTAACAAGAATGAAAGAGGAAATTAACAATAACACAATAATAGTGGGAGTCTTGAATAACCCTCTCACACCTATGGATAGATCAACTAAACAGAAAATTACCAAGGAAACACAAACTTTAAATGATACAGTAGACCAGTTAGACCTAATTGATATCTATAGGACATTTCACCCCAAAACAATGAATTTCATCTTTTTTTCAAATGTACACGGAACCTTCTCCAGGATAGATCACATCCTGGGCCATAAATCTGCTGTTGCTGCTGCTGCTAAGTCGCTTCAGTCGTGTCCGACTCTGTGCGACCCCATAGACAGCAGCCCACCAGGCTCCGCCCTCTCTGGGATTCTCTAGGCAAGAATACTGGAGTGGGTTGCCATTTCCTCCTCCAATGCATGAAAGTGAAAAGTGAAAGTGAAGTCGCTCAGTCGTGTCCGACTCTTAGCGACCCCATGGACTGCAGCCCACCAGGCTCATCCATCCATGGGATTTTCCAGGCAAGAGTACTGGAGTGGGGTGCCATCGCCTTCTCCGGGACCATAAATCTAGCCTTGGTAAATTCAAAAAAATTGAAATCATTCCAAGCATCTTTTCTCACCACAATGCAGTAAGATTAGATCTCAATTACAGGAGAAAAACTATTAAAAATTCCAACATATGGAGGCTGAACAACACGCTGCTGAATAATCAACAAATCATAGAAGAAATCAAAAATGAAAACAAAATATGCATAGAAAAGAATGAAAATGAAAACACAACAACCCAAAACCTGTGGGACACTGTAAAAGCAGTGCTAAAGGGAAGGTTCATAGCAATACAGGCATACCTCAAGAAACAAGAAAAAAGTCAAATAAATAACCTAACTCTACACCTAAAGCAACTAGAAAAGGAAGAAATGAAGAACCCCAGGGTTAGTAGAAGGAAATAAATCTTAAAAATTAGGGCAGAAATAAATGCAAAAGAAACAAAAGAGACCATAGCAAAAATCAACAAAGCCAAAAGCTGGTTCTTTGAGAGGATAAATAAAATTGACAACCCACTAGCCAGACTCATCAAGAAACAAAGGGAGAAAAATCAAATCAATAGAATTAGAAATGAAAATGGAGAGATCACAACAGACAACACAGAAATACAAAGGATCATAAGAGACTACTATCACCAATTATATGCCAATAAAATGGACAACATGGAAGAAATGGACAAATTCTTAGAAAAGTACAACTTTCCAAAACTGAACCAGGAAGAAATAGAAAATCTTAACAGACCCATCACAAGCATGGAAATTGAAACTAATCAGAAATCTTCCAGCAAACAAAAACCCAGGTCCAGACGGCTTCACAGATGAATTCTACCAGAAATTTAGAGAAGGGCTAACACCTACCCTACTCAAACTCTTCCAGAAAATTGCAGAGGAAGGTAAACTTCCAAACTCATTCTATGAGGCCACCATCACCCTAATAACAAAACCTGACAAAGATGCCACAAAAAAAGAAAACTACAAGCCAATATCACTGATGAACATAGATGCAAAAATCCTTAACAAAATTCTAGCAATCAGAATCCAACAACACATTAAAAAGATCATACATCATGACCAAGTGGGCTTTATCCCAGGGATGCAAGGATTCTTCAATATCCTCAAATCAATCAATGTAATACACTGCATTAACAAATTGAAAAATAAAAACCATATGATTATCTCAATAGATGCAGAGAAAGCCTTTGACAAAATTCAACATCCATTTATGATAAAAACCCTCCAGAAAGCAGGAATAGAAGGAACATACCTCAACATAATAAAAGTTGTATATAACAAACCCACAGCAAACATTATTCTCAATGGTGAAAAATTGAAAGCATTTCCCCTAAAGTCAGGAACAAGACAAGGGTGTCCACTCTCACCACTACTATTCAACATAGTTTTGGAAGTTTTGGCCACAGCAGTCAGAGCAGAAAAAGAAATAAAAGGAATCCAAGTTGGAAAAGAAGAAGTAAAACTATCAACTGTTTGCAGTTGACATGATCCTCTACATAGAAAACCCTAAAGACTCCACCAGAAAATTACTAGAGCTAATCAATGAACATAGTAAAGTTGCATGATATAAAATCAACACACAGAAATCTCTTGCACTCCTATCTATCCATTTTTATACATGCTTTCTTTATAACTGACTAAATATCTAATAACTACATTCCAAAACCTTTAGGTTTCTCCCAAGTATTCCAACAGTAAACTTTTTCCTACTTGCCATCTTTTCATTGTTTATTGGATTTTCCAAACTGCCACGTAAGTAAGCTTTACAGTATCCAGGTCTGTTCAAACCAGACATAATTTAAAGTTTGTTTTACTAGCCTACAAAGAAATTAAAATTATCATTAAGATTATCTACAGCTTACCTTTTCTTCATCTTTCAGTATTTTCACTCAATCACTTCACGTCCCAGTCATACAAAACTACTCACAATTCCACAAACATTTCATGTACCTTCTAGTCCCCAGACATTTGATTAATATACCTCTGCTTAGAATGTTATATTCCACTTCACCATTCAGCAACTACCTTTACTCTAAAGAGTACACAAATATCATCTCCTTTTTAGATACTTCCTTGATGAGTTTTGAAGAAGAGTGAGTCCTGTGGTTTTCATGATAATTGTACTAATATCATCTGTTACTAGTCAACTTTGCTGTGGAAACAAACCGCCCTATACTTTTTTCTTTAAAAAAAAAGAAAACCAGTTTTCGTTCTTGCTCATATTTTGTGAGGGTTGTGAATTGTCTGCAACTCTGCATCAGGCAGCAGTCTGTTACAGACCTACCCTCCTTGTTTTCTTCCTTTAGATTTCAGGGAGGTTGTTTTTTTTTTTTTTTTTTTTTTCCCCCATAAAGAGATTAGAAAATGTCCATTAATGGAAAATTAGAGTTAGTTTAACTTTAGAAAAGAAATAGTCAGTAGAGTCCTGTCTGAATGGGTGACTTGTAAAGCCAATATCTGAGGAACAAGGATGAGCCATCTTTATGAATATGGATGAAAAAAACATTTCAGGCAGAGATAATAATGATAACAAATATAAGAGTTCTAAGACAGGAACCAGCCTGGACTGCATCACTGGAGAGGAACAGAATGAGAAGAGTGAGAGATGAAGTAGAACAGGTTATTAAGGGTCATCCTCTCCCTCCCTCCCTCTCTCTCTCTCCCTCTTAAAATCAGAATAAGGATTTTGTGTGTTATACTAATTGTGATAGAAAGGCATTGGATAGTTTTAAGCTGGTGTGATGAATGTGATGTATGTTTAAAGAATATGTTCTATATGTTACAGGAATACTGGCTGCTAGGTAGTAAATGCATTATGATGAGGCAAGAGAAAGGCAAACATGTAGAGGCAGGAGGAAGCAGTTAGTAAGCTGTTGCAATTGTCCAGGCAAGAGGTGAAAGTGAAGTGAAAGTCGCCCAGTCGTGTCTGACTCTTTGTGACCCCACGGACTATACAGTCCATGGAATTCTCCAGGCCAGAATACTGGAGTGGGTAGCCTTTCCCTTCTCCAGGGGATCTTCCCAACCCAGGGATCGAACCCAGGTCTCCTGCATTGCAGGCGGATTCTTTACCAGCTGAGCAAGAGGTAATCGTGGCTTATACTGAGGTGGTGGCAGTGGACCTAGAGTATGTGAGGAAGTGTGAACCCTTGACAAGAACAGTTCATCTTCTTCACTGAGAGAAGGGTGTTACATATATTGGTTGTGACAACATGGGGACCTTCTCTTACCAACTGCTTGTACTTTCTAAATTATGTGACAAAGCCAACAACTGAATGTCAGTCAGAGAATTTCTTCAAACTAGAAATCCTAAGAAAGAGAAACTTAACATAGTTACTTTGGGGAGAAAGAAAAACAATTTCAGGGAAGTGTACCAGAACTGCCAGGCAGTGTTCAAGACTCATCTGAGGTTTGTCACCAAGGATCTGCCATGAAATAAATCAATGTGGTTTTGTGTCTTTCATCATCAAAGTTTAGTTTTCCTGAAACTGATAATCCCAGGCTTGTATATAAAAGAGGAAGGAAAGATGAGAGGGTTAGAAATATTTACAGAGGAAGGGATTAAGGGAGGTGAATAACAGTGAGGTGCTTTTATCCATTCAGGTTACTATAATAAAAATATCATAAACTGGATGGCTTACAAACAGAAAACGTTAGTTTTTCAGAGTTCTGCTGTCTGAGAAGTCCAAGATCATGGAGCTGGCAGATTCAGTGTTGGGTGAAAAAACCATGTTCCTCACTGGCTGCCATCTTCCCATCATAGCCTCACATGGTGGAAGAGGGCAAGAGAGCTTTCTTGGGCTTCTTTCATAATGGCAATAATCCCACTCATGACTGCTCTGACTTCATGAGCTAATCACCTTCCAAAGGCTCCATTTCCTCATACTGTTAATTTGGGCATTAAGAGTTCAACACATGAGTTTTTGAAAGGATACAAACATTTAATATATGGCAAAAGGAAAGGATAGGATTAATTGATTGGCCATCTCAATGGAATTTTTAAAAAGTTGAAAAAAATGCTATACCAGTGAGCTATAAAACTAGGAAATATAGGTCACAGTGTTGAAGGTATAAATTTGAGACTTTTCTAGTAGTCACGCTATTGGGTAAACCATCAGTCAGTGAAGAGAAGTAGCCAGAGGGTAAGAAGGTGAAAGTGACCATGAGGCAAAGCAGATGGTTAAATCTCACAGCATTGGCTTTAAAAAAGCTAAGAGAAAAGAGTTTGGAAACAAATTTGAAGTCGGAGAAGGAAGGCAAGAGAGCATTGACTCTCTCATCCAGACCCTGAGGCACAGGGAGTTTAAGGAAAGAAATGATCATCCCTGTAAAGAACTGCATGGAAAATAGTAACATTAGGATAATGTTTAAGAAAATAGGGGCTATTGATGATTATAGGTCATAAACTCAACATAATAGTGGAAATGTTCAGAAGGGAGAAAAATATCTCTGAATAACTGAATCAATGAAGTCAATGCCTAAATAATCTTGAGGGTAGTATTATGGCACTGATACTTCAAAAGATTTAAATAAAGAAGGATTTGAATGTTTGACAGGAATTAGGGACCTGTGGAATCATAGGAGGTAAAACATCTTTCTAGGGTTCCTAATCTGTAGGTTTATAGAACTGACAAAGATTTAGATTTTTTTTTTTTACCCGTTATTTTGGAGAACTCATTTGGTTCTGTAACAGTTGATTATATGTCTGATTTTTCCAAATGTGAAGTTTAGGATGTTTCTTAAAGGGATCTTATGGGTTGGGTCATTCTGTATATTTTCCAGTAAGAATTTCTATTAATTATGTGTTTTTAAATTAATATGCTCTAATTAATGCACCTATCCTTCTTGAATGACTGAATAAAAATTATTTAAGATGGCAGAAATCTTTTATACATCCCAGGGCTTTGCTGTAACTTTCATGATGTCTGAACAGACTTATTTAAAAGTAAGTCAAGCAGTCAAAACCAGTAAGACAGCTGGGTCTACTAAACACTTGCATTTGCATTTCAATAATTCTTAATATCTAAAACACAGTGTTTCAACAAATTCCAGATGGTTTACAATCTGTTTTTCTTGTTGAATTATTTTTTTTTAATTTGGAAATATTTTAAACATATAAAGATGCATAAAAAATAACATAAAATAGACATGTGATTGGTTTCTCCCTAGATTTAACAGTTATTAACATTTTGCCCTACTCGCTTCAGAGGCTTCTCTTCTTAATAAGGTATTAAAGATAGAGCTAAATACTCCCTATTCTTTTTCCCCAGCCTTACTAATATGTGATTGACAATAGCATTGTGTAATCTTCAGGTCTGTAATGATTCACTACACATGTTTTCTTTTAAATGTTTAGCACGATAAGGTTAGCACATCTTTCATCTCACATAAGTACATTTTCACTGTTGCCATGATGAGAATATTAAAACTTTATTCTCATAGCAATTTTGATTATACAATATAGTATTATTAATGCTAGTCACTATGCTGTAACTTACATGCCTGAAATGTATTCATTTTATAACTGAATGTATTGATAGACCAAAATCTCCCATTGCCCTAAACCTCAACCCCTGCCAACTACTGTTATTCTCTCTATTTTTACTAGTTTGACATTTTTAGATTCCACATATAAGTGAAATTATACAGTATTTGTCTTTCTTTGATCGACTTATTTCGCTGTTTTTCCACGGTTTCCTTCCTTTGTTCCTGTGCCAAACTCTCTGTGAGGTCCTGGAACTTTAGAAATATCCAAGTTGTAGTCTCAGCCCTGAATGTGCTGCACAGGGTGTCACTCTGCAGGAATGCAAGAATCAGGCTCATTTGGTTTTAATTGCCTAATCTAACTTCTTATGTTTACTAAGGAGTTACAGCAGTGTCATTTCTCACCCCCACTGCTATTTTCAGTTAGCCATTATTCTTTTTGAAATCTTTACGAAATCAATAGACCTTTCTGAAGGGCCATTCTTCTTGGTATGAAAACAAATGCATCTCCATTCCTCTTGAAAATGTTAAGATTTATCTCTAGAAAGTTATTTTAATGTGCTAGAGAGATCTTTTAAATCAGAAACTATTGGATTTTTCATTCCAAATATTTTACTTGTTAAGCAAAGCAATTCCACAAAAATTTCAGAGGGAAAAAAAAAGAAGTTACAGTTTTATGAGTTGCTTAATTCAGGTCCAAAATCATAAAATCATAAATGCAGTGGCAGGAAAGTACTTCACATTGTTCACAGGTATTAACAGATGTGATGGATAAGACCATCCTTTTTTCATGTGATCAACCATTGTTGTTGTTTAGTCACTAAGTCGTGTCCAACTCTTTGTGACCCCATGGACTATAGACTTCCAGGCTCCTCTGTCCATGGGATTTCCCTAAAGGAATACTGGAGTGGGTTGCCATTTCCTTCACCAGGGGATTTTCCCAACCCAGGGATTGAACCCACATCTCCTGCATTGCAGGCAGATTCTAAACCACCGAGCCACCAGGGAAGCCAGTTATCAACCATAGTTTGCACATATTTTCCCCTCAAAGCTAATTTTGTATGCACAAGCAAGCATAAGCAAAAGATTCTCTCACAAGTAACTTTATCTGGACGTGAATAGAAATATTTGGATTGCCTTGGTTTCCCATCTAACTTCCTTAAACTTACCGATATTGGATTTCAGCTTTCTCTCTTTCACTCCATTCTCCAAGGCAGTATATTTATATTTATATAAATATACAATCTTTATATTTAAGATGAATGTTAAACATTAATTTCCCTCATGACAAGCTCTCTTGATACTGCAAGGTTTCTGTTTCACTTTATTATCTCCTTCCTCTCCTTTACCTCCAAGTGTTCTCTCTACTTTGGGTGTTTTCCTCTGTTCATACCAATCCTCAAGTTTTGCCTTCCTCAGCCAAAAATATAAAAATGATCTGTTTTGAATCTGTACCCTTCTCCCTCTGTCGTCATCACCTTTGTTCTCTTTCTCTTGCCAGTCATGCCTACACTTTAAATTTCTAGTAATCCCCACCCCTGCCCCAACATTCCACAGCCCACTTGGTGCTTTATACGAGCTACTCTATTGAACCAAATCGTTTTCATTATGTCAACAAAGGCATTTTGTTGTTTTCAGTTGCCCAGTCTTGCCCGACTCTTTGCAACCCCATGGACTGCAGCAAGCCAGGCCTCTCTGTCCCTCACCATTTCCAAGAGTTTGCTCAAGTTCATGTTCATTGTACCGGTGATGCTGTCCAGCCATCTCATCCTCTGATGACCTCTTCTCCCTCTGCCCTCGATCTTTCCCAGCATGAGGGAATTTTCCAATGAGTCATCTGTGTACGTCAGATGACCAAAATACTGGAGCTTCAGCATCAGTCCTTCCATTGAATATTCAGGGTTGAGCTCTCTTAAAATTGACTGATTTGATCTCCTTGCTGTCCAATGGACTCTCAGGAGTCCCGTATACTAAGGCATCCCATGTACTAAATTCAATGAATTCTCTATAATCCTTGTCCACATTGACAGTACTGGACTCCAGTGACCAGTTTTTCTCTCCTTAAACTTACTATTCTGTTGAGTTCAATAGCATCCTTTCTTTTCCAATTTCCATTTTAATTATTCACTCTAAGCCTCTGTCATTAAATTTCTTACTCTGCCTACCCTTGGTATCCTTCTGAGCTATTTTCCATCACTATGCCTTTCTCACTTCTGTTCCACTTCATAGTTTTAATTAGGATCTATGTATGCTGCAGCTAAGTCGCTTCAGTCATGTCCGTCTCTGTGCGATCCCATAGACGGCAGCCCACCAGGCTCCCCGTCCCTGGGATTCTCCAGGCAAGAACACTGGAGTGGATTGCCATTTCCTTCTCCAATGCATGAAAGTGAAAAGTGAAAGTGAAGTTGCTCAGCCATGTCTGACTCTTCGCGACCCCATGGACTGCAGCCTACAAGGCTCCTCCGTCCATGGGATTTTCTAGGCAAGAGTACTGGAGTGGGGTGCCATCACCTTCTCCGAGGATCTATGTATAAATGACTTTAAAATCTGTAAATTTAGCCCTGATATTCCTCCAAGTTCTATACACATGTACTTTGTCCACAGGATATTCTCAATAGTCCAAAGACATACTCATTTCAGAATGTTCAAGTTATCAATATACTTCCCTTCCTTATCTTAAAATTAATTTTTCATTATAATTCTCATATGAATGATCGACACCACCTAGCAATCCAAACTCAAGCCTGGAAATTATTATTTACTCTTTTAACCTCTTCCCTCCATACTAAAACATTTATTCATTCTGATCAATTTTGTGTCCCCAATTTTTTAAAATATATTTGTTTTTGCCATTTTCACTGCCACTTCGTTGTCACCATTGCTCTAGGATTTGTCTGTATCTCCAGTGCTGCTTGGTATAACATATCACAATTTTGTGTTTAAGTGCCTTTATCACTTTACCTTCCTTTTGAGCTATCATCAAAGACTTATTTCTCTAGTCCCTGGAGAACTTCCTCTATGTTTTCCATAACAAATATTGCTAAAGTCTTGTACTTATTGACAGAATCTTCTCCTTTTTATGATGTAATAACAAATCATAATTTAAAATACATGTTAAGTTACATGTTACATAAAGACCTATGCTAAATTGCTCAGCCTTTTGCCTTGAGCTGTGTTGTGCCTGGTTTTGCCCGACTCTTTGTGGCCCCATGGGCTGTAAGCCCACCAGGCTTCTCTGCCCATGGAATTTTCCAGACAAGAATACTGGAGTGGATTGCCATTTCCTATTCCAGAGTATTTTTCTGACTCGGAGATTGAACCCGAACCTCTTGTGCCTCATGCATTGGCAGGCAGATTCATAACCACTAATACTACCTGGGAAGCCCCTCAAAGACCTATAAGATATAAATACACATGAAATTGCAAGATTTTAAAAAATCTTATATTCAGACCTGCTAAATTCACAATTCTAATTACCACTGCATTAATATTTGGGAAATTTATTTCTATTCAGCTTTTTTAGGTATAATTAAAGAATGGTTTGGAATTTTAATTGCTTTCTACCTAAGAAATAGGTCTCCCTGATCATGTTTCTGGGTACATATTGACATTGCTTCCACAAAGGGTGTAGCAATAGAGTGACAGGAGAACTGCCACCCATTGCAGAAGACGAATCTTCTGCTGGTTTCTGAGATGTATATTCTTGGGAACAATGGGCTGTTGCTCTGACACAGACAATCCCATATTATCATTTATTCAGAAAAATACTATCCACGGCAGGAAGAAACTAGAAAGAACTAATTACAGTTGTGAGGCCACATTCTAGAGACAATTAGCACATCACGGAGCATGGGGGGCGGGGCGTATATTGTACATCAAATGCCTGATGGGGTAACGTGAGAAGCCTTGCATTTGAGAAATGCTTGAGAAAAGTTTGAGAAAGGTAAAGTAAAGTTTATCTTTTCATTACCTGTGTTATCTCAAAGGTAAAGTTTAATAAAATGGCAGAAGTCTTAAGAGTTATAAATGGTCACTTAAAGTGGTCTTTCTTTAAAAGAAATCTTAATAACAACAAAAAAAGGAAACATGAATATAAGAAAAGAAAATCTTATGAGATCTTTGGATAGAAAATCTTAATATATAGTAAAAATAGAAACATGAGAAGACTCCTGCTTTATTCTAACCTAGTAATAGCACTCCTCATTTTACTGAAGTTTCAACCATAAAAGTAACAATAATATGAATTGACAATTATATATGTCATGCTGCTGCTGCTAAGTCGCTTCAGTCATGTCCGACTCTGTGCGACCCCATAGACGGCAGCCCACCAGGCTCCCCCGTCCCTGGGATTCTCCAGGCAAGAACACTGGAGTGGGTTGCCATTTCCTTCTCCAATGCATGAAAGTGAAAAGTGAAAGTGAAGTCGCTCAGTTGTGTCCGACTCCTAGCGACCCCATGGACTGCAGCCTACCAGGCTCCTCCGTCCATGGGATTTTCCAGGCAAGAGTACTAGAGTGGGGTGCCATTGCCTTCTCTGATATATGTTATATAAATCACCTTTACCTTTTCTCATCATCCTCATAGCAAACCTGGAGATTAAGGTAAATAGATAGATAATAGATAAGGCAGATATTAGTTACCTGGATTATAAGGATTTGAAGGGAGAAAGACAGCCTCAGAGAGATTGAATATTTTGGTCAAAGTCTAGTAGCTTATAAGTGATAGAACTACAACTTGATTTCAGCCCTTCTGACCCCCAATTCCATGCCCCTTTTCTTTCTATTAAGTGACAGAGCCTGACTAACAGTTACCTTCAAGGCTTTGTACTCTAAGAGAAAATTTAGCCTCATAAATATTTCTCACTCCAAGGAATAGCAAAGGTCAGCTGATTCAGTGTGTTCTGTTGATCTGACCTGTCAGCATATTACCTGAGTGCTTCCAAATCTGAGGAAGCTTGACCATAAATAAATAACATCCCAAACAAGGCTTACCCAAGAATGGCTTCTCTAGAACTCTAACGATGCTGATGCAGCCAATTATGGAAGAGACTCCTGCTCCAATGAAATGATGTTCTTCTTTATTATTACTAAGATAAAGCTACATAAGTGATGCCTCATGGCACTAGTAGTGAAGAGATTACATGCTGATCTAAAAAAAATTCACAGCAGTTATTTCTTTTTCTTTCTTTTTTATATACGCTGCTTGTTTAGTGTGTTTAATTTTTAGTTGGATGACATTATGGATGAACCACACTGAATTTGATCCTTGTTTCAAGTGCTCATTATTTTACCAGAAATAAAATGCTGCAAAATTAGTCAGTGGCAAATGTTACTCTGTTTTTACCAGGGTATGTGGCCCTGAAGGGCAAGGGGAGAAACTCTAAAATCAAGAGGGGCCTCCTGGATTGTTGAATTTATTATACTAAATAGTTATATCCTACTGGTTAGTTTTCTCCAGTTTCTCTAAGAGTCTCTTCTCCTATTTCAAATGTTACCATGCAGGTGAAAATCGCTGACACTGCTGCCTTCCTTGCGAAGTGGTCCCATATTGTCCCTGCAATGAGTCATCATTCCCTGTTCTACCCCTTAACCCACACATACCATGCAGATTTTCTGTATAAGAGAATATGTTCATTATTACTTGTGTCTGCATTTTCTCTACTACATTGATTGACTGAATTATGTCTGTACCTTTATATCTTCAATACCTTCTGTGGTAATCAGTCCAGTATCATGCACTGCCGGGAGCCAGCGTGAGGAACTCTGCCCATGGCAAAGGTCATGAGGAAGGAGGCTCGGCATATGCAAAGGTGGCATCGAGCCTCAGGAGTCCCCCTGGAAATTCTCAAGCATCTAACCCCAAAACCAGAGTCTGCCTACTTTACTGCTTTGTGCTCTCACCTACACCTCTGACTTTACGGGGGGCTGTCCCCCACCACCTCTTTCGGAGAAGGAGTTAACTTACAGCTCCAGTTAATAATAATTCCTGGGCGTGACAGGAGTGTTCCAACTTACAAACTCCTCTGAAGGTTCTCTAGCCTGCCTGACAGGCCTGTCTGGCCACATGTGATTGTTCACAGCCTCCCAACCATGAGAGGCACGAGATGCTTTAAACCTTCTAAAAACAGGTTCTTTAGAGAAGTTAGAAAACTATTAGTATAGTATAGTGGGCTGATTAAAAATTGTATTGGTGAAGGGTTTTTCATTTGTTGAGCCAATGTTTGCTGCTAAGTCTCCACATCCCCTGCCCTTATACACATTAATAAATATATAGAAGAAATAAGTATTTGCCTTTGATATTAACCATGTTAGACCTTAGGCTAAGCAAATTCTTTCCTTAATTAAAACCCACTACATCCTCACCCTATAAGAATGTAACTTTATCTGGTACCTTCGGAAGGTGGCGTCTGTTTTAAAAACAATCATCCCTGGAGAAATAAGTGTTCTGGTTGACTGACCGCTGTCACAAGGAGAGGGTCATAAATTGTCAGCAGGCCCCCTGGCCAGAAGATGATGTAACACCCCTAAGACCTTTGTATGAAGCACCTGATTTTGATAAGTCAGGACTGCTGACCCCACGTGACTTTTGTATAACATCTCAGTGTATAAAAACAGACCCTGGAAAAATAAAAAATGGGATCAGTTCCTCGAAAGACTGGTCTCCCCATGTCGTTCTTTTTTTCACCTTCTGGCTGAATCACCATCTGGAATGTGGAGGCTCGTCAAGCCTACTAATTATGCCTGGGCTTCTAAGATCTGACCAGGGAGGCCTTAGTATTTCTCCTTCGGGAGAATGGGAGGACGCCTGCGGCCTACGTAGGTGATGTAAATTCCTTATTTTGGAATTTTACTAGCTTTCCACGTAAATCAAGTTATTCAGCCTCTTTTCTCCCTGAATTTTCCTACTGAGCTATCCTCATTCTATTACTCTTTATATCTCTAATTAATATTTAATTAAAGCCAGTGTATTCACCGATGCCATCTCTCCTTGGAATTTCCCTGGATCCACTGGGGCTGGACCCCGGCAATGCATGTTGTTGATCCTCCATAAGTGTCTGTTGTGTGCGTTAAATGAAAAATGGTGTCATACTTCTAAAATATGTGACTATTACTTGAATCTCAACTAGCCTGATTTATATCTCTGTTTTTATTGATGAGATTTATGAAGGATTTCTCAGTCCTTTCTTGAGGTTCTATTGTTTTCCACTCAGTTCTTAGTGTGTGCACATCCATTAGAGAGAGCCTTTAGAAAGGCAAGAATAAGAGGCAAAAGGATACTAATGAACTTATTTACAAAACAGAAATAGACTCACAGACTTAGAAAGCAAATTTACAGCTGGCAAACAGGAAGTGGGAGGAGGGATAAGTTAGGACTTTGAGATTAACAGGTACACACTGCTATATATAAAATAGATTTTAAAAAAACAAGGACCTACTGTATAACACAGGGAACTATGTAGTATCTTGTACTAACCTATAGTGGAAAAGAATCTGAACAATATTCTTTTACATATAACTTAATCATTTTGCTGTACAGCTGAAACTAACATTGTAAATCAACTGTACTTCAATTTAAAAAATTGTTTAAAAAAGAATAAGAGGCACACGCATTTGACTAGTTCTGGAGACACAAATTCATATTTCTGCAACTCTCCATGGTATATAGTACCCTACAGTAAATATACTACTTATTGTTTTTGCCATCTACCATATCAACCTGCAACTCTGTAATTTGTACATGCCATTAACTTTTGAATGAAGCAGTTTTTTTCTCTCCTTTCAGTGATTTTTCTATTTCAAAACAGCTCAGATATTATCTCCTGTGCAAAATCCTCCTTTATTCCTAAGAATTAAGGAGTTATACTACTCTTCGTGCTGTCAGAGCACTCTGGAGGTGTGTCTGTTATAAGATTCTTTTATACTTTTGGTTTTGCATGCATACCTGTGTCCTCCCTAGACTATGAGTTCCTCTGGGACTTACATTCTTTCTATCTATAATGCCAGGCTCTTCCATTGGACCTAACACAAAGTTAATACTCAGTAACTACTCATTAATAATAAATTGGTTAGTTTTAATAACAGAAATTATTTATAATCTTTATGCACAAAGCATCTTACCAAGTACGAATAGAAAATAAAAATGACTCAAACAAAGCCAAATTCTGGGAAAACTTTCATTAGGGGGACAAGGCAGATGAACATGGAAAGAATAATCAGAACCTGATGTGTGCCTTAAAACATGACAATTTCCATGGACAGAGAGGGAGTGAGGAGAGGAGTAGCAGAGACAAGGCCATTCCAGAATGAGCAAGCAGCAGGTTACCACAGGAAACTTTACTAAAGTGAATTAAAGATAAACTCTATTAAATGTAAATAAAGCTGCATGCCTTAAAAGAAACAATGCATAAAGGATTAAAGTAGATTAAAATTAGAGACTACCCTCTGAGAGCCCAAATGTGCTTAGTGTTGTTTGAAATTAACTTAATGTACAAAAATTGAAATGCATGTCAAGGAAAAGAGAGTAGCATTTGGCTGGCATGTTTTACCCTCTCTCATTTAAAACAGCAAGTAACTGGGCATACAGTCACCCTGTAGCATGAATTTGTATTATTAATTGTACCCATAATTCGGATTTATGATTAGAGCTTAAATTGAATGTCTGCAGTGGAATTATGATTCACACTTGACCTCATGTTTTAAGCACTAAATTAAAAGATGCTTACTCCTTGGAAGAAAAGTTATGACCAACCTAGATAGAATATTCAACAGCAGAGACTTTAATTTGCCAATAAAGGTCCGTCTAGTCAAGGCTATGGTTTTTCCTGTGGTCATGTATGGATGTGAGAGTTGGACTATGAAGAAAGCTGAGTGCCGAAGAATTGATGCTTTTGAACTGTGGTGTTGGAGAAGACTCTTGAGAGTCCTTTGGAGTGCAAGGAGATCCAACCAGTCCATTCTGAAGGAGATCAGTCTTGGGATTTCTTTGGAAGGAATGATGCTAAAGCTGAAACTCCAGTACTTTGGCCACCTTATGGGTAGAGTTGACTCATTGGCAAAGACTCTGATGCTGAGAGGGCTTGGGGGCAGGAGGAGAAGGGGACGACAGAGGATGAAATGGCTGGATGGCATCACTGACTCTATGGACATGAGTCTGAGTGAACTCTGGGAGTTGGTGATGGACAGGGAGGCCTGGTGTGCTGCGATTCATGGGGTCGCAAAGAGTTAGACAAGACTGAGTGACTGAACTGAACTGAGAGTAGGAACCTCAGTGAAGGGCAGGATGAAATCTGCCCCCTCCTTTGAACTTCAGAATGGTACAATGACTAACTCTCTGATCTTCTGGAGAAGTAGAAGTTCTTGCTGTGGCCAGGAGGCATCAGAAGATATGGGTTACTGACACGTGGAAGTATCAAAAAATGGTCAGCATATTGTATATCAGTGACCTAGTAGAGAAACTGCAGAGAAGGACCCAGAACATACAGAAAGTCACAGTAGAACTTAAAAAATTCTGCATATGGAGAATATAATGAGATAGAAAAGCAGGAGTCAGAGAGTGACTTCATAGACTGGTGGATCTAGAAAAGATTGAGACATTGGATAAAAACAGCAACTGAGCAAGTGGAGGAGGAGCAACTAGAAACTGTTCTATTGGGGAGCTTTTCCAGAAGGCAGTCTCAACAGCTATGTCTGGGTACACTTGGGGTATGCCAAAAATTGTTACCAGTAAAGTATCAAACTTATTAAGTTATTTATTTTGTAAATAAAGTATATATGTGTGTCTGTGTTTATGCTTAAAATAACATCACACTCAAAGATTTGCCTTCTAGTAGTGTCTTAGTGAGGTTTGTGACATTGTACAGGAGACAGGGATCAAGACCATCCCCATGGAAAAGAAATGCAAAAAAGCAAAATGGCTGTCTGGGGAGGCCTTACAAATAGCTGTGAAAAGAATAGAAGCAAAAAGCAAAGGAGAAAAGGAAATATATAAACATCCGAATGCAGAGTTCCAAAAAATAGCAAGAAGAGATAAGAAAGCCTTCTTCAGTGATCAATGCAAAGAAATAGAGGAAAACAACAGAAAGGGAAAGACTAGAGATCTCTTCAAGAAAACCAGAGATACTGAAGGAACATTTCATGCAAAGATGGGCTCGATAAAGGACAGAAATGGTATGGACCTAACAGAAGCAGAAGATATTAAGAAGAAATGGCAAGAATACACAGAAGAACTGTACAAAAAAGATCTTCACGACCCAGATAATCATGATGGTGTGATCACTGACCTAGAGCCAGACATCCTGGAATGTGAAGTCAAGTGGGCCTTAGAAAGCATCACTACGAACAAAGCTAGTGGAGGTGATGGAATTCCAGTTGAGCTATTTCAAATCCTGGAAGATGATGCTGTGAAGATGCTGCACTCAATATGTCAGCAAATTTGGAAAACTCAGCAGTGGCCACAGGACTGGAAAAGGTCAGTTTTCATTCCAATCCCAAAGAAAGGCAATGCCAAAGAATGCTCAAACTACCGCACAATTGCACTCATCTCACATGCTAGTAAAGTAATGCTCAAAATTCTCCAAGCCAGGCTTCAGCAATACATGAACTGTGAACTTCCAGATGTTCAAGCTGGTTTTAGAAAAGGCAGAGGAACCAGAGGTCAGATTACCAACATCCGCTGGATCATGGGAAAAGCAAGAGAGTTCCAGAAAAACATCTATTTCTGCTTTATTGACTATGCCAAAGCCTTTGACTGTGTGGATCACAAGAAATTGTGGAAAATTCTTCAAGAGATGGGAATACCAGACCACCTGATCTGCCTCTTGAGAAATTTGTATGCAGTTCAGGAAGCAACAGTTAAAACTGGACATGGAACAACAGACTAGTTCCAAATAGGTAACGGAGTACGTCAAGGCTGTACATTGTCACCCTGCTTATTTAACTTCTATGCAGAGTACATCATGAGAAACGGTGGACTGGCAGAAACACAAGCTGGAATTAAGATTGCTGGGAGAAACATCAATAACCTCAGATATGCAGATGACACCACCCTTATGGCAGAAAGTGAAGAAGAACTAAAGAGCCTCTTGATGAAAGTGAAAGAGGAGAATGAAAAAGTTGGCTTAAAGCTCAACATTCAGAAAACGAAGATCATGGCATCTGGTCCCATCACTTCATGGGAAATAGATGGTGAAGCAGTGGAAACAGTGTCAGACTTTATTTTTCTGGGCTCCAAGATCACTGCAGATGGTGACTGCAGCCATGAAATTAAAGACACTTACTCCTTGGAAGGAAAGTTATGACCAACCTAGATAGCATATTCAAAAGCAGAGACATTACTTTGCCAACAAAGGTTCGTCTAGTCAAGGCTATAGTTTTTCCTGTGGTCATGTATGGAGGTGAGAGTTGGACTGAGAAAAAGGCTGAGCACCGAAGAATTGATGCTTTTGAACTGTGGTGTTGGAGAAGACTGTTGAGAGTCCCTTGGACTGCAAGGAGATCCAACCAGTCCATTCTGAAGGAGATCAGCCCTGGGATTTCTTTGGAAGGAATGATGCTAAAGCTGAAACTCCAGTACTTTGGCCACCTCATGGGTAGAGTTGACTCATTGGCAAAGACTCTGATGCTGAGAGGGATTGGGGGCAGGAGGAGAAGGGGACGACAGAGGATGAGATGGCTGGATGGCATCATTGACTCGACAGATGTGAGTCTCAGTGAACTCTGGGAGTTGGTGATGGACAGGGAGGCCTGGCGTGCTGCGATTGATGGGGTTGCAAAGAGTTGGACACGACTGAGCGGCTGATCTGCTCTGAGTGTCTTAGTGATCTTCCCTGGCAGCTCAGCTGGTGAAAAATCCACCTGTAATGCAGGAGACCCCAGTTCGATTCCTTGGCTGGGAAAATCTATTGGAGAAAGAATAGGCTACCCACTCCAGTATTCTTCGGCTTTCCTGGTGGCTCAGATGGTATAGAATCTGCCTGCAATGCGCGAGACCAGGGTTCAGTCCCTGGATTGGGAAGATCCCCTGGATGAGAGCATGGCAATCCACTCTGGTATTCTTGCCTGGAGAATCACCATGGACAGAGGAGCCTGGTGGGCTACAGTCCATGGGGTCACAAAGAGTTGGACAAGACTAAGCACAGCACAAGGTCCAGGATAGAGGAAATGTTGCCAAATTATCCCTGGAATACTGCTTTTAACTGTATCAGTGGTTCTTAGCATGAGGTATTCAGACCTCACTGAATGGGTGGAGCACCTCCCATCGTTACCCACCAAGGTCCTTGGACTCCTTAATCAATAGAAATTGATAAGAGGCCAGACAAAGAATTCAGGCAAAGCTTTACTATGACTCTTGCTGCAATGCTGCAGCATGAAGGAGAAACAGGTGCCTTTGCTCTCACCAAGAGGTGAGGTGACCTGGTCCCTTAAATGTGGTGAGAGTGTAGGGGTGGATTGGTGGGCCAGGCAGGATGGGTGGCTTAGGTGGTCTGGCCACCCCCCTGGACATACTTTGTGCAGGGATCATGCACTGTACCCTACTTTTGCCCTCAGAACCTCAGAAGCGGCAGTTACATTTTGGTCTTTCTGTATCTCGTTCATAATTCACCCCAACTGCTCATACTTGCAGTTATTTTTAGTCCCTTATAGTTTCTTTATATTCTGTTCTTGAGGAGATGTTTGTCCAGGAACAAGTAGGGCAGTAAAGGGCCCAGGTCCCAGGTCCTAGCCTGCATTAACATCACCTGGGAACTTGTTAAAAATGCAAATTCTCAGGCAGATATTATGAATCAGAAAATTTAGGAGTGGGGATCATCAATCCATGCAGTAATAAACCCTCCTGGTGATCCAGATGCAATAAAATGTTTGAGAACCATTGATTTATAAGTCTGTAGTCACCGCATAATGTACATGTACATTGACATACCTGTAAAAAGTGTTTTTGAAGTCATACCCCAAATTTAAACATATAACAATATTAGTTTTATTCTCTGAAGAATTCACTTGTGCTTCTTAAAACTCTGGATAAACCCATGTAGATACCAGCCTCTTTTTGCATCTGTAACTGAAGTTCACTATTCTTTTCTTTGATGAAATGACCCCCTGGAGAACAAGAGGAGGAACATAGCAATCATGATTTTCTGGTACAATTGTCTCACTCAACACAAGGACAATTTGCCATTAATAAACCTAATGGCATTAGAGGCCCAGATTTTATGAGTGGGCTCCTCAGCCAATTCCAGAGTTCCAGCACTTAGATGTGCAAAGCAAAATATGATTAATAAAAGGGGTTTTATAATATTTTAATGAAAATCTTCCAGTGAAAAGTTTCTTAAAACTTTCTGATTAGAAAAAAAAAAAGAAAAAAAAATAGTCTCCAGAAAACCTGAGGCTTACTTCAATTATAAAATCAATTTTTTCCTTTATCCAAACAACCACATAAAGCCAAAGTCTAATGATGAAAACCAAAAACTATTATGGCCTAAAAAAATGAGCATACAAGCATAGCTCTATGTGAGCAGTAACACAGGATAGCAAACACATTTAAAATTCCATAAAAGTTTCCTGTGGGTACACTGTGCTAAATGAAGTCAAATGCTAAATGAATCTAGTCCCCAAGAGTTCCATATAACTGGAAAACCTACAGTGTATCACTGCAGTTAGAAAATGGTTATTTTAAAATTTGCCTATTGAAACTTTACTGACTGTGTGCATGTAAATCCCATTAAAGTTCATAGACGCTACACATACGATCAGTGAGAGACACGCAACCCCCTAATGTTTTCTGTAATGAACTTGGGCTCAGCAGGTAGGGGCTAATAATTACACAGCACAGAATCTGTATTAGATTGCTTGCTCAGTTTGTGACTATCTGGTAACGGTGTGACACAGTGTATACCTTCTGTTTGAAAATGAGGGCAGGAATAATTTTGCAGATTGAAATTCAAACATGGAGTTAAATTCGTAGTCTATTTGTAGTCAGAGGATATGACTAGATAATACTTCCAAAGGAAAAGCACAAGGTAAGTTAATATTTAAAGATGAGACAAAATTTTAAAAATATAATAGATGTCTTCTAATTATGGTAAAATCTGATAAAATAATATTAATATAGTTAAGGCTATAGGAATACCACCATATTTTTTCCTACGTAAGTTTGACAGAAATTTGGCTTTCTTTATGAGAAAAGTTATGACAATATTGCATTAAAAACTGCCAAGTATTTTACATCTTTCATCTAGAAATTCGCTATCAGTAAATTATCCTTAATAAATATTTCAAAAATTTTTTCTAATAAATGGATAAATGTATGCATTATATTGACATTTTGACCATATCTTCTTAATGCACCCAGATCAGTTTTTATTCTATAGTTTTTTTTTTGAAGTGCAATAGAGAGAAATGGCAGAGAAGGCAATGGCACCGAACTCCAGTACTCTTGCCTAGAAAATCCCATGAATGGAGGAGCCTGGTGGGCTACAGTCCACAGCGTCGCACAGAGTCAGACATGACTGAGCAAGTTCACTTTCGCTTTTCACTTTCATGCACTTGAGAAGGAAATGGCAACCCACTCCAGTATTCTTGCCTGGAGAATCCCAGGGACAGGGGAGCCTGGTGGGCTGCCGTCTATGGGGTCGCACAGAGTCGGACACGACTCAAGTGACTTAGCAGCAGAAGCAGAAGCAGAGAGAAATGAAAATATAAAGAATATAAAATGCACTTCAGTTCAGTTCAGTTCATTCGCTCAGTTGGGTCTGACTCTTTGACACCCCATAAATTGCAGAACGCCAGGCTCCCAGTCCATCACCAACTCCCAGAGTTCACTCAAACTCATGTCCATCGAGTAGGTGATGCCATTCAGCAATCTCATCCTCTGTCGTCCCCTTCTCCTCCTGCCCCCTATCCCTCCCAGCATCAGTCTTTTCCAATGAGTCAACTCTTCACATGAGGTGGCCAAAGTATTGGAGTTTCAGCCTCAGCATCAGTCCTTCCAAAGAACACCCAGGACTGATCTCCTTAAAATGGACTGATTGGATCTCCTTGCAGTACAAGGGACTCCCAAGAATCTTCTCCAACACCACAATTCAAAAGCATCAATTCTTCGGTGCTCAGCCTTCTTCACATTCCAACTCTTGCATCCATACATGACCACTGGAAAAACCATAGCCTGGACTCGACGGACATTTGTTGGCAAAGTAATGTCTCTGCTTTTCAATATGCTATCTAGGTTGGTCATAACTTTCCTTCCAAGGAGTAAGCGTCTTTTAATTTCATGACTGCAGTCACCATCTGCAGTGATTTTGGAACCCCAATAAATAAAGTCTGATGCTGTTTCCACTGTTTCCCCATGTATTTCCCAAGAATTGATAGGACCAGATGCCATGATCTTCGTTTTCTGAATATTGAGCTTTAAGCCAACTTTTTCACTCTCCTCTTTCACTTTCATCAAGGGCTTTTTAGTTCCTCTTCACTTTCTACCATAAGGGTGGTGTCATCTGCATATCTGAGGTTATTGATATTTCTCTCGGCAATCTTGATTCCAGCTTGTGCTTCTTCCAGCCCAGCATTTCTCATGATGTACTCTGCATATAAGTTAAATAAGCAGGGTGACAATATACAGCCTTGACGTACTCCTTTTCCTATTTGGAACCAGTCTGTTTTTCCATGTCCAGTTCTAACTGTTGCTTCCTGACCTGCATAAAGGTTTCTCAAAAGGCAGATCAGGTGGCCTGGTATTCCCATCTCTTTGAAGAGAAGTGAAAAGCAAAGGAGAAAAGGAAAGATATAAGCATCTGAATGCAGAGTTCCAAAGAATAGCAAGAAGAGATAAGAAAGCCTTCCTCAGCGATCAATGCAAAGAAATAGAAGAAAACAACAGAATGGGAAAGACTAGAGATCTCTTCAAGAAAATTAGAGATACAAAGGGAATATTTCATGCAAAGATGGGCTCGATAAAGGACAGAAATGGTATGGACCTAACAGAAGCAGAAGATATTAAGAAGAAGTGGCAAGAATACACAGAAGAACTGTACAAAAAAGATCCTCACAACCCAGATAATCACGATGATGTGATCACTGACCTAGAACCAGACATCCTGGAATGTGAAGTCAAGTGGGCCTTAGAAAGCATCACTACGAACAAAGCTAGTGGAGGTGATGGAATTCCAGTTGAGCTATTTCAAATCCTGGAAGATGATGCTGTGAAAGTACTGCACTCAATATGCCAGCAAATTTGGAAACCTCAGCAGTGGCCACAGGACTGGAAAAGGTCAGTTTTCATTCCAATCCCAAAGAAAGGCAATGCCAAAGAATGCTCAAACTACCGCACAATTGCACTCATCTCACACGCTAGTAAAGTAATGCTCAAAATTCTCCAAGCCAGGCTTCAGCGATATGTGAACTGTGAACTTCCAGATGTTTAAGCTGGTTTTAGAAAAGACAGAGGAACCAGAAGTCAAATTGCCAACATCTGCTGGATCATGGATAAAGGAAGAGAGTTCCAGAAAATCATCTATTTCTGCTTTTTTGACTATGCCAAATACTTTGTGTGGATCATAATAAACTGCGGAAAATGTACTTAATGTCTTATAAACTGAGCAAGCACATATAATCAACACCTATAGTAAGACACACAAGACACACAACCTTATAAGCCCCTGAGAAGCTCCCCTCATTGCACAAGATTAACAACTCTCTTGACCTACAACACACATAGATTTCCAGTTATTTGTAACCTGAGAATAAGATTAGTATTATTTACTTTTTAAGATGAATTCATTTTGTCAGTTGTGTAGCGGTACTACATTTTGGCTTCAAATTGCATTTATTTTATGACTAAATATTGAACATATTTCATTTAGCTATCTTCTTTTGTAAATGTCTTTCAAGTCTTCGCTTATCGTTTTCCTATTGACTTGTCTATTATTTTACCATTGTTTTTTATATATTCTAAACCTTATATAAGGCCTTTATCAGACCTAAATGTTTTGCAAATATTTCTCACTCTATTTTCCCTTTTCTCATTATCTTCAAGTTGTCTTTTAGTGAATGCATGCTTTGTTGATAAGTTGTCTCCAACTCTTTGGAACCCCATGGGCTGTAGCCAGCCAGTCTTCTCTGTCCATGAGATTTTCCATGAAAGAATACTGAAAGAAATAGGTTATCCATTTCCTCTTCCAGGGAATCTTCCTGACCCTGGGATTGACCCATGTCTATGGCATCATATGTCCTTAATTTTAATTTGTCTAATTCATGTATTTTTGTTTACCAATTTTTGTGTGTCCTATTTATGAAAGCATACCTCAATTCATTAAAAAATTCACCTACTTTCTTCTAAAATTCTTTTTATATTATATTTATATCTGTAATTGATATATAATAAGTTAGTATTTGTATATGACTTGGAAAAGCCAATTGTTCCAGAACTATTTAGTGACTGAAAATCACCTTTCCTCACTATACTGTAATGTTACTTTGTCATAACTTAGGTGACCATATATATTCTGGACTTTCTATTTTTTGCCTATTTATCAGTTCTTGTACCAGGAAAACACTACTAATATAGCCTTGTAGTAATTATTAATATTCATTAATATAAATATCCAAAATTTTTTTGTCTTTAAAATTGCCTTTAATATTGCTTTTTGTGTTTCCACATAAATTCAGAATTAACTTTTACTCATCCTGCACTAAAAATAACTTTTGGGAGTTTTAGTTTCTGATTGACTTTAAATTTTTAATCTATATAGCAATTTGTTTTAAATTGACAATTTTATACATTGTGCCTTTCAATCCATGAACATAGTATTTCATTACATTTCTTTAGGTTTTCTTTTTATTTATGCTTACAAAAGTTTGTAGATTTCTGGTAAAAGTTTTGCATATCCTTTGTTAAATGTACCCCTGAGTATTTTTATGCTATTGAAAATAATAGTCATTTAAAAAATTACCCAGCACGTGTTCCTCCTCCTCCTCCTATTGCTCGGGCTGTAGTGCCCTCAAAACGCCAGCGTGTTTCAGGAAACACCTCACGAAGGGGCAAAAGTGGCTTCAATTCTAAGAGTGGACAGCGGGGATCTTCTTCTAAGTCTGGAAAGTTGAAAGGAGATGACCTTCAGACCATTAAGAAGGAGTTAACCCAGATAAAACAAAAAGTGGATTCTTTACTGGAAAGCCTGGAAAAAATTGAAAAGGAACAGAGCAAACAAGGAGTAGAGATGAAGAATGATAAGTCAGAAGAGGAGCAGAGCAGCAGCTCCCTGAAGAAAGATGAGACTAATGTGAAGATGGAGTCTGAGGGGGGTGCAGATGACTCTGCTGAGGAGGGGGACCTACTGGATGATGATGATAATGAAGATCGGGGGGATGACCAGCTGGAGTTGATCAAGGATGATGAAAAAGAGGCTGAGGAAGGAGAGGATGACAGAGACAGCGCCAATGGCGAGGATGACTCTTAAGCACATAGCGGGGTTTAGAAATCTTGTCCCATTATTTCTTTACCTAGGCGCTTGTCTAAGATCAAAATTTTCACCAGATCCTCTCCCCTAGTATCTTCAGCACATGCTCACTGTTCTCCCCATCCTTGTCCTTCCCATGTTCATTAATTCATATTGCCCTGCGCCTAGTCCCATTTTCACTTCCTTTGACCCTCCTAGTAGTTACATTAAGTCTTACCCTGTAATTTTTGCTTTTAATTTTGATACCTCTTTATGACTTAACAATAAAAAGGATGTATGGTTTTTAAAAAAAAATAAAAATAAAAAATAAAAAATTTTAATATTGCCACTGTATTTCAACATAATTAACTTTAATAGACTTTGTGTCCAACAATCTTACTACAATTTGCTTTCAAGTTTTAGTTTGTAGAATGTTTATATTTCTTATATACAAGATGGTATCTTGTTATCCTTAAATGACAACAGGTTTTTTTTCTCCTTTTCCTTTTGTATGTCTTTTATTTCCTTTTCCAATTGTAATCACTAAGGATCTATAGTAAACTGTTAAACAGCAGTGTTTCTAGCTGACATTATTGCCTATTGGAAGCTTTTAATAATCCATCACTGATATGATACCTGCTATATATTTGTAATATTCTCTTTATCGGATCAAAGTAACTGTTTTGTTTTTAATTTGTTAAAAAATATTTATCAGGATTACATAAAGTTGAATTCAACTTTACTACATATAGAAGTTTAGAGAATGCAATGTGTCATGGAACTTCTCCTTTGAGAGGTTTCTAGGTGTGTAAAAAATAAAAGCAAAACTAAATGGAACAAAATGTATGAATTTATGACTTTATAAAGGTAAGATGGCATCCGGTCCCATCACTTCATGGCAAATAGATGGGGAAACAGTGGAAACAGTGGCAGACTTTATTTTGGGGGGCTCCAAAATCATTGCAGATGGTGACTGCAGTCATGAAATTAAAAGACGCTTACTCCTTGGAAGGAAAGTTATGACCAACCTAGATAGTATATTCAAAAGCAGAGACATTATTTTGCCATCAAAGATCTGCCTAGTCAAGGCTATGGTTTTTCCAGTAGTCATGTATGAATGTGAGAGTTGGACTATAAAGAAAGCTGTGCACCGGAGAATTGATAATTTTGAAGAGTGATGTTGGAGACAACTCTTGAGAGTCCCTTGGACTGCAAAGAGATCCACCCAGTCCATCCTAAAGGAAATCAGTCCTGAATATTCACTGGAAGGACTGATGCTGAAGCTGAAACTCCAATACTTTGGCCACCTGATGCGAAGAGCTGACTCATTTGAAAAGACCCTGATGCTGGAAAAGATTGAAGGTGGGAGGAGAAGGGGACGACAGAGGATGAGATGGTTGGATGGCATCACCAACTCAATGGACATGAGTTTGAGCAAGCTCCAGCAGTTGGTGAGAAACAGGGAAGTCTGACATGCTGCAGTCCATGGGGTCGCAAAGAGTCAGATATGACTGAGCGACTGAACTGACTGAAAGGTAAGATTGCTAGACAGTAGTCTAGCAAGTTAATGTTCTTATTTATTCCTATGGAGATAATTTAAAGTAATTTTGCCGAAGTGTTATTTTTCTAATTTTTTTCTAATTTTTATTACTGAAAGAGTCTAGGTATTTTTTTTCCCTCAGTGTGTTCATTTTTATCAGCATTGAAATGAGGGTCCTCATTGACTATGTTTTCTATAGAGTAAACTGGCAAAATTTATTTTCTATGTTTGTGTGTGCTCAGTCTAACTCTGCGAGCCCATCCAGCTCTTCTGTCTTTGGGGCTTTCCAGACAAGAATACTGAAGTGAGTTGCATGCCCTTCTTTAGGGGATCTTCCCAATTCAGGTATCAGACCTGAGTCTCTAGTGTCTTCTGCATTGGTAGGCAGATTCTTAACCACTAGTACCACCTGGGAAGATTTTTTTTTTTTCCTGTAGGTATAGTAAATCTATTTAAATAAGATAGAAGATCAATTCATGTAAGACATAAAGTCAGATTTTTGGAGTCATGGAAACAAACTTTTGCATTATAGACTTTTATTTAAGTTGATTTACATAAGCAGACAATTTTTGTATCACAGATGTAAACTGAATTAATTGTTGCCATGAGATTTAAGATTTTGCTCTAAAGTAATTCAAAACCGAGAATTCATCAGCATATAAGCTTACTATGTTGGTTCCTTTTTGCCTGCTTTATAATACATAATTCAAAGCAAATTACTTGAATTTCAATGAAATTCCAATTTGCTGTGACCTTACCCTGGTGATTTTCAAAATTACCTTGGCCTCATGCCATCCTAAAAGTGCTTATTAAGTGGCAGACTTTCCTGCTCAGCAACACTAAGAGTAAAAAGAATCATTTGTTGATAGATTTTTGATGAAGAAAAAGCTAGATCTTTATCTTGTTTGGATTCTTCTATGTTTTCTAATTTTATAGATGAAGTAACAAGGTAGCAGAGAGACCAACTGACCTCTGCAAGGTCACAAAACTTGTAACCTTCATTTAATTTATTGAAGTAACAGCACTGAGATTTTTTTTTGCAAATCTGAGAATCCTGATATTTCAAGATATATAACAATGTGAATGTTTATTATAATCCCAAACTCAGGACATGAACTGTAGCTATTGCTTCTACTAAAGCAATGCATCCAGTTACTTATAAACATACACATATTCAATTAAAATCATGTGGCAGATAGGGCCAAAGGGAAGAAGGAAATGTGGAGAGAAATGATGGATGTTAAATATATTGAAATAAATTTTAGTATCTAAACATCTAATCCTCATTTCTATTCTAACTCAATGACATAATTATAATTTTATCTTCCTAGCTCATAGTCTTCTCTTAATTGGCTTTTGCAAGATACTTATGTGTCTGTGCTAACAGAAGAATGAATATTCACTCTATAACAGCCAACATTTTACTTATGTAGATTTCAAAGACATACTATCTCAATTGAAAGAAAAAATAAGATCCTTAAAATCTTAATTATTCAGGATCAAAGTGAAGTGTTTTGTGGAGAAGAATGAGACTTGATGGGATATAAGATAATCAGCTGATCAGAAATTAATAAGTATTTGAATATTTTATTGCATATTACAGTGAAACATTTCAATGGGAACCTTTCTGCTATTCTTCCAATTTAAGGAGGGCAAGTTAGTTGAAAACTGAAAACACATTTTCCTACTGAAGTAGTTCCAATATTATGAGACAGGAGCTTGCCTTACACAACACTGATTACATACTATAGAAACATTTCAGAACAAGTCTCACACAACAAGATTATTTGTATGAGTTTCCTCCGTCTACCCCTGCTTTAAAAAAAGTGAATATTATATGTATAAGAATTAAATGTCAATAAAAATAATTAAAAGTAGATGATAAGGTGAATTGGTTAACAACCCAAATACTCAAAATAAGAGCTTAACCAGTTTATGTGTTATAAAATGTATGCAAATATCTCAATAGAATTCTCATGCAAACAATAAATCTAACCCAAGAAGTGCTGCTGCTAAAGTATATAAATGGTACAATTCAGAATTCCCATTATGTGTTTCTTTTTAATAGGAAGTAAATCTGTTATTCTCCTTTAGCATGGCAGGAATTCCCAATTAACAAAAATAAAATTGTCCCTAAAAATAGACCCTGTTGATTTGTTAGAGTTGGCCCAAAATGAAGTACATTTAGTTTTTCACTGATGCCAACTAAGAAGTAAATGTTTATTCTAATTTTCAAACTCATTCAAACTGAAAACATTCAGCTAAGTACCAAGAGCCAATCCGATTGTGGTCAATTTGATTTAAAGGGCTGTCAGATGGAGTCAACCAAGATGACAACAAAGGAGTGTCCTGAATTTTTCTCCTACAAGGATACACTGATTGCATAGCTACACATGGAACAATTTCCTCTGAAATAAATCAAGAGATTAGCTGAGAAAATCCTACACATAGCAAGAAAGAGAAAGTAACCACATTAAACATGTAGGCAAGATCGAATCATGAAGAGATTGAAAATCAAGATTGAATCAGTAATCAAAAGTCTCCCAATAAACACGGGTCCAGGACCAGATGGTTTCACTGGTGTGGAAGTGTTAGTCACTCAGTTGTGTCAGACTCTGCAAACTCATGGACTATAGCCACCAGGCTCCTCTGTCCATGGAATTCTCCAGGCAAGAATACTTGAGTGGGTTGCCATTTCCTTCTCCAGGGGATCTTCCCCACCCAGGGATCGAACCCTGGGCTCCTGCTTTGCAGGCAGATGCTTTACTGCCTGGTGAATTTTGCCAAATATTCATAGAAGAATTAGTATGACACCTTCTTAAACTCTTCCAAAAAGCAGAAGAGAAGGTAATATTTCAAACTCATTTTATGAGGCAAGCATTACCTTGATACCAATGCCATTAAGGACACTATAAGAAAAGAAAATTACAGATAAATATTCCTAATGAACATAGAGGCAAAATTCTTTAAGAAAATATTAGCAAACTGAGTTTAACAATACATTAAAAGGATCAGGCATCATGATTCAGTGGGATTTATGCCAATGATGTAATGATGGTTCAACATCCACAAATCAATTAATGTTACACACCACGTTAGCAAATAATAATAATAATAAGCTTCATATGATCATCTCAATAGTGCAAAAAAAAAGTATTTGACAAAATTCAGCACCCAGTCTTGATTAAAATTTTTTTTAAACTTCTTAAACTGGGTGTAGAGAAAATGTACCCCACAAAATAAAGGCCATATATGACAAGCCAATACTTAACATAATAACATGGTAAAAAGCTAGACACTTTTCCTCCAAGATCAGAAGACAAAGATGCTCACTCTTACCAGTTTTACTTCACATAGTACTACACATCTTAGCCAGAGAATTTAGGCAAGGAAAAGAAATAAAATACATTTAAATCAGAAAGAAAGAAGTATTGATAGAATTGTCTATGTTTGCAGATGACATAATACTATATATGGGCTTCCCTGGTGGCTCAGACCTTAAAGAATGTGCTTGAAGTTTAAGAGACCTGGGTTCGATCCCTAGGTTAGGAGGGTCCACTGGAGAAAGGAATGGATACCCACTCCAGTGTTCTTGCCTGGAGAATCCTGTGAAGAGAGGCACCTGGCAAGCTACAGTCCACATGGTCTCAAAGAGTCTGAGATGACTGAGCAACGAACACTTTCACTTAATTCCGTATATATAGAAAATCCTAAAAGCGCCACCAAAAACTGTTAGAATACACAAATTCAGGAAACAAAATTGCAGGATACAAAATCTACATACAAAAGTCATTTGCATGTCTATGCATAAATGATGAACTATCAGAGTAGAAATTCTAAAAAAAAAATCCACCTACTATTTGCAGTTGTATCAAAAAGAATAAAATACTTAGGAATAAATTTAATCAAGGAGATGAAAAATCTATACATTACTACAAAAAAATGGATTAAAGAAAATGAAAAGAACACAAATGTGTGAAAAGATGTCCCATGCTCATGAACTGAGTACATGCAATCAAACACACATCTCACTAGAAAGTTGTTGCTAATCATGGGGAACTGATGTTTTAGTCAATTATTTTGTGCTTTTCTAAGTATGGGAAGATGCAGGAAATCATAAAAATTTCTCCTGAAAATATCTAACTATCTGAGAGACTGTTCTGTCAGTTTTCCCAGAGCACAGAGCACTTCCTTCCTCATCGTTTCCCTGAATCTCTCCAAGGTGTACAGTAGGTCAGGGACTGCAGTGGTTAATAACTCACTTCTGGTAGAACCAGGTGGTGAGTGACATTCCATAGTTGGCATTTGTCAAAGGGTACAAACTTTCAGTCATAAGATAGATAAGGTCTGAGGGTTTAATATATATCATGGTTACTAGTTTAATAACAGCATTATTCATAATTGAAATTTGCTAACAGAGTAGAAGCTAAATGTTCTTATACACATGCACAAAAGAAATGTGTGAGGTGATGTACGTGTTAATTAACTTGATAGGGAAAATACTTTCAGAATACATTCTTTTCTGTGTGTCTGTAGCAGAAGTTTTATTACAGGGAAAAAGGACAGAGAAGACTTCTGACATAGACATCAGAAGGGGAATGAAGAGTGCCCTACTCGCTAGTCTTATCAAGGCCTTATATACTTATGTATATATACATACATATTTCATACCACCACACTGTACACTTTAAAAATTGCACGATCTTATTGATCAAGTATATATCAGTAAAGCTGGGGTAAGCAAAGAAAAGCCAGAGTAATTTAAGGCTTTCTACAGATTTTTACATATATATGAATTTATAGTAAATGTTGATGGATTTTGCAGCAATTTAATTTTGTAATACAGTAAATTGGCTGTGGTATGATGGTTCCATACCAATTTTTATGCAGGATTTTCTCCTACACTCATGGGGTTGTAAGAGGCTAATGATACCCAGAGACACCAGTCTGTAGTGCTTTGGCTTGGTACAAGACGTAGACATCCTCCCCACCCTTGACAAAGTGTCCAGACTCTGACATTGTGGAAAACTTGAAATATTCCTTACAGAAAGAGCTGTTACTTACCAATACTTTTACTATGCAACCTCCACATTGTCACCTGAACATTTTTTCTGGAGTACAAATCTGATCATTGCAGAATAAATGTAGAACAGATCAAATGCAGAGGTGATTACCAGCTGTATTGGTTTCAGTTCTTACCTCTTGTGTAGCTGCACTAAGAGCCCTGCATGCTTGTGTGCTTAGTTGCTTCAGTCATGTCTGACTCTTTGTGACCTATGAACTGTAGCTTACCAGGTTCCTCTGCCCGTGGGATTCTCCAGGCAAGAATACTGGAATGGGTTGCCATGCCCTTCTCCAGGGGATCTTCCTGACCCAAGATTGAACGTTGTCTCCTGGGTCTCCTGCACTGCAGGCAAATTCTTTACTGCTGAGCCATCAGAGAAGCCCCACAGAAGGTTTACCATCTCCATATTATCTGAAATAACCATTTTTTTCTACAAATAGTTTTGTCTTGTTAATGTAAGTTATTACTTTTAGCATTTATTATGAGTGTTATGAAAATTTGTGCATTAGGAATAAATCAAAGCATAGAAGCAAAACTAAAGCAAGCAAAATTAGATTACTTTTATGAGTAGCAATACTCCTATAGCAAAAAAGAAAAAGTACACCTTTTCTAATTCAGTTTCTATTTATTAACATGATTGATTAATAAATCTTTTGCTTTAATATTTCAAACAATCTTCATTTTCACCAAAGGACAAAGATGACAAATTCTTCTCAGCAATGAGTCTAAGAATGATAGAAAGTCATTAATCAATTATTTTAGTCCCATCTCTCTTGCTGAGTTGGTCTGTGACCTTCAAACATTTTTTTCAATGACCTGATTTATCTACTTATAAAACAGATAATCGTTTCTTTTACAGTCACTGAATTTTAGATTTTGTTGTACAAAAATTTTAAAACATCTTTATGGAAAGTATTTTTTTAAGACATTCAGTTCAAAGGAAAGTTCGGTCCTATGTAAACTTGGGTTCTGTTCTTTTTCTGAGCAACATTAATAACAAGATGTGAATTGATTCCTATCACTGCCTTTCCATATTATTCATTCTGCATTTCTTCACTCCCTTTTGAAAATGACTGTGCTCAACAGCTCATCTTATGCCATCCCCCATATGCACCTCAAGAAATGAACAGTTTTCTCTTGGCATTGTATCTTCAATAGTTTCTGATAGTGTCTGCTATGTTAGGGAATTCACTGATAAATATAAATATTAGTGGAGTCCTTTGCTTAACCTTCACTGTTTTTCCGAGAACATTTATCTGGGAATTGTAGACTGAGAACTCAATACTTATTTGATGAATTGAATTGCATTTAGATTAATGGACTTAAATACTGGAACTTCAAATTAATATGGAGACAGATTCTTTCTCTTAAATCTCCTCAGTTAGCTGGTGAAGCAAACAAGTTTATTTGATATTCACAAACACTTCATTCTGCTGATTGTAAATCACCCAAGTCATCGCAAATACAAAATCCTCTCAGATTTATTGATGTCTGTGAATAGAAGATGGAACATGTAGGAAAGGGTAAGGAGAGCCATCTACCCTCAAAATTGAAAGCCATGAAAATAAAGAGAAAGGAATCTTCAGTTCAGTTCAGTTGCTCAGTCGTATCTAACTCTTTGCGACCCCATGGACTGCAGCATGACAGGCCTCCCTGTCCATCACCAACTCCTGGAGTTTACTCAAATTCATGTCCATTGAGTCGGTGATGCCATCCAACCAGTTCAGCCTCTGTCATCCCCTTCTCCTCCCACCTTCTATCTTTTCCAGCATCAGGGTCTTTTCAAATGAGTCACTTCTTCACATCAGGTGGCCAAAGTATTGGAGTTTCAGCTTCAGCCTCAGTCCTTCCAATGAATATTCAGGACTGATTTCCTTTAGGCTGGACTGGTTGGATCTCCTTGCAGTCCAAGGGACTCTCAAGAATCATCTCCAACACCACAGTTAAAAAGCATCAATTCTTCAGCTCTCCGCTTTCTTTATAATCCAACTCTCACATCCGTACATGACTACTGGAAAAACCATAGCTTTGACTGATGGACCTTTGTTGGCAATGTCTCTGCTTTTTAATATGCTGTCTAGGTTGGTCATAACTTTTCTTCTAAGGAGGAAGCATCTTTTAATTTCATGGCTGTAGTCAGCATCTGCAGTGATTCTGGAGCCCAAGAAAATAAAGCCTGTCACTGTTTCCACTGTTTACCCATCTATTTGCCATGAAATGATGGGCCCAGATGCCATGATCTTAGTTTTCTGAATGTTGAGTTTTAAGCCAACTTTTTCACTCTCCTCTTTCACTTTCATCAAGAGGCTCTTTAGTTCTTTGCTTTCTGCCGTAAGGGTGGTGTCACCTGCATATTTGAGGTTATTTATATTTCTCTTGGAAATCTTGATGCCAGCTTGTGCTTCATCCAGCCCAGTGTTTCTCATGATGTACCCTGCATATAAGTTAAATAAGCAGGATGCCAATATATAGCCTTGATGTACTCATCTCCCTATTTGGAACCAGTCTGTTGTTCCAATTGTTGCTTCCTGACCTGCATACAGATTTCTCAAGTGGCAGGTCAGGTTTTCTGATATTCCCATCTCTTTAAGAATTTTCCACAGTTTGTTGTGGTCCACATAGTCAAAGACTTCCCTGGTGGCTCAGACAGTAAAGCATCTGCCTACAATGCGGGAGACCCAGGTTCAATCCCTGGGTGGGGAAGATCCTCTGGAGAAGGAATTGGCAACCCACTCCAGTATTCATTCTTGCCTAGAAAATCCCATGGGAGGAGCCTGGTAAGCTACAGTCCACGGGGTCGTAAAGAGTCAAATACAACTGAGCGACTTTACTTCTTCACGTCACATAGTCAAAGGCTCTGGCATAGTCAACAAAGCAGAAGTAGATGTTTTTCTGGGTCTCTCTTGCTTTTTTGATGATCCAACAGATGTTGGCAATTTGATGTCTGGTTCCTCTGCCTTTTTTAAATCTAGCTTGAACATCTGGAAGTTCATATTTTACATACTGTTGAAGCCTGCCTTGGAGAATTTTGAGCATTACTTTACTAGCGTGTGAGATGAGGGCAATTGTGCGGTAGTTTGCGCACTCTTTGGCATTGCCTTTCATTGGAATTGGAATGAAAACTGACCTTTTCCAGTCCTGTGGCCACTGCTGAATTTTCCAAATTTGCTGGCCTATTGGCGTTTCCTAAAACAGAAACCAACTATCATATTTATAGTGATCCATTTTTGGATTTCTTAAATCAGTATTTTTCAAAGTGCAGAACCTGTAACATCAGCATAAGCCCCTCTCCCCAGTGCTATTTAATCAGCCACTGAGAGGAAAATCCAGAAATTTGTGTCTGAAGCCCATCAGATAGCTCTGATGTAATTGAAATTTAAGAATCCTTGTCCTAAATCATACAGGTAACAAGTTAAGAGAGTTAAGACTTGAACCTAGACATCCAAGGTCAAAAAATTTAAATAAATAGAGCAAAAATATACTATAAAATGTTACAAGCCAACAAATCTTGTGTTTTTTAAGTAATACCCCCTCCTTGAGTCATTCCTGAAGCTCTTCATTTTAGAAAGGCCATTTAGAAAAATGTAATACTCTAGTCACTATGCATGTGTGCATGCTAAGTCTCTTCAATCATGTCCTACTCTCTGCGACTCCATGGACTATAGCCCCTCAGGCTTCTCTCTCCCTGGGATTCTCCAGGCAGGAATACTGAAATAGGTTGCCATGTACTCCTCCAGGGAATGTTCCTGACTCAGGGATCGCACCCACATCTCCTGCAGCTTCTGCATTGCAGGAGGATTCTTTACCTCTGAACCACCTTAGAAACCCTCTATTCACTATACACCCTGTGTCATTGGGATACTAGTCATTTCCCAGAATAAATTATTGACCCCATTTCTCATGGCTCGCTACATCCAAGCCCATGCTATGGCCTCACTATGAACAGAGAGTACTTCTCTGTCCGTTGACTGTTGCCTTTGCCACATGACTTACTTTCTTTTGCTACTGCTACTGCTACTGTTAAGTCACTTCAGTCGTGTTGGACTCTGTGCGACCTCAGAGATGGCAGCCCACCAGACTGCCCCGTCCCTGGGATTCTTCAGGCAAGAACACTGGAGTGGGTTGCCATTTCTTTCTCCAGTGCATGAAAGTGAAAAGTGAAAGTGAAGTCGCTCAGTCGTGTCCGACGCTTAGCAACCCCATGGACTGCAGCCTACGGAGCTGGCTCCTCCACCCATTGGATTTTCCAGGCAAGAGTACTGGAGTGGGGTGCCATTGCCTTCTCCGCTCTTTTGCTAAGATAAATGCAAAAGCATACTATTTGTGAGCATAGGCCTTAGGAGACATGTATGGCTTTTCTTGACCTTTCCTGCTTATGCCCGTCTTGTGAGACCATGTTCAGTTAGCCTGTTGGTCAAATTAGACACAGGAAGCTGGTTGCTCTGCTGACCTCCTGACAGTGAATAAGCATAGCCAGGATACCTGCCCAGTGTGAAGCAGAACTGGGTCAGCCAAGCTTCAACCAACCCAGAGATCTGAGTGTTATATCCTACTGGGATTTCATAATTATTATGCAGAAAATGCTATCCAATAAGCCCAGTAGAGAAATTAGAGGGATAATGGTTTTCCAAATGCCTCTGAGCTCTAGCTTTTAATAATTTGTGAAATACTCTTTAAATGGTGAATTTAGATATTCTAGTAGAAGGTAAATAAAATAACCATCCTGTAAGAAAAGTATATAATGATACATCAAACCCCACAGTTACTGTCAAAACATGTTTTAAAATTGTATATGTTTCCAAGAGTAAAAAAATACTTATTAATATGGGCTCTTCTTTCTAATTCAGGTGAATCAGAATATCTAAAAGTGTATACTGGGATCTTTTAAGATGAAAAATATATATACACTAGTGACAGTAATAGAAGATGTTAGCATTGACCTCTACAATCATTGAGTGCAGATTTAGAATTTCATGGTATATGCTCAACACAATGAGTAGATTACTGTATCAGGGAAAACATTGTTATGCTAGCAAGTTCTCTAGTTCAGCACTTGTTAGTTTCCCTGAACACGACAACTGTTATTTGCTGCTTGTATTTAAATCAAATAAATTTCTTGTTCTTTCATGTAGAAGGATGAGTAAGAATAGTTTTTCTAGCTTTGTGGCTCTAGAGCTTTTAGTTGATCATGAAAATATTTTAAAAATAAGGTAAGGCCTATAATTTTCTGGAATTTGACTACTTTGCTTCTCTTCCTTATTTTTGTCTTCATTTATTGAGGTTCTTATACAATTATTCTTCTTTGCTCAGTTACTGTGCATATTGCATTGTTTGATTATCTAATGTTACATCAATTTTACATTCCTGGCATAAATTACATATGGTCACAATGTGTTGCAGTTTTTAATTATTTACTGAATTCAAATTTGCAGTATTTTATTGAGAAATTTAATATTTAGATCTCTAAGCATTATTTACTAGCATTTCTCTTTTTTGAAATTTCTGAGTCATATCAGATTGCATTAAAACACTGAAATTTTTTAGTTTTTTTTATTTTAATATAACTTAGTCTCAATAATGTATTTAATATAGAAAAAAGACGTACTAGCATATTTTTACTTTCAATAGATTTTCTGTGAATAAAACAACATTATTATTTGAAAACAATAATTTTCAGAAATAATTTCTGGATGTAATTTTACCCATTTATCAGCTTTGCAGTTGAATCATTAGTTTGCGATGCTATGCAGAGCTACCATAGTATCCCCTATTTGACTCAGATCATTGATTTTTTTTTTTTTATTCCCAGTCAGTTGAGTTTATATGCTGGCTGGTTGATTTGTTGATTGGTTGATATTCTTTGACAGAAAAAATATTATTTTTCAATCTTATATAGTCAATCTCTATAGAATGACAAATCAGAATAAGAAATCATTTTATTTATGAGACAAACTCACTGTATCAGAAATAACAATGATCTTTCAGAAATAATCAGAATCCTTCTGATCAATGGAATTATTGAGGGCAGACATACGAGGGGCACATTCTTTTCAGAGTTATGTTGATGAACAGGAAATCAGAAAAGTGTGAGTTTGGTACACTGAATCTGGAATATTTCATTGTTGATATGTTCTTGCAAGGGATTATAAATATTTAAAAGTTTTTGCATCAACTCTGTTAGCCACAGCTATACATGCTTAACCGGTGGCTCAGCAGTAAATAATCTGCCTGCAATGTAGGAAACACAAGAGATGCAGGTTCAATCTCTGTGTCCGGAAGATCCCCTGAAGGAAGGTATGGCAACCCACTCCAGTATTCTTGCATGGAGAATCCCATGGACTGAGGAGCCTGGAGGGCTATAGTCCATGGAATCACAAAGAGTCAGACACAACTGAAGCAATTGAGCATGAGCACAAGCGAAAATACAGCCTCACCCTCAGGAGCAGAAATGTGTTTAGTCCAGTGACCAAAGTTTCTTAGTCTATGAACAGTACTTGGATAAAAATTGCTTATGTTTGCTTCAAAGACTGGTTTTTCTAAGTTCTGTGGTTAAGAAAGCCTCCTTCTGAATCACAATTTTTATTTGTATATACTTAATACATTCAGTTCAGTTGCTCAGTTGTGTCCAACTCTTTGCGACCCCATGAATCACAGCACACCAGGCCTCCCTGTCCATCAACAACTCCCAGAGTTCACACAGACTCACATCCATCTAGTCAGTGATGCCATCCAGCCATCTCATCCTCTGTCGTCCCCTTCTCCTCCTGCCCCCAATCCCTCCCACCATCAGAGTCTTTTCCAGTGAGTCACCTCTTCACATGAGGTGGCCAAAGTACTGGAGTTTCAGCTTTAGCATCAGTCCTTCCAAAGAACACCCAGGGCTGATCTCCTTCAGAATGGACTGGTTGGATCTCTTGCAGTCCAAGGGACTCTCAAGAGTCTTCTCCAACACCACAGTTCAAAAGCATCAATTCTTTGGCGCTCAGCTTTCTTCACAGTCCAACTCTCACATCCATACATGACTACTGGAAAAAACAGCCTTGACTAGACGGACCTTTGTTGGCAAAGTAATATCTCTGCTTTTCCATATGCTATCTAGGTTGGTCATAACTTTCCTTCCAAGGAGTAAGCGTCTTTTAATTTCATGGCTGAAATCACCATCTGCAGTGATTTGGGAGCCCCCCCCAAAAAAAGTTTGACACTGTTTCCACTGTTTCCCCATCTATTTGCCATGAAGTGATGGGACCAGATGCCATGATCTTCGTTTTCTGAATGTTGAGTTTTAAGCCAACTTTTTCACTCTCCTCTTTCACCTTCATCAAGAGGCTTTTTAGTTCCTCTTCACTTTCTGCCATAAGGGTGGTGTCATCTGCATATCTGAGGTTATTGATATTTCTCCCGGCAATCTTGATTCCAGCTTGTGTTTCTTCCAGTCCAGCATTTCTCATGATGTACTCTGCATATAAGTTAAATAAGCAGGGTGACAATATACAGCCTTGACGTACTCCTTTTCCTATTTGGAAAAGGAGTCTGTTGTTCCATGTCCAGTTCTAACTGTTGCTTCCTGATATGCATACAAATTTCTTAAGAGGCAGGTCAGGTGGTCTGGTATTCCCATCTCTTTCAGAATTTCCCACAGTTTATTGTGATCCACACAGTCAAAAGAAGACTGTATACAGTCTATTGATCTGAGAAAAATCTTGTCTCTTGCAGATGGCTTTACATTTTAATGGACCTACAGTCAGATTCATTAGATAGTACAGTTTCTGTTTGATTCTTAGAGACTGTGTTTATTTCTACATCTTCAAGTCTGTAGGAGTATAACATCATAACACCAAATTCTAAGGATAGCTATCAGTAGTCTGTTACTGTAAAACATTTAAAACATAAGAAAAATTATTGTGGCATAAAGAAGTATTTAATAAACAGTGTTGAGAAAGAATGTTTAGCTACTTGAAAAATATGAAACAGAGCCTCAATTCACAGCATTAACTTCTATTCCAAATGAATTAAAAAGATAAACAGAAACAAAATATACCTACACAAACAAACAAAACATGTGGCTGGACTTATTTTGTTGCAAGTAATTCAATCAATTCTAGGTAACATAAAAGCATTTTTCGGATACAGCCAAATTTAGGGGAAAATAGATTACCAAGATCTTGGGTAGAGTTGAAACCTACAGAGTGCAAATATCTCAGTCAAGAACTCTTGAATGATCTCTTTGGAAGACTGCAGCAAAAATCAATCAACGCCTCTCTCCTTCTGTTCCTGTTTGTTCCTCAAGGTCATATTCCAAGAGAAGTATGTTTGGTTTTGTTCCGGATATTCTTTTTGAGGAACCAGCATGTTTACTAAACAAATGCACTCTCTGCTCCTCCATGTTCTAAGTTTAGCAATGTTAGAGACAATGCAGGTTGTCCAATGGGAAAGATTAGAGACTTATAAGTTTGTACAGTTCTGGAAAGTGTTTGTCACAGATTTAATGTCACATTTTCCAGTCTTTTTTTTTTTTAACTAGTAGTAAATCTAGTCATTTCATTTATATCTGCTTAATTGCTGTGCCTCCTTGCTCAGTTGATTCTGAACTCAGAGGGAAAGAGAAATACCATTTAATAGCTCCCTAAAACCCAAACTAAACCAAAAATCTGAGCAGTTATTAAGAAAATGGGAAATAAGACCAGTTCTTGTGAACCAAGCAGTAGTGTTTAAGAATCCTAGTGTGACCTCAGTGTGTACATGTTGACCCTTAAGCATTAGTAAGATTATCCATTTACTTATGTTTGACAAATTATGTGATTGGTAGTGTCTATAACTCGCCAATGCCCTTTACAATTTAATGGTTGCCTTTGCACTGTTGAATGTCACATGAAGACACAATGTGAATTTACTGCTGACTTGTGTGTGAACTTCCTCTCTTCATTGATCCAAACTGGATTAGCTTTTACTTCAGCAGACTTAGCTTAAGTTCACTAAAATTATTTTTCATAAGGCTTACCTCAAAATAGGTATGATACATACAAACATTACAACACTGCCGACTGGCATAATTTGGATGGAACTGTGATTATTAGGCACACCCAAAAGTTGCAGCTTTAAAGCTCAAACATAGCAAAGTTCTCTGCCACTACGGAGCAGCAGTATGTTAACCAAGTACTACTTGTTAGTGGCCATGGCCACAGATTTATTTCTCTCCGTGCTATTTTTATTTGCCTTCATGTTCAAGTATGAAGAAAAAAACACAAAAAAGTGGATGGAATAGTCATTTAGGCACAATAATTATGCTGCTCTTCCAATATGGCTTCAAGTTGGTTCTGGCTTTTTTAGTGAAGTTGGCTTTAGATTTTGGAGACCAGTATGTAGCATCCCCTTGCAGAAGGGACAATATCTAAATGAGGCGAACTACAAAAATCTGATGAATAAAATCAAAGAAAAACAAGATAAATGAAGAGATATTCCAAGTTCATGGATAGGAAGACCCAATATTTTCCTTATGTCAGTTCTATCCAACTTGATCTATATATTCAGTGTAATCCCAGTCAAAATCACAACAAGGTATTTTGTGGATATAAAAACACTAATTATGTATTTCATATTAAGAGGCAAAAAACCCAGAGTAGCTAACATAGTATTGAAGGAGAAAAACAAAGTTGGAAGACTGAGGCTACTCAACTTCAAGACCTACTATAAAGCTACAGTAATCAAGAGAGTATAGGATTATGAAAGAATCAACAAATATACCCATGGAACAGAATAGAAAACCCAGAAATAAACTATATAAATATGGTCAACTGATCTTTGACAAAGTACCAAAGGCAGTACATTGGAGCAAAGATAAACTCTTCGATAAGTGGTGTTGGAACAACTGGACGATCGCATGCAAAAACAATAAATCTAGACAAAGACTTTATATCCTTTACAAAGATTAACACAAATGGATCACAGGCCCACACGTAAGTCATAAAACTGTAAAACTCCTAGAAGATAACACAGGAGAAAGTCTACATGATCTTGTAGTGATAAATTTTTAGACACAATGCCAAAGGCAAAATATATGAAAGAAAAAAAAAAAAGCTTTATTAAACTTAAAATTCTCTGTTCTGTGAAAGACAAATGTCAACAAAATGGGAAAACAGGCCATAGACTAGGAGAGAATATTTTCAAAAGACACTTCTGATAAAGAACTGCTATTCAAAATATAAAAATAATTCTTAAAACTCAACAACAAGAAGAAAACTGGATTTAAAAATGAGTTAAAGGCCTTAACAGATACCTCACCAAAAAGATATGCAGATGGAAAATAAGCATACGTAAACAAACAAACAAAAAATGTGCCACATCATATGTCATCTGGGAAATGCAAATTAAAACGAGATACCATTACATACTAAATAGAACGGCCAGAATTTGGAACACAGAAATGCCAAATGCTGGCAAGGATGTGTGCTAACAGGAGCTCTCAGTCATTGCCATTGGGAATGTAAAAGGGTACAGCCACTTTGAAAGACAATTTGGTAGTTTCTTGTAAAACAAAAACATACTTTTATCGTAATTCAGCAGTTATGTTCCTTGGTATTTACCTGAAGGAGTTGAAAACATGTCTGCACAAAACCCTGAACATGAATGTTTTTATTAGCTTTGTTCACAATTGCTAAAACTTGAAAGTAATGAAGATGTCCTTTAGTAGGTGGATGGGTAAATAAACTGTGGTTTATCCAGACAAGAGAATGTTACTCATTGCTAAAAGGAAATGAACTATTAAGCCATGAAAAGACACGGCAGAGTCTTAAATGCATATTACTAGATTAAAGAAGCCAATCTGAGAAGGTTCTTCACTGTATTATTTGGCAGTCTGGGAAAAGCAAAACTATTGGGGCAATAAAAAGATCAGTGGTTGCCAAGGATTGATGGGTGAGTGGAAGGATGAATAAGCAGAATACTGAGGATTTGGGGGCCAATGAAAAAATTCTGTATGATAACATAATGATGGATAAATATCATTATCCATATACAACAACAAGAATGAGCTATAAATTTACACAATGAACTTTGGATAATTATGATATGTCAAAGTAGGCTCATCAATTGTAACAAATACACCACTCAGATGTGAATGTTGATAGGGAGGCTACGAGGTGGAAGAGATGGGAAATCTCTGTACCATTTCCTCAATTTGCTGTGAACTTATAACTGCTCCAAAACTTATCTGTAATAAGAGTTCAGTCTTCTCTCATGAACAGCAAGAATAATAAATTCATATTCTGAATGTTTCATTCCACTCACAATGCTCTATTCTCGCTTGTTTTGTGCTGTTGACTTTCTATACAGAAAATGACTTATTCTGACATTTTTTTGTGTTAGATAATAGGATCACTGAAGCTAGAAATTCTCTGTAATTTGGCTGAGACATGAGGGACACACTTAAGTTCCCATCACTTGAAAAGTTACCCACCTAAAAGCTATTATTTTTGAACTATGATCTCAACTTCATTATTTTTATAGGCTGAAATGAGAGGGTCTTTACTAATACTCCATCCTTAAAAATAAAAACTCCCTTCAAAAGCTCAGGAAATATGCATTACTATTTTATAAAAATATTTTAATTATTTATGGAGAATAAAGAAATATATATAAGTGAAAATATGATAAGATCCTTCAGAAATTTTCTAAAATTTTGTAATTTCTCCATTTACCTAAGTAGATACTTACTATGCAAACATCTATTAAAAGACTACTATATACCAAACACTAAGATGCATGCAAAGATAAATTCATACTAAACCCTACCACTAGTGAGTTTTCATTTAGTGGGTGTGGGGTGAAGCAAAGTATATTTATATAATTAACTATAGCCATAACCTTATAGGAACTGAACTACAAGGAAGAATTAAATATATGATATAACTGGTTATAGGAATCATGCTCTGCTATCAATGAGAAAACTCTTCTGATTCCTTGAGTTACAAATAGCATGTTAGCTAACTTGGCTCATAAATGTCTAAGCATCAGGCCGCTGGAATTAGAGATGGTCTTGGAATTCCTCATTTAAGACCATTCCACCTTTGAGTTTTCTAAGCTAACACCGAACTTAGTATAAGCGACTACTTAGTGCACAATAAAAAATTCATTGTAATAAAAATCATAATACAATTTTAAAAAGAGTAGCACTGGCTGATATTGATTTATCTCTAAGAAACTTACAGGCACTACACTAAGAATTTTGTTGTTGTTCAGTTGCTCAGTCATGTCCGACTCTCTGCAACCCCATGAACTATAGCATGCCAGGCTTTCCTGTCCTTCACTATCACCTGGAGTTTGCTGAAATTCGTGTCCATTGAATCAGTGATGCCATCCAATCATCTCATCCTTTGTCGTCCCCATCTCCTCCTGCCTTCAGCCTTTCCCAGCAGCACATATTTTCCAGTGACTCAGTTCTTTACATCAGGTGGCCAAAGTATTAGAGCTTCAGCTTCAGCATCAGTCCTTCCAATGAATATTCAGGACTGATTTCCTTTAGGATGGACTGGTTTGATCTCCTTGCTGCCCAAGGGACTCTCAGGAGTCTTCCCCAGCACCACAGTTCAAAAGCATCACTTCTTCGGTACTCAGCCTTCTTTATGACCAAACTCTCACATCCATACATGACTATTGGAAAAACCATAGCCTTGACAATACAGACCATTGTGGGCAAAGTGAAGTCTCTGCTTACTAATACTTTATCTAGGTTTATCATAGCTTTTCTTCCAAGGAGCAAGGTAATACTCAAAATCCTTCAAACTAGGCTTCAACAGTGCATGAACCGAGAACTTGCAGGTGTACAGGCTGGATTTAGAAAAGACAGAGGAACCAGTGATCAAATTGCCAACATCCGTTGGATCATAGAAAAAGCAAGAGAATTCCAGGAAAACATCTATTTCTGCTTTATTAACTATCCTAAAGCCTTAGTCTGTGTGGATCACAACAAACTGTGGAAAATTCTTAAAGGTATAGGAGTACCACACCACCTACCTGCCTCCTGAGAAACCTGTATGCAGCTCAAGAAGCAACAATCAGAATTGGACATAGAACAATGGACTGGTTCAAAATTGGAAAAGAAGTATTCCAAGGCTGTATATTGTCACCCTGCTTATTTAACTTCATGCAGAGTATATCATGCGAAATCCTGGGCTGGGTGAAGCTTAAGTTAGAATCAAGATTTCCGGGAGAAATATCAATAACCTCAGATGTGCAGATGACACCACCCTTATGGCAGAAAGTAAAGAGGAACTAAAGAGCCTCTTGATGAAAGTGAAAGAGGAGACTGAAAAAGCTGCCTTAAATCTCAACATTCAGAAAATGAGGATCATTGTATCCAGTCCCATCACTTCATAGCATAGATAGAGAAACAATGGAAACATTGACAGACTTTATTTTCTTGGGCTCCAAAATCACTGCAGATGGTGACTGCAGTCATGAAATTAAAAGACGCTTGCTCCTTGGAATAAAAGTTATGACCAACCTAGACAGCATATTAAAAAGCATTTTATATTTCTTATTTAAATCTCACAATGGCCCTTTGAGATAGCTATGAATATTATCACCTCAACTTAATAAAGATAAAATGAGGGTTAGGAAATTAAATCACTTGCCAAAAGTCACACAAGATCAGCAGGTTGAAAAGAATACACCTCAATAGTCATCTTCAAGAATCCTCATTCTTCCCAAGACCATCCTGTCTGTTATGTATTAGAGGGGAGGACTTTCACACTTAGGCTGGATACCTTTCTGCATTTCAGACGTTACCCCACTGCACCCTTTACCCTATCCAGGCAGCCTAGAGTGCTAGTGTTACTGAGTCCAAGCTCACTCTGCTTACTGCACAACAGACCAATAAATCTGAGAAAGTGTTGAGGCAAGGAATATGACTTTATTTGGAAAGCTTACAGACTGAGAAAATAACAAACTAAAGTCTCAAAATAACCATCTTGTTAGGAGCTGAATGCTGAGTTCTTTTATAGAGCAGATATGAGTGGAGGTAAGGAAATAAATGGCCAGCTTGCAGAAGGGATGTGTTAAACTTGTCTTTCCTGCAGACATTCACAGGTGGGCAGGGTCAGATTATCTCTCTGTGATCTGAACAAAAGGCACTTTTGTTAAACAGTAAGGCAGAGGGGCAGGATTCTCAGAGGCAGATCATCATATATGATCATAATAACAAAAACAAATAAAAACAAGTAAAAGAAACATTTCCAACATGGACTCAGAATTGATTATCCCCTGTAATACTTGCCTGTAAAAAAAGATCTTCATGACCCAGATAATCATGATGGTATGATCACTCACCTAGAGCCAGACATCCTGGAATGTGAAGTCAAGTAGGCCTTAGGAAGCATCACTACAAACAAAGCTAGTGGAGGTGATGGAATTTCAGTTGAGCTATTTCAAATCCTGGAAAATGATACTGTGAAAGTGCTGCACTCAATATACCAACAAATTTGGAAAACTCAGCAGTGGCCACAGGACTGGAAAAGGTCAGTTTTCATTCGAATCCCAACGAAAGGCAATGCCAAAGAACGCTCAAACTACCACTCAATTGCCTTCATCTCACATACTAGTAAAGTAATGCTCAAAATTCTCCAAGCCATGCTTCAACAATACATGAACCATGAACTTCCAGATGTTCAAGCTGGTTTTAGAAAAGGCAGAGGAACCAGAGATCAAATTGCCAACATCTGCTGGATCATGGAAAAAGCAAGAGAGTTCCAGAAATATATCTACTTCTGCTTTATTGACTATGCCAAAACCTTTGACTGTGTGGATCACAACAAACTGTGGAAAATTCTTAAAGAGACTGGAATACCAGAAAACCTGACCTGCCTCTTGAGAAATTTGTATGCAGGTCAGGAAACAACAGTTAGAACTGGACATGGAAAAACAGACTGGTTCCAAATAGGAAAAGGAGTACATCAAGACTGTATATTGTCACCCTGCCTATTTAACTTATATGCAGGGTACATCATGAGAAATGGTGGACTGGATGAAGCACAAGCTGGAATCAAGATTGCCAGGAGAAATATCAATAACCTCAGATATGCAGATGACACCACCCTTATGGCAGAAAGCGAAGAAAAACTAAAGAGCCTCTTGATGAAAGTCAAAGAGGAGAGTGAAAAAGTTGGCTTAAAGCTCAACATTCAGAAAACAAAGATCACGGCATTTGGTCTCATCTCTTCATTGGAAATAGATGGGGAAACAGTGACAGACTTTATTTTCTTGGGCTCCAAAATCACTGCAGATGGTGACTCCAGTCATGAAATTAAAAGAAGCTTGCTCCTTAGAAGAAAAGTTATGACCAACCTAGACAGCATATTAAAAGGCAGAAACATTACTTTGGCAACAAAGGTTCGTCTAGTCAAAGCTATGGTTTTTCCAGTAGTCATGTGTGGATGTGAGAATTGGACTATAAGGAAAGCGGAGCGCTGAAAAATTGATACTTTTGAACTGTGGTGTTGGAGAAGACTCTTAAGAGTCCCTTGGACAGCAAGGAGATCCAACCAGTCCATCCTAAAGGAAATCAGTCCTGAATAGTCATTGGAAGGACTGATGCTGAAGCTGAAACTCCAATACTTTGGTCACCTGATGCAAACAATTGATTCACTGAATAAGACTCTGATGCTGGGAAAAATTGAAGGCAGGAGGGGAAGGGGACGGCAGAGGATGCATAGTTGGATGGTATCACTGACTCAATGGACATGAGTTTGATTAAACTCCGGGATTTGGTGATGGACAGGGAGGCCTGGGTGCTGCAGTCTATGGGGTCACAAAGAGTGGGACACAACCGAGCGACTGAACTGAACTGAACTGCAATACTGCTAAGAGCATAGACTTCAAAGACAGATACAACTGGGTCCAAATGCCTTGTTGTCTTACCCACAGCTTGCCATTTTACCATTTTACAAGTAATGGAGATAACCATTTTATGTTGTTGTGAGACTTAAATGATATATAAAAATTGAATTATAATGAAAAGGATCACTTTACCTCTGTTTCTTGAATATACTTGTACTTCTCCAGTTTAAGTTTTTCTCACCCTTTTTCTTCTGCCTGGAAGATCTTTCAAATTAAGTCATTTCTCAAAATATTCTTTATGTGAAAAATATTTTAAGCTATCAAAATTCAAACCATCCTTCAAGTTCCAACTTATATTTCACTCCCTATGTGACTCCATGACCCATCTCTTCCCTGAGGAATAAGCCTGCCTTCTGAATCCACAGGTATTCTTAGCACTTACCGTAGTCTGCCTTGTATGAAATGGATGGGCGTATGAAGGGCCAAGACCATAGATTCTGTAACACTGTCATCCTTGTTCTCCCCACCAGAGCCTTACATAGTAATTTGTTTAGAATAGTTACTCCATAGAAGTATTGGGGCTTCCCTGGTGGCTCAGACTGTAAAGAATATGCCTGCAATGCAGGAGACCCAGGTCTAATTCCTGGAAAGCACCCTGGAGAAAGGAATGGCTACCGACTCCAGTATTCATGCCTGGAGAATTCCATGGACAGGGGATCCCCAGTTCATGGGGTTGTGAAGAGCTGGACGTGACTGAGTAACTATCACTGATTCAGAGGTTTATTGAAGTGAGTTGTTTAGATTTAAACTATTGGAAGTTTGATATTCTATGCAGAAACATGCAAATTAGGATGTTCTTATCCCCTGCAGAGACTGTAGCTGACAGAATCAATTGTTGGATGACAGCTCTTTACCCTACCGTCTCTCTTATTTTGTGTACTTAAATAGTACAGAGGAACCTTGTCTACATTATGTTGTTATGTATCTTTATTGCTTTTTACAGTCTATGTAGACAGAAAAGGGCAAATCAACAGTAAGGCCTTTTAGACAAAATAATGTCTAAGCTTGTCATGACCTACTCACTCAGTCATTATTCTGAATATTCCACAGACTCATCCTGCCCTTTACAAAATGTGGTTATGCAGTCTATTGTCTTCATAATATCATTTTATTTACAATATTTGCTGAACAGTGCTACTAATTATTGTGTGTGTGTGTATGTGCACGCGCGCGCATATGCGCGAGCTCATACGTGCCTGGAAGGTATAAATGTGATAATTTCTCTTTTTGTTAAATATAAGTATCATGATAATTTCTGAGTGTTTGCATATAAAGTGAAAGAAAGTGAAAGTCACTTAGTCGCGTCTGACTCTTTGCAACCCCGTGGACTATACAGACTGTGGAATTCTCTAGGCCAGAATACTGGAGTGGTAGCCTTTCCTTTCTCCAGAGGATCTTCCCAACTCAAGGATCAAACCCAGGTCTCCCACATTGCAGGTGGATTCTTCCCTGAGCCTCAAGGGTTTGCATATAAGACCCTTAATATTTAGTAGAACTTTACATCTACTTAACATTGTAAGGTTTCTGTACCTGGAAATCAAACAGCAACCTGCTTAAAAATCTATAGAGAAAATCATCCAAAAGATAGCCACTATTAAGTAGCATTTGAGACAGACAGATAGTATCTGCCACACACTGATCTTTACGTTTTCAGCCCCATTTCTCAGTATTTCCTCAGATGAACACATAGAGCATGTAAACTATTGTCTTGACTGCCAGTTCTCCTGCTTTCAAGCCTTTGACTACACTTCCCATCAGGACTGTCAAAAAATAAGAATTCTATGGTCCAGGTTAATTCTGCCTCTTGAATCCCTCAACATTTAATAATAATTTTGGTCCTCTGCCTGTAACACTTTAAATCACCCTTATTCTGTCTCTCACATATTATTAATAGAAAAGGGATAAGCACATTAAAAAAGATTCTTATTTAATACTTACATTGACCTTAAAAAGAAAATAATAATATTCTATTTTCCTGGCAGGCTATAGTCCACAGGCTAGCAAAGAGTCGGACATGACTGAGTGACTGAGCATACAATATTCTATTTATTTATACTAAAAAAAATGTGAGGACCAGAAAGGTCAAAAAACTTGCCCAGTGGCACCTAACTTGAAATTGGCAGAGGTGGGATCCAAGCCTAAATTATATGTCTCTAGAGACCAAACTGTTAACACTGCTCTACTGACATCCTTAAAGTGACTTCTGCTGTGATCTGTATTTTATCCCTGCGACTAGACTCTCTTTTTCTGCAGCAAAACTTGTGTAAGTGGTTCTTTATATATAAGTAATTTGTATTGTTCATTTGTAAATAAATACTGTATGCTCTCCATACCAAATTATAACCCTATTAAGATTTCCTGTTGGCTCTCAAAGGCTGCAAAGGGAAATAGGGACAAAAAAATGAAACGTTCCTTAATTAAAACTTTGGATCATAGAAAGAACACCTAGTCTCCCATAGCTGTTAAAGGAAAGCCTAATTATTGCTATTCATTTCTTACCTTAAATGTGTATTAGCATACTTAGAAATTTCATTTTCAAAAAAAGATTAAAAAGAGCAGAAAATAACTCTGAAAATTGAGTTAGGACATGCTAACTCAATATCATTACAGATGGTGACTGCAGCCATGAAATTAAAAGATGCTTACTCCTTGGAAGAAAAGTTATGACCAACCTAGATAGCATATTCAAAAACAGAGACATTACTTTGCCAACAAAGGTCCATCTAGTCAAGGCTATGGTTTTTCCTGTGGTCATGTATGGATGTGAGAGTTGGACTGTGAAGGAGGCTGAGCACCGAAGAGTTGATGCTTTTGAACTGTGGTGTTGGAGAAGACTCTTGAGAGTCCCTTGGACTGCAACAAGATCCAACCAGTCCATTCTGAAGGAGATCAGCCCTGGGATTTCTTTGGAGGGAATGATGCTAAAGCTGAAGCTCCAGTACTTTGGCCACCTCATGCGAAGAGTTGACTCACTGGAAAAGACTCTGATGCTTGGAGGGATTGGGGACAGGGGGAGAAGGGGACGACAGAGGATGAGATGGCTGGATGGCATCACTGAGTCAATGGACGTGAGTCTGGGTGGACTCTGGGAGTTGGTGATGGACAGGGAAGCCTGGCGTGCTGCGATTCATGGGGTAGCAAAGAGTCAGACACGACTGAGCAACTGAACTGAACTCAACTCAACTCAATATTGATGAAACAAAACTTTACTCAAATGGGCACAGATATTAAACATTTAAATATGTATATTCACTGCTGCTACTGCTACTGCTAAGTCACTTCAGTCGTGTCCGACTCTGTGCGACCCCATAGACGGCAGCCCACCAGGCTCCCCCTTCCCTGGGATTCTCCAGGCAAGAACACTGGAGTGGGTTGCTATTTCCTTCTCCAATGCATGAAATTGAAAAGTGAAAGTGAAGTCGTTCAGTCGTGTCTGACTCTTAGCGACCCCATGGACTGCAGCCTTCTAGGCTCCTCCATCCATGGGATTTTCCAGGCAAGAGTACTGGAGTGGGGTGCCATTGCCTTCTCCAGTATATTCACTATATTCTATAAATATTCAAATAATATGATAATGTTAGGTAGAGCATTTTAATTTGAAGAATTAAGATTGGGAAGCCAGAGTTATACTAACAGTAGAAGCATATTACTCACTACAGGCTAAGTTGATTTTTTTTTTACACCATGTATAGTGGCATAAATAATTCAGAGAATGTTTTAGTCAAGGACATAGGACATAAACCATAAAAATATGAAAAGGGACATAGAAAATAAGAGCCAGTGCTAAAAGAAAAAAATTGGTATTCTAATTTATAAAGTATCAATTGAATACACTGGTATGCTGTGCATAGGACATAAACCATAAAAATATGAAAAGGGACATAGAAAATAAGAGCCAGTGCTAAAAGAAAAAAATTGGTATTCTAATTTATAAAGTATCAATTGAATATACTGGTATTCTGTGCAAAAATCAGAATAAGAATATAATAAACTAGATTTTTATCACAAAAAGGTACTAATTGTGGCTTTAAGAAAAATTTAAAATATATTTTATTTTGCATGTAATATCTATTTTTGAGAGTAGAAGTTCTCAACCCCACAAATTTATAACAAATATGAAATCTTATTTATTTAAATATTTAATGATTTCTGTGAAAGTGAAGTATACATTTAAAATAACTCAGTGGAGGCTTCTACGAGAAATATGAACTGAGAGGAAGAGACTAATGCATTTCAAATATGTAAACATACATCATATAATATGAATCAAATTAAAATTTAGAATGTGTAGAAAGAGAAGACTCTTAGATAATTATATCTAAATATTATATTTCTCATTTTAATTTTTATTAGACATTTCCTAATTTATGCTCAACTAATTCTTCTACATCTTTTACTCTAACCATCATCGTATAATACAACCATACAGAAATATTTGAAATTCTCTCAATAGGCTTGTTATTTCTTGCCTTTGTGCTCTTTTACATTCTTGTTTTTTTAATAGAAAAAAATGTCTATTCTCCATATCCTATAGGATATTAATCATAATCTCTTTGAAAAATCTCTTTAATCCACAGATAAAAGATCAGTTTGTTTCTCCTCTCTGTTTACACATTTTAATAATAATTGTTAAAATAATTACTTTGCATTGGTTTCTCTGAAAAGATCTGTAAACTCAAGGGCATGGGATATATTTTGTTCACTTTAAATCAGTATTTTATATATATAGGATGTATTCATAATTCCATGTTGAATAAATTAATCCATTTCAATCCATCAGAAATTGGACAGGTGATAGAATGCATTATTACGGAAGAGTGGACATAATGTTAATCTTTGAAGTAAAATATTAGGTAAAACCAAATGGTTCATAAAAGTTTAGCAGTTGCTAAATCGTGTCTGAGCCTTTTGTGATCCAGTGAACTGTAGCCTGCCGGGCTCCTCTGTCCATGAAATTTCCCAGACAAGAATAGTGGAGTGCATTGCCATTTCCGTCTCCAGGAGATCTTGCCAACCCAGAGAACCTTGGCAGGCAGATTCTTTACCACTGAGCCACCTGGGAAGCATACTCTACCAGATAAGGGAAAATGATCAATATATTTTGTGGATTATACATTCTAATCATCCACCCAATAAAGAATTTCTTTCTTTCTTTCTTTTTTTTTTAGTTTTTCAAAACAGTTCAGTTCAGTTGCTCAGTCATGTCCGATTCTTTGTGACCCCATGAACTGCAGCACGCCAGGCTTCCCTGTCCATCACCAACTCCCGGAGCCTACTCAAACTCATCTCCGTAGAGTCAGTGATGCCATCCAACCATCTCATTCTTGTCATCCCCTTCTCCTCCTGCCTTGAATATTTCCTAGCATCAGGGTCTTTTCCAATGAGTCAGTTCTTCGCATCAGCTGGCCAAAGTATTGGAGCTTCAACATCAGTCCTTCCAATGAATATTCAGGACTGATTTCCTTTAGGATTGACTGGTTTGATCTCCTTGCAACCCTAAATAATTAGAATGTCGACACTATACTCAAGTTGTTAAAGAATGATGTGTATAGAATTTCCAGATACTCCCAAGAGGAAAACACATCGGGAAATTCCAAAGGCTTATACAAGACAGACTTTTAGAAGCAAGTAGCAACTTCTGTCTCCTCAAGTTCTTGCCTGTAAACATTGTAAGGAAGGCAAAACAACAGAAATAAAATGAGTGGACTGATGGAGAAACAAATTTCTTCATGTTGCTTGAAAATACTTAATTCAACTGTTTATTTATTCCCTTTGCTTGCTATTATCTTTAGAAGCATTTCTCCTCTAAGAAATAACCATTTTACTTATAGTTTGTGATCCTCCTTTTCAAGGATCTGCATTTGTCCAGGTTGGGACAAAGCTCTAGTGCATTTAGAATAATTGGTTTTACTTCTCTTTTTCTCCATGGGGTATCTTGATGATTAGGGATTGTTGATTAACTGCTTTGAGTGTGTCAAATATTTTTTTATTTTACTTTTTCCATTTAATTTAATATTTATTTTATACTGGAGTATAGTTGATTTATAATGTTGTGTTAGTTTTAAATGTACAGCAAAAAGATTCAGTTATACACATACACATATCCATCCTTTTCCAGATTTTTTTCCCATATGGGTTATTACAGAATATTGAGTAGGGTATCCTGCCGAAGCACTTTTTAGAGATGAGTGCTATTAATACACAGCAGATGCTCCATAAAAGTTTTAATACATGGGAACTGGAGGGAGAAGACTCAAATGTATTGTTTTGTCACATTATTCTGCAGTTCATATCTAAGAAGCTACTATTTAGAGGATACCTTAAATAAAATGGTTGAATCTGACATTTTAAGATTTACATTTTAAGACTATTTCTGGGAATAAAACTCAATAATAAGATGAATTGTAATATTATCCTTACTTTTATAAGCATTCCAAGTAATTGATTAAAGTTTTACTGGTTAAAATTTTTACTATTAAAATAGTCAAAACAGATAAAGTAAGACCCCAAATGTCAAAGGCTGAATGTCGCTCACTTTCAGTTCCAGCTCTAATAAAATCAATGCTCTATGTACTATGCAAATCCTTCCACCATCTACATTCTAAAATGTTTGTCCTCATACAAATAATTTAGTATGCATTATTTTATGTATTTGTAAAGCTTATTTCACCTAGAGGCAGACATCCTGGCATGTGAAGTCAAGTGGGCCTTAGAAAGCATAACTACGAACAAAGTCAGTGGAGGTGACAGAATTCCAGTTAAGCTATTTCAAATCCTGGAAGATGATGCTGTTAAAGTGCTGCGCTCAATATGCCAGCAAATTTGGAAAACCCAGCAGTGGCCACAGGACTGGAAAAGGTCAGTTTTCAATCCAATCCCAAAGAAAGGCAATGCCAAAGAATGCTCAAACTACTGCACAATTGCACTCATCTCACATGCTAGTAAATTAATGCTCAAAATTCTCCAAGCCAGGCTTCAGCAATACATGAACCGTGAATTTCCAGAAGTTTAAGCTGGATTTAGAAAAGGCAGAGGAACCAGAGATCAAATTGCCAACATCTGCTGGATCATCGAAAAAGCAAGAAAGTTCCATAAAAAACATCTATTTCTGCTTTATTGACTATGCCAAAGCCTTTGACTGTGTGGATCACAAGAAACTGTGGAAAATTTTGAAAAGATGGGAATACCAGACCACCTGACCTGCTTCTTGAGAAACCTATATGCAGATCGGGAAGCAATATTTAGAACTGGACATGGAACAACATACTGGTTCCAAATAGGAAAAGAAGTATGTCAAGGCTGTATATTGTCACCCTGCTTATTTAACTTATATGCAGAGTACATCATGAGAAATGCTGGGCTGGAAGAAGCACAAGCTGGAATCAAGATTGCCAGGAGAAATATCAATAACCTCAGATATGCAAATGACACCACCCTTATGGCAGAAAGTGAAGAGGAATTAAAAAGCCTCTTGATGAAAGTGAAAGAGGAGAGTGAAAAAGTTGGCTTAAAGCTCAACATTCAGAAAACAAAGATCATGGCATCTGGTCCCGTCACTTCATGAGAAATAGATGGGGAAACAGTGGAAACAGTGTCAGACTTTATTTTTTCAGGCTCCAAAATTACTGCAGATGGTGATTGCAGCCATGAAATTAAAAGACGCTTACTCCTTGGAAGAAAAGTTATGACCAACCTAGATAGCATATTCAAAAGCAGAGACATTACTTTGCCAACAAAGGTCTGTCTAGTCAAGGCTATGGTTTTTCCAGTGGTCATGTATGGATGTGAAAGTTGGACTGCGAATAAAGCTGAGCGCTGAAGAATTGATGCTTTTGAACTGTGGTGTTGGAGAAGACTGTTGAGAGTCCCTTGGACTGCAAGGAGATCCAACCAGTCCATTCTGAAGGAGATCAGCCCTGGGTGTTCTTTGGAAGGACTGATGCTAAAGCTGAAACTTGAGTACTTTGGCCACCTCATGGGAAGAGTTGACTCATTGGAAAAGACTCTGATGGTGGGAGGGATTGGGGGCAGGAGGAGAAGGGGACGACAGAGGATGAGATGGCTGGATGGCATCACTGAGTCAATGGACGTGAGTCTGGGTGGACTCTGGGAGTTGGTGATGGACAGGGAGGCCTGGCGTGCTGCAATTCATGGGGTTGCAAAGAGTCGGACATGACTGAGCGACTGAACTGAACTGAACTGAAAGCTTATTTTACTTATTCCCCTCAAACAGATTTTTAAAAATATTTATGGTACCAACACCTAGGAAATGGCAGTATTATCTTCTGCAGGGTTATTCACCAGTTTTATAAAGTATTCAAAGCATATTCTAAGCCATCTAATTTATAGGATTTAAAGACAACTTATTCATGTGTTCTAATCAACAGATGCTTATAAATATATAATCAAGGGTAATGAAATCCTGTTTAGTCTTAATCTGATTGTGAAAATGCCTTAAAAAGAATCACCATTTGTTTGCCACTTCCAAATGTGATCCAAAACACTTGATAGACTAAACTTTCCTCTTCTCCACGCCCTTCTCTTACTTCTGTATCCTATCGAACATCAGAGGAGAAAGCAAGTGTTTTGTCTGTTACCTTGAAGTCAAGCTGTTAAGATTTCTGTGTGCCTGGTCCCTCAGCTGTGAACTCTCCTAAGGCAGTTTGAGAAACAGAAGTAACAAATGAACAGGGAGGAGACTTAGGTACTATAGTAAGAATTTTCACATATGTTTCACTGCTGCAGTGACAATGCTCTGAAAAGCAAGACAGTTTTGAAAGCAGGTTGCAGAGCATCCATTTGCTTCCCCAAAATGTACTGACTAAAATTTTTATAGGAACTTGTTTAATATTTGGAGGAAGGTTTTCTAGTCCATAATGAATGCCTATAACCGAGGATCAAATCTAGAGATTAAGGATCCACACAAAATGTTTTACTACAAATAAAATTCCCTGTTACTGGAATGAATAATCTGTATTTATTTATTCCTTGCTCATGAACATTTTGAAAGCTACAAATTCAGCAGTGACATATGGTACATCCAAAAGGCCTAAAAAATCTAAATTTTTTTGACAGAGATGTTCTTTGGCTTTTTCTCACTATTCATGTTACTAAATACTGCTGTGATAAGACTATTCTTATAAAATCTCAAAATAAAAACCTAATAAAATACTACACTGTCTAGAAGCTTCTATAATACTATAATCTGTCTACTACATCTAGACATGTGATCCAAATGAAAAGGTTTATGATATAACATATACTTGCATCCCTCAATTTTAACAAAATTTAAATTCCAGACTTCTTTGCTGGAGTTTGAAACTTCTACTTACTGCCCTGGTTCCTCTCTGTAAATGCATCTTAGGAACAGTAATTTTGAGACAGCTATTCCATTGAGATCTCAGATTATCAGAGGGTCAAATCTAAACTGCTATTACTGTTATTAATCTTCCTTTCTCGGTGACAGCATTCCTTCTGGCAGTCTCTGAGTGTTACAGAGGCATTGTAATTCAATCACCCAAAGGGAGTTTCAACTTTAAAAATATATCCTTTTAGTGCAGTGGAAGAATGTACTGTAATTTAGGGCAAAGGAAGGCAAGCCATTTTCTAAAAGGTCATTTCAAATGGAAATCATAGTAAAAGTGTGAAATCTTTATTTAAGCTCTAAGAAATATCTTTATTTTTTATGGCTACAGTTTCACAACATTACCAATATCCTTTTTTATTCACTTGACAAGTGTTCAGATGGTAAAGAATCTGCCTGCAGTGTGGAAGACCTGGGTTTGATCCCTGGGTCAGGAAGATCTCTGGAGAAGGGAACGGCAAGCCACTCCAGTATTCCTGCCTGGGAAATTCCATGTACAAAAGAGTCTGGTGGGCAACAACCCATGGGGTTATGATGAGTCAGACACAACTGAGTGACTAACACTTTCACTTTTCAAGAAAAATCTTTATTTATGGCTACAGTTTTGCAACATTACCAATACCCTTTTTTATCCATTTGACGAGTTTTAGTAAAATTATGAAAAGCAGCAAATCATCTTGGAATTTTAGAAAACATACTATATCATATAGGGACACAACTTTTCCTCAATATGGTTCCTAGTCTCCTATTTCTCCTATTTCTTGCTATTTAGTTGTTTATTTCAAAGTGACTTTCATGGAATTAGAGCATATTGAACTGGAAAGGAATATTAAGAGCATCATGCTGCTGATAAGGAAATCAAAGCATAGAGACTTGAATGATTTAGCCAAAAGCAGTCAGAGAAGTAGTAGAAGTGCCTGATTTTCTTCTGGGTTTTGCTACTTTCTATGATTAAATGATATATGTGCTGCTGCTAAGTCCCTTCAGTCACGTCCAACTCCATGCGAATCCATAAACTGCAGCCCACCAGGCTCCTCCATCCCTGGGATTCTCTAGGCAAGAATACTGGAGTAGGTTGCCATTTCCTTCTCCAAATGACATATATGCCTGTGATCAAAATAACTTCTGGATTTTAAACAACAATAAAACTGCTATTATGTGACTAACAAAGGTACCCAAACATCCTCAAGCCTTTTGATTTCCTCAGTGTTATGCAGCTTTCCTAAATTATGCACTTAATCCTATGTCCTTGGTAGTTTTTTTAAACATTTCAGCCTTCTCTACTCAGTGTCATTCCAGAATGTCAAAAAGCTGGCAATTATTGGATTTTTGGCATCATGAACAAATGAATCAATGTTTTCTTTATCTCTCTCTTATTTGGGAAAGAACAAAGAGATTTAGTGATAGATACTATGGGGCTTCCCTGGTGGTTCAGATGGTAAAGAAATCTGCCTGCAATGTACGAGACCTGGGCTCAGTCCCTCAGTCAGGAAGATCCCCTGGAGAAGGGAATGGCAACCCACTCCAGAATTCTTGCCTAAAGAATTCCATGGATGGAGGAACATGGCAGACTACAGTCCATGGGATTCTAAAGAGTGGTACATGATAGAACACTCTAAGAAACAATGACTTGGGAAAATTCTATTATTATTATTGTTATTATCATACTATAATTATTATTATTTATATTAATTTTTGATCAATAAATAAATGTGTGGAACCAACATCATCCCTTGTTGATATTATTTTTAAATTAGGAGTAATGATACCACTTTCTTTAACCAAATTTTTGAAGACAAATTTTAAAAAATTGTAAATATATCTTCATTCTTAAAGCCAATATTCTGAAGATTGAAATAATAATTCCACATAATTCATTATTTTTTCTATTATTTTCTTTTGTTTTGGTACTTATTTTATATGTCAGGCAAAATACTAATGAGTTACAGGATCCAAAATTGAATATAATATGATTCTACTCTCAAAAGAGGTTTCATCTATATGTCTAAATAAGAGACATTTAAACAAATAAATGTCAACCCGCTCTAGTACTCTTGCCTGGAAAATCCCATGGGGAGGAGCCTGGTAGGCTGCAGTCCATGGGGTCCGACACGACTGAGTGACTTCACTTTCACTTTTCACTTTCGTGCATTGGAGAAGGAAATGGCAACCCACTCCAGTGTTCCTGCCTGGGGAATCCCAGGGACGGCGGAGCCTAGTGGGCTGCCGTCTATGGGGTCACACAGAGTCGGACACGACGGCAGCAGCAGCAACAAACAAATAAAAGTAAAGTGTTAAATCGGGGGTGATATGAATACAGAATGCTACAAAAAAAGTGTTATAATAATATGAATAAAATAATGTGACTGTAGTGTGGGGTACAGAAAGTTTTGTAGATGGAACACTCCAAAAATATTTATAATATATTCTCAATACTTTCTATATGTTACATACAATGCTAAGCATTTAGCAAATAGTATTTCTTAATATCACTGCAGATGGTGAATGCAGCCATGAAATTAAAAGACGCTTACTCCTTGGAAGGAAAGTTATGACCAATCTAGATAGCATATTCAAAAGCAGAGACATTACTTTGCCATCAAAGGTTCGTCTAGTCGAGGCTATGGTTTTTCCTGTGGTCATGTATGGATGTGAGAGTTGGACTGTGAAGAAGGCTGAGCGCCAAAGAATTGATGCTTTTGAACTGTGGTGTTGGAGAAGACTCTTGAGAGTCCCTTGGACTGCAAGGAGATCCAACCAGTCCATTCTAAAGGAGATCAGCCCTGGGATTTCTTTGGAAGGAATGATGTTGAAGCTGAAACTCCAGTACTTTGACCACCTCATGCGAAGAGTTGACTCATTGGAAAAGACTCTGATGCTGGGAGGGATTGGGGGCAAGAGGAGAAGGGGACGACAGAGGATGAGATGTCTGGATGGCATCACTGACTTGATGGACGTGAGTTTGAGTGAACTCCGGGAGTTGGTGATGGACAAGGAGGCCTGGTGTGCTTCGATTCATGAGGTCACAAAGAGTCAGACATGACTGAGCGACTGAACTGAACTGAACTGAGACTCCATGTGCCACCCTATCCATAGATACCCAAATAGCTCTCCATTTAGCAAGCAACCCCAGAAACCCTTCCCAAGGTCTGTCTCTTATACATCCCTATTACTTTTTTAGAGTGATTAACATGTATAACCATACCCATCTTTCAAGATTTGACTATAGATTGATTCTAAAAATTGGCAACCAAAATCACATCATTTACATTTTATGGTAATATCATTTTTTCCTACTAAAAAGTGAAAATTTGTGCTAGAATTATCCTTCTTTTCTTGAATCCAACATCATAATTCCTATACTTCTCTGTTCTTACTGCCAAATTTCAAAGGATTCTTCTGATTTATGCTAGCAGCCCTGAATTAATTTGTATTCCCCCAAGCTAGCGCTAGTATATTCCAAATGACTATGAAGAGAGAAAAAAAAATAGCTTACTTTTTGAAGACTTTCAATTACACCACTTGTTTTATTATCACATGTTACCATCATTATCTGGCTCATTGTCTTCTCTGAGTCCAGAGCCTCACTAATGTTCAGTAAACCAAACTGACTCTCTCAGCCTTCAGTTCACCCTAGGCATAGTCCATCTTTTACCTTTCTCTGCTATGTATCAATCAACATTCCTTCCATCTTTATTCTGTCTACTAATATGTCTACTTGAAATCTTTGGTTTATTATTTCTTTCTTTCTGCCATTGATTTTCTTATCTTTCTTTTATTTTAAAGCAAAAGGAATGTTATGGATACCACATTTCACTATCATGAGTCAGGAGAAGTACTAAATTTGGGATGAATTGAAGACATCTTTCCAGATTCTTGCTCTTTTCATTTAAAGCTTCCCCACTTTTTGCTTATTCTATAGTTGAAACTTCCTGAAATGACTAATGCAAGCAATGTCAGGACTGATTCAGATAGTATTGCTATAAAAAAATAAAGATACCAAGAAATGTTTACAGTTTTCCAATGGTTTTCAGTGAGAAGGCATACTCTACTTTCCCCTACTCTTCTTTCTCTACTTTCTCTACAGTCTATCAGAGGAAGTCACGTGAGTCCTAACGGTTTGCAATTTGTCCCCATTTAAAATAGACTTTGTTTTTCAGAAAAGTTTTAAGCTGACTGGATAAATGATCAAAAGAGACAAAGAGTAACCATATCCCTCTCCCCCTACATGGGCACAGCCTCCCGCATGATCAGTATTCCCCCAAGAGTGGTACATATGTTACAGTCAATAGACCTACGTTGTCACAACACAGTTGCCCAAAATTTACGTTATGGTTCACTCTTGATGTTGTATATTTTATGGATTTGGATAAATATCTAATGACATACATCCATTATAGTATCATGCAGAGTATTTCACTGTCCTGAAAATAATCCATGCTTCACCTGTTCATCCCTCCACCCACCCCTAAATCTTAGCAATCACTGATCTTTTTATTGTCTTGATTTTGTCTTTTTCATAACATCACATTGTTTAAATCATACAGTCTGTTATCTTTTTAGATTGTATTCTTTTACTTAGTAATATGCATTTAAGACTTCTCCCTAAATGTCTTTCATGGCTTGATAGCACATTTCTTTTTAATGCTGAAAATATTCCCTTATCTGGGTGTCCCAGTTTACCCATTCTCCTACTCAAGGATATCTTGATTGCTTTCAATTTTCAGCAATTATAAATAAAGCTCTTCTAAGTATCTGTCTGAAGGTTTGCAACATTTGTACTTTTTATTTGACATAAATCTGTAACGTACGAACATTTATTTATGATGAAAAATGCATTCAGACTCTGAAATTACAAACCAATAATGCTGAAATATATTTATTTGAAAAGTACAGACTTGAAATACCCTACATAGGCAAATATACATACTTTAAACCTCTAGGTATTCTCACGACCTCCTTCAGCTATCAAGTGAAATTTTGGCAATTCTCTCAAGGAATGTCTGGCATGAATTCAAAGTGGTATATATAACCCCCTTTGGTACCACTGGAAAATTGTCAAAGTGGTTCTCCTCTGTTAAAAAGACCAGACTCATCTAAATTGGACAATAAATTTAAAGTGTTAATTTATGAATTAAAATAATTTATAGAAAAACTCAAAGCTAGGTTCTTCCCACCCCCCACCCCCCCCACCCCCGCCGCAAGGTCTCCTTGAGCGCAGTTTGTTAACTATTCAGCCATTTGATCAATGTTTCAGCTACAGACTGACAATTCCATTTCACATTTTCATCTATCATCTTTGGTCAATTTCTTCTGGGTTTTAAGACCCTCACACACAATCACTTAACCAAGTCGGGAACTGCAGCTCCCTAGCTGTGTGTTTGAATAAAAAGTGATTCAGTTTATCATGTTACCTTTGTGTCTATAGAATTTGTATAACTTTTCATTTGCTTCTATAGGATAGAAGATAATTGAATCTAAAATCTAGCATTTTTCTAGTATCCTTAAATTCTTCAAAATAATGACATAGTATTCTCCCCTTATCCTATGGGGATGCTTGTAACTCTATTTAGTTACATCAGTCTACATCACTTCTAGTAAGCCTTCAAGTATACTTTGGTTTTGGAAACAACTTTTGAGATCTCTTTCCACTTTAATATCCAAGACTCACACAAATATCCAGTTCTTTCTAATGTTGTCATTGTGTGTGTGTGTGTGTGTGTGCGTGCATGCTCAGCACATCTGACTCTTTGCGACCCCATGGACTGTAGCCTGCCAGGCTCTTCTGTCCATGGGATTTCATAAGCAAGAGTACTGGAGTGGGTTGCCATACCCTCCTCCAAGGGATTTTCCCAGCCCAGCGATCAAACCCCTGTCTCTTATGTCTCCCGCATTGACAGGCAAGTTCTTTATCACTAGCATGATCTGGGAAACACATAACACTTCTCCTTAGGATGTCTAAAAATTCATGTGTAAAATAACAGGAGAGATACTTTCTATTTCTCTTTCAAACATGGAATACTTAGATCCATAGTCCTAAATCTAATCCTGTTTCTATGTTGACCAATAATTACCAAGAGTTACTTAGAGCTCTATCTATAAAATCTACCTCTTTTCCTGTCTGAGCTAAAATAGTTGTTTTGATATTGTGAAAACAAATAGAGAAAGGTAATTTCAGCTTCCCATTTATTTTGATCACACTTAAAAGCCTCTCACAAAATATAACTCATTCAGGCATGGAGACCTTGCTATTACAGAGCTTCCTTTTAGCTCAAGAGCAAATTATTTATGTTCTGATTGAGATGGTGAGTTTCTGGACCAAATCAAACACTGCTTCTGTGGATGGAATTCTACTCATCCTCAGTACTTTTGAGAAAGTCTTCCAAATCTCTCACAGATGAGTGCACATAATTCTAATAGCAATAGATTGAAGTGTTCACATCTGCTCAAAGAAATATAAAAAGTCCCCCAAATGACATATTTCTACCCAGGAACAATAAAGGACTTAAACTGATTTGTCTTATCAGGCTGATTGACACATTTATTATAAGCTGTAAAGCAGGACTTTTTTAGGATGAATGTGTTGGATATCTGTTTGTTCTAGTCTTATCATCTTCCTCTTCTATAATAAGATTCTATGGTGTAAAACATTCTAGTGTATGAGAGTGACTATCTTCTAAATGGGTGATTCTTAACTTCAATATTTTGATATCAGTTTGTCTTACAGGTTTTGAAATGCATTGAAAATAATGTTATTAATGGCAAAGTTTATATTAAAAATAATTTGAAAGTTTCAAATTATCCCAATAACAATTTTATTCTACTTGTATTCCATTCTGCTTTACTTGAATGAGAGACAAAGAAGAGAGAAGTATGAATAACTTAACACAACCTGTGGTATTGGTTGGAATAGAGTACATTCTACAATCTATGTTACAGTCAACAGTGAGCAACTGTTATTCATGTACTATATTTGTACTTTATTTTCTTTTAAAATCCCGTATTTGTTTCGTCAGACTCAGGGTATACTCATGGAATGTGCTTCCCTATGTGTGCCAATTGTCATATTTTCTCTTTGCCTACTTTGATTCAGATTATCACTTCCTTATGCTTTCTTGGAACTCTGCATTCAAATGGGTCTGTCTTTCCATTTCTTCTTTGCCTTTAACTTTTAACAGAAATGGTATGGATCTAACAGAAGCAGAAGATATTAATAAGAGGTAGCAAGAATACACAGAAGCACTATACAAAAAGATCTTCATGACCCAGATAACCATAACTGTGTATCACTCACCTAGAGCCAGATATCCTGGAATGCAAAGTCAAGTGGACCTTAGGAAGCATGACTGTAAACAAAGCTAGTGGAAGTAATGGAATTCCAGTTTAGCTATTTCAAGTCCTAAAAGATGATGCTGTGAAAGTGCTGCACTCAATATGCCAGCAAATTTGGAAAATTCAGCAGTGGCCAGAGGACTGGAAAAGGTCAGTTTTCATTCCAATCCCAAAGAAAGGCAATGCCAAAGAATGTTCAAACTACTGAACAATTGTACTCATCTCACACACTAGCAAAGTAATGCTCAAAATTCTCCAAGGCAGGCTTAAACAGTACATGAACCATGAACTTCTAGATGTTCAAGCTGGATTTAGAAAAGACAAAGGAACCAGACATCAAATTGCCAACATCTGTTGGATCATTGAAAAAGCAAGAGAGTTCCAGAAAAGCATCTACTTCTGCTTTATTGAATACGCCAAAGCCTTTGTGCAGACCACAACAAACTGTGGAAAATTCTGAAAGAGATGGGAATACCAGACCACTTGACCTGCCTCCAAAGAAGTCTGTATGCAAGTCAAGAAGCAAAAGTTAGAACTGGACATGGAACAACAGATTAGTTCCAAATCGGGAAAGGATTATGTCAAGGCTCTCCCAGGAGTTGGGGATGGACAGGGAGGCCTGGCGTGCTGTGGTCCATGGGGTTGCAAAGAGTCAGATATGACTGAGAGATTGAATGGAACTGAATTGTATGTTGTCACCCTGCTTATTTAACTTATATGCAGAGTACATCATACAAAATCCCAGGCTGGATGAAGCACAAGATGGAGTCATATTTGCTGGGAGAAATATCAATAAATTCAGATATGCAAATGATACCCCCTAAAGGCAGAAAGCAAAGAATTAACAGCATCTTGATGAAAGTGAAAGAGGAGAGTGAAAAAATTGGCTTAAAGCTCAACATTCAGAAAACTAAGATCATGGCATCCAGTCCCGTCACTTCATGGCAAATGGATGGGTAAACAATGGAAACTGTGACAGACTTTTATTTGGGGGGCTCCAAAATCACTGCAGATGGTGACTGTAGCCATGAAATTAAAAGATGTCTGCTCCTTGGAAGAAAAGTTATGACCAACCTAGCTGCTGCTGCTGCTAAGTCACTCCAGTCATGTCCAACTCTGTGTGACCCCTACTTAGACAGCATATTAAAAAGCAGAGACATTCCTTTGCCAACAAATGTTCATCTAGTCAAGGCTATGTTTTTTCCAGTAGTCATGTATGAATGTGAGAGTCGGACTATAAAGAAAGCTGAGCGCTGAGGAATTGATGCTTTTGAACTGTGGTGTTGGAGAAGACTCTTGAGAGTCCCTTGTACTACAAAGAGATCCAACCAGTCCATCCTAAAGGAAATCAATCCTGGATATTCATTGGAAGGACTGATGCTGAAGCTGAAGCTCCAATTCTTTGGCCACTTGATGCGAAGAACTGACTCATTGGTAAAGACCCTGATGCTGGGAAAGATTGAAGGCGGGAGGGGAAAGGGATGACAGAGGATGAGATGGTTGGATGGCATCACCGACATGATGGACATGAGTTTGAATAAGCTCTGGGAGTAGGTGACAGACAGGGAAGTCTGGCATGCTGCAATCTCTCAATTAGATCTTGTTAGCAGAACTGAAACATGCTCTGGGCTCTCCTTTTAAAAGAAAAATATAAGTCCCAGCAACAATACCCAAAATATCTTCCTTTGAATCAATATTTTCTCTGTTTCTTCTCTACCTATTTAAAGCCATTTTGAAAAACTTTAGTTTATACTGCATCTACTCCAGTGTTCTTGCCTGGAGAATCCCAGGGGCGGGGAAGTCTGGTGGGCTGCTGTCTCTGGGGTCGCACAGAGTCAGACACGATTGAAGTGACTTAGCAGCAGCAGCAGCAGTAATTTCTCACTGTCTCCTAATTATTCTTCAAATCACTCCAGCCTGGTTTCTATTACGCCCTTGAAACCAGTGTTCCCTAAGGTCACCAAGGAGTGTCAAGTCACTAAACATAATGAACTCTCTTCACCCTCTGTGTCATATGAATTTTGGCAGCACTTGATATAGTTTACCACTCGTTTATTCTACAAAACATTATTTCCATTTTCTTCTATGATCCAGCATACTCCTGAGTTAGTCCCTCCCTGTTTTGGTTATGTGCTCAATCTGTCCATTAAATATTTGTACTTCTTTAAGGCTTACTCATATTTTTTCTTTCACAATAAACATTTTTCCTAGAGAATTTTGTTCAGCTACCACCCATATGCAGAAGATATGATATTTCAAATTGATATTCCCATCCTAGAACTTTTCATATACTTGTCATCTCCACTTGAGTATGTCCAAAACCAAAACTATAGTCTTCTCTCCATTATAACCTACCTGGTCATATCCTATTGCCCCTATCTCATAGCAAGATTCCACCATTCATTCAAGTCACGTAAGTTGGATATCTTGACAATCCCTTTTACCTCAACCGTTACATCTTGTTTCCAACTCATTATTAACTCCTGTCTATTCTACCTTATAAATATCTTAAATCAACCCTCTATTTTCTAGCTTTAAGGCTACCATTCTAGCCTAAGTAAACTACCCATATCTTGACAAAAACTTTAGACTGGTTTCTCCATCATCCATTCTGGTCCTCATCTATCGAATTTTTATTACAGACAGTGCTAATTTTGAATCACAAATCATATTATCTCTTACATATTCTTAAAAGAATTGAACATCTTTCTATTGTGTTCAAGATAAAGGGCAAACTTTAACGTTGTCTGAAGGGTGCTATATGGTATGACCGTCTACATTTTTAGCCTCATCCTATAGCTTTTTGCCCTCTCCCAACCACTCTACATAGAGCACACATCAATTCCTCTCTTCCAGGAATGATAATTCATAGAATGCTTCTTGTTTTTCCATATGACTATGCAATCAATGCTCAATTTATCATAATGATCAGCACCGTGTTATGCACAAATGGCAGGATTGTTTTTGTCTTCACCTTTTAGGATTCCTCATCTTATAATTTAACTACTTCTTTTAGATTTCTACACAACTTTCTACATAGTTGATTGGCCTTGGGGGCTTCCCTGGTGGCTCAGGTGGTAAAGCATCTGCCTACAATGCGGGAGACCTGGGTTCAATCCCTGGGTCAGGAAGATGCCCTGGAGAAGGAAATGGCAACCCATTCCAGTACTCTTGACTGGAAAATCCCATGGACAGAGGAGCCTGGTAGGCTGCAGTGGATGGGGTCGCAAAGAGTCAGACATTACTGAGCAACTTCACTTTCATTCATTTTTAAGCTCTTTTATTTAACAGGCACTTATTAAGCACTGGTCAGTAAGAATTTTTTTTTTTTTTTTGAAGTTCTGATATCAGATAAAGGAAGTCAGAGAGCAGAGCCCAGGTTTTAAAAATTGATTCTGCTATTGGGCTGGCGATGAAGAAATCCTGTATTATGCTCTGACTATTCTCATGTGTTCCATATATTTTGTAGTCCAACCATGCAGGTTTCAATCAGGAAAAAGAAAAAAAAACAGATTCACTTTCATATTCTCCCTTTACTTTGCTTTTATCAAGCTTCAGCCTTGGTAATCAACATAATATCTTTTAAATGTTTGAAAAATATCACTTTTGGAGAATGTGATTGAAAGGAGAATTTGCTTCTTCTATATTAGCCCCACTGCCAGCATTAGAGCCAGCTTCAAGCACAAATAAAATAGAACCTCAAGCCAAAAGCACCGACTATCTATAACAGAATCATTTAAAGACCATTATAAAGTCTTGTTAATTATACATAATTTTTTTAAGCTTTATGCTCTTCTGTTAATTTATTGACACTACTGCTTTCCAAGCCCCCATTGTGTCTCGCCTGTGTTTATGTCTGTTCTCTTGACCTATCACCTCTCTCTTATTCGATACATTCTGCACACTGATGCTGCCAGCATTATCTCAATCTTTCTCTGGTTTAAAAAAAAAAATCTCTTTTACTGCTCTCCCAGTGTACCGGGAACTTTCTACAGATTGATGTCTTTAAACAGGATATTCCCTTTGTCCAAATACTCTTTCCCTTCTCTTTCTTCTTTTTTCTCAGACTCTTCAAAAGTGAGCACAAATGTCACCACCCAATGATGCCTTCTCCATGTCCCCCAGAGTTAGTCATTCTTTCATGATTATTTCCAGAGTATACTGTTATTGCTTGGCTGTAGCGCTGTTGTTTCTAGTGTGTTTTCATTACATTGTAAGTTACATAAGGACAAAAACTGTGTCTTATTCATCTTCACAAACAAAACACATTGCCTTGCAAATAATGGGCATTCTCTCCATGTACCCTGACTAAATGCAAGATAAGGTATAATAAGATGATTTGAAATATGACATGTTAAAAACTGTATCTAACTTTCCTAAAGGCAAAAAAGCAAAAATAATTCTTTTTAAAACAGAAAATTAAGTAATAGCAACAGCAACAAAAAAATCCCTCAGATTAAAAAGGTACAAACAGTCCAGCCACAGATCTAGCACCAGCATACATTACTGAAACACTACTGAAGAGAAAGGATCACATGCGGACACTCCCTGGGGAAATGTGGCTAGTTAGAGAGAAACCTGCCAAAATGCTACGGCTGATCTTCCCTTTGGGGAAAATTAAAAAAAATGAACTTCATTTGACCTGTTTCAGACACTCATTTGAGCCCTACATAACATACCTAACCTAAGCAGTACCCCAACTTTTCTGCCTAGTTTCTTACCAGAAAAGTCAGGCATTCCTTTTCAAAGAGAACCAACTAATTTAATTTGAAAGTGTTCAATCTTTTCAACTATGGAAGAACAGGAGATCTAGCAAAAAAAAAAAAAAAAAGCCATAGTTCTCAGTTTGTAACCCTTGCATACACTGAAATAAATATAATTAGTAAAAAGGTAATACAAATATGTAAAATAGTATACATTATATGCATGGATTTCATATTATAGGTCTCTTCTATGCATGAGAAAAGGGAGTTAAAAGTGGTTTATTGAAGACCTACCTATTAGTTAAGATTATAAAGTAGTTTATTAAATTTTAAATCCAGTGCTGTTCTTCTAGAAGTTTATTGTTATCCTTCAGATCATGAAACACATATTGCAGAGACCAGAGTTAAATATCATTTCTAACAAATGTTTTCTAAATGTGGACACAGATAAAACAAAACACCATATTTCTTATAAACTGAACTTTAATTTCTCATGAACTATTTAAGACTTTTAATTTGGAGCTATAATTTAAAACTGTATGGAACACATTTTTTTTTTTTTAAGTAGGAGATAAAATTTAATAAGAACATTAGAGAGATGTCCCACAAATTATTTTCTGAGTAAAGAGTATAACCTTTTATTTAAAGTACACATAAATGTTGGCCTTGATCCTAAAATATCCCATTATCTTGGACTCAATATAATATACAAAAAAGCATTATTCCATTCATTATACTTCTGAGGGTCATTTCATTGAGAGGACACAGTATCAGTATAAGTTCAGTCTCTCAGTGGTGTCCAATTCTTTGTGATCCCGTAAACTGCAGCATGCCAGGCTTCTCTGTCCATCACCAACTCCCAGGGCTTACTCAAGGAACACCAAGTCGATGATGCCATCCAGCAATCTCATCCTCTGTTGTCCCCTTCTCCTCCTGCCTTCAGTCTTTCCCAGCATCAGGGTCATTTCCAATGAGTCAGTTCTTCACATCAGGTGGCCAAAGTACTGGAGTTCAGCTTCAGCATCAGTCCTTCCAATGAATATTCAGGACTGATTTCCTTTAGGATGGACTGGTTGGATCTCCTTGCAGTCCAAGGGACTTTCAAGAGACTTCTCTAACACTACAGTTCAAAAACATCAATTCTTCAGCGCTCAGCTTTCTTTATAGTTCAACTCTCACATGACTACTTTAAAAACCATAGCCTTGACTAGATGAACCTTTGTTGGCAAAGGGATGTCTCTGCTTTTTAAAATGCTGTCTAGGTTGGTCTTAGCTTTTCTTCCAAGGAGCAAGCATCTTTTAATTTCATGGCTGCAGTCACCATCTGCAGTGATTTTGGAGCCCAAAAAATTAAAGTCTGTCACTGTTTCAATTGTGTCCCCATCTATTTGCCATGATGTGATGGGACTGGATGCCATGACTTTAGTTTTCTGAATGTTGAATTTTAAGCCAACATTTTTACTCTCCTCTTTCACTTTTTTCAAGAGGCTCTTCAGTTCTTTGGTTTCTGCCATTGAGAGGAATAAGTAGCTTTAATTAACTCCTTGGTTGAGAAATATTTGTTTGAGGCAATGCACTGGCTTTGGCTCAAACATAGACATTAGTACTATACTGGGGAAAATCAGAGTAATTATTCTGAAAGTGAAAGTGTAAGTCACTCAGTCATGTCCCACTCTTTGGGAACCCATGGACTATACAGTCCATAGAATTCTCCAGGTCAGAATACTGAAGTGGGTAGCTTTTCCCTTCTCCAGAGGATCTTCCCAATCCAGCAATCAAACTCAGGTCTCCTGCACTGCAGGCATGTTCTTTACCTGCTGAGCCACAAGGGAAGCCCAAGAATACTGGAGTGGGTAGCCTATCCCTTCTCCAGGGGATCCTCCTGCCCCAGAAATTGAACTGGGGTCTCCTGCATTGCAGGCAGATTCTTTACCAACTGAGCTATCAGGGAAGCCTTAATTATTCTGAACTTGAGAACAAATATGAAGGCAACAAAGATATGTTATTTTTTTTTTTTTTAGTTTCCCTGCCTTCTTTTGATGTTTGCACCTTGAAAGCTAGATCCCCTCTCTTATTGTCCTTCTTGAATTGTATGACAAGAACCTTTTGATCCAATGACATCCTTCTTCCCCCAAACCATTTGAGACATACATTTTCACTTGATTTTTACTTGCAAGATTTGTGTGAACAAATACGAGTGTCAATTATTTTTATAAATTTGCCTAGACCCAAAAAAGAGATTTATTAATCTGTGGACCTGTCCATATTTGGAGTGTTCCAAAGAGTTAGACCATTTTTGACTCTGTTCAAGAAAAAAATAATTGATTCACTAGAATGATGTGTTATCTCTGTTCCATTAAAGTTGACAAATATATTCTTAGCTGATTGAAGGGTATCTGATTTGGTGGTTTCTCTCTTCTTAGAAACCAAATGTTTCTCTTTAGTACCAATTACTATGACTTTTCTCTTTCTCTCCAATAGAATGGTACATTAAATATTTTCCTCAGGATTACATAGGGATACATTTTATTTATTCAAGCTAGACTATGTCCCATTACCATCAAAAAGTGCAGACTAGCTAAATACAGGCAGATATTGTAATAGCCTGCTTTTTATTTGCTTTCCTCCAGGTTCTCCTCTAGCTAATACATCCAAGATTTTCTAGAACATTTTTTGTACATATTAATATACTGCTATGAGAACTTCATGTGCTCTTCATTACTTATAAAATCAATCCCCAAGTTACCACCTTGTCTTTGCAAGCTCCCTGCAGCATGTATGATCTCTTGCCCATTTTTAGCTAAATTCCTAAAAGACAGAATTGGCAAATTTAAACACTGGCCATTATTATTCATGCAAGCATGTTTAATGAAAGAGGGTGCACTGAAGATACTGGAGATTTTCGTTTATTATTTGCTTTTAAATAAAACTAGTATTTTCTTCAAGCAATGTAATGCTGTACGGATTAGACCTGATACTCATTCTGAAGTAATCTGAGGCAAAAATCTTCTAGCCCAGGAGCTTAGACTCAACTAATTCTTTGGAATCCATGGATCACAAATACATGGTCAAGGATACAGTTAACTTTTGTTATTGTGTTCTGTGTCAAATACACATCCTTCAAGTTTATTCTGTTGATGTCGATCATACTGTTTACAATTTTGATATCCTTACTGAAATATTTGTTCATTTTATCAGTTACTGAAAAGGTATGCTAAAGCTCTCCACTGTGATTTGTCTACTTCCTCTCATAATCTTGTCAATTTTGGCTTATTTACTTTGAGTTACATTATTAAGATCTTACAAATTTAAACTTGTTATATCTTTCTGGTAAAAGAAATCTTTATTGTTATAAAATTATCTTTTTTATAGTTAAAGAATACTTTTTTCCTTGAAGTCATTTCCTTCAATTTCAACATAGTCTGTCAACTTTCTCAAAATTATTATTTACATGGGAAGATTTTCTTCATGTTTTGCTTTCAGTCCTTCAATGACTTTATATTATACATCATCTTTTAAAAAATAGCATTTACTTACATTTTGAATTTGTTTTCAGTCCAATATAACAATTTCTTAATTTTAAATAAAATACTTTTACTTCCATTTATTATAATGACACATATTGAGTTTATAGGTATTATCTTAGTCTGTGTTTCTTTTGCATGCTACTTTTTACCCATTCCAGTATTCTGGAACTTATGCATTTACTAATCATTCAGAGGTACTCTGGAAATTATAAGATACATAATTAATTTACCAATACATAAAATTAATTTTCTCAACAATATAAGAACTTGAACGCTTTCATTTCTTACTCACTCCTGACCTAAAACTGTGCATTTTCATTCTGTAATATTTAACACCTAAAAAACCATTGTTTTTGTAGTCAACGTTCCACTAAAACTAAAGTTTAATCTATGTATTTACCATTTGTTTGAGATTCATTTCTTCTTACATCTCAAATAATATTCCTAAATATGGATATTGTTTTATATATCATGTACAGAATTGGCTAAAATTCTTGAATCTGTGGATTGATTATTTCATCAGTTCATGAAAATTCTTAGCTACTCTCCCTTGACTTAGTAATAATCTCCACCTTATTTCCTTCCAAATATTTTAGGATATCTCAGTCTTAATCAGCTTTTATTGATTTCTCAGTTCAGTTCAGTAGCTCAGTCATGTCTGACTCTTTGTGACCTCATGGACTGCAGCATGCCAGGCTTCCCTGTCCATCACCAACTCCCAGGGCTTACTCAAGGAACACAAAGTTGGTGATGCCATCCAATCATCTCATCCTCTGTCATCCTCTTCTCTTCCTGCCTTCAATCTTTTCCAGCATCAGGGTCTTTTCTAATGAGTCAGTTCTTCACATCAGGTGGCCAAAGTATTGGAGTTTCAGCATCAGTCCTTCCAATGAATATTCAGGACTGATTTCCTTTAGGATGGACTGGTTGGATCTCCTTGCAGTCCAAGGGACTCTCAAGAGTCTTCTCCAACACCACAGTTCCAAAGCATCAATTCTTCGGCTCAGCTTTATTTATAGTCCAACTCTCACATATTGCTTTCTATGCTCAACTAATTCACACACGCTTTCTTTAGCTATATCTAAACTCCTATTTAATTCTTCCTATTAATTTTTTAAATTAAAGTGTAATTGACTTGGGCTTCCCATGTGGTGCTAGTAGTAAAGAATGTGCCTGCAATGCCACCCACTCCAGTATTCTTACCTGGAGAAACCCATGCACAGAGGAACCAGTGGGCTATAGTCCATGGGGTTGCAAAGAGTTGGACATGACTGAAGCGTCTTTGCACAGCACATAATTGACTTACAAGATATTAGCTTAGGCGTACCACACAGTGATTCAATATTTCATATATTACAAAATGATCACCACAATAAGTTACCAGCTGTTAATATATGAAGTTATTAAAATATTATTGACTGTAATCCCTTTGTTAAACATTACATCCTTATCACATTTATTTTATAACTGGAACTTTCCTCTTAGTCACTTTCCCCTATTTCACTTATTCCCTAACACCCTTCCATCTAAAAATCATTTCTTTGTTCCTGTATATGAGCTTATTTTGTTTTAATTTTTTTTTAGATTCTGCATAGTAGTTAAATCATATGGTATTTGTCTATGTCTGACTTACTTCATTTAGCATAGCACCCTCTAGGTTCTTCCATGTTGTTGCAAATGGCAAGATTTCATTCTTTTCTATAGCTGAATAATGTGCCATTGTGTGTAGGTGGGTGGGTGTGTGTGTGTGTCACATTTTTATCCATTAATCTGCCCATTGCACTTAGGTTGCTTTCATACCTTGCCTATTGTAAATAATGCTGCAGTGAATATAAAATCACATGTATCTTTTTTTTTAATTATTTGTTTTTATTGGAGGATGATTACTTTATAATATTGTGATGGTTTTTGTCATACATAAACATGAATAAGCCAGAGGTATACATGTGTACCCCATCCTGAACTCCCTTCCCACCTCCCTCCCCACCCTATACCTCTGTGTTGTCCCAGAGGACTGGCTTTGGGTACCCTGCTTCATGCATCAAATTTTCATTGGCCATCTGTTTTACTATTGCACACAGTGAAGTAAGTCAGAAAGAGAAAGACAAATGCTGTATATTAACGCATATATATGGAATTTAGAAAGATGGTACTGATGATCCTACATGCAGGGCAGCAAAGGAGACACAGATGTAAAGAGCAGAACTTTGGACTCAGTGGGAGAAGGCATATATCTTTCTGAATTATGTTTTTGGTTTCTTCAAAAAAATACCTAGAAGTGGAATTGCTGGGTTGTATGGTAGTTCTATTTTAATTTTTTTTAAAGAAACTCCATACTGTTTTCTATAGTGCCTGTACCAATTTACATTCCCACCAAAAATACATGAGGGATTTCTTTTCTCCACATCTGCATAACACTTGTTATTTACTGTCTTTTTGATAATAGCCATTTTGCCAGGTGTGAAGTGATAACTCATTGTAGCTTTGATTTTCATTTCCCTGATGCTTACTCCTTGGAAGGAAAGGTATGACCAACCTAGACAGCATATTATAAAGCAGACATATTACTTTGCCAACGAAGGTCCGTCTAGTCAAGGCTATGGTTCTTCCAGTGGTCATGTATGGATGTGAGAGTTGGACTGTGAAGAAAGTTGAGTGCCAAAGAATTAATGCTTTTGAACTGTGGAGAAGACTCTTGAGAGTCCCTTAGACTGCAAGGAGATCCAACCAGTCCATCCTAAAGGAGACCAGTCCTGGGTGTTCATTGGAAGGACTGATGCTGAGGCTGAAACTCCAGTACTTTGGCCACCTCATGTGAAGAGCTGACTCATTGGAAAAGACCCTGATGCTGGGAGGGATTGGGGGCAGGAGGAGAAGGGGACAACAGAGGATGAGATGGCTGGATGGCATCACTGACTCAATGGACATGAGTTTGGGTGAAATCCGGGAGTTGGTAATGGACAGGGAGGCCTGGTGTGCTGCGATTCATGGGGTCACAAAGAGTCAGACACGACTGAGTGAACTGAACTGAACTGAACTGAACTGAAAGATTAGTGATGTTTTATTTGGGGTTCTTGAAGGTTTGTATTTCTGGAAATTCCAGTGGTTTTGTGAGTTTTCATAGTTCTCTGTATGCTTTTCATTGCTTCTAAATACATAAACTTAGTAAACACAGTTATATAATTATCTGGGCCTAACTATGTGAAGTATTTTAGATCTGTTTCTGCTGGTTTTATTTATGGTATATGTTTTTTTCCATGGGTTTAGTTATATTTTACACTGAGCTGCTTATGTTGGTTGAATATATTTATGGGGCTACTTGAAGCCCTGGTAAGCTGACTTTTCTTCTTAAGGTGATCTAGAACCAGCAGAAATTACTTTAAACAGATTGGTTTTGTTTTTTGTTTGTTAGTTTTTATTGTTATTTTCTGTTTTGTTTATTTGTTTTTGACCATCCAGGTCATATGAATTTGAGTTGTATTTCAGCTTGGTGGCTGACTTGTATTTTATATGTGTAACACCACTGGGATAGATATGGCGGTTTTGTTCTTTCCCTCTTTCTTCAATGGATACCAAGGAAGTTTTTCCTTGGATTCTGTTATGATTGAGCTGAGGAAGGATTATGGTTGATTGATGTTGTAGCCTTTGGATTCCCAGGTTCATATAACAGTGTACTTAGGATTTCCACCCCAAAGAATCATGGGCTAGACTTGAAAGGATTGCATTTACACTCTTCACTAAAAGTTCTGAGTTCAAAAGTTTATTGAGTACTCTTTCTACTGTGAGCTCTACACCTTCATTTACATTTGTCCCTAATAATTCCTATAATCACTGAAAACAACTTCAATTTGAAAAGTCTGTAATTCCATAATTAACCATGTACCCTCCTGTGAACCTCTGCCTTTCAAAGGTATGGAAACTTAGACTCTTAAGAGTTAGCAGCAATCCTTACAGTTCTTTTAGTAGAATAATGCTTTTATATTTATGTTTATTTAATTTTTTAGGCATGTATGTTTTCATTTCCCAGAAATGTCATTAAGCACCTCAAAGGTAGAGGGGTTTTCTCTTTCATTTCTGTTCTCATCAGTAGGGTTGTTGGTGCCTCACATGTACATATTTGGATTTATTTTAATTTGGTGGTCTGAATTTCCTAAAGATATATTCCCACTCCCTAAGAAGGTGAAAACATGAGAGCAGATTCCAAAGGCCTAAATATGTAAAACTGAGCTATTAAGACATTTGCTTTAATTATCAAAGATGCAAATGCAATTTGACATTTTCTTTAATCGGAGAAAATGAGCACTTTTAAAGTTGGTTCTATATTTTTCTCTAACATTTGGACTTGTCCAAATATTTCTAAACTTCTAATCTTGTGAGTATACAGCTATACTTTATTTATGTGTCCCTTCTTTATATATCTATCTAGCATGCTACAATATAGCCCAAAACATATACACACACAAACACAAAAAAGACTGTTTTGCTTAGAATCAAGAGAAAAAAAAATCCTATCTTGGTTGTTTTTTAATTTCAGAGAAAATAAGAAATTTCCTGAAAGTTAAAATGTAATGAGAGACAGCATAGATAAGCAGACTGGAGTTTAGAGACTTAAAATTTTAATGCCAGTTATTTATGTCTGTCCTCTAAGATAAATGACTAATCTGCCTCCATAATCAGGGTATTGGAATATTGTGGGGTGTTTTAGGAATAATGAATAAAAATTAAGTAGTAATTTATGTTTGCAAAGTATTATATAAATGCTAAAATAAACAAATCATTTGAAGTGAATACTTAATATAAAATAAATGATATGCCCTATTTTTGCCACTTTATGATTTTTTGCCTCCTAGTCAAATAAAGGGTGATAAAAATTTCCACCAGATCCATGGCCCACTTGAGAAGAAGAGTCTTACAGTAGAGAACATCTGTGGAAATTACTAGCTTGAAATGTATTGACTTTCAGAAGCTGGAAGGAAAGTCTGACCTTTGAAGGGCTTATCCTAATGGTGTGTTTAGAGGGATGCTCCATAGAGTTCAGTAGAAATCAATACAAAACTTCATTAGAGTTTCTTTTCTCCCCACTGGTAACATATTTCTAAATGTGAAAAGATAAAATAATGCCCAACTCCCTAATGATTGCACTAATCTGAATTCTCAGGATAAGCTTCAAATCTTCATTAGCCTTGCTTGTTAATCCACCATGAATATTGGTGATCCTTGGGCTGCACAGCAGCCGGAGGAAGAATCATCTTGGTTTACAGGAGAAGAAATAGCTACAGAGTGTTTCATAGATAAACTAAGTAACATAAAAGCCCCACAGAACCAGAAAAATGCAATTTGTCAAGGTAACACACGTCTTTGGGTTTTGAGTGGAGAGTGGTGCTTAGGAAAATTGGACCAGAAAGAAAAATACTTCCGTTACTTTGAAAAGTTGATGACTATTACTTTTATCTGTAATTAAAACTCTTGTTTTCAATGTTTAAAGAAGTAAAGCCTGTGGTGGTTGCCAGAGTGCAGGGCTGGGTATGGGCAAAATGTGCTAAGTGGGTCAAAAGTCACAAACTTCAAGTTTAAGTCATGGGGATATAATACACAACATAGTAAGTATAGTTTACAGTGTGTGTGTGTGTGTGTGTGTGTGTGTGTGTGTCTGTAAGTCTCTTCAGTCATGTCCCACTCTTCACAATCCCATGGACTATAGGCTTCTCTGTCCATGGAATTTTCCAGGCAAGAATACTGGAGGGATTGCCATGCCCTCCTCCAGGGGATCTTCCCAACCCAGGGACAGAATCTGCATCTCATGTCTCTCGTATTGGCAGGTGCGTTCTTTACCACTAGTGCCACCTAGGAAGCCCTTTATGTAGTATGCTGCTACGTCACTTCAGTCGTGTCTGACTCTGTGCAACCCCATAGGCGGCAGTCCATCAGGCTCCCCTGTCCCTGGGATTCTCCAGGCAAGAACACTGGAGTGGGTTGCCATTTCCTTCTCCAATGCATGAAAATGAAAAGTAGTATGTAGTATACCTGAAACTAATAAAAAGTTATATATCAATTATATTAATAACTCAAGAAAGGGAAAAAAAGAAAAGAAAGCAAGCCTGTGGACTTTGGCTCATTAAAATTTCAGAAAGCAATCATAATAGGTTTTCTCTTTCTTTGCCCCTGGAGATAGCCTTGATAAAGTATACAATTTAGTATTTTTCATGTCTAAGTTTAAAGATTTTCTGCAGTGAAAGTAGGCCGATTATTTTAGTATCAATCAAAACGTTAGATATGAATTATTGATATTGTGGAACTCAAAACCATTGGGAAGTGGAGCCCATGAAAGTCAGCTGTAGGTTTAAGATCAGGCCTTGACATCAAAGAGGGAAATATTTGAAACTGAACTTGTATACAGCTGACTGTTTAGGCAAATCCTATGCGTGGGACATGATAATAAAGCTGGCTTGCTCTTGGCTTGCGACAGACAATGGGAGACAGTCTGAGGAATCAGTGACTGTTTATCCTCCATCGTTATATGGAGTGTGTCTGGCATGCAAAACAAGAGGTGACACTGGGATACCCACAGGTAGGTAATTGTCATCAACAAGCTTCATGGTGTTATTTTGAGTATAGTGGAATGAGTATAGTGGAAAGAACTTTGGACTTTGGATGAAAAAAAGGATTTGAATGACAACTCAGCTTTAGTTGGAATGACAAATCTATCACTAGCTGTGACTTTGACCAAACCTGTGAATCCTCTGGGCTTCAGTTTCCTCATCTTTCAAATAGAGATAATAATTCCTGGCCTATCTCAAAGGATCAAAGAGATTACTAGATGGAATACAGAGTGTTTTGAAAAATTTCAGCTGCTAGAATAAGCTGAAGTTATTTGAGAATCCTCTATGTAATTTTGAAAGCTTCTATTAAAGAATACCTGACTTGTGTGATGGTGATGTGGGCAAATTTCTTAAATTATTGTGCTCCAGTTTCCTCAATTGTAAAATGGGAATAATAACATTATCTACCTCTAGGGTTACAAAGCTAGTGGAGGTGATGGAATTCCAGTTGAGCTATTCCAAATCCTGAAAGATGATGCTGTGAAAGTGCTGCACTCAAAATGCCAGCAAATTTGGAAAACTCAGCAGTGGCCACAGGACTGGAAAAGGTCAGTTTTCATTCCAATCCCAAAGAAAGGCAATGCCAAAGAATGCTCAAACTACCACACAATTGCACTCAAGTAATGCTCAAAGTAATGCTCAAAATTCTCCAAGCCAGGCTTCAGCAATACGTGAACCGTGAACTTCCTGATGTTCAAGCTGGTTTTAGAAAAGGCAGAGGAACCAGAGATCAAATTGCCAACATCCGCTGGATCATAGAAAAAGCAAGAGAGTTCCAGAAAAACATCTATTTCTGCTTTATTGACTATGCCAAAGCCTTTGACTGTGTGGATCACAATAAACTGTGGAAAATTCTTCAAGAGATGGGAATACCAGACCACCTGATCTGCCTCTTGAGAAATTTGTATGCAGGTCAGGAAGCAACAGTTAGAACTGGACATGGACCAACAGACCGGTTCCAAATAGGAAAAGGAGTTCGTCAAGGCTGTATATTGTCACCCTGTTTATTTAACTTATATGCAGAGTACATCATGAGAAACGCTGGACTGGAAGAAACACAAGCTGGAATCAGGATTGCCGGGAGAAATATCAATAACCTCAGATATGCAGATGACAACACCCTTATGGCAGAAAGTGAAGAGGAACTCAAAAGCCTCTTGATGAAAGTGAAAGAGGAGAGTGAAAAAGTTGGCTTAAAGTTCAACATTCAGAAAACGAAGATCATGGCATCTGGTCCCACCACTTCATGGGAAATAGATGGGGAAACAGTGGAAACAGTGTCAGACTTTATTTTTTGGGGCTCCAAAATCACTGCAGATGGTGATTGCAGCCATGAAATTAAAAGACGCTTACTCCTTGGAAGGAAAGTTATGACCAACCTAGATAGCGTATTCAAAAGCAGAGACATTACTTTGCCAACAAAAGTTCGTCTAGTTAAGGCTATGGTTTTTCCTGTGGTCATGTATGGATGTGAGAGTTGGACTGTGAAGAAGGCTGAGTGCTGAAGAATTGATGCTTTTGAACTGTGGTGTTTGAGAAGACTTTTGAGAGTCCCTTGGACTGCAAGGAGATCCAACCAGTCCATTCTGAAGGAGATCAGCCCTGGGATTTCTTTGGAAGGAATGATGCTGAGGCTGAAACTCCAGTACTTTGGCCACCTCATGTGAAGAGTTGACTCATTGGAAAAGACTCTGATGCTGGGAGGGATTGGGGGCAGGAGGAGAAGGGGACGACAGAGGATGAGATGGCTGGATGGCATCACCGACTCAGTGGACAAGTCTGAGTGAACTCCGGGAGTTGGTGATGGACAGGGAGGCCAGGCGTGCTGCAATTCATGGGGTCGCAAAGAGTCGGACACGACTGAGCGACTTTTATATATATAAATTTATATATTTCTATATATAATTATATATATATATAATTAATAATATATATATTTATATGATATATAATTTATATATAATATAATATAATATATATAATATATAATATATATATAATATAAATATATAATTTCTAATATATTTTTTATTTATATATAGAAATATATATATATAATTATACTAGAAATATATAATTTCTAATATATATATACACACATTGTACAGTGCTTAGAAGAGTACCAGACACATAAGTTCCATTTAAGTATCTGTTTAAGTAAATATACATACACATATAAGTACATACATAAATGCACATCAATCAATAAGCAATCCATCTCAGGGTGTTTCCAACAGGATGTAGAAGAGAAAAGTCTTCAGATATAACAGAGATGGTTATAGGTTAAGACAAGAGGGAGGAGAGGAGTCACCTATTTCCCCTCTGTACTTCGTCTTGATTTTTCCTCTTTACCTTTAGAATGCTCCTGTTTTGTTTTGTTTTGTTTTTTCATTTTTTCCTGTCATTTATTACTTTTCTGGGCTTTTGTGGTTTTCTTTCTCTTTTTTTTTCATCTTATGGAGATGACCCCACTGAAAGCAATGGCTAGGAACATGTTTTAACTCCAGGTGATAGAGGCATCCAATGGGTCTTTAATAACCAAAATGATTTAATTAACTTTTTATTTGATAAGGTTCACACAAATTTCTCCTAGACATAACAACCAGTATTCACAGAAGCAAAATCTCCCTGAAATAAGCTTTTCTGGGCTGCTAGGTAATGCTACAGAGAAGGAAATGGCAACCCACTCCAGTATTCTTGCCTGGAGAATCCCAGGGACAGAGGAGCCTGGTGGGCTGCTGTCTATGGGGTCACACAGGGTTGGACACGACTGAAGCGACTGAACAGCAGCAGCAGATAATGCTGCTCTTATCCATACTAAAATGCAAGAAAAGCCACCTTTCTGGACAGTTCAGAGAAAATAGTCCATTCAGGGTTTCATTAAATTCCCATTACATCACCTAATCTAACTGCTGGGTATAGGACAGTGTTCTCAAAACCAGTCACATTTCTCAGTAAGACTATGTTACAATTACTTCTTATTTCCCATGTGTGTAATTGCTTAGTGCATGTGTCTAGTGGATCCAGTAGCTGAAAACTAGGATGAAATGCGTGTCTTCTAATGTTTTAGCACTGAAAGAACTTTCTCATTTGCTCCTCTTCTTCTTTACCCTACCCTTTATAACAGAAGTACATGTGGGAAAATCAATACTTTAGCACTGCTGGCTAATTGCCAATGAGAATGTTTTTCATTAAATCTGGCAAATATGTGGAAAATAAGAGAAAATGCAATGAAATGTAAATTCTAAAATCTGCCATTTTTAAGTCTCAACCAAGCAGTAAATTTTAAATCAGTGTTCTGGGCAAATTTTCTTCACACTTTTACAACAAATATTTTGTGCAAGGCCTTTGGAAAGCGTTCAGCCCATCTGTTTTTTACTCAGTTGTTACCAAATATAATTTTTTATCAAAAGTATTACAAGATTACAAGTCCAATTATCTGAAAGAGACACATTTGATGTAAATACCACATAATATGGAAATTAATTACTTCAATTGTCTTTATAACCAATTAAAAATGACTCTATAATTTGTAGGTACAAGCAACATATTGATTTGTTCTTTGTTTTATAGGATTTTTTGTCAGATATTAGAAAACCTGTATTCCTGAGACAGAATGTTTCAGAAAATAAACTCAAATTTCGTATGATTAGCTGGGAAATATAGACACGTTCAGTATTTCCAGATTCTTGTATTCTTGTTTAGAAACCACTGTTTATATAGTAACTAGTGCCGAACACCATTCTAAAATTTAATAAAAAGTTTGAAATGAAGATGTTAAAGTAAAAATTTTCATAACCCCTTTCTAATTATTCTGGGTCTCCTTTCCACTGCTTTTTCTACTCATATTCTGGTTTAAGCTTCACTGTTTCTCATGGGAATGATGGAGACGACTTCCTCAGTAGGTTCTCAGTCTCTACATTCTCCTCCCCTTCTGCCCACACAACATACACCTACTAGGATAATGATTCTAAAACATAGTCTTTGCTCATATTCCCCCTGGTACAAATGACTTTAAACGCCACCATTTGCCAATAGATCCAGATTCTACTTCCCTGACCTGATTTTAAAGTTACTGTTTGGTTGCAAATAGACTGAACTATTCACAGTTTTGTAAACATCTCTTTACTTAAATGCCTTTGTGTCTCTCTTTGGATAGAATTTCTTGCTGGCTGCCTATCTTATCATTCAATTTCTCCATTTTTATGTGGTAAAATCCTACCTAATTATCAAGTCCCACTTTTATGACCTCTTCTTAGGTGCTCCTCCACTGCTTACCACATATGTTATATAGATTTTTCATCTTGCACTGCATAATTGTATCTAAGATGCTATGTGCAAGGTTTTGTGTGATGTTACCTGTGTTATAGACTCCAAAACTCTGAAGGACAGTAATCTGCCTTAGTTGTCTTTGTATAAAACACAATGTCATGAAACATAACGTTCATTTATTTGTTCTTCTGTTAAAGATATGTTGAGAACCTCTCGAGTCATTTGCTGTGGTAAACCATGAGACTATAAAGATTTACAACACAGAATAAGGGCAGTTAGCTATGAGATAAGAATTCTAAGTCTCTGAAATCAGACAGTCAAGGTCTCAAATCCTATTACAGACTATTTGTATTAGGGGACACACTTTGAGTATTGTGATGGGGTTTGGGAACAATAATAATTTTATATTGCTAGAATTTATTGAAATATTCAGTTTAAAATTTCTGGTACCTATGATTTGCCCATTTTCTTCCTTTCTTTTTTCAGTCTCCTTAAGACTTATAAAGGGGAAGTAAAGCCAAATTAAAAGGTTAGGAAATAAGTGTTAGCTATCATAATAGATGTCTATCCAACACAGTTTCAGAATAAGATAAATGGAATTTCTAAAATTCTGACCTGGATCAGAGAAACATTTACAGAGTTACATCTGTAGCTTTTCTTCGAAGGAGCAATTGTCTTTTAATTTCATGACTGCAGTCACCATCCACAGTAATTCTGGAGCACAAGAAAATAAAATCTGTCAATGTTTCCACTTTCTCCAAGTCTATTTGCCATGAAATAATGGAACAAGATGTCATGGTCTTAGTTTTCTGAACTAAGCTGAGATTTAAGCCAGCTTTTTCACTCTCCTCTTTGACCATCATCAACAGGCTCTTTTTTCCCTCTCTGCTGTCTCCTATTAGAGTGGTATCATCTGCATATCTGAGGATGCTCCTATTTCTCCCAGTAATCTTGATTCCAGCCTGGGATTCATCCAGCCTGGCATTTTGCAAGGTGTACTCTGCATGAAGTTAAGCAGAGTGACAATATACAGCCTTGACATACTCCTTTCCCAATTTTGAACCAGTCCATTGTTCAATGTCCAGTTTTGACTGTTGCTTTTTAGCCTACATACATGTTTCTCAGGAGGCAGGGAAGGTGCTCTGGTGTTCCTATCTCTTTAAGAATTTTCCACAGTTTGTTGTGATCCATATAGTCAAAAGCTTTAGTGTACTTAATGAAGCAGAGGTAGATGTTTTTTCTTGAATTCCCTTGCTTTTTCTGTAATCCAGAGGATGTTAGCAATTTGGTCTCTGGTTCCTCTGCATTTTCTAAATCCAGCTGGTGCATCTGGAAGTTTTTTGTTCATGTACTATTGAAGCCTAACTTGAAGGATTTTGAGCATTACCTTGTTAGCATGTGAGATAAGAGCAATTGTACAGTAGTTTGAACATTCATTGGCATTGCCCTTCTTTGGGATTGGAATGAAAGCTGACCTTTTCCAGTCTTGAGGCCATTGCTGAGTTTTCCAAATTTGTTGGCATATTGAGTGCAGCACTGTAACAGCATCATCTTTTAGGATACCCGTGGATAGTTTAGGATATTTCTAAATTTTCTCTTTACTTAATTGCTGCAATATGAATTTATAAGTATGCATATATCCATCCACCATTAAATTTATATGTCAGTATTATTATAGTAGAAAGTTGAGTTAAAATTATTGGATTTAACAGATAATGCACAATTGTTCTCTGTTGTGGACTGAAAACAGTCTTCCCAAATTAAAGTTGAAATCCTAATTCCCAGTATGATAGTGCCGGGAGCCAGCATATTGCATATTGAGTGCATATTGCATATTGAGTGCAGCACTTTCCACAGCATCATCTTTCAGGATCTGGAATAGCTCAACTAGAATTCTATCTCTGCTGGGAGCCAGTGTGAGGCACTCCGCCCATGGCAAAGGTCATGAGGAAGGAGGCTCGGCATACACAAAGGCAGGATCGAGCCTCAGGAGTCCCCCTGGAAATTCTTGAGCATCTACCCCCAAAACCAGAGTCTGCCTACTTTCTGCTTTGTGCTTTCACCTACAACTCTGACTTTACCGGGGGCTGTCCCCCACTATCTCTCTCTGAAAAAAGAGTTAGCTTACAGCTCCAGTTAATAATTCCCGGGTGTGACAGTGTTTCAACCTACAAACTCCTTTGGAAATCCTCTAGCCTGCCTGAATAGGTTTTTCCGGCCACATGTGATTGTTCAGAGCCTCCCAACTGTGAGAGGCAGGAGATGTTCTAAACTGTCTAAACACAGATTCTTTTGAGTAGTTAAAAGATTGATTAGAAATTGTATTGGTGAAGGGTTTTTCACTTACTGGGCCAATGTTTGCTGCTAAGTCTCCATACTCCTTACCTACTGTGTCCTTGGCAGTGTATTGATTGATATAATGGGTGTATAGAAATGTAAGTAGTAGCCTCAATGTTTGTAACCTTGGACCCTTGAGTTAATTCTTTTCTTGATTGAGCCCACCTCACCTTTGCCCTATAGGAATGCAGCTTTGTCCAATGCTTTTTTGGAGGCTGGCGCCTGACTTTGGAATAATCACCTTTAGAGAAAAATAAGTTTCTTAAAATGTTAACAGGCCTCTGGGCCAGAAGATGATGCAAATCACCTGAACTTTTGCATATGATAAGTTTGAAAGCCTGGCTTCGATTAGGACCAGGAACTGCTGTCCTTGCATGACTCCACCCCTTCCCCCATTATCCTCTATGCATAACTTAAGGTATAAAAACTACTTTGGAAAATAAAGTGCGGGCCTTGTTCACTGAAACTTGGTTTCCCCATGTCGCTCTCTCTCTCACTCTGGCTGAGTCTCCATCTGGAGCACGGAAGCCACCATGCTTACTAATTATGCCTGGGCTTCTAAGATCCGACCGGGGAGGCTCCTCTCCTTTGGGAGAACGGAAGGACGCCTGCGGCCTACGTAAGTGATGCAAACTTCTTGTCTTGAAGTTTTATTGGTCTCCCGCGTAAACCAAGCTACTCAGCCTCTTTTCTCCACTGAATTTCCTCACTGAGCTATCCTCATTCTATTACTCTTTATATCTTTGATAAATATTTAAATAAATAGGTCGCCTATGCCGTCTCTCCTTTGAATAGGGCCTTTAGAAGTAATTAGGCCATTAGAGTTGGGCACACATGAATGGAATTACTTTGCTTATAAGAATAAGTATGAGAGCCTTCTCTCTCTCTCTGCCATGTGAAGGTACAAAGAGATAAGGGCAACTAATAGACAAAAAAAAAAAAACATAGTAAAAGTTACCAGATTTGATAAAATTACCAAATATTTACTCCTTATAAATTGTGGTGGATAATTTCCAATTATAGTGAATCGGAATAATTACAAGGAAGAGGAAGAACAGGCATATTCTTCAGATTGCACAGAATGCTTTCAAAAGTGTATTTTGTAAGTGTAGTTCTGTAAGTCGAGGTAATAATGTCTTTATTGAAACAGCAGAGTCTTAGAGGCACACCCAAGTGTGAAAATCCCAAGGGCATATTCTGCATTAATGATCGGCATAGACAAGGAGCTACAGCTAACCTGCTCAGACAAGCAGTCTTTCCAGATATTAGATTTAACTGTGCTAGGAAAGAGAGAAAGCTGTGGGTTCAACTAACTTAGCTGTTATTAGTGACAGTCAGCTCAAGACAAATACAAACTAAATCACGTAAAAAAAAAAAAACAAAAAACTGGCATATATTAATAGGTTTTACAAGAAGAAAAAGCTTCTACTTATCTGAAAGTTGGGAATACTGAATATTGATAAACTGAGGAAAGATAGTGATGAGAGAAATTCTTAAGAATTGATGAGAAATTTCTGAAAAAAATGGTGATGAGAAATAATCATAAACATATAAACATAGCATTAATGCATTTTTTAATCTAAAGATAAATAAGAAAGTTAAATTACAAATTTAAAAAAGTTAAATAACAGATTAGAATAATTACGCTGAATGCAGAAGCCTGATAATACACATACTGACTCTTAGGATATTCCCTAAAAAAATTTATATGAGATCAAGTGATCAGTTCTGTGAACTTTGAGTGAAGCAATGTGAACACTGTATGTGATTTTTGCACAAAGATTTTAAATAATTCCTTCATTTAAAAAAGAAATGGACATATTGCTCATCTTATTTTTAAGCCAGTTTCATAAATTAACTTCTAAGAGTTTTTCCATTTCACTGATATTTTCACATTCCTTATAAAAGATTATTTTTCACATTAAAAAATAGATTTTTAAAGCAAAATTGGCTTACAATAAATTTCATATTGCTAAAGTATAACATTTGATAATTTTGACATATTAATGTATTATTCGTCAGGCTCCTTAACCTCGGCACAATTATCTTGGGTTTCATCCATATTGTTGCCTGTGTTGATAATCCTGAATGTATTGTAATTTGTTAACCCAGTCAACAATTATGGACGTTTGGATTGTTTCCAGTTTAGAATTATGATAAACAAAATTGATTTTACACATCTTTGTATGAACATAAATTTTCATTTCTCTCAGGTAATTAATAGAAGTGGAAAGGTAGGATTGTATAAGTAGCATATGTTTAACCCTTTAAGAAACTTCCAAGCTGTTTTTGAAAACATAGTATTTAACATTCTTTATCAGTACAGCATGAAAATTTCATCTTTTCCATATACTTTTCAAAACTTGGTAAGAGTAGGCTTTCTAATATTGGTCATTGTAATATAAATGAAATGGTATTTCATTGTGATTTAATTTGTATTTCCCTATGACTAATGTTAGGGCTTAATCATCATTCATGTATATTCTTTAAAAAAATTGCTAAAATCTTTTCCCCAGTTTTTAATTGAATTGCTTAATTTCTCAATAGTGGGTTTTGAGAATTCTGTCTATATTATGAGCAAAAGTCTTTCATCAGATATACGGGATATAAATATTTTCTCAAAGTTTGGCTCCTTTTTTCTTTTCCTGTGATGTTTTTATTTACTGTTTGAACTTCCTGCTTTTTTTAAATTTTATTTATTTTTTATTGAAGGATAATTGCTTTACAGATTTTGTTGTTTTCTGTCAAACCTTAACATTAATCAGCCATGCTGCTGCTGTTAAGTCACTTCAGTCGTGTCCGACTCTGTGAGACCCCATAGACGGCAGCCTACCAGGCTCCCCCATCCCTGGGATTCTCCAGGCAAGAACACTGGAGTGGGTTGCCATTTCCTTCTCCAATGCATGAAAGTGAAAAGTGAAAGTGACGTCACTCAGTCGTGTCCGACTCTTAGCAACCCCATGGACTGCAGCCCACCAGGCTCCTCCGTCCATGGGATTTTCCAGGCAAGAGTGCTGGAGTGGGGTGCCATTACCTTCTCCGTTAACTAGCCATAGGTATACATATATTCCCTCTGTTTTGAGCCTCCCTCCCATTTTCCTCCCCATCCCATCCTTCTAGGTTGATACAGAGCCCCTGTTTGAGTTTCCTGAGCCACACAGAAAATTCCCGTTGGCTATCTATTTTACATATGGTAATGTAAGTTTCCATGGTACTGTTTTCATACATCTCACCCTCTCCTCCCCTCTCCGCATGTCCGTAAGTCTATTCTTTATGTCTGTTTCTCCATTGCTGCCCTGTAAATAAATTCTTGAGTACCATTTTTCTAATTTCTGTATATAGCATTAGAATATGCTATTTATCTTTCTCTTTCTGACTTACTTTACTCTGTGTAATAGGTTCTAGATCATCCACCTTATTAGAACTGACTCAAATGTGTTCCTTTTATGGCTGAGTAATATTCCATTTTGTGTGTATGTAACACAACTTCTTTATCCATTCATCTGTTGATTGACATCTAGATTGCTTCCATGTTCTAGCTATTGTAAATATGCTACAATGAACATTGGAATACATGTGTCTTTTCCAATTTTGGTTTCCTCAGGGTATATGCCTAGGAGTGGGATTGCTGGGTCATATAGTGGTTTTATTTCTAGTTTTTTAAGGAATCTCCATACCATCTTCCATACTGGCTGTATCAATTTACATTCCCACTAACAGTGCAAGCTGCTGCTGCTGCTAAGTCACTTTAGTCGTGTCCAACTCTGTGCGACCCCATAGATGGCAGCCTACCAGGCTCCTCCATCCCTGGGATTCTCTAGGCAAGAACACTGGAGTGGGTTGCCATTTCCTTCTCCCATGCATGAAAGTGAAAATGAAAGCAAAGTTGCGCAGTTGTGTCCAACTCTTCGCGACCCCATGGACTGACTGCAGCCTACCAGGCTCTTCTGTCCATGGGATTTACCAGGCAAGAGTACTGGAGTGGCTTGCCATTGCCTTCTCTGAACAGTGCAAGAGTGTTCCCTTTTCTCCACACCCTTTCCAGCATTTATTGTTTGTAGAGTTTTTGATGATGGCCATTCTGACCGGTGTGAGGTGATAATCTCACTGTAGTTTTGATTTGCATTTCTCTAATAGGGAGCAATGTTGAGCATCATTTCATGTATTTGTTAGCCATCTGTATGTCTTCTTTGGAGAAATGTCTGTTTAGGCCTTTTTACCATTTTTAATTGGGTTGTTTGTTTTTCTGGCAATGAGTTGTATGAGCTACTTGTATATTTTGGAAATTAATCTTGGTTAGTTGTTTAATTTGCTATTATTTTCTTCTATTCTGAGGGTTGTCTTTTCACCTTGCTTATAGTTTCCTTTGCTGTGCAAAAGATTTTAAGCTTATTCAGGTCTCACTTGTTTACTTTTGTTTTTATTTCCATTACTCTAGGAGGTGGGTCATAGAAGATCGTGCTTTGATTTCTGTCGTCGAGTGTTCTGCCTATGTTTTCCTCCAAGAGTTTTATAGTTTCTGGTCTTACATTTAGGTCTTTAATCACTATGAGTTTATCTTTGTGTATGGTATTAGGAAGTATTCTAATTTCATTCTTTTGCATGTAGCTGTCCAGTTTTCCCAGAACCATTTATTGAAGAGACTGTCTTTGCCCCATGGTATATTCCTGCCTTCTTTGTCAAAATTAAGGTACCCATAGGTGCATGAAAAGCACATCTTTTTGGGGTGTTAGTTCTAAAAGGTCTTGTAGGTCTTCATAGAACCATTCAACTTCAGCTTCTTCAGCGTTACTGGTTGGGGCATAGACTTGGATTACTGTGATATTGAATGGTTTGCCTTGGAAATGAACAGAGATCATTCTATCTTTTTTGAGATTGCATCCAAGTACTGCATTTCGGACTCTTTTGTTGACCATGACGTCTACTCCATTTCTTCTAAGGGAATCCTGCCCGCTGTAGTAGATATAATGGTCATCTGAGTTAAATTCACCAATTCCAGTCCATTTTAGTGAGCTTATTCCTAGAATGTCAGCGTTCACTCTTGCCATCTCCTGTTTGACCACTTTCAATTTGCCTTGGAAAATTGGAAGCACATCTCACATGCTAGTAAAGTAATGCTCAAAATTCTCCAAGCCAGGCTTCAGCAATAAGTGAACTTGAACTTCCTGATGTTCAATCTGGTTTTAGAAAAGGAAGAGGACCCAGAGATCAATTTTCAACATCTGCTGGATCATGGAAAAAGCAAGAGAGTTCCAGAAAAACATCTATTTCTGCTTTATTGACTATGCCAAAACCTTTGAATGTGTGGATCACAATAAACTGTGGAAAATTCTTCAAGAGATGGGAATACCAGACCACCTGATCTGCCTCTTGAGAAATCTGTATGCAGGTCAGGAAGCAAGAGTTAGAACTGGACATGGACCAACAGACTGGTTTCAAATAGGAAAAGGAATACGTCAAGGCTGTATATTGTCACCTTGCTTATTTAACTTCTATGCAGAGTACATCATGAGAAACGCTGGACTGGAAGAAACACAAGCTGGAATCAAGATTGCTGGGAGAAATATCAATAACCTCAGATATGCAGATGACACCACCCTTATGGCAGAAAGTGAAGAGGAACTCAAAAGCCTCTTGATGAAAGTGAAAGAGGAGAGTGAAAAAGTTGGCTTAAAGCTCAACATTCTGAAAACGAAGATCATGGCATCCGGTCCCATCACTTCATGGCAAATAGATGGGGAAACAGTGGAAACAGTGTCAGACTTTATTTTTCTGGGCTCCAAAATCACTGCAGATGGTGACTGCAGCCATGAAATTAAAAGGCGCTTACTCCTTGGAAGAAAAGTTATAACCAACCTAGATAGCATATTGAAAAGCAGAGACATTACTTTGCCAACAAAAGTCCATCTAGTCGAGGCTATGGTTTTTCTAGTGGTCATGTATGGACGTGAGAAATGGACTGTGAAGAAGGCTGAGTGCCAAAGAATTGAAGCTTTTGAACTGTGGTGTTGGAGAACGCTCTTGAGAGTCCCTTGGACTGCAAGGAGATCCAACCAGTCCATCCTGAAGGAGATCAGCCCTGGGATTTCTTTGGAAGGAATGATGCTGAAGCTGAAACTCCAGTACTTTGGCCACCTCATGCGAAGAGTTGACTCATTGGAAAAGACTCTGATGGTGGGAGGGATTGGGGGCAGGAGGAGAAGGGGACGACAGAGGATGAGACAGCTGGATGGCATCATTGACTCTATGGACGTGAGTTTAAGTGAACTTCGGGGGTTGGTGATGGACAGGGAGGCCTGGCGTGCTGCAATTCATGGGGTCGCAAAGAGTTGGACACGACTGAGCGACTGAACTGAACTGAATTTGCCTTGATTGATGGACCTAACATTCCAGATTCCTATACAATATTACTCTTTACAGCAACAGACCTTGCTTCTATCACCAGTCACATCCACAACTGGGTATTGTTTTTGCATTGGCTCCATCCCTTCATTCTTTCTGGAGTTATTGCTCCACTGATCTCCAGTAGCGTATTGGGCACCTACTCACCTGTGGAGTTTCTCTTTCAGTATCCTATCATTTTGCCTTTTCATACTGTTCATGGGGTTCTCAAGGCAAGAATACTGAAGTGGTTTGCCATTCCCTTCTCCAGTGGACCACATTCTCTCAGACCTCTCCACCATGACCTGCCAATCTTGGGTGGCCCCACAGAGCACGGCTTATTTACACTGAGTTAGACAAAGCTGTGGTCCTAGAGTGATTAGATTGACTAGTTTTCTGTGAGTATGGTTTCAGTGCATCTGCCCTCTGATGCCCTCTTGCAACACCTACCATTTAATTGGGTTTCTCTTACCTTGGACGTGGGGTATCTCTTCACAGTTGCTCCAGCAAAGTGCAGCCACTGCTCCTTACCTTGGATGAGGAGTATCTCCTCACTGCCACCCCTCCTGACCTTGAACGTGGAGTAGCTCCTCTAGGCCCTCCTGCTCCCACGCAGCCACCGCTCCTTGGGTGTGGGGTAGCTCCTCCCAGCTTCTGCCTCTGACTAGGATGTGGGGTAACTCCTCTAGGCTTGCATTGTGTGCCATTGCAGCTGCCTGCGACTGGAATGCAAAAGTAGGAAGTCAAGAAACACCTGGAGTAACAGGCAAATTTGGATTTGGAATATAGAATGAAGCAGGGCAAAGGCTAATAGAGTTTTGCCAAGAGAACGCACTGGTCATAGCAAACACCCTCTTCCAACAACACAAGAGAAGATTCTACACATGGACATCACCAGATGGTCAACACCGAAATCAGATTGATTATATTCTTTGCAGCCAAAGATGGAGAAGCTCTATACAGTCAGCAAAAACAAGACCAGGAGCTGACTGTGGCTCAGATCATGAGCTCCTTATTGGCAAATTCAGACTTAAATTGAAGAAAGTAGGGAAAACCACTAGACCATTCAGGTATGACCTAAATCAAATCCCTTATGATTATACAGTGGAAATGAGAAATAGATTTAAGGGACTAGATCTGAAAGAATGCCTGATGAACTATGGACTTAGGTTCTTGACATTGTACAGGAGACAAGGATCAAGACTATCCCCATAAAAAAAGAAATGCAAAAAAGCAAAATGGCTGTCTGGGGAGGCCTTACAAATAGCTGTGAAAAGAAGAGAAGCGAAAAGCAAAGGGGAAAAGGAAAGATATAAGCATCTGAATGCAGAGTTCCAAAGAATAGCAAGGAAAGATAAGAAAGCCTTCGTCAGTGATCAATGCAAAGAAATAGAGGAAAACAACAAAATGGGAAAGACTAGAGATGTCTTCAAGAAAATTAGAGATACCAAGGGAACATTTCATGCAAAGATGGGCTCAATAAAGGACAGAAGTGGTATGGACCTAACAGAAGCAGAAGATATTAAGAAGAGGTGGCAAGAATACACAGAAGAACTGTTCAAAAAAGATCTTCATGACCCAGATAATCACAATGGTGTGATCACTGACCTAGAGCCAGACATCCTGGAATGTGAAGTCAAGTGGGCCTCAGAAAGCATCACTATGAACAAAGCTAGTGGAGGTGATGGAATTCCAGTTGAGCTATTTCAAATCCTGAAAGATGATGCTGTGAAAGTGCTGCACTCAATATGCCAGAAAATTTGGAAAACTCAGCAGTGGCCACAGGACTGGAAAAGATCAGTTTTCATTCCAATCCCAAAGAAAGGCAATGCCGTAGAATGCTCAAACTACCGCTCAATTGCACTCATCTCACACGCTAGTAAAGTAATGCTCAAAATTCTCCAAGCCAGGCTTCAGCAATACATGAACTTGAACTTCCTGATGTTCAAGCTGGCTTTAGAAAAGGAAGAGGACCCAGAGATCAAATTGCCAATATCCGCTGGATCATCGAAAAAGCAAGAGAGTTCCAGAAAAACATCTATTTCTGCTTTATTGACTATGCCAAAACCTTTGACTGTGTGGATCACAATAAACTGTGGAAAATTCTTCAAGAGATGGGAATACCAGACCACCTGATCTGCCTCTTGACAAACCTATATGCAGGTCAGGAAGCAAGAGTTAGAACTGGACATGGACCAACAGACTGGTTCCAAATAGGAAAAGGAGTACGTCAAGGCTGTATATTGTCACCCTGCTTATTTCACTTATATGCAGAGTACATCATGAGAAACACTGGACCGGAAGAAGCACAAGCTGAAATCAAGATTGCTGGGAGAAATATCAATAACCTCAGATATGCAGATGACATCACCCTTATGGCAGAAAGTGAAGAACTAAAAAGCCTCTTGCTGAAGGTGAAAGAGGAGAGTGAGAAAGTTGGCTTAAAGCTCAACATTCAGAAAACGAAGATTATGGCATCTGGTCCCATCAATTCATGGGAAATAGATGGGGAAACAGTGGAAACAGTGTCAGACTTTATTTTTGGGGGCTCCAAAATCACTGCAGATGGTGATTGCAGCCATGAAATTAAAAGATGCTTACTCCTTGGAAGAAAAGTTATGACCAACCTAGATAGCATATTGAAAAGCAGAGATATTACTTTGCCAACAAACTCCATCTAGTCAAGGCTATAGTTTTTCCAGTGGTCATGTATGGATGTGAGAGTTGGACTGTGAAGAAAGCTGAGCACTGAAGAATTGATGCTTTTGAACTGTGGTGTTGGAGAAGACTCTTGAGAGTCCCTTGGACTGCAAGGAGATCCAACCAGTCCATTCTAAAGGAGATCAGCCCTGGGATTTCTTTGGAAGGACTGATGCTAAAGCTGAAACTCCAACACTTTGGCCACCTCATGTGAAGAGTTGACTCATTGGAAAAGACTCTGATGCTGGGAGGGATTGGGGGCAGGAGGAGAAGGGGACGACAGAGGATGAGGTGGCTGGATGGCATCACCGACTCAATGGACGTGAGTTTGAGTGAACTCCGGGAGTTGGTGATGGACAGAGAGGCCTGGTGTGATGCAGTTCATGGGGTCACAAAGAGTTGGACATGACTGAGCGACTGAACTGAACTGAGCTGAACTGAACTAGGTACATGGGTTTATTTTGGGGCTTTCTATCTTGTTCCATTGGTCTATATTTCTGTTTTTGTGCTAATACCATACTCTCTTGATGACTGTAGCTTTGTAGTATAATCTGAAGTCAGAAAGGTGGATTCTTCCAGGTCCATTCTTCTTTCTCAAGACTGCTTTGGATATTTGGGGTCTTTTGTGTTTTCATATGAACTGTGAAATTTTTTGTTCTAGTTCTTTGGAAAATGCCATAGGTAATTTGATAGGGATTGCATTGAATCTGTAGATTGTGTTTGGTAGTATAGTCTTTTTCACAATATTGATTCTTCCTACGCAGGAACATGGAATATCTCTCCCTCTGTTTATGTCATCTTTGATTTTTTTCATAAGTGTCAAAATTTTCTGTGTACAGTTCTTTTGTCTCCTTAGGTAGGTGTGTTCCTAGATATTTAATTCTTTTTGTTGCAATGGTGAATGGGATTGATTCCTTAATTTCTCTTACTGATTTTTCCTTGTTAGTATATACAAATGCAAGTAATTTCTGTGTGTTGATTTTGTATCCTGCAACTTTGCTAAATTCACTGATTAGCTCTAGTAATTTTCTGATACTATCTTTAGGATTTTCTATGTGCAGTATATGCCATCTGCAAACAGTGAGAGCTTAACCTGTTTTCTGATCTGGATTCCTTTTGTTTCTTTTTCTTCTCTGATTGCTTGTCGCTAGGACTTCCAGGACTATGTTGAAAAATAGTGGTGAAAGTGGACACCCTTGTCTTGTTCCTGATCTTAGGGGGAATGCTTTCAGTTTTTCACCATTGAGAATAATGTTTGCTGTAGGCTTATCATATATTTTTTTACTTTACTATGTTGAGGTAGGGTCCTTCTATGCCCATTTTTTTTTTGAAGAGTTTTAGCAATAAATGGGTGCTGAATTTCATCAAATGCTTTTTATGTATCTATTGAGATTATCATATGGTTTTTATCTTTCAATTTGTTAATATGGTGTATCACATTGATTGGTTTGCGTATATTGAAGAGTCCTTGCATCCCTGGAATAATCCAACTTGATCATGGTGTATGAGTTTTTTAATGTGTTGCTGAATTCTGTTTACTAAAATTCTGTTGAGGATTTTTGCATCTATGTTCATCAGTGATACTGGCCTGTAATTCTTTTTTATGTTGTCTTTGTCTGGTTTTGGTATCAGGGTGATGGTGGCCTCGTAGAATGAGTTTTGAAGTGTTCCTTCGTCTGCAATTTTTTGAAAAAGTTTTAGAAGAATAGGCATTAGCTCCTCTCTAAATGTTTGATAGAATTCTCCTGTAAAGCCCTCTGGTCCTGGGCTTTTGTCTTTTAGGAGATTTTTCATCTCAACTTCAATTTCTGTGCTTGTAATTGGGTTGTTCATAATTTCTATTTCTTCCTGGTTCAGTCTTGGAAGATTGAATTTTTCTAAGAATCGGTCCATTTCTTCCAGGTTATCTATTTTATTGCCATATAGTTGTTCATAATAGTCTCTTATAATCTATATTTCTGCATTGTCTTTTGTAACCTATCCTTTTTCATTTCTTATTTTGTTAATTTGATTCTTCTCTCTTTTTTCTTGATGACTTTGGCTAAAGGTTTGTCAATTTTGTTTATCTTCTCAAAGAACTAGCTTTTATTTTTATTAATCTTTATTATTGTTTTTTTAATTTTTTTCATTTATTTCTGCTCAGATCTTTATGATTTCTTTCCTTCTATTAAATCTTATTATTATTATTATTTTTCCAGTTGTTTTAGGTGTACAGTTAGGCTATTCATTGTTTTTCTAGTTAATTGGGGTAGGATTGTATTGCTATAAACTTCCCTCTTAGAAATGCTTTTGCTGCATTCCACAGGTTTTGAGTTGTTGTGTTTTCATTGTCATTTGTTTCTAGAAATTTTTTAATTTCCCTTTTGATTTCTTCAGTAACCTGTTGGTTATTTAGAAATGTGCTTATTCTCCATATGTTTGTGCTTCTTACAGTTTTTTTTTCTTCTTGTAATTGATATCAACTCTCATAGCATTGTGGTTGGAGAAGATGCTTGATACAATTTAAATTTTCTTAAATTTACTGAGGTTTGATTTGTGACCCAAGATGTGGTCTACCCTGGAGAATGTTCCATGTGCACTTGAGGAGCTGTATTCTTCTGCATTTGGATGGAATGTCCTGAAGATATCAATGAGACCAATCTCATCTAATGTATCCTTTAAGATTTGTGCTTCCTTATTAATTTTCTGTTTTGATGATCTTCCATTGGCTTGAGTGGGGTGTTAAAGTCTCCTGCTATTATTGTGTTACTGTCAATTTCTCCTTTTATGTCTGTTAGTGTTTGTCTTATGTATTGAGGTGCTTCTATGTTGGGTGCATAGATATTTACAATTGTTATGTCTTTCTCTTGGATTGATCCCTTGATCATTATGTGGTGTCCTTCCTTATCTCATGTAATCTTTATTTTAAGGTCTATTTTGTCTGATACAAGGATTGCTACTCCAGCTTTCTTTTGCTTCCCATTTGCATGGAATGTATTTTTCCATCCTCTCATTTTCAATCTATATGTGTCTTTAGATCTGAAGTGTGTTTCTTGTAGACAGCATATATATGGATCTTGTTTTTGTGTCCATTCAGCCAGTCTGTGTTTTTTGGTTGGTGCATTTAATCCATTTACATTTAAAGTAATTATTGATATATATGTTACTATTGCCATTTTCTTAATTGTTTGGGATTGATTTTGTAGATCTTTCTTTTTTTCTCTTGTATTTCTTGACTATATAAGTCGCTTTAACATTTGTTGTAAAGCTGGCTTGGTCAGTCTGAATTCTCTTAACTTTTGCTTGTCTGAAAAGCATTTTATTTCTCCATCAATTTTGAATGAGATCCTTGCTGGGTACAGTAATCTTGATTGTAGATTTTCCCTTTCAGTACTTAAAATATATCCTGCCATTCCCTTCTGGCCTGTAGAATTTCTGCTGAAAGATCATCTGTTACGCATATGGGGTTTCCCTTGTATGTTATGTGTTGCTTCTCCCTTGCTGCTTTTAATATTCTTTCTTTGTGCTGAGTTTTTGTTAGTTTGATTAGAATGTGTCTTGGCATGTTTCTCCTTGGGTTTATCCTGTATGGGAATCTTTGTGCCTCATGGACTTGATTGACTATTTCCTTTTCTATGTTGGAGAAATTTTCAACTATAATCTCTTCAAAAATTTTCTCAAATCCTTTCTTCTTCTCTTCTTCTTCTGGGAGCCCTATAATTCGAATGTTGGTGTGTCTGATATTGTCCCAGAAGTCTCTGAGACTATCCTCAGTTCTTTTCATTCTTTTTCTTTATTCTGCTCTTCAGAAGTTATTTCTACCATTTTATCTTCCAGCTCACTGATTCATTCTTCTGGTTCAGATATTCTGCTATTGTTTCCTTCTAGAGTATTTTTAAGTTCACTAATTTTGTTGTTTGTTTCTGTATGTTTATTCTTTAATTCTTCTAGGTCTTTTTTAATTGATTCTTGCATTTTCCCCATTTTTTCAAGGTTTTTGATCATTTTTACCATCATTTTTCTGAATTCTTTTTCAGGTAGTTTGCCTATTTCCTCTTCATTTATTTGGACTTCTGTGTTTCTAGTTTGTTCCTTCATTTGTGTAGTATTTCTCTGCCTTTTCATTATTTTTTTAAACTTATTGTGTTTGAGGTCTCCTTTTCCCAGGCTTCAAGGCAAGTTGAATTCTTTCCTTGAAGAAGGGTGAATTCTTTCTTCCTTTTGGGTTCTGCCCTCCTAATACTGGTCCAGTGGTTTGTGTAAGCTCCATACAAAGTGAGATTTGTGTTGAGTTTTGTTTGTTTGTTTTTCCTATGATGGGCAAGGCTGAGTGAGGTCATAATCCTCTCTGCTGATGACTGGGTTTGTATTTTTGTTTGGTTTCTTGTTTAGATGAGGTGTCTTGCATAGGGTGCTACTGGTGGTTGGGTAATGCTGGGTCTTGTATTCAAATGGTTTCATTTGTGTGAGTTCTCACTATTTGATACTCCCTAGGGTTAGCTCTCTGTTAGTCTAGGGTCTTGGAGTCAGTGCTCCTACTCCCAAGGTTCAAGGCTTGATCTCTGGTCAGGAACTGAGATTCCACAAGTGGTCTGTTAAGGCATTAAGCAAGATTAAAACAAATATCCAAAAGTGAGAAATCAAAATTAGAAAAAAATATAATAAAAAAAAAAGATGAACCACAGACAAATGGCAGTTACAAAATCAGCCAAATAATAATTAAAATAATAGAACACACACACACATATGTATATATACCCATGAGCAAAGTCAAAACAGTCCAACAAAAATAAAGTAAGTAGATTGACCCAGTGAACAAAGGAAATAAAAAATTATATTAACCAGTTAAAAACAAAACTAACTAAAGCACAAACTGGAAAACAAAACTAAAGCAAGGTGCCAAGTAGGAAATAAAGCAATGAAAATAAGACTCACAAATATGTTGAGAGGAAAGAAGAGAAAGAAAAGAAAAAAAGAATAGATAAGCAAAGCTAAATAGAGATATATAAAGAAGATTTATATATGTTAAAAATTAACTGCAAGTGGAAAAGAACAGTAGGAAAAGCAAAAGGAATAAATGCAGAAAAAATAATAGGTTTTAAAACTTAAAAATTAAAATTACAAAAAGAGAGAGAGAAAAAAAGGAAAACTCCACAGAACTGCAGAAGCCCAGTATAGAGGCAGATGTTTATAATGATAAAATAATGATAAAAAATGTGACTGAGGGAAAAAAAAAAAGCCCAAAAGCTTAATTGGATTTCCTAGTGCCAATAAAAATGACAACTACAACGGTGGGGGGAGGGGGGAGAGGAAAAAGAAAAGAATTCCAGAAGATTCTACAAAACAAGTCAAAAAATAAGAATAATAAATGTTTTTCTTGAGTCACTGTTGTTAGAGTCCTTTCTCTTGCTGGGAGCCACAGTCCACCACACCTCCTTAAGATGCCCTCCAACACTGTGCTGGTCTCTGGACCTGCTGTGGGGGAAGCTCAGACTCTAATCTGGTCCTACTCTTGTATGTTCTTTCCTCCAATGTCCACAGCTATAAGAACTAGTATGTTTTCTTTTGTGGGAGCTCTCAATGACCTTTTATATATTCCATAGACACAGAGCCTGCCTAGTTGATCATGTGGATTTAATCTTCAGCTTGTACAGCTGCTGGGAAGATTTTGGGTCTTCTTCCTTAGCCACACTGCCCCTGGGTTTCAACTGTGGTTTTATTTCCACCTCTACTTGTGGGTTGTCCACTGGGGTTTGCTCCTGAGGCTGCCCTGGAGGACTTGGGTTTGCCCCTGTGAGGGCCGGGTGTGGAGGTGGTGCAGCTGCTTGGGTTGCAGGGGTTCTGGAAGCACCAGGTCATCAGGGGAGGTGGCAGCTAGGGAAGCAGGAAATACAGTGGTCTTGCAGAGTATGGCAACCAGTATTGGCCAATACACTCCAGTATTCTTGCCTGGAGAACCCCTCTCCCTGACAGAGAAGCCTGGCAGGCCACAGTCTAAAGGATCACAAAGAGTTGGACATGACCGAGCAACCCTGCACACATAGAAAGAAGCAAGAATTTTTTTTGTCTGTGGCAGCCCTGCCCCAGTGAGAGTTGAGCATGAAGGTGGCACAGCTGCTTGGCTTACGGGGACTCTGGACGCACCAAGTGTGCAGAGACATGCTCTGCTGCAGGAGTTATGGCCCTATCAGAGTCTTTTTTTTTTTTTTTTTTTGAATCTCTTGTAGCTGGCAATCAGAAGGCCTCCATGGCCAGTGTTTCTCCATAGCTTCGCCCATTCAGGCACTTAGAAGGCTCTTTTGCCTAGGGGCATTCTCTGTTTTTTGGCGCATCAGGCACATAGAAGGGCCCCCTGGCTGGGGTCCTACTCTGTAGATCAGCACATTAGTCACTTAAAGGAGCACCCTGGGTGGGGTCCTACTCTTTAGTTCAGTGTGTCAGGCATTTGATGGGCCAGCCTCTCTATTGTTCATCTGGCATGTGGGGAGAGAGAGGCTATGGTGATGGCTCCACCCATTAAGCATGGCTCAGCAGTATCGCCTGGCTTCCATGGCTGCCCAGCTTTCCTCCACAGGCCTTTCCCCCTACAGTCTCCTCCCTCACATCCCCTCGATCCCTCTCTCTGCAATCAACAGCAGCCCTCACCCTGGGATTGCTTCACAATCCCTAAACTCCAGCTCCCAGCCACTGCACCTTCCAGGGAACCAGCATTCCTGCTCGGGGTATGAATGGCTGTGGCAAGGACTGTCTGATTCTCATTCTGTTTGAAAGTGAAAGTGAAGTCACTCAGTCATGTCTGACTCTTTGCGACCCCGTGGACTGTAGCCCGCCAGGCTCCTCCGTCCATAGGATTCTCCAGGCAAGAATACTGGAGTGGGTTGCCATTTCCTTCTCCAGGGGATCTTCCTGACCCAGGGGTCAAACCCAGGTCTCCTGCATTGCAGGCAGGTGCTTTCACCTCTGAGCCTATTCTGTTTAGGCTGCCACAGATCAGTTCTTTCACTCTTAGCCTTAAATGTTTCTCCTCCGACTCAGACGACTGCCCGGATGTGGGGATTGGACCCCTGCTTCAGTTCCCCAACCCGCTGAGGGCAGGTCCAGTCCTACTAACACTCCTGTTTTCCCCCCTAGTTCCTTCATCCTATCAAGTTTTGCGTGGTTCTATATATTCTTTTCCACTGGTCAGATACTCCTGTCCGCTCTCAGCTAGTGTTCTGCATGCACTTCTGTGTCTGAAGGTGTATTCCTGAGGTATCCGTGGAGAGAGATGTACTCCAAGTCCACCTACTCCTTCACCATTGTGTTCTCTCCGAACTTCCTCATTTTTTCTTCTCTTAAAAATGTGATTTAAAGAACCGGAAGCATAAGCCTTCCAGTTTCAACTTTGACATGTAAAGTCCAGAATTGTCACTCTCATTCTTACAAGAAAAAAACTGAACAAAGTAAAAATCACTTTTTTAGACCAATCAGAGAATTGTTTGTGAACATGTGTCATCAACTAGCTCCCAATTACATTTTTCTATTAGTACTAATAACATATTTTCATGTTTATTCATTAATTGGAGTAGTTTTATTCTCTACACTTTATCTTGTCCATTTTTCATTTTATTTTTGTCCTTATTAATAAATTAACTTCAGATATTCAAAATTTTAATTCTTTGCTAGATTTATATGTTGAAAATATCTACTCCTATGTTATGACTCAATATTTTTAAGGCATTTTTTGGATTTTAAAATGTTCATAATTTTAATTACCAAATTTAAGTTATAAATATTTTCCTTTATTTTGTGTGTGTGTGTGTTGTGGCTGTGTGCTTCATGTAGAAAATACTTTCTACACCAAGGTGATAAAATATTCTCCATATGATTTTTTAATCTATTTATAGTTATATCTTTTACATTTATGTATTTAATGTAAGTAAAGTTGATTTTTATATAAAATCTGCAATATGGGTTCAATTTCATTTTTTAATTTAAATAGCAAATGGTCTTGTTACCGTGTCGAATCTCATACTGCTTACCACATGACAGGTTAATAAATCAAGAGTCAAGATGCTGGGGCAAGGAACAATGAATTTATTTGGAAAGCCAGTAAGCCAAGAAGATGGTGGACTATTGTCACACAAAAACCATCTTACTCTTAGAATTCAAGTTTCTTTTATATTTAAAGGGGACGAACTATGGCTGGTTGTTATAAATTTCTTGGTGCCTGAATCCTTTGTTCTTACATCTGTCAATATAGGTCTGGTCACAATACTCCTGTAAGCCTCCAACAAGACAAATGTTCAGCATTTGTTTTGCACTTTTTTTTCCTCTGTTCTGCAATTTTTCATTTTATATCAACGAAACGAGTTATACCTTTAAAGGTCAAGCCTGAGGGGCAGAACTGTGAGAATGGGCTATCAGATGCATTTCAGGCTATATCGTCAACATTCCTTTACAAAGGTGTAGAACCAGCATGACTAAGGCACTAGTGACAGAGCACAAAGCTTAGGGCTAAAGGATCTAGTATGAAGTCAGTTTTGTTCTTCTCTATTACATTCTCATTTAAATGGTCAAGTTCAACCTTTCACCAGTGACCTGTTAAACTACCTCTATCATATCAAGCACCCACATATATGTAATTCTGTTTCTGTGCTATTAATTCTGATCTTTTGGTCTAAGGATCTAAACTTAGGTTAATAACACACTGTTAATTACTACAGTTTTATAGAAAGTTGTGAAAATTTGTGAGGAAACTTGTCACTCATGGTAATTTTGATTATTTACATTTCTTATAAATTTTAAAACTTTTGTTAGATTGCATTGAATGCTTCCCTCAATGGGTAAAGAATCCACCTGCAATGCAGGAGACTCAGGTTGGATCCCTGGGTTGGGAAGGTCCCCTGGAAAAGGAAATGGCAACCCACTCCAGTCTTTTGGCCTGGGAAATCCCATGGACAGAGGAGCCTGGCAGGCTACAGTCCGTGGGGCTGCAAGAGTATGACATGATTTAGCTGCTAAACCACAATGATTGTTCTAGAGTTAATATCTTTATCATGTTGAATATTTCAATATATGAACAAGATCTATCCTTCTAGTTATTGATGTATTAGTAAATAGAGTTCAGCAAAATTTCATAATTTTCTGTATGAAATCTTACACATCTCTTTTTTTAATCACCCCAAGTAGTTTATTTTTTATGCTATTTTAAATGCTATACTTTAATTTAAATTTTATTTTATAACTGTTTATTCTTACATAGAAATGAAATGATCTTTGCAGTAATTCTATTGGAGAAAATTTCTGATTCATTTTTCTTAGTTGGTACAGTTTTTTAAATAACATATTTTATTAATTATATTACTTAATAGACTAACTTTTAATGGTTTTTCATTTACAGAAATAGTGAGCAGGTAGTATAGATTTCTTGTATTTATTCCATCCTCTACCACCACACACACACAGTTTCCTCTATTAACATTTTTCATTAGTATGGTGGATTGATTAACTAACATAACTAAAGAACAAATATATTATTAGCTGAATCAGTAGTTTACATTATGTTCACTCTTTGTTATACAATTCAATTGGGTTTGACAGATACATGTCATCATAAGTCTACCTTTATTGTATCATACATAACAGTTTCACCATCCTAAAAATCTCACCTCTTCCTCTCAAAGCTTTGGCAAGCACTGCTATTTTTATTGTCTGTATAGTTTTGCCATTTTTCAAAACAGCAAATAGTTGAATGATATAGTATGTAGCCTGTTCAGATGGATTTCCTTCACAAAGCAATATGCATTAAATGTTCCTTCAGGTCTTTTTGTAGCTTGATAACATATTTCTTTTAATCATTGAATAATACCCCACTGCATGTAACACTATTTGTTTTTCCTTTAACCTTTGAAGGACATTTTGGTTATTGCTGCCAAATTTGGGTGATTATAAATAAAGTTGCTATAAATATTAGTGTGCAGATTTTTGTGTAGACATAAACTTTCAACTCAATGGAGTAAATATCTGAGTGCTGTTGCTGGATCATCAGGTTATGCTATGTGTTTCATTGTGGCAGACTGCCAAACTTTCTTCCAAAATAGCTGTACTGCTTTGCATTCCCACCAGCAATGAATCAGAGTTCTTGTTGCTTCGTATCCTTGTCAGTATTTGGTATCATCAGGTTGTTGTTTCTTTTTTTCTTTTTTTTTAAATTTTTAAAAAAATTTTAGTCATTCTAATTTGTGTGTAGTTGTATTTTTATTTATTAAAAAATTTATTTTTATTTTTATTTTTATTTACAGTTCCCTAGCAATTTTCCCAGTGACACCAATTCTCAGCTAGATCTAAAAAGAGTTGTTGGTTTCTAATTTGTTCAGCTTTCTGAAAATGTGAAAATGAAAGTGACTACTTCCAAACTCCTTACATGTCAGGGCTGCAACCAGATGTTTTCCTGATTTGTTTTTAATAATTAAAACTCACATTCAATATTTACTTTTATGTCATAGTCAATCATGAGGCATTAAGTATATTCACTATCATTTCATTTATTCATATCATCTATGTCCTGTAGGCATGTGTGATCTTGCATTCATTCACTTAAACATTCTAAGACAGGCTTAAGTATTTGGGAAAAAATGAAAAAGAGTTTTTTCCCTTAAAGTAGCATCTTAAACCTTCCAATGGATTCTAACTCATTTTGGAAACAGAAATAGTAGTTTTATTAGCTACACAAATCAACACAATTTTTTATTCAAGGGGAAAATATGTCTTTTTATAGCCTTTCTCTTCTGATAAAGTGTAAATTTCCTTTTGTAATTGCAGAAATAACATCACTTTATTTTCATATCATAGCCAAGCATGGCAGAAGCCCTCAAAATGCAATATGAAATTTAATATGATTCAAAGTCACTTAAGAAACATGCAAAAATACATATTTCTGCTAAGACATGGAAACAATTAGAATTATTTTAAAACCCTTCAATGTGAAATTGAAAAAAATAGAGCAACTATTTATAAGAACTTTGGAAGTAAATTGAACTTAGAATCCAGATATTTAGAATCCAATCTTGGTTCCAAAAGTTGTTAGATTCAGAGATTTCTAAATCTCATTTCTCTAAAATATGAGCAATTAAAAAAAAAATACTAGCACCTTCAGATAACAGGGTTTCCAGAAGAGTGAAATGTGATAATAGGCTAGGAAGCTTATTGTTATAAATACCATTCTAAGTATATGTTGTTATACTCAGTTCCCAAAGCTATTATATCCATGAGAAGGAGGGAAAAAAAGAGCAAGATGAGGTGAAGAGAAGGAGAAGGGAGGAAGGAAGAAGAAAAAGAGTGAGCTTAAATATTTCACCAGTTTCTAATGACCATGATAATTAAAACAATTCTTCACCACACAAATGAATCCCTGTAACATCATGTAATGGCCCCCAGATGATTCCACTTCAAATTCCAAAGACATATCTTTTCCTGGATGAAGTTTTCACTTGAGTTCATTGGGAAAAAATACTGGAATCAGATTTTCAGGGTTATAAATTTAATATCTGGTTGTGAAGATAAAGGATGCAAGAATATTTTTCTATCTGCTTGATTTTCTCATAATCATAGCAAAGACCAAATGACTGAAATCTCTTCTGTAGAAAGCAGTTCCCAGAATAGTAAATGGCACACCTGGGCAAAGCTAGGTATAAAAAAATAGAAGGAATCCTAAATATACATTCTTTATATATCTCCTAAAAAAACAAATATTTGTTTCATAATATCAATGCCACATTCACATCAAAAAAGATCAACAAAATTTCCAAACATTCATTAGGATATTTCCAAATATCAAAATATCCATTTGGATATTTACAAATATTCAAATACCCATATTGAAAATTGCCTAGTTATTCCCAAAGATTATTTATAGTTGACTTGTTCAAATTGGGATCCAACAGTCACACATTACATTCAATTGTTGTATCTTATTAGTTCTTTTAAATCTAAAAATCACTTCCAAACTTCTCATCTTTTTTAATGATATGGACTTGAGCCAAGTGTCAAATATTTGATTGCTTATTCACTTAACTCGTTCCTCTGTTACCTAGATTTCCAATAAAATAAAGACTAGCTCTAAAGTTTTGAGTTACATATATTCAATTTTAAAATGTTGGTGAGAACATGTCATTGGTGATGGTATATAATTTATGTTGTATCAACTGAAAACACACCTGAGAAGAATTTGTTTTATTGTGTGATTTTTTTTTTTTTTGTCTTTAGACATGTTTATCTCTAGCCATAACTGAGTTTAAGGTGCTGTGGGCGTTTAGATGAGTGGATCTGATATATAGTTAAACATTTAGATCAGGAACTATGGAAATTTATGTGAATTCGAAAAAAATAATATATTTAAGACATCAAGATACAACAAAATCATGCAAGGAGAGCATATAGAGCAAAAAGATAAGAGCACCAAGAAGACAAGAAGCCTAGGAGAAGCCATTCTTTAATAGAAAGGCAGAAGATGAGACAGCAAAAAAATAGGAGAGCATGGAAACAGATAGCAGTATATCTCCAGTACATTCTTGTTCCTAGAATAATATCATGAGATTGGATTGTTCTGAGGGAGAGGAGGTGGCTAAAAACAGTTTTATTGAAGTATAATTGATATACATTAAATGTAACATTTTAATTGCTCTATTATTTGACAGTATATATGCAATAGTTTGTATGTATGTACTTTGACATATGTACAAACCTTTGAAATCACCATCAGGATTGTGAACAGTTTATCTTCCCAAAGATTCTTTGTTCCCTATTCTAACTTCTCCCTCCCACTTCTCCTGACCTTCTGACTCCTTAGCTAATTACTGATCTGTTTTCTGTCATTATAGATTAACTGGTATTTTCTAGAGTTTTACATAAACAGAATCATATAGTATGTACTCTTTACAGTCTGGCTTCTTTTTTCAGCATAATTGTCTTGAGATTTATCCATACTATTGCATGGATAAATAATTCATTCATTTTTAGCGTGAAGTACTAGTCCATACATGACAATTTGTTTATACATTTACTTGTTGATACGACAAAGTCCATAGTAAATCATACTACTTTGAAAGAAAGTCAAGGTGTTAATCGCTCAGTCATGTCTGACTCTTTGCGACCCCATGGACTGTAGCCTGCCATGCTCCTCTGTCTATGGAATTCTCCAGGCAAAAATACTGGAGTGAGTAGGCATTTCCTTCTCCCCCACCCAGGGATTGAACTGGGGTCTCCTGCATTGCAGGCAGATTATTTACCATCTGAGCCACCTGGGAAGCCCAAATTGCTTTAGTCAAGCACAGTTTGAACTCCTACCATGTCAGACACAGAGCTAGTTACTGAATTGGGATAGTGAACAAGAGACAAGCTCCCTGTCCTTGTGGAGTTTATAGTTATACCCAGGAGAAATAAAGCATATGTCCATGCAAAGACTTAAGTACAAATGTTCATGAAAGCTTTACTGGTTTTAAGCTCTACTCAACGTTTTTTTCTTTTCTTTTTTTTTTTTTACCAATAAGTAGAATGGCTGAATCATATGACAGGGTTTAAGAAACTCCCAAACTGTTTCCTAATCTCATTGTACCATTTTACATTTCTGCCAACAATATATGAGAATATCATTTCTAATACATCCTGACTAATAATTCATACGAAGTGAAAGTTGCTCAGTTGTGTCCAACTCTTTGTGACCCCATGGACTATACAGTCCATGGAATTCTTTAGGCCAGAATACTGGAGTGGGTAGCCTATCCCTTCTCCAGGGGATCTTCCCAGCCCAGGAGTTGAACAGGAATCTCCTGCATTGCAGGCGGATTCTTTACCAACTGAGCTATCAGGGAAGCCCTGATAACTCATATGGTCAGTAATTTTAATTTTTGTCATTCTAATTGTTGTGTGCTACTGCTGCTGCTAAGTAGTAGGGTCTCATTATGGTTTTCATTTATATTTACCTAATGGCTGATTATGTTGAGCATTTTTTTCACGTGATTATTTGCCATCTGTAGAAGGCAATGGCACCCCACTCCAGTACTCTTACATGGAAAATCCCGTGGACGGAGGAGCCTGTTAGGCTGCAATCCATGGGGTCGCTAAGAGTCGGACATGACTTAGCGACTTCACTTTCACTTTTCACTTTTCACTTTCATGCATTGGAGAAGGAAATGGCAGCCCACTCCAGTGTTCTTGCCTGGAGAATCCCAGGGACGGGGGAGCCTAGTGGGCTGCCGTCTATGGGGTTGCACAGAGTCAGACATGACTGAAGTGACTTAGCATAGCATATATTCTTTGGTAGAGTCTGTTAATCTCCTTTACTGCTAATTCTAATATCTGTGGCAAGTCTGAGTCAGTTTCTGTTAATTGATCTTTTTCCTTATTATGGATCTTTTTTTTTTTTCCAACTTCTTTGTATGCCTGACAATTTGCAATGGATGTCAGTCACTGTGAACTTTACTTTGCTAGGTAGGTATTTTTGTATCCCTACAGATATTCTTGAGCTTTGTTCTGACATACGGTTAAGGTACTCAGGAACATTTTCATCCTTTAGGTTTGTGCTTTTATGATTTGCTAGTTGGAGCCTAAACAGTATTCAATCTGAGCTATTTGATCCCATTACTGAGGCACAACGTTTCTGAGTACTTTACCCAATGTTACCCTCCATGATGAGATTTTCTGATCTGGCCGGTAAAAAGTCACTAGTCCCTGGCCTGTTTGACCTAGGGTTCTATTGACCCCTAATTCTTTTGGTAATTTCTTTCCCCAGCCTCCTGTAGTTTTTTCATCCATATGTAGTGATCATTACTCTACTTAATTATTAAACAGAACACCCTACACATCTCAAAGCTCTGTATCTGTACAAATTGCTCTTCTTCATTACTATACCCTGAACAGTCTCATGCCCAGTAGTCTCAGCTCTGTTTGCTTAACTCAGATATTCTGCAGAGTCTGCCTTGGTTCTCCCTCCCTGTGCCAAATCCTAGAAACTTCCTCAATGTGTCAGTTGGGGGATATAAAAAAATTTCTGTTTTTACATATTTATCTGTTTTTCATATTGTTACTGGTGGGAAGGTAAGTAAACTTCCTGCCACTTCATCATGGCTGGAAGTAGAAGATGTTCTGGCTCAGTTTTTAAATTGCTGCTATCATTCCTCTTCATTAAAAAGAGAAAATCTGGCTCTTTAATTATACCTCTTTTTACAACTTGGGGGAACTACTGTGTCCATATTTGCAAGGAGTCCTGTTTTTAGGTTACCCTAAGTTCAGTCATTAACATTTCCATGACCATAACTTAATTAGTTAATCTCTCATTTCAATTTGAAATTAAAAATTATAATGCTATTGAGATGTCTTACGGACTCACCTAATACCAGCAGGGGAAAAAGTTAATCTTTAATTATCCTTTATTTTTGGACATTTTACTGGAAAATTATTTGCCTTAACTGATTTTTAACATATTAAAAAATTATCATATCTGTCTAAATAATCCAACATATCCAGTATTACTTTTTAGTTAAATAGTAAACTAGATTTAAGGAGATTTCTAGGTTATGTGACGAGGGAATTTGATAGAGCTCTGCCCCTGTTCCTGTAAAAATACATATTAAGAGAAACAAACAAAGAAAAGAGCCACAGAACTATAAACTAAATATGGAAGAAAACATATGCCAAAATCCAGAGGGACTTTATCCTAATTACATTAATTATGAGGAAAAGTTTAAAAACACCATCATAAAATAGGAACCGTATGCTCCATTTTCTGATAGGAAATTGTATGAACAGCATCAAAGAAGTTAGAAAAAGACATTCATTAAACTCTATTGTTCCCATAATTCTGATATGGGAAGGCTTAACTAACCTGAGAAATAAACTGCAGCTCTCTAATTGCATAGGAACTCTCTAATGAGCACGGGAGCTCTCTAATGAGCTCATTTCCAATCTAGTCCCCTTACAGTCATCATCCTTCTCTTTCAAAACCCCAGTAGAGATTGCAGCTCTCCAAAAAATAAATAAATAAGTAAGTAAATGATGATCATAGAAATATATGAAAGGTGGCCCATGGGGTCTCAGAACACAGAACTCAAAAAAAAAAAAATTACAAACTGGGATCATTGACAGAAGGAATTATAGAAACAAGGCACACTGAGAAATAAAGTTGAGGATCTTGAGTCCAAGTTCCAAATATCTGCCCTTAAACTCCATTCCATTTACAAGCTACATTTTGTTTGTAGTTCATCTTCTGTAAGTCACTTTCTTCATTTAAAAAGAAGATAAAATGAAATAAAGCATGTGAAAAGTTAAGCAAAGGATAGTAAACATTCAGTAACTTAATTATGGTTATTGTCATGTCATCACAATCATCATCCTCATTCCCTTATTACTCCATCATCATCCCCATCATCATTCCCTTTATATTGTTGTATAGTAAAAGTTTAATAGCAAAAAATCATCTTAGTGAGAGAAAAAAACATGATAAACCTAAAACTTAGGATATTAGGTTCAAAGTCCTGGTTAATAATATAAATGTGCAATTACCTGGACTGTGTTTTATACATCTTCCTCAGAAACCTGTCATAATAGTACAGAGCTTCAGTTGTCTCTTCAAGAAGATATAGCTAACAATGCTATAAAGATATTTAATATGATTTAACTATTTCTCATTAAAACCCTGAGTATATTAGAAATAGATATTTCATTCATGTAATAAGGAATGTCTGTGATTCTGAAATCCAGTGCCAATATTACACATAATGAAGAAACACTGGCAGCACATCCTTAAGTCAGAAATAAACAGCAAGAAAACAAATAAATAAAACCTCTAGCTATTAGAAAGAGAACTCTTTCCTCATTTTCCCTTAATAGTAACTTTTACTTCAAAACTCTAAAGTTTCTTTTGAAAAGCCCTTGGAATTAATGAGAAACATAAATAATATGCTAATTAGACCAAAGTAAATCCCTGGTGCATTGAATTTTGAAAATAAAACTGATTAACTAAAAGAAAATGTAGACCAATTTTTCCCAATATAGGGAAAATACATTCTAAACATAAAATCAATCGAAGTTAACAAGGATAAGATTCAAACATTTTTTATATTAAAAGATTAAAAAATTATGTATCCTAAAACAAAAAAGAACATACAAATTATAAAATAAAACAATTGAAAAACCTGCAAGAATCAAAAATATCCCTTCATATCAATGGGGAAGACATAGATTTATGGTTTATTAAAAAAGTATTACTAATACATATATGAAAATAAATAGTAATCCAAGCAATTAAAGATGAAATAATATATTTGCTTAAGGTACTAGCAAATATTTTCTGAAATATATAAATTATTATTCACAGTGTATGCTATTAATATTAGTAAAGCATGTGTGCATGCATACTAAGTCCCTTCAGTTGTGTCCAACTCTTCGCGACCCTAAGGACCATACATAGCCTGCCAGGAGTAGGTTACCATGGCCTCCTTCAGGGCATCTTCCCCACCAAAGGACTGAACCTACATCTCCTGAGTCTCTTGCATTGACAGGCAGGCTCTTTACCACCAGCACAACCTGGGAAGCCTTTAGTATAAAATATTCATATTTATCACTGATATTTAGTAGTTTATTATTTTATTATATAAATGATTTTATAAAATATTTATTATTTTATTTAGTAAAATAACAAGTAGTTTATTATATTCAATCTTTTTCATAAAGCAAATTTGTATAGATTATATTACTCTTAAGTATTCACAGCAAACTTAGAAAGTAGGTATTTATGAACATTACTTACAAAAAAAAATAAATACAGAGGCACAGAGCAATTAAGAACTTATCTAAGCACACAATTAGCTAGAGGTAAATTGAGGTTTTAATTCATGTGGTCTAATTAAAGATTTCACTTAGTCAATCACTGGAGAAGGCAATGGCAATCCACTCCAGTACTCTTGCCTGGAGAATCCCATGGAAGGAGGAGCCTGGTAGGCTGCAGTCCATGGGGTCGCTACAAGTTGGACATGACTGAGCGACATCACTTTCACTTTTCACTTTTATGCATTGGAGAAGGAAATGGCAACCCACTCCAGTGTTCTTGCCTGGAGAATCCCAGGGACAGAGGAACCTGGTGGGCTGCCGTCTCTGGGGTCGCACAGAGTCAGACACGACTGAAGCGACTTGGCAGCATGCTATAAACATTTTATTTATATTTATTAAATGTTTTATAAAATAGTTTAAAGACACAATGCAATATAAAGGGATACATTGAGTATGATAAGACATGAATAGTTTTACATCCCTGTTAAAACCAGGTTATTGCTCTTGATAGTTACATTATAGTGCTTCTTATTGTTCTGTGACTCAGCTTATTTTCCCAATACGTGTTGAAAGTATCAGATTTCCAGTTTCTGATAATGGCAGCTAGCCTGTCATTGAAAACAGTAAAAAGTTCTGGAAAAGAATAGAGAGCTGAAAATACAGGGAAAATGTGATTAAGCTGGAACCCAAGAGAAAGAGAGAGGCTAAAGTGGAAGGTTGAGGCTGGAAGCTGCTTTCACTATGAGGACATTTACCTAACTTGACCAGACACTGACTTTTGCAGTTTGAAGGAAAAAGACCAAATCTCAAGACCTACCAAAATTGGGGTATCTAATAGCCAGTTCCCTAAGTGACAAAATGATGCCTTCAGGACAAATATGAATCAGGAAAAAAAAATCCAACCTGTCTAACCCAACTATACAGCACTGTGGAGGTTTACTTTGATGCCCATGTATCACCTTAGTCCTAGAAAAATGATATGACTTTTTCAATATAAAGAAGCAAATCAGGAGCAAAAATGGTTCTTGAACCCAAGTCTTGCTTTTTAATTTTAATGCTGTTTGCATTAACCAAACTGTAGATGATCCAGTTCAGTTCCGTTGCTCAGTCATGTCCAACTCTTTGCGACCCCATGAATTGCAGCACGCCAGGCCTCCCTGTCCATCACCAACTCCTGGAGTTCACCCAAACTCATGTCCATTGAGTTGGTGATGCCATCCAGCCATCTCATCCTCTATCGTTCCCTTTTCCTCCTGCCCCCAATCCCTCCCACCATCAGAGTCTTTTCCAATGAGTCAACTCTTCACATGAGGTGGCCAAAGTATTGGAGTTTCAGCCTCAGCGTCAGTCCTTCCAATGAACACTCAGGACTTGTCTCCTTTAGGATAGACTGGTTGGATCTCCTTGCAGTCTAAGGGACTCTCAAGAGTCTTCTCCAACACCACAGTTCAAAAGCAGATTATAGATTATATAACATCTTTTTTAAAAAATTCATATCTCCTGCACAGCATTCCCTGTTCCAGATGGATATAAGTATAGCCCAAGGTTGAAATAATATATTCAGAGACCACATAAGTAGATTTCTGTGAAAGAATGGCAATAATGACAAGGGTGTTAATCACAGTGTCCCTGGATGCTTTATTCCTACCTACCTCCTTGTATAATAATTATAGTCTTCTGACAAGCAGAATGTTTTAAACATTTTACAAACCAAAGAATATCCTTCCAAACTAAGGAAAAGATAATATGTAATGAATTCCCAGTAGCATCTCTCTGCTATTGAGCTATCAATGTCATTTCTAAAATTTCAGGTCTAGTGTAAACTATATTTTCCTCATAATGACTGACATGGTCTTTTGATCCTAAAAAAATAGTGGTAAAATAATCCAAAGACTCTATGCATGATTAATTTAGAAAGATTAAAACTTAGATTCTTGACATGAAAAAATGCCACGGTTCAAATTTCTCTCTACTTAGGCTAATGATTCTCAATGGAAGGGAGTGGGAGATTTTGCCCTCCAGAGAACACATGACCATTTGTGGAGATATTTGTCAGTACAATACTGGGAAGGATGTTGTTCAGCATCCTCTGTGCTTAATATAATATCCTACAACAAATAACTCTATGTTCAGATATGTCATTAGGTGCTGAGGCAGAGAAACTCTACTTTAGGCTGAGATTATTACTGATTTTCTACAGGCTAAATTTAATTTTAAAAAATTTAGTGATGGTTGTGTTTCGGAGAAGGCAATGGCACCCCATTCCAGTACTCTTGCCTGGAAAATCCCATTGACGGAGGAGCCTGGTAGGCTGCAGTCCTTGGGGTCGCTGAGGGTCAGACACGACTGAGCGACTTCATTTTCACTTTTCACTTTCATGCATTGGAGAAGGAAATGGCAACCCACTCCAGTGTTCTTGCCTGGAGAATCCCAGGGACGGGGGAGCCTATTGGGCTGCCATCTCTGGGGTCACACAGAGTCGTACATGACTGAAGCGACTTAGCAGCAGCAGCAGTGTTTTATTTTACTTATCATCAAGTAGTTATGTCTCCCAGTGGAGGAACTTTCCTAAAATCTGTCAGCCAAATTTTGATCTCTTTCATTACTTTTTATTCTCCGTTCCTCATAGGAAGAGATGTGATTTTCTGATTAGCAAGTTGGAAGAAGGAATTGAACATGCTTATTTCAGCTCTACCATCCTTCCTTTCTCAGTAAGAGATTGCGTATAGATGTATGCAATCTAGAAATTTTCTGTTTCTCCTTGTCTAGTTACCAAGGTAGCACACATCAGGAAGACCTAAAGTAATCCATTCATACCGGTAACTCAATGTGGAAGATTGTTTAATTCAAATAAAGAAAGCTGACTGGCTGCAGTTTGGCTAAACCACAAACCCCAGCCATTAAACAGGTTTGTTAATCTACATCTTTTAGACTCCTGGATCCTATTTCATAATTGGTTCAGAACTCAAGTAAAGAAGAAGAGTTTAATCATTGTATCCTATCTACTCTTACAAGCCCTATTTTTCCAAGACTTTCTACCACTCTGCCTTCTTTATATTCATTCTACCTCCATAATGGTTTTGTTTATCTTTCTTTTATTTTCTGAGCTATTCCAGTTATCCATTTAATCTCTGCTTGTATTCCTGTCCATTTCCTTTCTACCTTCATGCTCCACCATATTATCCATAGCATAATTCTGATGGGAAGAGTCTTTTACGAGACTTCAGTTTTTCCTCTAATTCTATCCATGAGGATACTCAAAAGTCTTAGCATTAGTATCAGGCATCCTTTCAGCCTGTTCTAACTTCACCTCAAACTGCACTCCAGTCAGATTGAAATAGTCATAATTCCCCTTATATACTCTATCCATGCCCACCAGTCATCTCATCCTCCGTCGTCCCCTTCTCCTCCTGCCCCCAATCCCTCCCAGCATCAGAGTCTTTTCCAATGAGTCAACTCTTCACATGAGGTGGCCAAAGTACTGAGGATGAGATGGCTGGATGGCATCACTGACTCGATAGATGTGAGTCTGAGTGAACTCCGGGAGTTGGTGATGGACAGGGAGGCTTGGCCTGCTGTGATTCATGGGGTCGAAAAAAGTCGGACACAACTGAACGACTGAACTAAACTGAGTTGCCCACCAATAAAGTGAATATGGTATGAACTTAGACTCTAATGTGACCATAGACCAGTGATTTAAGCTCTCTCTGCCTCTGTTTTCTCATTTATAATGAAAAATTTTTATCCTTGACTTTCTCACAAGAGAATTATGAGAATTAAAAAATATACATGAATGCTGTGTCAAATTAATGCAACTATAAGATGATAATATAATAATATAATAGTGAATGTACATAGCTCAAATATATACAGGCAACATTTTATAATTGGCCATGATAGGCAGGATCTCTTATTATAATTGTCTGTATTTAATTTGCAAGAAATTAATACTAAAAGTTTGAATTCTGGCATTTTCTAATCTTGTCATAAATTCTGTGGTACATTAACATTTGTCTTTTCAATTTTAACAGAAAAGTGAAACATTTTAAATTGTCAGTGTTTATTAAGTGTGCATTTGTAAGGTTCATGTAGATTTAGAAGTTAATACTTCCTTTAAGATGAATATGTCTGCAGCCTTGAGCATTCACACATCAATGCAGTGAATAATAATGTCCTGTATTTGCATAATACTTTTTCTCTGAGTGCTTGAAGCACTTTACATATTACAAAATTGTGCAAATTAATACCCATGTATAAACTCAGAACTAAATACAATCAAGCAAAAATGTTAATTTAAAGAAGAAAATGGGTCTGACAAAAATATTGTAGATTTTTCAGTGATAACAATAGCTAACAATCATAAAGTAACTGCCATAAGCGCTGAAATTACTTTTGGGGGGATGGGGCCCTCAAATCTTCTCAATACCCATGCAAATTATTATCTCCCATCACAAATGAATGAATTAAGAATCTGAGAGGTTATGCACAAGGTTTTCCAGGCACTAAGTAGTAACTCTAGAATTCATGTCCCTAAGTTTCCACATAACAATTCCACATTTCTCACACACATTCATAGTCTTGCTAAATCTGTACAATTGCACATGGACGTTTCCAAAACTTTCCCTAGAATGTACCCATTCAGCTTTGTAACATCTATAATGAAAATGTTAACTATATCTCAGCAAATACCTCCATATACCAGAAAGTGAAAGTGAAAGTCACTCAGTCGTATCTGACTCTTTACAACCAATTCTCCAGGCCAGAATACTGCCTTTCCCTTCTCCAGAGGATCTTCCCTACCCAGGGATCGAACCCAGGTCTCCCACGTTGCAGGCGAATTCTTTACCAGCTGAGCCACAAGGGAATCCCCCATGTAACAGAGGGAAGAGTTTAAATCCAAAAGGGAGAAGTGATTATTCCCTGTCAAGTATCAAGTTTTCAGTAACGCTAGTACCAGAATCAAAATATTCTGAGTTCCAAACCAGTAATGTGTTTGGTTTTCTAATAAAAAAATAATTTCTACCTAGATACAAACATAACTTGCATGTAGTGAGCACAAAGTAAGTAATAGTTAAATTCTACTATAGCTGGAAGGTATAGTAGAATTTACTTTATAGTAAAACGCAGAATTTCCTAAATGTGGGCAAATGGGCAGGTCAGAATATTGAGTAAGGTATGACCCTGCAGGAAAGAAGGAAGAAAGTTAAGGAAGGAAGGGGATAAGGAAGGAAGGAGGGACAAAATATCATATACTAAAAGGATTTCAGCTAATAAAAGACAATTTTTCTGGTAATACTCAACCCAAATCTCATTGTTTCCTGCCTCAAATTCAGAAAAAAAAAAATTATATCCTTGTAAGCCTGTTTAACCCCTCTGTATGTAATTCATAGTAAGAATGATGCTGCAATGAATATATATCTTTTTGAATTCTAGTTTTCTTAGCATATATGCCCAGGAGTGGGATTATTAGGTCATATAGTAGATTTATTTTTAGTTTTTAAGGAATCTCCATACTGTTCCCCATAGTGGTTATGTCAATTTACATTCCCACCAGCAGTGCTAGAGGGTTCCTTTTACTCCACACCTTCCCCAACATTATTATTTGTAGATTTGTTGTTGAAGGTGCTCTGTGATGACCTAGAGGAGTGGGGTGGGGGTATGGGACGAAGGTTCAAGAGGAAAGGGATATTTGTTTACATATGGCACCCCACTCCAGTACTCGCCTGGAGAATCCCAGGGACGGGGGAGCTTGGTGGGCTGCAGTCCATGGGGTCGTGAAGAGTTGGACACGACTGAGCGACTTCACTTTCACTTTTTACTTTCATGCATTGGAGAAGGAAATGGCAACCCACTCCAGTGTTCTTGCCTGGAGAATCCCAGGGACGGGGGAGCCTGGTGGGCTGCTGTCTCTGGGGTCGCACAGAGCTGGACAGGACTGAAGTGACTTAGCAGCAGCAGCAGCTGATTTCAAGGTGGTGCAGTGGTAAAGAATCTGCCTGCCAATTCAAGAGACCCAAGAGACACAGGTTTGATCCCTGGGTTGGGATCCCCTGCAGTAGAAAATCACAACCCACTCCAGTATTCTTTACTGGAGAATCTAATGGACAGAGGAGCCTGGTGTGCTACCATCTATGGTTTCCCAACATCCATGGGTTCCCAAAAAGTTGGAGACAACTGAGCACATGCACATAGCCGATTCATTTCTTTGCTCAGCAGAAACTAATAAAACATTGTAAAGCAATTATACTCCAATAAAAAGATAACATAATTATGAACCCAAAGCAAATTTTCAAAAATGAGTGATTCTGGAGCTCCTTGGCTAGCTGAGCATATTTACATTTGAGGGGGTACTATCTCCTGAATTTGCAACATTTGGACCAATCTGGTAGCTCAGCTGGTAAAGAATCCGCCTGCAATGCAGGAGGCCCTGGTTCAATTCCTGGGTTCAGAAGATCCCCTGGAGAAGGGATAGGCAGACACTGCAGGAGTTGACAGCTGACCTCCTGCAGCTAGTTAGTGAGTCCTTCTTTGAAGGGTTCTCTGTATAGTGCCGTGCATGAGGCAAAAGAAAAACTTCATAATATTTACCCCATCTTTATTTTAAATGTCAATATTTGGTACATCATGCATTTTGCATTAATTTTGATTTTTTAAAATATTGCATTAAAATCTTTATCTTGGATACCAACATTTGGGGGCACCTCCCACCCTTACATTTTGTAACCCTACTTCCAGCCCTCTTCATCCACCATGTTCTTTAGAGAAGGAGATGACAACAAACTTTCATTCCAAGTGTTTTCTCTTCCAGGAGATCTTCCAGAAATTTTCATTCTAATAGGGAGATAATCAACAGTTTGTTATAATAGAAAGTAATGTTAAACAGAAACTCAGAAAAACTGAGTTTCTGTGTCATTTCTATCAGCTGTATAGAATAAGTCATTCTACCTCTGATGCGGCTTTCTTCTGGTACCTAAACCTCAGTAGGCACGGCACTTGAGGTAAATTAACATATATCTATGCCATATGGCTTTAAAAAGATTAGGGAATTTTATTAGCCATGTAGCATCTACAATACAAGTGGGTGTCAGGCAAGGTGCTGGTATTAGCTTGAATAAGAAAGATGTTCTCAAAGATTTTACAAGTATCAGTAGTAGAATATTCTCTCAGTTCTGTTCAGTTCAGTCGCTCAGTCGTGTCCGACTCTTTGCGACCCCATGAATCGCAGCACTCCAGGCCTCCCTGTCCATCACCAACTCCCGGAGTCCACCCAAACTCATGTGCATCGAGTTGGTGATGCCATCCACCCATCTCATCCTCTGTTGTCCCCTTCTCTTCCTGCCCCCAATCCCTCCCAACATCAGAGTCTTTTCCAATGAGTCAATTCTTCATCTCTAGATGCTTTCAAATTCTATTCAATCCATCATCAATGCAAATCATGTAGTGAAAATGTCAAGAAAAGAATTTTCTAGTGCCATCTTTTCAGGAGCTTTTTCTCCTTTAAAGCAACATGATTTTCAAAGCCATAATACATTTAACACTAGATTTTAAAGCATGTATGAGATACTAGTTTCTATGGGGAAGAAAGGCTATTTGAGATAAAAATGATTTTGAAACACCACACAATTCAGGTTCCCTTATCATGAAGGCTACCTTTATCTCTTGTACCCTTGTCTCTACTAAGGCTTTAGCTGTCAGACTGGAGTCAGAAAAGAAGTGACCTGGAAGGAGGAAATACATAGCCTATCTCATCAGTGGTCTAGGAAATATCTTGAGTATACAAAAAGAAAAATGTACATCTCTGCCTAAGAGTTTGTGAGAGAATAAAGGATTTCATTTTTCCAGCAAAGCAGAGGGTAAGGTGGGTCTGCCTATCTTTCATCCGTGGGTCAAAGGACCAGAGGAGAAACATGTGTTGGAGATACTGAGGGAGACACTGACGGCAGAGGAGACTAGAAAGGTGACCACTGCACACGTCAGTCTCAGGCCACCTGGACCGTCCCCAGCCAAATGTCCCTTGCAGCACAACACTGCAAGACAGGGAGCAGGCTTCTTTTTGACTTTTCCAATAGGGTGAACAATTGTCATAGTTTTCACAGAATTATTCCTATTTTAGTATTGAAATTCCCACTTACTGGGATATCATTCAGCTTTGGCTAAACCAAACAATTTTCCAACTTATTTCCAAAGCCACACTTATCTCCTCTATGTAGAAAGGACTCAAGATTCCTGCGTTCCCACGGGGACTTGCTGTGCAGATTATGGCTGATTTAATAGCATCTGTCCTTCCATGGAGTGGACCAGGGTAATACAGTAAGCAAACCTCATGGCAACACCTTTGTATGAACAGTTCAGGCCTGAGCAAGACAGGCTTGTGGCAGATGTATAAAAGTTATGTTGTACCTATATGAAGCTACATGAGACAGGCCCTATATAAGACAAAAGAGAATAGATCAGAAGTTGTACACTGATAACCTTGAGCTGCCAGCACCAGCAGACCAAACAGTAAGGCCACTGATAAAAAATATCTACAGTTAAAGGAATACAGATTATATAGCATATAGATCTGAGACTCTCTATTCTTTTTCCCTTCGAGGATATATACCTATGCTTTCTGAGACCCCTGCTCCTTTTGAGGAAGAATGTCCTCCTAGGTTCCTCTCTGATTCCTCTGTATCATTCACACACATCCGTTTTCCCTACAGACATCTGAATAGTCATGATGTCCCCTAGTCGCTCCCAATCATGTGAGTTTAAAATTGAATTCAACTTAATTATCTCTACTAATCAAATCCTGTTCATTTATAAGATGGAACATTAAATGATGAGCAGAATGCTTAAAACATAATAGGGCCTAATAAATAGTAGCCGTGTCATTATTTTAACTATTAATTCATTAGTAATTAACCCCCTTAACTTATTTTGTTTCTCTCCACACTCTACCGATTCTCTACAGTGCTTGCCACATATATCTCAGACTATCTGTTCTCCTCTATCGTTTTTACTGTCATCATGTGCTCATTAATTTTCATCTATTATTTCTGAAATTTCCAACTGACTTGACCTGGGATTCATACTCTGCATTTTGCTTCAGGCCATACTAATACAGGCCATGGCATAATGAGCTTAACACAGTTCTTAAGAGCTTGGACTGTGGAGTTAAACTGTCTCTATTCAAATCCTGCCTACTATGGTTTAGTCAGAAAGTTAGTCATTTAATTACAATCTCATCTGCAGTGTGATTATACTATTATGTCTCCTCATACATTTGTAGTAAGAGTTAAAATAGGTTATACATGTGCATCACTCAGAACAGGGTCTAACACTTTGTAAGTGACTTGAACAGTTTCCAAAATAGAATTAATGGTTCGATTTGGACCATGAGATATTAAGTACTCCCCTAATTCTTGAGATTTATGCATTGTTATACTATTTTAAAAATTCTATTGTACTAAAAATTCTTATAAATTAGAACTTCATGTTCAAACCACATTTTAAATCTCATAAATAGCTTTATTCATTCACATATCTGCTAGCTGTTTAAAATAATATCCATTTCATAAAAATTGTCAACTGAGAATAATTTTTTTAATATTTTCCAAATTAAGGGATAGACATTTTGTTGCTTAAATTTTAATTTTGTAATTTCAATAACTTGCATGTTTTGGAAAGCTAACTTAATGTTTATATGATTTGAACTCCTATCACATATAAGAAAGTAAGGCCCAGAAAGGTGGAATTACTTGTCAGATACCACACAGTCATTTAATTCCCAGTCCAGAAAGGAGAACCCTGGTCTCTCTTCTCCAGTTTCAACTGGAGTTCTTTCAGTGTTAGTTGCTGTTATCCACTGTATTTGTGTTTAACTATGTTTATATCCCTTACCTTATGTTGACCATTTTTAGAGAAGAAAGAGACTATATTTCCTACTAGTGCTTTGATCAGGGAACCTTTTAAGTAAATAAATATTGAATGATTAAATAAGCGTGTGAATCACACGCCAAATAAACAGTGCCAACATAAATTATTAAGACTTATTAAACAAGCCAAAATTATTTTAACATCCTTACCATGTTTATCACTGCAAAGTCACAACATTAGTTTGAAGATATAGAAGAGTTTATTGATAGAAAAATAAAATAGGCAGGAATAAAATTTTAAAGATTAACCTGAGAGTAGAAAATCAGGAAATTAAGAGCCTTCCCCTAAGAAACATAGAGAATGTATGCATAAGTATAGGTCAAACATCAGAAGATGGGGGGAGTGTGCTTTGCCGTTTGAGGGGATTCCTCGTCTCAATTTAAAGTATCATCACACCCTGCTAGGACATGATTGTTTTACTGGAAAAACTGGGTTTAGGATCAAGGTCAAATGTCCCGAGTTTTCCTCTCCCTAATGCAGGTGAGTCTTGCAGAAGTAGAATGAGCCCTTGAATCTGTTTGCTGTACTGGGCACATGTTATTCATTCATTCAACTTGTATTTATGGAATAGTTATTATGTAACAGAAACTGCACTAAATTCTGGGGATAAGGGAGTGAACAACATAAACAATTTCCTTGCCTCAAGGAACAATATTCTGCTGGGAGAGACAAGAAAACAAGCAGGAAAGCAATGACAGGAGATGTGATAATGAAGAACCAGGATGTAAGTGGGAGTAGGTAGAGCTGTCCAGAAGGTCTTTCAGAAGAGGTAATGTTTAGCTAAAATGATGTGCAATTATGTGTTAACCCATAGAAAGAAAGAGGGCAAATGAAGATCCACATGTGGCAAATAATCTGCTAGTTTTTAAAAACCTCAGCCAGTTCAGCAAAGCTGAAACTATGGATACTAATGACTAGACAGAGGCCAGATCTGGAGAGAGTAAGCTAAGTTAAGGAGCCTGGCACTTATTTGCTCACTCTGGGAAGCTGTGAAGGATTTTCAGGCAAAGGAATACATGTTCAGATTTGCTTTTCACTAGGACAGACTGGTTCCAAATAGGAAAAGGAGTACGTCAAGGCTGTATATTGTCACCCTGCTTATTTAACTTGTATGCAGAGTACATCATGAGAAACGCTGGGCTGGAAGAAGCACAAGCTGGAATCAAGGTTTCTGGGAGAAATATCAGTAACCTCAGATATGCAGATGACACCACCCTTTTGGCAGAAAGTGAAGAGGAACTTAAAAGCCTCTTGATGAAAGTGAAAGAGGAGAGTGAAAAGTTGGCTTAAAGCTCAACATTCAGAAAACGAAGATCATGGCATCTGGTCCTATCACTTCATGGGAAATAGATGGGGAAACAGTGTCGGACTTTATTTTTCTGGGCTCCAAAATCACTGCAGATGGTGACTGCAGCCATAAAATTAAAAGACGCTTACTCCTTGAAAGGAAAGTTATGACCAACCTAGATAGCATATGGAAAAGCAGAGACATTACTTTGCCAACAAAGGTCCATATAGTCAAGGCTACGGTTTTTCCAGTGGTCATGTATGGATGTTAGAGTTGGATTATAAAGAAAGCTGAGTGCCAAATAATTGATGCTTTTGAACTGTGGTGCTGGAAAAGACTCTTAAGAGTCCCTTGGACTGCAGGGAGATCCAACCAGTGTCATCCTAGAGGAAATCAGTCCTGAATATTCATTGGAAGGACTGATGCTGAAGCTGAAACTCCAATACTTCAGCCATCTAATGCGAAGAAGTGACTCATTTGAAAAGACCCTGATGCTGGGAAAGATTGAAGGTGGGAGGAGAAGGGGACAACAGAGGATGACATGGTTGGATGGCATCATTGACTCAATGGACATGAGTTTGAGTAAGCTCCAGGAGTTTATAATGGACAAGGAAGCCTGGCCAATGTGTCTCAGAGAGCCGGACACGACTGAGTGACTGAATTGAACTGAACAATCATCTATCAATCAAGTGGAGGATTCAATGGAGTTGAGATATACTAGAACCTGGGCAGCTCTGCTAATTCATTTAAAAAGTGGTAAGGACCAGACCTGAGATATTAATAGGAGATCTGGAAAAGTTAAGGGAAGAGATTAAGTGACTTAGAAACATCTTCTTCATTTCTCTTTTATAACAATTATCATTTGAGTTCATTTGTTTTCTTGTCTGTCTTCCTCAACAAGGCTCAAGTTCTTTGAACACATTATACTTATCTTATGCCATGTGTATGTATGATGCTTCTCAAAGAATTTGTACATAATAATCACTTTTTATATCAATTTGTAAGTGACTAAATGAATAAAACAATCTTATATAGAAACACATTCTTGCTATGTCCTTTTATGTGCAATGCCTGTGTGCTATGTAGAACTTCTCCATTTTTCAGATGGATAAAGTGAGGCTGATGTGGGGAGGGGACTGTCTTATTACTCTGTCTTCATGCCCACTTTTCTTTTCACACCCCTGAAGTGATTTGTCAGGAAGGGAAAGAATATTCAAGCTGCAGTGGTCATTGTCAGTTCATAGCTATTCCTCATTTTCTCCAACTTTCATTGAGGTAACTTTTAAAGACAATATTTCCCTATGTGTTTAACTTCCCAGGGTTTCCCTGATAACTCAGTTGGTAAAGAACCCATCTGCAATGCTGGAGACCCAGGTTTGATTCCTGGGTTGGGAAGATCAGCTGGAGAAGGGATAAGCTATCCCCTTCAGAAATCTTGGGCTTTTCTTGTGGCTCAGCTGGTAAAGAATCCGCCTGCACTGTGGGAGACCTGGGTTTGATCCCTGGGTTGGGAAGATACCCTGGAGAAGGGAAAGGCTACCCCCTCCAGTATTCTGGCCCAAAGAATTCCATAGACTGTATAGTCCAGGCGTCACAAAGACTCGGACGCAACTGAGTGACTTTCACTTTCACTTCCCAAAGCATGATTTTTTGTTGTTATTTTCACAGAATTAAAAAAGTAAAAAGAATGAAAGTGGATTCAATATTCCATGGTAGTTTATTTTGGTCTCAAGTCTTGAAATATTTTAGCAAATATTTCCTCTGGTCATGTATGGATGTGAGAGTTGGACTGTGTGGAAAGCTGAGTGCCAAAGAATTGATGCCTTTGAACTGTGGTGTTGGAGAAGACTCTTGAGAGTCCCTTGGACTGCAAGGAGATCCAACCAGTCCATTCTGAAGGAGATCAGCCCTGGGATTTCTTTGGAAGGAATGATGCTAAGGCTGAAACTTGAGTACTTTGGCCACCTCATGCGAAGAGTTGACTCATTGGAAAAGACTCTGATGCTGGGAGGAATTGGGGGCAGAAGGAAAAGGGGACCACAGAAGATGAGATGGCTGGATGGCATCACCAACTTGATGACCGTAAGTTTGAGTGAACTCCAGGAGATGATGAGGGACAGGGAGGCCCGGTGTGCTGTGATTCATGAGGTCACAAAGAGTCGGACATGACTGAGCGACTGAACTGAACTGAACTGAAAGACCACATTCAATCGAAGGCTTTCTTAAGTTACTCGGTGGCATGAATACTGGCATTGCAGAACAAACATTTTGCATATTGACTGTTAAAATTTAATTATTTTAAAATTATACATCTGATGGTTTGTGCATATTTTACCTTCATATATGCTGGATAATGTATTATTTTCTGAAATAAATTTAGTTACAAATGGAAGGTTCATTGAAGAAAAGTTTATGATGACGGTATTTGAACAAGGTTATACAGCACATCTAGCAGCTACTTGCCAGAGAAGGCAATGGCACCCCACTCCCGTACTCTTGCCTGGAAAATCCCATGGGCAGAGGAGCCTGGTAGGCTGCAGTCCATGGGGTCGCTAGGAGTCAGACACGACTGAGCGACTTCACTTTCACTTTTCAATTTCATGCATTGGAGAAGGAAATGGCAACCCACTCTGGTGTTCTTGCCTGGAGAATCCCAGGGATGGGGGAGCCTGGTGGGCTGCCGTCTCTGGGGTTGCCCAGAGGCAGACATGACTGAAGTGACTTAGCAGCAGCAGCAGCAGCTACTTGCATCTATATCCTATCCTTTGGGTATAGTAATACAGTAGCGAGTGATATAGTAATATAGCATTTTTGTTTCATTTTTCTTTCTTCATTATTCTTGTACACACTACACTTTGAATCAAAAGTCATTTATAACCCCTTGCTCCCTTTCCTTCCTTTACTACAGGGTTAGTAGAGGATAAATTAGAATCACCTAGATAGCTTTTAAACTTAAAAATTCCTTAAATAAATGTGTGTGTGTGTGTGTGTGTGTGTGTGTGTGTGTGCTCTGCTTGTGCTCATTCTCTTCAGTCATGTCTGACTCCTAAGTCTCCTCAGTTGTATCCGACTCTTTGCCACCCCATGGACTGTAGCCTGCCAGGCTTCTCTGTCCATGGGAGTCCCCAGGCAAGAATACCAGAGTGGGTTGCCATGCCCTCCTCCAGGGGATCTTCCCGACCCAGGGATCAAACCCACGGTGTCTCCTGAGTCTTCTGCATTTCAGGCAGATTCTTTACTGCAGAGCCACCCAGGAAACCCATGAAGGTAGAATACTTGTATCTTATTTTTCTTTAATCAATAATACAAAAATTTTGGCAGGGTATATATGTTTATTTTGAGAGAGTATATATACTAATATATATATATGTTGCTGCTGCTAAGTCGCTTCAGTCGTGTCCGACTCTGTGCGACCCCAGAGATGGCAGCCCACCAGGCTTCGCCATCCCTGGGATTCTCCAGGCAAAAACACTGGAGTGGGTTGCCATTTCCTTCTCCAATGCATGCAAGTGAAAAGTAAAAGTGAAGTTGCTCAGTTGTGTCCGACCCTTTGCGACCCCATGGACTGCAGCCTACCAGGCTCCTCCGTCCACGGGATTCTCCAGGCAAGAGTACTGGAGTGGGGTGCCATTACCTTCTCATGGATATATATATATCCATGTTTGTATTGACTTTTTAAAAGATAACATTCTGTAAGGAAAGCTATATTTAATAACATAGGGGAGTATTCATATATCCCTTTAAGCTCAGTTTTTTCATCTGTAAAATAGGGTTAATATAAGGCTAGTTATAGGTCCTTTGTGTGTATTAAATTTAATAATCCCAATAAAGTGCAGAACATGTATTTCAAGGCATAGTCAATAAATGTTGGCTGCAATTATTTCATATTGTTATTATTATCATTATTATTTGATAACTTTCTTCTTCCCTTGCTTCTGTCTCTCCCTGAAGACTGTCAGCTATCCATAGGCTGTTGGTTATTCACTGGCCATAACAGTAACAGCTTTCGTTTTTCATAGAAAGTTGCTGTTTTTCTCCTCACTCTATAATAGTTTCAAGTTTATGACCTATATCATTGATTTGATACTTTCAATGAAGATAAATATTCTGCTATTTTACTTTGTTTCTTTTTTCAGATCCATTTTCACAGAAGCCACATCTTTCTTAATTTTAATGAAGATCTTAAAATAGGTCTGGAAGCTTCCTTTGGATCCAGCAGTAGCATATGTTCAGTAGTTATGTTATTCTTTTGAGTCTCCTGGATGTTGTGTTTGCTCTCTTATTCTTTAGAATTTTCTATAAGGAACATGGTGATTGTTAAAGGGTTTTCTTTTTTTTTTCCTGACTCATTTTCAAAAATGACCAGGCCTTTATCACTGGACAATCCTTGGTATTTCTCTTAGTCCACTTAGGCAGTGATAAACCTTCCTTGAATACTTAGAGAGGAAAGATTGAATACTGAGAAAAGATTGATGGATATAGCTTCTGTATCTCAAGCTGGCTTTCACCCAAAGCACTCTACTCTACTGAGGTAGCCTCTTTCTCCACCTCCTTTGGACTGGTTCTTCAGTCTAAACTGATGTTAACATAGGGAACGCATAGTTTCTAGCAAGCCTTGGTACTGTGGCCTGCCCATTTCTGTTGACCCCTGTGGTGTTTTTCTTGTGAGGATCATGCCTCCCAACTGCCATGAGACCCTACAGGAATCCAGTACTTACAAGAGACTGAATATATACAAGTATCACAGCCAGTCCATGTGTAAAAGTAGCACTCTGACCTACAGCCTGGTGCAACCATCTGAAGAAGCCAACCTAATAACCAGAGTAATCAATCAAGGAGGGCCAACTACTAACTATAGCAACCAATCCAGGAAGGTGAACAATAACCCCTGTATTAGACAAAATGGCCAGGACCTGATGAATAACTGTTAGTTTCCTTAATATTTGCTCCTACTTCTAATTTAGGATCAACCAGAGGAAGCCAAATAGGTTACCTAATGAATCACATCAGATGCCTAGCTCCTAGTTAGCCCATCTCATTTGCTTATACCAGTAACATCTCAATCAGGACATACCTGAAACCTTCCTGCTTTTCTATTGTATTGTCGGGCCACTCAAGATGGATGTTCTCTGGCTCTCTATACATTCTCTGCCCAACCAGGATCTGCTTCACCTACACCCTACTCACATGACTGACCTTCCTGTGTGCTTGCTCCAGGCCCCAGTTAATGATAGCTTATCAAAGGGATGGTAAGAGATGTGCCCTTCTTCGATTCCCTGGTAACTAACGAACTAACCTGACTTCAATTTCCCCTGTAACTGGCAATCTCTCCTCCCTTGGCCCCCTGAATGCCCCCACCCAGCAAAGACTGCTACCTTGTCCTGCTCGTCCACTCTACACGTGGGTTATTGCTCCAGAACTTTGCTCCAGTCGTGTAAACTCCCCTCTCCATTAAACCACTGATGTCTCTGTTGCTCCCTCAGGGCTGTTTCTTCAGTCTTGATCCTGGACAAGTCCAGGCATCGTAGGCCTGCGGGGTGCAGCCCAGTGTCTGCTATGAAGCTTTCCCACTCCTCTGCCTGCCTTAAGTCTCTGTCACACACAAATGGTGATGACTGACTCCCTTGCTGTGCAAGCCCTGAATAAATGGGCTTTTCTTGCTCTCATGTAAATGATCTTCATTCATTTTCACACTAATTGCCCTGTTGAATTCTGGGCCACATAGTTTCTATCTAGATAAATATATATGAATCAAGTAATCTTTGGAAGAACAATGTATTTTAAAAAGAATAAAAGATATGACATAAAAAACTAAAAATTTAAATAGTTTATTGTTATTCATTTGCATCTGACTCAATTATACTAGTCATTCTTTTATCATTATTAATTTTTACAGTTTTTTTGCCTTTATGGATATTTTAGTGAAAAGTTGTTAGAAGGTGCTTGGTGTCATCTTAGAGCAGGAGTAGTCATGCTACTCTTTACAGGTCTATTTTATTATGACACACTAAGTTCTGGAACACTAATTTCAACGTTAATAATGTGTTTTTCAGGCTAACAAATTTGACTTTCTTGCCATACCCACCTATAAACACAGACACACACAGTTCCAGTGATTAATGAATCCCATTATCCAGATCATTGTGTTTATTTTTAAAGTTTACCCTCAAATGTATCCATATTTTAGGTGACAGTATTATCTCTCTTGAATTAACCATAGCCGATTCACTGAACCACCTGGCTGTCTAATAAATCTTCTAATTAATAGGATGCCTTCTAATTAAAAAATATATATATTTATTTCCCACATTACTCTGCTAATAGCTCTGTAGCTTTTATAAATAAATGAGGACCTAGCACTCACATATATCCTGAAAAGAAGAAAGACATCAGGCTATTTAAAAACCTGATGCGATCTTCTTTTTAGCTCTATCAACTGAGAAAAGCTAAATTTCACAACTTGTGTTTGCTGTGTGAGTAGTCTTTTTATTTTCTCTGTTTTTCACCTCTGCACACAGACTTGTGTCCTTGAGACACAAAGTGATTTAGAGTGGCTCTTTGGTATTCCTGGTAATTCAACCTTGTTTTTCTATTGCACACTCCAAAGCTCAGTGTGAAACATTTATCCTACTTAATCATGATAATGTAGATGCCAGAAGGAATTGAGCAAAGCAGCAGTGCAGGAAGGATCTGGCCTCAGCAAGGAGGAATCCTGGCTCCTTTGTTTTCCTGTTTAACTTCCTTTGCATGCCTCCCTTTTCAGTACCTTACTATTTCCTTCATGTGCTTACTGCCTATGATTATCAGTTTGCATTCTGCTCCAATCTAAAATTATTTTTCTTACTAGCCAAATCTCACCAATGTATTACATATGATGGTGAAGTTAATAGAAAGATTTTTCCCTCTCCAATTTATTTAAACTGATTTACTAGTGTTAACATGTTCCTTGAGGGATTTGACTTTACCAGTTTCATGAAGACACAGCTTCTTGTTCAAGCTGACATTCACATTGACTCAGGGAATTGCCTGTTTTCAAACACATAGCTAGTTTGGAGTCAGCTAGTTTAGTATCATGCTAAGTACTTTATCATTTGATTCATGTTTTTCTTTTTTTAGTATTTTGGCCACACAGAGTGGCACACAGGATCTTAGTTCCCTGACCAGGAATCGAACCCACATCCCCTGCAGTGGAAGCACACAGTCTTAACAGTTGGACCATGAGAGAAGTCCCTGATTCATTTCTTAATAGTCTTCCTTCTACCAAACAAGAATATAAAACAAGAGTATGTGTTTTACTAAGCAATAACAGTAAAGTCACTTGAGAGTTATTAATAATAATGATTACTTACAATGTAAACTCAAATAATAATTATTGTCAGTGTGTCAGGCACTGTGCTAAGGAATTCATATTTCACAGCAGTTTTGTGAGGCACATATCACTATTACCTCGGTTTAACAAAAAGAAGCTGACTCATCAAATTGTTAAAATACTTGCTCAATGCCACGTAATTCCCAATCTAAATTTTTATTTTGAATGGAGTGTTATTTCTTTGATTATTGAAAAAAAAATGACAATTGACAAGATAAAGTCTCATATAAATTTTATTTCTTAAATACAAGTATGTGTGTGCTAAGTCACTTCGGTCATGTCCTACTCTTTTCAACCCTGTGGACAGTAGCTTGCCAGGCTTCTCTGTCCATGATATTCTCCAGCCAAGAATACTGGAGTGGGTTGCCATACCCTCTTCCAAGGCATCTTCCGTACCCAGGGATCGAACCTACATCTCTTTGGTCTTCTGCATTGGGAGATGGGTTCTTCACCACTAATGCAACTTGGAGAGTCCTTAAATACAAGTATTAAAAAATTAAGCAGGAAAAGATAGGAGAGGGAGAGACTGAATTGCATTCATGTCCTAGCTAGTTTTAAAGAAATACTTTTTATTTCAAATCTGATATTTTTCTGTATGAAAGATTGAAATAAATCCTAAAACTTCTCACAGTTCAGGTCAAAACCATTTAAGGAATCAAAGTTGGCTGCCTTCAGAATCTGTTTTGTCAAGACTCCATGTTACCTCCCCAAAACTCTCACTCTCTGATTTATTATCTTTGCTTCCTTGGGAGAGTCCATGAGCCTGTTTTTTTTTCATCTGTTAAATGGAGATGTTTAAAGGGTTGTAAGGATTACAGAAGATCATAGCTGGAAAATGCTTAGACAAGTGCCCAGCACCTTCTCAGCCTTTTGTCAGTAGTAAATACCAGCTGCTATCTATCAGATGGCATTATTATACTGGATTTGCCCACATTGGCATAGCATCCTTTTTTTTTTTTTTTTTCTTGCTTTGGCTTCTTCTGTATCACAATTCTATTTTGGAGATGAAGATGGAGTCTGAGTTGATATCTAGCATGGCATAACAAAATACACTGGGATGAGGAATTTGAGACCCGACTCTCATCTGAAGTTTTCTGCTAACACAGTATGACACTGAGAATATTATTAACCTTCCCTGAGTTCAAATTTACCCTTACAGAAAAATAAGGTGGTAACAATGATTTCTGACCTCAACCACCTGGCATCGGGCCCATCTTCACAGGCAAGATCCTCCTTAAGACTGCCCTTGCTTCAAACAGCAGCCATAAATTGTGTCATCCTCACTTCTAACCAGCTGGCTACAGAGTTAGGGGCTCCTACTATCTTCTCAGTTTCAATAATATGATAGAATGATGCACAGAACTCAAGGAGAGCATTATGCTTAAGATTACAGTTGTATTATAGCAGAAAGCAAATCGATCAGCACCAGCCAAAGAAAGAGACCCCATGGACTTCAGCCTTCCAGGCTCCTCCGTCCATGGGATTTTCTAGGCAAGAGTACTGGAGTGGGGTGCCATTGCCTTCTCCGAAAGGGAGAGAAGCATTGGGTAAATCTGTGAAGGTTTGCATGTAAGGCTTCCATTGTTCCCAGGGTTGTATTACCTTCCCAGCACATTGGTCTGTGAAAATATTTGGAGTATTACTCACCAGGGATACCCATCTGAACTTTGGTGTCCAAAAGTTTTATTGGGATTTTGTTATATAAGTATTATTGATTTAGTAATTAACCACACCATTTAACTCAGTCTCCAGTTTTCCTTCCATCTAAAAAGGGCTGATATGGCATGGCTTAAAGCCCCAACTCTTTAATGGTTGGTCTTTCTGCCATGGCCAGCTCCCATCCTGAGTCATCTCCTTAGCATAAACTATCTAGGGGCCCATGATGAGTCACCTTGTTGGTATAAACTATCAGATGTGCCCTAAAGTGCTCAGGATGAATAGCAAAACATTCTGAGAAATTCCAAAGATTTTGAGGTTATCTCCCAGGAAGTGGAGACAAAGTCCAGCCACAATTTTTATTGCAGGGAAGGTAATACAAAATATGCTCTCTAGAAGCACTTCAATTCTACTTCTTACTCTTTATTTAAAAGGTTTAGTAATTTTTAAATGGAATACTCAGAAAAAGATAAAAGCAAAGGGAATGTGGGTGAAAGAAAAGCTCTTTTCCATGACTGCCTTTCACAAAGTAGGCACAGAGGGAAAAGATGATTCTGGCATCAAAAACATACTCCGACTGGGAAAAAAGTGACAATGAATTAACGTGGCCAATAGCTTACTGGTCCATTATCTAAAGCTTCAGTTACATTTCATTAACTCATGAATCAGTTGTATTCATAGTCTTATATCCTGAGGACCCTCTAATTATGTACTAAAGCCTTTAGAATTATAATAGATTGTGACTCAGTTCCTACCTCCAAGCTTTCATTTTTAAATCTTATAATCCATCCTCTTTCCCATGTAAAATGTGTTGAACATTAATGGGCTGTTCCACGTATTAGATGTATGAGATAAAAAAAATAGTGTCAACATAGCACATAAAACTTAAACATACTCCTTTTTTTCTAAGCCATTTTTGAAGGAATGAGAAACTCATTGGAAGAAAGTAAATATTTTAAATATATCCTAGTAACTTGCTTCTTACTCATACAGTCATATAATAAATCATCACAGCCTTGTTACTCTTTACTAACACAAAATGTCTTCTTCTCTGCTTTTTCTCCCAAGCAGGTAGATAGAATATCAGCCTGCTTTATGCATGTGCACATATGTATACGTGTGTCAGAGTTACATTCTTTGTGATAAGAAATTATTAATGTGTAATGGAAATGGACATCTTGCATTGAAAGAATTAAAAGGGCATACTTTCACATATGTGTTAGCTTGTTCAGAGGTATAGGAGGTTAAAGAAATGTTCTCTGTGCTTTTTCTTGTGATGGGATGATTTTTGGATATTATATGCTGAGAAGCTTTTAAAATACCAGTTTGAGTTTAATAAATGTTACGTAAGGAGAAAATATTCCTAAGGTATAATGTGAAACCTAATAAGAATACATCTTCAGTTCCCTTTTTCATTCATTTATTTAGCTAATAGTTAGCCTGACTAAACTAGGCTACATCCTAGCAACAGAGATATACAAAAGGTCTTGCTCTTCTGGTATTGAACAGGTGTTGACAAAGTAGACATGTTCCACAATTTACTTAAATCAATTTGATGATGCTAACATGTTTTATGAGGCATCTAACCTTAAGGGTCCCACTTAGGTATATCTTCTTTGAGTTGGCAAAAATACATGTCATACGTATATATTTGTATGTGATACAGAATATCAAAGAGTTTGGGGTGGAGTGGCGGGGTGATACTGAGAAACATATTCTACCTATGTGCTGCAGAAAATCCTTCACAAAATAGTGTCATTTCCAATGACATTCCTAAGGAAGCAAGTGAGATAAAGCAAGGGATGAAGGCTGTTTCAGGGAAAGATAATTTGGATGCATTGTGACCACAAGGAGTCGAGAACTGGACATTCACTATTAAGTGAATGTAGGGAATGAAAATAAATTGGACATTACCAGGAACTAGGAGAAACTAAGTTTAGGTAACTGCTGCCTAGGGATAGATAGAACAATGGAAAGGAAGATGCCAGTCACAGAAAGAAGCCTCTGCTGCTGATTAGCTACTGAACTCAAGGGCAGGAATGCTGTGTTCTGGTCTGCAGAATGTCTCTGGAGCTTTCGCACATGTGACCTCCTACAACTGACCCGTGATGAATTCACTGGGTTGACAGTGACCATCTATGAAGCATCACACACGAGCCTCCCTCCTTCTCTATTTCTCTATTCCTATCAGTTCTGTAGCCTCATCTAATTCCTTTCTCTGTCTTCAAGTCTACACTTAACTTTCCTGTTTTCTGGACACAATTTGTCCCCCTTTCTAGAATGCTCTGTTCACGTCCTCCTCGGAGCTGACTTTTCAAACCATTCTTTAAAGCCTTTCCAAATGACCCAGGTTGAGGTTAACTTGCCTTTGTCCTTAGAACTGTAACATGTGCAACTATTTCAACATATCATTGTCAACCTTACATCACAGATAGCATGTGTTTTTCCTATAGGTGATAAACTCTTCAGGGGTAGTCACCATAGCTGGATTCTCAATATTGCCTATGACCATGTTTGGCACACAATGTATACATTTAGTTAATAGCATTTAAACTGAAGAATATTTTTAATAAATTTATCAAAACATAAATCAGGCCTCAGCAATAATTTGATTTTTATGTACATGTAAGACAGTCTTTTAAAACACATATTAACCTTTATTCTAGAATTTTACCCAAAATAGAAAACATGCTATCAGTTAATGGAGGACAAAAAATTCAGGTACAAGTTTATCTGTTTTGGTACTTCAAACTATAAATTCATTTTTCATTTTCAAAGCCATAAAGTATGTTCTTTGATAGCAAGTCCACCAGAAGGCTTTACTATACAATTTTATACTCTTTCTGTTGATGTACCGAGATAAGTTATTGCTTTATGAGCTATTGCCTATTAATAGGCATTCATATTGAGCAACATCTTTTGCATAAAATGTTCTTGCTGCTGCTACTGCTGCTGCTAAGTCGCTACAGTCGTGTCCGATTCTGTGCGACCTCATAGACGGCAGCCCACCAGGCTCCCCCATCCCTGGGATTCTCCAGGCAAGAACACTGGAGTGGGTTGCCATTTCCTTCTCCAATGCATGAAAGTGGAAAGTGAAAGTGAAGTCGCTCAGTCATGTCCAACTCTTCGAGACCCCGTGGACTGCAGCCCACCAGGCTCCTCCATCCATGGGACTCTCCAGGCAAGAGTACTGGCGTGGGGTGCCATCGCCTTCTCTGAAAACATTCCTGAGGAAATACAATTACTTCAACATTATTATTAAAGCAGTAAGAAAATGTATTACTCAAGTAAAGGGAAATCCTATACTAATTGCATTCTTTTTGCTCCTAGTATCAAATGCCCTTTAACCACTAATAGCTCTTCTGTAGCAAACTGATTCCTCCGTTTGTTTTGTCCCTTTGTAGGATTTAACTCTAAAAACATCTACCACCCTAATTTGCCATTTATGATTTTGTTTTATAGTTTGTAAATAAACCTGATCTGTCTCCACTTTTCTTTAATGTGGTGAAGAGCTATCCTTATTGTCTGATTTAGAAGTTATATAGGTGATATCCTGTTTCGAGACAGATATAGATTATTTGCTGTTTAAGTCAAAATTAGAAGTGTCAATGAGATGGTCATTTATAAATATATCAAATTAAATTCTTTACGTAATGATCAGTTGCTGCACTGTAGCATCAATATGATTTGCTTAGATTTTATGAATTTTTATATTTTATCTTTTAATAACCTCCTTAGGATTATTTTCCTAAGAATAAGAATATAATAAAGAAGGAAAAAGGAATTAAGCAGAATCAAAAGAGCCTGATAAACCTGTTTAGGAGTCACATGTCTCTCCACATATCTAAAAGGAGCTCAAACTTGATGTTTAGGACTCCTCTCTACTTGAGTTTTCTGAGATTTCTAGGAGATGGCTCTTTAGTGCATTTAGCCATAAACTACTCCAATAAACCTGGTTTTCAAACATCCACCTGATTTTTTACACATTCTTCATAAGTTATTTGATAATTTTATATATTTGGGCACCTGTTTATTTTTAAAATAGTTGGGTATTATTGTTTTACCTACCTTGGGAAAAATTATTCTTTTGGCTTGATCGATTTGCTCCAGCCTAAAGAGCAATCTTCTACCCAAAGAAGTAAGCAAATAGACATTCAGTAAATGAACAGAGTGGTCTCTTCCTATGTTTGGAATATCCTCCAATAGGAGATTTAAGATTTTTAGTTCATTTGTTAACCTCTAGCAGTTCAAACATTCTCTTCATTCTAATGTAGTAGAAAAAAATCAACAATATCCTGATGACCCATTTATGCCTAATAAAAACCTGTATTTTAAGTGTTGAGCAATACTTCCAGGCCTCTTCAGTCTGTAGCTATTAATTAAGTCCTATACTCATCGCAGGGCTGCCCTGGTGGGTCAGTGGTAAAGAATCCACCTGCAATGCAGGAGACGTGGGTTCCATCTCTGGGTTGGGAAGATCCCATGGAGAAGGGTACAGCAACCTCATGTGCTAAATTGCTTCGGTCACCTCTGACTCTTTATGATCCCATGGACTCTAGCCTGCCAGACTCCTCTGTCCATGGGATTATTGTCCTAGTCACATAGCCCCAATTTTTGAGTGTGCTTATTGAAAGCTGCAATTCTATTAAATAAAAATATGGTAGGACTATGTCTCATGGTCAAAATGTCCAGAATTACATTTTATGCCTGATACTAGTAAATTGTTACTTTTGTTAGATAAAAACAGGACATTAATTACCTGTCTAGCCAGCAATCTTACTTCTGGAGACATTAACCCTCTGAAAAACTGCTTTGGACAAAAGTTTAAAAAATGAACCTATTGGAGGTTAAGAAATTGCTTTGTTATAGTCTTGCCTACGACTTCATGAGCTCTCACTCAGAACCTTACCAAATTACTGGAAACTATCAGTTCAGTTCAGTTGCTCAGTCATGTCCTACTATTTGCGACCCCATGGACTGCAGGACACCAAGCTTCCCTATCCATCACCAACTCCCGGAGCTTACTCAAACTCATGTCTATCTAGTAAGTGATGCCATACACCATCGCATCCTCTGTTGTCCACTTCTTCCCCATCTTCAATCTTTTCCAACATTAGAGTCTTTCCAAATGACTCACTTCTTCACATCAGGTGGCCAAAGTATTGAAATTTCAGCTTCAGCATCAGTCCTTCCAATGAATATTCAGGACTGATTTCCTTTAGGATGGACTGGTTTGATCTTACTGCAGTGCAAGGAACTAACAAGAGTCTTCTCCAAAACCATAGCTCAAAAGCATCAATTCTTTGGCACTCAACTTTCTTTATAGTCCAATTCTCACACCCTTACATGACTACTGGAAAAACCATAGGTTTGATTAGATGGACCTTTGCTGGAAAAGTAATGTCTCTACTTTTTCATATGCTGTCTAAGTTGATAACTTTTCTTCCAAGGAGCAAGTGTTTTTTAATTTCATGGCTGCAGTCACCATCTGCAGTGATTTTGGAGCCCAAGAAGAGAAAGTCTGTCACTGTTTCCATTGTTTCTCCATCTATTTGTCATGAAGTGATGGGACCAGATGCCATGATCTGTTTTCTGAATGTTGAGTTATAAGCCAACTTTTTCACTCTCCTCTTTCACTTTCATCAAGAAGCTCTTTAGTTCTTTGCTTTCTGCCATAGGGTAGTGTCATCTGCATATCTGAGGTTATTGATATTTCTCCCGGCAATCTTGATTCCAGCTTATGCTTCATCCAGCCCAGCATTTCTCATGATGTACTCTGCATACAAGTTAAATAAGCAGGGTGACAATATACAGCCTTAACATACTCCTTTGCTGATTCAGAACCAGTCTGTTGTTCCATGTCCAGTTCTAACTGTTGCTTCTTGACCTGCATACAGATTTCTCAAGAGGTAGGTCAGGTGGTCTGGTATTTCCATCTGTTGAAGAATTTTCCACAGTTTGTTGTGATCCACACAGTCAAAGGCTTTGCCATAATCAATAAAGCAGAAATAGATGTTTTTCTGGAACTCTGTTGCTTTTTCAATGATCCAACAGATGTTGGCAATTTATCTCTGGTTCCTTTGCCTTTTCTAAATCCACCTTGAACATCTGGAAGTTCACAGTTCATGTACTGTTGAAGCCTGGCTTGGAGAATTTTGAGCATTACTTTGCTAGCATGTGAGATGAATGCAATTGTGTGAAGTTTGAACATTATTTGGCATTGCCTTTCTTTGGGATTGGAATGAAAACTGACCTTTTTAAGTCCTGTGGCCACTGCTGAGTTTTCCAAATTGGCTGGCATACTGAGGTGCAGCACTTTCACAGCATGATCTTTTAGGATTTGAAATAGCTCAACTGGAATTCCATCACCTCCACTAACTTTTTTCACAGTGAAGCTTCCTATGGCCCACTTGACTTCACATTCCAGGATGTCTGGCTCTAGATGAGTGATCACACCATCGTGGTTATCTGGGTCATGAATATCTTTTTTGTATAGTTCTGTGTATTGTTGCCACCTCTTCTTAATATCTTCTGCTTCTGTTAAGTCCATACAATTTCTATCTTTTATTGTTCCCATCTTTGCATGAAATGTTCCCTTGGTATCTCCAATTTTCTTGATGAGATCTCTCGTCTTTCCCATTCTATTGTTTTCCTCTATTTCTTTGCATTGATCACTGAGGAAGCCTTTCTTATCTATCCTTGCTATTCTTTGGAACTCTGAATTCAGATGGGTATATCTTTCATTTTCTCCTTTGCCTTTTGTGTCTTTTCTTTTCTCAGCTATTTGTAAGGCTTTCTCAGACAACCATTTTGCCTTTTTACATTTCTTTTTCTTGGGGATGATTTTGATCACTGCCTCCTGTACAAAGTCACAAACCTCCATCCATAGTTCTTCAGGCACTCTGTCAGATCTAACCCCTTGAATCTATTTGTCACTTCCACTGTATAATTGTAAGGGATTTGAGTATAATCTAATCAAATATGAGTACAAAATGAAGCAGGCCAATGGTTAACAGAGTTTTAGCAAGAGAACGCACTGGTCATAGCAAACACCCTTTTCCAACAACACAAGAGAAGACTCTACACGTGGACATCACCAGGTGGTCAGTACCAAAATCAGATTGATTATATTCTTTGCAGCCAAAAGTGGAGAAGCACTATACAGTCGTCAAAAACAAGACCGGAAGCTGACTGTGGCTCAGATCATGAACTCCTTATTGCCAAATTCAGACTTAAATTGAAGAAAGTAGGGAAAACCACTAGACCATTCAGTTATGACCTAAATCAAAGCCCTTACTGGAAACAAAACCACAATGTAAAATATATCATAGGTGGAGTCAACATGTTTGTGTTCACATTCTACAGATAAACTTACTATGTATTTGTACTTATGAAACATGATCTACTTATCTGGCCTCCGATTTACTTATTTGTAAAGTGTAGATAAAATTGACCACTCAGATTTACTTTGGTGATTAAACAAAATAATGTTTCATCGGAAAGAAAGTGAAAGTGTTAGTCACTCAGTCATGTCTGACTCTTTGCAACCCCATGAAGCTCCCCACCAGGCTCCTCTGTCCATGGGATTCTCCAGGCAAGACTACTGAAGTGAGTTGCCATTTCCTTCTCCAGAGGATCTTCCCAACTCAGGGATCAAACCTAGGTCTCCTGCACTGCAGGCAGATTCTTTACCATTAGAGATACCCAGGGAGCCCCAGTAAATCATCAGGTGTTTTATAAATTGTGAACTGTCATATAAATGTATCCTTCCCTTTTACACAGTATATAATTCTTGATTTACTTGGACACTTGCTTTTCAGTTCACAAAAGATAAAGACAAGAAGCAAAAAGGAAGCAAGAGCAAGAGATACATTCTTAACTGAAAGTAAGTTTATTATGAAAGAAATGTTAGCTGACCTTCTCAAACTAGAGAAGTTACTAAAGCCACAATAAACTATATTACTCTATAATAACATAATGAATATTCATAAAGATAAACCTGCAAGATCAACAAAAAATGCCAATGCCCTATGCTATAGAAATCAACACAGGATGTTATCCATTTTCAAAAGACTTCTATAAAAAGAAAATTTTAGAATATAATTTGAAGTTTCTAAAATTTTAATTATATGGAATATCACATTCTAATAGCTTTTGAGTAAAGGAGGTCACATTGAACCTACTGCCTGGTGATGAGTCACCTTTCAAATCTCCTTACAAAAAGATAGCTTCCATCTCATTAAAATTAGAAGCATTTATGAAATATAAGCTGTTTGATATTGTCTTCTTTGTTGGAGAGAAATTGTTTGTTTCCTTGTGTCACATAAAAGTAAATGCACTGGGAAGATACAAAGGTCTAGGTAAGTGAAAAAGTAGATGAAAATTAAGAACTGACACAACACTGCCTATTTCTCACTTCAGTTAATATATAATTTTTCATTTTTACCTGATACATTTAATTGAATCATGACAGTTATTCCTGCAGCCAGAGGAGATACCATAGCTCATAGAAGACTTATTGTAGAAAGAATTTAGAAGTTGGTTCATCTTCAGATCAGATCAGATCAGTCGCTCAGTTGTGTCTGACTCTTTGTGACCCCATGAATCGCAGCACGCCAGGCCTCCCTGTCCATCACCAACGCCCAGATTTCACTCAGACTCACGTCCATCGAGTCAGTGATACCATCCAGCCATCTCATCCTCTGTCCTCCCCTTCTCCTCCTGCCCCCAATCTCTCCCAGCATCAGGGTCTTTTCCAATGAATCAACTCTCCATATGAGGTGGCCAAAGTACTGGAGTTTCAGCTTTAGCATCATTCCTTCCAAAGAAATCCCAGGGCTGACCTTCTTCAGAATGGACTGGTTGGATCTCCTTGCAGTCCAAGGGACTCTCAAGAGTCTTCTCCAACACCACACTTCAAAAGCATCAATTCTTCGGTGCTCAGCCTTCTTCACAGTACAACTCTCACATCCATACATGACCACAGGAAAAACCATAGCCTTGACTAGATGGACCTTTGTTGGCAAAGTAATGTCTCTGATTTTCAATATGCTATCTAGGTTGGTCATAACTTTTCTTTCAAGGAGTAAGCATCTTTTAATTTCATGGCTGCAGTCACCATCTGCAGTGATTTTGGAGCCCAAAGGAATAAAGTCTGACACTGTTTCCACTGTTTCCCCATCTATTTGCCATGAAGTGATGGGACCAGATGCCATGATCTTCATTTTCTGAATGTTGTTTTAAGCCAACTTTTTCACTCTCCTCTTTCACCTTCATCAAGAGGCTTTTTAGTTCCTCTTCACTTTCTGCCATAAGGGTGGTGTCATCTGCATATCTGAGGTTCTTGATATTTCTCCCAGCAATCTTGATTCCATCTTGTGCTTCTTCCACCCCAGCATTTCTCATGAGGTACTCTGCATATAAGTTAAATAAGCAGGGTGACAATATACAGCCTTGACGTACTCCTTTTCCTATTTGGAATCAGTCTGTTGTTCCATGTCCAGTTCTAACTGTTGCTTCCCGACCTGCATACAAATTTCTCAAGAGGCAGGTCAGGTGGTCTGGTATTCCCATCTCTTTCAGGATTTTCCACAGTTTATTGTGATCCACACAGTCAAAGGCTTTGGCATAGTCAATAAAGCGGAAATAGATGCTTTTCTGGAACTCTCTTGCTTTTTCAATGATCCAGTGGATGTTGGCAATTTGGCCTCTGGGTCCTCTGCCTTTTCTAAAACCAGCTTGAACATCTGGAAGTTCACGGTTCACGTATTGCTGAAGCCTGGCTTGGAGAATTTTGAACATTACTTTACTAGCGTGTGAGATGAGTGCAGTTGTGTGGCAGTTTGAGCATTCTTTGGCATTGCCTTTCTTTGGGATTGGAATAAAAACTGACCTTTTCCAGTCCTGTGGCCACTGCTGAGTTTTCCAAATTTGCTGGCATATTGAGTGCAGCACTTTCACAGCATCATCTTTCAGGATTTGAAATAGCTCAACTGGAATTCCGTCACCTCCACTAGCTTTGTTCGTGTGATGCTTTCTAAGGCCCACTTGACTTCACATTCCAACATGTCTGGCTCTAGGTCAGTGATCACACCATCGTGATTATCTGGGTCTTGAAGATCTTTTTTGTACAGTTCTTCTGTGTATTCTTTCCTAATTTCAGGATTAGTTTCATGAAAACTTGATAAACAATCCAGACCTTAGTGAAAAGCATTGTAAAGGGCTTTGGATCAGTACTAAAGAGACTCACACTGAAACCAACTTGACTTCTGTTCATGTATCCCAACTCTAAGAAAAGAGTCCCTTCTTAGTTAAAGACCATCATCTTAAATAACTAGACTCAATTCATTTTCCTGTATCTGGGTCCCTAAGATAAACTGTCACATTTCCAAACACCAAATTAGGTGTTTGATCCCTATTTCTGGCTGTAAGTTCATGCCAAGTACTGGGACTGCTTCCTCTATGACAGACCTAGATATACCTGTGGAGGAAATTTCTCAGCATCAAATTTTCATAAGGAAATAATGAAAATAATGTTTTGATAGATAACTTAAGCATCCAGCCTTTCATTAAACATAGTTATTTATCAAGTATTTATTAAATATATATTATATTTCCAGCATCATTTTCAGTCAGTTCAGTCCCTCGGTTGTGACCAACTTGTTGCAACCCCATGCATTGCAGCATTCCAGGCTTCCCTGTCCATCACCAACTCCCAGAACTTACTTAAAGTCCTGTCCATTGAGTCAGTGATGCCATCCAACCATTTCATCCTCTGTTGTCCCCTTCTCCTCCTGCCTTCAATCTTTTACAGCATCAGGGTCTTTTCACATGAGTCAGTTCTTCACATCAAGTGGCCAAAGTATTGGAGTTTCAGCTTCAGAATCAGTCCTTTCAATGAATATTCAGGACTGATTTCCTTTAGGATTGAATGGTTTGATCTCCTTGTAGTCCAAGGAACTCTCAAAAGTGTAAGAACCTGGATTATTATTCATAAGAAACACAAATAGAATAAACTTCCTATGCTGAGACACAGTTGAAGGCTGAAAATTGCCTCAGTCATTAGCAGTCTAACTCTGAGAGTTTTAGATCCAAATGGCAGTGTCTCTGAAGGTTTCTGATTTATTTGTTGCTATATCCCAAAAGATAACAGCCCAATAACTAGTTTTTGAATGGCACTCAACAAACATTTGTTGAAAGGATGAATATGAAAAGATACCAACCTATGGGTTTAATATTTTTTAACCGCTTGATAATTTCTGCTTTAAGTTTTGCCTTTACCAATTTGTAATGATAAATCTATAAGCTTCACAACACTTGGGGACCTTATCTGTTGAACATACCAATGGATCTCTGTACTTAATATTGGCATGTGTTCAATTAGTTTTATTAGGTGAATAACACTCTCCTCAGAGAAGGCAATGGCATCCCACACCAGTACTCTTGCCTGGAAAATCCCATGGGCAGAGGAGCCTGGTAGGCTGCAGTCCATGGGGTCGCAAAGAGTCAGACGTGACTGAGCGACTTCACGTTCACATTTCACTTTCATGCTTTGGAGAAGGAAGTGGCAACCCACTCCAGTATTCTTGCCTGGAGAATCCCAGGGACAGGGGAACCTGGTAGGCTGCTGTCCATGGGGTCGCACAGAGTCGGACACAACTGAAGCGACTTACAGCAGCAGCAACAGCAACACTCTCCTAGGTCTTTCTATTCCTCCTCCACAGGAAATAAAGCCCTTATTTCAGTTTAAACCACTAAGGTATAACCCTATGATATTGCTTATCCTCTTTTCCAAATTTCTCAAAATACTCACATAATTGAATAAAACACTTAAACTATTATCCCAAGAGCCAAACTGGAACATGTTGACAAATGGGGTTCATAGCCTTCCTCTAATCCATCATTCTTTCTGAATTTCAGTATCACGTAAAAGTCCTTATCACCCCCAGGCTCATAAACCTGAGTCATCTTTGCTTGTTTTGTCTCCTTCACACCTTATATCAAATTGAACATAAAGTTCTGCCAAATCTTCTTCAAATATATTATGCAACAAGTATTTAATAAGCATTTACAATGTCCAAGACACCATACGATGGACTGATAGAAAAAAATGACCTCTAATATCAAAAAGCTTGCAATGTCATAAGAATATGAGAAACAGACAAATGCCTAATATGCTACGGAATAAAAAAATTCTCTAACAAACACGAATGTGCAGTATATTCACACAGGGTACACCATTCTCTTCTAGAAGCTCAAAAGAGGCTATGCCTATTTTAAATTATACAAAAATATATTATGGAGAAAGACTTTGAAAATACAGGTGGAGATGAAGATGTCATGAGATGTTGCTTAAATAACATGTGACCATAATGTATGTGAGCAGTATAGACTGATGTCAATGAACAATGGGAAGACAAGAAAGTGCTGCACTTTAAGCAATACTATATGGCACCCCACTCCGGTACTCTTGCCTGGAAAATACCATGGATGGAGGAGCCTGGTGGGCTGCAGTCCATGGGGTCGGTAAGAGTCGGACACGACTGAGCGACTTCACTTTCACTTTTCACTTTCATGCATTGGAGAAGGAAATGGCAACCCACTCCAGTGTTCTTGCCTGGAGAATCCCAGGGACGGCAGAGCCTGGTGTGCTGCCGTCTATGGGGTCGCACAGAGTGGGACATGACTGAAGTGACTTAGCAGCAGCAGCATACAAGATTAATTCATAAAATCCATCATGTTTGCAATACACAAAAAGAAATTAAAGTCAGAGATTAAAGTCCAAAGGAAAATATTTATTTGATATGTACATAAACCTAGGTAATTATAAGAACAAGCAGACAATAGATATGAGATGTAGAAATTCACCATGTTATATTTAGAAACTCTCTGGATTTGGAAAGGAAGACAATGATTTGGTGACATAAAAAGTGCTTTCATGATATTATCTCATCTTGATGCTCAAACAAACTTTTTAAAATAAAAAAGATACAGTTTCATGTTATGAGAATGCAAACTGAGCCTAAGCGATATAAATAATTTGCTTAGGGTCATCACAGATACTCTAGAGGCAGAGTAGAAACTGACCCATGCTCGCTTGTTGTCAGTGTAGTTTTCTTTATTTAAAAGTATAGGAAGAAGATAATTGGAATTTAGTCAGAATTGAGTTTTTCCATTTTTCACAATCCAAGAAGGAAGAAAAGGATCTTGGCTCTAAGTGGCTCACCCTAAATAGAACTATTGCCTGAAATTATCCATTTATTTAATCCGTGTCAGAACATATGAACTAAAGGAAATCAGTCCTGAATATTTATTGGAAGGACTGATGCTGAAGCTGAAACTCCAGTACTTTGGCCACCTGATGCAAAGAATTGACTCATTTGGAAAGATCCTAATGCTGGGAAAGATAGAAGGTGGGAGGAGAAGGGGATGACAGAGAATGAGATGGTTTAGATACTATCATGGCCTAAATGGACATGAGTTTGAGTAAGCTCCTGGAGTTGGTGACGGACAGGGAGGCCTGACATGCTGCAGTCCATGGGGTTGCAAAGAGTTGGACAAGACTGAGCAACTGAACTGAATGGAACTGAACTGAACTGAACTGAGGATATTTTTCAGAGGCAATTCCGCCCTTCAGAATTCCGGCATGCTGCACCTGAAACCGCAGATTTCTGCACTGGTAGCTATTCCCCTGACAGACTCTGTCAAAAGAGGGCGCTAGAGGGAGGCTGCAAGGCTGGAAGGCAGGATTTGCCCCAATGATTGTTGTTTACTTGGGGGATCTCTGTCAGTTTGTGTTTTCTGTGAGAAATACCTTTGTCCCCATTATGGTAGAAGTTGTCTCTAGAGCAGCAGAATCCCCTTCTCAGAGGTCTGAGGCACCTCTTCTGAGCTCTGACTCACCAGGCAAGGAGGAGCAGAGCCCTCTTCTTGTAAGTCTCATTTTCAGATCTACAGGACCCTTTTGCCCCTGTTCTTTGTTTCCTCAGCTGTAGGGGTGGCAAGGCAGTAGCTTCTGGCAGCTGCCACTTCTCTTACACCTTTGAATGTTTCTTTTATTCTTTTAACAGTTGGCAATGATATACCTAATTAAAATAATTTTCATTACATCTTCTGTATCTGATGATCAGTGTGATTTCTGTTTCTTGTTTGGACTATAATCCATCTGGTTTCCCAAAACCCCCCTATTAACCAAATATATAAAGGAGGACTTCACTTGCCTCTTCCTAACATCACTAAATATTAAATATGTGCCCTGAACTGTAACTATCCCTAACATCCCTAACAGTTCTAATACTGGCTTGACAAAAAATGTGCTTCTCAACGTCCAGGAAAAATAAATTCCTCCTGGTTTATATATATATACATACATAGACACACACATATATATGCTTTTACTGTGATTTAGGCAAGGAAGCATAGAGAGGGCTTCCTTTCTATGCATATGGTTTTAAAATGCCCTCTCTATACTTCCTTGCTTAAATCATCGTTATCTATCAATATTTTTTCTTTCTTTCTCTATCTTGAATTACCATGTAATCAAAGCATTCCCTGGCTAGATACATAATTTCCACCCACTGGAATGATTTTTATTTATAGAAGTCATATAAATAATATATATATTGATAAAATATAATTACACATCATATATTATATAAATTATAATATGTTTATATAGCATAATAATACAGAGAATGGTATTCTACTCTCAAAAGAATAACAAAAAATTTATCATCTGTAGTTATTGTTTAGTTGCTAAGTCATGTCTGACCCTTTGCAACCCCATGGACTATGGCCCACCAGGCTCTTCTGCCCATGCATGGGATTTCCCAGTCAAAAATACTCGAGTGGATTGCCATTTCCCTCTCCAGGGGATCTTCCCAACACAGGGATCAAATGTACATCTCCTGCTTGGCAGAAGGATGCTTTACCACTGAGCCACCAGGGAAGCCCAACACTAGGAAAGTGCTGAAGCAAAATTGTTTATTGTTTAATTGTTGAGTGGAATATTATACAGGTAATCAGAGTCCATTGGACAGCAAGGAGGTCAAACCAGTCAACAGTAAAGGAAATCAGTCCTAGATATTCATTTAAGTTCTGATACTAAAACTGAGGCTCCAATACTTTGGCCCCTGATGCAAAGAACTGACTCATTGGAAAAGACCCTAATGCTGGGAAAGATTGAAGGCAGGAGGAGAAAGGGATGACAGAGGATGAGATGATTTGATGGTATCACCAACTCGATAGACATGACTTTGAGCAAGCTTCAGGAGCTGATGATGGACAGGGAAGCCTGGCATGCAGCAGTCCATGGGGTTGCAAAGAGTTGGACACAACTGAGTGACTCTACTGAACTGAAGTACAATATTAAGTACAGAGATTTCTAGTAACATGGAAAAAATGATTGTGACAATGTATATGAACAAATCGTGTGTAACTATAACATGACCCCTATTATATAAAATTCGCTGAAGAAAAACCGTAAAAAATAAAAGCCAAAACGTCAATAGGAATTACCTCTAGATAGTTAGATCATGCATAATTTCTTTTTGACTTCTAGATACTATTATAATCAGAAAAAGAGAGGAGCAAAATCTTATTAAATACAAAAGGAAATTGAGTGTAGTATATTTGATTACCTTTTAATTTTCTTCATAGTCCATTACCATTTTCCACTTTCTTCAATAACCTCACATGGTCCTTAGAAAAGGAAATTTTGTCTACATTACTCCAAATGTATTCCAAGGATCTTATGTAGTCCTCAGAATGCAGATGTCAATCAGTTGGAGTCATTTTTCTAACTATAATTTGCCAACTTTACATACAGTTTTCAAGATGATATCCTCATCAATGCAGGGTAATGAAGAACATAAAAATTAGAGCCAGAAGGCTTGGACTTATTTCTGGTTTTAATATTTTCAAACAGTGTATCTTTAGGAAGATCAGTTCACTTTTCTTAAACTTATTTACGACTCTAGAAAGATATCTTTTTTGAGACCTAGCAGGATTATTTTGAAGATTAATGAAAGAGATTAAATATGCTGCTAAAATTCTATATAAACTGAAAAAATCACATACAGTATCTTTTCTTCGAATTATTTTCCTTTTCAGAGTACTTTACTCAAAATTCTTAAAACCAAGTCATTCCCAAAGCCTATAAATGTTGTTCCAAAAGCTCCTTTTTGTAAACATCCATCATAACACTACATTTTGAGTACAACTAGATTACAAATAATTGGAATTTCCCTGCCAGGAGCAGTACCTTTTGGAAATTTCGTCTCCTCTCTCTCCTGTTCCTTGCTGTCGAATTTAGGTATATCACATAAACCTGTAAGATGACATACATAAACACAGACAAAACATTTGTTTAAGATGAAGACCTGTGTCCTACAAGAGACTTCCCAATGAAGCAGGTTCCTGGAAGGTCTCTATTGCTATAATATATCTTACTTGATCATAGTCACCATAAGTCATTTGAATGAACTCATTATTCCCACCTTCCCCTGTTTGGGATTCTGAGTTTTAAGAAGAACATATTTCACAGAGCAGTTATCACAAATATAATCAATGTTAGGAAAATACTTCTGCTTCTGATGCCAATCCTATTTTCATACAGGCCTTTCATTATTTGAATAAATGTTTTCATATTAATAATACTGAAAAATAATAAGAATATATGATGATTGGACTTAATAAATATTTAATTATTTTCATATTACCTACTTGGCCTTCAAATAGTTCAGTTCAGTTCAGGTCGGTTCAGTTCAGTCGCTCAGTCGTGTCTGACTCTTTGAGACCCCATGAATCGCAGCACACCAGGCCTCCCTGTCCATCACCAACTCCCAGAGTTAACCCAAACCCATGTCCATTTAGTCGGTGATGCCATCCAACCATTTCATCCTCTGTCATCCCCTTCTCTTCCTGCCCTCAATCTTTCCCAGCATCAGGGTCTTTTCAAATGAGTCAGCTCTTCACATCAGGTGGACAAAGTATTGGAATTTCAGCTTCAGCATCAGTCCTTCCAATGAACACCCAGGACTAATCTCCTTTGGGATGGACTGGTTGGATCTCCTTGCAGTCCAAGGGACTCTCAAGAGTCTTCTCCAGCACCACAGTTCAAAAGCATAATTCTTTGGTGCTCAGCTTTCTTTATAGTCCAACTCTCACATCCATACATGACTACTGGAAAAACCATAGCCTTGACTATATGGACCTTTGTTGACAAAGTAATGTCTCTGCTTTTTAATATGCCGTCTAGATTTATCATAACTTTCCTTCCAAGGAGCAAGTGAAAGCAAAAGTGATGTCGCTCAGTCATGTCCGACTCTTTGCGATGCCATGAGAGTAGCTTACCAGATGTCTCCGTTCATGGGATTTTCCAAGCAAGAGTACTGGAGTGGACTGCCGTTTTGGCAGCAGTCATCATCTGGAGTGATTTTGGAACCCCCCAAAATACAGTCAGCCATTATTTCCACTATTTCATCATCTATTTTCCATGAAGTGATGGGACCGGATATTATGATCTTAGTTTTCTGAATGTTGAGCTTTAAGCCAACTTTTCCACTCTCCTGTTTCACTTTCAGCAAGAGGCTCTTTACTTCTTCTTCACTTTCTGCCATAAGAGTGGTGTTATCTGCATATCTGAGGTTATTGATATTTCTCCCGGAAACCTTGATTCCAGCCTGTGTGTCTTCCAACTCAGCATTTCTCATGATGTACTCTGCATATAAGTTAAACAAGCAGGGTGACAATATACAACCTTGACGTACTCCTTTTCCTATTTGGAACCAGTCTGTTGTTCCATGTCCAGTACTAGCTGTTGCCTCCTGATCTGCATACAGGTTTCTCAAGAGGCAGATCAAGTGGTCTGGTATGCCCATCTCTTGAAGAATTTTCCACAGTTTATTGTGATCCATACAGTCAAAGGCTTTGGCATAGTCAATAAAGCAGAAATAGATGTTTTTCTGGAACTCTCTTGCTTTCTTGCTGATACAGCAGATGTTGGCAATTTGATCTCTGGTTCCTCTGCCTTTTCTAAAACCAGATTGAGCAGCTGGAAGTTCACAGTTCACATATTGCTGAAGCCTGGCTTGGAGAATTTTGAGCATTACTTTACTAGCATGTGAGATGAGTGCAATTGTGCAGTAGTTTGAGCATTCTTTGGCATTGCCTTTCTTTGGGATTGGAATGAAAACTGATCTTTTCCAGTCTTGTGGCCACTGCTGAGTTTTCCATATTTGTTGACATATTGAGTGTAGCACTTTCACAGCATCATCTTTCAGGATTTGAAATAGCTCAACTGGAATTTCATCACCTCCACCAGCTTTGTTCATAGTGATGCTTCCTAAGGCCCACTTGACATCTGGCTCTAGCTGAGTGATCACACCATCGTGATTATCTGGGTCCTAAAGATCTTTTTTTGTACAGTTCTTCTGTGATTCTTGCCATCTCTTCTTAATATCTTCTGCTTCTGTTAGGTCCATACCATTTCCATCCTTTATTGAGCCCATCTTTGTATGAAATGTTCTCTTGGTATCTCCAACTTTCTTGATGAGATCTCTAGTCTTTCCCATTCTATTGTTTTCCTCTATTTCTTTGCATTGATCATTGAGGAAGGCTTTCTCATCTCTCCTTGCTATTCTTTGGAACTCTGCATTGAAATGGGTATATCTTTCCTTTTCTCCTTTGCTTTTCCCTTCTATTCTTTTCACAGCTATTTGTAAGGCCTCCTCAGACAGCCATTTTGCTTTTTTTGCATTTCTTTTTCTTGGGGATGGTCTTGATCCCTGTCTCCTGTACAATGTCACGAACCTCCATCTATAGTTCATCAAGCACTCTGTCCATCAGATCTAGTCCCTTAAATCTATTTCTCACTTCCACTGTATAATCATAAGGGATTTGATTTAGGTCATACCTGAATGGTGTAGTGGTTTTCCCCACTTTCTTCAATTTCAGTCTGAATTTGGCAATAAGGAGTTCATGATCTGAGCCACAGTCAGCTCCCGGTCTTGGGCTGTATAGAGCTTCTCCATCTCTGGCTGCAAAGAATAGTTACCATGATTTTAATGCTATGGAGGTGTCTTATGCATAGATTGCCTGAGCTTCCCATTGTTGTTGTTTAGTCACCATCATGTCCGACTCCTTTGCAATCCATGGACTGTAACCTGCCATGCTCCTCTGTCCAAGGGATTTCCCAGACAAGAATATGGGAGTGGGTTGCCATTTCCTTCTCCAGGGGATCTTCCCAATCCAGGGATCAAACTCGCGTCTCCTCCACTAAACCACCAGGGAAGCCCAACCCCTCCATAGAGAAATATATTTTTTAAGGCTGAGATGGTAAGAAAGTGAATGCATCTTCATTTCCCCCTTTTAGGAACAGGCCAACAAAACTGAAAAGCTATAAGAATTCATAGAGGTTATTTGTTTCAAACTTCTTCCCAATTATGAATGCTCTCATCTGCAATCAGACTAGGTCATCTCTTGAATATTTCTTGACTTGAGATAGAGTACACATGTACATCAAGGAAGTTTATGTTCTTGGATGGATTCATCTATTTCCCTCATTCAAGTGTTGAGCATCCTCTAATACAAAACTGAATGGGAATAGATGAGATGAGTCAAGATGCTTGCTGCTCACAAAGTGCCAAAAAATGAGTTGGTATTCATCTGTTTGTTGTTGTTCAGTTGCTCAGTCATGGCCAACTCTTTGTGACACCATGGACTGCAGTATGCCAGGCTTCCCTGTCCTTAACTATCCCAGAGCTTGCTCAAACTCATGTCCCTTGAGTCAGGATTGTCCCCTTTTCCTCTTGGCTTCTATAGCCAAGCATCAGGGTCTTTTCCAGTGAGTCAGTTCTTCACATCAGGTGGCCAAAGTATTGGAGTTTCAGCTTCAGCATCAGTCTTTCCAATGAATATTTAGGGATGATTTCCTTTAGGATTAACTGCTTTGATCTTGCAGTCCAAGGGATTCTCAAGAGTCTTCTCCAACACTACAGTTCAAAAGCACCATCAATTCTTTGGTGCTCAGCATTTTTATGGTCCAACTCTCACATCCGTACATGAACTACTGGAAAAACCATAGCTTTGACTATGGTTCATCTCTAATACAGCACTAATCATACTCTACTACACATGTGATATTGTACCTTTCTTCTAGATGGAATTTAAACTTCATGAGAGCAGAGTCCATGTTTTATTAGTTTTCATATCCAGCACTGAGTAAATATTGTTTAATAAGTGAATGGGGGGCATAATAACTTTTAGATAGTGACTTTATATTGAACAGAAATTACTGTTTAACTTGCACATAATGAGACTATTTTTATCTTCTGAAACTGTCTGGTATAAACATTCCCCATCTTTCCAAGGCCAGCCTAGTTATCATGGATATCTTGTAATACATTCCTGTCTTCTACAAACTAATTGTCCTCTGTTCCTTTGTTTCTTCTCTATTCATGGCAATTTTCTGACTGTTCACAATATTGATTATCTTCTCTGGACATGCTGTATTTTGTCAGCATCCTGACTTACCAAGGAATAAAACAGAAACAGGCAAGGATGTATAAAAAGAATGGCTTGTTTGCAAACTTTAAAAATTGTGTTTTTAGCTTGGTAAGTAGCCTGAAAATGGAAAATAAAAAGTCTCAATTGCCAGGAAAGAAAACGTGACTTGGAGGACTCAGATGTTTTTCCTGGGCTATTTATCCTCCACTTTTGGCTTGTTTTACATAGTCCAGATCCTTAAATTTTAGTTCCATGCATTTCTTTCCATTTAGATAAGAAGCATACTTATAAGGACTGAGTTTCTGACAATATAGTGGTTAGAGATCTTGATTTAGACTCCATTAATTTACAGAAACATTTTAAGTCTTCACCAGTGTTTGGTTTCTAGGACCCAGAATTGTTTTCTGAGATTTCAGTGTGCGATTTTTGATGAAACAATGGCATGTGTCATTAATATTATGGTTATTTACAAATACATTCCAAGCTAAGTCTGGTATAACTTTTAAGACACAACAATTGAACCTAATATCATAAAGCAAATAAGCAACAGATAAGATCATTTCATCCTTTTATCCCACAGCTCCACCATTTTTGTACCTTCAGCCTATCAAGCACCTCTTCTCCGTAAAGTCTTTTCTCATGTTTACTCAAAGATAATGGATTTTTATTTTGCACATGGCCTCTCCATAAGATAAATCCTCACTTTTCAATCAACAAATACTGAAAAAGAAAAACTCAAGACTAGTTTGGGGATTTTTTTTTTCACTTTGAAATGAAATGGGAAAAATTAATTGACTAGTTTTATTATATCTCTGTTGAGAAAAAAAATTATGCAAAAAATGGTATTTATATTTTTTTAGAACAACAGAGGATATAAATCAAGGTTGAGGAGTTTGGGGTTTGTTCTATAAGTTTTGTATGCAGTCTGTAATTTCTTATTCTCTGTTTTGAGGAGAATCTAGGAAAGCAATATAGCTAGAATATTCCCTTTACAGTGCAGCATTATGAGCCCATAAGGAATCATTTTATTTATAATATTCATTTATGGATATATAAAAACACTGTTTTATAAATACTTTCCATACACTCATTCTATTTTTCTTTCCTGTATGCCACAGTAGGCAATTGGTTACAAATAAAAGATCAACTTCATTCAGGGAACCACAAGTGTTTTTGTTTTTATAAAGGTAGAAATGTAGTTTAATAGATCTTTGCCTGCCACATTTAAAAATGAGTGTGACTTGCAGGGAAATGGGAAATGGAAATAGTAAAGGTGATAAGCTTTACAATAACCTTACAAATAAGGAAAACAGATTAATCAAGCTTTTTCAAATGAGGCATTTTAAATGCAAAAAGAACAAGTACAGAGAATCCCATCTTTTATACATGAAAACAAAAAAGACAAGGTTTGTTAAGAAATAAAATTCAAATTTCATAGGCACACATTTTTCTAGAGTCACTAGATGTGACAGAAGATCTGAGCTTTTTTCTGTGATTCTCTATCATAGGTGATTGTAATCCACTGGTAAAAAATAGTTAACTCATATAAATCTATTTTTAAAAATTGATTGATGAAATGCATGCTAATATTTGTATTGCAAAGTTTCTAGAATAAATTTATTTACTATTAAGATCAGCTTTAATTGAGACAAACACCTATATATGCTCTTCTATAGTTAGTCCAGTCAAAAATCTGAAGTTTACCAACAACTCTACCTTTAGCATAATATATTCTTTAAATCCTATCCACTTATTAATAGTTATATAGTTAAAGAAGCAGAGAGCTGATAGGTCAATCTGTATTGATTCTAGCTCCTACGCTCATTAGAAAAGCAACTTAAAGCAAATATGTCTCATGGACCCCATGGACTGCAACACACCAGTCTTCCCTGCCCTTCACTATCTCCCTGAGTTTGCTCAAACTCAAGTCCATTGAAGCAGTGATGCCATCCAACCATCTCATCCTCTGTCATACCCCTCTCCTCTTCCAGTCAATCTTTCCCAGCATCAGTGTCTTTTCCAATGAGTCAGCTCTTTGAATCAGATGCCCAAAGCATTAGAGCTTCAGCTTCAGCATCAGCCCTTCTAATGAATATTCAGGGTTGATTTCCTGTAAGATTGACTAGTTTGATATCCTAATCATCCAAGGGAGTATCAAGAGTCTTCTCCAACACCACAGTTCAAAAACATCAATTCCTTGGTACTCCGTGTTTGTTTTTTCTATTATAAATTTATTTGTTTTAATTGGAGGTTAATTACTTTACAGTATTGTATTGGTTTTGCCATACATCGACATGAATCCACCACGGGTGTACACGTGTTCCCCATTCTGAACCCCCCTCCCACCTCCCTCCCTGTACCATCCCTCTGGTACCATCCCAATGCACCAGCCCTAAGCATCCTGTATCATGCATCGAACCTGAACTGGCGATTCACTTCACATATGTTAATATACATGTTCCAAAGCCATCCTCCTAAATCATCCCACCCTCATCCTCTCCCACAGAGTCCAAAAGACTGTTCTATACATCTGTGTCTCTTTTGCTGTCTCGCATACAGGGTTATCGTTACCATCTTTCTAAATTCCATATATATGCGTTATTGGTATTGGTGTTTTTCTTTCTGGCTTACTTCACTCTGTATAATAGGCTCCAGTTTCATCCACCTCATTAGAACTGATTCAAATGTATTCTTTTTAATGGCTGAGTAATACTCCATTGTGTATATGTACCACAGCTTTCTTATCCATTCATCTTCTGATGGACATCTAGGTTGCTTCCATGTCCTGGCTATTATAAACAGTGCTGTGATGAACATTGGGGTACACGTGTCTCTTTCAATTCTGGTTTCCTCAGTGTGTATGCCCAGCAGTGGGATTGCTGGGTCATATATGACAGCAGTTCTATTTCCAGTTTTTTAAGAAATCTCCACACTGTTCTCCATAGTGGCTGTACTAGTTTGCATTCCCACCAACAGTGTAAAAGTGTTCCCTTTTCTCCATACCCTCTCCAGCATTTATTGCTTGTAGACTTTTGGATAAAAGCCATTCTGACTGGCATGAGATGGTACCTCATTGTGGTTTTGATTTGCATTTCTCTGATAATGAGTGATGTTGAGCATCTTTCCATGTGTTTGTTAGCCCTCTGTATGTCTTCTTTGGAGAAATGTCTGTTTAGTTCTTTGTCCCATTTTTTGATTGGATCGTTTATTTTTCTGCAATTGAGCTGCAAGAGTTGCTTGTATATTTTTGACATTAGTTCTTTGTCAGTTGCTTCATTTGCTATTATTTCCTCCCATTCTGAAGGCTGTCTTTTTACATTGCTTATAGTTTCCTTTGTTGTGCAGAAGATTTTAATTTTAATTAGGCCCCATTTGTTTGTTTTTGCTTTTATTTCCAATATTCTGGGAGGTGGGTCGTAGAGGATCCTGCTTTGATGTATGTCAGAGAGTGTTTTACCTATGTTCTCCTCTAGGAGTTTAATAGTTTCTGGTCTTACATTTATATCTTTAATCCATTTTGAGTTTATTTTGGGGAAGGTAAACTTCCAAACTCATTCTATGAGGCCACCATCACCCTAATACCAAAACCTGACAAAGATGCCACACACACACACACACACACACAAAACTATAGGCCAATATCACTGATGAACATAGATGCAAAAATCCTTAACAAAATTCTAGCAATCAGAATCCAACAACACATTAAAAAGATCATACATCATGACCAAGTGGGCTTTATCCCAGGGATGCAAGGATTCTTCAATATCTGCAAATTAATCAATGTAATACACCACATTAACAAATTGAAAAATAAAAGTAATCTGATTATCTCAATAGATGCAGAGAAAACCTTTGACAAAATTCAACACCCATTTATGGTAAAAACCCTCCATAAAGCAGGAATAGAAGGAACATACCTCAACATAATAAAAGCTATATATGACAACCCCACAACAAACATTATCCTCAATGGTGAAAATTTGAAAGCATTTCCCCTAAAGTCAGGAACAAGACAAGGGTGCCCACTCTCACCATTACTATTCAACATAGTTTTGGAAGTTTTGGCCACAGCAATCAGAGCAGAAAAAGAAATAAAATGAATCCAAATTGGAAAAGAAGAAGTAAAACTCTCACTGTTTGCAGATGACATGATCCTCTACATAGAAAACCCTAAAGACTCCACCAGAAAATTACTAGAGCTAATCAATGAGTATAGTAAAGTTGCAGTATATAAAATCAACACACAGAAATCCCTTGCATTCCTATACACTAATAATGAGAAAATAGAAAGAGAAATTAAGGAAACAATTCCATTCACCATTGCAACGAAAAGAATAAAATACTTAGGAATATATCTACCTAAAGAAACAAAACACCTATATATAGAAAACTATAAAACACTGGTGAAAGAAATCAAAGAGGACACTAATAGATGGAGAAATATACCGTGTTCATGGACCAGAAGAATCATTATAGTGAAAAAGAATATACTACCCAAAGCAATCTATAGATTCAATGCAATCCCTATCAAGCTACCAACAGTATTTTTCACACAGCTAGAACAAATAATTTCACAATTTGTATGGAAATACAAAAAACCTCGAATAGCCAAAGCAATCTTGAGAAAGAAGAATGGAACTGGAGGAAACAACCTGCCTGACTTCAGGCTCTACTACAAAGCCACAGTCATCAAGACAGTATGGTACTGGCACAAAGACAGAAACATAGATCAGTGGAACAAAATAGAAAGCCTAGAGATAAATCCACGCATCTATGAACACCTTATCTTTGACAAAGGAGGCAAGAATATACAATGGAGAAAAGACAGTCTCTTTAACAAGTGGTGCTGGGAAAACTGGTTATCCACTTGTAAAAGAATGAAACTAGAGCACTTTCTAACACCATGCACAAAAAGTACTCAGTGTTATTTATGGTTCAGCTCCCACGTCTGTGTATGACTACTGGAAAATCCATAGCTTTGACTATACATATGGCAAAGATCTTTTCTTCCAAAGATCAAGCATCTTTTAATTTCATGACTTCTGTCACCATCCACAGTGAATTTGGAGCCCAAGAAAACAAAGTCTGTTACTGTTTCCATCGTTTCCCCCATCTATTTGCCATGAAGTGATGGGGCCAAATGCCATGATCTTAGTTTTCTGAATGTTGAGTTTTAAACCAGCTTTTTCATTCTTCTCTTTAACTTTCCTCAAGAGGCTCTTTAGTTCCTCTTTGTTTTCTGCCATTAGGGTGGCATCATCTGCACATCTGAGGTTATTGATATTTCTCTCGGCAATCTTGATTCCAGCTTGAGCTTCATCTAGCCTGGTGTTTCTCATAATGTACTCTGCATAAAAGTTAAATAAGCAAAGTGACAATATACAGCCTTGACATACTTCTTTCCCAATTTGGAACCAGTCTGTTGTTCCATGTTTGATTCTAACTCTTGTTTCTTGACCTGAGTTACAGGTTTCACAGGAGGCAGGTAAGGTGGTCTGGTATTCTTATCTCTTTAAGAATTTTCCACAGTTTGTTGTGATCCATACAGCAAAGGCTTTATTTATTTTAGTCAATGAAGTAAAAGTAGATGTTTTTCTGAAATTCCCTTGCTTTTTTATGATCCATTGGATGTTGGCGATTTGATGTCTGGTTCCTCTGCCTTTTCTAAATCTAGCTTGTACATCTAGATGCTATCAGTTCATGTACTGTTGAATTTTAGATCCTGTACTGTTGATCTTAGAGGGAAGGTCAACATATGTACTCTTCCACAATGAGGAGTTGTCACCTGACAGAGATGTTTCACTTAGTTATTCTAAGGGACTACTCTTTATTTATTTATTTACTCTGAGTATTGATTTTTCAATTTTTCTTTTGACACTATAAAGGCTGCCTACCATATTGCTAATAAATTATCTTTTAGTCTAAGCTAACTACAGTAGCTTTCTGTTTCTTACAAACAATCCAGCTGATATATTACCAATTCTAACTAATCTACAACTGATTTAGTTTAAAAGATAGTTTTATAGGTATAACACAAATTTAACTACTAGAATATTAATACCAGTCTGGTGGGCTGACAGTTTTTATATCAGCAATATTGATAGGAAATGATAAGGTCACAATTACTGTTAAAAAACCTCTAATTCAACTCAATTTAAATAGAATCTTCCTTTAATTCTAGAAATACATGAAGAATGAAAGCACTGAACACTGACCCATTCTGCAAAATGGACCCATTCCCAGACAGACATAAGAGGTGCCTGTCACTGAACCTACTGCAACCACTCCTACTCCTACCCAAGATATTCTGAGTTCTCAGCTGTTGATTTGCAAGCCATGAATCTGTCTGGAAATTAATGAATCAGCTTCTGGCAATGGCACTTCCTCCCTCTGTAATTACCTTGACACATCCTTCCACAGAGATCCCCAAACAATAGTGTGCAGGATGAGGCGTGTTATGTAGAGGACAAAATAATTTATATCCAAATAATGTCATAGAAAAGGTTATCTTTTTAAAGTAATCTTCTCAGGAAAATTCCACTGTAAAGCTGTCTCCAAACTATTGGTTCAAATTTTTCACTGCAAAGATAGAGATGAATTGTTTGATAAAAAAGTATATAACTGTCTCAAAGATATTCAAAGTTGGATTCCATAATTATCCAATTCTCATTTTTTTCTCAATTTTTCTAGAATTTCTTGAATTCAAGACCTGGCAGTATAAGATTGGAAATTGTGTACTAGAAAAATTCACATCTAAGATGAATCAGCTGGAAAGAAAGCTTGGAATCTAGAGACATTTGAACCTCATCCTCATTTCTAATCTTTCTAGTGGGCTATGACTAGCCCAGTTTTCTTCTTTTTTTCTTGATTTATCAACAATTAGCAGTATAGGAAAACTTTACAACTCCCCTTATCAGCGTTAGAAGAATCCTACATATAACACAGAGAGGTCCAAGAATACCACTATTACGTGATCAAAATTTGTTCTGTAATTGAAACATTATTTAAATTGTTTTTCTATGAAAATTCAGCTGATGATATTCTGATTATTTTGTGACAGAATACAGGACAAGTCTGGCATTTCAACCATCCAAACAGCACAAGTGAAAGCAAAGTATGGCTATAATAGATGAATATTGTCCTGATTCTAAAAAATAAAAGAAAATTGACAATTTTTAAAAATTGGATTCTAGTAAGCCTGAAGACCTACTTTGAACCTTTGAGATCTGTAAGAAAACCAAGATCTTCCAAATCCAGGATATGAAATATCTGTATGTGCATGTGTGCTAAGTCACTACAGTCATGTCCAACTCTTTGCGACCCTATGAACTGTAGCCCTCCAGGCTCCTCTGTCCATGGGATTCTTCAGGCAAGTATACTGGAGTGGGTTGCCATGCCCTCCTCCAGAGGATCTTCCTGACCCAGGGATTGGACCCACATCTCTTACATCTCCTGCATTGGCAGGAAGATTCTTTACCACTAGTGTCCCATCTGCTTATGAATGGACTAAATACAAGATCCAGTCTGGATGACAAATGCTGGAGGGTGAGGGAGCCTTCAAGAATAATTACAATGTGTTTAAATTTTGATGCTATATAAACCTAGTAATACTATTTGTAATCATTCAGTAGTGGGAAATAAAAGTGTATGTCACAATAGCATCCAATGAGAATTTATGTAATTTTTATTTTGCTAAAATCAAAAGAAGTACAAATAAATTGTTCTTGGATCCTAGGCTTCCATAGCTTCTTCAGATAAAAGGAAAAAACGAACAAGGAAAGGACTGAATCTGTATGAAATCACTATCAATGAGTTACATAAATCATTACAAAGTCTCATGGGAAGTTCATGAACCATTTTTCACAAAAATGGAGAGAGACTGCTATCACCAAGTACATTTCTATTCTGGCTAATTCCCAACATAACTTTCCTGGGAATTAGCACTAACTCACACTAACTTGAAAGTATTTTATAAGTGGTTGCTATTCTGAACCAGTTTCATGGGGTCAGTTACATTTTAGTAATAAGATGTGAAGAAGGAGTTTGTGACTCTAGGGTACACATTGACTAAAACTTTATATTTACAGACATGTTAATCTCTTAAAGGTGTGGGTGGCAGGATTCCTCCTCCCTCTCAGGTCTTTGATGGGGTGAGAGACTCAAACTAGGGATCAATGCTCTTCCTATATTAAACCTCCACAAGGGCATCCATGGACAAATCTCAGTGACTCTGGAATCAATGTTAGTCTCTTAAATACCTGTACCTCTGTTAAATCAGAACACTCTTTGATATTAGTGTCCTTTAGGGTTAGTAATTGGATATGCATCATCATTTTTTAATAACTATCTTTCTTCTTAGAATTTCTTCCTTTTGTCTGTTATTTTCCTTTTTGGGGGAGGATCTAAGCTCTTGGTTCTGAGGGTGACCTGATATAACCTTGCTGTGTATTTGAGCTAGCATAAAGATTGTCCTAAAGAATTCCCTACAGAGACTCTCCTTTGTAGCTGATATTTCTAAAGATAAGATCAGATGAGACCCTGAGCTGATTCCTGAATCCACCCAGATATTTAACTAAGTTAACTTAAGGTAATTTCCTATTCAGAGATTTGATGTCTTTATGAGCTCATTCTTAATCATCTCTTATAAGGTCAATTAACTTCACCTTTTTCTATATATGCCAGCTAGCAACATCATGTATGACCTTGACCACAACAGGCCTGGCTACATAATATAGGATTGAATATGCCCAGGTCTGGAAAAATAATTGACAGCGCATAGCCCATTGAAGCTAAAAGAGCAATGTCATTTCTGTCTGTGAGGGCAGGCACATTAAAACATAAAGGCTAATCTGTGGGCTCACAGGGCCCCACTAATCCTTGCCAACCATAAGCTGCTTTGCAAATTTTATCATGAACTTGCAAAGCTTGTTTGCAGCTCTCTAAAAATCACAGAATCGCTGAAATGTTTGGTTGGAGGACCCCGTAAGGTCATTGACTAACAGAGTTCATTAACCTATCTCTAGTCGCTTTTCCTTAAAGCATTTCTGACAGAGAAGATTCTCTTAGTCTCAAATTTCTCAAGGGAAAGACAGTCCATAACCTCTTTCGTAGTCCGTTCTATTAAAAGACATTTCAAAGATAGAAATTTTTTTCTTATTGTTAACTTATACCTTTGTTTTAAAAAAAGAGCTTCTTAAAAATTAAATAAGGCAACAGACCACTGGGGTTAGAAGAAAAAAATAAATCCCATAAAGAAAACCAATCTAAAGAAATATGTTAAACTATATCCACGATTTTTTCCTTGACTCTTATTTTAAATATTTGATGATGCTTTGTGTGATGGAGTTTTATCCATATATCCATATCCATAAAGCTCTTTGTTATTACTTCCCTATATTTCCAGGCTTACTTCCAATCACCCTCCTTTTCTTTCAATTATAAAATTTCAAACCAGCCGGTACCAGTTGTATGATGATACCAAAATTTACATTTTTTTTAAATTTCTCAATGTGGAAAACTAATTTTGTTCTCTAAGACACATTTTTCTTACTTTTCAAGCTTCTCTGACCTCATTTCAATCCTGTTTGCGTAAATCATCCCCAAACACAATCCTTTCTATACATATCTGGAATCAGATCAGATCAGTCGCTCAGTCACGTCCAACTCTTTGCGACCCCATGAATCGCAGCACGCCAGGCCTCCCTGTCCATCACCAACTCCCAGAGTTCACTCAGACTCACGTCCATCGAGTCAGTGATACCATCCAGCCATCTCATCCTCTGTCCTCCCCTTCTCCTCTTGCCCCCAATCCCTCTCAGCATCAGAGTCTTTTCCAATGAGTCAACTCTTCACGTGAGGTGGCCAAAGTACTGGAGTTTCAGCTTTAACATCATTCCTTCCAAAAAATCCCAGGGCTGATCTCCTTCAGAATGGACTGATTGGATTTCCTTGCAGTCCAAGGGACTCTCAAGAGTCTTCTCCAACACCACAGTTCAAAAGCATCAATTCTTCGGCGCTCAGCCCTCTTCACAGTCCAACTTTCACATCCATACATGACCACTGGAAAAACCATAGCCTTGACTAGACGAACCTTTGTTGGCAAAGTAATGTCTCTGCTTTTGAATATGCTATCTAGGTTGGTCATAACCTTTCTTCCAAGGAGTAAGTGTCTTTTAATTTCATGGCTGCAGTCACCATCTGTAGTGATTTTGGAGCCCAGAAAAATAAAGTCTGACACTGTTTCCCCATCTATTTCCAATGAAGTGGTGGGATCGGATGCCATGATCTTCGTTTTCTGAATGTTGAGCTTGAAGCCAACTTTTTCACTCTCCACTTCCACTTTCATCAAGAGGCTTTTGAGTTCCTCTTCACTTTCTGCCATAAGGGTGGTGTCGTCTGCATATCTGAGGTTATTGATATTTCTCCCGGCAATCTTGATTCCACCTTGTGCTTCTTCCAGTCCAGCGTTTCTCATGACATACTCTGCATATAAGTTAAATAAGCAGGGTGAAAATATACAGCCTTGATGTACTCCTTTTCCTATTTGGAACCAGTCTGTTGTTCCATGTCCAGTTCTAACTGTTGCTTCCTGACCTGCATACAGGTTTCTCAAGAGGCAGGTCAGGTGGTCTGGTATTCCCATCTCTTGAAGAATTTTCCACAGTTTATTGTGATCCACACAGTCAAAGGCTTTGGCATAGTCAATAAAGCAGAAATAGATGTTTTTCTGGAATTCTCTTGCTTTTTTGATGATCCAGCGCATGTTGGCAATTTGGTCTCTGGTTCCTCTGCCTTTTCTAAAACCAGCTTGAACATCAGGAAGTTCATGGTTCACATATTGCTGAAGCCTGGCTTGGAGAATTTTGAGCATTACTTTACTAGCGTGTGAGATGAGTGTAATTGTGCGGTAGTTTGAGCATTCTTTGGCATTGCCTGTCTTTGGGATAGGAATGAAAACTGACCTCTTCCAGTCCTGTGGCCACTGCTGAGGTTTCCAAATTTGCTGGCATATTGAGTGCAGCACTTTCACAGCATCATCTTTCAGGATTTGGAATAGCTCAACTGGAATTCCATCACCTCCATTAGCTTTGTTCGTAGTGATGCTTTCTAAGGCCCACTTGACTTCACATTCCAGGATGTCTGGCTCTAGGTCAATGATCTGTGATAATTGTGATTATCTGGGTCGTGAAGATCTTTTTTGTACAATTCTTCTGTGTATTCTTGCCATCTCTTCTTAGTATCTTCTGCTTCTGTTAGGTCCATACCATTTCTGCCCTTTATCGAGCTCATCTTTGCATGAAATGTTCCTTGGGTATCTCTGATTTTCTTGAAGAGATCCCTAGTCTTTCCCATTCTGTTGTTTTCCTCTATTTCTTTGCATTGATCGCTGAAGAAGGCTTTCTTATCTCTTCTTGCTATTCTTTGGAACTCTGCATTCAGATGTTTATATCTTTCCTTTTCTCCTTTGCTTTTCGCTTCTCTTCTTTTCACAGCTATTTGTAAGGCCTCCCCAGACAGCCACTTTGCTTTTTTGCCTTTCTTTTCTATGGGAATGGTCTTGATCCCTGTCTCCTGTACAATGTCATGAACCTCATTCCATAGTTCATCAAGTACTCTATCTATCAGATCTAGGCCCTTAAATCTATTTCTCACTTCCACTGTATAATCATAAGGACTTTTATTTAGATCACACCTGAATGGTCTAGGGTTTTCCCTACTTTCTTCAATTTAAGTCTGAATTTGGCAATAAGGAGTTCATGGTCTGAGCCACAGTCAGCTCCTGGTCTTGTTTTTGCTGACTGTATAGAACTTCTCCGTCTTGGGCTGCAAATAATATAATCAATCTGATTTCAGTGTTGACCATCTGGTGATGTCCATGTATAGAGTCTTCTCTTGTGTTGTTGGAAGAGGGTGTTTGCTATGACCAGTGCATTCTCTCGGCAGACCTCTATTAGCCTTTGCCCTGCTTCATTCCGTATTCCAAGGCCAAATTTGCCTGCTACCCCAGGTGTTTCTTGACTTCCCACTTTTGCATTCCAGACCCCTATAATGAAAAGGACATCTTTTTCGGGTGTTAGTTCTAAAAGGTCTTGTAGGTCTTCATAGAACCGTTCAAGTCTAGTTTCTTTCAAATTAAGAATCAGATCTTACTTTCCTTAGTACCATTAGTTGCTGGTAAGTCATTTGTCCTCAAATGTGCAGAAGCTTTGTAGCCCAGTGACTCGTGACTGTACTGACCCACTTTGGATTGACAATTACACAGAACACTGAAACTTAGGATGAACTAGTCATTCCCAATAAGTTTTCAGCATCTTCATAAAATGCATTCTTCCTGAAGGTATATGAGGAGGTTTCTCAATTTTGTGCCATTTCTAACAGCAAGAGCAAATCTAGGCAGTAAAATATGTAGTCCAATATCAACTACTCAGGACAATGTCAAATATCATTACAACCATGAGGAACAACACTTAAAATCTGGGCTATGAAAGGAAGTCTGGGATATACTGTCGTATACTTATGATCTGTAATTTACCTCCTTGTTAGTAGCAAAGATGGGTTGAATAAATTGAACCCTTCACTGGCCTGGGAAGGAGGAAACAATTTTCCTTTATTTTATATTTCCTTAACCAGCACATGAAGCCTAATAGCTAAGCTTAGGGGCTTTGAATAATATAAACTTGGGATCTTAAGTTTCTCATATGTTTTAAACTGCAATTTTCTCATCTATTAAATAAGAATAATAAGATGACTGACATAGAGTTCTTGTGAGAAGTAAAATAGCTCAGGGCCTAGTCCATGATAAACTCTCAACAGATGTACACTGTCTCATCATTTTCCACTCAGAAACCCAAGGCCAAAGGTTAGAGCCCATGTGTTACACAAACTCTAGGTATAAATTAGATTGTCATCTGTTACCCCCAGGCAGATCTGGCTTAGTGAGAGCTAGTTATGTTGTTCTGTTTGTATCATTAGTCTACATCTTTCCCCGCTCCAGCTTTGCTTCCCCTGACTCTGTGACTTCTCTGTTCTACAGATTCTACCTCAAGAGCAGCTTAGAGTTCCTCCTATCTCAGCAGGAACAGGAGCAACAATCTGCCAACCACTAGATCCTGTGGCTCTCTAGATTCCTAGCTTGGGATTAGCATAGATAACTTGATTATCGCTTAGCTAAAAGGCCTTACTTCTCATCTTGGAGCATTTAACACTCCCCAGATGTGAATATGGCAACCCACTCCAGTACTCTTGCCTGGAAAATCCCATGGACGGAGGAGCCTGGTAGGCTGCAGTCCCTGGGGTCGCTGAGTCAGACACAACTGAGCGACTTCCCTGTCACTTTTCACTTTCATGCCTTGGAGAAGGAAATGGCAACCCACTCCAGTGTTCTTGCCTGGAGAATCCCAGGGACAGGGGAGCCTTGTGGGCTGCCATCTATGGGGTCGCACAGAGTCGGACACAACTGAAGTAGCAGTAGCAGATGTGAATAGCACTTTCTCACAAATTTGATTTTACTTGGTATCAAAATCTTAAGACTTTTCTTTTGCAAACTAGTCTAAAGCATGGTTTAATACTTCTACTAATCAAGAACGGGAAAAAAAAATGCTTAAGTACAATTGTCAAATGTACAGTTAACCCATGACTCCTGATGAAGATTCTTCCCGTAATCTGGAAGTCTTTTAAACCTGAAGCTGAGTATTTCAATATTTAGAGTGCACAAAATCTCTCTGTGTTTGTTTAAATGTATTAAACAAAAGCTTATTTACTGGCAATGTGTGTCAGGCACAGTCTTTTTTTAGTTTAGTTCTTTTAAAAATTTTTTCCTGCAGTATAGTTAATTTGCAAAGTTCGTTTCTGGTGTACAGGAAAGTGATTCAGTTATAAACATATATATTTGTGCTCAGTTGCTCAGCTGTGTCCAACTCTTTTTGACCCCCACGATCTGACTGTAGCCCACCGGGTTCCTCTGTTCATGAGATTTCCCAGGCAAGAATAACAGAGCGGGTTACCACTTCCTTCTCCAAAAGATCTTCCTGATCCAGGGATCAAACCCACATCTTCTGCATTGGCAGGCAAATTCTTTACCACTGTACCACCTAGGAAACCCAATATATACACCAATATATACATATACATACATATATATTCTTTCTCATATTCTTTTCCATCATGATTTTATTATAAGATATTGACTATAGTTATCTGTGCTATACAGTTGGATCTTGCATATCTGATTTTTACATAGTAGTTTGTATCTGCTAATATCAAACTCCCAATTTATCCCTCTCCTGCCCCACCATTTACCTTTGGTAACCATTAGTTTGTTTTCTACATCTGTGAGTCTATCATTGTTTTGTAAATAAGTTCATTTGTATCATATTTTAGATTCCACATATAAGTGATACCATATGATATTTGTCTTTCTCTGACTTACTTCTCTTAGTACGGTAATCTCTAGGTACATCTATATTGCTGCAAATGGCACTTTTTAATTCTTTTTTTAGGCTGAGTAGCATTCCATTGTGTGTATCTACCACATTATCTTTATCCAGTCGTCTGTTGATGGGCATTTAGGTTGCTTCCATGTCTTGGCTACTGTAAATAGTGCTGCAATGAACATTGGGGTGCATGCATCTTTCCTGATTATGGTTTTCTCCTGATACAAGCCCAGAAGTGGGATTGCTGTATCATAAAGTAACTTTATTGTTTTTAAGAAACCTACATACTATTTTCCATAGTGGCTGCACCAATTTACATTCCCTTTTCTCCATACCCGCTCCAGAATTTTGTATGGAATTTCTGATGATGGCCATTCTGATTGGTGTGAAGTGATACCTCACTGTAGTTTTGATTTGCATTGCTCTAATAATTAGCTATGTTGAACATCTTTTCATATGTCTGTTGACCATGTCTGTGTCTTCTTTGGAAGAATGTCTGCTGGCCTTCTGCTCATTTATTTATTTTGTTGTTGCTGTTACTGAGCTGCATGAGTTGTTGGTATGTTTTAGAAATTAAGTCCTTGTCAGTTGTATGATTTGCAAATATTTTCTTCCAGTCCATAGGTTGTCTTTTAATTTTGTTTATAGTTTCCTTTGCTGTGCAAAAGCTTAAAGTTTGATTATGTTCCAATTGTTTATTTGGGTTTTATTTTCATTGCCTTGAGAGACTGACCTAAGAAAACCTTGCTATGATTTTTTCAGAAAATGTTTTGACTATATTCTTTTCTAGGACTTTTATAGTGTCATGTCTTATATTTAAAAGCTTAAAGTAATTTTGAATTTATTTTTGTGTATGGTGTCAGAAAATGTTCTAGCTTCATTAATTTACATGCAGCTGTCCATCAAGTATCTGACTACCACTTGCTGAAGAGACTGCCTTTTCTCCATTGTATATTCTTGCCTCCTTTATCAAAGATTAATTGACCATAGGTTTGTGGATTTATTTCTGGGCTTTTCCTTCTGTTCCATTGATCCATATGTCTGTTTTTGTATCAATACTACGTTGTTTTGATTACTGTATCTTTGCAATATCATCTGAAGTCTGGAGGGTTTTGAAGTTCCCAGGTGGCTCAGTGGTAAAAGAATCTGCCTGCCAATACAGGAGATGCAGAAGTCACTAGTTAGATCCATGGGTCAGGAAGGAAATAGCAACCCACTCCAGTATTCTTACCTGGAGAATCCCATGGACAGGAGAGGCTGCTGGGGTCAAAAAGAGTTGGACATGACTGAGCATGCACAAAGCTCACACACATCTGGAAGAGTTATGCCTTCAAGTTTATTTTTTCTCATGATTGCTTTGGTAATTCTTGATCTTTTGGTTCCATGTAAATTTTAGGATCTGTTCCAATTCTGTGGAAATGTCATGGGTACTTTGATAAGGGTCACATTCAATCTGTAGATTGGTTTAGGTAGTATGACCATTTTAGCAATATTAATGTTTCCAATCCAAGAGCATAGTATATCTTTTCATTTCTTTGAGTCATCCTCAGCTTACTTTATCAATATTTTATAGTTCTCAATATATGTCTTTCACCTCTTTGGTCAGGTTTATTCCTAAATGTTTCTTGTGTGATTTTTGAAGGGATTTTTTGTTTGTCTGCTTCTCTTCCTGATATTTTTTAGTGAGGAGAAATGTAACAAATTTCTGTTTGTTAATCTTGTATTCTGCTGCCTTACTGAATTAATTTATCAGTTCTAATAGTTTTTGTGTGGAGTCTTAAGACTATGCTTATTTTTATGGAAGTAAACATAAATAAAATACAAGATTTCTAGGTAAATAGGTGGTTGCCTGGTTTTCACTAGAATAAACTGTTTTGCTGTTGTTTTTCAGTTTGACTTCTCTGATCGGTGACATTAGTAAAAGTAACTGGCCTACTTTCCTGATCTATTAATTCTCATGAAGTCATCAGCAATTTTTCTGACCTGTATAAGATACTCAGTATTGTGCCACTAAGTAATTTAATTCTAATCAAGATGAAAAAAAAAAAACAACTGACATTCAGTATTCTTATTCATTTTACTCTGAGTACATATTTCTCTGTATGTGTGTATGTAGGTGTGTGATATGTTATTTTGTTTTGTTTTTTGATAAGTATTTTTCAAATACCTAAGCTGTCTCTGGTTCCAGAAAGTGGTTTCCAAGCTGGAAACCACTGAATTGAATAATCTCACTCATAAGAAGTCAAATTGGAGAAGAAAATAGATCTAGAAAGGAGATATAACTTGTCTTCTGATACTGAGTCATAGGCAAACCTAGTGGTAGAATCGAGGTCTCCTCATTCCTGCTCTCAAATGCCCCATTAAGCTCTAAAATTCAATGTATGCTTTTCTAGTGCTTCCTCTATTCCAACCTTTCACTCACATTGAAATCTCTAGAGGAGAACAATTTTTAATAACATTTTACTTATAATTATTTTTAAATTGCCCTATAAAAGGCTATATGAAAATATGTCTAGTTACACACATTTTTATAATTAGTTCTAGGAAATCAGTTAGACTATTGCCTATTTTTCTTCCTACACTGTTATATTTCATCAAAGAGATTTGAACTTGTATTAATATAGCATGTTGATCTTTAAGTGTTATATAGCCTAAAAGTATACATAGTGTGTCGGAAGCCATTTCTCTCATTCAGGAATTTTAAGTAAGCAAAATGTATGTACTCCTGTTGAAATGGATTTGGTTTATTGCCCTTGCAAATGAAAATGAAAGTCACATCCAACTCCTTGCGACCCCATGGATAGTCCATGGACTTCTCCAGGCCAGAATACTGGAGTGGGTAGCCTTTCCCTTCTCCAAGGGATCTTCCCAACTAAGGGATAAAACCCAGGTCTCCCACATTGCAGGCAGATTCTTTACCATCTGAGCCACCAGGAAAGCCCAATAATAATAGCAATAATAACAATAAAATAATTCTAGAACTTGAACTGACGTAAGTCCCCAATTTTTCATTAGGAGAAACTGGAGTAGGTAGCCTGTCTCTTCTCCAGCAGATCTTCCTGACACAAGAATTGAACCAGGGTCTCCTACATTGCAGGCCAATTCTTTACCAGCTGAGTCACAAGGGAAGCCCTTATTCAATTGAAAAATAATAGCAAAGCCTCCTGAGAAATTTAAGCAATAGCAAATGCTGAAATGAAAGCTACATCAGCTCTAGAAAGTGTGAAGGAATCTTTTAACAAGTTTAATGATCAAGATGTATGATTCCAAATAACGGTTCATGCTCAGAAGAGACTCTCTTCAGTACAGAGTTTGACGTGAACAGTGACTGTCTACATCACTGAGTCTCTGCTACTCTAAACAGACACATTTTCAGATGGCAGCTTTTAAATTAAATGACTCAAGAGCAAAGATACATTGGAGTAATGAAATCACTATCACAGTATGATCTCATGCATATTTGCATCAGACTCACATAGGATGCTTGTTAAAATTTCAGTTGTGGAGATCCTGCTCAGACCTAATGAATCTGAATTCCAGAGGTGAAAGGCTTCAAATGGAAGGAAATAACAAGACTGCTTTTGAGATAAAGTTTCCCCAGATGGGGAAACAGTGGAAACAGTGTCAGACTTTATTTTGGGGGGCTCCAAAATCACTGCAGATGGTGATTGCAGCCATGAAATTAAAAGACGCTTACTCCTTGGAAAGAAAGTTATGACCAACCTAGATAGCATATTGAAAAGCAGAGACATTACTTTGCCAGCAAAGGCCCATCTAGTCAAGGCTATGGATTTTCTAGTGGTCATGTATGGATGTGAGAGTTGGACTGTGAAGAAGGCTGAGCGCCGAAGAACTGATTCTTTTGCTTCACACCCTCCAACTAGTAAAAGCATTCAGCTCTCCTCACTAGCTCTGTCAGAATCTCTGGGATCTCTCCCACCATAAGAACAATAAGAATAATAACAGCAAGTTGTGTGTTAGTTGCTCAGTTGGTCCGACTCTTTGCAATCCCAAGCACTGTAGTGTGCCAGGCTCCTCTCTCCATGGGATTCTCTAGGCAGGAATATTGGCATGGGTTGCCATTTCCTTCACCAAGGGATCTTCCCAACTCAGGGATCGAACCCAGTTCTCCCGCATTGCAGGCAGATTCTTTACCATCGGAGCCACGAGGGACCCAATAATAATAGAAATAATAACAATAAAATAATTCTAGAACCTGAACTGACATAAGTCCTTAATTTTTAATTAGGAGGAGAATCTAACTTGTGAATTCAAAGACTTAGTAGATCCCTATTAACTGGCGTTTGAGTCTAGGAAGTACTTACGTAGTTGGAATCACTGGTGTAATTACAAGAAACATTTGGTCATGTTACTTGCAGGTGTTCAGAAAAAAAGTTTCATCTTCAAGAATAGAGCACAGTTATCAGGTTAAAAATGTAAAACTTCCTCTCAGAAGCAATCATTAATTGAGTTTAGTGATAATATTGTCTTTGCATTTTGCTGATTATTTCTGAGGAAAGTCAGTTGTGTGGTATGTGGTGTGTGTGTATGGTTTTTCTAGAGGGGAGTGTGGTGTGCAGTGGTTAATAAAATATCTTCCAGTTCTTTAGCTTCAAGGTAGAGACAAGCTGTCCAAATATGAATTTCATAGGTTTAGTACCTGACATAAATTAAATTGAGAGAGAGGACAAAGTTTAACAGAAATTAAAAATAAACCCCATAACATCTGTACTGGGTTTTTTCGTACAGTAACTATTCCCAATAGCATTGTTAGGATGACTTTCTAAAGAATGAATGTGGCACCTGGTGTTCTTTTGCAAGTTGAGACAGCACATCATATTTTTATTGGATTGACAGGAGACTAGTCAAATCAGTTTAAAAAAATCACTAGATTATATAAAAAGCCATTACAAGTAAATGTATTTACTCCTGAATGCAAATAAAATATTCTGATGATTAACTGAAATTATTCTAATTTATTTGGTTTCATTTGGTTTCTAAATAGATTTGATTTGATGTTTTAGCTTAGGGGGAAACAAACATTTAAATTTAATCTTTAAAACAAAAAATTGGGTCATCATAACTGTGTGTTTGAGAGAGACTACATGTGTGAATGTGTCTGTAAAATGGGAACCCTCATGATTATTGAGATCTTTGCTGATCAGAGTGTGGTGCTTAAACATGCAGAATCAGCATCCCTTGGGAGCTTGTTAGAAATGCAGAACCTCAGGCCCCATCCCAGTCTTATAGAATCAGAATCTTCATTTTAATAAAATCCCCAGATGATTCAGATGGACATTACTGTTTTAAAAATACTGATTTAGACCATAATATAAACTGTCTCTTTATAACTGGTTTGAAAAACTATTTTAAAAGTAAGATTGGGTTTGGCTAAGGACCCCAGACGGGGAAACAGTGAAAACAGTGTCAGACTTTATTTTTGGGGGCTCCAAAATCACTGCAGATGGTGATTGCAGCCATGAAATTACTCCTTGGAAGGAAAGTTATGACCAACCTAGATAGCATATTGAAAAGCAGAGACATTACTTTGCCAACAAAGGTCCATCTAGTCAAGGTTATGGATTTTTCAGTGGTCATGTATGGATGTGAGAGTTGGACTGTGAAGAAAGCTGAGCGCCGAAGAATTGATGCTTTTGAACTGTGGTGTTGGAGAAGACTCTTGAGAGTCCCTTGGACTGCAAGGAGATCCAACCAGTCCATTATGAAGGAGATCAGCCTTGGGTGTTCTTTGGAAGGAATGATGCTAAAGCTGAAACTCCAATATGTTGGCCACCTCATGCGAAGAGTTGATTCACTGGAAAAGACTCTGATGCTGGGAGGGATTGGGGGCAGGAAGAGAAGGGGATGACAAAGGATGAGATGGCTGGATGGCATCACCAACTCGATGGATGTGAGTCTGAGTGAACTCCGGGAGTTGGTAATGGACAGGGAGGCCCAGCGTGCTGCAATTCATGGGATCGCAAAGAGTCGGACACGACTGAGCGACTGAACTAAACTGAAGGACCCTAGACAAATGAACAAGGTATAATGCCACAACACAAGATGACTTTATAGCTATAGGAGTCTTTGAAACCATCTTATTCAACCCTTCTTTTTCATTGGTTAAGAAACTAAAGACTCATGTATACCTGTGATGGATTCATTTTGATATTTGGCAAAACTAATACAATTATGTAAAGTTTAAAAATAAAATAAAATTTAAAAAAAGAAAAGAAACTAAAGACTCAAAGGATGAAATGACAAGGATAAGCAACAGATAGGACACTTAAAGATGAACTCCCCAGGTCAGTAGGTGCCCAATATGCTCCTGGAGATCAGTGGAGAACCAACTCCAGAAAGAATGAAGAGATGGAGCCAAAGCAAAAACAACACCCAGTTGTGGATGTGACTGGTGATGGAAGTCCGATGCTATAAGAACAATATCTCATAGGAACGTGGAATAACAGGCCCTTGAATCACGGCAAATTGGAAGTGGTAAAACAGGAGATGGCAAGAGTGAACATCGACATTTTAGGAATCAATGAACTAAAATGGACTGGAATGGGTGAATTTAACTCAGATGACCATTATATCTACTACTGTGGGCAAGAATCCCTTAGAAGCAATGGAGTAGCCATTATATTCAACAAAAGAGTCCAAAATGCAGTACTTGGATGCAATCTCAAAAATGACAGAATGATCTCTGTTCATGTCCAAGGCAAACAATTCAATATCACAATAACCAGAGTCTATGCCCTGACCAGTATTACTAAAGGAGCTGAAGTCGAACAGTTCTATGAAGACCTACAAGACCTAGAACTAACACCCAAAAGAGACATCCTTTTCATTATAGGGGACAGGAATGCAAAAGTAGGAAGTCAAAAAAAAAAAAAACAAAAACAAAAGTAGGAAGTCAAGAAATACCTAGAGTAACAGGCATATTTGACATTGGAGTACAGAATGAAGCAGGGCAAAGGCTAACAGTGTTTTGCCAAGAGAACATTCTGGTCATTGCAAACACCTTCTTCCAACAACACAAGAGAAGTCTCTACACATGGACATAACCAGATGGTGAATATCGAAATCAGGTTGATTATATTCTTTGCAGCCAAAGATGGAGATGCTCTATACAGTCAGCAAAAACAAGACCAGGAGCTGACTGTGGCTCAGATCATGAACTCCTTATTGCCAAATTCAGACTTTAACTGAGAAAGTGGGGAAAACCACTAGACCATTCAGGTATGACCTGAATCAAAACCCTTCCGATTATACGGTGGAAGTGACAAATAGATTCAAGGGACTAGGTCTGATAGACAGAGTGCCTGAAGAACTATGGACAGAGGTTCATGACATTGTACAGGAGGCAGGGATCAAGAACATCCCCAAGAAAAAGAAATGCAAAAAGCCAAAATGGTTTTCTGAGAAGGCCTTACAAATAGCTGTGAAAAGAAGAGAAGTGAAAAGTAAAGGAGAAAAGGAAAGATATACCCATTTGAATGCAGAATTCCAAAGAATAGCAAGGAGAGATAAGAAAGACTTCCTCAGCGATCAATGCAAAGAAATAGAGGAAAGCAATAGAATGGGGAAGACTAGAGATCTCTTCAAGAAAACTAGAGATGCCAAGGGAACATTTCATGCAAAGATGGGCTCAATAAAGGACAGAAATGGTATGGACCTAACAGAAGCAGAAGATATTAAGAAGAGGTAGCAAGAATACACAGAAGAACTGGACAAAAAAGATCTTCATGACCCAGATAATCAGGATGGTGTGATCACTCACCTAGAGCCAGACATCCTGGAATGTGAAGTCAAGTGGGCCATAGGAAGCATCACTAAGAACAAAGCTAGTGGAGGTGATGGAATTCCAGTGGAGCTATTCCAAATCCTGAAAGATGATGCTGTGAAAGTGCTGCACTCAATCTGCCAGCAAATTTGGAACACTCAGCAGTGGCCACAGGACTGGAAAAGGTCAGTTTTCATTCCAATCCCAAAGAAAGGCAATGCCAAAGAATGCTCAAACTACTGCACAATTGCACTCATCTCACACGCTAGTAAAGCAATGCTCAAAATTCTCCAAGCCAGGCTTCAACAATACATGAACCGTGAACTTCCAGATGTTCAAGCTGGTTTTGGAAAAGGCAGAGGAACCAGAGATCAAATTGCCAACATCCAGTGGATCATGGAAAAAGCAAGAGAGTTCCAGAAAAGCTTATATTTCTGCTTTATTGACTATACCAAAGCCTTTGACTGTGTGGATCACAATAAACTGTGGAAATTCTGAAAGAGATGGGAATACCAGACCACCTGATCTGCCTCTTGAGAAATTTGTATGCAGGTCAGGAAGCAACAGTTAGAACTGGACGTGGAACAACAGACTTATTCCAAATAGGAAAAAGAGTACGTCAAGGCTGTATATTGTCACCCTGTTTATTTAACTTATATGCAGAGTACATCATGAGAAACACTGGGCTGGAAGAAACACAAACTGGAATCAAGATTGCTGGGAGAAATATCAATAACCTCAGATATGCAGATGACACCACCCTTATGGCAGAAAGTGAAGAGAAACTCAAAAGCCTCTTGATGAAAGTGAAAGTGGAGAGTGAAAAAGATGGCTTAAAGCTCAACATTCAGAAAATGAAGACCATGGCATCTAGTCCCATCACTTCATGGGAAATAGATGGGGAGACAGTAGAAACACTGTCAGACTTTATTTTTCTGGGCTCCAAAATCACTACAGATGGTGACTGCAGCCATGAAATTAAAAAACGCTTACTCCTTGGAAGGAAAGTTATGACCAACCTAGATAGCATATTCAAAAGCAGAGACATTACTTTGCCAACAAAGGTTTGTCTAGTCTAGGCTATGGTTTTTCTTGCGGTCATGTATGGATGTGAGAGTTGGACTGTGAAGAAGGCTGAGTGCCGAAGAATTGATGCTTTTGAAGTGTGATGTTGGAGAAGACTCTTGAGAGTCCCTTGGACTGCAAGAAGATCCAACCAGTCCATTCTGAAGGAGATCAGCCCTGGGATTTCTTTGGAAGGAACAATGCTAAAGCTGAAACTGCAGTACTTTGGCCACCTCATGCGAAGAGTTGACTCATTGGAAAAGACTCTGATGCTGGGAGGGATTGGGGGCAAGAGGAGAAGGGGAGGACAGAGGATGAGATGGCTGGATGGCATCACTGACTCGATGGATGTGAGTCTGGGTGAACTCCAGGAGTTGGTGATGGACAGGGAGGCCTGGCGTGCTGTGATTCATAGGGTCGCAAAGAGTCAGACACGACTGAGCGACTGATTTGATCTGATCTGATCTGCCTTTTCTAAAACCAGCTTGAACATCTGGAAGTTCATGGTTCATGGATTGTTGAAGCCTGGCTTGGAGAATTTAAACATCAATTTACTAGCCTGTGAGATGAAGCAATTGTGTAGTCGTTTGAGCATCCTTTGGTATTGCCTTTCTTTGGGATTGGAATGAAAACTGACCTTTTTCAGTCCTGTGGCCACTGCTGAGATTTCCAAATTTGCTGACATATTGAGTGCAGCACTTTCACAGCATCATCTTTCAGGATTTGAAATAGCTCAACTGGAATTCCATCACCTCCACTAGCTTTGTTCATAGTGATGTTTCCTAAGGCCCACTTTACTTTGCTTTCCAGGATGTGGCTCTAGGAGAGTGATCACACCATTGTGATTATCTGGGTCGTGAAGATCTTTTTTGTACAGTTCTTCTGTGTATTCTTGCCACCTTTTCTTATATCTTCTGCTTCAGTTAGGTTATAGATTTAAGGCACTAGATCTGATAGACAGAGTGCCTGATGAACTATGGATTGAAGTTCATGACATTGTACAGGAAACAGGAATCAAGATCATCCTCAAGAAAAAGAAATGCAAAAAAGCAAAATGGCTGTTTGAGGAGGCCTTACAAATAGCTGTGAAAAGAAGAAAAGCTAAAAACAAAGAAGAAAAGGAAAGATATACCCATTTGAATGCAGAGTTCGAAAGAATAGCAAGGAGAGTTAAGAAAGCCTTCCTCAGCGATCAGTGCAAAGAAATAGAGGAAAACAATAGAAAGGGAAAGACTAGAAATCTCTTCAAAATGGAATATTACTTAGCCATAAAAAAGAATGAAATAATGCCATTTACAGCAACATGGATGGACCTAGAGATTATCATACTAAGTAAAATAAGTCAGATAGAGGAAGAGAAATGCCATATGATATCACTTACATGTGGGATCTAAAACAACGATACAAATAAACTTATTTACAAAACAGACACAGACAAAGATTTAGAAAACAAACTAATGCTTACCAAAGGGGAAGTGTGAGGAGAGGAGTAAATTAAAAGTGTGGGATTAACAGAGATGGGAATACCAGACCACCTGACCTTCCTCCTGAGAAATCTGTATACAGTTCAAAAGCCACAGTTAGAACTGGACATAGAACAACAGACTGGTTCCAAATAGTAAAAGGAGTACTCAAGGCTGTATATTGTCACCCTGCTTATTTAACTTATATGCAGATTACATCATGAGAAGTGCTGAGCTGGAGGAAGCACAAGCTGGAATCAAGACTGTTGGGAGAAATATCAATAACCTGAGATATGCAGATGACACCACCCTTATGGCAGAAAGTGAAGAAGAACTAAAGAGCCTCTTGATGAAAGTGAAAGAGGAGAGTGAAAAAGTTGGCTTAAAGTACAACATTCAGAAAACTAGATCATGGCATCCAGTCCCATCACTTCATGGCAAACAGATGGGGAAACAGTGGCAGTCTTTATTTTGGGGGGCTCCAAAATCACTGCAGATGGTGACTGCAGTCATGAAATTAAAAGAAGCTTGCTCCTTGAAATAAAAGCTATGACCAACCTAGACAGCATATTAAAAAGCAGAGACATTTTTTGCCAACAGAGGATCATCTGTTCAAGGCTATGGTTTTTCCAGTAGTCATGTATGGATGTGAGAGTTGGACTGTAAAGAAAGCTGAGCCCTGAAGAATTGATGGTTTTGAACTATGGTGTTGGAGAAGACTCTTGAGAGTCCCTTGGACTCTGGTTGGAGATCCAACCAGTCCATCCTAAAGGAGATCAGTCCTGAGTGTTCTTTAGAAGGACTGATACTGAAGCTGAAACTCCAATACTTTGGCCACCTGATGCGAAGAACTGTTTCATTTTAAAAGACCCTGATTCTGGGAAAGATTGAAGGCAGGAGGAGAAGGGGATGACAGAGGATGAGATGGTTGGATGGCATTACCAACTCAAAGGACATGAGTATGGGTAAGCTCTGGGAGTTGGTGATAGACAGGGAGGCCTGGCGTGCTGCAGTCCATGGGGTCGCAAAGAGTCAGACACAATTGAGTGACTGAACTGAACTGAACTACTATATATAAAATAGATAACCAATAAGGACCTATTGTATATCAGAGGGAACTTGACTCCATTCTCTGTAATGACCTGTATGGGAAAAGAACCTGAAAAAGAATGGAGATATATATGTCAACTACAAGTTTCACCTTGCTGAGTCAGAGGCAAAATCTGAATAAGAGCAGATCCCTGACCACAGGGATCTCCCGTAAAGCTGCACTCAACCAAGGGAGGACTCTCCAACCCTAACAAATCATTGGGTTATTGTGCTGCTGAGCATTTTAAACTCATATATAACACACAGTAAATGCTAATCTTCACAAAACATTGATCAAGCTGTACATGCAGCAAAAATTTTGCAACGAAGTGAGTCATAGAGGAATAACTATTGGAGAATTTAAGGGAATTTTTTTTTAATATTTATAACATGAACAAGATGCAGCTCTTAAGTTGTATAACATTAAATTCTCTTTAGCGTCTAAATTATACTTTAAGTAAGAGTTAGCAACAATAATGGTTAAGTAGCAAATTATTGGAGAAGGCAATGGCAACCCACTCCAGTACTATTGCCCAGAGAATCCCATGGGCGGAGGAGCCTGGTGGGCAGCAGTCCATGGGGTCTCGAAGAGTCAGACAGGACTGAGCGACTTCACTTTCACTTTCACTTTCATGCACTGGAGAAGGAAATGGCAATCCACTCCAGTGTTCTTGCCTGGAGAATCCCAGGGATGGGGGAGCCTGGTGGGCTGCCATTTATGGGGTCGCACAGAGTCGGATATGACTGAAGCAACTTAGCAGCAGCAGCAAATTATTATCTCAATCAGTTATGCCTCTTCTCTTCTGAAGTTTTATCACTGGTCAATGTAACTACCTTACCTCCTGAGAGATTAAAGTACTGGGGGTTTTAGAATCAGGAAGGAGGCAGAGGAAACAGGGGAGAGGAAAGGAGAAGGGGAAGGAGAGGAAAGGAGACTTTTCTGAGTTGAAAATGGTCAGACTGACCCCCAGGCTCAGGGATCACACTTCTCCCTTTACCCACCCTTCCTTCTTTGATGATCTCATTCAGTCCCAGGGCTTTCGCTAGTATCCTCAGGGTGAAAGTGCTCCAGTTTGCATCCAATCTGGACTTCATTCCTGAACTCCATGTTTCAATGCTGTATCCTACATCTTCACTTGATTAACTGATGTCTCAAATGTAATATGTTGTAAATGGGCTTCTGATAGTCTCCTCATCTCCCTTATCTGCATCTCCAGACGTGCTCCCATTCTCAGTCAAGCCATTCTCTGCCTACCAGTTTTCTTAGGCCAAAAGCACTTGAGGTTGTCCTTGATATCCCACTTTCTTTCAAACTCCGTGTCCTCATTCTCACCAAAAAGATAGTCATCATCTGCCTATTTACCTTTTCAGGCCAGCTGTCATGTCTCCTAACCCTGGGATGAAAAAAAGGATGACAAAGAGAAAGGATAAGATAACATGAGATATGTGGGCAGGAGGAGAAGGGGAGGAAGAGGAGGAAAGCAGAGGTAAAATAGGAATAAAAGCCAGAATATTTAACCTAATTTTTCAATGTAAAGAAATATGCACATAGACAGCTAAATTATATATTTCTTTTCCTGATGTCCTTCTAAGATTGAATTTGTTCAACTGATGTATCACCCTCTGTGCATTTTTAAATGATTTCTGAATATTACATTACTCTTTGCTGGCACTGCAGTGAATGCCCAGAAAAAAACTCATGTACGATTACAAAATTATGTAATGGGCACAGTAATGTGTAATAGTAAATGTATCTACTTCAAATAACCAGTAGTAAAAATTCTTGGGCAACCTGACTGTGCAACATGCATACAACACACCATAAACTATTTTCAGATGGAAATATAGGGGGCCCAAGCATACATACATGCTAAATCACTTCAGTCCTGTCCAACCCTTTATGACCCTATGAACTGTAGCCTGCCAGGCTCCTCTGTCCGTGGGATTCTCCAGGCAAGAGTAGAATAAAGTAGGTTGCCATGGGGATCTTTCCAACCCAGGGATCAAACTCACATCTCTTCCATTTCCTGCATTGGCAGATGGATTCTTTAGTACAAGCACCACCTGGTAAGCCCTGGGCCAAGCATGCCACTCTCCTACTGTGTCCTTGGGTTCCTCGGTGTGAATTCCCTTTCTATCTTACTTCAGTTAAGATAGCATCTCTTTTTCTCTTCCCCACTTTCTGGCCCTGGAAGGCAACCAGCCTAAGAGTGGCAGCTGCCTATCCAATGACTACAGCTTAAGCACCAAATGCCTGGTAATGTCAGTGATATAGAATCTGTCCCAGATTTACTAGAAGAAAATATAAAGCCTTCTCAAGGATGTTATTCATTACTTTTCTTATTTATTTGCTGTTTTGTTTTTATTTATTCATGGACCCTTTTTGCTTATTTGTTTTACACTGGTTCTGGTTTATTAGAAAGTTTCAATGCTTTTATGTCAGTGTGACGTTACCAATTATCATATAAAGACTGACATGTCTTAATGTATGTGTGTTTTAATGAAAAATTGACAAAAATAGTCCTTTTGAGTGTGCATGTTTGTCATGTGTACATATTATTTATTTACATTTTATTTGATATTGGAATATAGTTGATTCAGTTATACATATATGTGTATCTATTCTTCTTCTTGGAGAGGGAAATGGCATCCCACTCCAGTATTCTTCCCTTGAAAATACTATGGACAGAGGAGACTGGTGGGCTACAGTCCATGGGGTCAGATACGACTTAGTGAATAAACCACCACATTCTTCAGAATCTCTTCCCATATACGTTATTACAGAATACTGAGTAGAGTTCCCTGTGCTACACAGTAGGTCCTTAGCTTCTTTTTTTAATCTTTAATTTAATTTTTATTTTATATTGGAATGTATTTGACTTACATTCTGTTAGTATTAGTTTCAGGTGTACAGCAATACAATTCAGTTATTCATTTACATATATGGTCGCAAAGAGTCGGACACGACTGAGCGACTGAACTGAACTGAACTCTTATTCTCCAGAATGAACACGGTTCATTCTTTTCTCCAGAATTTGGATTACAATGTAGTTTTAAGAATTAAGCTTCATAATCTAAATAAAAATATGAGTATGAAGAACTTCTGGTTCTAAGAATGTGAAAGGAAAAGTCAGAAATGTCCCACAAAACAATCCATACATGTGCAATAAAATAGTGCTGTTCAGTCACTAAGTCATGTCCGATTCTGTGACCCCATGGACTACAACATGACAGGCTTCCCCATCCTTCCCTATCTCACAGAGTGTGCTCAGATTCATGTCCTTTGAGTCAGTGAGGCTATCTAACCAACTCATCCTCTGCCACCCCTTTCTCCTCCTGCCCTCAATCTTTCCCACCATCAGGATCTTTTCCAGTAAGTCGACTCTTCACATCATGTGGCAAAGTATTGAAGCTTCAGCATCAGTCTTTCCAGTGAATATTCAGGATTAATTTTCTTTAGGATTGACTTGCTTGATCTCCTTGCTGTCCAAGGGACTCAGAATGGCTGCTATCCAAAAGTCTACAAGCAATAAATGCTGGAGAGATTGTGGAGAAAAGGGAACTCTCTTACACTGTTAGTGGGAATGCAAACTAGTACAGCCACTATGGAGAACAGTGTGGAGATTCCTTAAGAAACTGGAAATAGAACTGCCTTATGTCTCAGAAATCTCACTACTGGGCATACACACCAAGGAAACCAGAATTGAAAGAGACACGTGTACCCCAATGTTCATCGCAGCACTGTTTATAATAGCCAGGACATGGAAGCAACCTAGATGTCTGTCAGCAGATGAATGGATAAGAAAACTGTGGTACATATACACAATGGAGTATTACTCATCCATTAAAAAGAATACATTTGAATCAGTTCTAATGAGGTGGATGAAACTGGAGCCTATTATACAGAGTGAAGTAAGCCAGAAAGAAAAACACCAACACAGTATACTAACGCATACATATTGAATTTAGAAAGATGGTAACGATAACCCTGTATGTGAGACAGCAAAAGAGACACAGATGTATAGTACAGTCTTTTGGACTCTGTGGGAGAGGGAGAGGGTGGGATGATTTGGGAGAATGGCATTGAAACATGTATAATATCATATGTGAAATGAATTGCTAGTCCAGGTTCGATGCAGGATACAGGATGCTTGGGGCTGGTGCACTGGGATGACCCAGAGGGATAGTATGGGGAGGGAGGTGGGGGAGGTTCAGGATGGGGAAGATGTGTACACCTGTGGCGGATTCATGTTGATTATGGCAAAACCAATACAATATTGTAAAGTAATTAGCTTCCAGTTAAAATAAATAAATTTATATTAAAAAAAAAAAGTCGTCTCCAGTGTCACAATTTGAAAGCATCAATTCTTTGGTGTTCAGCCTTCTTTATGATCCAACTCTCACATCCATTTATGATACTGAAAAAACCATACATACTGGAAAAACCATAGCTTTGACCATACAGACCTTTGTCAGCAAAGTGATGACCCTGCGATAAAATATGGGCAACATTCTTTTATATGCATACTGAATTTGTAAGAAAGAAAAAAAAATCCCACACAATGAGAAATGCAGGGCCATCTAATACTAAAACAGTGGACTAATGAGCTGAAGCTGCACTGCCTGAGGGAGACTGTGGTCTAATAGCACTTTGCTCTGACAGCCACATGTGGGGAGCAGAGGAGGCCTTGGGCCCCACATGAAATGAAGAATTGGAAATGAGGTTCCTGAATTATGTCTGGATTCATTTCTGTCTGGCCATTTTGGAGAATAGGAATCTAGGAGAAGTTGCCTATCTCTAACAGGGCTTAGAATAAGGAAAATATCTTTTAAGATACTGTAAGCTGAGGCCTGTGCCTCATGCTTATATAAACACATGTACACACTCACACACAGAAAGGGAAAGGCAAGAAGGACAGAAGTTTAGCGGGATCTGCTTTTTTTTAATGTCATAAAACTTGTGTTAGTTAAAGAGGCAGGTAAGGACCTTCTTGAGCAAAAGAATTTGTATGCAAAGCCTCTGTCACTGGCAGCAGCTGGGCATTTTAGGGGAATCAAATGAGGTCCAGTGGAGACAGGTGAGGAACCAAGAGAGAGACGAGAACTGAAGAAACTAGAGGTAGACAGAGTGTGAGATCATGCATGCAAACAGCTACAAATTATCAGATTGAACAAAACTTGAGAACTGACACATTTGTCTATTGCTAAATGCTTAAAATTAATGAGTTACTGTAATTTGCCGAGTGAAAAACTGTCTCACTAATATTTTAGACACAGCTATGGCAAAGGACTACATTTATATCAGTGACATTACTTGAACTCAAACACCAAATTTTAGAGCCAGGACTAACACTATTGATAGTTCCTGGGGAATTTTCTAGACTTAATGATGCCTTGAACCGACTGGGTACTGTGGTAAGTAGATTGCCTCCCCTAAATATGTCCATTTCTTAATCCCCCAAGCCTGTGAATGTTAATTTACAAATCAGATGAAATTTTGCAGATGTAATTAAGTATCTTGACATAGGAATATTATTCTAGATGATCCAGGTGGATCCAATGTGACCACAAATGTATGTAAGAAGGAGGCATGAGGGTCAGTGTCTCAGAGGGAGTTGTGACCAAGGAAGTAGAGACTGGAGTGATGCTATCACAAACATAATGCAAACAGACTCTAGGAGCTGCAAAAATTGAAGAGCTGAGTCTCCCTTAGAAGTTCCAGAAAGAATGCAGTCCTGCTGACCCACCTGAGACTGCTGACCTCAGGAACTATAAGACAATCCATTTGTATTGTTTTAAGGCACTGAATTTGTGAAAATTTGTCCCAACAGCCATTGGAAACTAATGTAGGTACCTACACAATGTGAATGAGGGGATAAGGGTAAAGTAATTGCAAAGATTTTTTTATTTGTACTTCATTCCTTTTTAGTCACTTATTTTTAACTTTTTATTTTGTATTGGGTTATAGCCAATTAACAATGTTGTGAGAGTTTCAGTTGAACAGAAAAAGGACTCAGCCATACACATACATGTATCCATTCTCCCCCAAATTCCCCTCTCATCCAGGCTGCCATATAACATTGAGCAGATTTGCCTGTGGAAAATAGTAGGTCCTTGTTCTTTATCCATTTTAAATATAGCAGAGGGTACATGACCATCCCAGAAAATTTTTAATAAATAATATTGATAAAGACACATGCAATCCACAATTTCTACAATTCAACAATAGAACTGTTCTATCTTATACAGTAGTCACTAGAGGAATGTGGCTACTGAACATTTAAAATGTTACTAGTCCTGATCAAGATGGGCTAAAAGTGTAAAATACACAATGGATTTTTAAAACTTTACTCTGAAAACATGATGTAGAGTATCTCATTATTAATTTTGTATTGATTATATGCTTAAATGATAATATTTTGAATAGATCAAGTGAAATAAAATATGGTGATAAATGGATTTCAGCAGTTTCTTTTTACTTTTTTTAATGTGACCTCTATAACATTTAAATGGGCTTCTCTGATGGCTCAGATGTTAAAGAATCTGCCTGCAATGCAGGAGGCATAGGTTTGGATCTGGAATATCCCCTGGAGAAGGGAATGGTAACCTCCTCTGATGTTCTTGCCTGGAGAATCCCATGGACAGAGGAGCCTGGTGGGCTACAGTTCCTGGGATCGCAAAGAGGCAGACATGACTGAGTGAGCATGCACACACAGACTTCACAAATGTTGTTAAACAAATGAGTTCGTGTATAATATATGAATATGTGCTACTGCAGGGTGAACATGAGTGTTTTTCACATTTATTCAAACCACCAAAGTGAAGTTTAAGTGTTTTCTCTGACAATTTTTAAGTCTAATGTTCTTTGAAATTTTGTTATGAACCATGGTTTTTCAATCTCATCTTTTGTTTTGCATCTCTGGATATGGCATTATTTACCTCTTTCCCAAGCTAAACAAACTTTCCTTGGATTAGAATAATATATCTGAAAGGATGAAGAATTATTTTGCTCATCTTGGCAAACACTTTAATACTGCTCTCTGTTGCATATATGGCAAGAAAATAAATTGGACACTAATGAAAATCAATAAAATAAATCTGTTCACTGAATAATAAATATATTAATAGATATGAATTTTAACAAGTCCCTTACATTTCCAAGCTTTGAAACCTCCTCCAGTTGAAATGTTTTTTAAAATGTATTTCATAATTACTTAAAAACTTACTATAATCAGCCTAACTTATTCTTGCTTCTTAGTAAATTCTGTTTTTTACTTAATTAGGTAAGATATAAATGCTCCCTGCTTGAAAAAACAAACAAACAAAACGCTATATTTTGGTGACAATGTTGTATAACTATATAGTTGTTGAGTATGTATCATAAAGAAGAAATGAATAATATTAAAGGTGGCATAGAAATTATGATTGCAAACAAATCATAGGTATAACCTTGAATAAATGAAAGGTGGATTTGAAAGTCACTTCCCTGGCAGCCCATTTGTCGATTAAATTTATCTCATCTGTGAAAGTCTGGCACCACAATTATCATTATTCATGTAATGTACAAAGATTCATTCTAAGTACCACGTCTGTCTCCTCTGCATTTATTCCAAATGCATTTAAAGGACAATTGTTCTTACAGGATAACTTAAAAATCAGCTTTCAAGTTCTATTTTCATTTGTAAAATCAAATTAAAATCTAAAGATCTTTTGTTCACAAAGTAAGTCCAGCGAAGATGATTGCAGCATATTTAAAATGTCTAAGTCTTAATTGAAATTATTATAAAATTTGGTCCTCTTGAATGACAAGAAAATTCACTTTCTTCTTTATTAAAGTCCCCAGTAATGGAAAGAACTGAAATTATGTGCTTTCTAATTATAACACAACGTAAAGTATACAACTTCATTAATGAAATCATCTTGCCAAAACAGAATTAAGACATTAGACCTAACTTTCAGTTTACCGAAAATGCAGGAGATATAAAAACAAGTTAATGACATAAGAAAAAAACCATGAGAGACTTCATTGGCAGTCCAGTGAAAAGACTCTGATTCCACTGCAGGTGCAATGAGTTTATCCCTAGTTGGGGCACTAAGATCCTGCACGCTATACAGCACAGTGAAAAAAAAAATTAGACAAATATGAAACAGCAGGTAAGATGTTACAGAAAACTGGTCTGGTGATGTAGAAGAGTCAATGCCATGGCAAAAATATGATTTCTTCTTCGTTAAAAGATGTAATAATCAAGTATAGTGTTTGAACCTTAAGTATATTCTAATTTGTAAAAAGAAAATGTAATAAGTGTTGTATTTGAGGTAAACAGGAAAATTTGCATATAGTCTTGATAATAAATAGTTACCAATTATTTGAGGAAATATCCAGTTTCTTAGGTATGACATTGATATTGTGATTTTTTAGTGGAATGCCATTCCAATAAGAAAAATTCATATTGAAGTACTTAGGGATGAATTATCAATGTATGTAACAATTTTTCTTTATATTGAAATTTTTTTATAATTAAAAAGTTGAGGAAATGAACTTAAAATAGTTTCTGACAATTCCTAAATGTATGTTTTAAGTTCCAGATTGTTTGCTGAGTATTAGATGAATATTGTCAACTTTTCAAAATCTTGATTTAGATTTCAAAGCATGCATGCTAAGTCACTTCAGTCAAGTTCTGACTCTTTGAAACCCCATGGACTATAGCCTGCCAGGCTCCTCTGTCCATGGGGTTGTCCAGGCAAGACTACTGGAGTGCCATTCCCTCCTCCAGGGGATCTTCCTGACTCAGGGATCAAATGCGTATATCTTAATGTCTCTTGCATTGGCATACAGGTTCTTTGCCACCTGGGAAGCTCTAGATATCAAAGAGGCATCTCCAATTTTCCATTACCAAACACGAGTTTGTGATCTTTCAGTGTGAAACATTTCTATCTGTGGTCTTCCTCGTCTCAGATGATAGAAATTTACGTTTTTAGTTGCTTTATGTTAAAAATCTTTTTTTTAAAAAAACATTCTTTACACCATTTCTTCTCTCATTTCGTATAAATATGTCAGGAAATCCTGCTGACTCTAAAATCAAAATATATTCAGAATCTGAGTACTTCTCATCACCTCCACTGCCACTCTTTTGTCCAAGTCATTATCTTAAGTTCTTGCTCAAATTCTTTCCCTGTCTCCCTAACTGCCCTGTTGCCATCCTTGCCAATTGCAGCCTGTTCTTAACCAGCATCTAGAGTGACTCATGTCAGGGTTCAGTGCTCTTAGGCCAGAAGCGAAGTTCTGCCATCTTTTACATAACACCTTCATAGCAGTTCGGGGTTTTGCTATTTCATAAATGGCAACCAACTCCAGTATTCTTGCCTGGAGAATCCCAGGAACAGAGGAGCCTGGTGGGCTGCCGTCTATGGGGTCGCACAGAGTCGGACACGACTGAAGCAACTTAGCAGCAGCAGCAGCAGCCAATTATGAGGAGACCAAGTCCAGCAAAAGCACCTTTAAGGAGAAAACCTGAAAGCTTCATACATCAATGTCTCTTATGGGCTCTTGGGCAAATTTGGCCACAGGATCACATTTAGCAGTAAAAGAGACTAGGAACCATAGTCTTCTGTTGAATGATAATGAGTCTAGCAAAGTCAGAGTATCTGTTACTAAAGAAATCATGGGAAAATATATAATAGGGGCTTTCAGAATTTCCCTCAGTTAACTATTCTGTTTACCTAAATATCTTTGAATTCACTGCATCCAGACCAAAATCCTGGATTTTGTAACGGGCATTTCTCTTCATCATATCCAGATTTGGCTCTTCAAAATCAATCTGTTGACTAACTGACAAGCTAGTTCTCTCCCTTCTAATATATATTGATAACATAGGAACAGCTATAACCATAATAAAATGAGCATATCGAAAAAGGAAAGAATGGGAAACAGAGTAGTCAGTGTTTCATAGCAGTTATCAAAGCTCAATGGACAGAAATCACACAAAATTTCCTCCCCAGGCTGTGGGGTAGATAACTTGGTTCATCTGTCTGGCTCCCCCTAGTTTCTGCCTTTGGGGACTACCTCCTTTATCCACTGCTTACCACAGTCCCTGCTTCAAAATATCTTTTTTCTTTATCTTATGTGAGTAACTCTGAGGTAGGATGAGTGGAGAGTGTTCCCTCTTTGGGGACTAGGCAGCTTCCACAACCCACTTTCTGCCAGTGAAAGTTTGTGGGCTCTAGTGCTGCTCTAGGGATCAAACATAAGGTCTGTTATAAGAAGGGTAAATGGTTTCATTGACAGTACACATTTTCAAGGGTTTGCTGCTGCTGATGCTGCTAAGTTGCTTCAGTCATGTCCAACTCTGTATGATCCCATAGACGGCAGCCCACCAGGCTCCCCCGTCCCTTGGGGTTCTCCAGGCAAGAACACTGAGTGGGTTGCCATTTCCTTCTCCAATGCATGAAAGTGAAAAGTGAAAGTGAAGTCACTCAGTCGTGTCCGACTCTTAGCGACCCCATAGACGGCAACCCACCAGGCTCCTCCGTCCATGGGATTTTCCAGGTAAGAGTACTGGAGTGGGTTGCCATTGCCCTCTCCAATTCAAGGGTTTAGTACATGTGAAAGTTAGCACACCCAAATATCTCAATAAACCATTATTATAATGAAGTGGAAGTGTTAGTCGCTCAGTCATGTCTGACTCTTTGTGACCTCATGGAGTGTAGCCCTCCAGGCTCCTCTGTCCATGTAATACTCCAGGCAAGAATACCGGAGTGGGTTGCCATTCCCTTCTCCAGAGGATCTTCCCAATCCAGGCATTGAACCCAAGTCTCCTGCATTGCAGGCAGATTCTTTAATATCCTTCCTTTATTTACTGGCTTATAAGTTAGGCCTATATCTTTTAAGTCAAAAATTTTAAACGGCCTCATGAAGGAAACTGAAATAACGGAAACAATAGATGTCTTTGACCTGATCTTTATATCGGACAACTCTAGGTATCGTGTTACCTTTTGCTGTTTGAGGCACAGATAGTTGTATTTTTTAACTTTGAAAGATCCTGAATCTCTGGACTTTCCATCACTTTAACTTTTTAGCTGAAAAGAGCGTCTCCCTCTATATGCTCCTATGAGAACCATCTCTTCATGAAACAAGGCCAATTCTGGTTGGTGTCCATTAACTTCTTGTAGTTACCTCCAGCACGGGTAAGTACCAAGTCTGTGGCCAAGATGGCAGAGTAGTAAGACTCTGAGCTCACTTGCTCCCATGAATACACCAAGACCACAGCTATTAACAGAGCAAATATTGATGAGAAAGATTGAAGACTAGCAGAAAAGGTCACCTATAACTAAAGATATAAAGAAGGAGTTAAAAAAAAAAAAAAAGGATCAGGGAAGTGAGGAAATAAGATTCATACCCCGGGTGTGTGACCCCACAATGGAAGAATAATTATAATTACAGAGGTTTTCTCCAAGAAGCAGGGGGTCTGATCCCTGAATCAGTTCCCCATCCCTGCACTGGAAAGACAAGCCTCCAGAACATTTGGTTTTCAAGGCCAGCAGAGCTTACTTTCAGAAGAGTCAGAGGGCTGTGGGAAATAGAGACTCACTCTTAAAAGGTGCACACAAACTCACACATTCCAGGACCCAAGGCAGTGGCAATAATCTGAAAAGAGCTGGAGTCAGACATACCAACTGATCTTAGAGAGCCTCCCAGAGAAGCAGGAGGCAACTGGGGCTCACCCTGGGGCCATAAGCACTGGCAGCAGCCATCTGGGGGAGCACATTCTACCACTAAGACACTGGTGCTGGCAGGGGACATTTTGGAATCCTCCCTCTAGCTTTTTAGGGCCAAGACGCAGAACTGCACACCGCCTGTGAGTGCCACTACTAGAATGCCTCAGGCCAAGCAGCCCCACCCACCAGCAGCCTGGGGGCCCACTGAACCCACAGCCACCCAGGACCCAGCCCGTCCCCCAGAGGGCTCAGGACCCAGCCACTACACCAGTACACTGGCACTAGCCCTGGAGTCCGCTGGGTCCCATGCCTGCCCACCCACAGGAGGAGACTTAGCCCCAGGAACACAACAGGCCCTCACCCTGCTGTATCAGGACCCATATGATACAGCAATTTCCCTCCTGGATACTTCTATTTTCCCTTCTGAAGAAAACAGAAAACATTAGCAAGAAAAGATGTATGTATCTCAATATTCATTGCAGCATTATTTATAATGGCCAAGATATGGAAGCTGACTAAGTGCCCATCATTAGGTGAACAGATAAAGAAGAGGTGGTATATAAGTAGGTATATATATTACATAGCTATATTACTTAACCATAAAAAAGAATTAAAGCGTGCCATTTGCAACAATATGGATGGACCTAGAGGGCGTTTTACTCAGTAAAATAAGTCAGACAGAGAAAGACGAGGACTGTATGATTTCATTTGTATGTGAATCTAAAGAGCAAATAGACAACCATGCAAAACATAAACAGAGTTATAGATACAGAGAACAAACAAGTGGTCGCCAGAAGGGGAGGAGATGGAGGAGAATAAAAATACATAAGGGAGATTAAGAGATACAAACTTCCAGCTGCAAAATAAATGAGTCTCAGGTATGAAATGCATAGTTTGGGGAAAACAGTCAATACCAATACAATATCTTAGTATGGTGACAGGTCTTAACTAGACGTAACAGTGATGATCATCTTGAATTATATAGAACCATTGAATCACCATGTTGCAGATCAGTTATACTTCAAAAACATGCAAAGGACTAAACATACAAACTCGTTAAAAGAGAGAGAGAGAGAGAGAAGGTTTGTGGTTGTTGAAAGTGGGGAGTGGGGAAGGGAGAATTGAATGAAGGCAGTCAAAATGTACAAACTTCCAGTTATAAGATAAATAAGCATTAGGGATGTAATTTATAGCACGATGACTATAACTAACACTGCTCTGTTGTTATCACTGAAAGTTGTTAAGAGAGTAAATCTTCAATTTTCATCACAAGAAAAAAAATTTTTTCAATTCTTTAAATCTTATATGAGATGACGGTTGTTCACTAAACTCATTGTGCTAATGAATTCATGATGTTTGTAAAGCAAATCATTATACTGTATACTTACAAAGTGCTGTAAGTTAATTATATCTCAGTAAAACTGAAAAAGGAAATACAAATTAATTCAACACCAACATATCATGTTATACCAATTAAATTAGCAAACTAAGTCCCCATCAATAGGTGAATGGATAGGAAGATGTGGAATATATATAGACACATAGATATATTACTCAGCCATAAAATGAACTAAAGCTTGAATTTGCAACAACATGGATGACTCTAGAGGGTGTTATACTTAGTGAAATAAGTCAGACAGAGAAAGACAAAGATTGTATGATTCCATTTATATGTAGAATTTCAAAAAAAATATTCTAGTACTGATTGCTGGTCTAAATTAAAGTGAAAATTGTAATACTTATTCATTATTGTTGACAGTGCAACTTGGTATGATTTAGGACTGGATTGTGGAAACATGACTCAAGAACTGTAAAAGGGTCAATAGAGCAATTGCACTACTGAGAATGTTACTTAAACTGAAATATGGGGAAAAGCTACATATGCAAAGATGTTTATTGCATCATTATTTGCAAATAATTGAAATCACTCAGTGAGGATGCTGCTAAGTTAAGTACAATTACTCTATGGAATATAAAATATTAAAATGATAATTTTGAAGGTTATGTAGCAATATAGACAATGCTTGTCCTGAGTTCAATAAAACAACAACAAAAAGGCATAAGTAGCAGCCAACACACAGACTCATTCTGAATTTTGCCATTAATTTCCTCAGAGCTGTCGCCTCAGGACACAGGATCTGCCTTCCAAGTTGTGGCAACAACAGTTTTACCAGCCATTTCACTACAGCGTAATGGCATTCTCCAGTTCCCAACTCACAATATTTGTGAATTTTCCATCTGCCACTTAGTGCATTTCACATGTAATCAGAGTTTTCATAATAAGAGCCCACTTCCAGGGCTTTTTTTTTTTTTAAGGATTTCTGAACAATTAGAGCTCTAGAAAGATATCCCAAAGCACATTGGCTTTTTACAAGAAAAATGTTTTGTCTCTAATATAAAGGTTTAGAAGTGAGCAAGCCAAGACTGGTAGGGAAGGTTCCAAATATGCTCTAAGTCATTACCATTATCCAGCTACCACTGGATAGTGGTAGAAAGCAGAGCTTAAAACAAACTTCTTAAAGGAGATATCCAGGAAGTTGTATATATTAATTCCATTTGTGAATCACAAGTACAAACTTAGTCACATCGGGATACCTAATTGAGACAACAACAACAAACCAGAAATAGGGTACTCACGTCCTCACCTAAAATTTCAGTGTTCCATTATTAGAAGAGGTAATAGGTATTGATCTTTACCACCATCACCTTTGCGCCCATTACTCTACTGAACACTAAAGGTATAATAGACAAAAACTGAGCAATATATAACCCCTAGTATTACAGAATGACTGGATTTTAGGGGCGCCACTTCTAGATTCTATTCAAAATTGTATGAAACATTAGCTCTCATGTAAGATCACTGCTAACTTTGAAAAAAAAAGATGGATAAAGGACACATTCCTGGGAATAAAGGGAGAAGTCAGTCTTGCGGAAAAAATGGAGAGAAATAAAAGAGTCCTAGAAAAGAGGCATGAGAGGCTGGAAAAGAAGAGGCATTTGCTTGAGGATAAAATGACAAGTGAAAAAACATATCTCAATAAAAAGGTAAATTTGAGAAGGGATAATTACTATCGCTGTATAAGATGTAACACACACAGGGTTAGTATACTGCCAAAGAGGGGTGATTGGAAATAGGGGTGCTAGTGGAGACTTTATTTACACCTAACTACATTTGTAACGACAAAGGTAACGACATTTTTTCAGACCAAACCTCCCTTTCAGGGTCCAGGCACACAATACTATACCTAAGAGTAACTGTTAATGGCTCCCAAATGTATCTGTGTCCAGACTGTCCTCACGCTGCTGATATCAAATTTATAAGCTCTCCCTAGGGGCTGTCCACTTTGAATAACTAGTGGGCTCAGCATAAAAGCCAGATTCTTTGCCTAAAATTTGGGGTGACATTTAAAGCCATCACAGTTCTAGAGACCACCACTTCATTCCATGAGTGGGCTGGGATCTCCATTTTTATTACATCACAGCTTAAATTCTTCCTTTGACCAAATAATATTTCTCTCACTCCCATATGAGTGGCTCTCCTGATCTGACCAACTCATTTTGGAAAGTAGAATTTCTCTCAAAGATTACGTAGTTCTGAAAATGGGTGAGCTTCACAGGTAACAATGTAGTAATACTTTCCTTTAAGGATCTCACACTGTTCCATGGCTTAACAGATTTTCAAGGCCACAGCTCACCAAGAAATTAGTGTCTGGCAGTAACCGCCAGACATCATATTGCAAGTTTTTGTAGAATTCTCAGCACTGGTCCAACAACTTAGCATGGCAACCATCTAAATTTCCCAGTTGACAGATGAAGAAGTTTAGCTCATCTGTGTGATGACACTCACTCTCTCCTGAGAGAGCAAGGTCATGTCTATGTCATTGTCATGTTCTCAGCTTCTGTTCAGTGCCTTGAATATGATATTGCTTGGAAAGCATTTATAGAACTTAGAAAAGCTGGGGAGAGAAAAGGCAAAAAAAAAAAAAAAAAAAAAATTGGGAGCCATTCCGGATTCCTCCTTTAAAGTTACTTCCACTATCAAGTTAGTCATTAACATTCTAAATTCTAAGGCCTGCATGTCCTTATGATTTATATTTTCCTTTTCCTTTACTTTGTTATTGCTTAAGTAAAGGCCCTCATCATTTTATAGCTTCCACCATGAACTTCTTGATGTTCAAGCTGGTTTTAGAAAAGGCAGAGGAACCAGAGATCAAATTGCCAACATCCACTGGATCATCGAAAAAGCAAGAGAGTTCCAGAAAAAAACATCTATTTTTGCTTTATTGACTATGCCAAAGACTTTGACTGTGTGGATCACAAGAAACTGTGGAAAATCCTGAAAGAGATGGGAATACCAGACCACCTGATCTGCCTCTTGAGAAATCTGTATGCAGGTCAGGAAGCAACAGTTAGAACTGGACATGGAACAACAGACTAGTTCCAAATAGGAAAAGGAGTACGTCAAGGCTGTATATTGTCACCCTGCTTATTTGACTTATATGCAGAGTACATCATGAGAAACGCTGGGCTGGAAGAAACACAAGGTGGAATCAAGATTGCTGGGAGAAATATCAATAACCTCAGATGTGCAGATGACACCACCCTTATGGCAGAAAGTGAAGAGGAACTCAAAAGCCTCTTGATGAAAGTGAAAGTGGAGAGTGAAAAAGTTGGCTTAAAGCTCAACATTCAGAAAACGAAGATCATGGCATCTGGTCCCATCACTTCATGGGAAATAGATGGGGAAACAGTGGAGACTGCAAGGAGATCCAACCAGTCCATTCTAAAGGAGATCAGCCATGGGATTTCTTTGGAAGGAATGATGCTAAAGCTGAAACTCCAATACTTTGGCCAACTCATGCGAAGAGTTGACTCATTGGAAAAGACTATGATGCTGCGAGGGATTGGGGGCAGGAGGAGAAGGGGACGACAGAGGATGAGATGGCTGGATGGCATCACTGACTCGATGGATGTGAGTCTGAGTGAACTCCGGTAGTTGGTGATGGACAGGGAGGCCTGGTGTGCTGCGATTCATGGGGACGCAAAGAGTCAGACACGACTGAGCGACTGAACTGACTGAAGATGACACCACCCTTATGGCAGAAAGTGAAGAGGAACTATAAAGCCTCTTGATGAAAGTGAAAGAGGAGAGTGAAAAGGTTGGCTTAAAACTCAACATTCAGAAAACTAAGATCATGGCACTGGTCCCATCACTTCATGGCAAATAGATGGGGAAACAGTGGAAACAGTGGCAGGCTTTTTTGGGGGGGCTCCAAAATAACTTCAGATGGTGACTGCAGTTATGAAATTAAAAGACGCTTACTCCTTGGAAGGAAAGTTATGACCAACCTAGATAGCATATTGAAAAGCAGAGACATTACTTTGCCAACAAAGGTCCGTCTAGTCAAGGCTATGGTTTTTCCTGTGGTCATGTATGGATGTGAGCGTTGGACTGTGAAGAAAGCTGCGTGCCGAAGAATTGATGCTTTTGAACTGTGGTGTTGGAGAAGACTCTTGAGAGTCCCTTAGACTGCAAGGAGATCCAACCAGTCCATTCTAAAGGAGATCAGTCCTGGGTGTTCTTTGGAAGGAATGATGCTGAAGCTGAAACTCCAGTACTTTGGCCAACTCATGCGAAGAGTTGACTCATTGGAAAAGACTCTGATGCTGGGAGGGATTGGGGGCAGGAGGAGAAGGGGACGACAGAGGATGAGATGGCTGGATGGCATCATTGACTCGATGGACGTGAGTCTGAGTGAACTCCGGTAGTTGGTGATGGATAGGGAGGCCTGGTGTGCTGCGATTCATGGGGTTGCAAAGAGTCAGACATGACTGAGCAACTGAACAGAACTGAGTCATTTATGTAATTCATTCTGCACATAACCAAAAAGATCATTCTAAAATAAATAAACAAGAGCAAAGATATCAATAAGAAGGTTTCATGTTATTTCTATTTTGTAAGCTTTCTATGAAGATAAATTCCTTGCCCAAATGTCAAACCATTTTATACGGGGAACTTTCCCTGCTCCCCACACAGTCTGCTGCCTCGTCCTCTTGTGCACCTGGCCTGGAGTCACGCCAGCTACCTTCCTCCCAAATGTGTCCTTCCCACTGCAGTATGTCTCTCCTTTGCTAGGAATCTCCCTTCTTTCATTTTTCACTTACTTAATTTAAAATACCACCTCATCATCCTTAGATTAAACTATCACGTCTTTTAAGGAACATTCTCTATTTTTTTTTTTCCTTTGCCATTCAGTGTTTGAAAATGTCTTCCATGACTACAGCTGCCTGAAAAATTAGAAAATGTGTTTCCTAGTCCAAGAAGGAGCAATTCTATCAAATTTGGAGAATTACAAAGAAAAGAGGAAACCTTCCAGTTGAGGTAAAGCACTCTCATTTATGGTAAGACATGAGAAATGAATATTAAGTTAACCCCTAGAGGGAACTCAGAGATTTTAGAATAAAATGTAAACACATACATTACAGGAAAAAGTACTTGATGTAGTACAGATATAATGGGCTTCAAAATACTTTCCAGATCTCGCTCTCTTTATGTCAGTTCTCATTATTCACAGTAGTTATGCTCTATAAAGTTGGAGCAAACACTGATTTAGCAAATACTGAAGCCTTGCTCTGAGGGGAAATAGAAAGTTAAGTTCTTGCAAGGCCAGGTCACAGTTTTGTCAGCCAATCAATACATAACCTTATTTTGCATGTGGTTTTAAAGACAACTTGTTTAACATAAATTGTTGCTTCAATAACTATAGAACTATAGATCTACAACTATAGCTTGTATCTGAATTAAGCTTATCTTTAATGAAGCTTATCTAAACACCTAAGGCACATTTGCAGCTGTCTTGCATTTTCGAACACTAGACAATGCTTCGGCTCTACTCTGGGGGGACTATTTTACAGTGAAATCATCAACAAAAAAGCACAAAATGGGAAAGATGTGGCATTATACTGACGGAGGAAAGGATACTTCTTTACTGCATGATAGATGAAACAGGAATGTAGAGCGTAGCTTTATTTTAACCTCCGGGTGGTAATCTGTTGGGCAGCTCAAACTTTGGGGTCTGAGTGAGAATGATGCCTATATAAGAGCCGTGAGGTTGGATTTGGGATTACAAATAAATTTTAGTGAGTAGGCAAATCTAGAAATACAGAAGAGGTTAATAATGAAGATCACCTGTATTCAAATTTAGTTTTGGAATATTCAAGAGAGAAGCAAAGACTTGTCTTCTCTTAGCAAGCAACGTTTTCCCAAACTATTAAACACATTATGTCACCTATTCGTTTACTTCTTCTGGAGAGGTCAAGAGTTTTATGTAGGGATTGTCCAAATCAGGGCAGGGAAGACCAAGAAAGGAATAACAGTTTGTGAAGATGAACCAGATCAGTCACCACACAGAAGATGATGAATACTTGCTGCAGTGATACGTGTGTTAGTTACTCAGTCATCTCCGACTCTTTGTGACTCCATGGACTATAGCCCTCCAGACTCCTCTGCCCATGGAATTTTCCAGGCAAGAATAGCGGAGTGGGTTGTCATTCCCTTCTCCATGGGATCTTCCTGACCAGGGATTGAACCCAGGTCTCCCTCTTCACAGGCAGATTTTTTACCATCTGAGCCACCAGGGATAATTTAAATGGCTGCTACTGTTTAATTTTTTTCATATAAAGGGTTTCCTTTTTTTTATTTTAAATATAAATTGATTTATTTTAATTGGAGGTTAGTTACTTTACAATATTGTATTGGTTTTACCATACATCAACGTGAATCCACCGCAGGTATACACGTGTTCCTCATCCTGAACCCCCCTCTCACCTCCCTCCCCGTACCATCCCTCTGGGTCGTCCCAGTGCACCAGCCCCAAGCAACCCGTATCATGCATCGAACTTGGACTGGAGATTTGTTTCATATATGATAGTATACATGTTTCAATGCCATTCACCCTTTTCTTTTAATGCACCAACAATTCTTCTATTTGCTCTAATCTTCTTTGAGAAATACCCTTTGCTTCTATAGCTAATTTTTTTCTTTTAAAGTGAACCTAAAGAAATACTCATTTCCCCTAAAAAAGGTAACATGCAGTTTTTTTTTTAATCATGATTTTTATTTGCCAAAAAAAATCTCTCTTTAATAGCACCACATGTGACAATAGTGATGGCTACTCACTCAATGACTGTTGCCCTATTTGTCCTTCAGTTTAGGATTTGTGACAAAAACAGAAGGCCATCTCCTCCCTCAAACCGAACATTTTTCTCTGATGTCATGGAAAAGAGCCTTTCTCCACGTCCTCACTGGATTTTCCTGTTCAGTGTTTAGCCTAGCAGAACCAAAGCCCACACGTTATTAACCAGATGTTCTGCATAGAATTAGAAACCCTGAAATACTGGACAGCCAGGCCCCCTTAGAAGGAAGTATTCATGCAGACTGATTTGCTCTCTGCTTTAGACCCAAGTCACATGAGGTTATTTACAACCTATCATTTCCTCCCTGAGTGGGAGGAATGCTTCACATATTATCAATAAAGGCAGTGTAATATAAAGCACTCTCCTACTCTCGAACTTTTGGGTTTCAGTTTCCCGCATCCTCTAAAGGGAAACAGCAATGCCTAACTGAAAATTTGGCATAACATTGATTCTTTTTTTAAAAAGTGATGGTAGCAAAAGTAGTAGCAAATGAAGAAAAGGTGAGCAGGAGTGAGAGAGGAAGAGAAGGAGGGTGGGAGAAGAGAAAATATGTGAGCAGGAGGGTTAGCAGTGTCAAATACTGCTGAAAAAATAAGGGCAACAAGGACTAGCAGAGAAGACTTTCGATTTGACATCTCGGGTTCGTCTTCTTGCTCTAGGAAGGCCTTGCAGCAGTCATGCTGAAGGATACAGGAGCATGTCAAGGGGGGTGGAGGCATGCAGTCTGAGTGCTCTCATCACTGGGCCCATACCACGTTGCACATCTCTATTTACATAATCATTTTCAAAAGAATAGTTTCTCATGTAACATTTCCTCAAAAATTAATACAAGAATGTGTATGATTCATCTTTCATCCATCTCTCTAATTTTTTAATGCTCTTCAACTCTATGTCTCAATCAACAGTATCCACTCTTCAAATAACAGGAATAAAATTATTCTGAAAAGATTTGATAAGGACCTTTAACATGATAATCCGTTGTTTCTTAGTCAGGTAATTACATTCATTTCTATTAATCTTCATTGTTTATCAGACTGGGGAAATCAACTCGATAAACACAGAGGAAAATTCTCAAATATATACTAAAACTTTTATGTATGTCCTATACATTAAGAGAATGCTAGAGAATATAAAGATGGACATTGAAGATATCATTATTTGAAATGTTCATTAAAAAATTTCTGTCTGTGAAACATACTTCTACAGATAAAAGGAAGGAGAGGAGGTAGGAAAGAAGGAAAAGAAACAAGAAAGGAAAGAAAAGCAAAACAAAAGCCATTTATTTGGAAAAGCAAAACTTGTCTTACTCTTTGGAGTAAATGTTTATGGAATGTGCCTGTGAATTATGCTAGCTGTGTACCTAAATGCAAAGGGAATGTGAATAATCTTACAAATGTGGCAAGATTCCCACAAACCCCAGAAACCACACAGCCCAAACAGCTAGAGCTCAGTAGGCTTTCTAACAGGACAGTTTGTCTCAAGAAAGGTCACAATGACCTTACCAATTGCTGAGTCTGTAAATAAGTAATTATTGGATTATAAAGCAAAGAGCGCCACAGATTGCCTAGTCTGAAAATAATAGTAGCATAAAAGAAAATCTGTTCCTTGCCCACATACCAATTCCCTCTTGAAAATATCCCTCAGCTCCCAACACCTTAAGCTGAGACAACAGGGAAAGTACCATCATTTGCTGAATACCTAGTATGTTTCTGACACTTTACAGATATAATTGCAGAGTGCTGTATCTCATTAATACTACATACAAGGGGATTTCTGCCAAGAAGAAATTATTCACAGCTATTATAATAAACACATAGAGTTGTAATGAGGATTAAAAGCATACTGGGCTCAGAACGACACAGGGAAAGGGGCAGGAACACTGAGAAGGTCACACATCCAAAGAGCAGGGACACAGTGCCCAGTTAAGGATGAGACTTAATCATGACAGAGAATGCCCTCCACCCCCTGCAGGCTTGTACATATCAAGTAGCAAATAACTTGCTAGAAATGGATCCCCTGTGACGTGCAGCCAGCTGGGAATGGAACACCAAACACACACAACACACACACACACACAACCCCTAGCATACTGTGTGTAAGACTGAACACAAAAAGATGGAGAAATCAGGAAGGTAGCCAGAAAAAGAAAAAAAAAGGTACATCATGCACACAAAGAGGAACCAAGATTAGAATGATAGCAGACATCTTCTTACAGAAGTCATACAGAAAACAGTGGAGTTTCTAACTGGGTTGATGTGCCTCCAAGTGAAGTCATTGTGTCTGGGCAGGAGGAGCTGCAGGAGGCCTGGGGCCCCAGCCCCACCGTTACCCTGCGGCTAAGGCTATCACTGCCCTTGACACCCCTGACTCTGCAACCCAGACACAGCCCCCGGGCCCTGGCTCACATCTGTATGGGGGTGGTCACTGTACCCTGCCCAAGGACTGCGAGGGTTAGTCACTCAGCTCCTCTTCTGGTTGTGGTCCCCTCAGTGGCAGCTGCTGGGATGGCTGGAGCCCCTTCTCACTGGAAGACCAAAGGAACGGATGATGTTCAGATGCAGTGAATTGGTGCCCTGCTGAGCCCAGACATGCATGTAAATTTCTTACTCCCAAGACCTTTTTTTTTTTTTAAATGGCCCTAGTTTTTCCATATCATGTTGTATCTGACCTAGGCCTCAGGCTTGAGCACCAGTATTGTCAGTAAATCTGTCCAGTTGATTCTAATTTCAGTCATGGTTAACAACACTATTCTGAAAGGGTAAAAGAATAAAGAGAAAGTGAAAATGACATAAAAGGTCAAAAATTAATAAGCAGAATAAACAGTCATTTATTTATATTTGCCAGAAATTTCATACATACAAAATACATTTAATAAAACCCATTTGTGTGGGTTTCAGCAAGATTATGGATGATACTGTTGAAAGAGAATGTGACAAAATAATAGCTATGTCTGGGTAATTGCACAAAGTGCTTCTCTGCTTCTTTATATTTTTTGCCTCTCTCCAAAGTAGGTTTATAATTGCTAGTTTATAATCAGGAAAAATAAATTTAAAATACACAAAGATAACAATGTGCCTTCTAAGTAATTCTTACACATTTAAGCACGAGGAACTTACTTCTGCCCTGGAGCAGTTCCTTTACAGGTGATCCAGGTGGCAGGGATACATTACTAAACAGCACACAGAGATGCGAATCAAAGAGTGAAATAACCTTAACTTTTGTCTGAGTTTGGAACTACCAAGACTCCAAAGTTGGCATAGGCACAACTAGGAGCTCTTTCAACCGTTCCTAGAAGTGGACAGCATTGGACAACTGGCTTCACTTTGGACCGCCTAAGTTACTAGAAAACTGCCCATTCAAAGTTGATACCATGATTCCATTCTATTCCTATTTGTTTGACCCTTGAATCCACTGAAACATGTTCATTTAAATAAGCTGTCATTTGGGGAATGGAGGACAAAAGTTCAGGGTCAGTCTTTGGCTCTTATATTGATTCAGTCACCCAAGGACCTCAAGCACAACTGTATAGGAGTATAAATTAGAAACTTATATAAAATAAATTCAGAATCTTTCCACCTACCTCCCCAAGTCCCAAATCAGTATAATATCATTTTGTAAACTTGCCAAGTTTATCCTGTAGAGATGTTTTGGTTTAAAGGAAATGAGCCAACATTTTAAAATGGGTTATTTCCAGTGAGAATGCAGAAATTCATACTCACTGAACCCACTGGTTCTAATGGTAAAACTTAGCCAGGTAAAACAAGTAGTTAGGCACAGTCGAACTCGTTCCATATTACCTTTCAATCAGTTCAGTTCAATTCAATAACTTAGTTGTGCCTGACTCTTTGTGACCCCATGGACTGCAGCACGCCTGGCTTCCCTGTCCATCACCAACTCCCAAAGTGTACTCAAACTCATGTCCATCGAGTCGGTGATGCCATCCAACCATCTCATCCTCTGTCATCATCCCCTTCTCCTCCTGTCTTCAATCTTTCCCAGCATCAGGTTCTTTTCCAAGGAGTCAGTTCTTTGCATCAGGTGGCCAAAGTATTGGAGTTTCAGCTTCAGTATCAGTCCTTCCAATGAATATTCAGGACTAATTTCCTTTAGGATGGACTGGTTGGATCTCCTTGCAGTCCAAGGGACTCTCAAGAGTCTTCTCCAACACCACAGTTCAAAAGCATCAATTCTTCGGTGCTCACCTTTCTTTATAGTCCAACTCTCACATCCAGGCATGACTACTGGAAAAACCATAGCTTTGACTAGACGGACCTTTGTTGGCAAAGTAATATCTCTGCTTCTTAATATGCTGTCTAGGCTGGTCATAGCTTTTCTTCCAAGGAGCAAACTTCTTTTAATTTCATGGCTGCAGTCACCATCTTCAGTGATTTTGGAGCACAGGAAAAGAAAGTCTGTCACTGTTTCCATTGTTTCCCCATCTATTTGCCATAAAGTGATGGGACCAGATGTCAAGGTCTTCATTTTTTGAATGTTAAATGTTAAGCCAGCTTTTTTACTTTCCTCTTTCACTTGCATTGAAGTGAAGTGAAGTGCAGTGGCTCGGTCGTGTCCGACTCTTTGCGACCCCATGGACTATAGATTACCCGGCTCCTCCGTCCATGGGATTCCCAGGCAAGAATACTGGAGTGGATTGCCATTTCCTTCTCCAGGGAACTTCCTGACCTACGGATTGAACCCAGGTCTCCCGCATTGAAGGCAAACGCTTTACTGTCTGAGCCACAAGGGAAGCATTAGGGACACTTGCATTAAGGACATTTTATTGCCCAGTTGTTATAGGCCATATGAGTTTATAACATTTGATTATATCTTTAGGAGTGTGTATTCCTTGCTGATGAAAACGGTGTATTATCTACAGAAACAAACTAAAAGGACTAGGGTAATAACACGCTGGTAAAGATCCTAGGATAGATTATTAAGTCAATGGAATGATTGAAGTGAGACCTCAGAATCTTTGAGCTACAAAATGTGCTAGGGATTACATTAGGCTTACGAACTATTTTATTCCATTTGCTATTTGTAATTATATTATACATGGGTATTATTAGTTACACTTTGTAGATGAGTTTTAGAGGGAGAGAGTACTTTCTCTCCAAGAGTACTTTCTCTCCAAGTTAAGATGGCAACTCCTCATTCTTTATGTTATCAGCCACAGACTTGGCCAATGGAAAGAAAATGTGGACTCAGACAGAATGTCTTTCAACTCCCATATTCTGGGATTTCTCCCTGCTACAAGATTTTGGGGTGTTTTGTTCTCTACTGTATCAAATTTTATCTGAGTACTAAACAAGACTCTTGCATCCTTAAAGAGTTAGCACCCTATAATCTAGGGGCTAGGTAATCATAGGATAGCAAAGCCAGAAAGAATTTAGAAAACATCTGGTCCAGTCATTTCCAAAACTTTTACTTTTGGAATAGGAACACCTCAAACAAAGTTTTACCCAGAAGACCCACATATTTAACAGATAACTATAGGGCTTCCCTCGCTGTTGTGGAGTGGAGTCTAAATCACTAGCGTTCCTGTCCCTTCCTCAGTAGCTCCTATGAAGGAGGCTTCTGGTGTGCCCCTCAGAACCATGAAGGAGAAGGGAGCACTGAAAAAAAAAGTCCCAAATAAACCTTGTATTATCTGAAGAGGGGATCTAAAAAGTCTCAGATCATACAGAAATTCAGTGATCAGAGTGGAAAATGAAAGAGCTCAGGCCACAACTGAGACCCTGACTCAGTGTAAAAGACAAGGAAAACAGTAATAACCCCTGCTCTGCCAACCTTCCAGGGCTGTGGTGAGATATAAGATAGTGCAGTTTAATATGGAAAGTTTGAGAAAAGGAACATTCACCTTATTATTATCTTATTATTATTATTTTTTAATGTGAAAAGCTCTGCGTCTAGCTATGCACTGTTTGCATCACTTGGCAGTGTGCTCAGCAAAACTATTATTTCATCATCTCTGACTATTATATTTTGAATTTTCAGTTCATATGCGTGGTACTTCCCTTTTCTATAGCCAATAATAAAACAAAGTGAGCAGAACCTGTGATATACCAGCTACTTCTTTCAGAGGCCCCACAGTTCCTGCCACCTTTAAAACTGCATCTAAGTTTCTGAAAAACCTGGCCTGACCAATCTTACCCTTATCTTCTGCTTGCACTGCAGGCACTATGAGGAGCTGTTTGATGGGCCCAGTGGCAGCCTGGTTCTTCCCAGCAGAGAAGGGCCTGTCAGCCTCTCACTCCCCCTGGCTCCACTCCAGTGAGTCAGCCTCTCCACCACCCCCTCTACCTCCTGGCAGCTGGAACTGAAGGCTGGAAGTTGGTGGCCAACTGCGGCGCCTGGCTGTTCTGTCTGCCACTAATGACCGCCCCCGCTGAATCAGGGCTCTATCGCTGTACCTTCCCTTCAAAAAGTCCAAGTGAAAAGAAAGGAAAGGCCATTCTGACCTCTGACCTAAATTCCTGCCCAAGTGTACAATGCTGTTTTTGACTATTTTCCTGTGTTTAGTAGGCATTAGCAGACTGAGTGTAGAAGCAGGTAGGTGACCTTCTTCAGGCCTATTAAACTAACCCTTGAATTTGGAAAAGAACTGTGCTACTCTGACCTTGCTACTCTGGAAAAGTAAAGAGAAGGGTAAAGGTAGGCCTGGCTGCTGTTCACTACAATAAAATATAAAACATGACACTTCAGAAGTAAGGCATTTTTTAAACCTTTGGGATTTAACAACCCTACCTCTGGTGTTCAGTCACCTTTTCTATGGTATTCAAAGTTTGATTTGAAAAATCAGGTTCAGTCAAAGACTGTACTTGGCAGTGACTTTAATTGCCCCAGAGTTTTGCATCTGAAAATCCAGCAGGGAACACAGGCTCAGATAACACCTCATAGCTTCCTAAAGGTAGTGCTGTATTTCTCTCTTTTGATCATCATCACAAGCCAAGCTTGGCACCTATTATTATTTCAATTAGAGAAATGAAAAGATCGAGCTCAGAGAGGTGACAAGATTTTCCAAGGTTGCACAGCAAGGACCCACTTCTCCCCTGTCATCCTCTGGTGCTAACACTGCATCTCTTTCCATCTCTAAGGACTTCCACGTTTGTTTGTATGTTGCACAATTCTAAGGAGGCATCCCATCCTGAAGTTCAGAGTTCATTGTTCAGAGGGAATAGATTTATAAACATATCTTGGGAAAAGGGCACGTTTTCCTAATTCTTTTGAAGATGCTGCATCTGCTACTGTTGGTTCCAAATAATGTCCTTTGCCTCCTGTCTCTTAGCTCTCTCCTCTGTAGAATTCTGCAGGTTCATCCATTGATAACTGCTTTGACTGCAGCTTTGCAGGGAATTTTCCTTCATGAGGGTTCTGTGAGGCCCTCCTTGAGAATCAGCAGCTCAAACAAAAATAGTACACAGCAACAACAACAACAAAAATTAAATAAAATACAATAAAAATGAAAGCATGTTGCTTACGTTCTGAACTTCTTAAGGAAAAAAATGAAGGGGATGCTAGGATTGGGTACCCAGCAACCTGCCCCTGCCCATGGCCTGGTCTGCACCCCTGATTGGAGCTTGCCCAATGGTGGCATGACTTCTCTCCTTCCTACCTGTCCCAATCTCTTTCCCTTCTCCACCAGTTTGGTTCCCCACAATTTAAAAATCACTATTTTCTTAAAACTGTTTATATGAACACACTTGTTGGCATGGATATTAAGGCAAGTGCATAATGGCTGAACTGTTTAAAAAATAATTGAAAACAATTTAGATGATACAAACAAACATTAACCCTTCATGAGATATATGGTCTCCTTTCCAAGAACTGCAAAATGGGGTACAAAATAAGAAGCTCTTATAGGATGAGGAACAAGGAAGAGACAAATGAAATATCTGCTTGGCTGGGGTAACATAGTCAGCCTTTTAGGGGGTGAAAGGCCCAGAGTTAGCTTGGCATTTGGAGATTGGCTGATGGGGAAATACTGCATTTCTGTTCGGGTGGACCATTTATAGGGAAGGCAAAGTTATTAAAGTTCTGGTTTGCTGACTGGGCAGGAATGGCTCCAAATGAGGTCTAGGAAGTTATTTTAGCACAACTAGTATACATACCTCTTTCCAGAAAGACATGGCACTTGGGACAGATTACTCCCAGAGTTAAGTGCTTGAAGCAGGGTTGGGGGTAGGGTGGGGTGGATAAGGAAAAACACAGCCTGTTCTGGCCTTTCAGACTTTGTGAGGGGGTGATCACTGCCTTTGTGTTCCTTTCCTTTTGAGAGTGCCATCAACTACCAGATAATTCTTTTCTTTCCACTTTTCACTGTTACTCATATGAGTGATATTTCCTCTTGCTTTTCTTTCACACTAACTTTTCTCCAAACATTTTCTTAATTTGCCTCCATTCTTCTATTTTTTGAGTCCTACTTTTCACTCCTTTTTTTTCCCTTTTAGTTTGCCAAGATAATTTACTATTTCTTCTCCAGGAAAGTATACCTTCCTTTACCCAATCCTCCCGCTTCCATCTTGTGATTTATGGACATCTTCGTTCTTCACTTCTTTTTCCTTGGAAGTTATTTAAAAGGATTTTTTTTTTCTTTAAGAGTATGTTTGCTCTTTAAGGCTCCAGTTTTTGTTTTTGTCTCCAAAGTCTGTTCACAAATGCCAGGCAGTCTGATACAAATAAAACAAGTTACCAATTGTTTTCACAACAGTGAAAGAACAGACCATGGAAGCTGGTTAATGGAAGCTTCTGGGACAGAGGTCCTGCTGGAACTCTCCTCCTAATCTTTTCTGATAAACATGCCTTACAGGGAGATAAGAGAAATCAAAGGCTGCTTTCTGAGCCCTATAGTTTTGAAGTCGGCCAGTGTGGTTCCTGGTAGATGCCATTTTAACTCCCTTCCAGATAAAAAAGTCTGAGCCTCAAAATCAAATATTTCCTCGCTATTCCCGCAGGTTCCCTTGTCAAACCCCCTGACTGACTGAAAGCACCAAGCACATTGTGAAGCAAAATCTTTTAACCATAGGAGGATCAAGGAACTTTCCCTGGAGAACGGGTGTGGTTTTATGCAAATGAGCAGCTAACATAGTCAGTGTAGCTTGACTTTATTTTATGCATTAACTGGGTTCCCCAAAAGATTAATGAACATGAATATTTATGGGGTGAATCATATTTTGTCATAGTATGACACTGTAACTATGGAAGTCTAATACAAATGTTAAAGAAGATTAGAGGCCAAATTTAAATACCATAGTATGCAGTTTAAAAAAGGCTGCCTTGGATAATTTACAATGATATATATTTCCATCATGTCAAAGCCCATGAAAAAGCAATCATAGACCATGCAGATTATCTCTGGGCATTCATGAAAATATACATAGTAAAATAAATCATTCTGAGACTCCCTACTTCATCTTAGCTCCAAGAATTCATTCTAGCTCAAAGAAACAAAGACTACTTAAATAACTTAAATAATAACTCCTAGAAGTTCAACAGACTGTCAAATATACAATTAAATATTCTACTTTGCTTATTCATCAGTGCCTAGAACTCCAAGGCCATAACTAAGTAAAGCCAATCACCTAAAAGGCCCTAACAACAAAACAAATTTTCATAAAACATTCTAAGACAATCAGATAAATTACATTTTGGCAAAGAATTTTGAGAAATATTATTTCTAGTAAATCATGAGGAAGATAAGCAGCTTAAGTATAGCAGCAAAATCAAAGCAGAAAGTAAGCAGTTTAGTTAATCTTCTCTTCTAAATCATCACACTTTCCCCCCACCCCTCAAATGATCTCAGGACCACCAAATTTATTGTCAATAGCCCTAACTTTGAAGGAATTGTTATTTTTAAAATGCTTTGATTTCTTAATTTAAGATAGATGAAAATGGTGCTGGCTAGGGGACTTTTTAAATATTTTAGGAAGATCTGATATGATTATGAAATGATGAGAGTTCAAAAAAAACATGACAGAATGAAAAAAAAAAAAACACTAAAAGAAATTGAAGTAGAATTAGAACTTGATGCAAGTGTCCTTGAGGAAGACAAGACCTCGGAGAATGACTCTTTATGTCTGGTTGAATGCTTAGATGGATGATTTTTTGCAACAGTTGATAAGTTTATTTTCTCATTGAACCTTTAATCTTACAAGTTCTAGACTTACAGAAAAACTGTAAAGGAGGTACAGAATTCCCATGTCAGTTCAGCTCAGTCACTCAGTCGTGTCCCACTCTTTGCGACCCCATGAATCGCAGCACACCAGGCCTCCCGGTCCATCACCAACTCTCGGAGTTCACTGAGACTCACGTCCATCGAGTCAGTGATGCCATCCAGCCATCTCATCCTCTGTCGTCCCCTTCTCCTCCTGCCCCCAATCCCTTCCAGCATCAGAGTCTTTTGCAATGAGTCAACTCTTCGCATGAGGTGGCCAAAGTACTGGAGTTTCAGCTTTAGCATCATTCCTTCCAAAAAATCCCAGGGCTGATCTCCTCCAGAATGGACTGGTTGGATCTCCTTGCAGTCCAAGGGACTCTCAAGAGTCTTCTCCAACACCATAGTTCAAAACCATCAATTCTTCGGTGCTCAGCTTTCTTCACAGCCCAACTCTCACATCCATACATGACCACTGGAAAAACCATAGCCTTGACTAGACGGACCTTTGTTGGCAAAGTAATGTCTCTGCTGTTGAATATGTTATCTAGGTTGGTCATAACTTTCCTTCTAAGAAGTAAGCGTCTTTTAATTTCATGGCTGCAGTCACCATCTGCAGTGATTTTGGAGCCCCAAAAAATGTACCTACACTTAATTTCCTTTGTTGTTAATATCCTACATTGTGAGTGTGAATGTGAAGTCGCTCAGTCGTGTCCGACTCTTTGTGACCCCATGGACTGTAGCCTATCAGCCTCCTCAGTCCATGGAATTTTCCAGGCAAGAATATTGGAGTGAGTTGCCATTTCCTTCTCCACGGGATCTTCCCAACCCAGGGATCGAACCTGGGTATCCCACATTATGGCCAGATGCTTTACCATCTGAGCCACCAGGGAAGCTCTACGTTAGTATGGAATATTTATTTGTTAGAATGATTGAACAAACATCAATAATTTATGAGTAACTAAAATCCCAACTTTATTTAGACTTACTTAGTTTTTATCCTAATGTCTGTTTTCTGTTCCAGAATGCCATGTAAAATACAAGGCTATAATTAGTTGTCAAGTCTCCTTAGGCTCTTCTCATCTGTGGCAGTCTGTCCTTGTTTCTGATGATCTGGCAGTTTAGAGGTGTACAGGTTTCCCCAGCCATTCAAAAGCAGACATTCTATGAAACATTTTGTAAGTTGAAGTGGTGTAAACTGGAGAGGCAATTACCCAAGGGCAATTCCCTTACATCTTACTAACATGTGCACAAAATAAATCAAGATAAAGTAGAGAACAGACACAGTTCAAAGTGGGCCTGCCTGAGATTGAGATGCTGAGTGTAGTTCCTGAGGAAGGATCTTGGTGGTGCCATTCTTGCTGCTGGCTGCAGAGCAAACACTGCACACTGTTTTTGCTTTTTTGCCTTTCACTGTAAAAATGAAAATGCTCTTTCCTTTAGCAAAAACAGATACTAACGTAGGTCTTTCTTGAAAGCAAAGGGGTATCAAGCAAAGTGTCAAAAAGTGGAGCATACCTGCACTGTGATTAGGGTTTTTGTAGAATGACTCTCAATTGGGATTTGTGGGATGATTTTCTCCTGATTAGACTGGAGTTAGTTAGAATTTGTAAAGGATGACCACTAAAGACAAGTACCAGTTACGTCATATTCTCCAGAGTACATATTAACAGCATGTTTATTACTGCCATCAAGTAATCCACATGGATGAGATAGTTTGTCAGTTTTCTCCATATTAATGTTACCCTCCCCCAACTGCTCTGTAGTAAAGAATCTGCCTGCCAGTACAGGAGACCCAGATTCGATCCCTGGGTCTGGAGGATCCCCTGGAGAGGGAAACGACAACCCCCTCCAGTATTCTTGCCTGAAGAATCTCCATGGACAGAGGAACTTGGCGAGCTACAGTCCATGGGGTCACAAAGTGTCGGATACAACTGAGCCACTAAACAACATCCCCCAACTGCACACTGTAATTTTTGTGCAGCCAAGACTTACAATGTGGGAAGTTAAGCTCCATTCCATTAAAGGCAGTTTCCACATAAATTATTTGGACTACTCCTGCATGACAGATTTGTCTCTTCTCTGCCATTTATGTGTTTTTATTCAAATATTTCTTTATATCAATATAAACTCACAAATATTAATATTTCACTTTGGCTTATAATCTTATATTACTTTTATTGATTTTGCGGCTCAGACTGCTCCAGATTTGGCCATTGGAAGTGCTTTCAGTTGGTTCCTATGTCCTGCAGGCATATCAGTATCATTGTTATGTTTCATTTTGTTTTTAAGCACTTCCTTATTATCTGGCAGTGAGTGTAAGATACTCCAGATTCATCTGGCATATTTCCTTCCTCAACACTAGAATCCGTCATTGCTCCAAGGAGCCCTTTCATTGGATCATGGTATTAGAAGTCACAGGGCACTAAGTGTGCTCATTGCTACTGGAAAGGGTAATATCTTTTAGGTATTGACATAGCAGAGTTGTATGTATGTACTCTAACCTTACATATGTATATCTGCATAGATTTCTATGTTTACACATATGCACCTATGTTAAATTAAACATGAGTTTACACTGATGTTTTGACTCTGGCTGATTATGACATGGGTCATTCTAGCTTCTTCTCACTGTTTATATCCTCTACTCCAGTAGTGAAAAATCTGACTTTCAGTAACTACCATGCATTCACATAATTGTTCATTTTCAGTGTCTGGATTGGTAACCCATGCCCCATTAGAAACAACTTTATCAATTAGAATTTGGCTTATGTTCAGTTTCTTTTGCCTTTAGCCTTACAGACTCGTCTCATTTTCAAAGTTACTTAGGTCATCACTTCCTCCACCCTTCATACTTTTCATACATTTTTAATACAGTTAGTTTGTTTTGTCACATGCTGCATTATATCATGGGTTCACCTAACCTCCTAAATAATTTTTATATTTGTGTATTTTAAGGAACATGGTGCATAAATTTCTATGGTTTGGGATAAATGCATAGTGTAATGTGTCAACCATTACAGTATCATTAGAAGAAACTTCCCTAAATCTCTTCCTTAAGACTTCCCTGCTCAATCCTCCTCACTCCTCCCAACCCCCAGGCAATCACTGAACTTTCTACAATCTCTATAGTTTTGCTTTTTCTAAATGAAATATAATTTTAATTATGCAGTTTGTAGTCTTTTTACACTGTTTTCTTACACTTCAGTTCAGTTCAGTCACTCAGTCGTGTCCAACTCTTTGCGACCCCATGAACCGCAGCATGCCAGACCTCCCTGTCCATCACCATCTGCCGAAGTCTACCCTTAGTTATATGCATTTCCATTCTTTTGTGTTTTTTCTGGCTTTTTAACTCATTTCTTTTCATTGTTAATGAGAAATTCATTGCAATTTTTTCCTTGTTTCTCTCTAGGCAAGCTGTTTCCCATTTATCCTAGCTCCTTTTAAGATTTTCTCTTTTGTTTTCTTTGATTTGAATACATATGATAATATTTAGATGTTGCTTTTTTTTCACATCTATGTTGCTTACTACTCTCTGAGCATCCTGGAACATTAGTTTGGTATCTGTTTGGAAAGTTCTCATCCATTATTATTGCAAATATTTTTTGTTCCATTCTTCTTTTTTTTCTGTTATTCAAATTATACACATTATACCTTTTGAAACCACGTTATGGTTCATGAATGCTCTGGGTTTTGCTTGTTTTTCATTCCTTTTTTCTTTGTATTTCATTTTGGGAATTTGTACTGACATATCCTCAAGCTCATTGATATTTTTCCTCAGCTATTTCAAATCTATTGATGAGCACATTAAAGGCATTCTTCATTTTTGTTAGTATTTTTTATTCCTAGCATTTCCTTTTGGCTCTTTGTTAAGGTTTCCAAATCTCTGCTTACATTGCCCATCCTTTCCTGTATGTCATCTACTATTTTCATTAGAGCCTTATATTAATCATAGTGAACTTACATTCCCTGTCTGATAATCCCAACCTCTCTCTCATATCTGAATCTATTTTTAAGGATTGCTTTGTGGCTTCAGACTGCTTTTTCTGCCTTTCAGCATCTTGGGCTTCCCTTGTGGCTCAGCTGGTAAAGAATCTGCCTGCAAAGCGGGAAACCTGGGTTCAATCCCTGGGTTGGGAAGATCCCCTGGAGAAGGGAAAGGCTACCCACTCCAGTATTCTGGCCTGAAGAATTCTATGAACTATACAGTCCATGGGGTCGCAAAGAGTCGGACACGACTGAACGACTTTCACTTCACTCAGCATATCTTGCAGTATGTTTCAGAAATTGAGTCATGTGATGTTTGACCATATAGGGTTAGAGTTTATGTTAATCTGTTTAAGAGTTGGGCTGTATTTAATATTTGGTGAAACTGTTAAGTGTCAGAGATTTCAAATTCATCTATTGTCCTTGTTTTTGTGTCTCTCTTTACTGGGCTTCCCTTTTTACTCCTCAGAAGGAATCTGTATCTTGAATCTCTTTCAGCTGTAATCCAGTGATGTTATACTGGAGCCCTCCTTGGTTGTGGTTAGGTGCGAAAAGGGGGACTTGTTGTATAATTTTAGGTTTCCATACAGTGGACCTGTTCTTAGGGCTATTATAATCACAGGTGTAAATCCAACAGAACAGGTTTTCTTCCTTTAGATGAGACAAGAAGATCAGAGCGGCCTGGACTAGAAAGAATGTCCTTACCCCAGGTGGGTTAAGGTTCTGGTAAAATCTTTGCTCCTGGAGGCTAAGAACTTTTTATGAACAATGCTCTGACTTATTCCACAATGATTATTCTCATCTTTTGCTTGCTAGAGAAATTCACCTTAAGAATCTTATGGGGTTCCTGGATACAGAGCCCATAAATATGTGTCCCTCACTAAGACAGTCCCTAGGAAATTATCATTCTCATATTAGTCCAGACTCAACCTCCAGCAATTTGTCAAAATTAGTGTTTAGGTGTTCTTACCAACTAATGGTTCCAGTAGCTTGTACTTCATGTAAGTAAATCTTAGCTATTACCCTCTGGGTTGTCTGTCTTCTCCAGATTTAAGGATAAAAGTTGGCCCTATGGCCTCAATTTTCTATTGGGCATTAGAAAAATCATTGGTTTTCAAGATTGTTTTCAGCGTTTTCTTATTGTAATGATGGAGATGTTGACTTCTAATTTCTTTACAAGTCAGAGCTGAAACTGAAAGTCAATAAATTCAATTTTAATGTATTAATATTAAAAGTGAGGCTCCTGAAGTATATCTAAATGAACTTTTTCTTAGGAAAAAAAAGTTCTTTTCTTTGTAATTTGAATTTTTTCAACTCCTCCCTGGAATTATGGAGTCCTTGAAACAACAGTAGATGATATGATCTTCCATATGTATATTGGAGGAGAAAACATCGTCAGTGTTTTAAAGGATTAAGTCACTCTACTTATTCTGTTTTAACTATGCATGAGGTTAGTGTGGTTGGTCATGAGCAGTAAGTTTATGAATTTATATCAAATAAATCACAGCAGTGAGCCCTTTTGCTTACCTACCTCAATTTCTAATGCCTTAGAAAAGGACCCACCAGCATGAGACCGTAATAAATGTTGGCCTGATCAATAGATATATGAGATGCTCCTAAGAAGTAGAGTTGACATTAATGGCTTCCTAGAAGCATCAGTTGTCCTCCACCTTCAGATAAATTAACTTGTGCTACTATATATACACACTGCATTATGTCAAACTCCTTTCAGATAGATACCCTCAATGTAGTTTCTCAAACAACTGTCCCCATTCTTCTCCTTCACTGACTGCTCAATCTCCACCTTAAAATCTGTAAAGAATGACCTCTTTTAAGGATAAAATAGGGGTGTATGTGTGTATACACACACACACACTCTACTTGATCTGGCTACCAAGGTTCCATTTTAATTTTATAAGCTTTTTCAAATGACTAACTGCCATCAGTTCATTCTGTGTTTTAATACCACTATCTCTCCTTAATCATTGTGAGATATTGTCTTAGTTCAGGCTGCTATACAAAAATATAGACTGGGAGGCTTAAACAACAAATATTTCTGTTTCAGTTCCCAGGGCTAGAAGTTCAAGATCAGGATGTCAGAATGACCAGGTTCCTGGTGAAGGTCCTCTTCCTGCTTTCTTATTGTTTCCTCACATGACAGAGTGAGGGAGCACTGTTCTTTTTTCTTCGTTTAAGGACACTAATTGGCCTTGGAATACAGAATGAAGCAGGGCAAAGGCTAAGAGAGTTTTGCTAAGAGAGAGCACTGATCATAGCAAACACCCTCTTCCAACAACACAAGAGAAGATTCTACACATGGACATCACCAGATGGTCACCACCAAAATCAGATTGATTATATTCTTTGCAGCCCAAGATGGAGAAGCTCTATACAGTCAGCAAAAACAAGACAGGGAGCTGACTGTAGCTCAGACCATGAACTCCTTATTGCCAAATTCAGACTTAAATTGAAGAAAATAGGGAAAACCACTAGACCATTCAGATATGACCTAAATGAAATCCCTTATGATTATACAGTGGAAGTGAGAAATAGATTTAAGGAACTAGATATGATAGATAGAGTGCCTGATGAACTATGGATGGAGGTTCATGACATTGTACAGGAGACAGGGATCAAGACCATCCCCATGGAAAAGAAATGCAAAAAAGCAAAATGGCTGTCTGGGGAGGCCTTACAAATAGCTGTGAAAAGAAGAGAAGTGAAAAGCAAAGGAGAAAAGGAAAGATATAAGCATCTGAATGCAGAGTTCCAAAGAATAGCAAGGAGAGATAAGAAAGCCTTCCTCAGTGATCAATGCAAAGAAATAGAGGAAAACAACAGAATGGGAAAGACTAGAGATCTCTTCAAGAAAATTAGAGATCCCAAGGGAACATTTCATGCAAAGATGGGCTCAATAAAAGACAGAAATGGTATGTACCTAACAGAAGCAGAAGATAATAAGAAGAAGTGGCAAGAATACACAGAAGATCTTCATGACCAAGAAAGATTTTCATGACCAAGATAATCACGATGGTGTGATTACTGACCTACAGCCAGACATCCTGGAATGTGAAGTCAAGTGGGCCTTAGAAAGCATCACTACAAACAAAGCTAGTGGAGGTGATGGAATTCCAGTTGAGCTATTTCAAATCTTGGAAGATGATGCTGTGAAAGTGCTGCACTCAATATGCCAGCAAATTTGGAAACCTCAGAAGTGGCCACAGGACTGGAAAAGGTCAGTTTTCATTCCAGTCCCAAAGAAAGGCAATGCCAAAGAATGCTTAAACTACCACACAATTGCACTCATCTCACACGCTAGTAAAGTAATGCCCAAAATTCTCCAAGCCAGGCTTCAGCAATACGTGAACCGTGAACTTCCAGATGTTCAAGCTGATTTTAGAAAAGGCAGAGGAACCAGAGATCAAATTGCCAACATCTGCTGGATTATCGAAAAAGCAAGAGAGTTCCAGAGAAACATCTACTTCTGCTTTATTGACTATGTCAAAGCCTTTGACTGTGTGGATCACAATAAAATGTGGAAAATTCTGAAAGAGATGGAATACCAGACCACCTGACCTGCCTCTTGAGAAACCTGTATGCAGGTCAGGAAGCAACAGTTAGAACTTGACATGGAACAACAGACTGGTTCCAAATAGGAAAAGGAGTACGCCAAGGCTGTATATTGTCACCCCGCTTATTTAACTTCTATGCAGAGTATATCATGAGAAATGCTGGACTGGAAGAAACACAAACTGGAATCAAGATTGCCAGGAGAAATATCAATAACCTCAGATATAAAGATGACACCACCCTTATGGCAGAAAGTGAAGAGGAACTAAAAAGCCTCTTGATGATGACATCTGGTCCCATCACTTCTTGGCAAATAAACGGGGAAACAGTGGAAACAGTGTCAGACTATTTTGGGGGGGCTCCAAAAATCACTGCAGATGGTGATTGCAGCCATGAAATTAAAAGATGCTTACTCCTTGGAAGGAAAGTTATGACCAATCTAGACAGCATATTGAAAAGCAGAGACATTACTTTGCCAACAAAGATCCATCTAGTCAAGGCTATGGTTTTTCCAGTAGTCATGTATGGATGTGAGAGTTGGACTGTGAAGAAAGCTGAGCACTGAAGAATTGATGCTTTTGAACTGTGGTGTTGGAGAAGACTCTTGAGAGTCCCTTGGACTGCAAGGAGATCCAATCAATCCATCCTAAAGGAGACCAGTCCTCAATATTAATTGGAATTCTGATGTTGAAGCTGAAACTCCAATACTTTGGCCACCTGATGCAAAGAACTGACTCATTGGAAAAGACTGTGATGCTGGGAGGGATTGGGGGCAGGAGGAAAAGGGGACGACAAAGGATGAGATGGCTGGATGGCATCACCAACTCGATGGATGCGAGTCTGAGTGAACTCTGGGAGTTGATGATGGACAGAGAGGCCTGGCGTGCTGTGATTCATGGGGTCGCAAAGAGTCGGACACAACTAAGCGACTGAACTGAACTGAACTGAATCCTATCCTAGGAGCTCCACCTTCATGAACTTCTCTAAACCCTCTTACCTCTGATAGGCCCCACCTGCTAAAATCGTGTTATTGGGTGTTAGGGTTTCAACATACAAATTTTAGGGGGTGACCAAAATATGCAGTCCATAACAGATATGCTCAGCCATACTCACCCTACTGCATTAAGGATCTAAATAAATAGAGACTGTATCATATACATAGATCGGAACACTTCATATTGTTAAGATGGTAATTCTCCCCAAATTTCTCTATAGATTAATTGTAAATTCAATCAAATTCTCAGGATTTCTTTTTTTTTAGAAATTCACAAGTTGACTATCTCAGAAAATATTGTCAAGAGTCAACATTTTAACACCTTCAGAGAACATTTCCCCCACCCCTTGTCCTTGTTAAACAAGTGTTATTTAGCAACACTGAGTTTAACCATGTGCTCAAAATGCAAGTCCTTTGAAAAAAGGGTAAAGAAGGTTAAATGCTTATTTCCAAGAACCAAAGAACAAGGACCCAGGAAAATTTAGGCTGTGACTAAATTGTGACCAAACACTGTCAGAGGCATGTGACTCTACATGGATAAAAGTCCATTCCTCGCAGCAATGTCTGAGAGAATTTGTGAACACTGTAAAGTTCTTTTATCTTATTTAGCTGTATCAAATGAGAGCCTGCATATATTTATCACCACATAAGTTTATCTGCATACAAACATCAATGTATCTCAGAAAAACAACTCATGACAAAAATTCTTGTCATTGTTATTTTATTCAACTTTTCCATGTCATTGATCATGCATTTACAACTCCAACACTAAAAAACTAAATTTCAGAATATAACTGATGATGGCTGACTGTTGTTCAGCAGTGAATAGATACAAAGAATAAAACACATATCTGTGACTGCTGATTTAGTGTTTGTTTTTCCCAATGGGATTAGAAGATTTTGACATCCATTGACCAAGACATACTTAAAGGTCTCCTAAGATGGACTAAATTTTAGGCAGGATTCTTTCTGACCAAAGGCGCCCCTAACCTACCTTTTCTTAGACCGTTTACTTAAGAAAACTTACCATTGTAATTTCTTCCTCTGACTCTGAGGTGTAAATCTTCTTCCTCTGGTCTCTTCTCTTTTAGATTCAAGAAAGATAGGATTTTAGTCTCCCAGTCTCCCTGGGGAAGATAGAAACCTAACTTCAGTAAGCATCAATTAGCAAAAGCAGATGGTCTAAGCACAGTGACCAATCTTTCCAGCAAGTCCTCCAGTACTTTTCCATTAAAGTGCGTGTGTGCTCAGTTGTGTCCAACTCTGCTATCCCATGGACTATACAGCCTGCCAGCCTCCTTTTCCATGGAATTTTCCAGGCAAGAATTCTGGAGTGGTTTGCCATTTCCTGCTCCAGGGAATCTTCTTGACCCAGGAATCAAATCTGCATCTTCTTGTCTCCTGCATTGGGAGACAGAGTATTTACCACCACACCACCTGGGAAGCCATTGATACACCCTTGCATTTAAAAATTCTCTTTAGTTTCAGTGAAATTAAATTCACTCTCTCCCCCACTGCTATAACCTTGACCCCTACTGCAATAGTCTTGATGAAGTTTCCTTGCCAACAAGTAATCTAATGCAATTTTTCTTTATCAACACAAACTAGTTATGTGCTATAATAATGTGCAACCACACAATGAATTTCAGCTTGCAAAGTGATTTTGATCTAATGTATTATTGTAGCACTGTAAGACTGAATTAATATCCCTGTGTTTAAGAAAATGAACTTAATATCCATAGAAATTAATTCTTGGCTAATGTTGCAATTATTAAGTAAGAGTTAATAATTGAACCAAAACTTGAACCCAGAGCACTTATGTCCACATCAAGGTCTCTTCCACCTGCATCTCACCAGCAGTTTTTCTCTAACATCTCAGCAATGTTATGTTCTTCAAAAATATTCAGATATTTAACTATGTTTAGTAGTTATCAGTCCTTCCTGAGTGGGGATGAGAGGAATCTATTTTAAAATCTTCTGAGAGCACACTCATTTGGTGATCTAATATCATGGCTGACTACACAAGTAGAAGACATTGTATTTTTCCCATAACAATGTTAAAACAAAGCTTTACAGCCATGACTACTAATGAGATCATACTTATTTTGTTATATTGCTATTAGTACATGTATTCCGTTATATTACATTGTACACACCATCTTGTAGACTCATGGAGACAGACGTTAGCTGGAAAAAGCCATTTGCCATTTATTCAGCCATAAGTAGACTTAAGATTTAATTATGTGTGCTTTCACTAAAAATGTTTAAACACTATTTTCTTCCTCATGCAATGCCTTCTTCACTATTATTTGAATAATGGAAAGCATAAGAGTTTTTTTAAAATGTAATTTGCCTTTTTCTATCTCTTCCTCCCCTCCCTACTGAATCCTCAAAGTAAAATTAGTTAAAACATGATTTTCCTGGGAATCTCTAATCTTGATAATAAATGACTGTGGAACTGCTGAAGCGTGGTATGCGAGTCTTTATCAGGCTGCATAAGCAGTACCAGAATGGTTTGAATAATTATGAGATTATCTGTCAGTTTATGAAGAGAACTAGGAGACAGACAGAAAAAAACAGGCTACATGATCGGCATCTATAATTAAGTGAGGCAACTGTCACGTCTTTCTCCCTGGCCCGAGTGCTGGAATTTTAAACATCAGAAAAATGGAAAAGAAAACCAAAATCTTCATTTCAGTCATTTGAACAGAATCCATGCAGAGGAAATTACCCAAAATTAACTATTAAGGAAAATACAAATATGTACACATATGCTGTGCTGTGCTCAGTCTCTCACTCATGTCTGAGTCTTACAACCCCACGGACGGTAGCCCGCCAGGCTCCTCTGTCCATGGAATTCTCCAGGCAAGAATACTGGAGTGGGTTGCCATGCCCTCCTCATATATACATATATAGGTACACAAAAATATTAAGCTGACCTCGGTGTTATCTTAAGATTGAATCCTAATAAACTATTCTGATTACTTGAAAGTAACTGTATATGTCAGATCTAGGTGATCTATTTTTCTGATATAAATACTTGTGCTTCTGATTTTGAACTTATATTGCATAGCCTTTTGCATCAGAAGCAACTATAAGATTTCCCAGTGTCATGGGGTCAACATCCAAAGCAATGGTGATTGTCCTGTAAATGTGAAAATTAATATAGAGAAATGTATTTATACATATAAAGTTGTTTATAGCACATTAAACTCATGCTTTTTGGTATCTAGTTATAATAACTGGAAATCCCAAATTATTTCAGAGATCACTGGGAAAGCCTAAACAAAAATAAAAACAAATAACATTAAACTTGGAAAGTGACAACATGGAATACTTCAGAAGACAGGATGCTTTGGCAGATTCAAATGGATAATAATTTCTTGAGGGCATGACTCTTGCCTTATTTATCTCTTTGTTTCCCCAAATTGCTTAGTGTGAAACCTCATACAAACTAAATGACCAGTAAGTGCTGAGTTTACAGTGCCAAACCTTTACCGACAGGAACTTTTCATCTAAATATGAGTTGCTTCAGTGTTGGAAAAGTCTAATACTACAGGCATTTGGTTGTTAAAGAATAAAAGCCCATGTTGACTTCATATAAAAATGATTGTCCACTTTGTTGAATTCCTTCAAACACCTTCAACAGATTGCCTTCCTTATACTGAAATCCTCACAGCAGCAGAGCCTCCATGGTACATGAAGTATTTAGTAGGTCTAGCACTTTACCTACAGTGATTACAAAAGATATTTGATGCTTTTCTTCAGTCCTCAAATGACATAAGCAACCCAAACTTCTGAGCAATATTATCAAGAGAAGTATTTCCCCAACGGTTCAGGGTAAAAATCTGCATTTAATGCAGGAGAAACAGGAGATATAGGTTCGATCCCTGGGTCACAAAGATCCCCTGGAGAAGGAAATAGCAACCCACTTTACTATTCTTGCTAGGAAAATTCCATGGACAGAGGAGCCTGACAGGCTACAGCCTAGAGGGTCGCAAAGAGTTGGACACGACTGAGTGACTAGGCACACAGCACCAAGAGAATAACACAGTGAGAGCTAATTATACCAGCTGTGTTCTGAGTCCTCCCCCTGATGAAAAATTCTTCTATGCATCTCTTGCAAAAACTTCTTGTTGCTCCACCTCAATTAAAATCCTCAGGAGCAAAGAACCTGTGAACCTTGAGGTACCTTTCTAATGTGGGGGTTCTAGGAACTCTAGAGTTCATAAATCCCACAGTAAACTCCTTTACAGTAGGGAGAAAATGCAATTTTATCTCACCAGCAGAATACCACATGTGCTCAGAACAAAAGAAAGAAAGCTCGACTATTATTTTCAAGACCTTTAGGATAAACCTCATATTCTCAGATGCTTTTCATAAGCATACCATGAGAATCATCATTAGTGGACTTCCTGGCACTTCTTTCCTGCCTAGAGAACTAAAACTTAAGGAAAAGATGGAAAAGGAATCAACATCCAGGCTGAGTTAGGTGAGTTGGAGAAACATTTGTCTCATTTTTACTTATAAAGGTCTCGCCTTCATGAACGTGATATTAAAAATATTGGGGAAAATTGCATTTTAACGAGGTAGACATATTCTTATTTTAGTTGGTGAGTGAATCGACAGATGTAGATGTTCGTTGCCTACAGCTTTAAGGTACTATTTTGAAGAAATAGTGGGAAAAGCCTTAGTTCAATGATGTCCTAGATGATTACTGACACTCACGCAAGCCAGCTGTGCTAAAGCACCTTTTCCTCTGCTGGGACAATTTATTCCCTCCATGCTACCACCTCCTGCAGTTCAAGAGAACGTATATTTTAATTCCAAGGATGAAACAGAGGAAAAAGATCTGGAGATATACATAAACTTTCAACTGATCACTTCTTCGGGGATAATAAAAAAATCTATTACTTAGAAAATGACTCTTATTAACATATTCACATTTGAATCATAATAAGAAAGTAAATAATGCAGGGGAAAGTGTTACTTTGTGAACTCTGTTCAACGTTTGGCTTAAAAGAAAGAGTGAATTTGGAAAATAAAGAATATATACCAGTACTAACTAAATAGCAGAAGATCGTGGCAAAACATTTGTGATGCCATCTCATATTTATTTATATGTCAACTTTAGAGTTTTATCTACTTACATCTGTGTAACATTGTCAGGACAGATAATTTAAGGTTTTACTTACTCATAATGGAATTTACAAGGCATAAAGATAGAAGTATTCTTTCCCAATCAGAAATATTCTACTTGTGGTGATCTGAGTAACTCTTCTTGCACTAATGACTGATTCTTATTTTTGCTTCTTTAGCTTATACAACATAATTTAAGGGTATGCATACTAAAAACAAATCATTCTATCTGGCACTCTAGGTGCATTGGCAGTGAACCTGGCATGTTCCTGCCAGACATGATATGAAAGAATTTTCATTGTGGTGAAGGATGATATGTCATATTTAGATGGTAAGAGCTACAGCTATGTGCACTTAATGAATCAAATATGAAGGAAGACTCATAGAGCAGGCTGGGAGATATCATCAATAGTTTATAGAGAAAAGAATAAACATTAAGCAGAAATGGGTTAAAATCTCATTGTGTGTATTCTGAGTCACTCAGTCATTTTTGACTCTTTGCAACCCGATGGACTGCAGCCCACCAGACTCCTCTGTCCATGGATTTTTACTTCAGGGGATCTTCCTGACCCATGGATTGAATCCCCGTCTCCTGCTTTGCAGTCGGATTCTTTACCCGTGAGTCACCTGAGAAGCATTTGCACTCTCATTACCCTGTGCTTTTATGCAGATAACACTGTCTATACATGAAATGGATATTTGGCTTGGAAAAAAGTAGATGTCAGACAATGTAACTACATAAGATTTTGGTATTTAGCATATACAGCATCCTGCTTTCAGAGGCAGACGAGAGTAGTGGATCAGGACATGCACTTTAGAGCACAATTGCTAAGGAAACATGGTTGGTCTCTGCTAGGGTGTGTGAGTCTGGGCCTGTTAGTTTACCATCCTAAGTTTGCTTCAGCATCTGCAAAGGTTCAGAGGATGACTGCTATTCATATAAAGCTTTTAGTTCCTAGCCTGTGAAAAACGCACATGAATGTGAGTTCTTATTATTTAAAAAGGATCAAGATGATAACATTAAAATACTTCCCAGAAAAAAAATAAATATTGTATATTAACATATATATATGGAATCTAGGAAGATGGTACTGATGAACATATTTACAGGGCAACAATGGAGATGCAGGCATAAAAAAACAGATTTATGGACACGGTGGGTGGGGAGGAAGGAGAGGGTGAGGTGAATGAAGAGAGTAACATGGAGGCATATACACTACCACGTGTAAAATAGCAAGGAGAGATAAGAAAGACTTTCTCAGTGATCAGTGCAAAGAAATAGAGGAAAACAATAAAATTGGAAAGACTAGAGATCTCTTCAAGAAAATTAGAGATACCAAGGGAATTTTCATGCAAAGATGGGTTCAATAAGGACAGAAATGGTGTGGAACTGAGAGAAGCAGAAGACATTAAGAGGTGGCAAGAATACACAGAAGAACTGTACAAAAAAGATCTTCTCATCCCAGTTAAATACAATGGTGTGATCACTCACCTAGAGCAAGACATCCTGGAATGTGAAGTCAAGTGGGCCTTAGGTAGCATCACTATGAACAAAGCTAGTGGAGGTGATGGAACTCCAGTAGAGCTATTTCAAATCCTGAAAGATGATGCTGTGAAAATGCCGCACTCAATATGCCAACAAATTTGGAAAACTCAGGACTGGAAAAGGTCAGTTTTCATTCCTATCCCAAAGAAAGGCAATGCCAAACAATGCTTAAACTACCACACAATTGCACTCATCTCACATGCTAGTAAAGTAATGCTCAAAATTCTCCAAGCCAGGCTTTAGCAATATGTGAACTGTGAACTTCCAGATGTTCAGGCTGGTTTTAGAAAAGGCAGAGGAACCAGAGATAAAATTGCCAACATCCACTGGATCATCAAAAAAGCAAGAGAGTTCCAGAAAAACACCTATTTCTGCTTTATTGACTATGCCAAAGCCTTTGACTATGTGGATCACAATAAACTGTGGAAAATTCTTCAAAAGATGGGCATACCAGACCACCTGATCTGCCTCTTGAGAAACCTGTATGCAGGTCAGGAAGCAACAGTTAGAACTGGACATGGAACAACAGACTGGTTCCAAATGGGAAAAGGAGTACACCAAGGCTGTATATTGTCACCCTGCTTATTTAACTTCTATGCAGAGTACATCATGAGAAATGCTGGGCTGGAAGAAGCACAAGCTGGAATCAAGATTGCCAGGAGAAATATCAATAACCTCAGATATCAAGATGACACCACCCTTATGGCAGAAAGTGAAGAGGAACTCAAAAGCCTCTTGAAAGTGAAAGAGGAGAGTGAAAAAGCTGGCTTAAAGCTCAGCATTCAGAAAACGAAGATCATGGAATCCGGTCCCATCACTTCATGGCAAATAGATGGGGAAACAGTGGAAACAGTGGGATATTTTATTTTTCTGGGCTCCAAAATCACTGCAGATGGTGATTGCAGCCGTGAAATTAAAAGATGCTTACTCCTTGGAAGGAAAGTTATAACCAACCTAGACAGCATATTAAAAAGCAGAGACATTATTTTGTCAACCAAGGTCCATCTAGTCAAGGTTATGGTTTTTCCAGTAGTCATGTATGCATGTGAGAGTTGAACTATAAATAAAGCTGAGTGCCGAATAATCGATGGTTTTGAACTTTGGTGTTGGAGAAGACTCTTGAGAGTCCCTTGGACTGCAAGGGGATTAAACCAGTCCATCCTAAAGGGGATTAGTCCTGAGTGTTCATTGGAAGGACTGATGTTGAAGCTGAAACTCCAATACTTTGGCCACCTGATGCGAAGAGCTGACTCATTTGAAAAGACCCTGATGCTGGGAAAGATTGAGGGCAGGAGGAGAAGGGGACAACAGTGAATGAGATGGCTGGATGGCATCAACAGCTTAATGGACATGAGTTTGGGTGAACTCTGGGAGTTGGTGATGGACACTGAAGCCTGTTGTGCTGCGATTCATTGGTTCGCAAAGAGTCGGACATGACTGAGCGACTGAACTGAACTGAGCTGAACTGAATGGAAATTTGTGTATGACTCAGGGAACCCAAACTGGGGTTCTGTAACAACCTAGAGGGTTGAAAGAAGAGCGAGGTAGGAGGGAGTTAAAAGAGGGCGAGGATACATGTATACCTATGGCTGACTCATGTTGATGTACGGCAGAGGCCAACACAATATTGGGAAGCAGTTTTCCTTCAATTAAAACAAATAATAATAAAGCCTAAAAAATACTTTCCAGAAAATAATTCTAAAAATTAAGTCTTATCATTAAAGTTTTGGTAATACACAAACCACTTCCTTTGTCATTACTCTGACTGATTTCTCCTAAGAAATCACGATGATTATTCTCTAATTACCTTTCAGTTGAGTTACCAAGAGGAAAGAGTAGGAGGTAAGCTTCAGGTACACAAAGCTTTATGACCTACATTTCTACTGTTAGGAGTTGCCCACAATTCTTTATAAATACAGAGATTCGTGTGATTATAGAGCTGTACGCTATCAATATAATTATTGGTTTTCCTGTTTCTCTCACTTACTGTCCAATGTTCTTAATGAGGTGGGGAAAATCAGATTTTCATTGCTGTAAGTGACCTGGATTGTATGATTTTTTTTTTTTTCCTCTTTAGAAATAGTGGTAATAAAACAGGGGCACATCCTACCTCTCTTCGTAGGACTGTGGAGATAAATAAAATAATTGAAGTAAGCAGCCCATTTGTTTTCAGCTTTAGTTTTCATTATTTTGAAAGAGCTGTACTTAGTTTTGTCAGTACTCTGTTCACTTTCCACCATTCCCACTGGGAATGGTGCCAAAAACAACCGGACTCCAAAGTATGTCCACTTGAACCTTTCAAGTCTTGAACCTGCAAGACTCCTCATGTCTGTTCCTTTTTATGGAATGCCTTACAGCCACCTTTGGAAATCTAAGCTCAAATCAGGGTAGGCTTAATCTCTTCTCCAGAAGATCTTTCCAAACCAGGGACTGAATCCAGGTCTCCCACATTGCAGATTCTTCACTATCTGAGCCACCAGGGAAGCCCACACTAACTGAATGATTTCAAATTTGATGTTTGATTGTCTATTTGTAACTAATTCAAATGTAAAATTTGACCTATAGTTTTCTTTTTTAATGGCATCTTTGTCAGGTTTTGGTATTAGGGTGACGGTGGCCTCATAGAATGAGTTTGGAAGTTTACCTTCCTCTGCAATTTTCTGGAAGAGTTTGAGTAGGATAGGTGTTAGCTCTTCTCTAAATTTTTGGTAGAATTCAGCTGTGAAGCCGTCTGGACCTGAGCTTTTGTTTGCTGGAAGATTTCTGATAACAGTTTCAATTTCCGTGCTTGTGATGGGTCTGTTAAGATTTTCTATTTCTTCCTGGTTCAGTTTTGGAAAGTTCTCCTTTTCTAAGAATTTGTCCATTTCTTCCACGTTGTCCATATTATTGGCATATAATTGTTGATAGTAGTCTCTTAGGATCCTTTGTATTTCTGTATTGTCTGTCGTGATCTCTCCATTTTCATTTCTAATTTTATTGATTTGATTTTTCTCCCTTTGTTTCTTGATGAGTCTGGCTAATGGTTTGTCAATTTTATTTATCCTTTCAAAGAACCAGCTTTTGGCTTTGTTGATTTTTGCTATGGTCTCTTTTGTTTCTTTTGCATTTATTTCTGCCCTAATTTTTAAGATTTCTTTCCTTCTACTAACCCTGGGGTTCTTCATTTCTTCCTTTTCTAGTTGCTTTAGGTGTAGAGTTAGGTTATTTATTTGACTTATTTCTTGTTTCTTGAGGTATGCCTGTATTGCTGTGAATTTTCCCCTTAGCACTGCTTTTACAGTGTCCCACAGGTTTTGGGTTGTTGTTGTGTGTGTGTGTGTGTGTGTTTAAATGCTGTTAACTTTATTTTTTATTTTTTTTTATTTTTTAACTTTACAATATTGTATTGGTTTTGCCATATATCAACATGAATATCAACATGAACATGTTCCCCATCCTGAACCCTCCTCCTCCTTCCTCCCCGTACCATCCCTCTGGGTCATCCCAGTGCACCAGCCCCAAGCATCCAGCATCGTGCATCAAACCTGGACTGGAAACTTGTTTCATATATGATATGATACATGTTTCAATGCCATTCTCCCAAATCATCTCTTTTCATTCGTTTCTATGCACAAATGTAAAATTTGAAAAAGAAAGTATCAGTATTCCAGATGGCTGTTGAAAAAAATACCAAAATTTGAGTAGCTTAAAACAACAGAAGTTTATTCATTCAGAATTCTGGGGCTAGATGTCCAAAATCAAGATGTCATCAGGGCCATCCAAGCCTCTGTGTAGATCACTTCCTTGCTTTTTCCTATCTTCTAGTGGTGGCCTCAGTTTGTTGGCACTTCTTGGCTTGCAACTGCATCAATTCAATCTCTGCCTGTGTTCACTGGAATTATCCTTATGTGTATATGTCTTCATGTGGCATTTGCCTCTTCTTATAAGGATACCCAACATACTGAATTAGGACCTATCCTAATGACTTCATTTTAACTTGATTACATTTGCAAATATCTTATTTCCAAATAAGGATACATTCACAAGTGCTAGGGGTTAAGAATTCAGCACTTCCTTTGTGGGGACAGAATTCAACCCATAACCAGGAATTTTACAAAGTAAAATATTGATACAGATATAAGATATTATTTTCATATTTACTTCACCCAAACTCCTTAGAATAATGATTTAAATATAATAAGATATTATAATACATATTGATTTGAATTTAATTCACATTTTAGTCCCATGGTGACATTAGCTACATTATATTTCCTTGATAACACTATGGAATAAAGTTCTAAGTTTAAAAACATATCAGGTTCTCATGATGACTATTGTTATCCAGTGGGATGAAAAGGATTTTTCTGGAAATCGTGGTTAATTTCCTGTTCAATTGAGTGTAAATTTTTGGAGTCAGGAAATTCTAGGCTGTATTTCTCTGTGTGTTTTTCTTCAGTTTCCCAAATCACTATTTCACCTTTAGAGGTTCTATTGATTTTCTTCACTGTGTCACAGCTTTGGAAACACAAATTTGCTAGTTACTTATAAAAGTCACCTAAGTAGCCATCTGAGAAGTTGATTACATGAGTTGTGAAGCCAGTGTGACCTTATACCTAGATGTCTGACTTTGGAGATCTCTGTAGTGGATTTCCTTGTCCTTACAGGCCCTCTCTTTCCCCAGTTGTTAAATAAAAAATTTAGAAATATATGATATAATCACTACTTTGCAACAAAAGTGATTGCCTTCTATGATGCATCCATGCCATCACACAGCATTACATATGTAATCTTAACAAGTACACAGTAAGAATGTATATATTTACAGCTAACTCCAGGTAGTCTTAAACTTAAATTATATGAATACAGGCACTGTTATGTTAAGATTAAACTTTAGATCTTATTTTCTATACCTAACGATACATGAAAATATGGAAGTTTATTTTTCAGAATTGGGTAATGCTTGTATTTGTGGTTATACACTTGCTGAATAAATAAGAAATCTATATTTTATAATTTAAGGTCTAGTATCTGGGAATTCTGACTCTTAGACCAGGATTTCTTGACATGGTACAACACTGAGGCTTAATTTTCAGCTTCAGTGCTAGGTGCATATTATTATTTCTTAGTTATTTTAAAATGTATTTGTGGTTATAGATGCTGCTTCTCAGATAGAACAGTCATCTAATTTGTACAATTACTTGTCAGCCCTTCTGCAATAGAAGGGCTCAACACATTTATCATATGCAAAATTGTACTTAACTGATGGCTAAAAGTTTTGAAACTAAAGCTCCTGGATTTTGTAAATTTTATTTAATAAACCAATTAAGCTATTTTCTTTATAATCCATGGAGGGTTATCTGCCAAGACAATGCTCTTACAACTAAATTGTCTAATTGAAATATGCTCAATCTGTCTGAAATCGCCACTGAAGCATTTTATTGCTGCAGACCAGCAAAACTTGGATGGGTTTTGGATTCATCTAACAACTTGGGAGACAGATGGTGTGAAAAAGATACAGATGTAGCAGCTTCCATCGACTCTTAATATGCCCCATTTTTGTCATCTTAAGCATTTTCACCATCAAATGAAATACTTGTTTTGCTAAAGTCAATGATTTGCATATTAAGTTGAAGAAAAACACATAAGCCAATAACTTAAAACTTCAGTCATTATTGTTGTAGGGAGGAAATTTTCCAAAAGAAATCCTTAATTTTAGAAAGCATAATTTCATTACTCACTAATTAATTTACATATTTATTTTATATAATAAATAATTTTTGAGAACCTGTCCTGGTAGGCATCATGATAGTCACTTGGGGATGGATATAAACATAATTAAGCTGTAATTCCTGCTCTTCAAGGACATTTTAAGTAGAAAAAATAATGAATGGGAAAATTCCAAACTAGTTAAAATGTGGGCAATGTCATAAAAGCCAAGTGTCAATGAAATTCAGACTTTGGAGAGATTATTTGTGGGAACTTTATGAGAAAAATAACATTTAAAATAGAATTTGAATACAAGGTTGATTTTAACAAACAGAGATAGACGTGGCATTTCTTGGAAACCTAGACTAGAATTAGCAAAGCAAATGGAAGGAAATACAACTATCTGAAGCAAAGATAAAATTGGAAGGGTTGCTAGTTTTGAACTTTGATTAAAGGTATTGAACTTTACTCACTAAATAATAAGAAACCATTAAAATTTTTTTCAGTAGAAGAAGGTTAGGTTTGGTGAGGTTTATTTGGGATAGTATATAGGATAGTTGATATGTGTATAGCTCTTAAAGGAGCAAGAAGTGTCAAGCAAAAAGCAATGCAGGAGGCTGCAAAAAAGAAGAGCATTTGAGGTCTTAAGAATTACAATTGAAGAGACACAGCTTCAGATAAAACCCAAGAATATGTTCTGGGAAAGAGAAAGAGGTAAAGAATAATAAAGATAAAAGATGGTTATTAAAAGTTGCCTGATGAGAACTGTGATTAATTAAGATGCAAATCAGGAAATATTTGCCCTTAAGGAATTACCAATAATTTTAGGGTAAGGGTCCAATAAGTATCTTGAGTTTTGGCAGATGTTCTGGATTATTTCAGTAGGACATTTAAGTGTCAAAAGGTCAAATTCCATCCAGGTTCAAATGAACGTCCATAAGTCTCCCAGCACCATTTTAGAGCATTATCTTAGCCATCAGAACAGATCAGATCAGTCGCTCAGTCGGGTCCGACTCTTTGCGACCCCATGAATCGCAGCACGCCAGGCCTCCCCGTCCATCACCAACTCCCAGAGTTCACTGAGACTCACGTCCATCGAGTCAGTGATGCCATCCAGCCACCTCATCCTCTGTCGTCCCCTTCTCCTCCTGCCCCCAATCCCTCCCAGCATCAGAGTCTTTTCAAATGAGTCAACTCTTTGAATGAGGTGGCCAAAGTACTGGAGTTTCAGCTTTAGCATCATTCCTTCCAAAGAAATCCCAGGGCTGATATCCTTCAGAATAGACTTGCTGGATCTTGCAGTCCAAGGGACTCTCAAGAGTCTTCTCCAACACCACAGTTCAAAAGCATCAATTCTTAGGTGCTCAGCCTTCTTCACAGTCCAACTCTCACATCCATACATGACCACAGGAAAAACCATAGCCTTAACTAGATGAACCTTTGTTGGCAAAGTAATGTCTCTGCTTTTAAACATGCTATCTAGGTTGGTCATAACTTTCCTTCCAAGGAGTAAGCGTCTTTTAATTTCATGGCTGCAGTCACTATCTGCAGTGATTTTGGAGCCCAGAAAAATAAAGTCTGACACTGTTTCCACTGTTTCCCCATCTATTTCCCATGAAGTGGTGGGACCGGATGCCATGATCTTCGTTTTCTGAATGTTGAGCTTTAAGCCAACTTTTTCACTCTCTACTTTTACTTTTATCAAGAGGCTTTTGAGTTCCTCTTCACTTTCTGCCATAAGAGTGGTGTCATATGCATATCTGAGGTTATTGACATTTCTCCTGGCAATCTTGATTCCAGTTTGTGTTTCTTCCAGTCCAGCGTTTCTCATGATGTACTCTGCATATAAGTTAAATAAACAGGGTGACAATATACAGCCTTGACGAACTCCTTTTCCTATTTGGAACCAGTCTGTTGTTCCATGTCCAGTTCTAACTGTTGCTTCCTGACCTGCATACAAATTTCTCAAGAGGCAGATCAGGTGGTCTGGTATTCCCATCTCTTTCAGAATTTTCCACAGTTTATTGTGATCCACACAGTCAAAGGTTTTGGCATAGTCAATAAAGCAGAAATAGATGTTTTTCTGGAATTCTCTTGCTTTTTCTATGATCCAGCAGATGTTGGCAATTTGATCTCTGGTTCATCTGCCTTTTCTAAAACCAGCTTGAACATCAGGAAGTTCATGGTTCACATATTGCTGAAGCCTGGCTTGGAGAATTTTGAGCATTACTTTACTAGCATGTGAGATGAGTGATACCCCACGCCCAAGGTAAGAGAAACCCAAGTAAGATGGTAGGTGTTGCAAGGGGGCATCAGAGGGCAAACACACTGAAACAATACTCACAGAAAACTAGTCAATCTAATCACACTAGGACCACAGCCTTGTCTAACTCAATGAAACTAAGCCATGCCTGTGGGGCAACCCTAGATGGGCGGGTCATGGTGGAGAGATTTGACAGAATGTGGTCCACTGGAGAAGGGAATGGCAAACCACTTCAGTATTCTTGCCTTGAGAACCCCATGAACAGTATGAAAAGGCAAAATGATAGGATACTGAAAGAGAAACTCCCCAAGTCAGTAGGTGCGCAATATGCTACTGGAGATCAGTGGAGCAATAACTCCAGAAAGAATGAAGGGATGGAGCCAAAGCAAAAAGAATACCCAGCTGTGGATATGACTGGTGATAGAAGCAAGGTCTGATGCTGTAAAGAGCAATATTGCATAGTAACCTGGAATGTCAGGTCCATGAATCAAGGCAAATTGGAAGTGGTCAAACAAGAGATGGCAAGAGTGAATGTCGACATTCTAGGAATCAGCGAACTGAAATGGACTGGAATGGGTGAATTTAACTCAGATGACCATTGTATCTACTACTGCAGGCAGGAATCCCTCAGAAGAAATGGAGTGGCCATCATGGTCAACAAAAGAGTCCAAAATGCAGTACTTGGATGCAATCTCAAAAATGACAGAATGATCTCTGTTCATTTCCAAGGCAAACCATTCAATATCACAGTAATCTAAGTCTATGCCCCAACCAGTAACGCTGAAGAAGCTGAAGTTGAAAGGTTCTATGAAGACCTACAAGACATTTTAGAACTAGCACCCAAAAAAAGATGTCCTTTTCATTATAGCGGACTGGAATGCAAAAGTAGGAAGTCAAGAAACACCTGGAGTAACAGGCAAATTTGGCCTTGGAACACGAAATGAAGCAGGGCAAAGACTAATAGAGTTTTGCCAAGAAAATGCACTGGTCATAACAAACACCCTCTTCCAACAACACAAGAGAAGACTCTATACATGGACATTACCAGATGGTCAACACCGAAATCAGATTGATTATATTCTTTGCAGCCAAAGATGGAGAAGCTCTTTACAGTCAGCAAAAACAAGACTAGGAGCTGACTGTGGCTCAGATCATGAACTCCTTATTGCCAAATTCAGACTTAGATTGAAGAAAGTAGGGAAAACCACTAGACCATTCAGGTATGACCTAAATCAAATCCCTTAAGATTATACAGTGGAAGTGAGAAATAGATTTAAGGGCCTACATCTCATAGATAGAGTGCCTGATGAACTATGGAATGAGGTTCGTGACATTGTACAGGAGACAGGGATCAAGACCATTCCCATAGAAAAGAAAGGCAAAAAAGCAAAGTGGCTGTCTGGGGAGGACTTACAAATAGCTGTGAAAAGAAGAGAAGCGAAAAGCAAAGGAGAAAAGGAAAGATATAAACATCTGAATGCAGAGTTCCAAAGAATAGAAAGAAGAGATAAGAAAGCCTTCTTCAGCGATCAATGCAAAGAAATAGAGGAAAACAACAGAATGGGAAAGACTAGGCATCTCTTCAAGAAAATCAGAGAAACCAAAGGAACATTTCATGCAAAGATGAGCTCGATAAAGGACAGAAATGGTATGGACCTAACAGAAGCAGAAGATATTAAGAAGAGATGGCAAGAATACACAGAAGAACTGTACAAAAAGATCTTCACGACCCAGATAATCACGATGGTGTGATCACTGACCTACAGCCAGACATCCTGGAATGTGAAGTCAAGTGGGCCTTAGAAAGCATCACTACAAACAAAGCTAGTGGAGGTGATGGAATTCCAGTTGAGCTATTCCAAATCCTGAAAGATGATGCTGTGAAAGTGCTGCACTCAATATACCAGCAAATTCGGAAAACTCAACAGTGGCCACAGGACTGGAAAAGGTCAGTTTTCATTCCAGTCTTAGCCATACCAATTCCATTTCTATTTTCCTTTCACAAGAGCCTGATGAGAGATTTTATTTACTGAAATTGTCTAGAACAGATGAGTGAGAATAAAAACAAAAATAAAGGTGGAGTCAGAATAAGTTTAAAGAAAAAATAAGTATAAGGCTTAATGATTGATTAAATCAGGAAATATTTGCCCTTAAGGAATTGCAGTGCAAGAGACATAAGAGACACAGGTTCGATCCCTGGGTCAGGAAGATGCCCTGGAGAAGAACATGGCAACCCACTCCTGTATTCTTGTCTGGAGAACCCTATGGACAGAGGAGCCTGGCAGGCTATAGTCCATGGGGTGGCAAAAAGTCAGACGTGATTGAAGCAACTTAGCACACACATAGATGGTGGAGAAAAGCTGTGAAACAGAAATGTCGAAAAAGGCCAGGACTAAATCCCAGGGACCAGGAAAAGAACTGCTTTTCTATCCAAAATAAAAAATCAGGTAAAGGCACTGATTTAAGAGGCGATGTAGAAAATAATTTGCATTATTTCAAACAGCATTGTCCAATCAAAATATAACATGAGCCCATATTGATTTTAAATATTGCAGTAGCCACATTTTCAAAAGTAAAAAGAAGCAGGTAACATTAATTTTCACAATGGCTTTTGTGTATCCCAGTGTATCCAAAGTATTGTTATTTCAATATGTATGGCATCACCGACTCAATGGACATGAGTTTGAGTAAGCTCTGAGAGTTGGTGAGGGACAGAGAAGGCAATGGCACCCCACTCCAGTACTTTTGCCTAGAAAATCCCATGGACAGAGGGACTGGTAAGGCTGCAGTCCATGGAGTCGCTACAGTCGGAAATGACTGAGTGACTTCACTTTCACTTTTCACTTTCATGCATTGGAGAAGGAAATGGCAACCCACTCCAGTGTTCTTGCCTGGAGAATCCCAGGGATGGGGGAGCCTGGTGGGCTGCCATCTATGGGGTCGAACAGAGTCAGACACGACTGAAGTGACTTAGCAGTAGCAGCAGCAGGGAAGCCTGGCATGCTGCAGTCCATGGGCTCACAAAGAGTTGGGCACGACTGAGTGACTGAACTGAAATGAACTGAATCAGTACCAATATTTATTAGATATTTTACCCTAGAAATTGCCCTATTCCTTTAAAAATGATGTGTATCTTATAATTTTTGAACATCTAAATTTAAATTAGGCTCCTTTCAAATGTTCAGCAGCCACATGTGACTAGTGGCTATCATTTTGGATGAAGCATTTTCAGAAAGTCATGTGAAAATACCCAAGAAGTTGAATGGAAAGTTTTCATCATCAGATGGAATTACTCACGTGTATGGTGGTGATTAATAAGACAGACTCAGATTATGGATATACATGACCTCCCCCCGCCTTTTCCTTGTCTGGAAGGGTACAAATGTAGGCTTAAAATAATGGGTCCTTTGTGAAGCTTGTTGCTGTTGTTCAGTTGCTAAGTCATGTCCAACTCTCTGCCACTCCATCGACTGTAGCAGAGCAGGCTCCACTGTCCTTCAATATTTCCTAGTTTTTCTCAGATTCATGTCCATTGAGTTGGTGATGCTATCTAACCATCTCATCCTTTCTCACCCCTTTCTCTTCCTGCTCCAGTCTTTCCCAGCATTGGGGTCTTTTCCAATATGTTGGCTCTTCGCATCAGGTGGCCAAAGTATTGGAGCTTCAGCTTCAGCATCAGTCCTTCCAATGAATATTCAGGGTTGATTTCCTTTAGGATTGATTGGTTTGATGTCCTTGCAGTCCAAGAGGCACTTAGTCTTCTCCAACACCACAGTTTGAAAGCATCAATTCTTTGGCATTCAACTTTCTTTTGGTCCAACTCTCACATCAATACATGACTTCTAGAAAAACCATAGATTTGGACCTTTGTCACCAAAGTGATGTCTCTGCTTTTTAATTCACTACCTAGGTTCATAATAGCTTTCCTTTCAAGAAGTAAATGTCTTTTAATTTCATGGCTTGAGTCATTCTCCACAGTGATTTTGGAGCCCAATAAAATAAAATCCATCACTGCTTCTACTTTTTCCCCTTTTGTTTGCCATAAAGTGATGGGACAAGATATTATGATCTTAGTTATTTGACTGTTGAGTTTTAAGCCGGCTTTTTCACTCTCTTCTTTCATCCTCATCAAGAGGTTCTTTGCTGCTGCTAAGTTGCTTCAGTCGTGTCCGACTCTGTGCAACCCCATAGATGGCCTCCTACCAGGTTCCTCTGTCCCTGGGATTCTCCAGGCAAGAACACTGGAGTGGGTTGCCATTTCCTTCTCCAATGCATGAAAGTGAAAAGTTAAAGTGAAATCGCTCAGTCGTGTCCAACTCTTAGCGACCCCACGGACTGCAGCCTACCAGGCTCCTCTATCCATGGGATTTTCCAGGCAAGAGTACTGGAGTGCGGTGCCATTGCCTTCTCCGAAAGAGGTTCTTTAGCTGCCACAAAATAAAGCAATAACAATTATTGAACGTTCCTGAAGTAAACTGTGTTTATATACATTTTTTTTTAAATTTTGGATTTGTCTGTCAGTGATTATTTCATTTTCAGATGACTCCAAGGAACTTGGGCCATTAACATTTTTATGCACCACTCTGATTTTCCCAGAATATGCCAGCATTTTGATTACTCATTACTAATACTATCACTGAAAGGAAAGACAGTATTCTCTTTCCTGTCCATCCAGAAAACTCTAGACCAGGAGAAGAGAAATGAGTAGGGCCAGGTCAGATTCCAGACCAGAGTCATCCTCAGAGAAGCAATTTTTAAAAGCCAGTTTAAGGAGTCTGAGTAAAGCAGATAATGGTTCATAACCTGGAAAACTGACTCTTCGGGGAGTTCTTTCCACAGTCCCTCAGAACTGATGTCCCTGGCTTCTGTGTCTTTTTCTTGGGACACACTGAGAGTCGTTTTGACTCCTGCATTAAATTACTTTCATGTTTGTTTCTAGACATTCAAAATGTGATAAACGAGGGTGGATTGATGTAATTTAGGAATGCGGATTGGGAAAGACTTCCCCTGAGTAAAAATCTTTGAGAAGGTACATGAAGGAAATATTAGGGAAAAAATGAAATAGATGTTGGAGGTGCCATTAGCAGAGAGAGGGAAGAGAGGATGATGAAAGGGAAAGTCAGGTCAGGGAGGTAGATGCAGAATGGCAAGTTAGATTGTATAGGCTGAATTTTAAATGTGGGTGGGATACTCTGTTGGTAATTCAGCACCTCAGAGCCAAATTGGGCTTTTCCGATTTGGAAAACGCTATTGTAAATTTCAGAAAATGGACTGAGAACCAGTCAACCAAATACCTGATTAATACAGTGATTATAGCATTGAAAGGGGCTTCCCAGGTGGCTCAGTGGTAAAGAATCACCTGCCAAACAGGAGATGAGGGTTCAATCCCTGGTAGGGAAGATTGCCAGAGAAAGAAATGGCAGTCCACTCTAGTATTCTTGCCTGGGAATTCTATGGACAGAGGAGACTGGCGAGCTATGGTCCATGGGGTTTCAAAGAGTTGGACATGACTGAGAGACTAAACAGCCACAGTAGCAATAAAGGTAGAAGTAGGTAAGATCACTAGGACAATGAAGAACATGTAAGATGGGTATCATAGGCATATTCTTGATAAATGTCCATATTTCCATGCACAGGAGGGATAAGAGGAGTGAATGAAGAAGAACCAAGAAAATTTTGTATCAGTAGGAAAAGAAGCAACACTAGGAGTGTATATGACCAAAAAAATGAAATATTTGAAAATTGACAATTGCACAGTAGTCACCTGAAAAAAATTACAAGGAATTTGTTAAATGGAGTTTGGAAAACAAACTAAAAAATTGAATTAGCCGTACATTTGTATGCTTAGCAAGAGCAAGCTGAGTAGTAATCAATCACCAATGACCTGGCAAGAGTGTCTTGGAGAAATGTAGACAGACTGAAACAAATATATTCAGTTCAGTTCAGTTCAGTCGCTCAGTCGTGTCCGACTCTTTGCAACCCCATGAACCGCAGCACGGCAGGCCTCCCTGTCCATCACCAACTCCCAGAGTCCACCCAAACCCATGTCCATTGAGTCGGTGATGCCATCCAACCATCTCATCCTCTGTCGTCCCCTTCTCCTCCTGCCCTCAATCTTTCCCAAAATCAGGGTCTTTTCAAGAGTCAGCTCTTCCCATCAGGTAGCCAAAGTATTGGAGTTTCAGCTTCAACATCAGTCCTACCAATGAACACCCAGGACTGACCTCCTTTAGGATGGACTGGTTGGATCTCCTTGCAGTCCAAGGGACTCTCAAGAGTCTTCTCCAACACCAAAGTCAAAAGCATCAATTATTCAGCATTCAGCTTTCCTTATAGTCCAACTCTCACATCCATACGTGACTACCGGAAAAACCATAGCCTTGACTAGATGGACCTTTGTTGTCAAAGTAATGTCTCTGCTTTTTAATGTCTTGTCTAGGTTGGCCATAACTTTCCTTCCAAAGAGTAAGCGTCTTTAAATTTCATGGCTGCAGTCACGATCTGCAGTGATTTTGGAGCCCAGAAAAAAAAAAGTCAGCCACTGTTTCCACTGTTTCCCCATCTATTTGCCATGAAGTGATGGGACCGGATGCCATGATCTTAGTTTTCTGAATGTTGAGCTCTAAGCCAACCTTTTCACTCTCCTCTTTCATTTTCATCAAGAGGCTCTTTAGTTCTTCTTCACTTTCTGCCTAAAGGATGGTGTCATCTGCATATCTGAGGTTATTGATATTTCTCCCAGCAATCTTGATTCCAGCTTGTGCTTCCTCCAACCCAGCGTTTCTCATGATGTGCTCTGCATAGAAGTTAAATAAGCAGGGTGACAATATATGGCCTTGACGTACTCCTTTTCCTATTTGGAACTAGTCTGTTGTTCCATGTCCAGTTCTAACTGTTGTTTCCTGACCTGCATACAGGTTTCTCAAGAGGCAGATCAGGTGGACTGGTATGCCCATCTCTTTCAGAATTTTCCAGTTTATTGTGATCCACACAGTCAAAGGCTTTGGCATAGTCAATAAAGGAGAAATAGATTTTTTTCTGGAACTCTCTTGCTTTTTCCATGATCCAGCGGATGTTGGCAATTTAATCTCTAGTTCCTCTGACTTTTCTAAAACCAGCTTGCACATCTGGAAGTTCAAGTTTCACGTATTGCTGAAGCCTGGCTTGGAGAATTTTGAGCATTACTTTACTAGCGTGTGAGATGAGTGCAGTTGTGCAGTAGTTTGAGCATTCTTTGGCACTGCCTTTCTTTGGGATTGGAATGAAAACTGACTTTTTCCAGTCCTGTGGCCACTGCTGAATTTTCCAAATTTGTTGGCATATTGAGTGCAGCACTTTCACAGCATCATCTTCCAGGATTTGAAATAGCTCAACTGGAATTCCATCACCTCCACTAGCTTTGCTTGTAGTGATGCTTCCTAAGGCCCACTTGACTTCACATTCCAGGATGTCTGGCTCTAGGCGAACCATCACACCATTGTGATTATCTGGGTTGTGAAGATCTTTTTACTTGACATAAAATATCTATTCTAGGTATCTAAAAGGAACAAGTGATGAAGCCAAGCTGCTGGAGGTCTTGGAAACAGGAAGTCTTCAGCATCATTTCTAGTTGTTTTTTAGTGAAAATAAAGAGTTGTCGTAATAATGTGAATATCTGTAAGAGATGAGGATTGGTTGCTCATTTGTTTAAGATTGTTAAAGACAAACATTTCAATAGGCTAAGTGATCAAGAGAGAACAGAAATACAAAGAAAATTTAAAAAATAATAGAAGGAAAAAAAATCCAAAAGTAGAGACAAGTTTTTCTTATCAAGACAGGGGGAAAAAGATTAATAGATTTATAAAAATATGTATAAAACATAATAAAAGGAAGAGGTAACTAAGAAGTTTCAATTGTCTTCACTTTCCCTAATACAATCATTTGTACAAAAAGGTAAGGACAGCTGTAAGACTCTTTTAAAAGTGGGAAAAAGAAACTTTTTTTTACAACTAGAGAGTCAACTGGAGGAGAAAAGAAACATTGGGGAAATAGCTATAACAGTATGGGTTTGCAGTGAACTCAATTAACAGTTTCATGAATTTCTTCATTTGCTTTTAATTATGAATTGGGAGATAGCTGAGCTCAAGAGTTGGCATGGCAAAAGTTCATTGGACAAGGGGTTGACTTTTTTCCCGGTTTTAACAGTTGTTTTTCTGCATATTACAGGCTAACACAAATTTGTTACACTTATGCAATAGCTTGATTATAGCATTTCTCAGAGATATCCATTATCCCTGTGGAAGAGTAGAGTATTTCCAAGAGACTTAACAAGCAAAATAGTCATATGTTTACCACAGCTTCTTCACCTTTGTCTTTGCACTTGAATGGATTTCAAGAGACCCTTGATCAATGTTTTCCTCAATGACAAGAAATCTTCAAACACGTCTTGAAAGAGCAATCAATGCTCATTGCTAAAAATCAGAATTATTTAACCTTTGCATGATGAAGTCAGAGCCTCTCCCACTTTGCCTTTTATCACTTAAAAATGCTCGAATGGTATTGTACTTTGCTAAAATAAATAAATTTGAAATCGTAGTGTCTCACAAAATGTATGAATAAGAAGCAGATAAATATACATTGCTACTTTGTGAAATGAAAATATGAGAACAGCTTCTGTGAACTATGGAGATCAGCTGGTGAACACACAAGGTCAAAAGGCTGCAATTGCACACCCTCGTGCACAGCCAAAACTTGTAACTTGGTCCTTAGCCAGGGACCACACATTTAACTCTTGGCAAACACCTCAAAAGTAATACCTTTTTTATAGGTCCAGTGATGGTCACAGTAGAGAATTTCATGAATGAGAACAATTTGGGGCCGTTGGAAATAAAGGGTCTTTGAATCAAGACACCTATCTTCTATCCCCGACTTCACTACGAATTAGCTAGGAAGTCAGAATTAATGCATTCATTTTCTTTTTCATTCTATCATGCATCCCTATACTTATTACATAATTCTTAGCATATAGTATGTGCTAGGCAATGCTCTAGGTGCTAGCAATTCAGTGATAAACAAATAGAGGCCACACTATGTGCAAGGGCTCTGCCAATAGTCCTAATAAGCTGTTTGGGTTTTAAACTGAGAGAGGAAATCATGGAAACTTTTCAGCAGAAAGTAATATAATTTGATTTATGTTTTCTAAAACTCACACTTTATTTTATCCATAATGTACTATTGTGGACACAAGAGTGAAAGCAATTCCAAACCATTTCCACAATCATTCCTTCATTGGAACATGCAAAGGAGACAAGAAGGTATTGTAAGGCTCATTCTGTTATTGAAATTCACTGACATAGCACATTCCGTTTATGAATAAATACTGACTAGTGACAGAGGCAAAACAAGAGTACAGTTTATTAGTTCTTCTGATACTACTGCTTCATTTCAGTAGGCAGCTATAAATATGCTCATCCAAGCAGCCACCATGTGCATTAAGCTCTGTGCACATAATTGATCTCACAAAAGTGCAGAAATGTTAGTTTTATATTAGAAGAGTGAAGCTACACAATGTTTCTGGCTCAGAGACCAAAATTTCTCAGTGGATGAATTTGGCCTTCAAACTCATTTCCTCCTGTCATGATCTTCAACCAGATTGCAATTTCATAACCATCTTTAATTCCATCATATCTCCAATCACCTAATCATAAGAACCTCTGAAACTCATTCCTTCACATTTTACACCATTACTAGTTAACTTTTGAGTTATCTAGCTTTTATCTATCATTTCTATTTCTTTCAGTTTACAAAATTTTAGCTCTCAGTAGCTTTCGCACACTGGGGAGTTTGAAGACTCAGTTATGAAGAAGAAAATTCTTCAGGATATTCACAGAGAAGCAGGAGATATGTTTAAAACATAGATTTAATGCTGCATAGCTAACTACTCATAAAATGCTTAATAAGGAAGTCTTATAATTAATTCACTAAACTCCTGGAGGAGTGAGGGCAAGTTTCATAAAAACGGTAACATTTGATTTGGCTCTTAAAAAAGGAAGCTGGAATGAAATTCAGTCTTTATCCAGATTTTTTTTTTTCATCTCTCAACATCAGTGCTCCTTGAATTAAGTTCTTAAAATGCAGTTGTCATTACTGTGAAAATATCTTCCCCTCAGTATCTAAGCAAGAGGTCCAGTCCATATTATGCAACCCAAAGCCATTGGCATGATGCTGCTTTCCTGTTCCTGCTTCATTTTTACCATGGAACTTCTCATTGTACAGTAATATACCTCTATTGCTCAAGATTATTTTAGAGAAACAGACATTTTTAATAGTAATGGTTTTGAAAATAGTTAAGGTCCATTAGGAAAAAAATATCACTAGTATATCTATAAGCTCCAAAGCTTAGAACAACTTTAAAAAGTAAAAATCAATGTACAGTTATTTAAATAAAAAACAAATAATTATATTTTGGTATATTTGGCCAAAAGCTTGGATAGAGCAAAGATGCAAATATCAATCAATCACTGAAGTTTGGAAAATTCCATTGTAATAGATGGCCTTACAATATTCACTACCAAACAGCACCTGATAACACTTCAAGAAACCTTGACCATATCTTGCATTTGTATAGCCTTGTGTCTTTCCTCAGGCCACTTCTTGTCTTGAATGCTGGCTTCTTTTATTTAGTTTTTTGTTTTTGTTCAGTCACTAAGCTGTGTCGGACTCTTTGCAACCCCATGGACTGCAGCGCACCAAGCTCCTCTGTCCTCCACTCTCTCCCGGAGTTTGCTCAAATTCATGTCCATTGAGCCTTTATTCAATTACCACCTCCTTTTCTAACACCTAGTTTGTATCTTTTGCTATAGAATTTAATATATACTCTGCTGCTACTGCTAAGTTGCTTCAGTCGTGTCCGACTCTGTGCGACCCCATAGACGGCAGCCCACCAGGCTCCCCTGTCCCCGGGATTCTCCAGGCTCCCTTGTCCCTGGGATTCTCCAGGCAAGAACACTGGAGTGGGTTGTCATTTCCTTCTCCAGTGCATGAAAGCAAAAAGTGAAAGTGATGTCGCTCAGTCGTGTCCAACCCTTAGCAACCCCATGGACTGCAGCCCACCAGGCTCCTCTGTCCATGGGATTTTCCAGGCAAGAGTACTGGAGTGGGTTGCCATTGCCTTCTCTGATATATACTCCAGTATCTATTAAAATAATTTTTGGTATAGTTATCATCTCTGCTGTGCTGGGAACTCCATGAAAGGAAGACTTATACGGGATGTATTCCTGGTTGTCTGTTCTGAGCAGAAGGCCTGGCTCACGCTTCTCAATGGGTGAATGAATGAGAAAGTACAGTGTCGGTGTTTAGTTACTATTTGCTGAATTGACTTGATTAGGCCACTGAAAAATTGAGCTCCCTCAAGTATCTGTTGTTAAATGTCACTTCAGACTTAGACAGCAGTGATGAATCATGGCTTCTGAAAGACCATAGTTAAAATAAGCATCCGTTGCCTGGGAACAGAGCAAGTCCTCCCAACAGTTTTATGGATTATCTTATCAGGTTAGCTCATATCAGCAAAAAACCTCTATGAGCATGGGAAAGAAAAAGAGAGAAAAGAGGAAAGATAAAATCATCATAATCTCGATGGTCATTTGTATAGAATTTTACCATTTCCTTACACTTTCTTCACCTCTGATTTCTATCACATGATAGGTATTATTATTATTAATGGTGTTATTTGTTTTTGTTGTCGTTGACTGCTTTGTGACCCCATGGAATGTAGCCCACCAGGTTCCTCTCTCCATGAGATTTTCCCAGAAAGAATATACTGGAGTGGGTTGTGATATTTCCTTCTCCCAGGGATCTTCCCAACCCAGCATGGTGCCTGTATATCCTGCGTTGGCAGGCAGATTCTTTACCACTGAGCCACCAGGAAAACCCCATAGTGGTGGTATTATTATTGTAATCCTCATAATCCACTAAAATGACACAAATAGAAGTGAAAATAAAGTACCAACCTGCATCCTTGCCTCTCTGCCTTCTTTATTTTGTAGATGTTCACTTTTATGTTATTTTCTTAATTCATAAATCATAACTATTTTAGATCAAATTTTATATCAAAATGAAGACCAGTTGTACACATGGGTAACATATTCTACTTATAAAGCTGTCCCATCAGCCCTTCCATTTGGCCAAACATGTAATTCACTAGAGGAAATTAACTTTTAAAATTATGTTAAAGTAATTTTTTAATTAAATGCTTTAGATATGCATTTAAATTATACACACATTATATATGCATATTCTGTTTAATAAACAGATTTGGATATGATCTAGAAAATTGTTTGGAGGACTAAAGACTAATTCTAAGCACTTGATATATGAAAGTCTACTTTTTTTTCCCCAAAACCTAATTACTGAAGAAAATTTCCAGGATATTTCATAGGATATATGTGCAACACTTTCTTTTTTCCTACACTGCATAGATGAAGTAAGTTCTCATGGAATTGAATAAGTTTCTTCTAAGCCAAAATTGTCAAAAAAATCATAAATCAAAGAAAGAAAAAGGAAACTTCTCAGAAAAAAAAAAGGAAATTATTGCCTTTTCTTTACTAAAAGCTAGAATGAAATGACTCAAGTAATATATCAGACAGAGTTCAATCCAAGAAGTAGAACCACTAGGAGTACTGTGGTTTTATTATAGCAGTTGGATATTACCCAACTGTGGGATAAGCTAGAAATTAAGTTTAGAATGAAGAAGCTGGAAGATCAGAATAAAGTTAGTAAGCAGCCTTCCTGAAGCACTGGCAATGATGGAAATATTAGGGCTTGCATGGGAATCTGGGAAGCCAGTCAAACCTGTCTGCTGATGTGTGACTATGACAGGGAGCTGATGGGAAAATCTATGAAATGGTTCTGCCTCTGGATCTTATAGTGAGTCTAGGGTTGCAGTTGGTCATCAGTGCCAGCAGTCAGAAAGAACTGGGCATGAAGCCTGAGTTAGTGAAGACACACTGACACCCTCCAGGTCCATTAACCACAAAAACCTTCAGAGCCAAGTAACTCCTGCTTCACTTCTGCCTTCCGCCACATCTTGCAAAATTTTAGTTTTGGTTAACTCTGTCAGGAAATGAGTCCTAGAAACTGTAGTTTTAGCTTTTCCAATTTACTCAGGGGAAAAAAAAAATCATCAGCTTTTTGAGTTCAAATTTCTTTAAGCATTAGTGTATTAAAGCTATCAAGTGAATAGAATGTATGTTCTAGAGAGATTCTGATTCTAAAGTGTTTTGGATGGAATATACTTTCTAAAGTAAAGGGAAATTTTAAGTAAGCATTGGATAGAATTGTCAATAATAATCAGAGAGGAAGATTTCCTCAAAGATCTTGCATAATATATTGGTATAAGGAGAATCCATATTAAGTAAGACGCCATGGTCTGGTGGCTCAGATGGCAAAGAGTGTGCCTGCAATGTGGGTTTGATCCCTGGGTCAGGAAGAGCCCCTGGAGAAGGAAATGGCAATCCACTCCAATATTCTTGCCTGGAAAATCCCATGGACAGAGGAGCCTGGCAGGCTACAGTCCATGGGGTTGCAAGGAGTCAGACATGACTGAGCAACAAACACACATGGTTATAGAAAAGCAATTGTTTGAATCCTATGATATGTTGACTTTCTCAGTTTGTCACATTTGGACTAATACTATAGTTCAGTTTATCCATAACCAAGAATCAGTTTTCACCACAGAGCAGCTTTCTGAATTTTCACCATGGAAACTGGAAACAAATGGCCCCTAAAATAACCAGAGTTCCAAGATCAAACCTATCCAAGAGCAGTGAGTGGCAATGTCAATTTATCTGGATTTATGACTGAGCGACTTTCAGTTCACTTCACTTCTTTAAATATATGGATTGTGTGAGCTCAGTTGAACCAGAGTCTACCCTTTATCAACTATCAGAGCTTTAGCAAGTCTCTTCCTGATCTTTCTCTTTCTGATCTTTCTATTCTTTGTTCATTTAATCATTTATGCATTCACTCAAGAAGCATGGCCTGCTACAGTCCATGGGGTCGGAAAGAGTTGGACACAACTTTGTGACTGCATAACAACAACCAGCTATCTATTTGATTTTTTACTGTATTACCCAGTACATATGTTTCTTCACTAGAAGGTGTCCTCCACAGTTGGTGCTATGAAGACGGCCAGTATGTTTTGCCATCCTAGATCTCAGAGAGTTCTTGAAGATTTGGGAAAGTCTCCCCTGAGAAAGATAAAATTAATTAGAGACCTGAAAGTAATTGCTTAGTCAAAAAAGTAGAGACTAAAAGTGGGGAAAAGAGATAATTGCTGAGTTGAGAATGGTAAAAATAAAAATGTGTTTTGCATAGAGTAATCAATGAGCTCAGCAGACATTGGGAAACATTTCGTCTTCCCCAAGCTGAGATCCAGTGATGGAAAGAAATGTCATAGAAGAAAAAAGGAGACAATGGCATCAGCAATAGTCTCAGAGAAACAGAAAAGTGGTGCCTGACCATGTAGGAAGCTGCAGGACTTCAACAGTGTTTTGCATTAGAGAAAATTTTCTATAGATAGTGTGAAAATATTCAAATAAAAGATAAGATGCAGGGTGAGAATTTCAATAATCTCTTCTAACCCTTTCATTCTGTTCTTCTAAATATTGCTTCTAATAAGTGAGATGTGGCTACTGAGCACTTGCAATGTAGCTGGTCTGAGCTGAGATGCGCTGTAAGTATAAAATATACACCAGATTGTGTAGCCTTAGCATAAAAAATGTAAATATATTATTAATAAATCTTATATTGATTCTTTGTTGAGATTACAATGTTTTAGATATATTGGGTTGCATATATTATATTGCAAAAATTATTTTTCACTTTTTCTTTATATATTTTTAATGTACTTACTAGCAAATTTAAAATTACATATGCAAGTCTCATCATTTATCTATTGTCAATGCTGCTCTAAATCATTTGCTCCCTGGGTAACCACAGAATGCTGATGATTCTTCTAGAGTTTTTGCTGACCAAAAGGGGAAATTTTCTTTCTATTAAATCAGAACACTACAGGTTACATTTATCCCTGAGATGATACCCACCAGTATCCCAGACAGAAACCATCTACTAGGTTATATGCTGTACAGACTTCAGGAGAGCAGTTTAGAAAAGTATGTGGGCGTTAAAATATATGCACATAGCCTATTGTGTTTCAACAAGATATGTGCTCAGAGAAGACTCCTACACACCACTTAGAATACTGGTTTAAATTTTTCCACCAATAAAATCACTTTAAATAAACAAGGGGGAAAAAAACTAGCAATAGTACAGTGACTGCCACATACTGTAGCTAAATGGCAAGGATTGTTTTAGAGAAAATGAATTTTTCATGAGTATTCTTTAAAAAATATCTTGCCAGGATTTTTTTTTCTTTGATATGGCCAGCTTAAAAAATCCATTACATCCTATTGAAATTTTATGATTGATCTTTTGCATATTTGAAACAGTTTGAAGAACACTTATTAAATTTAGCTTTGTGCCAAATAGCTGAACATACCTCATTCTGGCCTTCAAAGATCTCATAGCCCAACAGAAGAGGTTTCTACACAAAGAAATAGAATAGTGTAAAAGGTTGAATAATCAAATTACATCTAAAGGTACATATGATACCAGATTCTGAGAAAAATCGTATTATTTACCTACATTGTCTATGTTTTTCTTAAGAATCAGATGACTGGTTATAGTTCAGAAAATCTTATAGCTACTTTTAAAAACTCTCAGTTATCTTAAGGAACTGAGCCTTAATTAATAAGTTAATATTTTCTTTGGAGGGTCTGTCAAGAATGGTATAATGCATGTGTTTTTACTGGCACTTTATTCTTCATAATTACTACAAGGAAGTAGAATTTTTCCAATATTTTTGAGTCTTCTGTAAAAGAATATTTTGGAGACTTTTCTAGTCACTATGACATAATCAAGTATAATGAATGTATTGATTTATAGAAGAAATGCACCATGAGTGGCAGACACTGCAAATGTGCCCCCTCAGGGCCCACCTACTCTAAGCCTCACTGTATATTTTGCTGGAGAAAAGGAGGCCAGAGGTTTGACTTTATGAACCTCTTTTATACTGATGGTCAGCTTTTATATTTCTTTCAAATCACTAAGCTATGTCTATGGCTTGTAGAATAATGTTGAATTAAGGACCATTTTCTCCAAAATTTCTAAACCTGAATCAGTGGACTAAACAGAAAAGCTGTAACTCACTACCAGCTTTTTAAAATAATTTTATTTATTTATTATTTTTGGCTGTGCTGAGTGTTTGATCCTGTGCAAGGGCTTTGTCTAGTTGCCGACAGCAAGGACTATTCTTGGTTGCGCTGCATGGGCTTCTCATTGCAGGTTGCTGTGGGTCACAAGCTCTAGGGTGGGCAGGCTTCAGTAGCTGTGACACATGAATTCACTAGTTGTGGCTCATGGGCTCTAAAACATGGTCTCAGTAGTGGCTCATGGGCTTAGTTGCTCCATGGCTTGTGGCATCTTCCTATACCAGGGATTGAACTGGTGTCCCTTGCATTGCAAGACAGATTCTTAACCACTGGACAACCAGGAAAGCTCAGCTATCTTCTTTCTTTAAAAAACACTATTTGAAAATCATATTTTGAAAGCCATACAATGCTACATTTTATATTCAGGTAGCAACTAGGTTGGATGGGGACATTTATTCTTCTTCACATTATCCGGGATTGGTAGAGTATTGGGATATTTAATATTTGTTTTTCATTACTCCTGGATTTTACATTTTTAATTGGTGCATGGACTTTGAGGAAAAGGGGAGGACTTTTGGTAAACTGATGAAGTAGGATAATTAACATACAAGTAGGCATCGTTAAATTTTTGGAGTTTTAAAGAGTCTCAGTGGTCCAGTCTGGATATGATAGAGTAAGTACCAGTCAATTTGTGTTGTGCATCAAATAAAACCTGGACAAAATGCATCAAACAGCTCACTGAGGAGTCTTAAAAATAGCTGGTAAATCTGGGAAGAGATCTCTGATTTACTGATGAATTGATGGTGACTTTATCATTTTTTTCTCCAATATTCCTCAACCAACACAGCAGCAAGCACAAAGGATTAGACAGAGAGCTCAGGAGAAGCCCTACAGTACTCACTCAAGAAACAGAAAGGAAACATTTTTTAGAGAAAGTGTGGAAATGCCCTACTGCAGTCCTGTCTCTTTTTTCTGTTCTCCCAGGGCCTGACCCCTAAACAGCTGTGTCATAATGGGAGCCCACAGAAGCCAAAGCTCTGAGTAAGAGAGCCTTCCTCTACTTTCAGCAGAGGAGCAGTAGTTCCAAAAAGGTGGGGCCAACCATTGTTGCTTTTTTTATGTGTCCTCCACTGTTTAACTGGAGAGATGGATACCCTTCAGAAGTGCACTGAAGAGCAGAATCACTAAAACAGCAGCTTTCTACATGAAGGATGAAATAGAAAAATTCCAAAGAACCAGAAAGTATGGACAGAGATTATGGAGAGGAAGCAACGCAGGAAATCAATCCCAAATCATTGTTTATAAGCATCCAACTCATTCCCAAACAGTGTGCACACGTAGGTCTGATACTATTTAGCATGCAAAAGACTTTGAGAACTGAGCATATTCACCACCGTCCATTTCCAAGACTGACCACTAGGTGGCATATACACCAGGAAGATCCAAATGGCATATGAATGTTTTGAAAAGTTTACTGGTATTGGAACCAGGAATTCAGGAGGCTGGTTCAAACCTAAGGTCTAAATCTAACCAGTTTGACTACATACAAAAATTAAAATTTCAATATTCTCCATATGATTGGAAGTAGAGCCAGGGTCTCATATATGATATAATATTCAAAATACCCAAGGTACAATTTAAAAATTACTTGGCATATGAACTACCAGGGAAATCTCAGCTTACATGGGAAAATGACAATCAAGATACCAATGGTGGGATGACAAAGTTGTTGGAATCAAATGACTCTTGAAACAAAAGGAAAACTAGAAAGCATGCCAAATAAGTAGAAGATATAAACAAGAAGCAAATGGAAACTTTAAACCTATAAACACAATGTGCTAAGTTGCTTCAGTCATGTCCCACTCTTGAGACACGACTGTGTAGCCTGCCAGGCTTCTCTGTCCATGGGATTCTCCAGGCGAGAATACTGGAGTGGGTTGCCATTTCCTTCTGCACGGGATCTTCCTGACCCAGGGCTCAAACCTGTATCTCTTACGTCTTCTGCATAGGCAAGCAGGTTCTTTATCACTAGCACCACCTGGGAAACATAATAATTGAAACCAAAAGCAAAGCCTCCATTGACAAGCTCAGTACCAGAATAGCGGCGACAGAGGAAATAATCAATGAGCTGGAGGGCTAACCAATAAAAGTGGTTCAATCTGAACATCAGAGAGGAAAACAAAAAAATCGGAAAAGTGAAAAGAGCCTTAGAGATCTGTGGGATAATAACCAAAAAAATCTAGCATTTATCATTGGAGCCTCAGAAAGAGAAGAGAAAAAATGTAGTGCAAGAAACATATTTGAAGAAATAATGGTTGGAAATATCCCAAATTTGACAAAGGAACTATACCTACAAATTCAAGAAGTTCAGTGAATTTCAAACAGAATAAACGCAAACAATTCCACTTCCTGACATATCATAATCAAACTGCTGAAAATTCAAGAGAAAGGAAAAAAAGCCTAAAAACAGCCAGAGAAAAATGATGCCTTCTCAATAGGAGAATAGCCATAAGGGCCAGAAAGAAGTGATATTACAAATTTCAATGGTTGAAAGAGAAAAAGCTGTCAACTCAGAATGCCGTATCCGATGAACACGAGCTTCAGCAATACAGGTGAAATAAAAAACTTTCAGATAATTCCTGGTTAGTTTTCCTGATTAGGTAATCCATTGCCAGTAGACCTGCTCTAAACATACTGTGAGAAAGTTCCTTAGATTGAAGAGAAATAATATCAGAAGGAAGCCCAGAATAGTAGAAGTGAAGAAGGGACAGTACAGTGGCAAACTTTGGGTGTGAGTATACCTGGTTGCTTCCCTGGCGGCTCAGATGGTAAATATTCCGCCTGCAATGCAGGAGACCCAGGTTCGATCCCTGGGTCAGGAAGGTCCCCTGGAGGAGGGCATGGCAACCCACTCCAGTATTCTTGCCTAGAGAATCCCCATGGACAGAGGAGCCTGGCATGCTACAGTCCACTGGGTCACAAAGAGTTGGACACGGCTGAGTGACTAAGCACAAAGCACACATACTTGATTAGAGCTTCCCTGGTGGCTCAGCTGGAAAAGAATCTGCCTGAAATACAGGAGTCTAGGGTTAGATCCTCGGATCAGAAAGATCCCCTGGAGAAGGTAATGGCTACCCACTCCAGTATTCTTGCCTGGATAACTCCATGAACATGGAGCTTGGTAGACTATAGCCCATGGGGTTGCAAAGAGTCAGGCATGACTGACAGACTAACACATTTTGAAACACACACACATTCTTGATTATTCTATTTAGTTCTTTAAAATACATTTGTGCACTGTAAACAGAAATTCTAATGTTGTCTTATAGGGATTTTGATGTGTGTCTAGAACCACAGCATAAAGAGAAACACAGATTTTCAATATAGATAAGGACTATTGAAGTAAAGTGAAGTCGCTCAGTCGTGTCCGACTCTTTGCGACCCCATGGACTGTAGCCTGCCAGGCTCCTCTGTCCATGGGATTCTCCAGGCAAGAATACTGGAGTGGGTTGCCATTTCCTTCTCCAGGGGAACTTCCCGACCCAGGGATCGAACCCAGGTCTCCCACATTTTAGGCAAACGCTTTACCGTCTGAGCTACGAGGTACTATTATTAGACAATGAAATTAATCCCTGCTCTGCAAACTATCTCCATTTTACAATGGGGAAACAGGTATCGAGGGGAGTTAGCTTGTAGAAGATCCTATAGCAATCAGATTGAGGTGAGAATTTTTCTAGCTTTCTAGGTATTATCACCTACTAGTTTACCAAATACTGTATTCAGCACTCTAAGAGAAGGCAATGGCACCCCACTCCAGTACTCTTGCCTGGAAAATCCCATGGATGCCTCCATCCTGGGAGGCATCCTGGTAGGCTGCAGTCTATGGGGTCGCTAAGACTCGGACACGACTGAGCGACTTCACTTTCACTTTTCACTTTCATGCATTGGAGAAAGAAATGGCAACCCACTCCAGTGTTCTTGCCCGGAGAATCCAGGGACGGGGGAGCCTGGTGGGCTGCCGTCTATGGGGTCATACAGAATCAGACACGACTGAAGTGACTTAGCATAGCATAGCATAGTATTCAGCACTCTAGGATACTGCTGAGATTAGAAAAGAAAGAGAGAGAGACAGAGAGAGAGAGAGGGAGAGAGAGAGAATTTTGAGGAAGAAAGAGGAGGGGGAGAGGAAGGGAGGGAGACAGACAGAGTGGAGACCGCTAGGCTGTATTCTGGCAGCACTGAATTCAGAGCTCACTGGAATGGGGTTCCTGAGCCTGAGCCAGGGGAGGTTGTCACTCAGAGATCCACTGGAATTAACCAGTAATCATACTAGGAGAGAGTCCAAGATGGATGAACTGGCATTAAGCTGTATAGTGATCATACCAGGTCTGACCCAGTTTCCAGACTCCTACTGTTGGAAAATAGAGGACCTAGTTTCCTCAGGCTTTTCCTGAAAAGAGTTGGCTGGCACTCCAACAGAGGCAGAGAAAGTGAGCTGATTCCCAGGTGTATTCCTTCGATTTGCACTTCTAGTGTTCAGCAGGCTCTAAGTACTGGAACTCAGGACAACCTGATATGAATTTATGACTCTCCTTTTCTGATCACCGGGGAAAAGTCAAGGGGGCTTATGAGCCTTGACGAGTCATGTTTCTGATGGAGATGATAAAGGTAAGGATGGATGAAATACAGAGAAGACCAGCTACATAGTAACACACAGAAACAAACACCACTGAAATACTTAGCTTCCTGGAATGGATACAGGGAACTCCTGCTTGTGACAGAGTCAATCCTTGTACATGTAGTAGAGGAAAATGCATGTGTTACTTACTCGGTTTCTGAAATGTAGTGCTGGGAAGAGAAGAAAATATCAGGGGTGACCTTTTTTTTTTTTTTAAGAGGACAGAGTGCTCTGAGTGAAAGCAGGGATAAAGCTATTATAACTTAATTCTGTCCTGGGAATTGATGATCTGATCCAGAAAAGACAGAGTACGACACTAAGAGATATCTTATAGCCAGGACTGCACTGTCAGAGAAAAGTGAACTTCTTTCCAAGTAACAGTGAAGCCTGTCTTGGGCTGTTCACTGTAAATAAAATGGTATTGGACAGGCAAGTAAAGCCAGTTTTCCATACAAGTCTAGGTATTTTACTGATGTCCTTGACATCCTTGGGGGCTACTATTTCAAGACAGCAGCCATACTTCCTGACCTCACTCAGATTCGAGTATCTTGTGTAGAAATAAGCACCCATTAAATAAGCGTCTCTCTGGACTCAGACAGAGCTAACTGTCCTTGAATCAACTCCAGATATATAGTGTGCTTAGTCATTCAGTCATGTCTGACTCTTTGCAACCCCACCAGCCTCCTCTGTCCATGAATTCTCCAACCAAGAATACTGGAGTGGGTTGCTATTTCTTACTCCAGGGTACCTTCCCAACCCAGGGATCAAATTGACATCTTCTGTGTCTCCTGCATTGGCAGGCGGATTCTTAACATGACACCTGGGAAACCCCAGATACACAGTAAAGTAATTAATATAAATGGATTCCCTGGTGGCTCAGCGGCAAATTATTTGTCTGCCAATGCAGGAGGCTCAGGTTCGATCCCTGGGTTGGGAAGATCCTCTGGAGAAGGAAATGGCAAATCACTCCATTATTCTTGCCTGGAAAATCCCATAGACAGTGGAGCCTGGAGGGCCACAGTCCATGGAGTCACAACAGAGTTGGACATGACTTAGTGGCTAAACAACAATAGTATGAAATATAAGGCCAAGTGCCTTACCAAGAAATCTCTAAATATATCACAACACCAACTCTGTGAGATTAGGCTGTTTCAGAAAATGGCAGGGATACAGCAGTAGCTTGGCATCTAACAGCACCTGCATTTCAGATTGTCTAAACTTCATCAAAAAGTGTCTTCTGCTCATAACACTTATGGATATTTACAACTTACAAGTTGTCTAGAAATCCAGATTCATTCAGCCTTGAATAGGTGCTTAATAAATATTAGCTATTTTTTAGGAGTTTATTTAGGAGTTTATCTCATCAACCTATACAGATGAAAATCACTTGTCTGTACTCCAAACCAATGACATCAAGATTTTGAGGGTTGGTGAGCCCAGATTTTGAGGGGATGTGAGCCTAGATTGAGTTTTCCAAGTGGCTCAGTGGTAAAGAGTCTTTCTGCCAATGCAGGAGATGCAGGTTTGATCCCTGGGTTGGAAAGATACACAGGGAAGGAAAAGGCAGCCTACTCCAGTATTCTTGCCTGGGAAATCCCATGGACAGGGGAGTCTGGCGCTCTACAGTCTGTGGTGTCATAAAAGATTCAGACAAGACTTAGGGACTAAACAACAACATTATATCTACTGGCAGTTGTCCCTCTAAGACTGGGGAGCTTAAATTATTCTAATATGCAATCAAGATTAAAGAACCACTGAATAGGTCCTTCAATATAAACTGAATAGGTCCCCCCATTTCCTTAAATAAACAGGAAAGGCCTGAAAATGAAATCACTTTATGTATTCTGATTGATGATTTAATTGTTGGAATCCTTCACCTGGAATCCAGGTACATACATTTGACCAGAACTTAGATCTAGTTGTAGAGACAGTGGTTGGGAGAGGCAGGAAGAGGTGGGGATATAAACACTCCAGTTCCTGCTTTTGGAACCAAGTTCCAGATAACTGTATAGTGTGCATCAGATAGGTGGATAACCACCTGCAAGTCCAAGGACATGTACACTGTCTGTATTCTAACAGACAGCAGTCATTTTTTTTTTTTTTCCAGCCAGGTGAGAAATAGTTCTAACGTTTTATGTTGGAGAACAGGATAGTCAAGTAGGTCAAGATCATTCTAGTCCCTGATTTCATGCTAGGTTTGCACATGTGCTGAGATGTGCCAGTACAGGCTGAATGGGGTTGTACCTCAGTAAGACTTTTAAGGAAGGGTATTGTGATGGCTGTTTTCTTATTTAACCAGATATGCTGGGCCAGTAGAATCTGTGGTAGTGCATTCCAGGGTTACCTGATAAAGGAAAATAAACACTCAAAAACATAGGGGAAAAAATGTAAACTATGGGACTTCCCTGGTAGTCCAGTGGTTAGGACTCTGCATTTCCACCGCAAGGAAATACATTTCCACTCTGCATTTCCATGAGTTCAGTCCCTGATAGGGGAACTAAAATCCTGTATGCTGTGCAGCATGGCTAATAATAGTAACAACAGTAAATCGATTATAGGCTTACTATGTGCCAAATACTATCCTAAGGGGTTATATTAATGACTTAACTTTTTAAAAAGTAACCTAGTTCAGAGCTAAGGCAGTCATCCAAGTGGTAAGATAATTTGAAAATGGACAGAAGGAGGAAAATGATTATGCAAGTGTGTAAAAATGTGGGTGATAGAGACAAGCCAAAGCATTGACATATAATTCATATATTAAGGACCTCTTCTTACTGTGTTTTTGTGGGTGTCTCTCTGTGCTTCTCTGGGTCATGGACATATTTTTGAGGAAAACAAATTAGGATGGAATGGCAAGGCTAATACATGAGTGTAACTGTAAGAGACAGAGTACAGTGATTAAGATATATTATCTTCCAGATAAGCTTGTCAAAAATGATTAGAAAAATAACAACAATATCAATACTATTTTAAATTCCCAAGAAATACAATTGTGAAAGCTGACACTCAGAGAGTTCATGTAACTTCAAACAAAGTATATCTGCTCCTCTGCAAAAAAAAGAAAAGCTGGAAGCTAGGGAAAATCAGGAGAATTTTATGAAAGAAGATACACCAAATATTTGATGCACACCCAATTGCTAATACTAGGCAAAGGCAACCAAAAAACACTCTCCGGTTCTTAAAACCTCAGAGATTTATCAGATTTATCAGTTTATTAAAAACCTTTTAGAGTGTTACCAGAACACTCACTACAAGTTGACTTAGAGAAGAAAACACTGGATAGAAATTTGAAGAGATCTGGAAATTATTATTGAAACAAGTAAATATTTAAATTTTCAGAATAAAATCATGAAACTAGTGAGAAGCTATTGATTCTGATAAGTGTAATTAATGTAATTATTGGAGAGAATGATGATAAAATTAAAGAAGATAGAGAATTTAAAATAGAGCAAAACCATGTACCTTCTGTAATAGCATATATTTCCTAAGATAAAGACTTTTCATCAGAATGATCAGTTCTGATATCTCACCCCAGGTGAGATGAGATAAAGTGAATTGTGTTTTATTCCTGAAAACAGTCTGATCTGATCACACAAAGATAGGTGTAATCACAGGAAGTAGAGGATTAACAGCTAATCATTGAATGGCAACTTTGTAGTGTATCTGTGGACAATTCTGAGCTTGTATCTTAGGAGTTAATGCTTCTCAATGATTTAATCAAGTTAGAATTAGTCTATTGGCAAGGCTCCATCTCAATTTAAGTCATACAGATGAAAAGGTGAAAAAATATTTAGGTGTTCTGACAGAAATGAACTGGAATATGAAAAAATATTTGATGAGGTCATCAAAAAATACATGCAGTCTTACTGTGATTGTTAGACTATCAAGAATAAGGGAATGTCTCTTCACTAGTTATATAAGGAACACCATGTTGTATTAAGCATTCCATATTAATAAAATTTGTTCTGAGTAAAACAGAATACTATAGAAGCAAAACATTTAAATCTCTGAAAATCTTTCACAAGTAGAGAATAGTTGAAGAATGTCACTCAGTCGTGTCCAACTCTTTACGACCCCATGGACTAGAGCCCACCAGGCTCCTCTGTCCATGAAATTCTCTGGGCAAGATTACTGGAGTGGGTTGCCATTCCCTTCTCCAGGGGATCTTCTCAACCCAGGGATCAAATTCATGTCTCCCACTTTGCAGGCAGATTCTTTACCGTCTGAGCCACCAGGAAAGCCCAAAGAAATGCCAATAACCTTCAAATGTCTGTAGCCTTTCTTGTAGGTGGAGGATTAAATTAACATTGAGTAGCCCTGAGTGCCTGAGTGCTTAGCTGCGCAGTTGTGGCTGACTCTTTAGGGACCCCAGGGATTGTTGCTCGCCAGGTTGCTCTGTTCAAGGGATTTTTCAGGCAAGAATACTGGAGTGGGTTCCCTTTCCTTCTCCAGGGGATCTTTCCGACCCAGGGGTTGAACCTGCATCTCCTGTGTCTCCTTACATTTGCAGTGGATTCTTTACCCACTGAGTCACTGGAATAGCCCTAGAGAGTGAAATTTAAAAGAATGGTAGACACTACAGAACAAGTTACTTCATATGAGAAAGAACTTTATAAAACCAGTACTGTCCCCAAAAGGAATATGATGCTTGAGAGATTAATATATTTAATTATCATTCAGAGTGTTCAAACATAGGCTATAATCTGCACAGAGGATTCAAGAATGTTATGCATGGCTACCCCAGGTGATTCTGAAATAGCAAATAGTCCTGAATTTATGACCTAGACTGAGTATTGACAGATATTTTAAGATGAATTTTTTAATGGCCTCATCCAAACAGTGTTTTTACAGAAACAGAAAAGTAGATATGATATAGACCTCTGGTTTACAATAGCCAAACTGCTTTTCTAGTCCTCTGACAGTCATCTAAAAGCACTGGACATACCAGGCACTGTGTGTGTGTGTGTGTGTATGTATGTGTGTGCACGTGCATTTAGTCATGTCTGACTCTTTGCGACCCCATGGACTGTATCCCATGAGGCTCTTCTGTCCATGGGATTCTCCAGGCAAGAATACTGGAGTCGGTTGCCATGCCCTCCTGCAGGGGATCTTCCCAACCCAAGGATCGAACCTGAGGCTCTTGTGTTTCCTGCATTGGCAGGAAGATTCTTTACCAGCAGAACCACCAGGGAAGCCAGTAACAGGTATATTGAGTTGTCAAATGGGCCACTTTTCTTTAAAATTGCAAATCTTGTCTGCCTTCTTAGGGCAATAGACAGCAAGTCATTCTCATAATCTAAAATTGCAGCTCTTTTATATCTTCCCCAGTGACCCACACAGTGCCTTTTGCATAGCAGACATTTAATAATGTTTTGGGAACTGAAGCTTCAGTTGCCTTTGTCTTCCCTATGGTTTATGGCTGCAGCTTTAATTCATTAGTACTTGCATTTCTCTGCCAGTTTTTAGAATAGCCAATGAGCTGTGATAGGATACACATTCATTAACAGATAATGGAAAGTTTGCTACATAGCATGCATTTCCACATCTTCTTGCTAAATGGACTCTGGATTTCATTCAAACAGTCACCCCTCGTCTATGCAGACCTGTATCTTTGGACAAGTACGTCCAACCTAAAAGTCTAGAAGAAGGCTCTGGTTGATTTGAACTAGTCGACATGTCTCAAATTCCAGGCCACAGTGGTTTATTGTATGGGGACCCATGGCTTAAACTGGGCCAGTCAGATTCAAGGAGATGTTTCCTGGGGAACTGTAAGAGAGAATAGGTGATATAAATATTTCATATCTTGCAACTTGTAAAAAGAATTCTGAACTCTGTGTGTGCGTTAGTTGCTCAGTCATATGCAACTCTTTCTGATCCCATGGACTATAGCCTACCAGGCTCCTCTGCCCATGGAATTCTCCAGGCAAGAGTACTGGAGTGGATAGCCATTCCCTTCTCCAGGGGATCTTCTTGATCCAGGGGTCAAACCTGGGTGTCCTGTATTGCAGGCAGGTTCTTTACCAAATTCTTTATCTCTGAACTAGAAGAAGGAAGTTATAAACATGGAGTGGGCAGTTAGAACTACAGACAAATTCAGCATTTGTGGTAATGATGTTGTGATCTCTAGACAAAGGACTAGTGTGGTTTGGGCCTTCTGCTGTGAGCAAGCAGAATTGTCCTAACAGATCCAAAGAGTACAGTGATGAAACATTGAAAAACTTTTAATTTTTATTTCTTTCAACTCAGTCCCCCCACATCTCCTCTGAACATTCATTCTTTGTTTCATTCACAAGGATTTCCGAATTGTGTTTTTTGTTTCTCTATAACTTTTCTTCAAATTATTTCCTCTACTGGTGGGGCCCCTTGGTATCTTTGATTACTCAGTATCTATCCCCTTTCCAACCCCTGTCTTTCATCTATGCTAGATTGTTGCAACATCAGTTGTACATAAAATCTTAATAACTATTGTAGTACTTACATTTGGGTATTACGTTATTTATATGTCTGCCTTTCTTGGATTTTTTGAGATCATAATTTAGTTTATGATCCCTAAACTCAACTAAGGGTCTAGTTAGTAAATTATGAATAAATGAATATGCTCTAAATGGATGTGCTCTAGTTCTTAATTCTCAAAAAGAAAATATTAGGTTTACCACAAGTAGCTTCTAACTTAGAAGGTAATTTCTACTTATAACCAGTGTTCAATAAAAATTTTGACTCATTTTCCATCCATAAATCCAGTTTTGATTTTTTTATAAGACATAGCACTTTTTCAGTGACATATTATAAGATGCATTTTAAAAGGAAAGAGACTTCCCAAATAAATTTAATGTTAGAAAAAAATGTGCAAGTATTTTCTCTGCATGCATACGCATCTCAAGATTTTAATTGCTTTTTACTTCAGGAAGGTTGTGATGTATAAACATTTTACAAATTCGATCTCAAAAAACCAATGATTTGAGTAATCTGTGTTTAATGTAAAAACAAAACATTAATTTGTTTGGTTTCTCATATAATGCGTTTATTAAACATTTCAGTCTCAATAATTTCTTAAGATGTTAACATTTAATGGAGCCTAAAACCCGCTCTATTCATGGGAGTATATTTTGGACTTTTGAACAACTTTAAGAAAAAATTAATGCCACAGTCCTTAGGTTGTGCTTAGAGCAAAGACAAAAAACATCCACTCATTCTTTCCAACTAATAAAATGTCTAATGATGCAGTTTCTACTATGACATTATTTTAAATTTATTATCATTGTGTTAAATATATTTTTGCTTCTGTTACTGAAGCTCAATATATCATCTGTGAACATTAATTTAGATTTTAAATGTTGATTTTTAACTTGGGTTCCAGGAAAATTCCAGAAAAATGAATATCTGCATTTAGCACGTTTTTTCTTGCCCTCAAGTATAAATTTTCAATCTGATATGATTTACCAGGATATCTGTCAGGAAGTACAATTCTTTAAAATCCCTTTTTAGAAATAAAAAATAGCTATTTCTGCATCAAAGAAGGGATTCAGAATTACTGACATTCTGAAGGAGTGTGTGCTTTGATTATTGTTCCCACCTGTTTCTTTTTTATTATAAAGTGGCAACTTATACTACCATTAGAAATATACACTTATATATATGTATATGTATATATATAAAGTTTTGCATTCAAACCTCTTTATCTGTAATTACCTATGACGAAAGAACACAAATCAAATAAAAACTCTATAGAATATATCCTTATTTCAGAAGAATGTGTATATATACACATATATATTTGTAGAACAATCCACTGTTTTGAAGGTGATTTTGATTTATAAAATGCTATTTACAGGTTTATGACAGAGAAGTAACCTCAGCCTTCTTTGATACTAAAATAAGCAGGGGGTTTTTATGCTGGAGTGGGTTTCACCTGGTGCAGATGAAATTGAGCAACATCATGGAAAACCTTCTTGGAGCGTGACCTTAGAGATGAAGCCTTGAAGGTGAAATAATAGATTTTCTATTTCTGGGTTCACGTTGAAAAAATTAACTGTTGATGTAGTCATGCTTCTCCACCAGGGAATTATTGGTCCCAAATTAGGACTGTCAAACTTTTCAACTCACAGTAAGATTCTTCATCCTTAACTTTTGTCTTAATACTCTCATCTCTTGTAGTGGTACCGCAGAACCACTCATCTGCATGGAATACCTATCAAGAGCATTGTCATTTTCTTTAGTAGAACAATTTTTCTAACAGCTATCTAGATTAGAATGAGGCCCATAAAGCATCATTATTTGTGTCAAATTAATGTCTTTTTATTGTGCTAATCCATAATAACTGAAAATGTGCTATGAAATTCATATGCAAAATTCAAAACTCAAACTATTACCATGATCAAGGATAAGTTGACTTGCTGTCCTCCAGTTTCCTGAAGCACAAAATCTCTGAGTTAGCCGAGGGAACTTCAGCACCATTTTGTTTCTATAGCTCAGACTTCTAGCTTAATCATTAGTAAGGTATATTGGCCAGAAAACTACTTTGTGAGATTCTCAAAAGTTTTGTTTTCATTCTTAAGCCCACTGATTTTGAAACATGTTATCAATACAATAAGGACTCAGAATAAGCACATTTTACCTTATACTTACATAGTCAATTACAAAGCTTTTGAAAGTCATAATTTTCTTGAGACTATCCCAATGCATTTAAGAAAAAAAAAAAAAAAAACAAGTTTAATTATAGGAGAATAAGTAATGGGTGAATTGAGACCCAGAAATTGGACGATGAAAATCAAGATAATTATTTTGCATAAACCTGAAAAGCAAACTATTTAAAATGGCTCATATTTTTGGAGGGAATAGAATAATAATATGTATATATTTGGTAATATTTAAAAAACCTAGATAATGAATACTGAATTCTTCTATTAAAGGCTTTACATACTTAAAAAAATAAGCAGCAGGTAGGCAAAAGTTCACCCTGTGCTCTAAACCATAGCTTTTGTCAGGTTAATCTGTTAAAGAACTTGAGATTTTCAACAATTTATTTTCTGAAACTAAGTATAACTTAACAAAGCCAATCTCCAAATGTTTCACCATGGTGAGCATTTGCTTAAATGATATGGAGAAACACAAAATACAAATTGGGTAGTTAGAACTGTCTCCAGTGCTTTCAGAAAGGGGGAAGCTGTGCATCCAGACGTGAAATGATAAACAGCCATTGTAAATAAAGGGAAGAATTTTGTTGGAGATTCATCTCTCTATCATATTCTCCATAATATCGAACTAGATAAGATATATTCTATCATGAAATCGTCAGTGTAATTGAGAACACTTTGTGAAACTGTCAACTGTGTCACTTGTAAGCTTGTGATGTGTGTATATGTGTGGATGTGTGGATGACCAAAAAGCTCAAGTCATTTTATGCTAAATGAGCCTGGGAGCCATTTTGTAGAAGCTTCCTTTTTATTTTTTCAAAAAAAATAATAAGACTTTGTGCTTATAATTTGATTGGTCCTGGAAGTGACAGGTGTGTTTATAATCAAGTTGAATCAAGAGTGACAAGGAGAAATAGAACTAGAGCTGTATTTCTTTTTACAAGGGCATTCTTTTCCTAGAAGAATAACATTCTTTTATTTAATTTAAATGTCTTTATTTCTTACTTTTCAAATATTTTGATTAAACAAATATCCCTTGCAGACGTGTGTTCAAAATCCTTGCCGAGATGCATAACTTTTATTCTTTGCAACTGATTACACGAATTCCTTCATTTCATTTTCTGCTCACCTCCTGATAAGAGAAATAGAATACTTGGTGAAGGACACCGACCACTAATGATTGTGTGGAGTGAGGGAAATTACAGTGACTTTGAAAGAATACAGCAACCAATGACAAGGTCATTAAAGTGAGGGCCTAGAGATTCTGCAAAGTGTATATTTTAGGGAGTATTTGGAACAATACATGCTGGACGGAAGAGCTATAGGAGAAGTAACATGCTAAGTCTTCTCATTGATAACATCCATAAATCTGCATATATTTTTTAACATTCTGTTTTGTTTTGTTTTGATTTGGATGTCTCTACACCATTCCTGATTTGTAGGACCAAGAAGATCTATTTTTTCCCCAAGGCAATTGTATTCATTTCTTCTCTAACATTTCAGTATTCCTAAATATGCATTTGCCTAGTCTTACAGTTATTTTTTTTTTATTACTTTAAGTCACTCACACAAGTCGGAACCATGGCTGTTAATTCAGTATTATTTCTCAATGGCCCTTGAAAATCCAGGGTATAACATTTTCCTTCTGTGTTCTAGGAGACAGACTTATTTTCAATTAGATTTATAAATGAGGCTATCTAGCAACAAACAGTTTACTGGCTTCATAAGATAGTAAGTTAAGAATTTCACAGCCATGCCTCCCAATTCCTTGGTGAAGTTTGGAAAATGCTACATACAAGAAAACTTAGTAAGGTACAAAGGCAAATATTGATACAGCTTGCTTGCACCAACTTCTTAGGATTTATTTCCTTATGTAAAACACCTTTTCTTTCTTTTCTGCTGCAAGAAATGGTATAAAACTCTCTTCTAACACAGCTAGACATTTACCTACACTCTTAAAGGTGTCCACAAAGTAAAAAAACAAAAAAATCAGATCAAATGGTAAAACCACATAAGTTACATATCACTGCCAAGGCATGGAAACAACAAAGAATTTCCTAAAAGTTACTTCAATCTTAAAACAATAAATTTTTTTCTAAGTGACTAAATAAAAAAAAATGAGCTCCTGAATTAATACTTTTGAAAAAAATATGATAATCTTCTAGGAGAATCTGAAACTCTTGTTAGGAAGGAATGAAATCAGGTAATAGCACTAAATTCAACATATGACAATCCTTTGCATAAAACAATCTTAAATATTGATTTCAGGAATAAAATTTTAAAATAAAATTTTTCTTGATGTTAAATGATTCCTGGCTATATACCTTATAGGCACTAGAAGAATCTGTACTTCATACATGTTCAATGTTATGGTAAAAAAAAATCCTGGAAACAGACTGCAATTTTGTGTCAATTCCAAATGCCCAAAGAAAATACAAATTCAAAACACACATCACAGCATTATCCAGAGTTTAAGCCATTTAGGATATTACATCAATTTGTAAGTTCAATTCTCCAAAACCCTTTTCTTTAAGGTAATGACTTTATTTCATGTTTATTATATTTATGTCTTCATTACAATTAGTCCTCTATTAATAACAACACAGTTTATTTTAATGCTTGTGGAGTCTTGATTATTTTTTCCTCTGCTTTTAGGTGTGCTAATCTTTGTGCATGTGCATTTTCTACCACATTGCAACAGGCAAGCTTTGGTTCAATTTTCTTGTCCTACACAAAGGAAGATTTTGAGTGCAGAATCTTAGCCACTAGGTCCTGGGTTGCCATTTTATTTTCCTCTCCTTGGGTGGATTTATTGGAAGGAAATGGGTAAAGGGCAGGGGGAGAAAGGGAAGGGATGAGAGAGGGACGAAGGGAAGAGTTCTCAGCTATGTTGAATCTTGATTCACAACTTTGCCTCCATTCATGGTCGGTGTTCCAGAACTTTTCCTTGAACGCCCTTGTTTTTCTCCAATTTCATGTAGTGATGGCTCTCTGTACATACACACTGGAAGGCAAAAATCACATTAATTATTCACAACAATAGTGGACACCAAATTCAGCCTCAATAAACATCTCAGATTTGATTTTATTTAGTGTTCACTCTCATCACTAGCTCTTTTTCTTCCATGAAAACGAGTCTTAACTTAAAATATTTAATGGATACACAATTTTCTTCTAGTTCTATCAGTCACACCCTTTTAAGTCTCCCAGAGCTGCAGACATATAAGTGGTTTCTGTTTCCTTATAGATAAGGCTTAATAAGTTTTTGCTGTCTACTAACCTATGTAACAGGATTTTTATCTAGAGTTAGAGGAGACATCAGGAGTATAACATTTAAAGGGAGGAAAGAGATACCTTGTTTTTCAGACTTTAGTCTGTAATCTAGTTCTGGTAGGGAAAAAAAAAAAAACCTCTTATTTACATGATCTTTTAATCTTTACCTTACTACAAGAAATATGATACTGTTGTATCAATTGAAATTTTAGTGCCAAGTTTCAGGGTATCCTATATAAGAAATGATAATAGGAGACAGAGCAGAGAAGAAAAAAACAACACAGTTTTTCCAATTTCTTCATATTTCCCTCACCTAAGGTAATGAACAGTCTGTGGCTTCTTAGTTATTCATCAATAGGAAATATGATTATGCAACCTTGAGATTTCAGTTTGCATCTATATAAAACAGTTCTTTTTATCGTCTATTGTTTTGTCTGGCTCTAAAGCTCAGTCATCTTTGAATTATCGCAGATCTTGCTAGATTACTGCATAGAAAGAACAATGTTTTTCAATTCACAGTTACTCTTGTAAGATAGTATCTATCAGCATATTGAGTACATTAAAACAGATTCATTTTACTGTTGTGAGACAAATGTGACTGTATATGAGCATATGAAATATTTACTTAAATATCAAGAGATAGTTTCATCCTTGACTTGAACAACAATTGCATACCCCTATCTGTTGAATCGGAGAAGGCAATGGCACCCCACTCCAGTACTCTTGCCTGGAAAATCCCATGGACAGAGGAACCTGGTAGGCTGCAGTCCATGGGGTTGCTGAGAGTCGGACACGACTGAGCAACTTCACTTTCACTTTTCACTTTCATGTATTGGAGAAGGAGATGGCAACCCACTCCAGTGTTCTTGCCTGGAGAATCCCAGGGACGGGGGAGCCTGGTGGGCTGCTGTCTATGGGGTCACACAGAGTCGGACACGACTGAAGTGACTTAGCATAGCATCTGTTGAATAATCACTACAATACCTTGGCCATCTGAATGTTATTTCCAATCAAATTGCTTCTTCCTATAGGCTTTGCCCTGGGACTAGAAACCTGAGCATGGCCATGAATAAATAGATGTTGTATGGTGGTTAAGAGCACCCATTTGGGAGACACACTGTCTGGTCCACTTCCACACTTAGCCACTTTCTAGCTCTGTCCAATCGGACACCTAGTAAGCATCTAAAGATGTATAAGAAAAATGAAGAAGCTGATCTCTTCATGAAAATTCTGAATAAAAGATTTCAGAGAACACAGTGATAAACTGTTTCTACTGAAGATACATTCTAAATACAAAACTAAATTAAGAGAGTTAAGAGACAAGTAAGTTTCTCCTCAGACTAGTTCAATGATGAGGAGATAGGTTTCTTGCAACATCTCAGTAGGAGGGCTTCTTAAATGTTCATGTGCATTTGAATCACATAGGGGTATTATTAAAATGCAAATTCTGATTCAGAAGATCTATAATGGGCTTAGATTCTGCATTTTTAGTAAGTGCCCAGGTGATGCTGATGCTAGCAAAATCTGAACCACACTGAGGTTAGTATAAAATATATATAAAAGCATGTTGATTCAGTATATCATACACAAGTATTATATAGATTTTAAAATGAGATTTTAAAATATTTTAGTTACTGTACTGAATGACCCCTCCAATATCCTCAAAGGACTAACTACCTTTGGCCTCACTAGCAAAGTGTACAGAGGAAATTAGTTTAGAAAGAATAGATCCTGTAATTTTCAGATAGTACCAGTAGGTAATTCAAGAGTCTGTTTCTTTTACAAAAGGCAGAAGATCCTTGTGTAAGATTCTATTGAAATCTTGAAATTCTTCAAGCCTAATGTCTCTTACATATATTTCTGTTATAGGGAAAGTGTCAAAATCCCCCAAACTAAATAATATGTTTATGTGTGCAAAATATATAACCATGTGTTTATAACTGGTTAGTGCACATGGGAATCCAGAAGATGTAATGAAGTGATTGGACTGGAAAGCAATTTATATGATGCCATAAAGCAGTTTTTCCCTACTCTGTCACCTAATCAGCTGTGAAAATCCCCAAACCTGACCTGGGGCTTCCCAGGTGGTGGAAGTGGTAAAGTATCCACCTACTAATGCTTCCCTGGTGGCTCAGATGGTAAAGAATCCTCCTGTAATGCACGAGACATGGGTTTGATCCCTGGGTTGGGAAGATCCCCTGGAGGAAGGCATGACCACCCACTCCAGTATTCTTGCCTAGAGAATTCCCATGGACAGAGGAGCCCAGTGGGTACGGTCCATAGGGTCACAAAGAGTGGAATACAACGGAGTGACTAAGCACACAGCACAGCTAATGCAGGAGACGCAATTGATCCCTGGGTCAGAAAGATCCTGGAGAAGGAAATGGGAATCCACTCCAGTATTTCCTGCCCAGAAAATTCCATGGACAGAGGAGCCTGGCGCCCTACAGTCCATGTGGTCACAAAGACTATGGACTGCTAAATCAGTCTCAAAGAATGAAAACATCTAATAAATTATAAACAATAGATTTTTGGCATGCAAATTTCTAAACTTCAGTTTAGAGACACAAAGAATATTACTCTTAATTTCCATTAAATAATATATTTTATAATTTTTGTGCTTGAATTTCTTAGTGTTGTAATTTCTTTTTAAAGTTTCCTTCTGGCATAGACTCTACCCAAGACATTTGTTTTTAACTTTTATCTTTTTTTGCTATTTCCCACTTACATATAAAATACCTAAGTTGTGACAACACAAAAGGTTGCCATTATAATTATCATTGCAAATAACTTTACTAATAATGTAATCCTGCTGGCCATCCAAGTAACAAGTCCCCAGAGTTTTCCAAGTTGGCATCTAAACTTTTTCAATTTCTAAAACAGTAAAAGTCACCAGTGTCATAGCAAAGTGTGCAACTTTCTCTTTTTTAAGGACAATTCAATCACAAATTTTCCTTTTTTTCCATTAAATGAAGTAGTAAAATTCCAGGTTTGAAAAAAACTGTTCAAACTAGCTGGAAAATTAAGAGTAATAAAACAAACAGATTTCAGTTAATTTCTTGGGCTTCAATTTTCATTGTTACTTTCAGGCTCTCAGATTCCAGTCAAGGGGTATAAATCTCAATCAAATTTTAGAATTAAAAGGTAATTAAATGAATATGATCTAATTAGAAAGCCAAGAAAGAAACAAAACACTTCTCCTCCCAATATAACTTTCTTTGATAGTTGTATCAACACTCCATAACTGTGCTATTCTGTCTGAAAGGTACATAATAAAATGATGACACAGAATACAAGAAGAAAACAAAGCATAACTGTACTATAAAGTGCATTATGTGTCCAAAATATAAACCAAAATTACTGTAATGTATACAATAATCACAATGATAATCTCTAAAATTTGCATGCCAAAAATACATTGTATATATTTTTTTAGATTTTTTTTAATACTTTCAGACTGATTTACCAGTCCATATTCAGGTGATGAAATTCCAGCAGGGCTATTTAAAACCCTAAAAGATGATGCTATCAAATATGCAAATTTGGAGAGGCCAGCAGTGGCCACAAGACTGGAAAAGGTCAATCCTCATCCCAATTCCCAAGAAGGGCAATACTAAAGAATGTTCAAACCACCAGACAATTATATTCATCTTCCATGCTAGTATGGTTATGCTCAAAATCCTCCAAGCTAGGCTTCAGGATTACATGAAGAGAACTTCCAGATGTTCACGTTGGGTTTAGAAAAGGCAGAGGAACCAGGGATCAAATTGCCAACATTTGTTGGATCACAGAGAAAGCAAGGGAATTCCAGAAAAACATCTACTTCTGTTTCATTGACTACACAAAAGCCTTTGACTGTGTGGATCATAACAAACTGTGGAAAACTCTTATAAGAGATGGGAATACCAGACCATCTTACTTGTCTCCTGAGAAACCTGTATGTGGGTCAAGAAGCAACAGTTAGAACCCTGTACGGAACAACTGACTGGTTCAGGATTGAGAAAGGAGTACAATAGGCTGTTTATTGTCACCCTGTTTATTTAACTTATACGCAGAGCACATCATGCCAAATGCTGGCTGGGTGAGTTAAAAGCTGGAACCTAGATTGCTGGGAGAAATATCAACACCTCAGATATACAGATGATACCACTCTAAAGGCAGAAAGCAAAGAGAAACTAAAGAGCCTCTTAATGAGGGTGAAGGAAGACAGTGAAAAAGCCAGTTTAAAACTCAATATTAAGAAAAAACTAAGATCTCGGCATCCAATCCCATCACTTTATGGCAAATAGAAGGAAAAAAGGTGGAAGCAGTGACAGATTTCCTCTTCCTGGGATCTAAAATCACTGCAGATGGTGACTGTAGCCATGGTATTAGAACATAATTGCTTCTTGGCAGGAAAGCTATGACAAACCTAGACTGTGTTAAAAAGCAAAGACATCACTTTGCTGACAAATGTCCACATAGTCAAGGCTATAGTCTTTCCAGTAGTCATGTGCAAATGTGCGAGCTGGACAGTAAAGAAAGCAGAGTGCTGAAGAACTAATGCTTTCAAACTTTGGTACTGGAGAAGACTCTTGAAAGTCCCTCGGAAAGCAGGGAGATCAAACCAGTCAGTCTTAAAGGATATCAACCCTGACTGACGCTGAAGTTAAAGCTCCAATACTTTTGGCCGCCTGATGTGAAGAGCTGATTCAGTGGGAAAGACCCTGATGTGGGAAAGATTGAAGGCAGAAGGAGGCGAGGGTGACAATGATGAGATAGTTGGATGGCATCACCAATTCAATGGATGTGAATTTGGGCAAACTCTGGGAGATGGTGAGGGACAAGGAAGCCTGGTGTGCTGCAGTCCATGATGCAGAGTCAGACACAACTTGGGGACTGAACAACAAGAAGTCAGTCTTACTCTTTGCAACCACATAGACTGTAGCCCACCGGGCTCCTCTGTTCACGGAATTAATCCCTTCAATAAACCTATTATTTCAGAGTCTTCAAAGCCATTTATTTATTTTCATAGTCAAAGTGTCTTTAAATGAATTGTAACAACAGACAGAATTTTACATTTAACCCTAACTGGGATTAACTGACTTCTCAGTCTGAATGATCACAGAGGGATGAGATTCTCGTATAGAACCCAAGCTGGCATTTGATTGTGAAGATTTTCCTGGATCTTGCTGGAAAGTACCAAAACCTGCCCAGGTGGAAATTCAAAGCCATTTTAAATTGACCAACTAAATATAATAACCAGGTGAATAAAGTAGGTGAGAAATTCCTATCCTCATTTTTTAAATATGAAAGAAATTAAGTGACTTCCCTAAAATCAGATGGTGAATAGTAGCAGAGCCAAATGAAAGTGTAGGATTTCAAAGTCCTAATCAAAATTTCTTAATAAAAGCACAAAAACAATTAATCAAATAAGTGATGCAAGTAATTGTCTTATACCAGACAATTTTAAAGCTATTTCCATACATTAATCTAGATCCAAGCTGGCCTCATTTCTACTAAATATCCCTAATGTCATCAAAAAATGGAAATGAAAACAAATTCAGGATGCCTATTTAAAAAAAAATAGGTAATGAGTGTTGCCAAGTAGGTGGAGGAACTGGAAGCACTGTACACTGATGGAAGGAATTTAAAATGGACAGCCACTGTGAAAAACTATACAATGATTTGCTCAAAAAATCAAGCATAGAATTACCGTATGATCCAGATATGTCACTTCTGGATATACACCCAAGAGAAATAAAAGCAAGGGTGTGAATAGTATTTACACAGCCATGTTCATAAAAGCATTACTTGCAATAGTGAAAAGGTACGAGCACCTTTGGTTGGTTGAACCAATGAACAGATACACAAAATGTGGTATCTGCATACAATAAAATATCGTCCAACTTAAAAAGGAAGCAAATCCTAACACAAGCGTGGATGAACCTTGAGGACCTAAAGACAAAATGAAATAATAAGCCACAGGGGAAGCCTAAGCTAGGTATGAAAGGAAACATATTTTATGATTTTACTTATGTGGGATATCTAGAGTAGTCAGATTAATAAAGCCAGAACATAGAATGGTGGTTTCCAGGGACTAAGGGAAGGAAGTATGCGAGAAATACTTAATGGGTACAGTGTTTCAGTTGGGGAAGAAGAAAAAATTTTAGGGATGGATGGTAGTGATGGCTGCAAAACACAGAAATGTACTCAATGGCACTGAAATGTACTCTTAAATTGGTTAAAATGGCAAATTTCATGTTGTGTGTATTTACACAACATACTTAAGAATTACACATAATTTCCAAAACTCACACACAGAAACAAACACCTTACATGTAAGCTGTAAACAAAGAAGTGACTATTAAAACCAGAGATGTCCTATTTGCATGGGAAGAACCAACAATTCCCCAATAGTCAACAGTATCAGTCTTAGAACTGTGCTAAGAAAAAGAGAATTGAGATACACTAAGGATTGATGCTTTTGAAGTGTGGTGTTGGAAGACTCTTGAGAGTCCCTTGGACTGCAAGGATCCAACCAGTTCATTCTGAAGGAGATCAGCCCTGGGATTTCTTTGGAAGGAATGATGCTAAAGCTGAAACTCCAGTACTTTGGCCACCTCATGCAAAGAGTTGACTCATTGGAAAAGACTCTGATGCTGGGAGGGATTGGGGGCAGGAGGAGAAGGGGACGACAGAGGATGAGATGGCTGGATGGCATCACTGACTCAATGGACGTGATTCTGGGTGAACTCTGGGAGTTGGTGATGGACAGGGAGGCCTGGCATGCTGCGATTCATGGGGTCGCAAAGAGTCAGACATGACTGAGCAACTGAACTGAACTGAACTGAAGGATATAGGACTGTGAAGAAAGCTGAGCGCTGAAGAACTGATGCTTTTGAACTGTGGTGCTGGAGAAGACTCTTGAGAGTCCCTTGGACTGCAAGGAGATCCAACCAGTCCATCCTAAAGGAGACCAGTCCTGGCTGTTCATTGGAAGGACTGATGCTGAGGCTGAAACTTCAATACTTTGGCCACTTCACGCGAAGAGTTAACTCATTGGAAAAGACCCTGATGCTGAGAGGGATTGGGGGCAGGAGGAGAAGGGGACAACAGAGGATAAGATGGCTGGATGGCATCACCAACTCAATGCACATGAGTTTGGGTGAACTCTGGGAGATGGTGATGGAGAGGGAGGCCTGGCGTGCTGCGATTCATGGGGTTTCAAAGAGTCGGACGTGACTGAGTGACTGAACTGAACTGAACTGAACTGAAGGATACAGGGCTGGTGAGAGGATAGGGAAATCTGATGAAAACATCCTAGGCCTTCGCTATCTAATACAGTATCCATTTTGCCTATGTGGTCACTGATCACTAAAAATGTGGCTCGCCCTAATTCAGAAGTGCAAGAGGGATAAAATAAACAGTGAATTTTAAAGACCACAGTAAAAATTAAATCTCAGTGGTAATGCTTTATATTACTTACATATTGAAGTGATAATATTTGAATATACTATATTGAGTATATTATTAAAATCCATTTCATGTTTATTTTTTATTTTTAAAATATGACTACCAGAAAATTTTAAATTACATATTTAGCTCATATTATATTTCTATTACACAATGCTCTCTTAGAAGAGTTTGCTCTTCTCTGAAAAAGAAGTGTCTTGATTAATGTCAAGAGCTTCCCAGGTGGCTCAGAGGTAAATAATCCACCTGCCAATGTAGGGGATGTGGGGTTTGATTCCTGGGTTGGGAAGATCCCCTGGAGTAGGAAATGGCAACCCACTCCAGTATTCTTGCCTGGGAAATCCCATGGACAGAGGAGCCTGGCAGACTACAGTCCATATGCTTGCAAAGAGTTGGGCATGACTTAGTACACATGCAGGATTAATCTCAAAGCTACCAATTACTATATGATGGGGAGGGGAACTGAGAAAACTTCCTGACCTGATTGACCTGACCTCCATATGCACACTTAGAAGAGACAGCGTATATTGGATTTCTTTGGTGGAATGACCTGGTTCACAAAGCATTTACTGACCCTTTTAATTTGGCTTAACTAATATTGCATCATTTGGATTCTATTACATTATTTTCTTTTTTCCTCTCCTCAAATTCCAATTACTCTTTTGCTGACTGATATCCAAAGAGGAATTTGTTTCAGTATTAATTTGTTCATTTATTCTATGAGCAGAAACAAACTGCTTCGTACCAGGTGCTCTGTGGCAACTGCAAGAAATGATCTAATTCCTGTCTTCAAGGAGTTCAAGGCTAAGAAAGAGAGCATAGACATGCACACAGATCACAGAGAGGAAAGGGCCATAGCAGAGCTGAATGGGAATGAGTATATAAAATAGCTCTTTAATGTTGATTTAGTCTTGAAGGAGGCAAAGGGTTTAGCGAAGTAGATGGGCTAATAAATAAGAATGAAGGGATGGGACTGCCAGTGGTTAAGAATCTGCCTGCCAATTCAGGGTACACGAGTTCGATCCCTGGTCTGGAAAGATTCCACATGCCACAGGGCAACTAAGCCAGTGCACGACAACTATGGACCCGGTGCCTTAGAGCCCGTGCTCCACAAGACAAAGCACCACAGTGAGAAGCCTGCTCGCCGCAGCTGGAGAGTAGCCCCCACTCACCGCACTAGAGAAAGCCTGCGCACAGCCACGAAGGCCCAGTGCATCCAAAGATAAAAAAAAAGAATGAAGGGATGAAGTGCAGGTTGTCTAAGAGGAACAGTGACTGTTGAAGCATCAGGTAAAACTGAGGTGGTGAGGGATGAGAGTGACCAAGCCAACTTGAGTCAGACCTTCTGAAGTCCAGGAGAGAGGATTTAAACCTGGATTGTGGTATATATCAGCCTTAATTTGATAGTGAACAAACAGCTAATAATATGCCCATCAAGTTGAGTGTATAGGGAAAAATCTATTCAATCTCCTTATCTATAAAAATGTCCAACTATGCTTATATGACATGAATACAGCCAGGCAGGATAGTTAAGAAGAATCAGTCAAATTGAATCTTACTACATAGATTCCATAAGAAATGGCTGGCAACATTTCAAACTTTTATGAGTTGTTCTGATGCCTTGCAAACACCATCTTAATTTCTTAGGAACAAACCTAGCTGAGGCACTATTACGTATGAGACCAGCTGTGTATCTAATGTATATAGTTGGCTCTCTGTATCCATGGATTCTACATCCTCAGAAGGATTGGAAAATACTCAATTAGAAATTCCAGAAAGTTCCAAAAAACAAAACTTGAATTTGTCCTGATCTAGCAACCATTTACACAGTGTTTACATTGTATTAGGTACTATAAACGATCTAGAGATGATTTAAAGTATCCAGGAGTACATATGTAGTTGCTGCTGCTAAGTCGCTTCAGTCGTGTCCAACTCTGTGCAACCCCATAGACGGCCTCCTACCAGGCTCCCCCATCCCCGGGATTCTCCAAGCAAGAACACTGGAGTGGGTTGCCATTTCCTTCTCCAGTGCATGAAAGTGAAAAGTGAAAGTGAAGTCGCTCAGTCGTGCCTGACTCTTAGTGATGCCATGGACTGCAGCCTACCAGGCTCCTCTGTCCATGGGATTTTCCAGGCAAGAGTACTGGAGTGGGGTGCCATTGCCTCCTCCAATGTGTGTAGTATATATATGCAAATACTATGCTATTTCATAGAAGGGACTTGAAGATCTATAGATTTCAGTATCAGAAGGATTCCTGGAATGAGCTGCAAATACTGAGTGATAACTATATTTGACATCTAACATATTTTAAGTTCCATAATTTTAACTGTAATTCAAAGTTAAAATTACAAATTTTAACTGTAATTTAGTTGCTAAGCCATATTCAATTGGTTAAGCTAACTAACATACTGACAAGGGCTATCCTTTTGTTTTGTGGGAAGCTTAAGAAGAATAAACAGTAAGTGATAAATCAAGAATTACTAGTTCTACATATGAGAATCCTATATATTTGACTGTACACTAAAAATTAATCACAATTTTTTATAGCTATTGGTACTAGAATTTTAAGTTCTGGTATTAATTTTTCAATTATCTATTACTAAGCAATTGTGAAAAATCTTTAAGAAACATTTCTAGGGAACCATCTAGAAGCTGATCTTCAAGAGTTACATAAATTCTACAGCTCCTAAACTGTGCTTCTCAAATTCTCCTGTCCCATGTAAGTCAAGTTTTTTCATCCCAATAATTGATTCCTGATTTTAATTTGCAGTAGTTCAAAGGATTTTCCATCACTTTCTATTACAACAAGATATTATTTCATTAGAAAACATATTTATTAGTGTAGGGCTTAGAATTTTTAAAAATCTATCTGGCCTTGAATATTTTCTTCCACAGTGCTCTGCTTTATATATTCTATCCACTACAGCTATAACAGCAAAGCTTGATATTCTAGTTATTTTGATAAGGAGTAATTTCTAAATTGAGAATAAAGTGAATAAAACAAAAAATCTAACTTACTATCTTTCTTGTTTTCCCAGCTCCCCAAATCTGTTTCACAGAAACTCAGACTCAGTGCTACCTTAAGATTTAACAACTGGAAACAAATTCTCTACGGGAAACTTGGGATGTTACTGTCTAATCATGTATCATTCAGAATCCTATGGGCTTCATTTGTGATACAGGCTTTATTTTTAGTGGGCATGATTTAATGGCCACCTGTTGTTACAGAATTGATTTCTTTGGTGTTACTTCCCAATTTAACTTCATACTATTTTTACAAGTTTCAATATCCAAATTTCAAGAATGCTTAGTATCCTAATATAATACCTGGCTGATTAACAACGTTACTTCTCCGTCACATGGCTCTTCTAGGTTGTCTTGATCATATTTCTTGCTCTTTTTCCAGTGTGATAAAATACACTTGCTCTTTTTTCACCCCACATAATGTTTTTGAGATAAGTATTATGGTTCCTCTAACACATGTGATATCATAATGTCGTTGCTTTTGTTTTAGTTGCTAAGCCATATTCAATTCTTTGTGACCCCATGCACTGTAGCCTACCAGACTCTTCTGTCCATGGAATTTCCCAGGCAAGAATACTAGAGTGGGTTGCTATTTCCTTCTCCAGGGGATCTTCCTGACCCAGGGATTGAACCTACATTTCCTGCATTGGCAGGCAGATTTACTGCTGAGCCACCAGGGAAGCCCTAGTTCTGGATAAATGGTAAAAGGAGATAATGCTTTGAAAAGGGAAGTATTTCTGTATGGCTCTTTAGAACTCTTTCTTCAAATCAGTTTTCTGTTTTTCCTCTTTTCTCATATATGTTTAAATTTCTTCTTCTTCTTTCCCTTCTCCCTCCCCAACCCTTGCTCTTCCTCCTTCTCTTCTTCTGAAAGTTTCGTTTTACTCATGTTTTGACTTTTCTTGATTTACAGCACATCGAAGCAGAGGGGTTTATCCCAGGTTTCAGAATAAAAATGAGGCAGAGATTTCATGAGCGAATACTCTTCCTTATTTGCAGACACAGGGACAAGTGAGGGTTTCTAATAACATAACTCACGTTACATATTGTTTTAAGACATGGCATCCATTAGGAACCCTTAGTTCACCCCTTCATTGTAAAGAGGACACATTTGCATGATTGACACTCATAACTAAGTGACTTGGTGTAGGGAAGGCTATCATTCTCACAGCTTCCTGAGAGATCGTGCCCGTACTTCTATAGAAAGTCCTGCAGTCCTGTTATCAATTAAAATTCTACACTTGGTCATAACAAGACCATAAGCTACCAACCTTATGGTAACATATGGTATTTGTTCTATTTAAATTTTGCTTTATTTTTAAATGCAAGATTGTGCCATTAGAAAAGAAAAAGACGAAACATGTATCACTTCATCTTCTCTTTGTAGGTTTAGGTACGGGTCTTTCCAGGATTGACTTTCCACTTAGTATTTTTCTGTTATATTCTTTCACTTGTACCTCTGCTGTAAATGCAGTTATCAGAACCAGCAGGTGTCTCTTGCCATTATAATAGCTCAGATTCCCTGTTTGAAACATTTAACATTCAATAGTTGGTTTTATTTTAGTTATCATACATTTCTCTTGAAAAACAAACTAAAATAATGTCTTTCTTAAAAGTTAAATCCCAGGGGTTGCTATTATTTATAAATCAAACTATAATAAGCCAGGTTCCAGGTACAATCCAAGGGGTATTCCTCTAAGAAACTGCTGTCCTCTTAACCATTTGCTGTTTTAGTCAGTAAGTCATGTCTGACTCTTTGTGACCATAGGGACTATAGCCCACCAGGCTCTTCTTGCCCATGGGATTTCCCAGGCAAGAAGGGATCTTCCTGACCCAGGGGTAGAACCTGCATCTCCTGTGTCTTCTGTATTGGCAGGGGGATTCTTTACTGCTGAGTCTAAGCTAATATTAATTGAACACTTACTCGGTATCTGCACTTTATATACAGTAAGATTATTTTAAATGACCTTAACAGACAGTTTAATCGATCCCTTTCTCAGTTAAGGAAACTGAAGAGCAGAAAAGGTAGTTTGTTTAAGGTCATTCAAGGACATAAACAGAATCATGTGTGATTAGCTCCAGAGTTCCTGCTCTAAGCTTATAGTCAAACAGCTTAATGAGTTTGGAGAAAAAACTTAGTTGCTTGGTCTCAGTCAAAATCTTGATCCTAGGGACTTCTCTGGTGGTCCAATGACTAAGAATCTGGGCTTCCAGTGTAGGGGGCTGGGGTTCGATCCCTGGTCAGGGAACTAGATCCTGCATGTTACTTAAAAGTCCCACATGCCACAACTAAAGATCCCACATGCCACAATAAGATCCAGTGTAGCCAAATAAATAAATATTTAAAAAAAAATCTTGACCCCAAACCTCATGGGGGTGCTGAGTACTTCGTGGAATCCTCCTCCATTTCTCTAGCCAATTCCCTCTCCCCGTCTTCCTAAGTGACTATTCCATATCTCTCCTTCCTCCTCAAACTCTGAAAACTGCCTCATACCCTCCTTAGACTGAGGAAATAGGCTTGCTTTCTTTCCTTTTCTTTTCTCTTTTTCTCCTTCTCCATTTATCTCTCCCTCTTTCCTTCCCTTTTGTCAGTAACCACACTCTGAATTCACTTGGAAAATAAATACAGAAGAGAAAGCGTTCATATTTCCACCACAAAAGTTATAACAACCTGCACACATCTGTGCATATCCTGGCTTCCTGCTTGTTAAAAGTGCTTGAACTCTTCCTGTTTCTATTTAAATCCAGTCCTAACTTTGCCACTTGTGTACTTGATCCCATCCCCTCTGGTCAGTGTTACTCAGTGACTCTCTCTCCTATAAGACCAATTTCCCTTCTCCCCCATCAGTCTATAAATATGCTAAACAGCTTTAAACAAACAAACCCCAACACATAGCCACCATGTTTCTCTCCACCTTGTACTCCATTTCTCTATTTTCCTTTTATAACAAGACGCCTCAGAAGAGTCATTTAATATTACTTTCTTCTTTCCTTTAACTCTTGTTATAACTTCTATCAACTCCAATTAGACATTCCCACAGCTCCTCTGAAATCAATCCTGTCAAGTCACTATTGAATGTATGGTCAGTCCTCATTCAACAGCTTGCTGCCTGCTCTACCAGTATTTGGTAGAGATAACAACTCTAATCTTGACTTCCCTGGTGGCTCAGTTTTGCCTCTTTCTAGTTATATGGACCCGGAAAAGGAAACGGCACCCCACTCCAGTACTCTTGCCTGGAAACTCCCATGGACGGAAGAACCAGGTAGGCTGCAGTCCATGGGGTCGCTAAGGGTCTTTCACAACTGAGTGACTTCACTTTCACTTTTCACTTTTATGCACTGGAGAAGGAAATGGCAACCCACTCCAGTGTTCTTGCCTGGAGAATCCCAAGGACGGGGGAGCCTGGTGGGCTGCCATCTATGGGTTTGCACAGAGTTGGACACGACTGAAGTGACTTAGCAGCAGCAGCAACAGCTATATGGACCTGGGTGAGCTATGTAATCGCTCTTAAACTCAGTTTCCTTGTGTTTAAAATTGGGATAATATTCTTAATCTTAATGTTTCCTCCCAAAGTGTCACTGACTAGCAAATGATACTTCTGTTAGGAGGAATGTTGAAAATAACAAAAAATCTTTCAAATGTTTTAAAATTTGTACTTAGCAAATAGTAAATTTGTACACAGTATATAGTACAACTGCTACTGATTATTACTTTTATATTACTACTGGATTCTTATAAATCATTAAAAAGTTGAAAGTTTTGATAATTATGGAAGAACTAGGTGTAAATCCTCGATAGTATTTCTTTGGACTGAAGAGTTGAGAAACTTGAGAGGAAGGCAACTGTAATTGTTGCTGATGGATTCTGTTTTCCAAATGGAGGCAAGATAATTCCAATTTCTAATAAAACTCATAAATGACACTTGATAAAGAACCCCCATGTTATATCAGTTTCCATCAAAGAGGAATGAAATATGACTAATCTTTTTATTACTACCAATTTAATCAAATTTTCCTTGGCGCTCTGTAATTTCCAAGAAGTGGAAAGGTTAGATTGCTCTGTTAGTTAGTGTACCATTAAAGAAACTTAATTGTCTTAATAGCAGATCATGGAAGAGTGTGGGCAATTAACAGGAAGCAATTTCACACCTTAATTAATGTCACATAGAATCCCTTTGGAACTGTAGAAGAACTTTAAGTGCTGGTTCAGAAGCAATGCATTGCCAAAGGGATGCACCCAGTGTGCTGTAAATATTTATTATAAAGAGTTAGGAGACATCATGAACAAAAAGATCTGTACCTTCATTTAGAAAGACATCAGAAGCAGTATTTGTGTGCATGAGAGAGAGAGAGAGAGAGATGGAAGAAGAATGTGTCACAGAGAGTAGGAGGGCTTTATTGAAGATCAAATTCAAAACCAGAAAAAAAGCTGCTTTGAATGAGTTACACTGGTTAGGGGGAATAAGTTGTCACAGGCTGGCAGAGATCCCACACTCAAAAGATGGAGAGAGAGAGAGAGAGAAAGGCTGCTATTATATTTTCTGTAATGGAAACAATCAGGAGCATAAAAGGTACATTTTTACTACATCTGTTTTTTGTCTTTTAGTATTGTTGGGTCCAAAAGATGATTTTGGAAAAAACAAGCCATCTAGTTTTCTTTCAAGTTAACTGAAATAAAAACATCAAATAATTTGCCATTAGTTATCTTCTCGATAGTAGCTTTACAAAGTCATGACTCCTGATTTATTCACTTCTTTGGTGTCTTAGTACATAGTTTTTGAATAGATTATTTTCCCTCCAAATTCAATTTTCATTGTCTCTAATACTTTATTCAATACCATGCCTGACAGCCTTTCTCCAGTACCTAACACAGTAACACAATGTCCAATTTCCAAGGGAAAATGGAAAAGGCACTTTGCATTGATCTGACAGATTTGAGAAATCTAACCTTCTTACAGTGTCTAATCTTCATACTATTTCGGTGAAATAGATGGAATTTATAATCAACCACATTTCCAGAGATAACTTACTTTGAAGTAATAAATTGTTTTCTCAAAATTACTTAGTAAATCAGTGGTAAGAGCTTTTTTAAGACATTTATCTGGATTTATTAGTGGCAGAGTCTATTTTCTTCTAATATTTCAATCTTTTCTTTTAAATTTATTTATTTTATTGAAGGCTAATTACTTTACAATATTGTAGTGGTTTTTCCATACATTGACATGAATCAGCCATGAGTGTACATGTGTCCCCCATCCCCCTCCCACCTCCCTCCCCATCCCATCCCTCTGGGTCATTCCAGTGCTCTGGCCCTGAGCACTCTGTCTCATGCATCAAACCTGGACTGGCAATCTGTTGCACATATGATAAATACATGTTTCAATGCTATTCTCTCAAATCATCCCACCCTCGCCTTCTCCCACAGAGTCCAAAAGACTGTTCTATACATCTGTGTCTCTTTTGCTGTCTCACATACAGGGTTATTGTTACCATCTTTCTAAATTCCTTATGTATGCATTAGTATACTGTATTGGTGTTTTTCTTTCTGGCTTACTTCACTCTATATAATAGGCTCCAGTTTCATCCACCTCATTAGAACTGATTCAAATGTATTCTTTTTAATGGCTGAGTAATACTCCATTATGTATATGTACTACAGCTTTCTTATCCATTTGTCTGCTGACAGACATCTAGGTTGCTTCCATGTCCTGGCTATTATAAACAGTGCTGCGATGAACATTGGGGTACATGTGTATCTTTCAATTCTGGTTCCCTCAGTGTACATGCCCAGCAGTGGGATTGCTGGGTCATATAGCAGTTCTATTTCCAAATTTTTAAAGGAATCTCCACACAGTTCTCATAGTGGCCGTACCAGTTTGCATTCCCACCAACAGTATAAGAGGGTTCCCTTTTCTCCACACCCTCTCCAGCATTTATTGTGTGTAGACTTTTGGATAGCAGCCATTCTGATCAGTGTGAGATGGTACCTCACTGTGGTTTTGATTTGCATTTCTCTGATAATGAGTGATGCTGAGCATCTTTTCATGTGTTTGTTAGCCCGCCCTCTGTATGTCTTCTTTGGAGAACTGTCTGTTTAGTTCTCTGGCCCATTTTTTGATTAGGTCATTTACTTTTCTGGAATTGAGCTGCAGGAGTTGCTTGTACATTTTTGAGATTAATTCTTTGTCAGTTGCTTCTTTTGCTATTATTTTCTCCCATTCTGAAGGCTGTCTTTTTACCTTGCTTATAGTTTCCTTCGTTGTGCAAAAGCTTTTAAGTTTAATTAGGTCCCATTTGTTTATTTTTGCATTTATTTCCATTACTCTGGGAGGTGGGTCATAGGGGATCCTGCTGTGGTTTATGTCGGAGGGTGTTTTGCCTATGTTTTCCTCTAGGAGTTTTATGGTTTCTGGTCTTACGTTTAGATCTTTAAACCGTTTTGAGTTTATTTTTATGTATGGCGTTAGAAAGTGTTCCAGTTTAATTCTTTTACACGTGGTTGACCACTTGTTAAAGAGATTGTCTTTTCTCCATTGTATATTCTTGCCTCCTTTGTAAAAGATAAGGTGTCCATAGATGTGTGGATTTATCTCTGTGGTTTATTTTGTTCCATTGATCTATATTTCTGTCTTTGTGCCAGTACCATACTGTCTTGATGACTGTAGCTTTGTAGTATAGCCTGAAGTCTAATTGATTACTATCAAGTTAATTTCTTAGTGATCAATTTGGTATAATATTTGGTATTACCTCTATTAAGTCCATTTAGTAATTTAACCTAGCACTAATGTACAACCATCCTAATAGCAGTAGGAAAGCTAACCATGTAAAATGTTTAATACATTTAATTCCAAGGTGTCAGAATGAGAATTTACTCTATATTAGATTTGTTGTTGTTGTTTAGTTTCTAAGTTGTGTCCAACTCTTTGAGATTCCACTATCTCAAATAATTTACTCAAATTGGGTTGGTGATGCCATCCAACCATCTCATCTTCTGCCACCCCTTTCTCCTTTTTCCTTCAGTCTTTCCCAGCATCAGGGTCTCTTCCAATGAGTTGGCTCTTTGCATCAGGTGCCCAAAGTATTGGAGCTTCAGCTTCAGTATCAGTCATTCCAATGAATATTCAGGGTTGATTTCCCTTAAGATTTACTGGTTTGATCTCCTTGCAGTCTAAAGGACTCTCAAGAGTCTTCTCTAGCACTACAATTTGAAAACATCAATTCTTTGGTGCTCAGTCTTCTTTACAGTCAAACTCTTACATCCATACATGACTACTGGAAAAACCATAGCTTTGACTATACAGACCTTTGTTGGCAAAGTGATGTCTCTGCTTTTTAATAAGCTGTCTAGTTTTGTCATAGCCTTCCTTTCAAGGAGCAAACATCTTTTAACTTCATGGCTGCAGTCACTATCTGCAGTTATTTTGGTGCCTAAGAAAATAAAATCTGTCACTGCTTCCACTTTCTCTCCCATTTGCCATGAAGTGATGGGACCAGATGCCATATTAGATTAGACTTTTAAAATATATAGATCATAATAATTTGAATATATTTAAATATTTCCTATGGCCAGATAGGATCAAAGTGAGCATAGAAACACCAAGGTCAGTTTAGAACACCAAATCTCAAACCTAGTTGCTATCAAAATTACTTAGAGTATAAAATCTGAATACTTGGGAGATTTGGCCTAAGAATTGGTAGCTTTTAAAACCACTCCAGGTGGTTCTGATACTAATGCTTGGGAAAATATGATCTACATTATACTGCTGGAACTTTATCCAGATTCTATTAGTTTAAAGCAACAGTTCTAACAGGCAGAATGGATAACTGTAACTGTTCTAAAGGTGTGTGAGTAAAGGTATGTACAAGCTGTGTTAGTCTTATCTCCCCACTGGAAAATAAATTGGTAGAAAATGGTAAATGTTCTTTTAGTTCAAATTTATTATTTCTGTAGCAGTGGCTTTCAACTGATATTTACTAATTTCACTTTAGAAATATATTTCTCAAAAAAAAAAAAAAAAGAAATATATTTCTCAGTCAAGAATTAAGTTCTTGAACCTTAACTCTTGGAAAGCACTCACATTCTTTTCAGGAGGAAGAAATTCGATTCTGAATATCCAACCACCTGCAGGAGCTGAGCAATGAGCTCTTTGAAGGAGGAGGGAGGAGAAAAGGAGGAGATTGTCTCTAATTCTTTGTCAGAAAGTATTTGGCTTCTATATTTGAAGCTAAAGGGGGAGGTCACCATCAGACAATTTAAATCTAGGGAAGCTACTTATCTGTGGTGTGAACAATGCTTTGAAAGGGCAAAACTAGGAATGGTGAAGCCTGTGCTGTTGTCTAAAATTCCAGGGGAGGGTAAGTACAGGTTGATGTGCAATGTACATGGTAATGGGTTTAAATATCAAGTCCATCCATCTGTCTGAATAGATGCTCTTGCAACCCGTTATTAACACTGCCTATCTTCTAAACACAGGATGGAAGGTGAAGCTGTGAAGGGAAAGGGGCTGGTCCCTAACAATTGCAGAGCCATAGAACCAGTCCTGGACAGCAGGTTTGTATATTTGGCTTGTGAGACAATAACACTTTGTTTAATTAAGCTGCTCTGAACATGGGTTTTGTGTTGTACACAACTGAATTTAATACTAACATTTACAAGAAGGAATGCTTGGTTGTCTTTTCCACATTTGTACTGAAATGCAGCAAATGTGAAGAATTAAGGCAGCTCTCAAACTCAGAACATGGTAATAGTATACATTCCTGTTATAAATTTGTACATGGTCATTCATACCCAAGAAAAGGCTTCTCTAGCTACAGTGCAGACAGAAGTCATGATTAGGAGGGTTGGTTACAGGTATTTAATTTGGGGGGAGGGCAGGGTATGAAATGCATTATTTATAAAAGGAATAAATAAAACACATGGACTTTTTTACTTTTATGCTTTCATGAATTTTCCAAAATTGTTAATGAGCATGCACTACTTTTATTACAACAAGAAAATCAACTTAAATGTACAAATAAAAACGGTTCAATAGTTTTAATAGTTTACTCATACTGCACCTGGAGTGGTTTTGTCTGCCTAATCCCTACCTCCTGTCTCAAATGTTCTGAACCTGTCCTAGCCTTGAAGATGTGTTAAAATAACAACTTTCCAATGTCTTCCCTTTGCTGGAAGTGCTGTCTCTTTCTATAAATCTCAATATCATTTCTGGCAACATGTAATATATCATTTTTATATTAAATTACTGTCATTAGTAACAATACTTAGTACCTCCAAAAATATGAAAAAGTTTTCTGGAGCATATAGTTCTTCCTTGTCTTTGTATTTATCTATGCATTCATCTGTTCATTTACTTGTTCACTTATCCAATTGACAGTAATTATTGAATATCTCTCTACAATACATCAGATATTGTACAAGATACAAGGATATATGAGAAAAATAAAACATCTGTATAGCAATTGTGGAAAACAGTATAGAGGTTCCTTAAAAAGCTAAAAATAGAACTGCCATTATTATTGTTGTTCAGTCACTAAGTCATGTCTGACTCTGCAACCCCATAGACTGCAGCACATCAGGCTTCCCTATCCTTGCCATCTCCTGGAGTTTGCTCAGATTCATTTCCATTGAGTCAGTGATACTACTTAACCATCTCATGCTCTGCTGCCCTCTTCTGCTTTTGCCTTCAGTCTTTCCCAGCGTCAGGGTCTTCTCCAGTGAACCAGCTCTTCCCATCAGGGGGCCAAAGGACAGGAGCTTCAGCTTTAGCATCAGTCCTTCCAATGAATATTCAGGGTTGATTCCTTTAGGATTGGCTGGTTTGATCTCCAAGAAACTCTCAAGAGTCTTCTCCAACACCACAGCTTGAAAGCATCAGTTCTTCTCTGCTTAGCCTTGTTTATGATCCAACTCTCACATCCATACATGACTACTGGAAAAACCGTAACTTTGACTGTATGGACCTTTGTCAGCAAAGTGATGTCTCTGTTTTTTAATATGCTGTCTAGATTTGTCATAGCTTTCCTTCCCAGGAGTAAGCCATATGATCCAGCAATCCCACTACGGGGCATATACCCTAGGAAAACCACAATTCAAAATGATGCATGTACCCCATTGTTCAGTATGTCACTATTTACAATAGTCAAAACATGGAAACAATCTAAAGGCCCAACAACAGATGAATGGATAAAGATGTGGTACATATATGCAATGGAATATTACTCATCCATATAAAAGGATCAAAATTGGGTCATTTGTAGAGATGTAGATGGACCTAGAGTTTGTCATACAGAGTGAAGTCAGAAAGAGAAACACAAATATTGTATATTAATGCATATACGTGGAATCTAGAACAATGGTTCAGATGAACCCATTTTCAGGAATAGAGATGCAGATGTAGAGAACGGATGTGTGGACACAGGAAGAAAAGGGGAAGGGACAAACTGGGAAATTAGGATTGACATATATACACTACCATGTGTAAAATAGAGAGCTAGCAGGAAGCTGCTATATAGCAAAGGGAGCTCAACTCCATGTTCTGTGATGATCTGGAAGGGTGAGATGGTGGGTGGGTATAGAAGGGAGTTGCAAGAGGGAACTGATTCACTTCCTTGTACAGCAGAAAGGAACACAACATTGTAAGGCAATTATACTCTAATAAAGAAAAAGAAATAAAACGTAAACAAAGTAATCTAATCATGGATAAGAAGAGACAGAGACAGATTTAATACAATGTGATAATTTCTAGCAGAGAGAACAAGATACAATAATAAGGTAACAGAGTGTTCAATTCTACTTGAAGGAAGTCAGGGAGGCCCTCCATAGAAGTACTGACTCCTTGAATTAATTTTTTACAAGGTCTGACAGGCATTTCCCAGGCACATGAATAGAATTTTGTGAGAGAGAAAGGCAAAATAACTACATAAAGCCCAAAATAGTAAAAACATATTACAAACAGAAAAAAAATGTAGAACAGAAGAAAGTTCTGTTTTGTGTGGTTAAAAGCACAGTGTGTGATGGGAGGTTTGAGAAGGTCTAGAAGCTTTGAATGTCACATTTCCCCCCAGTGCTTTGAACATAGTATTGATTTACCAAGTGTTTGCTGACAGTTACAGTCCTTTGGGATCTATAGAAGGCACTGTGTCCCTACACTGTCCCTTCTAGATATGGGACAGCAAGCCTGGCTAAATCACAGAATAGCAATGCACTATTTGCTCTTTGCAAATAAATCACAAAATAGCAATTTTCTCATTTCTTCAGACAAGGAAAATGAACTGATGTTTTAAGTGATTATAATGTGACTTCTAGAGAAGAGTGTGTGTTGGTAAATATCTAGACTACTGCTGCTTTTTCAGTCTGTATTAAAAAGCTTGACTGAATATAGTACATGTGCTGTTACCCCAATGGTATGTGTTTGTCCTTCTTAGGGAATGAGTTGCCAAAAACGGGTTTCCTCAGCATTAAATTACTTAGTTCACTCATCAACTGAAATAAATGGGCACCATATTATATGATCAAGGGAGAGGAAGGCATAGGCTCAGTGGGGAAAGATAAAATTTAAAAACTATAATATTTATTATCACAGTAAACAGATATTTTCTTTCTTGAAAAAATACAAAGAAAACTGAATACATCAGATCGTGAAGTTTGTTCATAATAATGTAGCAATTAGGATACAAATATATTTCTAAAAGCCTTGATAAAACTTTAAAGCACTATAATAGTATTATTGGTTTTTCAAGAGTGTAGCCTGAGAAATTAAATCACTGAGTTCATTAAAGAAAGAAATTATATTCCAAATGGTCACTGCTACTATTTTTCTACTTTCAAGAAATTCTAGCCTCTGTATTCAAGTAGTTTTTCTCTAAGTGCCAAGTATTTGTAATAGATTTTTTTTTGATAGGAAGTAGTACTATTGTATTTCCTGAATCTTTGTTCTGATCTGCTGCATTAAAAACAATCTCCCCTGAGTGAAAGGACAAAGAGCAGAACTGGCATCAACACACAGATCTGGATCTAAAGAAAAGAAGCTCGGCTCATACCTTCAATAGGTTTTGGTACAAAATGTGATGAGGGCTTGGTTTTCTTCACTCTGTTCCCCTTCATAATCTGACCTTCCTTATTGAGTCCCAAAAACCAAGCTCGGCCTGATTCTTGCTGACGGTACAGTGTGGAAGAATAGATCACATAGTAGTTTTCAAACACAGATTCCTTAAATTTGCATTCTGGAGTGAAAACATCCTGCAGAAAGATAAAAAAGAAGATACAAAAGAGAGAAAGTTTTTAATAATACATCAACAATAAGCCTGAAATATAGGCCCTCTGTTCAGAAAAAAATGAGAAATAATTGCATGTAATTTCTGTTAGCATTTGGTTATAAAGATTTATCATACAAAATCAAGAAACAAGATTTCCTTTCTAAAAAACCTTTTTACTCCACAGAACACAATTGCCCAAGCCTGAATCATTCCTTGGGCTAAACTAATATCATTCAAGATTGTGCTCAAGTCCAAAATTAGACCTCAGTACAATGTTTATAAATTTAAGAGAATGGTTATTATGCATTTTTGTGGCCATTAGCATATAAAATGTAACACTGGAAATCAAAATATAACACAACCACAGCACATGCAGGCTTGAGCAGATGATTTTAAAGGGAGAACCCTATATATTCATAAATCTGTTAAACAGCCAAAGCTTGTAACATAAAGTCACTAGTATACTAGCTGTTTTCTTAATGTCAGTAACTTTCCGATTAACTTCTTTGAAATATTTTTTTACTTACTAATCAAGATTTCAGGTAAATATATCCAGGAAAATATTACTATTATATTGTTTGATATCTAATGAAACATAGAATGAGCAACTTAGTTCAACAAGGAACCTTAGTAGTCCTCTACCTCATCTCTATCACTTGATTAGTGACCATCAAAAGGTTATATGATTAATATAAAGTTAAACAACAACAAAATAACTGCATCCATGCCAGAACTTGTATTTATTGCTTCATAATATCAAGTTCACCTTTTCTGACTCTCAAGTTCACCTTTTCTACCTGAGTCTTGTTTAGGGGCTTACAATGAGATTTTACAATCAATACAATAAAATCAAATTCTAACAAGCCAACTGAACAACATGAATTTCATGGAAAGAAGACATTTCTCCCCTTCAAAGAGAAACAGAAGAAAAGCAAATGTGACTGCATCTTTTTCAGTAGTAAACAAGTAAACAGTCCTTCAAGTAAACAAGAACTCTACATGACATATTCACCACAGTCACTGTTTTTCTTCACTAAGTGCTAGAGGAATCTCTTCCTTGTAACTCTTTCAATCAAAGATGGCAGTGATTTAATGCAGTTCCATATGGGGTTAAGTTACTGAGGAATATGTAGGACTAAAGCTGTTAAAACCATGTCCTTGGAGGTGATTCTTCCAGACTAATCCTGTAGATTCATTTGCAAAGAGCTACAGTGATGCATCTACGTGGACAGATGAAGGTCTTTAGTGATAAAGAAACCATTGAATGGACTCCGTTCATTTTAAATGGTTGAAAAATTATAGGCCCAAAAAATGAGACTAAAAAATATGAGAAAGGAAATGGAAAGGTGGTTTTACGCATTAAAATAACAATAATATTTCAATAAAAATTATTATATTGATAATAAAAATATGATGTCACAGAATACTGTATTGTAAGTAAACTTGGTGGCTTATGAATCAGAAAAACAATTGACTATATGGTGCCATTTCATATCTGCTAAGATGGCTATATCAAAAGAGATGCATAATGAAAAGTACTGGTGAGGATTTAGAAGAACTACATTCCTTATCCCTCCCTTGCTGGTAAAAATGTAAATAATGCAGCAGCTCTGGGAAATAGTTTGGTAGTTCCACACAAGGTTAAACATCCAGTTACCACGTGATCTAGTAATTCTACTTCTAGGTATGTACCTGTGAGAAATGAATATATGTCCATATGTGAACTTGTATACAAATATCCATAGGAGCATGATTCATAATGTGGAAACAATTCAAACATCTATTAATGGATAAACAGATAAACAAATGTGATATATCCATACAATGAAATATTATTTGGCCTTTAAAAAGGATGGGGTACTGACTCATGTGACAATACAGATGAATCTCAAAAACATTAAGCCAGACTCAATAGGTCACATGTTGTATGATCCAATGTGTATGAAACATGCAGAACAGGCAAACACAGAGACAAAACATGGATTATGGCTGCCAAAAGCTGAGGAGATGGGTAAACGGGAAATGACAGCTTTCTTGGAGAGACACAAAGTATACTGGGATTAGACTGCACAATTTTGTGGAAAAGAATTGAAGAATATAGTGTAAAAACATGCATTTTAGGGTAGGTGAATTATAAATAATTAAAAAAGAAAAAAAGAAAAATGAAAGAATCATAAATAAAAAAGAAAGAATCAGAGCAATGAAGTGACTAGAGAAAGTGAGGGGGGAAAATGAAACTATAGTATATTCCTTGTCTGGCAACACAAAATATCCTAAATTATAGTCCTGTGCTCTGGACAATGGGCTCTCTTATGACTCTGTCTCAGTATCATTAGGACACAGTTTAACAATTGTCAAATATGGGAGTCAAAGTGATTCAAATTAAATTTATAAGATAAATTAAAAGCCCTGGCTTCCTTCTAGTACTAGGTTATAAAGAGTTAGAAAAAGCTAAATATTCACTACAGATTTTACTAGCTCTATTTTTTAAAAACAAATCCAAATAACCCCAAAGCTTTTGTTCAATACTAATGAACCCTAGATGCTAAGGAACTCTTCAAAACTCAATGAATAAGTTCTATATATAAGATCTCAGACCTTATAACAGGAATTAGGAGAAATATAGGGGGCAAGGAATTGTGTGTAAATACATCTTAGCATACATGTAATACCTATTTAATTCACAGAAATATGAAAATTTGGAGATAGATAGAAAGCTGCTTAGGGATAGTTCAATTTTCTGCCTTTATTTAACAAAGTAATGGAAGCCCATGATGGTGAAAAAATTGTTTTATGAGTTGTAGGATATTAGCAACAGATCCAGACCCTGGGATAGAACCTGGACTCTGGCTACCAGTTCAGTACTTTTTTCCAGTGCCACACAATGCTTCCTTCCTATTTTGCCAAGCCTGCGTTAGGTACCAAGCTGTTGATTGGAGGCAAGCCATCATTAAACCCATGCCCACCTGGTATAGTTACAATGTTGTCTTTCATACATACTCTTATTTAATAAATAGTGAACTTCAAGGTTTCCGTTTAGTTTCACAACTGTTTAAAGTCAGCTCCTAGAAAAGCAGAAGTCCAATTGGACAGGGACTAAAATACTGGGGCATGAGCCAGTAATTAGGCCTGCGGCACAGACTGAGCCTTAAAATTCTGAGTTGGCAAATGGAGATCCCAGATAGAGCACTCCAGGTCATAATCAGATGTAAAAAGTCAAGTAGAGTATCCCATTTAAAATTTTAAAGAGGCGATTCAGAGTCAAAATTCAAAAATGAGGCAGTGATAATATCTGGCTGGTGGCAGGGCCGGGGACATTTCAGGAGGGAAAAAAACGGCAAAAGCTTCATGCAGGCACTTCTGTGGGGGCAGAGCCAATCTCCTAGAAACGGGGAGGAAAGCCTTAAGAACACTGAGCCAACTTGGGCAGTCATTCTAAGTGCAACCTTTACAATATGCTCACAATTTTCATTTCAATATAAAGTTGGGCATCAAAGAATTTACATCCTTGTGATTACCACACTATTAGTGTAATGAGAAATCAAGAGTCTTATACTTGAAATAGGAAAATTGGGGTTTTGCTTCCAGACACATACATATTAGATGTGGGACTTTAGGTGATTAAACTTCTTTGAATTTCATATTTTCAATTGTAAGTTATTTTAAGGAAAATAAGATGATGGCTCTGAAAGCATGATGTAATGCACTTACAGAATTTAAAAAAAAAAAACTACAATGCACTATTATTCTTAAAATTTTTTCTTATGGCAAGAAAAATAGAATCAATCATGTAACTAAACATTTAGTTCTATGTTTTGTCACGTGTGTGTATGCACTTAGTCGCTCAGTCATGTCAGACTCTTGAAAACCCCATGCACTGCAGCCTGCCAGCCTCCTCTGTCCATGGAATTCTCCAGGCAAGAATGCTGGAGATGGTAGCCATTCTCTTCTCCAGGGCATCTTCCTGACTCAGAGATCAAACGCAGGTCTCCCGTATTGCAGATGGATTCTTTAACATCTGAGCCAACAGAGAAGCCCCCAAAATACTGAAGTGGGTAAGTATATCCCTTCTCCCATGCATCTTCCCAACCCAGGAATCGAACAGGGGTCTCCTGCATTGCAGGCATGTTCTTTACCATCTGAGTCACCTGGGAAGCCCTGTTTTTTTCATAGATGATTATATTTGTTCCAGCATCCAGGACCTTATAGCATAAATTAAGCTTTATCCTACACAGATTGTTCCCACTATAACTAAAACAAATAACACGTACATATATTTTTTTAAATCATTGAAAGCTTTTAACTTTAGCTTCAGTTTTCATTCCAATCCCAAAGAAAGACAATGCCAAAGAATGCTCAAACTACTGCACAACTGCACCCATCTCACATGCTAGCAAAGTAATACTCAAAATTCTCCAGCTAGGCTTCAACAGTACATGAATCATGAACTTCCAGGTGTTCAAGCTGGATTTAGAAAAGGCAGAGGAACCAGAGATCAAATTGCCAACATCCACTGGATCATCGAAAAAGCAAGAGAGTTGCAGGAAAACATATATTTCTGCTTTATTGACAATACCAAAGCCTTTGACTGTGTGGATCACAATAAACTGTGGAAAATTCTTCAAGAGATGTGAATACCAGACCACCTGACCCACCTCTTGAGAAATCTGTATGCAGGTCAGGAAGCAACAGTTAGAACCGGACATGGAACAACAGACTGGTTCCAAATAGGAAAAGGAGTACGTCAAGCCTGTATATTGTCACCCTGCTTATTTGACTTATATGCAGAGTACATCATGAGAAACACTGGGCTGGATGATCACAAGCTGGAATCAAGATTGCCAGGGGAAATATCAATAGCCTCAGATATGCAGATGACACCACACTTATGGCAGAAAGTAAAGAAGAACTAAAGAGCCTCTTGATTAAAGTGAAAGAGGAGACTGAAAAAGTTGGTTTAAAGCTCAACATTCAGAAAACTAAGATCATGGCATCCGGCCCCATCACTTCATGGCAAATAGACGGGGAAACAATGAAACAGTGACAGACTTTCTTTTCTTGGGCTCCAAAATCACTGCAGATGGTGACTGCAGCCATGAAATTAAAAGACGCTTACTCCTTGGAAGAAAAGTTATGACCAACCTAGACAGCATATTAAAAAGCAGAGACATCCTGTATCCTGCATCAAACCTGGACTGGCGATTCTTTTCTTATATGATATTATACATGTTTCAATGCCATTCTCCCAAATCATCCCACCCTCTCCCTTTCCCACAGAGTCCAAAAGACTGTTCTATACATCTGTGTCTCTTTTGCTGTCTCGCATACAGGGCTATAGTTACCATCTTTCTAAATTCCATATATATGCGATAGTATACTGTATTGGTGTTTTTCTTTCTGGCTTACTTCTGAGATGATCCAGAGGGATGGTACAGGGAGGGAGGTGGGAGGGGGGTTCAGGATGGGGAGCAAGTGTATACCTGTGGCGGATTCATGTTGATGTATGGCAAAACCAATACAATATTGTAAAGTAATTAACCTCCAATTAAAATAAATAAATTAAAAATATAAAAAGCAGAGACATTACTTTGCCAACAAAGGTCCATCTAGTCAAGGCTATGGTTTTTCCAGTAGTCATGTATGGATGTGAGAGTTGGACTATAAAGAAAGCTGAGCACCAAAGAACTGATGGTTTTGAACTGTGGTGTTGGAGACGACTCTTGAGAGTCCCTTGGACTGCAAGGAGATCCAGCCAGTCCATCCTAAAGGAAATCAGTCCTGACTATTCATTGGAAGGACAAATGCTGAAGCTGAACCTTCATTACTTTGGCCACCTGATGCGAAGAACTGACTGTTTGGAACAGACCCTGATGCTGGAAAAGATTGAAGGCAGGAGGAGAAAGGGGTGACAGAGGGTGAAATGGTTGGATGGCATCACCGACTCGATGGACATGAGTTTCAGTAAGCACCGGGAATTGGTGATGGACAAGGAAGCCTGGTGTGCTGCAGTCCATGGGGTCACAAAGAGTTGGACACGACTGAGCTGAAAGCTTTTAACAAAGACTTGGGCAGTCATGTACATTCAGAAGAAGCTCTGAGGTTATAAAAATTATGTTCAGAATGACAATAAATCTAATGTGTAATGGAGACAGGCAGGTTTTGAGCCAAGGTGATAAAATCCTAGACTTTCTCAATAGATAATATGTAATTGAATATAATTGAAGCAGAGTAAATAATTAGTATAAAGAGGGTTCTTTTTCCTTTTGTAAAACTAACTACTACTTGTGCTTATCTCATGAATAATATTTGTTTACTTCTACAGTCCTGATTGTTCAGTTCCACCTAGGTACATAGCAAGGCTCATAGAATAAAGGGTTGTTGATGAAACAAAAACATCTCCATATGCACATCATCTGTGTAAATCTGTGAAATGCTAGGCTTATTTGTCACATTTATTACTTCAAAATCTTTCTAAAACTTTAAGTTGTTTAGCTTAAACTGACCTTGATTTCAGTAGAATATGAATATGACCTTTAATAGTGCTTTGAAATTAATTTTGAGCACTCACCTTTTTAGCAGCATTTGCACAACTTTTTTTATTCTAGCATTGTATAAATCATTATATGTCCAATTCTTTTCACATTCCAAATGCCTATTCACCCTAGCGTTGTCTTGGAACACCCACCCATTTTATTCCAGACGATGAGTGAAGAATGAAACACTAGTTAAGATCAAGGCCACCACTCAGGATCCTTTTCAGTCTCTGCCTATCCATCCAGTTCTAAACTACTCTCTCCAGAATTCTTCTCTCTGATCCCCATCTTCATAGTTTCATACTCTAGCTTGATCCCTCTCCTGTGTTTCTTCCTGTTCTTCTCTCTGTACTTAGATCACTAATATCCTACTCAGGATCTGGCTTTTTCTATGAGTCTCAGGCTCTGCCACTGCACAAGATGAGACCCTTCCCTCTTAGCCAGCCTCTAACTGTGCCTGTTGCCCCTCCATTTGAATGGTATTCTCCTTTAAATGTATCATGAGGAACAAGGAGACAGAAATTTAGGGAATTTGATGGCTGTAAGGCTAAAATATATTTCTTTCATGGTTGACTACCACTGCCAACAGTGTTTTCATCACACACTAATTCCTCAACATGCCCACACTTTCTAACCCTCAAACTGTGCTCAGTTCAAGTTGTCCTTTCTACTTCTCTATTTGGTAAAATAAAGAGAAATGCTCTTCCTTTCCTTAGCTTCTCATTGTTTTACCTTTTTTAGTGTAATATTTAATGCACTTTGTCTTGTATCATAATGTTTTTCTTGTTCCTATCCTAAACACTGAGAGCTTTTGCTCACAAAGACCCAGTCCTTATCAGAAGTCCAGCATATGTAACACTCAATTTATTCTTGTTGAAGTAAATAATAAAAATATGTTAAGGAAACCACAAAGATTATGTGATAAGATGAACTGAGTAACAGTATTAACTCTTTCTTTAGTTGCATGATTTTGATTGTGCTATTTAATTTTGATATATCTTTGTTTTATCATCTATAAAGTAGGGACAATAATTCTTATATTTAAAAATTTGGTGAAGATATTTAATACCTGCCCTTTTAGCAAATTCCAAATATACAATATAATGTGGTTAACTATAGTCACATTCTTGTACATTAGTCTCCAGAACTAATTCACCTTGCATAAACTAAAATTTTGTACCCTTTTACCAACATCTCCCCATTTTTCCCTCCCCCCGGTTACCAACATTCTACTCCCTGCTTCTATGACTTTGACTATTTTAGATTCCAAATATCTAAATTCCACATATTTGTCTTTCTGCATCTGATTTATTTCATTTTTCCCAATATCTGACGAGTTGTAGCAAATGGCAGATTTCTTTCTTTTTAAAGTTGAATTTCATATATATGCTATATACCCTATCTGTTATCTATCTATTATCTGTTTATCATCCATCCATCACATTTTCTTTATCTATTATCTGTTGACCAGTACTTAAGTTGTTTTCTCATCTTGGTTATTATAATAATGAAATAAATTTTAGAGTGCAGATGTTTAAGATCCTGATTTCATTCTCTTTGGATACGTTCCCAAGGGGGATGGTAGCTATGGATATGCTAATTAGTTTGATGTGACGAGTATTTCACAATGTATATGCATATCAAATCATCAAGCTGTAAAACTTTTAATTGCCAACTCTATCTCAATTAAGTTGGAAAAATCCACCATGGGTTACATTCAAGTACAGCTAAAATGAAATAACAGATAATGCCAAGTGTTGAAAAGGATGTGGTGCAACTAGGTCTCTCATATGTAACTGATGGTTGAGTAAACTGGTAAAACCACTGATAAGCTACTTGGCAGTATTGATATATGTAAATATATCCCATGATTGACAATTCTATTTCTGGATTTATACCCCAATGAAACCTGTCTAGCTATGTATTTATTAACCAATCAATCAGTCTATTACTATTTTTAACTATGCCCCCAAAGACATGTACAAGAATGGTCATAGTAGCACTATTCATAACAACCCCCAGGTGGAGACAACCCAAATGCCTGGGTATGTAATATATTCTGACAATAAGATACTACAGAACAATGAGAATAAGCAAGCTACAACTATAATAATATGGATGATTCTCACCAACATAATGTGGAGAAAAATAAACCAGCTACATACTATTTATTTCAATTATATAAAGCTCAGAAGCAGGCAAAATCAATCTCTTGTTGAATTCAGGACAGCCATAACTTTGTTCACGGAGAGTAATTAGTGAGATGAAGCAAGGGGAGGACTTTGGGGTGCTGGCCATGATGTGTTTTTTTGGCAAATCAGTTCACCTCTTTGAACGTCAACTCCTTTATCAAAAAACTGAAGATATGTTTACTACAGACTCATGGTGCTATAAAGATCAAATTATATAACCTATGTACAAGCTATTTGAAGACCCATACAATTACTTGAAATCATTTCTTTTATATAGAAGACTCTGACTTCATAACTTAAAACATAAAAGTTTCTACATTTCGAGGTGACAATTGCTTAGAATACATTTTTTGAGAAGAAAAGAATGTTATGTGATTTAACCACAACCACTTTTTGCTCCTTCTAGCTTTACTAAATGCATGTTAAAATGCATGCTTTCCAATTCAATAGCAATCCACAGCTTGTATAATTCTGTATGATTAATATAATTAAATGGTACCACAATTATGACTCATCTTCATCTGGTTCTTTGTAGACCCCCGTTTCTCTCTCAGTGCTCTAGCTCCAATAATCCATGGGATGAAAGTACACTGAATTAATGCTCATTGCACTTCAGCCACTGGTATCCTTGTTGTTTCTCAAAAATAACAAGCACAAACCATCTCAAAGTGAAAGTGAAGTCATGTCTGACTCTTTACGACCCCACGGACACCAGGCTCCTCTGTCCATGGGATTTTCTAGGCAAGAGTACTGGAGTGAGTTGCCATTTCCTTCTCCAGGGGATCTTCCCAACCCAGGGATTGAACCCAGGTCTCCTGCATTGTAGACAGACGCTTTACTGTCTGAGCCACCAGGGAAGTCCTACACAATTAATATTCTTTTTTCTTAGAAACCTCTTCAATAACATATTAACTGGCTTGCTCCCTTGCCGGGAGCTGGTGAGGCATTCCACTCGTGACAAAGGTCATGAAGAAGGAGGCTCGGCATACGCAAAGGCGGTATCGAGCCTCAGGAGTCCCCCTGGATATTCTCGAGCATCTACCCCCCGCGCCCCCCCCCCCCCAAAAAAAAAAACAAAAAACCAGAGTCTGCCTACTTTATTGCTTTGTGCTCTCACCTCTGACTTTACTGGGGGCTGTCCCCCACCACCATCTCGCTCTCTCTGTCAAAGAGTTAACTTACAGCTCCAATTAATAAAGTTCCTGGGCAATTAGGAGTGTTTAAATCCAAACCCCTCAGATAGCTCTCTAACTCGCCTGACAAGTTTACCCGGACTCCTACAACTATGCATACGATTGTTTACAGTCTCCCAGCCTCGAGAGGCACAGGAAGCTTAAGATATTCAAACAGCTTAGAGCCTCTCAGAGAGTTAGAAACTGTCAGAATAAAACTAGTAAAAGATTTCATTGATGAGCCAATATTTGCTGCCAAGTTTCCACATCCCCTGTATTGTATCCTTGAATGTGTATTAATTAATATATTTGGTATGTAGAAAAAATAAGTAGTGGCCTTGGTGTTAGCAACTTTAGACCCTTAAGGTAATAAATTCTTTCCTTTGTTGTAAACCCATTACACATCTGCCCTATAGGAATGTAATTTTATCTAACACCTTCGGAAGATGGCGCCAAACCTTAAAATAATTACTCTTAGAGAAAATAAGTCTTACGGTAGATAAACCTTTGTCAAGAGTCATAAAATGTTAATAGGCCTTCTGGCCAGAAGATGATGTAAATCACCTAAACCATTTGTATACGATAAATTTGCAGGAAAGAAACCCTGGTTTTTGATAAGGATCAAAGACTGCTGACTTTGCATCCCCTATTATCCTCTATGTGTAACTTAGGGTATAAAAACTCCTGTTGATAATAAAGCTACGGGCCTTGCTCACCAAAGCTTGGTCTCCCCATGTCATTTTTATCCTTAACTTCCAGCTGAGTCTCCATCTGGATCGCGGAGGTCCTCTGAGACCATTTATTTGCCTGGGCTTCTAAGACCCACTCGAGAAGGTGTCTAAGGTGGGGCACCTTCCGCTATTCAAGAGGGCGCCTGCGGCCTCCGTGGTCAGAGCTAACCTGGTGTCACAGGTTATATTGATTTTCCGCGTAAACCAAGCTACTCAGCCTCTTTTCTCCACTGAATTTTCCTACTGAGCTATCCTCATTCTATTACTCTTTATATCTTTGATGAATATTTAAATAAATAGGTCGCCGATGCCATCTCTCCTTCGAATACCCTGGATCAGCTGGGGCTGGACCCCAGCACTCCCTCATTTCCTTCAAGTCACTGCTCAAGTCTGACTCTCTCAGAGATCTCTCCTGATTACCTTTCATAATTCAGCACATCCTCCTGTCTCCTAATTCTTCACCTCTTTTCTCCTTCACAACCGAACATTACCAGGATAAGTTTTATGAAGCTAATTACTATGTTATATTTCCCTCAAATTCTCAACAGTCATTGGAATTAAAAAAAAAAAATCTACTCCAACAAAATAATATGATGAAAAGACATCCTGAGACCTGGATTTTTATTCCTGTATATCTGTAATTTGTGTTCACATTGGGATGATCATTTTCCTTCTTAGGCTCCTTGTTCCCCTAAATGAAAAAGTGTTGTTTGTTGAAAAGGCAACCTAAAATGTTTTTTTGACTTAAACCTTCTATAGCTTTATCATTCATATTAAATAGTCACATAATTTCTTGAAATTAAGCAATCAAGATAAAATTTTGTTATTTCAAAAACAGTGTTTACTTACCAGAGAGAAATGGTAGTGATATATTTTTATTAAGAAAACAAAATTAAAAAGAAAAGGTAATATGAGAAACTTTGCTATTATATAGGTAATTATGACTATTTAGTCTCCTTATGAAATGTAAAAATTACTGATTTTTCAAACATATGCTAGATATGAGGAACTCTCTTGTTTCGATTTTTTCCTTTCCAATTGTAAACCAAAATCTAAACTCTTCTTAATGTTCAAACACATCTTTCCTGTTCACTGTAAACTTTGCTTATTAGGTTGTTTATAAAGAAGGAATCAAGTACTTGATGATTCTTGCTACACAGTTTACCTCCAACAATTCCAGAGACCCACGGTTCCTTTAGTCTTAAGCTTTGGAAATTTGGCTGTGAAGTTTCTGGTTCGCTAATTTCATTAGTGACTTTTAGATGCACGGAGCTTGAAAATCTTAGGAATATTAACAGTTACTTTGTTAACTGTGTTCTCAAGACAAAATGATATTAAATCAAGCAAGAGAGCTATTGTTTCCCATCCTGACAAGAAGCAAAGAAAATGCTGAAATACATTATCTTAAATGAAGCATTTTAAAAAAACTGAATTGCTTTGACTAGAACAAGTCTAATTTTATAACCCAAAAAACTGCCAATAAGGGAATTTTTATATACTTTTGAGATATATATTTTTTACTGGAAAACTCCTGAGTTAATTTCTCTAAAAGTTCTTTGTTAACACTTTCTTTGCAAAATCGTACAAGGAAACAGGATAAATTTATATCACCATAAAATAATGAAAACTGTAGTGTACTGGAAACCTAATTTTGGAGGCATATAGACACAAATATTCATCTCCCTGATTTTTAAATTTGGACAAGTTACTTAATTTCCTTAAAGTTGAGTTGTATCATCTGTAAGTTAACACTAATCATACCTTCAATGTAAGGTTATTATTATTAAACAAGAAAATGTAGGAATGCTTGGGACTTCCCTGCTGGCCAGTGGTTGAGACTTTACCTTCCAATGCAGCAGGTAGAGGTTCGATCCCTGGTCCTGGGGCTAAGATACCACCTGGCATCCCGCCCAAAAAACCAAAACGTAAAACAGATGCAATATTGTAACAAATTCAATGAAGGCTTAAAAACATGGTCCACATCAACAACAACAACAAAAAATCAAAAAGGAAAAAAAAAAAGACAAGGTTATGCTAAACACAGTACCTGGTATATTACTTTCTTTGTTTTCTTATTACAATTTTCAGGTGATATTTGGCATCACAAATGAGAATGGGTTCCCCTGAGCAGTAGGTTGAGAAAAATCACTTTCCTTCAGTTCAGTTCAGTTCAGTCGCTCAGTCGTGTCTAACTCTTGGTGACCCCATGGACCGCAGCACACCAGGCCTCCCTGTATATCACCAACTCCTGGAGTTCACTCAAACTCACATCCATCGAGTCAGTGATGCCATGCAGCCATCTCATCCTCTGTCGTCCCCTTCTCCTCCTGCCCCAATCCCTCCCAGCATCATAGTCTTTTCCAATGAGTTAACTCTTCGCATGAGGTGGCCAAAGTATTAGAATTTCAGCTTTAGCATCATTCCTTCCAAAGAACACCCAGGACTGATCTCCTACAGAATGGACTGGTTGGATCTCCTTGCAGTCCAACAGACTCTCAAGAGTCATCTTCAACATCACAGTTCAAAAGCATCAATTCTTTGGTGCTCAGCTTTCTTCACAGTCCAACTCTCACATCCATACATGACTACTGGAAAAACCATAGCCTTGACTAGATGGACCTTTGTTGGCAAAGTAATGTCTCTGCTTTTCAATATGCTATCTACGTTGGTCATAACTTTCCTTCTAAGGAGTAAGCGTCTTTCAATTTCATGGCTGCAATCACCATCAGCATTGATTTCGGAGCCCCCCAAAATAAAGTCTGACACTGTTTCCACTGTTTCCCAATCTATTTCCCATGAAGTGATGGGACCAGATGCCATGATCTTTGTTTTCTGAATGTTGAGCTTTAAGCCAACTTTTTCACCCTCCTCTTTCACTTTCATCAAGAGGCTTTTTAGTTCTGCTTCACTTTCTGCCATAAGGGTGGTGTTATCTGCATATCTGAGGTTATTGATACTTCTCCCAGAAATCTTGATTCCAGCTTGTGCTTCTTCCAGCCCAGCATTTCTCATGATGTACTCTGCATATAAAATAAGCAGGGTGACAATATACAGCCTTGATGTACTCCTTTTCCTATTTGGAACCAGTCTGTTGTTCCATGTCCAGTTCTAATTGTTGCTTCCTGATCTGCATATAGGTTTCTCAAGAGGCAGATCAGGTGGTCTGATATGCCCATCTCTTTCAGAATTTTCGACAGTTTATTGTGATCCACACAGTCAAAGGCTTTGGTATAGTCAGTAAAGCAGAAATAGATGTTTTTCTGGAACTCTCTTGCTTTTTTGATGTTCCAGCAGATGTTGGCAATTTGATCTCTGGTTCCTCTGCCTTTTCTAAATCTAGCTTGAACATCTGGAAGTTCAAGGTTCACATATTGCCGAAGCCTGGCTTGGAGAATTTTGAGCATTACATTACTAGTGTGGAATCTTATGTGTCCTGAGTTTCTCTTCCTTATAAGAAGCTAATCAAGGTTATACTGCTTAAGGTTCAATTTGGTCATCTACTTACAGAGCACACAGATAAATGTGACCATTTCTCTTTTTCTAGTGGAGGATGTCTTTGACATTAATCTGAGATAAGTGATGTGATGATATTACTTTCTAATGAGGTGTGATACAACATAGCCATCATTTGACTTACCCTTTAGCAGGAAGCCTGCAAGTCTAGCAGTGGAGTGAGTAGTGAGAATTAGGAGAAGACCAGTGGATAACGGGATATGAAAGTGAAAGTGACAGTCACTCAGTTGTGTCTGACTCTTTGCAACCCCATGGACTATACGGCCCATGGAATTCTCCAGGCCAGGATACCAGAGTGGGTAGCCTTTCCCTTCTCCAGCGGATCTTCCTGAGCTAGGAATTGAACTGGGGTCTCCTGCATTGCAGGTGGATTATTTACCAACTGAGATATCAGGGAAGCCATAACGGAATATATCATGTTGCAATTTACTGTTCTCACCAGAATTATTTCCAGAAGTCTGAATGTTCTAGAGACAGAAAGCATACATTAGGGGAACAATGCAATTCTCCAATTAAAAAAATCATTAATTCTTATGAAGTGATCATGTACACAGTATGTAACCAAATACCCCTTTATGATTGAGTCTTCTGAAAATCAAGTCAGAGGTTATATTGAATACCCTCAACACATTTATGTAAGAGGTTGTGTGCCTCTGGTGCCTCAATCTCTGTCTTCCTGTCTGGGGATAAGGATGAAGGTAGGATTGTTTTCAAATTCCCCTATTTCAAGTTAAACAGTGTTACATCTTTTAGAAAGTCATTTTGAATACTCTAAAGGACCCCAGAAATATCAACTAAGCATAGAAATATGTTTTTTAAAACATGAGATTTCCCAATTAAAAAAATTTAATCTGTCAACGTCAATGAAGTCACAATAATCAATATCAAACTTAATTTCCTTTTATAAATAATTATAAAACTGGACAAAGTAGATGGGACAGCAGTTTCCAAGCACTTGTCAACTAGAATTGCAGGGTTTTCTTCGAGAGAAGGAAAATGCATTAAGGTATGCATCATACTAACTCTAGCTTTATTTTTTTTTTCTTTTTAAAATTTATTTTATTGAAGTATAGCTCATTTACAACCATGGCTTTCTTCAAGGGGCACTTTTCAACCTTGATATGGAAAGGTGAAGTTATAGCCAGTTGGTTTTTTGAGCTATGGTATTAGAAACTGGAGTTTGGAACTACTAAGGGGACTTGAGTTTCTGCAGAAAGTTGCCAAAGGAGACTGGTGGCATTAAGGGTAGGAGGTGGTATGGGGATTTCCTGAGGGCCTTCTGTTTATGGATAGACTGCATATGCTCAGAATGAGATTCCTCAAGCTAGCATAGAATAGCTACAGCAAGTTTGAGAACTGAATAAACATACCACAGTTGGGCAGGGCTGGAATACGATGAACTTCTAGACAAGGCAGAAAAGGAGAGACTTCAATAAACACATTTGACATTTGTTGAAGACCTCAACGGAGAAGGCAATGGCGACCCACTCCAGTACTCTTGCCTGGGAAGTCCCATGGATGGAGGAGCCTGGTAGGCTGCAGTCCATGGGGTTGCAGAGAGTTGGATGTGACTGAGCGACTTCACTTTCACTTTTCACTTTCATGCACTGGAGAAGGCAATGGCAACCCACTCCAGTGCTCTTGCCTGGAGAATCCCAGGGACGGGGGAGCCTGGTGGGCTGCCGTCTATGGGGTTGCACAGAGTTGGACACGACTGAAGCGACTTAGCAGCAGCAGAAGACCTCAAAAGACCATATTACTCTAAATAAGGTTTTCCTCCAACCCCAGACTAAAGACAGAAGCAAAATAATCAAGACCTAAACACACACACACACACACACACACACCCTGAGAGAATCAAGAAAATCTATTATTTTTTAATCTAAATGTCAGGAAAAAAGCACACTCATATTATACAAATATCAAACACACAAAAATTATAAAACATGGATACAAGCAAGGCAATGCAATCCATAATTAAGCAATCAACAGAAAAGACCACAAGATGACCCTGATGTTAGAATTAATAGACAGGATTTTAAAATAGCTCCTATTAATATGCTACATGACTTAAAGAAAAAGGACATAATGAGTAAACAAATAAAAAGTATCAGTGAAAATTGGAAGTGATGATTAAAATAAGAAACAATCTTTCTAGAATTTAAAAGAACAATATTTAAGAGAAAAACCCTGGATGTATTTATTGACAGATTAAAAACTGGCAAATAAAAGTATCAATAAACCTGAAGACAGAGTAAGTGAAATTATCCAGGCTAAAACAGACAGATAAATATTTAAATCCCCCAAAACATAAAACAGAACCAGTAACCACTGACAGTACCAAACTGTCTAGCTATGTTGAAGAAAAAGAAGTAGAATTAAGTAGGAAAAAATGGTTAAAATTTATCAAATACGGTAAAAATAAAAATTTCTTCTGATCCACATCAAAGAAGTTTAGCACACTCTGAGCAGGAGAAATAAACCAAAACTATGCTCCAAGCACATTACAACCAAACTTCTGAAAGATAAAGAAAAAGTTAAAATGAAACAAAGAAGGTACAAAGACACATGAAACACAGGCAAACAATGGCAGCTAGAGGACAATGGAGGGAAGTCATTAAAACGTTGAAATAAAAACCAAATTTAACCTATAATTCTATATCCAGTACAAATATCTTTCAAAGCTGGTAAGATAAAGTAAAAATATTTTCAAACAAACAAAATGAGTGAATTCATTTTTAGAAGACTTGCATTATAACGGGTTTTGAAGGTGGGGAGATCCCCCAGAGAAGGGAATGGTTATCCACTCCAGTATTCTGGCCTGGACAATTCCATGGTCTGTATAGTCCATGGAGTCGCAAAGAGCTGGACACGACTGAGCAATATTCACTGTACTTTTGGACTTCCCTGGTAGCTCAGCTGGTAAAGAATCTGCCTGCAATGCAGGAGACCCTGGTTTGATTCCTGGGTTGGGAAGAACCTCTGGAGAAGGGGTAGGCTACCCATTCCAGTATTCTTGGGCTTCCTTGGTGGCTCAGCTATAAAGAATCCACCTGCAATATAGGAGACTTGGGTAAGATCCCTGGTTTGGGAAGATTCCCTGGAGAAGGGAACCCACTCCAGTATTCTGGCCTGGAGAATTCCATTGACAGAGGAGCCTGGCAGGCTGCTGTCCATGAGATCACAGAGTCAGACATGACTGAGCAACTTTCACTCACTTCCAGTAATTATCAATGCTAAAAGATACTATTTAGACTGAAAGGAAATTATACTGGATGGAAACCAGGTTACATAGGAAAGGATAAATACCACTGGCAATCATAAACATGTTGATAAATATAAAAGAACATACTTTTTCTTCTTTTAATATTTTAAAGCATAAATAACATTGCACTGAGAGGGCTATAACATAAAAACATACACACCAAAAATGTAGGAAGAAGAGAGGTTTCATTTAAATATATTGTTTTAAGGTTCTTATAGTATATGTAAGGTGTTTAACATTAATTCTAAGTCAACTATCATAAAGTAAGAATCACTGCTGTACTTTCTACAGAAAGAACTACAAATACAAAATACTAAGAAGGCAACACAGGAATTAAAATGAGTCATAAAACACATTAATTAAACAAAAATAAATAAGAAAAATGGAAAAATAAAAGTGAGTTGAGATAAATAGAAAACAAACAGCAAGGTGGTAGTTTAAACCCAATCATAGCGATCACCACATTCATTGCAAAAAGAGCATCCACTCCAAGTAGAAGGCAGAGCCTGATCAAGGCTGTCTGATCAAAAATGCAAAACTCAACAATATATTATCTAGAAGTGACAACCATAAGTCTCATAGAGGTCGAAAGTAAAAGTGTAAAGAACATATACCCAAATCAACAGTAAGCACAGATGCATGCATGCTCAGTCACTCAGTTGTGTCCAACTTTTTGTGACCCCATGGACTGTAGACCACCAGGTTCCTCTATCCATGGAATTTTCCAGTCAAGAATACTGAAGTAGGTTGCCATTTCCTACTCCAGGAAATCTTCCTGACCCAGGAATTGAACTCATGTCTCTTCTGTCAGATTCTTTACAATTGTGCCATCTGGGAAGCCCAAGCAAGGAGATCAAACCAGTCCATCCTAAAGGAAATCAGTCCTGAATATTCATTTGAAAGACTGATGTTAAAGCCAAACCTTTAATACTTTGGCCACCTGATGGGAAGAACTAACTCACTGGAACAGACCCTGATGCTGGAAAGGACTGAAGGCAGGAGGAGAAGGGGATGACACAGGATGAGATGGTTGGATGGCATCATTGACTCCATCGACATGAGTTTGAGCAAGCTCCAGGAGTTGGTGATGGACAGGGAAGCCTGGTGTGCTACAGTCCATGGGGATGCAAAGAGTTGGACATGACTGAGCAACTGAACTGAATTGATGCTAAGTGAAATAAATCAGAGAGAGAACGACAGTACTGTATATTTCTTATATGTGGAATCTAAAAAAAATACAAAAATTAGTGACTAAAACAAAAAAAGAAGCAGATTCATAGATATAGAGAACAAACTAGTGGTTACCAGTGAAGGGTGGGTAGGGGAATCGTAGGGGTGAAGGAGGGGGAGGTACAGATTATTGGATGTAAGACAGGCTCAAAGGTGTATTGTTTAACACAACAAATGTAGCCAATACTTTACAATAACTGTAAAGGGAAAGCAACCTTTAAAACTGTATAAAATTTAAAAACTAAAAAAAAAAAGAATATAGCCAGTAAAATAGGGTTTCCCTGGTGGCTCAAACTGTAAAGAATTTGCCTGCAGAGTGGGAGACCTGAGTTCAATCTCTGTGTCAGAAGATCCCTGGAGAAGGGATGGCAGTCTTCTCCAGTGTTCTTTCCTGGAAAATTCCATGGACAGAAAAGCTTGGCAGGATTGTAGTCCATAGGGTCACAAAGAGTTGGACACAACTGAAGCGACTTAGCGGGCACACACATGCAATAAAGGGTATTTCTAGGGGGTAACGTGTCACCAAGAAATGTGTTCTTAGCCACTCAGTCTAGTCCGAGTCTTTGCCAACCCATGGCCTGCCATACTCTTCTGTCCATGGAATTCCCTAGGCAAGACTACTGGAGTGGGTAGCCATTCCCTTCTCCAGGGGATCTTCCCGATTAGGGATCAAACTCAGGTCTCTTGCATTTCAGGTGGATTCTTTACCATCTGAGCCACCAGGGAAGCCCATGTGTCACCAAAGGGATGCTCTATAACTATCCCCACTATCATTAAGGAGAAACAACCCCAGAATTTGCTTGTGTTACTTGTTCATTGAGTTTAAATTACATTTTTGTTTAAACATATTCTTGGCAGTGATTACAGTGCTCAGTGACTGAAACAATTCTCAGTGAGGAACTACTGTAATGGTCAATGAAAGAAAAATACAGGCTGGAATGCATCATGACTACAGAGCACCTGCGATGTAGGATTGCTGTTATATTGCTGTGAGGCATAGCAGACACACAAATCCTTTTCTTAATCTGAAAAAGTGTAAGAAAAGAAGGCAAAGCCAAAGAATCCTGGTATAATTCAGGTACCCAGCAGGTGTGGGTAGATTGAGACTTGATATTATATCCCTTAGCAGTGCTCTAAAACCACCTCTCACAGATGTGTTCTGCTCAGTCTCAATCAAGCCTGCATGCACCCTAACACCAGCCACTTTCATTTCAACAGCCTAAAGAGTAATCTGCTAGATAAACAGTTCTGATAGATCTAAAAAGCTAGAGCTGTGGTTTTTTTTTAAAAAAACATCTTTGCTGCAATGCTTCTTGCTGTGATAATGACTCCTCAGAAGGATAATTCAAAGTAAACATATTCACCACTAAATAGGAATGAAGAGAGAGGGCTTGGATTGCTTTTTGCTTTTCCTTTCTAAAGTCCTAGGTTATTGAATAATATAATTTACCTCTATCATGCTTCAAATATATTATCACTCAGACAAAGAGATGATAAGCATATTTTTTGGCTTCATAAAACAAAGAAAGTTTGTAAGTTCTGTTCTTATGATTAACAGAACACTTGAAATTTAGGGCTTGTAATATGCAGTCTGATTCTCCATTTTACAGATAAAGAAATAAAGGTTCAGGGCTTCCCTTGTGGTTCAGTGGTAAAGAATCTACCTGCAATGCAGGAGACACGGGTTTGATCCCTGTGTCAGAAAGATGCCCAGGAGAAGAAAATGGTAACCCACAACAATATTCTTGCCTGGGAAATCCCATGGACAGGGGAGCCTGGCGGGCTACAGTCCATGGGTTGCAAGAGTCAGACATGACTTAGCGACTAAATCATAACAAAAACCACCAATGGGAGGAAAATCACACAGTCAAGATCATGCTTATAGGTAACAGCAGAGTCAGGAATGGAATACAGTCTTCTGTCTGGGGATCTTCCGTCATTATACCATGAGGCTCTGGTTATGATTTCTGCGCTTTTATCATTAAGAATGATGAGGTGAAACAGGCTTTCACTTATAATTGTGCATATTTTTCATTAATCAAATGACTTTGACCAGTGTGCTTCAGTTACTATCTGTAGCATAGTTAATATCACTGTGCTTACCTGTTACAGTGAGCACACTGTTTTTAGCCATTTTGGTTGTAGGTAGTGAGATTTTGCTCCTACGATTTCACCAGTTGATTGCTCCTATGATTGCCAGATGAGCATTGGCAAAATAGGAGGCAGAAGGCAGAAAGAGGTGATCATTTAAATACAAACAGGATAAAAACAGTAAACTTGACTAACAGATTGAATAGGGATCGTGAATGGAAATCAGATTATATTTTTCCAAGTGGACTGGCATTTGTGTAAAAAGGGAACACTGTGTGAAAGAGGAACTGGCCCATCCAGCATTTAAGTAAGTTGGCTCTAAGTTTACAGCCATCCTACTACCTAATGGTCCTATCAATGCACATTTTTAATTTGATTAATTTATAATTCAGGACTCATGATCTAATCCTAGAGAAATTTTCTTTTGCACACTAAAAGGTGACAAGTCTCTTAAAGCATCTTCTCAAACCCAACAAAAATGGTAGACCAAGGAAACGATTTTGCAAGCATGAATGTTTATTTACCTATCTTCCCATTTGTATAGTTTTTGGCTATAAATCCAGAAAAAGAAAAGACTCATATGTGTGCGGATAATTCATGTTCTATGTCTTTACCATCAGACTGCTAAATCATGTCATCTGTACGCATCTATCTTCATAGGTCATTTGTTATATACTTTTCATCACCCACAAATCCCATCATAATATTTCATGTGTTGTTTCTGCTGCACTTTTATATGTGGCAAGTCCTCCCACCTATATTTGCAAATCCAAATCTCAATTATTCTTAAAGACATAATTTAAATTCAACTCCCTTCATAAAATCATCTCATCTTGTCATCTGAAAATCAGCTCATCCTCTTCTGATTCCAACAATAGAAATGTATCTGTGGCTTTCAACATAATGTTCACTTTTATTGCATATTTTGTATATCAATATATGTCTGCAAATATAATCTTACTAAGTGCAAATTATCTGTGATCAAGGTATTTCTCATATATTTCCTTGAATCTTAGCAGCACCTGCACCTGGGAGCTTCTCTATAAATGTTTGTGAATGAATGACAGGATGAATGAATGAATATAGCCTTTTCCCAATGTCTGAAAAAGTTTAATGAAACAGTCTTTGCAATGGTTCATTAACCCTAGTACAGATATCTTAAAGAGCTAAACTTCCTTTGAACCAGCATACAAAAAGACAAACACTTAGATTTTTATTTTTTTATTTTTTTTTTTATTGCTAAAGTACAAATTTTATTTAATCAACCTATTCACAAACCATATTGTAAACTTGCTATCAAGGCTCTTTTACGTAGGAAAGGCCTAGTCAAATGAAGCCATATTAGGTGTAGTTGGACTTCATTTTATGCCAAAAGTTACAGCTAGCAATCAATAGACTAATTGCCTAAAAGGAAATACAATTTTTCCTTTTATAAGTATCTGGAAAAGAGGGAAATGTACTTTAAAAAAGTAAACAGGAGTATACATTCTCAGGGAGCCTATAATATGACAGAATAAACATGAGTGTGAAACGGCCTTCTTTTCACAGTCTATATTAGCCTACAAAAGGAAGATTTCATGTAGGGTGTCTCTAAGAGATACCAACTCTTTCTTGAATTAGGAACCAATTATGTAAAAATTCAAATATATTTTAACTTGATAAAAGCCATTAATATATACTAAGCAAAGCAAACAAATGGTATGTGGGCCTTGAGGAATATAAGTACAGTCCTAATGTTTCATTTTTGATGTTAAACAGCCCATTCTTTTGGTATACCTTCAAATGTCACAATTCCTATACAGTTCACGTCTACATACATCCACTATGTCATATAAAATAATTTTGTTACTTTTTTAAAAATTTGTTTTTTAAAAAATTGAAATATGGTTGATTTACAATGCTGTGTTAGTTTCAGGTATACAACAAAGTGAATCAATTTTATGTGCATATATATCAATTTTTTCAGATTATTTCCCTTACAAGTTATTACAATATATTGAGTACAGTTCTTGTTGGTTATCTATTTTATATGCAACTCTTGAGAGTCCCTTGGACTGCAAGGAGATCCAACCAGTCCATTCTGAAGGAGATCAGCCCTGGGATTTCTTCGGAAGGAATGATGCTGAAGCTGAAACTCCAGTACTTTGGCCACCTCATGCGAAGAATTGACTCATTGGAAAAGACTCTGATGCTGGGAGGGATTGGGGGCAGGAGGAGAAGGGGACGACAGAGGATGAGATGGCTGGATGGCATCACTGACTCGATGGACGTGAGTCTCAGTGAACTCCGGGAGTTGGTGATGGACAGGGAGGCCTGGCGTGCTGCGATTCATGGGGTTGCAAAGAGTCGGACACGACTGAGTGACTGATCTGATCTGATCTGAGTATGTACATGTTAATCCCAAACTCCTAATTTATCCCTCCCTCTCTCCTTTGGCAACCAGAAATTTGTTTTCTATGTCAGTGAGTCTATTTCTGTTTTTGTATATAAGTTCATCTGTATCATCTTTTTTTTAGCTTTCACATATAAGTAATATCATATGATATTTGTCTTACACTCTCTGGCATATTCCATGTAGTATGATAATTTCTAGATCCATCAGTGTTGCTGCAAATGGTGTTGTTTCATTCTTTTTGTGCTAATATCATCTGTATGGAACACAATAGATCCCAGATAGCCAAAGCAATCTTGAGAAAGAAAAATGGAGCTAGGGGAATCAGGCTGCCTGACTTCAGACTATACTACAAACCTATAGTATTAACACAGCTGATGGTCAATTAATCTATGACAAAGGATACAAGAATATATAATAGAAAAAAGTCTCTTCAATAAGAGATATTGGGAAAACTGGACAGCTACATGTAAAATGTTCAAACTTTTCTAACACCACACACAAAAATAAACTCAAAATAGATTAAAGGCCTAAATATAAGACCAGAGGGCCTTCCCTGGTAGCTCAGTTGGTAAAGAATCCTCCTGCAATGCAGGAGACCCCTGCATTCTTGGGTAGGGAAGGGTTTGATTCCAGGGTAGGAAAGATCCACTGGAGAAGGGATACACTACCCACTCCAGCATTCTTGGGCTTCCCTGTTGGCTCAGCTGGTAAAGAATCCGCCTGCAATGCAGGAGACCTGGGTTCAGTCCCTGGGTTGGGAAGATCCCCTGGAGAAGGGAACGGCTACCCACTCCAATATTCTGGCCTGGAGAATTCCATGAACTGTATAGTCCATGATGTTGCAAAGAGTCGGACACAACTGAGCAACTTTCACTAAGACCAGATACTATAAAACTCCTAGAGGAAAACAAAGGCAGAACACTCTTTGACATAAATCACAGCAATGTGTATTTGGATTTGTCTCCTAGAGTAATGGAAATAAAAACAAAAATAAGCAAATGGGACCTAATTAAACTTACAAGCTTTTGCACAGGAAAGGAAACCAATAAACAAAATGAAAACACAAACCTACAGAATGGGAGAAAATATTTTCAGATGATATGACAGGCAAGAGATTAATCTGCAAAATATACAAAGAGCTCATACAGTTCAAGAGCAAAAACGAACAAATGAATGAACCGAAAAGTGGGCAGATCTTAAATAGACATTTCTCCAAAGAAGACATACAGATGGCCAACAGGCAAATGAAAAAAAAAATATTCAAAATCACTAATAGAGAAATGCAAACAACAATGAAGTTTCACCTCACAGCAATAAGAATGGCCATCATCAAAGTCAACAAGTAATAAATGCTGGAGAGGGTGTGGATAAAAAGTAACCCTCCTACACTGTTGGTGGGAATGTAAAGTGATACAGCCACTATGGAGAAAAGGATGGAGGTTTTCAAAAACTAAAAATAGAGCTACGATATAATCCTGCAATCTCACTCTTGGACATATATCCAGAGAAAACCTTAAAACCTTAAGTAGAAAAGATACATGCCCCTCAATGTTCACCACAGCACTATTTATATTAGCCAAGACATGGAAGCACCTTAAATGTCCATCAAAGGATGAATGGATAATGATGTGAGGTATTTATACAATGAATGGAATATTATTCAGTCATAAAATGCTATTTAGTGTATATTATAAATAATTTTCCTATATATATATGTTTCTGCACCCATTAAGCTCAATAGCAACAAAGCTATACTTATTTTTTTACATTTATTTTTTCTAATCAAGCCATTTTTAGAAACTATCAAACAAATAAAAAATTTTATGTTCAGGTCACTGACTACAAAAACCTTCAGCTCAATTTCTCTTGAATTTTACTTTTTTGAATGCTACTTTATCTGAAAGGGAAATAATTTGGTCTGTTTTATTTTTTTATTTGCATGCCCCATGGAAAAAAATGGGTTGACAGATTAAAAGACAATTGAAAATCCATTGTCTAATTTGAGTCATGTCTCCTTTTCCATTAAAGATCAAATTATTTTTATCTACCTATAACTTTACTCTCAAAGTTTGGGGTTTAATTATTGATGAGCTGTTAATATTTGCCTTTACTTTCCCCAGAAATGTGCCCAATGCTCAAACAGACTTCTTTTTTCATATATTTTGCAGGTTGGCATTTTAAATATTTTTTATCCTTAATAGAAGTATGGATTATTAGAGATGGGGTTGAAAGGAAACTTGGAATTTTTCTAAACCATTTTATAAAAGGAAAAAGACCCAGCACTGAAAGCCAACCTCAACACTGATGCTGTTCTAACTGAAGCCAAGTGGCAAAGTGTCACAGCATTTCACCAATTTAGCTTGTATTCAGTCTGAATAGAATCTGACCATTTTTTTTAATAGACTCAGCATGCAAATTTCTAGCATTCATCTTTTGAAAAGCTGTATTTAAAACTACTGTGTGGGAGAGAAGAACAATACATGAAGGAGATATTTTGCTAGACTTGGTAAGTTTTAGTTTCTGACATTTATACACAGTCTATGAGCAAAAATTCATATTGTGCATCATTTTTATTCTTTCTCATAAACAGGAAAATAAAACTACAATAATATGTTTGCCTGTATTCTCATGTTCAACGTATATTTTATATGTAAATCAGTCAGGGTAGGTAGAGAAAAGGAAGGTTAATATGAGGTTGGTAAAATAGTGTATCTGATATTTAATGTCTGGGTAGCCACTGAAACAATTACATAATTCACGTACTCTTTCAGCTAACGTTTAAATTATGTCCGTGTTCTAATCAAATAATGATATATAGATTAACAGACAGCCCTGGTAGTCAGAGTTCACAACATTATGAGGCAGAGAATTGAGTATTAAAATCCCCTCTTGCATAAGGATCTAAGTCAAGAAGAGTTTCCTGAAAGAGGCTATATTTGACCCCTGAAGAATGCATGGTTACTTAGTAGACGAAGGGGAATAGAATGGGAAGAAAATATTTTGTACGTACAATATTCAACTTACAGTATTATAATATCCCAGGAATCACACAATTCTAAAATGAAATCTAGAGTCCGGAGAATCACTAGTGAGATAGCCTGCCCTAAAATATAGTCAAATGTCATGAATTATAAGCATAGAACTTCCATGCTCCACTCAACCTAACACATTAAGGAGAAGACTCTTCTGGCCTTTCCAAATGTTAGTATGTGATTAGAGACTGAAAGTATACTCCTGCTTTTCTTTCAATTTTAAGTTGTTTTCTAGACATACTACTGCTACTGCTAAGTCGCTTCAGTCGTGTCCGACTCTGTGTGGCCCCAGAGACGGCAGCCACCAGGCTCCCCCATCCCTGGGATTCTCCAGGCAAGAATTCTGGAGTGGGTTGCCATTTCCTTCTCCAATGCATTAAAGTGAAAAGTGAAAGTGAAGTCTAGACATGCTGCTGCTGCTGCTGCTAAGTCGCTTCAGTCGTGTCTGACTCTGAGTGACCCCATAGACGGCAGCCCACCAGGCTCCCCCATCCCTGGGATTCTCCAGGCAAGAACACTGGAGTGGGTTGCCATTTCCTTCTCCAATGCATGAAAGTGAAAAAAATAAAGTGAAGTCGCTCAATCGTGTCCGACTCCTAGCGACCCCATGGACTGCAGCCTACCAGGCTCCTCCACCCATGGTATTTTCCAGGCAAGAGTACTGGAGTGGGTTGCCATTGCCTTCTCCACTAGACATTCTAATGACCTCCAATTAGAGAATGTGGTGGCTTAGAGGTTAAAGCGTCTGCTTCCAATGTGGGAGACCCAGGTTCTATCCCTGGGTCGGGAAAATCCCCTGGAGAAGGAAATGGTAACCCACTCCAGTGTTCTTGCCTGGAGAATCCCATGGACAGAGAAGCGTAGTAGGCTACAGTCCACGGGGTCGCAGAGAGTTGGACAGGACTGAGCGACTTCACTGTTCTATTCACTATTCACCACTAGCTAGAGTGATGGTTTGTTGTTGACTTTGTTTTAGTCTCTAAGTCATGTCCCACTCTTGCAATCCTATGGACTGTAGGCTACCAGGCTTCTCTGCCCATGGAATTTGCCAGGCAAGAACAGTGGAGTGGATAGCCATTTCTTTCTCCATGGAATCTTTCCAACCCAGGTCTCCTATATTGGCAGATGGATTCTTTACCACTGATCCACCAGTGATGGTGAGTTGGTTGGAACAGGCTTTGGTTGGTACACTGAGAAAGAGAATATTACAGGTCCCATGATTCCTATTTCTAGGTTTTTTTTTCATTTTTATTTCAAAAACTGCTTTGGGCAGTTAAGAAATACACTTTAAAAATAAGCTTTTAGAAAGAATTAATTCTAAGATATGATATTTGGATTAAGACACATTTTCTGAGAGGTAAAATGAAACACAGGAAAACCCAGGGCTTTGGTATCAAACACAAGGTTCCCCTGCTGCCTCTGCTGTTTATTACTTGGGTAAAAGTCAGCTTCTTAACTTTTATTAGCCTCAGCCTTCTTATATGTAAAACTGAATGATTATTCTTACTTTACACTTTTGTTAGAAGATAAATAGAACCATATATGGCTTTGGGGAGAATGTGGGTAACCATTCAATCATGACCCATGAATATGTTTGATTTAATTTTAAATTATTTTCAAATTCATAAAATTTCACGTAGAAATATTTTTAACTTCTTATGAAAAGCCTAAAGTTCAGGCTACACTGGGTTTTCATTGCCCACTCTAAGAATTATTGGAGTTAAATTACCTAGATGTGCCTCTTTCTATCTGGGCCTCTTGGCACTTGGGTTTGCTATCATATAATACGTACTATATGATAGATCACATATTATTTGCTATAATAATATCTCCTCAGTAACAAGCAAACAAACAAAATGCCATTTACAACTTGCATCTGCCATGAGGTTTTATGTTCCAAAAATTCCCATATATGTAAAAAACTATTTTAAAGGGCAAGTGATCTGCTCACTGAAAATATTTTTTTAAGCAATAACACTTTAGAAGAAAAATTTAAGCATTTTAACAGAGCTATAACGTTTTTCACATGACCAAATTTATACTGATGATTAGATTCTTACCAATTTTAATTCTGACTCCCTTTTTGAAATACTATTCCAAAATTTCAGTTGGGTCACTACTGGCTCCCCCAACCCATGAAATACATCAGAATACAAATATGATGATATTAGTGAAAAGGTCTTGTGAATTAAAATGCAGCATGTCTGTGCAAAGGATTATCATTTATGCCTGTTACCCTGAAGAATGATGACCTCTTCAAAGAAACATTCATTATTTCTATCCATTTCTTTGGGCTATCGTAAGAATGAGCACAAGACGAAGCACAGATCTTGTGGAATTTCACATGGATCAGTAGATTTTGTGAAATTAGACAAGATTCTTGAAGTGACATCCCAGACATTTTTTCTGGAGGTCTATCTTTTCTTCATCAGTTTTTCCAGCATTTGTGACTCTTCTGACATAATATAGAGAAGTATACTAGTATTTGCATGTGTAAAATAATAAAGCTGTAAACAAATGACAGGGATAAAGAAAAACACACAAGATAGGTGAAAGCTTCTGCAGAAAATAATAAAATTGTTTTGGAAAAACTTTCTGCACTCTTCACGCTCTGTTTTTTCACACAGACATGAGATAATACTGTATGCCTCTAAGCACACAGAGTAGACAGTAATAGTTGTCTCAGTTCTAGTATAAATTTTAAGGACAAACTCTGGAGGTTACATTTAATCTCATTTAATACAAAATCTTACATGCTAAATGAAGAGCTAGTCTGGTTAGAGCTTAAGTGTTGATCCTCAGACTTTCACTTAGTAGAGAGAATCATTTGATTACTGGTTTTGTGATTTTCTTACAAACTGACCAAAATGGAACTATTGATTATGGGCTTTTAGGTAGAAAGAGAAATTCTCTTCTTTCTCTCTCTCATTGCCTCTCATACTTACACACACACATAACTTTCCCTGAACAAAATTAAATATATATTAAAAAATAAGGGAAACAAAGTTCTTCTCACTCAAAAGACATTTTTAATGTTACTAGCAATGATCTTGGAGAAGGAAATGGCAACCCACTCCAGTACTCTTGCCTGGAAAATCCCATGGATGGAGGAGCCTGGTAGGCTGCAGTCCATGGGGTCTCTAGGAGTCGGACACAACTGAAGTGACTTAGTAGCTGCAGCAATGATCTATCCTTTCACATTTATATTGTGCATTTTTATTTTCATGGAATATCAGAATCACAGCATTTTAAAATTTAAAGGGGGGACCATTTGATTTTAGAAAGGAATAAGGTCCTGAATGGGAAATTTATTTCCTGGAGTTTCTTTTTGAAAATGAAAACAGCATATCTAATTGTACACTGTGGTACTACGTGAAGATTCAGTAGGTCTTTACAGAATATCTGCAGCTATTCTTTGTCCACAAAATATATCCATGAATACCTAATATATCATTGTGTAAATACCGCACTGGGACTTCACTGGTGGTCCAGTGGCTAAGACACTAGAGATATGTTCAAGGAAATTAGAGATACCAAGGGAACATTTCATGCAAAGATGGGCACAATAAAGGTCAGAAAAGGTATGGACCAAACAGAAGCAGAAGATATTAAGAAGAGGTGCCAAGAATACACAGAAGGACTATACTAAGAAGGTGTTAATGACTTGGGATAACCATGATGGTGTGATCACTCACCTAAAGCCAGACATCCTGGAGTGTGAAGTCACATGGGCCTTAGGAAGGATTACTATGAACAAAGCTAGTAGAGGTGATGAAATTCCAGTTGAGCTATTCCAAATTCTAAAAGATGATGCTGTCAAAGTGCTGCACTCAATATGCCAGCAAGTTTGGAAAACTCAGCAGTGGCCACAGGACTGGAAAAGGTCAGTTTTCATTTCAAACCCAAAGAAGGGTTAAGCCAAAGAATGTTCAAACTACCACACAACTGCACTCATTTCATACACTAGCAAAGTAATACTTTAAATTCTCCAAGTGAGGCTTCAACAATATGTGAACTGAGAACTTGCAGATATACAAGATGGATTTAGAAAAGGCAGAGGAACAAGAGATCAAATTGCCAACATCCATGGGAATCATAGAAAAAGCAAGCGAATTGTAGGGAAAAAAATCTACTTTTGTTTTATTGACTATGCTAAAGCCTTTGTGTGGATCACAACAAACTGTGGAAATTTTTTAAAGAGATGGGAATACCAGAAAACCTTACCTACTTCTTATAAAACCTGTATGCAGGTCAAGAAGCAACAGTTAGAACTCAACATGGAACAACAGACTGGTTCAAAATTGGGAAAGGAGTATATAAAGGCTACATATTGTCACCCTGCTTGTTTAACTTATATACAGAGTACATCATGCAAAATGCCAGGGTGGATGAAGCACAAGCTGGAATCAAGATTGCCGGAAGAAATATCAATAACCTCAGATATGCAGACGACACCTCCCTTATGGCAGAAAGTGAAAAGAAATTAGAGCCTCATAATGCGGGTCAAAGAGGAGAGTGAAAAAACTGGCTTGAAACATGTATAATATCATATATGAAATGAGTCGCCAGTCCAGGTTCAATGCACAATACTGGATGCTAGGGGCTGGTGCTCTGGGACGACCCAGAGGGATGGTATGGGGAGGGAGGAGGGAGGAGGGTTCAGGATGGGGAACACATGTATACCTGTGGTGGATTCATTTTGATATATGGCAAAAACAGTACAATATTGTAAAGTTAAAAAAAAAACAACATTTAAAAAACAAAGATCATGGCATCTGGTCCCATCACTTCATGACAAGTAGATGGGGAAACAATGGAAATAGTAAGAGAGTTTATTTTCTTGGGCTCCAAAATCACTGCGGATGGTGACTGCAATGATGGAATTAAAAGACATTTGCTCCTTGGATGAAAAGTTATGACAAACCTAGACAGCGCATCACAAAGAAGAGACATCACTTTGCTGACAAATGTTTGTATATTCGAAGTTATAGTTTTTCCAGTAGTCACGTACAGATGTGAGAGTTGGACCATAAAGAAGGCTGAGCGCTGAAGAATTGATGCTTTTGAACTCTGGTGTTGGAGAAGACTCTTGAGAGTTCCTTGGACTGCAAGGAGATCAAAGCAGTCATCCTAAAGGAAATCAATCCTGGATATTCTTTGGAAGGACTGATGCTGAAGCTGAAGCTCCAATACTTTGGCCACCTGATGCAAAGAGCCTATTCACTGGAACAGACCCTGATGCTGGGAAAGATTGAGGTCAGGAGAAGGGAATGATAGAGGATGAGATGGTTGGGTGGCATCACCAACTCAATGGATATGCGTTTGAGCCAACTCTGGGAGATAGTGAAGTACAAGGAAGCCTGGTGTGCTGCAGTCCACGGGGTCACAAAGAGTCAGACAAGACTGAGCAACTAAACAACAGAGCTGCTGCTGCTGCTAAGTCACTTCAGTCGTGTCCGACTCTGTGCGATCCCATAGACAGGAGCCCACCAGGCCCCTCCGTCCCTGGGATTTCCAGGCAAGAACACTGGAGTGGGTTGCCACTTCCTTCTCCAATGCATGCATGATGCTAAGTCGCTTCAGTCGTGTCCGACTCTATGCGACCCGATGGACAGCAGTCCACCAGACTCCTCTGTCCACAGGATTCTCTAGGCAAGAATACTGGAGTGGGTTGTCATTTCCTTCTCCAACAACAGAGTTAGTATGGATATTGGCTCTCCCACACCCAGCCCCAGGGTCCGTCAATATCTTATCTATTCCAAAAAAGGCATATTGAATTCTCATTTTGAAGCAGAAAGAAAACAAATTATTCTCTCACACTATATGATTGGCCTTAAGATTAACTTTTCATAAAGACTTTATTTCAACTAAAGTAGATAGCATTTCAATGATCAAAGAGAAAAAAAATCAGAGTCAATCAATTTTAAAAGGTTATTTCAAAGACTGTACCTAAAAGAAAAAATTTGAGATTTCTTGTTTAAAGGCTTGGATGAACACCATGTTTTATAATGCCTTTAGGCACAGATTTTGAATGAGCATGTTAGAACAATATATAGAACCTCGGGAATGAGAAATCTTCATAAACAATTGAGGTAAAATGTCACCTTTTTTTTTTAGCCAGTATTTGGAGTTTATTAGATAAGAATACTCAATGGGACAGTAGAATTTTCACATTGGCCAGAAGAAAAAATAATCCCATCCACACATGAAAGTATTTAGCTTCAAGTTTTCTGAAGAATGTCAAATACAGATGGAATTAATGACAAAAATATTCTAAGCTTCACATTTCTTCCTTTCCTTCAAAAATAATATTCTAAATGTAAACCATCAAAGTAGACTTGACAGCATTTTATAGCATTCTTTACTCCCTTTTCAGTCCATTTAATTTTCTGTGACAACATGATAGTCTTAAGCACTCTTTCTCAAACACAAACTAGGATATAGAATAAATTATAGATTAATTTTTTAGAGGCCATATTTGCAAAGACAAGCGTCTGTTTTCACAATAAAGTTATCACTACTGCTGCTGCTGCTAAGTCACTTCAGTCGTGTCTGACTCTGTGTGACCCCATAGACAGCAGCCCACCAAGCTCCCCTGTCCCTGGGATTCTCCAGGCAAGAATACTGGAGTGGGTTGCCATGTCCTGCTCCAATGCATGAAAGTGAAAAGTGAAAGTGAAGTCGCTCAGTCGTGTCCGACTCTTAGCGACCCCATGGACTGCAGCCTACCAGGCTCCTCCCTCCATGGGATTCTCCAGGCAAGAGTACTGGAGTGGGGTGCCATTGCCTTCTCCCTGCTTAAGACTAGAGATCAGATTTAGGTTCCTTAGAGTTTCTGGTTTTGTATGATAAAATATACAATTAGGAGAAATCTAAGGAAAGTTAACTTTCTAAAAATGTATCTCCTGTAACTAATCATTAAAAATGACAATAATGAATGCCTACTCATTGCTTGCTGTGAATTGGCCAAGTACAGTCTTCACTTTGAAAGTCCATGTGCAATTTTCTATACATCTTTCCAGAAAGTCCTAGTATGAAAGAAAAAAATATTTTTAGTGATATATTTACTTTATAATTCTGTATTCTTCTCATTGGAAAAGTCCCTGATCCTGGGAAAGATTGAGGGCAGAGGAGAAAAGGGTGTCAGAGGATGAGATGGCTGGATGGTATCACCAATGAGATGGACATGAACTTGGGAAAACTTTGGGAGATGGCAAAGGACAGGGAAGCCTGGCCTGCTGCAATCTATTCAGTGGCAAAGAGTCAGACACAACTGGGTGACTGGACAACAACAACAGCAACAATTCTCAGCACCTAGATAAAACTTCAGGATCAGGCAACCAGTTTTAAATATTTGTAACGTGTTTTCCTTTACCGATCTTTAAAAATGTTTAATATGTTGTAATTTTTCATATTAAGGATGTAATGAAATCTGAATTATATGAAATTTAACTTTGGATGTAGCATAATTTGGGAGCACTACTTCTTTGTTCAATTTCCTTTCTTTCCAAGTTTTTATAGACTACTTTCAGGTAAGCACCATAGAGATTATAAGGGTTAGTAGCCCTTGAATTAGAAAACAGTGGATGGAAAGCTACAGTTTTCATTACTGTCCAATCAGAACAGCATGAGGAAAGGAGATTATTCTCTTTACAGATTCCTTCAGGGTCTTATGAATGCCAACCTACAAAGCTACATTTTTTTTTCTTTTTAATTTTAACTCTTATAATATCTACATATTTGCTGTCAACAGATTTCTTCATTCCAAGGCTTTGTTGCAAAATTTGAAAAGCAAGAAGAACCTAGAGGTAATTCTGAAACATGCAGCAATTTCAAAGACAAAGAGGCGAGCATCTTGCATTACGATAAAAAAGATATGCTAAGCAAATTATTCACACAAATAGAGAACGTTCAACTTTTTTAACACCACAATGCTTTCACGCACCTAATGAGGAGTAAAATGTTCACTGATGGTCACCAGGGAATTAATGGCCTTTAAAACTGACAATACAGTTTTTCTATTACTTTATTTACTTAATATTTATTCTTTAGTCTATAACCTGAGTATACATGAAGCTGCATATTAGATTGAGGGTGGAAACCACTGAGAAAATGGATAAAAAAGCAAAATCAGTAAATAATGCTTACTCAATTTGTAAATGTTCAGGTTATATCTTGTAACTTTTCTTACATCATCTGCAAAATGGGATGAGAAAAGGGAGGAGACAAGATCATCTCTAACAGCTATTCTAGGTATAATAGCCTATGAACTCACTAATGCTAAGGACACTGAAAAGAAAAACTTGAGTTGAAACAAATATCAGTGATATAATAAAAGTTCAAAGAAAATCAGCTCTTTAAATCTGATGTTGCCCAAATCACTCAACTGCCCAAACATATGTAAGCAACTGAAATGTTTTGGAAAAACCCTAACCATTTATAATAAACAGTTAAATATGATTCAGATGCTAGTGCACATTTCCAAAGAGAAATTTCATATTGTTTTACTTAACCCCTCTTTTGACACTTCCAGTAGCACAAGGCACAAATCTTACCTTTTAGGGTAATTTCTTCTTTACCAGGCAACAGTTCATTAACAGACTGTTTCCACCTTACGTAAACTGGAAAATCTTACATACATGCTTTTTAGATAAATTAGAGTCCACTTAAGTTTTAAACTAATGAAGCTTGTCCTAGCACAGTATCAAGGGAAATACGTGCAAGATACGTGAACAAATGGGAAACAGATGAAGTCAATGACAATGCTACCTGAAATTGAGATGCTACTCCACCTCTCTTGGTCTCAGTTGCTTGATCTGTAAATTGGGGAAGTAGACTAAAAGGAACAAGATAACCTTTAAGATCTTTTCCAGGTACAGGACCTAAGATTCTAAAACGAAATGCTAATAAGCCTGGAAAAGAAAACTGAGTAGTGAGTGCAGTCAACCTTGATCTATTCATACACCTAAACATTTCACCCAAGGCTAGCATTTCATACAAGACACAGATCAGACTAGATCAGGTGTCTTCTATATTTGACATGTCTTATTCTTTTTTTTTTTCCATGGTTTGGGAGAGTAGGGGGTTAAGGTTAAAAAAAAAAAATCATACTCTAAAAATACCCAGTAGCTTTCTGAAGTCAGCAGACAGATAGACAGATGAAGGTCAGATATAGATGCTGCCATTCTTCAGAAGCATGCCACAGAATACAGAAAGCCCACCTAAGCAGTGATTGCTTTTAGAGTCAGTGCATAAAGTTTAGGAAATAAAGGAGAAATATTTGACCATTTGGGGAAAGCTAAATGCTGTAAGTGGCTATTGAAAGACACCATAAACAAGATTCTTTGTCAAACTAGAAAGGTGAAGAAAAAAGATAACCTATCTGTGAGATCTACCTGCTCCCTTTCCCTCCCTGTCTCAAAACAGTGAAAATAAAGCAGTTGTATCTTAGGCCAGGAAAACTCAGGAATAAAAGCATCACAATCCTGGTGGAATGAAGGGTATTTTCTCCGTTGATGACCACAATGATTCATATGTCAAAGGCCAACTGTATACATATACTGACTGAAGTGCTACCCAGTCATTTTCCTAGAGATAAAAGGTTTGTTTTGCTGACTCTAAAAACCAGCAGTGGTAAAGAGACCAATCAAGAAAGCAATGGAAATTACTCAGGTTTTAAAATATAAAGATATCAAATTCATAATGAAAACAAGAATATAATCAAGCAGGAATGAAAAACAGCACTATGAACTATTTTTTTTCCTCTCCAGTTTAATCTGGAAAAAATACTAGACCCAGGAAATACACATTAGTATGTTAGATACTAAGAATGAAATTTCAATATAGAAAGCCAGATAAATTTTCAAATTATTTTCACCGTATGTATATGCTAACTCTTGTAGCATATTCACATACCAGCAATCATCAAAGGCTTACAAATGTACACTACAGCATGAACAAGTGCTTGGTGAGCACTAATATGCTCACTAACTCTCCCACTAATATGCTGTGTGATCCTGAACAAAACAATCCCTCTCTCTTAGCCATTAAAATGGAATAGGGAATGAGGATAACAGAATATATCTAGATTTTTTACAGGCCATGAATTTAGTTTAATTTCATTTTCATGCCTTTAAAGAACACTTGCCTTTTTCCAAAATAAAATGTCAGTGTCTGTTATTTCACTTGTACCTCACCATAACTCCAAGGGGTAAGCTCAAAAACTAAGACTGAGAAAGATGATACAGCTCAACTCCAACCACAAATCTTGTTAAAACATAGAGCTAGACATGGAAGCCAGTCTCATAGTCATCCCTCTTTGTATATCACCAACACTGATCAATAATTAAAGAAATATTAGCATAAAAACTAATTAAAATCATGTTTACACTTTTAATAACTTAAAGTTGTATTTATTTAACTTGATGCCTCATTAGCTTATTGGAGTCATTATTTCCTGTCAGTCAGAGAGAGTAAATGAGTGAATATCCTTCACAACAGAATAAGCAGAACTGTAATTAATGACTTTGTTAATAACAGCCTCATGTTCATACATATTGATTTTAAGATATGGAATACACACTTAGAATCTGTAGGAAGCAACATTCTTCTCTTCTATTTACCAAGAATAAATAGTTATTAAGATATATTCTTTTATAAGTTCTATTCCTAATAATCTCTTACATATGAACACTCCTAAAGTCAATAACTTAATTGTTTTTGAATCATTTATGCTGTCAAAATGTTGCATTCATTTCATTTAGATGATGAAAGTAGATATATCAAAGTTACTTTCTACACATAAAGAGTTCTGTCACTGAGGTTCCTCTAGAGTTGGTACTTGAGTTTTTAATACATGGTAGTAAAATTAGAGGAATTTTAATTATACAACCTCACAAAACTATTCCCAGTAGGGGTTTTATCATTAACAAACTCACATGAATTTTGAAAGTCTGAAATGTCTACATCATAAAGTAATATAACACAATTCTCTATTTTTTAATTAAAATTTTTACTGATATACAGTTATTTTACAGTGTTGTGCTAGTTTCAGGTATAAAGCAAAGTGAAACATGATTCTCTTTAAATCCTTACTCAACAAATGATATGAAAATTGGCTTGAGCATTCAATTCTCCATTATTTTATACTCCAGCAAAATAAATTCTAAAAAAACCACATGACATACATAATGCTATAGTACAGTGAACAGTTATCTGTGCAGAGCTGATAAACAAATACAAAAATGCTATTAAAACTTTACAGTGGTTTTATCTTTACCTTCTATATTTTCAGTGTTTCCTTCAACAATGAAATGGTGCTCAATGGTGACAACACAATGCTAAAATATTTTCATTGATTTAGACATGTTTATTTTTTAAACTGGTCCATGTATTAGGGAAAAAAGATTTAGTCAGGACAATTTGGATCTTTTTAAAAAATGTTTTTTGGGGATAGATAAATTAGAAGATTGGGATTAACATATACACACTACTACATCCAAAACAGGAAAGCAACAAGAACCTACTGTATAGAACAGGGAACTATACTCAATACCTTGTAATAATCTATTTATGGAAAAGAATCTGAAACAGAATATCACTTTACTATTCATTTGAAACTAATACAATATTGTAAATTAATTTCAATTTTAAAATGCTACATTTTCAAAAAATGTTTTCAAAAGTTTACCTCTGCATATGTATGTGTGTGTGTACATGTACCCTAGATTAAAAAAAAGTATCTTTCCAGTCTAGGTGATTAGTAGGACTAATTGGGAATTTTTTTTCCTAACAAATTACTTTATATGCATTTGTCCTTATAACCTGTTTTTACCTTGACCGAGATTGATTATCTTTCTAAATAAGATCGTCTCTTGTGAAAAGTAATTAGAATTATGTGAAACTAACTAATGAGGTACAACTTCATTTTCATTTATATACAGCTTTACTGGAAAGGGTCAACAAAATTAAGATTTGGAAGACCAAGTTGAACATGTTCTGTAAATACTGAATGTCTATTCGCCTAAGAACATGAGTACATGGTGCATTTAAAACAGCTTAAGCATGTCTGATAAAGGAGTCTGCTTATATTCTTAACTATGGTATCAGTCTTGGGAGTTTCTGAGCCCTCCCTGAATACCTGATTGTACTTTTAGTAAGTAAAGGTCAGGACTTCACGTGGCTGAAAAGAATCACGTCAATTGATTGATTTAAGCAATTCACGGAAGGTTAAATAAAGGAAATTTGATGAATTTATTGTTTATAATTGCTTGATCCGAATTATCAACTGCTGATAGATGGGAATTTTCACTTCTCAATGTTGAGGTGCCAAACAAAAGCCAAACACCGAGCTGGAAAAAATTCTTGAAAAGGTATCCTTGTAGTCCATGTCAACCCTTGTTTGTCTTTTGGCCTAACACTAGCATATGTGAGCACACAGAAGGAAGAAAATTCCATTTTCCTTATCATATATCAAGTGAGAATCTCAACATGCAATGTTCTCCAACAGAACTTTCTTTAATGATGGAAAGGCTCAATTTCTACACTGTCCAATACTGAATCCACAAGCCACTTGTGATTACTAAGTACTTGAAACGTGGTTATTATTACTGAGCAACTAAATTTTCAGTTTTAATATGATTTAATTAATATTTAAATTTGTAAATGGCCATATATGCTTAGTATTTATTGGGCATTTCAGATTTAAAGTATTAAAAATTAATCACACTTTCCTGGAATCAGAATTATGAAGAGAAATGCCCAACCAGGTAAACACAGTACCTTTTAATAAGCTATAGATAGACTGTAGCCATTTGCCCAAGCAGCAAAGTATCAGGAAGACCTCCTTCTTCAGATTTGCACTGGGACTGCCCATCACTCCTCAGAAGTGCATACAACTTTGCTTCACTAGCCCCTGCATTTTCTTGGTTAGCAATGACTACTATTTTCTTCTGCTCTCCTAAGCTTGGCCTGCTCCTAGTTCCTAAAGCAGATGCAGCCTAAGAGTGGATTGTTGTTGTTGTCACTCAGTCGTGTCTGACTCCTTTGCAGTCCCATGGACTATAGCTTGCCGGGCTCCTCCATCCATGAAATTTCACAAGTAAGAATACTGGAGTAGGTTGCCATTTCCTTCTCCAGGGGATCTTCCTGACCCAGGGATCAAACTTGTATCTCCTACACTGGCAGGCTCTTTACCATTGAGTCACCACAGAAGCTCTTAAGAGTGGATAGTGGCAGGAGTATACCGCATTATCTTTCTGAAGGACTTATTATGACAGTCATAAGAAAAATAGCTAATTTAAGGGAATTTAGAAAATAAAAGTGTAACAAGTTGTTGAGTATATTTTTGTGTGGTCCCAAAATTATAGTTAAATCCAAGATTAAAATATGCAGCACTAAGTACCCCACATTCTAAATAAGCATTCCAGAATTAGAGTCACATACCCTATCTTACAGCACATACTAAGAGATAGAAGAATGACCACCAACCACCATCTTACCCTTTCCTTCCATATCAATAGGAAAGGGTTTTCTTGGAGTTAGGCCTTTTGAGAAACACAGGATTCATGAAGACAATCAATTCCCTCCCCTCCTTGTGGATTAGGAAAAGGAGAATACATCCCCTTTCTCTTTCATCAAACTTGAGTTCCTGCCAAGGAAAGACTGGCATGCTATTCTCTGACTGGATTCTTGCTAAATTGAGCAAGTAAGTATCTCTGTCTTGACAGTGTAGCTGAAGTAGGAAGTGTTCTTAGAGGAATATGACTTGAGTCATCTGAAGTTTGAAGGCTGTGAGAAAATAGAAAATGTGCTCACTTCTGATGTGGAGACTTTGAAATCAGAGTGTCTGCTAGAAAAGATCGTGGAGCAGACCTTGCAGTAGTGTGTAAAGGGGTAAAAAAAAAATGGTGATACGCCCACTCCATCCATTTCCACATCCCTTGGTAGATGAAGAAAAAGACTCCTGGATTCTCCTTGTCTCTACATGCTGAAGACCCACTTGGCTATTGGTGAAAAATGGGATGCTCTACCCACTCAAGTTGTTATGACTGTGTACCACTGGTGGGGTCTTCAACTGACATGGTTGCTCCTCTGAGAGGATTCCAGGAAACTGAACTCTACTCTAGGAAAACCATGTACACGGCTCATATGGAGAACACTGCCTCAACTGAAGCCCTAGAAGCAAACAGAACTAGAGCAATGCCACAGATATCACTCCATTATCTTCATGCATCTGGTCATAAAGAGATCTCTGTTTTCTCTATCCTCTTTTCCTTCCCTGAAAAGCCAAAGGGTTTAGGGCCAGAATAATAGGAGAAGTTGCCACAGAGAACCCTCTTTTTCTTCACTCCGTAAAGCTAAGGACCTTAGTGTTAGTTTCCTAAAGAAGAATAGTAGCAGGCTGAAGTAAGACATGAGATTAGAGTTTTATGCTAAAGTGGATCAAGAGGTGAGAGAATCAGAATATATCCAGCTTGTCATTAAGAAGCAGGAAAGGGAGATTCGATAAAGCTGAAAGTAAAGCCAGGAAGAACAAAGCAAAACAAAACGTAAGTATCTTTCATGTTTATATCCATCAGGTTGAGATCACTCTTAGGAGATCTACAAGAAATATGGATGCACTTCTTTGTTTATGTCTTTTGGTCCATTTTTAATAACACCCTATACATTAAATGTTTCCAAATCATATCACAAATCTTTATCACGTATCATTAACCTTTTACTGTATGCTTTACAAAAAAGTTTTTTCAACAAGGTAGGATAGGTGATGAAGAGCCAGTCCATAAATTTTCTTTCTTCATTTTGAAAACCTGCCTCACTGCTGCTAAAATAAACACTTGGAGGGGGGATGAAGTAACAGATTAATGTTTACCTGAATGGGTGAGTGCTTGTGTGCTAAGCTGCTTCAGTTGTGTCCAACAATTGACAACCCTATGGACTGTAGCCTGCCAGGCTCCTCTGTACGTGAGATTCTCCGGTAAGAATACTGGAGTGGGTTGCCATGCCCATCTCCAAGGGATCTTCTTGACTCAGGGATCAAACCCGCATCTCTTACGTCTCCTGCATTGACATGTGGGTTCTTTACCTAGCACTAATGCCACCTGGGAAGCCCTTCATTGAGAGGGTAGGGCTTCCCTGGTGGCTCAGATGGTAAAAAAAATCTGCCTTCAATGCAGGAGACCCAGGTTTGATCCCTGGGTCAGGAAGATCCTCTAGAGAAGGAAATGGCAACCCACTCCAGTGTTCTTGCCTAGAGAATCCCATGAATGGAGGAACCTAACGGGTTACAGTTCATGAGGTCACAAAGAGCCGGACACAACTGAGAGACTAATACACACACTCAGTCACTTATAACTCTAAAGCACCACCCTGGCTCTAAACACTCCTGGGAGGTCCCTTTGGAAACTGCCTCTGGTGTTTCCTTCAAATTAACCTCAGTGGTGGAAAATCTTATCCTCTGAGTGCAGATATAGGTTTTGGAGACAACCTACACCCAATTTTGTACATTTCACATGTTTTAGATATCAATCACAGTGCTAAACTCTGAAGATGGAGAATGTTATATTAAGAAAAAATACCTAGCCTCCAGCAACAGACATAGGTTTAAATCCAGGCTATAAACATTATTGGCAGTATGGGAAGAAAAAGCTCCTTAGCATCTGTGAACATTCATTTATTCATCAGTGAAATGGAAATTATACCTTATAATTGTATTGAGAAGATTTAACGATATATTATTTGAAAAGTATACAGTATCTGGAATTGAGTGTACATTCAAATGCGACCCATACCCAGCAAAGAAAGATTTATTACGTCACAGCTTCTAAACTTAAAGTCTAGTTATGGAGACAGAGATATAACAATAATTACAATAAAAGGTAATGAATGCTCTCAGATATGAGCCAGACTGTTAGGAAAATAAAGAGACAGGTGACTGTCTTTCTTTGTGGAGCTGGAATGGAGATATTTGAGCCGAGTCTTGCAAAAGGAGAAATTCTTTAGGTAGAAATGGTATCAGACACAGAGCAATCCAGGCGTGGCCAAAAGCATACATTCAGAAGGATGAAATGTTCGATGTCTTTGGACAGTGGGGGAAGTGAAGTATTCCTGGAGCATAAGCCACGTGGAGGGAACAGCAGGAAAAGCAGCTGAGGCCAAAATGTCAAGGACCATCAATGCTCTGCTAACGGGCTTCGCATTTATTCAGCAGGCAACAGGGATCCAGCAGAGGTTTTCAACAGAGCAGTGAAATGAGTGGATTTGTTTTTTAGGAATTATTTCTCTGGCATCATAGTAGTTGATGAATTGGGAGTGGAGAGAAACTGGTGTCAAGACTTACAGCAACAGGCTCCTAACTGGGCTCCCTGCCACCATTTTAGACATGCTGAAGTTGAGGTGCCTGCAGGATACCTGATGCAAACTACATCCACAAAGCTAAACACAGGAACATCCCACTTACAGCCAGGTAAGTTACAGAGTAATTACTGCAAAACATTCCTGCTTCACAAAAGGGTTTACTTCACGATCTCAGAGTTCCTTTAAATAGAAAAAAATGTGAGTGCATTTAGGCATTCCTTTACAGTTCATTAGCTACTCATAAAGACGGAGAAAGTCAAGAAAATCTTAAAGATATATTTTCCAGAGTTCTTACTAAAAATCATCATGGAATGAAAACAAAATTTTTGAAGTTATCATGTATCAGTGGGAAAAGGAATCTGATTTATTAAAACGTTCAGATGTATTAAAATTTATAGAATAGCCATTCTTCCTAAGATGAGGTCAATGTGCATCAAGATATTCCATAGAAAGTACCCCACAAACCTTCAACACAACAGGTCAAAATTTTGAGAGAAATCTCTTCAGTGAATTCAGAACATTCTTTGAGCCATCTTAACTTAGCTATTTGTCTATGAGTGTCTCACTGTGGACATATAATTATACGGTATGTCTTCTGTAGTACCTTACCCTGAACCAATTCAGAGAATCACTTCTTGCTAAAGAAAAATTCTATGGCAAACTGATAGTTTTTTCTCAACACCAATTCTTATTTTTCTCTCTGGTAACAAAATATGTATTTTTAAATAGATATACTATAGAAACTGGGCACGGAAAAATGGACTGGCTCCAAATTGGGAAAGGAGTACCTCAAGGCTGTATATTGTCACCCTGTTAATTTAACTTATATGCAGAAAACATCATGCGAAAAGCCAGCTGTGATGAAGCTCAAGCGGGAATCAAGATTGCCGGGAGAAATGTCAGTAACCTCAGATTTGCAGATGATACCATCCTAATGACAAAAAGAGACAAGGAGCTAAAGATCCTCTTGATCAAAGTGAAAGAGGAGAGTGAAAAAGCTGGCTTAAAACTCAACATTAAAAAAACTAAGATCATGACATCTGGTCCCATCACTTCATGGCAAACAGATGGGGAAACAATGGAAACAGTGACAGAATTTATTTTGGGGGCTCCAGAATCACTGCAGATGGTGACTGCAGCCATAAAATTAAAAGACACTTGCTCCTTAGAAGAAAAGCTATGATAAAACTAGATAGCATATTAAAAAGCTGAGACATTACTTTGCTGACAAAGGTGCATATAGTCAAAGCTATGGTTTTTCCAGTAGTCATGTATGGATATGAGGGTTGGACTATAAAGAAAGCTGAGCACCACAGAATTGATGCTTTTGAGCTGAGGTGTTGGAGAAGACTCTTGAGAGTCCCTTGGACTGCAAGGAGATCCAACCAGTCAATCCTAAAGGAAATCAGTCCTGAATATTCATTGGAAGGACTGATGTTGAAGCTGAAACTCCAATACTTTGGCCACCTGATGCTAAGAACTGACTCATTGCAACAGACCCTGATGCTGGAAAAGATTGAAGGCAGGAGGAGAAGGGTACGATTGAGGATGAGATGGTTGGATGGCATCACTGACTCAATGGATATGAGTTTGAGCAAGCTCTGGGAGTTGGTGATAGACAGGGAAACCTGGTGTGCTACAGTCCATAGGGTCACAAGGACTTGGACATGACTGAGAGAATGAACTGAACTGACTGATACTATAGAAATAAGAAGACACCTATGATAAGCCTTCCTTGTATTCATATGTGCCCATCTCTCTAAATTAGGGTTAAAAGAATATTAACAAAACTATGTTATTGGACTCTCAGAAAAGTTGATTTAAAATTAGCTGCTTAGGCTTGAAGGAAAACATTTGGTCATTCTTTGCATCTTCCTTCTGCCATTGTGGAATGTAGATGTAATGGCTAGAATTTCAGCAGCCATCTTGAAACAAAAGGTAACAAATGCTGTCACTGAGGATGGAAAAGCAGAATAGAAACCTGGGTCTCCAATGTCCTCTGAAAATCCTACGTCAGCTATGACTGTATCCCTACAGACCATTTTTATGTAATAGAATAAATTCTCTTGGTTTAAACCAATAGTATTATGAATTTCTGTTGTTATATTAGTGTGAAAATTAATCCTACCTGACACACATCATATCAAAATAGAACATATTTTTGTCTACATGAGTTATCAGGATAAGAAAGCACAAAATGAATTAAGGAGAAATGTTCTATCATTCTAAGTTTTCCAGTTTGACAGGTAATGATGAGACTAAGAATATCCCCTCATACAAGGACAGGATTTTAGAGATAGGAATTTTATCCGTGACCACATTTAATCCTTGATGTAATTTGTGACAAAGCATCAGCATTTCTTTTCCCCATGTAAACAGATGATGGAATTAAAACTCCAAGTGAATTGCCCAAGGTCAAACAATTGTAACTGATGAAGTTAAAAATCAAACCCTTTGACTTATAATTTATTGCTTTTCTGCTGATAGCTTGTAGGTCCTACATGAAACATGAAAACTAGTGATACTGTTCTATGCCATTAATTACCTGATTGACTTATATACTCTTCTGCTTGGAGGAAATAAAAAAAGATTTGGCTTCAGGAGTTTTCCACTGAGCTTCTGTTTTGGTCATGTTGGAATATTAATGACTAGACTTAACTTACTGACTTTAAACAACCAAAACCAGGCAATGGTTTTCAGACACTGGAAAACATGCAGTGAGCAGCTTCCATCCTTGAAAGAGGGAAACAAATGTGGTGAACATTACCACTGCTCCAGGAAGGAATTTCTAGGCAGCAGCATGGAAAAGTACTTGGACAGCCCACAAAACTGAGTTGAGAAAACAAACTGGAGTTCGGGGAACTAATTGGCTATAACTCCAGGGCAAAGTACTGCAGGGGAGGAAGAAAACTCAATTACTGCACAGCCCCTTAAATATTTGGATGGACAATATCCATCCATAGACCTGCAATAGACCTGCACATGTGTAAGAGGAAGCTATCCATGTCAAGGGAAAGAACCACTAGAAATCATCCTTGCAACTCACATAGAGCTGGGAGTAGTTCAAGTCCCCACAAATCAGAATGGAAAGACCTGGCAGTAAAAGAGGCTTTGGGAAAAGTTCTAAAAAGAGAATCACTTTGAGTATTTTTATGTTAATAAAATTTTGGAAAATTCAACATTATAGGCTCAGAAAACAGGTGGAAGAATGAACAATTGAATAACCGTACAGGACTTTATGAAGTTGAACACAGATAAATTGCTTAACCTTGGTATCTATCAAAGAATTAACCAAATAATTAAAGGTTATTATTTCTGAACCAAGCACTGTTCCACATATTTGTATATAGCAAAGAAGAGATAAAAAAAATGAATGAACAGTTGTATAACTGTCCAGGACTTTATGAAGTTGAACACAGATGAACTGCTTAACCTTGGTATCTATCAAAGAATTAACCAAATAATTAAAGGTTATTATTTCTGAATGAAGCACTGTTCCACACATTGGGATATAGCAAAGAAGAGATAAAAAATTCTCCTCATGGAGTTTATATTTTGGTAGAAAGTGGAAGGAAGCCCATAAATGTAGTAAGTATTATACTTGAGGTCTTCCTAGGTGGCGCTAGTGGTAAAGAATCTGCCTGCTAATGCAGAAGAAGCAAGACACTAGGGTTCAATCTCTGGTTTGGGAAGATCCCCTGTAGTAGGAAATGGCAATCTATTCCTGTATTCTTTCCTGGAAAATTCCATGGACAGAGGAGCCTGGAGTTCCACAGTCCATGGGTCACAAAGAGTCAGAGACAATTGAAACACACACACACACACACACACACACACACACACTACATTTGAGGAAAGAAGTGCTATTCAAGTATCAGAAAATATAAATGGGAGTAAAGTGTCAGATATATTGAGGGGGTGCTACAATTTTAATAGATTGATAGATCCATTAAGGTGGATGAGACCAAAGCCCAGAAATGATGCCCAGCATAGCTGAAGAGAAATCAGCAAAGAAGAGAGCAACAAAGAGATGAGGGCATAAATACTGCAAGGCATCAGATTCTCTAAGGCATTGCAAAGACCTATGCCTTTCAGTGGAAAGGGGAGCCACTGCAGGGTTTAATGCAGAGACACACATTGATGTTTCATGTATTTTGAAAGGATACGTAGGCTGCTGTTTGGATTAGACCCTGATAGCTCAGTTGGTGAAGAATCTGCCTGTAACACAGGAGACCTTGGTTCAATTCCGGGGTTGGGAAGATGCCCTGGAGAAGGTATAGGCTACCCACTCCAGTATTCTTGGGCTTCCCTTGTGGCTCAGCTGGTAAAGGATCTGCCCACAATGCGAAGACCTGGGTTCAATTCCTGGGTTGGGAAAATCTCTTGGAGATGGGAAAGGCTACTCATTCCAGTATTCTGGCCTAGAAAATTCCATAGACTGTATAGTCCATGGGGTCACAAAGAGTCGGACAAGACTGAGGAAATTTCACTTTCATCAAGGAGGCAGTGGTAGAAGTGGGAAGATCAGTGAGTAGGCTACTACAGCACTCCAGAGGAAAAGTGCTAATGGTTTGGATTAGATTGGAAACTGCAGACAAACTGATAATTAATCAGATTATGTTTAGAGGTGAAAAACTAAAACTGTGAGAGTTTTCTAACAGATTATATGTGGGGCATAAAAGAAAAAAGAGGAGTTAAGGATGGTTTTAAGACTCAAATTGTGGTTGGTTGGTTTTTTAACCAACTAGAAATGCAGAGTAACTATTAACTGAAAAGGAGAAGACAGTGGATTGAGTGTCTCTGGGACAAAAGATCAATTCTAGATGTAAGAAATCAGTGACAGCTGAGTTGGTGATGCCACAAAACCTACTTCAAAAAGAAATGCTAAAAACAGCATAAGATCCACTGCATGGCAATTTCTAAGTGCTTTAAAAAAAAATGACAACACAAATTTTTTTTTTCTTTCCAAAGAATACAATAAATCCTACATAATTGCAGATTTCAAAAGAAATGAGAAAACACAAAAGTTTAGACTCTTGCTGCAAAGTGAAGTCTCCCACGTTAGATACAGGAACATTAAACAGCCTACGGTGTTCCCCCAAATAGCCCATTGTGTAACTTGAGCAATATGTATTTGCAATTTAACTTCTGTTTTGCCTAACTTTATTTTGTAAATGCATCCTCTTCATGTTGCAAGACTGTCAGTTGATGTAGACTTGCACAGCAGTGCCTACCTTTAAACACTGAGATCTCAGGCAAATGGATGCTCTTGGCACCACTTATTGGGTTGCAAGCTGCTGGGTTGCTCTCATGATTAACAGTTCTTCTTTCCTGGCCAATAAGAACAGGAAGGTTATAGAGTCCTAGGATTTGGAGTTGGAAACAAAGATGCTAATCAGGTAGATTGTCCTTTTGTAGATGTGCAAACTGAGGACTGGAGTTGGGAAGAAATGTGCCATCAGTGTCAAAGTCTAATTAGCTCAGTTAGTTGCTTTCAGACAAAAATGTATTTCACTGTGTTATGTAAAAATGGTTGGGGAGAAAATGGTTAAGTTCAAACAACTTGTTATTTCAAAGACTGCAGGTGACAAGAAATAATTTTTGCTGCTGTCTGCTCAGCCCCTTTTCCTCCCTGCTTGAAAATGCAGTGAACTGGGCCACTAATTTACAGTGCAATTTGCACAGCATAAAACGGAGGTTTCTGTTCGAGACCATTAAAATCAAAGGTCACATTTAATACCAACCTTTTATCCTGCCTGGACTCAAAGCATTTCAGAATTTGTCATTTAAGAGTCATAAATACTGTGCCTCCTTTTGTGGTATCCTGGAGACTTCATCTCTCACATTTACTTCAACACAAAAATTTACAGAAATGGAGAGTTTAATGGAAAGAAAAGGGAAGAAAGTAAAAGAAAAAAGGTAACTTGGCGGTCTCTATTAATGATTTCAAAAGCTTGTCCTTGGGCTTTTGTGGGGATAAGATGGTTAGCATCAATGATGTATAATATAAAGAGAAATATAGATACTGATGTGTCTGCTATGGCAAATGTGCTTGTCAGAGCTGTGTGCTCCCTGCCAGTCCTAGAAATGCTATGATACCAACTGTTTTTATCCCATGCTCTTCCTACAGCATAGCTTGCCAGCATATGATATGCCAATTCTTGTGTGTACTCAGTTGCTAAGTCGTGTCTGACTCTTTGCGACTCCATGGACTGTTGCCCACCAGGCTCAGACTTTGTCCATGGGATTTCCCAGGCAAGAACACTGGAGTGGGTTGCCATTTCCTTCTCCATGCCAATTCTTAATCAATGTTAAAATTCTGTAGAAGAGGGTTCCACACAGAACATTCTTACCCTTCTAGCAACGAAATGCCAAATGCTGTCACTCTCCCTTCTTCCTCTAAAGCACAACTTTCCCAGGGAGCCAGAGCAGTAAGTATGCCTCCCACGCTTTTTGGAAACTGCGTTTGTAGTCAGTAAAAAGCTCTGCATAAATCAAGAGGAACCACCCTTTGGAAAGAGAACAGCTTCTATGTGTTTGGAACTCTACAACCAATATGAATATCCTCTGGCAGGAATTATTAAGCTCTTGTGTTTTACAAATGCTCATTTCATTTTACTTCTTTGTGTATAAATATCCCTCTTATTTCATTTGCAAAGCCATTTTAAGGTAAGTATTATGATTCCACTTTCATGATGATAAAACAGCTTTCAATATGTAGTGATTTACCCAGATCATATTGCTTGGAAAGGGGCAAACCCAGGTCTTAAGTCCAGTCTAGTTTTCATTTTACTACATTTTAACCTCCACGTCTCAGGAATTTACAGTACCTGTTAGGGATCTTTGGAGAAGGAAATAGCAACCTACTCCAGTGTTCTTGCCTGGAGAATCAATCCCAGGGACAGCGGAGCCTGGTGGGCTGCCGCCTATGGGGTCGCATAGAGTCGGACACAACTGAAGCTACTTAGCAGTAGCAGCAGTTAGGGATCTTATGCTACCAAGAATTGATTTATCAAGTATGACAAGAACAGTGTCCCTCTGTGGCCCAATGGACAGAACACAGCTCAAATCTACCTGGAGACCATATGATGCAACTGCACTCTCTCCTATTGAATGTGACTATGGTGCCTCTCAATAAATTGGATGTTCATGGCCCATTTATTTTAATGAAGCTTCCATTCTCACGTGGAGGCTGTGGTCATGTGACTATGAGTAAGCTAAGCTCAGCCTAGTCTCCAAGAACTGAACCCAGGATTGAAGGACTTCCTGGGGAGACAGGGCAAAACAAACCCAAGTCAAAGAAAGAGAATAGCGTATTTCTTCAAACAGCTACCTTCCTCCCTGTCCATCAGTGTAATTCACAAATATTATAATTCATGCTACAAGACTGTTAAACTCTTACTTAGGCCATTTATCAGTCCACAGGATGTACTTTCTTCAATGAAGACCAGAGCTGCAACAGTAATTAAGCACCTACATGACTGCACATCCTGCTTCACAAGCATTTACTAATTCTTTTTTGTTTATTCTTCACAATAACCATGTGAGATCAATTTCATATTCATTTTATTGATAAGAATATTAAGGATCAGAAAGGGGAAAACATTTACCCAGTATTTCATATTTAATAAGTGAGAGGACCCAGAATCACAGCTCTGATTAATAATGAAAGGTAACAGTGAATCTTTGAACAAGCACAATAGCTTTGTTCCACAAATCTTGGTGTGTTAGACTTCTTTTATTTGCAAATGCTCTTTTTGGGACTGGTGATGGTGCTGTCAAATATTCTTGCTAAAGGAAGATCTAGAATGAGGGGAAGTGACTGCACAGAGACTCCATAATCATGCAGTCTACATACTTGTAATTACAGTAGGAAGGGATGCTCTAACTACAGACTGACTTCCAGTTCATTCACATTTTCCTGGTTGTTGACTAAGTAACTTACAAGAGAGTAAAAACCAACACAGAGGAAGGGAGTTGGTGACTGATTTGTTAAAACTTATTTAAAATGTCAAATCATAATCGTTAGATTTTCCAGCTTGATGTTGGGTCAAAGGGCCAAATAGTTGTCTTAAATATCAATGTTAGGACAAAGCTAAATAATGTGGATAGTTGTGATCATGTAAGAATGGTTGGAAAGGAATGATTTTAGGATCTTTCATTCTATAAAGAATAATATTTGCCAGTTAGAACTGAGTTATATGAGTTCAATTTCTTTGTATACCTTCACCAGCAACCCAGATCTCTGTTAGGAATGAAGAAGTTATTCTTCAGCAGCTGACAGCACTGTTGGCAGAAATTCCTCATGTTCTTAGTTCCTCCAAAATCCACTGAAGAGGGTTGTCTTACCCAAGATCACAGCTTACTAATCTCCATTTTGGAGTCTGGTTTCCTGAGCCAATGATGAAGAGAAAGGAGAGGAATGAATAATACTCATCTTCCAGGAATGTCAAAAGCCTGCCTCATCCTCATTCCTCCAATTCAAGGTGATAACCCTTAATGTTACAACTGATGGACTTCACATGGCAATATTTCATCAGAAGAGTTGTTTCCTCAATCAAGATTGTATTTACTATTCATTACCCATAGCGTTCCACCCTAAATTTAAGAGCCTGAGTCATTGTCCCATGGACCTCAAAGGTCAAAAAAAACACAATAAATCAAAGACTATTTAATGAAGGGACCCACTTCACAACACTCCATTTGATTTGAACCTGTTTTCTCTTAGCAGGCCTTCAATTCCAAGGCTCTCCACATGGCTGAGGGTCATCTTTGGATAGCTTAGATTGCCCTCTCTTATTTTCTTCAAAAGCTCTTTCCCCTACAGAGAAACTTCTGCCATTTTTTTCTTGTTTTATTCTTTAAAGTCATATATGAAAACAAATCCAACTCTTTGATAGAATTCTTCAGCTACATAAAAACAGCTTTCCAGTTTCGCTGAAAACTTCATCTAACACTTTTAGAATTTTTAACCTTTGCTCACAGGACTTAAATTGACTCCTTCCTCCCAGGCAAGAATACTGGAGTGGGTTGCCATATCTTCCTCTAGGGAATCTTCCTGACCCAAGGATCAAACCCAAGTCTCCTGCATGGGTAGGCAGATTCTTTACCAATAAGCCACCTAGGAAGCCCACAAGGTACCATACTAGACCCTATGAACAGAGTGAAGCTCAGAGTCCAGAATAAATTTAAGAAAATTTACTTTCCTTCCTGAAACTAATTTCCAGGCCATGGATGGTCACAAAGACAGTTCAGTGTATTTTTATATCTTGTGACCCCCCCACCCACAAAAACATAATCTTTTCCTGCAAAAAAAAATCTGTAATTCATCTCCTCCCATTAACTTTCCTCTAGGTGATTATTTCTTTTCTTTCCAGGCACAAAGAACCATCTCTAAATTACTGTTAACCTTAACATCTTATAAATTGGACAGTGTCACATCAAGCTATTTGTTATCTACACCCTCATGTAATGGAGTTTATTCCTTGTTAATCCTGGCCTGCCCTATTTTACTGCTAATTCTCTTTAACAATAAGAGAGATATTATTTTCTGAGCTCTTAGATTGAATATGCAGAAGAAGATTTCTCTTGATGGGAAGTAAATGAATTTACACATTGTTCTCTAAAATACATATATAACCTTGTTTTTCCTTAATATATTCATGTCTTCAAACCCTATAATAAAGAATAGTTTTTAAATGCCAGATAATTAGAAACTCCTGTGGAAATCTTCATTTTAAAGTAAATCATCAAGAACTTTTTCTAGGAAATAGCAAAAAGAAATAGGGTTGAAAAGAATTCCCAGATGCACCTATCTTTTTTAAATTTTACATTTGAAATAAAGTTTAACGCATAAGATTTGAGCACTTTAAAGAATCTTCAAGACCATCATTTTGAGATGAGAAAACTGAGGCCCACAGAAATGCAGTATTTATTAAATCTACTACAGAAAGTGTATAGCCCAATAAGGACATAAACTCTGGCATAGATAAATGAACTCTATCACTTCACTTCACAATAATGTTTTTTCCTTGACTGCATTGGATGAGAAACGTTTTAATAATCGAATGTCATGGGTGTGACAAGATGAACCCATTGAAGCAGATAGTTTGATGTGTCCAGTTGTGTTTATTTTATAATCTGTGTGTCAAGGAAAACATATTTACAAATGGAACTTGCTATACATTAAGAATATAGCAGGACAATGATTAGGAAAATTTGCTTTAAATCAGATAGACTTGGATTCAGATCCCCACCCAGCTTCCTGGCCCTGAGCAAATCACTACTCCTGGCCTTGGTTTCCTCATCCCTTACAGGCTTACTTTGAAGATAAAAAGGAGTTAATATGGGTAATTCACATAAAACAGTACCTGATGTAGTAAGCACTACATGAGTGTCTGCTGATGTTTTTGTCATTGCTACTATTATTTCTAAGCTCAAGAATGAACTTTTTTAACGCTCAATTCAAGTTTGTTTTCAGTCACTCTTTTCAGTTGGAAATAGCTGGCAACAATATCAAACCAAAGCAAAGGAGCCTAACCTAGGAGAAGTGGGCACAGGACTTTGTTCCTATGGGTAAATGCTCTCTACTTGTTATGAACTGAGAAATCAAAGAAAACACATGGATCCATAGAGCATTTGGGGACATGTCTCAGTGATTATTGAATCTTCTCAACATCATTTAAAAATGCTGTTATGAATAACATATAATTAAGCCTTGGTAGTAATGTTTTTTAAGCAAAACATTGAAAGTCAAAATGGAAGATATTTTTCTAAAAGGCTTTGCTAGAAAGTTTTATAAACATACACAATGTGACTAGTTCTTGCTCCAATTTTATTTTAAAAAGATCAAGGTCTGATTACACCAGTAATATAAAACTAGTGACATCTTCATGAGTTCTAACAAATATTCTATGTCAGAAAACCATATAGTATTAATAGATATAAAGAATAAAAATTATTACAGATAAATGGAAATCACTAAATGTGAGTTCATCTTGTGGGAGGGTGTATGTGATTGTGGGGAATACAAGAAGAGACAATGGCATCTTTTGGGCCAGTTAATCAGGATGATAGAATTCACTGCTGCACAAAAAGGTACTTTGACTAAAAATGGGCAAAGGTAGAAAAGAACTTTACATAATATTCAAATTTTTGATTTCTTAAATAATCAGAAGATATGACGTATGGTTTTCAGTCTGGCTACCCACTGGGATCACATGAGGAATGAACTTTTAAAATTAAAAGAAGCCATTCTGAATTGTTTAATAGATGTGGTATGAGCCCAGATACTAGGATGCTCTTAAGGCTCCTCAGGTGCTTCTCATGTGTTTTATGGTACACTTAGCTGGGGCACAGAGTAATAGAGGCTCTCAAAGTGGTTGACTAGCAACACCAACATCACCTTGGAATATATTAGAAATGTAAAGTATCAGGCCACACACAGACTTACACAATCTTTTCACAAGAAACTCTGGGAGTGGGAAGATTACTCTGTCCAGCATCAAAGACACTCCTGACCTGGTTCCTATCTTCTTTCTACCCCTTTCTCTCATTATTCTACCTCCTTCCAACCTTAAACTTTGTTTTTTTCACAAGCCTTCCAGGTGATTCTGGTGCACCCTCAAGTTTTAGAACCACTGCACTGTACCATAGACCCTACATATCTCTAGTGGTTATTGGAGCCTATGCTCACTCAATTAAGTGACCTACCTAGTGCCTTAGTTTGCATTTGAAGACCCCTAATTGAGCTCACTTCCACTTTACCTATACCTAATCTCAATGTTTCTGTTTATGACAGATAACTGTCTTCTTTCTGATTATGACAAACGAGTACCAACCAACCTTCAGGCATCCTTGTCCTTTCTGGTGCTGACGCTACCTTCTCCATATTACTCACAATCATTCATTCTTTACAGATTCCACAGCTGCTTTCCAGTTCAAGTTCTCATTACTTCTTATCTTCACTATTGAAATTGTTTCCCAACTACCTTCCCTGCCTCTAGTACCTACTCACTCCAATCCATCACATATACTGCTGACAGTTTAATCTTCCTAAAGTGCAAGCCAGGTCATAAACTCCCTCAGCTCAGAAATCTTCAGTGACTCACCAATGAATAAATTCCATCTACTCTGTCCAGCAAGAAAGACCCTCGATGACCTGGTTTCTGCCTATCTTCTTTCACCTTTCTCGCACCATTCCACTTCTCTGTGAACCTTAAATTCTAAATGACTTACTCTTCCCCAAACTTTCCCACTCTATATTTATTTTTAACCTTATGTTTTACCTAACACTTTCTTTCCACATGGATTGTTCAAATTTCATCTTCTGTTATCACCTACCCCAAATTCTTTCACATTATAACTGTCTCATAATTAATCAGGAACTAGCATTCATCTACTGGGTTAACAAAAAATTGGTAATTGCCTTCTATGAACTATGCTGTAATTTAGCTGTACTAAATTCTAGATGAATGATATATTCATTCATTGAATAAACAATAGCCTAAAAAACTACTGACCAACATGTTTCCAAAAATTCCTTTAAAAGATTAAGACAATTGGAAACATTATATTCAATATTTCAGTAGCTTACTAAAAAAGAAAATTTGGGAAACCTCTCCTTTCCGTTTTCCAGGTGGCTCCTCTATCACTATTCTCTCTATTGGGGGAAATGAGACACAGTGAAGTCCTCTGAACATGTGCCCAACTGCAAGCACCTGAAAATATAGTACCCCAAGCATGAAAGACAAAGGAGCAAATCAACACACTTATGTGATTCTATGAGAAGATGACTTGAATGAACAAGTGTTGGTAATGGAATAAGATTGGGTCGACTGGGTCTCAGTCAAACCTGCCAGCTGATGTATACGTTTGGTGCTACTTGGATTCTATCACAAACATGCAGTTCTCTGGACTCCCTCTTTATTTGGATAGGATAACATTTTTTCTCTGATAAAGCTCCACTTCCAACACAAACTCTGCTATTCTTACCTAATTAGTGATTTTTATTTCTTCTAAATACTTTCCAAGTTCCAGAGATCAATCAATGGGAAAATGGTAACTAGATTTAAATGTCATGCTTTCCTAATAGCAATTAAAGTTTAATAGAGCTTGTTTCATGTGCTTTAGGCTTTATTCAAATGAAAGATTCTAGTGTGCCTTGTGGGCATCATGACAGTACAAGGAGGAATTTGGTATCTTTAGACTGTGACACATCTCAAACATCTCAGAGGTATGAGAGAGTTGAAAGAGATACCAAGAGCAAAGAAACCAACTGTCTAGGTCCTCAGAACATCCTGGTAGCTTCCCTGGTAGCTCAGACAGTAAAGTGTCTGCCTGCAATGCAGGAGACCTGGGTTCAATCCCTGGGTCGGGAAGATCCCCTGAAGAAGGAAATGGCAACCCACTCCACCACTCCAGTATTCTTGCCTGGAGAATTCCATGGACAGAGGAGCCTGGTAGGCTATAGTCGATAGGATCGCAAAGAGTCGCACATAACTAAGAGACTTCACTTCAGAATATCATCCCTGGAGGAGGGAATGGCAACCCACTCCAGTATTCTTGCCTGGAGATCCATGGACAGAGGAGCATGGCAGGCTTCAGTCCATGGGGTAACAAAGAGTTGGACACGACTGTGTGATTACCACTTCAGGACATCATAAATAGTCCTTCAAATAACTCAAGTTTAGATGACATGATTCAGGAAAATCTAATGATGGAGCAAACTAGCAGAACAATGTGCATGGATAATATATAGAAAGAAATAAAATTCAAGTCTTAGAAATCTAAAAGTAAAATGTAATTCAGGTCAACAAGTATTTACTGATCCATAAAATAGAGGAAAAACATTACTAAGATACTTGAGATGCATTCTTTATTTCCAGTGATAACTAGCAGTATAAAGATAGGATAAACAATTATAAAAGAACAATTGTTATTTGAACATGATAAAATTAAATGGTGTAAATTTATTTGGAGAAATAAAACAACAAAGCAACACACACACATACAAAACAAAAGAAAAATCTCTTAATAAAAGAAAAAATAGGCATTTGAAATGCCTTATAATTTCAATTCAATTTTGATTACAAAATTAGTAGTAAGAAGAGGAAACCACAGAACAAAAAGAGAGAAAGAAAAATGCCAACTGTGATGCATATTCAGGCCCTACTCATAAACTAGGAGAGGAGAAAAGTAAATTGAGAACCAAAGTGAAAGATGGGACTGGAAACTTGGTGGGGCCATATTTAATAGGATGTGAATATGGGAATAAATTATAACTGGTAGGTGAAGGAAAACCAATGAAAGGCAGGTTTCTTCTTTGCTTATGATCAAAAATGCCCCCTGAAACAATATTCATGATAATCAACCCTACTGGAGAGACTCAGATAACGTTTTTTTGGCTGAGAACTGAGCTCATGAGAATGTCCAGAGAAGAATCAGCTTTCTTATCCTTGGACATGATTATTCTTGGATTATGTCAGTACTAAAAAGTCAGCATCTGGAACTTAATGAGAAAGAATGATAATTGGTATTTGTTCTTACATATCAGATTTTACATTGTTCTAGTGTGGTGTTCCCTGGGGGCTAGAATTGGCAGATAGGAACTGAATGGTAAAAATATGTTCTTTTCTTTTCTCAATGATAAAAGATACACAGTTATTATCAATACATAATACTTCCATAGTATATGACACAAGCAGAAGTTCAAACATGTTTTTATGACTCTGTTGTCTGTTACCTTTCAATTCACCCTGATACAACAGATTGGAAAATGAAGGATGTAGTCAATCCACCAGTTTGACTACTACTGTCACAAAAGGACTGCTCACACTGGCTCTTTTCAAAAACAGGCTGAAATTCAGCACACTTTCATTTATCATTTCCGCAAAATGAACAAGGCATTAGAGGCATCAGAAAAATAAATGTTGAATTAAAAATCTATATCTGTGTTATGGGACAGTGGAAGATGTCCTCCAGACATTTTATTTCCTTTTCCATTGGATAGCCCATCTTTATTTCCTCCCTATATATTCTTCACTACACCTCTGGCCATACTTTCCCCTAGACTAAGGGTGGATAGCTTAATACAGTGACTTAAGAACATTAATTTTTCAGCTATAATAAAATCACATTAAAGGAATCTTGGAATTATCTAAGAAAAAACCAGCTTCTTGCAGTTTTGTACTTTCAACACATTTTACTTATCAAAGGCGCCTGAACGCCGAATATTACAGGTTACCTAGGAAACTTACAGTGACTACACTTAAAAACAACACAAAGCCCTTTTAATGAAGCAGAATGCCATTTTAAAACATTCTATTTTTGGAATGGTAAAAGAAATAGTTAACAAGTAAATAGTGGCACATAGAGTCTCTTCTACCCAGATTTTCTTCTTCACATTAACCTTTAGTTGTCTGCTATTTCTGTCACGGAGTTGCAGTTAAAATATACAAGTAAAGAATATAATAATGGACCATAGGCAATGGTTTTTAGTATCAGCTGTGCTGCAGTTCATGAGATCTGACCCTGAGGTCCCTTATATTGGGTGATAAATAAATTGTATGTCTTTAAGCACTTATTAATTTAGGGTGACTACACATATAGTTTCCTGAGTATAATCCTGATTTTTGCCTGAAATCTTGGCAAAATGCTTAATAGCGCTACTTGAAAATTATTCAAGTTTGAATGATAAATTATGTGGTTGCCTTAATTGTCTATTATGTACATAATGGATTGAGGAACATAAAACTGAACCAGGATAATTAGTAGCCCCAAAGAGTTACAAATGTATACTCCAACAGAAAAAAATGCGAAAAATAGTGTACTACATTATTTTATGCGTGTGTGCTTAGTGGCTTCAGTCATGTCCAACTCTCGGCGACTTCATGGGCTACAGCCTGCCAGGCTCCTCTGTCCATGGGATTCTCCAGGCAAGAGTACTGGAGTGGGTTGCCATGCCCTCCTCCAATACTGTTTTATATTTTCTACTAAAATAATATAATGTTATTACATTATTCACTATTATGAAGTGAAAAAAAAATTTTTTTTCCAAATGTTTCTGTCTACTGCAATAAATTGTGTCAAGAAGACACTTTCCCATAGCCCATAAGATGAAAAAAGATAAAATATCTACAGCATAGTTTGTTATGATTCTGCAAACCCATAGCAGCTTGGTTAGCAACAAAATCAAGGTCACCTTGGCTCCTGCCCAATCCTAAATCCACCAGGGAGAGCCTGCCTCAGGGTTAGGATTTTGTAAAATATCCTGAGCATTGTTGCAGTGTTTTCTGAAATCCAATTACCAAATCCATTATTACTACCAGACAAACTAATATAGCATTTCTGTATTTTCAAGATGCAGTGCACAACACAGCTTAGCAAAAGGAGCTTGAAAAGTGCCTCTGGATGATGCTGGTGGTGATCCTGGTAGTAATGATGTAGAATTCCATTTCTTTTAAACTTACATTCTTACTCTAGTCAGTTAAAAACAAACATGAAGCGCCCCACCTTGACCCCTGCCCAGCTCACAACTGAAAGAAGGTATTTTTCTTACCTTTTCTCAGTAACCCTTGTTATATACAGTAAATAAAAACTGTACTAATATGACTGTAAAATGAAAAGACATTTTAGGGTTCAAATCTCAATTCTGTCACCTTTTAGTTCTGTGTGCTTGACCATCCAATGCTTAAATACCTCATTTTTACAATAAAAAAAAAAAAACTAGAACAAAATGAAAGAAAAAATGTGAAGTGTCTGGCATAATGTTGGTAAAAATCAAATCTGAATGTCAGTTTTCAAATGTACATAATGACCAGAGTAATCATGGTTACACCTGCCAGTGAGGTTCTTGCAATGACCCCTTCTAATGCTAGTAGGTTAGAGAAGTTTTTAACCTCTAGTATGTAAATGAATGGGCTTCCTTAGTGGCTCAGGGTAAAGAATTCACCTCCAGTGCAGGAGACTCAGAAGACGCGGGTTTGATCCCTGGGTTGAGAAGATCCTCTGGAGGAAGACATGGCAACCCACTCAGTATTCTTGCCTGGAGAATCCCAAGGATTGAGGAGCTTGGTGGGCTACAGTTAGGGTCGAAAATAGTCTGACATGATGAATGACTGAGCAGGCATGCATGTAAATGAGTCAGTTGAGGTACTTGTTAAAATACAAATTCCTAATGCCACATAGAAAATTCTGATTTCCTGCGTCTAGAAGATGTCCAAGGACTTTTTATTTCTTACTAGAACCTGCCCACCTATTACCACCGATGCATAAATACAAGTTAGAGAAAATGAAGAAATGAAGCTTAGACACAATCTCAAGGCTGAAGTTTCACATTGAAAAATATAGTGAATCACTTAACAGCTCCTTCTCGATATCCTGTTAGCAAGTCAGTTCATCCCAAACTGAATTTGCCTCAAACCTTGAAAATTTTATAGATTCAAAAGTTTATAGCTTCTCTACCTCGAAAGCAAAACGTACTCATCCTCCAATGTGAATATGAAAAAATTAAAACCCTGCTATACTGCTGGTGGAAACATAAAATAGTGTAGCTGCTTTGGAAACCAGTTCGGCAATTTCTATAGTTAAAAACGCTATAACCATGTGAGTAGCAATTCCAGTCCTACATCTATACCTGAGAGAACTGAAAACATATGCTCACACAAAAACTTGTGCATAAATGTTCATAATAGCATTATTGATAACAGCCGCAAACTGGAAACAGATACGACGTCTATCAACTGGTTAATGGATAAATAAAATGTTAATGCAATCATGCATCCAGTGAAATATTATCCAGCCATGAAAATGAATGAAATACTGATACATGAAACACCAAGGACAAACCTTGAAAACACTACGCTAAATGAAAGAAGCCAAACATGAAAGGCCTAATATTGTATGTTTCATTTATATGAAATGTCCAGAACAGGCAAGGAGGAACAGAAAGTAAAATAGCAGTTGCTAGTGGCTGAGAGCAGAGAAGGCAAGAGCAACCCACTCCAGTACTCTTGCCTGGAAAAATCCCATGGACGGAGGAGCCTGGTAGGCTGCAGTCCATGGGGTCGCTAAGAGTCAGACACGACTGAGCGACTTCACTTTCACTTTTCACTTTCATGCATTGGAGAAGGAAATGGCAACCCACCCTAGTATTCTTGCCTGGAGGATCCCAGGGACGGGGGAGCCTGGTGGGCTGCCGTCTATGGGGTCACACAGAGTCGGACACGACTGAAGCGACTTAGCAGCAGCAGCATGCATACTGCACACAAAAACCACATGCACAGACACAGACATGTATAATACAGGAATGGATAAGCAGATGTTATCCAGTCTTACAACCACCCTGTTTTCCCCTGCTGCAATCAATAAAATCACTATCTTAGCAGCAATTTTAGAAAGAGAAATAAAACCCAGGAAGCATAACTCTTGTACTTATTCACATTTAGAAACTTAATCCCATATCCTGTGCCTCTGTCCTTTGCTTATGCAATATGCTTTGCTCTGTTCTTATGAGGATGCCAGTTCAATTTTCTCTCTCTAGAAGTAGACTAGTAAGTAAGCAGAGTCAATATCTGAAATGTATATTGATTGCTTCCTCTATTACCCTTTATCTGATTATTATAATATTAAAAGCTATGTTTACCAAAGAGAAAATGTTTTCTTCTACCTGGAAAAGCTACAATTCCTCTGAGTTTATGCTAAAAAAAAATTCCACCACATCACAGTAAGTGAACAGGAGGTAAGTAACAAACATATGAAACTGGAGGAAGAATTGACTGGAAATCAAAGCAAAGCCTAGGAATGAAGACTTATCCCCAACTACCCATTATTGATAAATACAGGTCAATTACTTCTTGTAGTCCATGATACATAGTCATTACTTTCAATTGGTACTTAAAATGGATTCAACTTCAGCAAAAATTAAATTGAGAAACATTTTAAGAGAATTATAAATAGCTGGAGCAAGTAAAAATGGTTTTAACTTTTTTATTGTGGTAAAAGTCACATAATATAAAGTATATTATTTTAACCATATTTATCTGTACAGTCCAGTGGCATGAAGTACATTCACACTGATGTACAACTCTCACCATCTTTCCTCTCCCAAATTTTTCACCTTCCTAAACTGAAACTCTGGCCCATTAAACAATAACTCTCCATTCCCGCTCCCCAACCCTCCACCCCTGGCCCCTGGCATCTACTGATGTACTTTGTGACTTTATGAATTTGACTATTCTAGGTACCTCATAAAAGTGGAATCAAACAGTATTTGTCTGCACCTAATGTATACTGGACTGCATTTTTAAGGTTATATTAATACACGTCTTACAAACAAACTATAGTTCCTTTTTTTTCCCCTTTGCTATACAGTAGGTTCTCATTAGTTATCGACTTTATACCTGCGTGTGAAGTTGCTTCAGTTGTGTTCAACTCTTTGTGATCCTATGGACTATGGCCCTCCAGGCTCCTCTGTCCATGGGGTTCTCCAGGCAAGAATACTGGAGTGGGTTGCCATGGCCTCCTCCAGGGGATCTTTCCCACTCAGGGAGCAAACCCACATGTCTTACATCTCCTGCATTGACAGGTGGGTTCTTTACCACTAGAGCCATCTGGGAAGCCCGTTTTATATCTAAATAGTGTCTTCCAATTTATCCCACCCTCCTTTTCCCACTTTGGTGTCCATACATTTGTTTTCTATGTCTGTCTCTCTCTTTTTTAATGAACAAACTTTTAGTTTTTATTTTCTGCTTTTCTGTGTTTTCTTAAAAAAGCACATATTACTTTAAAGTGTGTTTTTATTTAACCTAGAAAATTAAAAAAAAAAATTAGAGATGACATTAACCATATATCACTCACTACCATGGCAGAAAACCTAAGTCCTGACAATCATCATTCTGCTAAGCATATATACACTTGGTCATACATTAACAGTCAGTAGAAATTGAAAATATATTAAATGTAACCCACTCTGCTCTCACCACAGCTGTATTCCATCTGCTTAGCAGGGATGCCAAGTCAATTTGTCAAGGCTCATCACCTTGACACAGCAAACACAGTCAAAATCATTAAAAATACTGGGAATTTCATCACAATCACAATGCCCTCAGGTATTTTTTTCTTCAGAACAGGAAATGATACATTCATGTAGTATTAAAGATACAAACTAAATCAGTGTCACTATTTTAGGAAAAAAATATACTAAGAATTGAAAGTCATACTCCAAGGAAATGTACAATCCATATTTACTTAAGGCACTAGAATAATCAATATTTATATTAAAGAAGATCACCTGCTCCACTGACTTACACTCTAGTGTTGGCTGCATTTTTTTAAGTAATTATCTAGTACAACTGTCTAATTCTATGCTTATGAGAAAGGAAAGATGGGAAGCCAGACATTACGAAAGCCTGAGTTTTCTGTAACAGATTTCAATCAGTTAACCCATTCAATTCTCAGAATAATTTTTGGAGTTACCTGGGCAGTATAATCCTTATTTTTCAGTGTATCAAACATTTTCAGGCTATACAGGGCTTAAGATACTGTGAGATTTCCCATTCCATAACTAGGAGCTCTCCAAGAGTATGGACTTTCCTACACCAAGCATAAGTGGTCTAGCGTTGGGCACAGGGTTGAAACACAATAAATTTTATGAATCTAAATGAATGAAATTGCCAATAACCGAGCACTGGAGGGTTAAACACACATAATTAATTGATGGAAGATTGAAATTTGAACTCTAATAAAATGTCTTTCTACCTTAACAAACTATATTGGTATAATCTTTATTGACTCTACATAAAGAATAAAAATTGGTGGGAAAAAAGAAAAATGATATCTTCTTTCAATTGAGGATAAGGAATCCTTACATTTATTTTTATAACTGACTGACCTCATTCAGACAGGACATGAAAGAGTTTAAATTTGTATGCAGATATTCTGGCTCCAATAGTTTTCTGCCACCTTTTAACTGCTCATCAGATAATCCTGTAAGTCATGATAATTACAGATTTTTATTTCTTAGACATTTTAAAACTGTTTTTAGAATAGCATTACCATGTCAGAAGCCAAATATTACTTACTACTAAATAATACAATGCAATAGTCTGAAAATTAACAATCAATCTTTCAGACTTAGAAGAGCAATTTTTAATGGCATAAAGTGAGGTTAATATAAATTCCTATGAAAAATGAAAAAAATGCTATTATAAAGAATTTGAATGATCAAAGGATATAAACTAAGACATATTATTATCATACAGCATTTTGAACATTCTGTAAGTGAAAAGATCTGTTCATAATGTCTGAAGAATAGAGTTCTTATCCTATATTTACCAACTAGCAGTTCACACACTTGAAAAGTTGGAAAAAAAGTCACATTCACGTTAGTTCTCTCATCTGTAAAATAAATACATCTCCTTTTACATACTTTCAGTAACTGTAAAAATTAGATGATATATTATGTAAGAAACTATGTTGTAAATCTCAAAGTGCTGTGTACATGGTGGAGCTTATTATCTAATATCTTGCTACATAAACAATGCAGCAGGATCAACATCCCTAAGAACTAAACTAAGGAATCCCAGACCCAATTCCAGACTTATTTAATCAGAATTTACATTTTAACAAGCTCATTGTTGACTATAGGAATGTGTGCTTATCCCACATACGTGATGTAAAACATAGGTGAATCCATGGCCCCTTACACAGACATGTATTTGCTGTTACTCTCTTATATTCTAGTTAAGTATCCTCTACAAATCAAGAGTATGTTGGTCTATAGGGGTTTTTTGATTAACATTTTCTGTACCATTCTGATATATTTTCACTTCATATCATTGGAGGGCAGGGATTGCCTTCAAATATGTAGTTCATTGCCTAACAAACAAATATGTAAAATATACCTTTAAAAAATAATAATTCTATAATCTGGCAATTAGAGAGACAAAATGTCCTTGATGTAGAGCTAATAGTAAGAAACTCTCAGTAACAATAATTCTGGTGTACCTGGAGACCCTCAGAATAGAAAAATAAAAGGTTATTATTTAATATTCTTGAACTCCCATAGTTAATTTTGATGAGATCTGATGTCAGATTGACCTAAAATTTGTGATGGAATAAACAAAAGCATTCTTCCCTTGTATTTATTGTTTTTTACATGCATAAGGGTAAAAGCCTCAACATCTAATCTTAAAATGGACCAAAGGAAGTCATGAAACGTGAGGCATGACAAGATTAATTCAGCATATCAGGAAAGATGACCTCTCAGGCTGTGGAAATAGAGTTGAAAAATAAACACAGTAGATGTGGTCTCAAAATTTCAAAATGAGGAATGAAAGCGTTCATAAAATTAAACACATTAAACTAAGGATGACCTACTTAAGAAAATAATTTCCCTTTCTAACCTTTAAGTACCTGAATTAAGTAGTTTAGATTTATAGTCTCTAGACATTTCTAAATTTTATTAAATGTGAAAAAAAATGAAAGTTCACCTGGAATAAAACCTTTGATTAATTTTATCTATGAAAAAACATCTATACCATTCTCTCAGACCTTGGCAATGATCTCTGACAGAGTTCTGAATTCTCTTTATTTAAATGCTGTTGATATATTATGGATGCAGCTTTCAGTCATGCTGAACAAACCTTGCATTGTACAGAAAATCTGAAAATGACTATTTGGAGAGTGACAGGTCCCCTTTTTACTAAGCTAATATTTAAACATTAAGAGTCACAGAGCATCAATAGCATTGAGAGAAGATAAGGCACTGTGCAGAACTCCAAATAAACACTTTAAATGTATATTTTCATGTATTGAAACTAGGGCTGTTACAGTGAAAGGAGGTTATATAAAACTAGGAAACAATCATATAGCAAGTGTACATTAATCAGTTCATACAATAAGAATGATCGACCAGAAGAAAACAGAGACTAAACTCAGTACTGCCTACTACTTATGATATACAGAGCTAATTCCTCTGATGAACCTGATTCATTCATTGCTCAATGTCACAAACATAATTCTCACCAAATAGTCATAAAATATACCTCTAGAATTCAATAGTAAATCAAATATATCTTTGTTGTTTCTTTCCATTCACAGAGCAGATCTTTGAAACTCAGACTTTAAGATGCATGGCTTTCCTTGCTACTAACAATGAAGGTAATCGATGGGTCATGAGTTTGTCCATTAACCTATCAGGCCTGGTTGTTTCTCTAATGATCTCTATCTCCAAGGGTGAGTTGATTTTTTTTCTCCAGTCTTCAGTTTTGTTACCTGGAGAATAATATGGCAAGACTAAAAAAAGAAATAGAAGTTTCATTAAATGGAAATTCTTCAACTGTCTCATTTCATGTGCATAAAATCCTGCCATTAGCACTGTAAAGAGTGCTGGAGGCTCAGGGGAAGAAGTGAGTTACCTTATTAAAGGCAGTGGAGCTGGGAATTAATCCTAAGTCTTTCTGTTACAAGTATCTTGCTTTCTATTATCCTATAGGAGCTCCAAAGGTTCTTGACAGTTCCAAAGTTTCTAACTAGTGAACTCCTCTGGCCACCCCACATGTAATCCTTCTGAAAAACACTATCAAAGGCAGTCTTTGGACAGTGTTGTATTGTGACTCATCCCAAGTCAAGCCTATGCTAGCCTAATTCTCCCAGTTCTGATGGGAAGCACATTGCCTATGAACAGTACTCAATTGGGAAGGTAGCCCAGTGTCCTGGAAAGAGCAGAGGCTTTTGAACCATGTGGATCAAGCTTCGAATCCTGAAGAGCCTGCTCAGTGCAGAACCTTTCCCAGTCTTTTGCACTTGCAAAATACACTTGCCTTTCACATGTAAAGCATACAAAATTGTGCACAACTCAAAGTATTAATTGAGCCCAATAAATATGTGTACAATGAATAAAATATTGGTTCTTTTCCATTCTCTATTTGATTTGTATACAAATGATAGCACTCACTCATTATAACACTATTCAAGATTAATGGTTAAAAAAAAAAGCTAATGGGCTTGTTTTGTTTACACTGACTATCTCAGAACTGCTGATTTCAATAAGTTTATTCTTCCAACTAAGGAACAAAGGAGTAATCCCTGAACTCCTGCGCTGAAGAAACTGATGAAGGGAGAAGCTACTGCAATTCAGCCTGCTCTTTTAATGCCAGATTGTGACAAAACTATTCATTATGTGAAACTTATTCTAGCAAGCGCTCTCCTAGTGTGTGACAGACTGTTAATTCTGCTGACCATGGAACTCAAATCGCAAACAAGTTTATGGCTGGGAAACCCAGTGAATTTCTGAGGGCTTAGTGGGAGTGGGGAAAATAGAAGGGAGGGCGTGTATTTGACAGTAAGGGAGCAAGGGTGGAGATCTCAGAAATAATAAAATCTTTTCATGGAAGTTTAAGATCTGGCATTGCGGATAGAACAGAACGCAATGAGGAAATTTGTCTTATAAATTTTTCATATACCCTGTGCAAGTTATACCCCTACCCTTATGGAAGTCCATTAGAGTCCAGAAAGCTCAGAGGAAAGAGGGGAAAACAGGTGCATTCATGCTTGATTTTTCCATATGTTTGTTATTCAATAAAAGGACAATGAGTGATGAATCCTATACCTAATGACCATATACAGGAGAGCTTTTTCTATTTTTCTAACCCAGCAATGAAAATATTGCCATTCAAAAGAAAAAAATAAGTAAAATCAACATTAGTATAAGGCTGTGATGACTTGTCTGAAATTCCCTAATATCCTACATCTACTAAAGAATCCCAACTTTTCACTGAATTAAGATGATCTTATGATGATAAAATTATTTCTTCTCTGAAAATCAACTTAAATATGTTTACCTGCTAAAACTAAGGATGATTATATGCAACGATAAATGAGCTTAACTTCTATTTTATGCAAAGATTTTGCTAGGAATGGTAAGGGATAAAAAGACATATCAGAAGTATTTGCTGACTTCAAGGTTCTTGAAATCTACTGAAATATATGACCTAGTGCACAGTGATTGTACCACACAATTTTCCATTTCCATCCACCAAAATCCTGTTTCCTCCCAGTTTCCCATGTCCTAATACCTCAAGGTTCAGCTTAAATACTATGAAAAACTGAGCCTGATATTTTGTCCGAAATAAAAATTCTACCTCCAATTTCTCAGAGCTCCCTATTTCTATTTTTAAATATTACTTAAAATTTCTCATTTTATATTATCACTATACTCTTGGTCACAAAAAAGGACATGACGTATCTTTTATTTGTTAAGGTATGTCCCTTTAAAGCAACTGCTGCTGCTGCTAAGTCGAGTCAGTCCTATCCGACTCTGTGCGACCCCATAGATGGCAGCCCACCAGGCTCCTCTGTCCCTGGGATTTTCCAGGCTGTGCGACCCCATAGACGGCAGCCCACCAGGCTCCTCTGTCCCTGGGATTTTCCAGGCAAGAATACTGAAGTGGGTTGTCCTTGCCTTCTCCGTTAAAGCAACTAATCTGAAGGACAAAGAAAGGATCCTTTGGAGCTGTCAGGAAATAGGAACAAGTCAATTACAAGGAGGGAAAAATAAAGTTGACCTTAGAGCAACATTCAATTCTAGAAAGCAGTGAAGCAAGACCCACAAAAATCTTCATAGGAAAAAAAAAATAACCCGAGTATTTAATATCCAGCCACGGTATTGCTCAAGTAAAACAACTAACAGAAAACAGTTTCTAACATTCAAGAATTCAGGGGATATTGTCTCCATGAGTACTTCTTGAGGAACAGTTCCATCCAGCAAAGATATATTTTTGGAAAGACTATGTAAAAAGATAAGGAAAGTTGAATCTACTTACTTATGGAACAAATTTAAACATATGCAAGGATTAAAATGATAGGAGAGAATGTAAATGTTATATATCCTGACCATGGGTGAGAGAGTGAATTAGTATGGTAATCTTCTCACCTCAAAACCAGGGTTAAAAGACAGTTTAAATTCTTTAAAGTAAGTAATGGGAGATAAGTATTTAATAGCTCGAAGTAAAACACTAAGAAAGATGATGTCATTAGCTGAAATTAGCTGGGGGAAAGGAGGATGGGGAGAATAAAGAAGAGTAAAAATACTAATCCCATCATTGATTATAGAGGAGAATCAAATACTGTTTAAACAAACAGAGGATTTGTTCTAATCTTCTAGAACATAAAAATTTAGAACATAAAAATATGTTCTAAAACATATACTATGTTTTAAAACATTATACTATGTCAAGAATACCAACTTTCCAATTATCAGAAGCAACACATACACACACACACACACATATCCCACAGTAAGCAAAAATAAAGTACAATAGCTTTAAAGACAGAAAAGCGTAATATGAAATAATATACAATTAATATTAAATATATATTCCCTAATAACAGCAACAAGTGGGCAGCATGGTCTGTTTTGCTCACTGCTATGTCCCTAGCACCTGGCACATTGTCTGGCTATTGATTCGCACGAAAAAAATCTTAAAAGAATAAAATGCATATAGGCTAATCTCATATATTAAAGAAAAATACTTTCAAGTGGCAGCAAGCCACAAAACTCACTTTGTACTATATAGATGAATAATACCTAAAATAAATTCTTCAGAAAATTTGAGATGGAAGACCAAGCAAATGCAAACAAAAGGAGAACAAATGTCATTATTGTAATAATAGTCAACACTGAATTCAAGGCAAACAAATGATCTTAGAAAAGAACCGTTGCTACAAGTGATGAAATAGATTTTTAACAAAACTATGTATTAATGGGCTTCCCCAGTGGTGCTAGTGGTAAAGAACCTGACTGCCACTGCAGGAGACATAAGAAATGCTGGTTCAATCCCCAGATTGGGAAGATCCCCTGGAGGAAGGCATGGCAACCCACTCCAGTATTCTTGCCTGGAGAATCCCATGGACAGAGGAGCCTGGGTGGTTACAGTCCATAGGGTCACAAAAATCTGGCATGACTGAAGCGCTGTTGCACAGATGCATGTATTAATAGATTAAAGAGCTAAGACTAAATAGGCACTAAACAACAGAGTAGCAGCATTCATAAATTTAAGCACACAGTAATTGAGACAGACCAAAGTAAAAACCTAACATGGAACTTTTCTTTTTGCTAGTGGCTAAGGCAATGGCACCCCACTCCAGTACTCTTGCCTGGAATATCCCATGGATGGAGGAGCCTGGTAGGCTGTGGTCCATGGGGTCACTGAGGGTCGGACACGACTGAGCGACTTCACTTTCACTTTTCACTTTCATGCACTGCAGAAGGAAATGGCAACCCACTCCAGTGTTCTTGCCTGGAGAATCCCAGGGACAGGGAGCCTGGTGGGCTGCCGTCTATGGGGTCGCAGACAGTCGGACATGACTGAAGCGATTTAGCAGCAGCAGCAGCATAGAACATTCACAAAAATTTACTTACTTTTGGTTACACACAAAACATAGGTAAAATCAAAACAGGAGAAAGAGCCAAGGCAACAGTCTCTGATCACATAATGAAAAAACTAGAAATTAATAATGAAACTGGAAAACGACATCTAATATTTTAAAGTACTCTTACATACTGTTGTTGTTTAGTTGCTAAGTGGTGTCTGACCCTTGAGACTTCATGGACTGTAGCTCTGCCAAGTCCATGGGAATTTCCAGGCAAGAATACTGGAGCAGGTTACCATTTCCTTATCCAGGGGATCTTCAGGACCAAACCATCTAACCTGCAACTCCTGCACTGTAGGTGGATTCTTTACCACTGAGTCACCTGGGAAGCCCCTTTACTCTTACATATATCTTCAGTCAAAAAAGAGATCAATATCTAAATTACACTGTATCTCAAAACCACAGTGAAAATACACTGCTTTACAGACTATGGGACATAGCTGAGACATTGCTTAAAGAAATGTCATCATGTTAAATATTCACGTAAGGAAACAAGTAAGGAAGATAAATGAATTAAGCATCTATATTTAGATTTTAGCTAAAAGGTTAACAAAAGCAGAAAGAAAACCATTTGAATAATCAAAACAAAAACTAATTAATTATAAAGGAAATTACAGGAATAATAAATACATACAAGAGCAGAATTTTGGAAAATAAAATAATATAAATACATGAATACACTTTTAGCTGCTAGGATTTCTTGGCACCTTGGCACTCGGGAAAAACAATTCTTTGTTGTAGGTGCTACCCTGTTCATTGTATTGAGCAGCATCCCTAGCCTCTACTTACTAGATGCCAGCAGCCACTGCCCTCAGCCCTTTGTAACAACCAAAATTGTCTGTGGACATTGCCAATTGTCCCCCTGGGCTGGGCATTGTCAAAATTGCCCCAATTGAAACCATTGAACTAACACAATCAAAAATAAAGAGAAAAAGTTCAAATGCCTAATAAAACAAATGATAATGAAGAAATGATTGGTTAGAGAAAATAAAAGAATAAAAACATACCATTTTATTAAACACTGCAAATTAATATGAAGCATGGATAAAATTGATAATATTATAGAAATATCAAATTAACAAAAATAGAAAATCTAAGACAAGGTTTGCCAAAGAAGACAGAAAGTTGTCAAAAATCTAACCATCTAAAGAATTATTTGATCCCTCTTATTTAAGCACTGTTCCATTCTTTTGCATACATTTGGCCATATAATTGGATAAGAGAAAAAAAACTTAGAAAACCATCAAGGGTTTTTTTTACTTAGATGATACTTTGCAAGTGATACAATTGTACAACTGAAAGAAAGGCAGGGTTTACTGAGCAACTATTGAAAACAATGAGACTTTATAAACTGGCTCAGTATAAAATTAACATACAGAAATCATTATCCTTTATGAATACCAATCACCTCCAATATAAGAGATCAATTGGTAAAAGACACAAAATATTTAGGAATAATACTGATAATAAATTTTCATAAAATAAAAAGAATAAAACAATAGAAAATTTGAGAAAATTGAAAAACTGATTCTGTAATTCTATAGAAAAATAAGTCAGGAATAGAACAATCATGAAAAAGAAGATTAATTTGGCAGCAGAGAAGGAAAAAACAAACTTATGATACTAAAAAACAATAGAAAGCTACAACATTTAAATCAGTGTGGTGAAAGTGAAAGTCACTCAGTTGTGTATGACTCTTTGTAACCCCATGAACTATACAGTCCATGAAATTCTCTAGGCCAGAATACTGGAGTGGGTAGCCTTTCCCTTCTTCAGGGGATCTTCCCAACCCAGGAACCAAACCCAGGTCTACTGCATTGCGGGTGGATTCTTTACCAGCTGAGCCACAAGGGAAGCCCAAGCATTTGCAGGGGCAGGGGTCGGGGTGGAGTTAGCCTATCCCCTCTCCAGAGGATCCTCTTAGGAATCGAACCAGGGTCTCCTGCTTTGCAGACAGATTCTTTACCAACTGAGATACCAGGGAAGCCCATCAGTGTGGTACTGGGACATCAGTGTGGTACTGGGACTCAAATAACAGTCAGAACAATGAGACACTGGTAGAAGTACAGAAATCCAAACAAGTAAAAATGTGTTTCTAATATGACATCTAATATTAGTGGAGAAAAGACAGATTTTACTTAAAAAACTGTGTTGAAACATTTGGGCTGATTTTGGAGAAGACTCTTAAGAGTCCCTTGGACTGCAAGGAAATCCAACCAGTCCATCCTAAAGGAGCTCAGTCCTGGGTGTTCATTGGAAGGACTGATGCTGAGGCTGAAACTCCAATACTTTGGCCACCTCATGCGAAGAGTTGATTCATTGGAAAAGACCCTGATGCTGGGAGGGATTGAGGGCAGGAGGAGAAGGGGACGACAGAGGATGAGACAGCTGGATGGCATCACCGACTAGATGCACATGAGTTTGAGTGAACTCCGGGATTGGTGATGGACAGGGAGGCCTGGCATGCTGTGGTTCATGGGGTCTCAAAGAGTCAGACACAACTGAGCGACTGAACAGAACTGAGCTGATGGTAAAAAAAATTTTCTTGGGTTAAATTCCAAGTACATTAGATTTAAGTATAAAATTTTAAACCATAAAATTTACATTGCTATGCTAAGTCACTTCAGTCGTGTCCAACTCTGTGCGACCCCATAGACGGCAGCCCACCAGGCTCCCCCGTCCCTGGGATTCTCCAGGCAAGAACACTGGAGTGGGTTGCCATTTCCTTCTCCAATGCATGAAACTGAAAAGTGAAAGTGAAGTTGCTCAGTCGTGTCCGACTCTTAGCGACCCCATGGACTGCAGCCTACCAGGCTCCTCCGTTCATGGGATTTTCCAGGCAAGAGTACTGGAGTGGGGTGCCATTGCCTTCTCCGAAAATTTACATTAGGCATTTTTAATGAACTTAAATGACATTTTTAATGAACTTAAATGACATTGGAGTGATGCAGTTGTTCTCAGTATGATTTTTACAAATCTTGGAAGTTATAAAAGAAAGATTAATAAAATGTTAACTTTATGTTGTTGAATCTGTCAAATATTTAGTATTTATGAAAATACAAATATTTCTTGGTTACAAAACACACCATAAAACTAAGCCAAAAGGTAAAAGGCATTTTCAAGGACTAATTTTCCTAATATATAAAGAGTTCATTTAGAATAAGTAAAAGGCTGAACACAAATACCAAGGGCAAAGAGAGGTGTTAGTTAAGCTGTGGAAAAACTGACAGTGTCATATGTTGCTTTAGGAGTATAAATCTCTACTCTATCCATGGAGGTCAATTTGGCAATACCTAGCAAACACACACATGTTTATTTTCCATTTCACTTCTAGGAGTTTACTCTATAGATAAACTTTAAAATGAGGACAGATATTTGTATTAAAATATATCAATATTGGTTACATCACAGAAAATGAAGCAAACCTTCACCAATATGAGACTAATAAAACCACATATGGCAAAGTTTATGATGCGATACCACAAAACTTTAAAAGTGCAGAAACTTCTGGTGTACTGATGCAGAATAATCTCCAAGAAATACAGTTAAGTAGGAAGAGCAAAGTGGAGTCATAATGTGAAGCGTGTCTTTCTTTTGTAACAAACTGAAATAAATAGACAAATCTGCTTATACATGGGAAAAAACAACCACCACCTCCGGACTACATATAAGAAGATTGTAACAGTGGAAGCCCGTAAGAAAGAGTGGCGGGAGACAGGTGCAATGAAGATTTTAAGTAAATACAGAAAGTATATACAGTTTCATAGCTTGTAGTTACTTAACAGTAAATCAGTTCAGTTCAGTCGCTCAGTCGTGTCCGACTCTTTGCAACCCCTTGAATCATAGCACACCAGGCCTTCCTGTCCATCATCAACTCCTGGAGTTCACTGAGACTCACGTCCATCGAGTCAGTGATGCCATCCAGCCATCTCATCCTCTGTCGTCCCTTTCTCCTTCTGCCCCCAATCCCTGCCAGCATCAGAGTCTTTTCCAATGAGTCAACTCTTCGCATGAGATGGCCAAAGTACTGGAGTTTCAGCTTTAGCATCATTCCCTCCAAAGAAATCCCAGGGCTGATCTCCTTCAGAATGGACTGGCTGGATCTCCTTGCAGTTCAATGAACTCTCAAGAGTCTTCTCCAACACCACAGTTCAAAAGCATCAATTCTTTGGCACTCAGCCTTCTTCACAGTCCAACTCTCACATCCATACATGACCACAGGAAAAACCATAGCCTCGACTAGACGGACCTTTGTTGGCAAAGTAATGTCTCTGATTTTGAATATGCTATCTAGGTTGGTCATAACTTTCCTTCCAAGGAGTAAGCGTCTTTTAATTTCATGCCTTATAAATAAGTAAATACTGTTTACTTATAAATAAGTAAAAACAGTAAATACTGTTAAGTAAATACTGTTTCATAGCTTATGGTTTTTGGTTAAATGAATACACTGTCTCTTCAAAAGGGAATAAATCATTTGGGAAAGTATTGACAAAAGTCTGATTTGATAAATGTGAGAGAAGAATGCACAATAAGATCAAATGAAGTCAAAACAAGTCCTGATTTTAAAATCCAGAATCCAAGACTAGATGATTCATTTTTTTTAATTAAAATGCATGTTCCAGATAAATTCAAAAGACAGAGTTATCAGTATAGTTTTACTGTATTGATCCAGAGCACTACATGTCTGAGTTTTCCTGAACCAAATAGTTATTTTCTCCACATAAACAGAACACTATCTCCCAAACAAATCAACACTTTCCTTTTTTGAAGACTCTAATTCTGAGAGTCCTATGTGATGCCCTTTTCTGCTAAGTGAAAATCACCCCAAATATTGAAACAGGTAGTAACTACATACTTGATCAAGCACACTTTACTATTTATTTAGCAAACATTTATTGGCTATGAATTATATGTCACATAGGATGCAAGACCCTGAAAGAGAAAAGATGAAAAGACATGGTCCCTTAAGAGACCGTGGAAGGAATTCATAAAAGAAGGAAATGGCAGTATTTAACGAATTTGATCTGTGTTACATTGGTAACAGGTTTCCCTGGTGGCTCAGTGCTGAAGAACCTGCCTGCCAGTGAAGGAGAGTGGGGTTTGATCCCTGAGTTGGGAAGATCCCCTGAGAAGGAAATGGCAACCCACTCCAGTATTCCTGCCTGGAAAACCCCATGGACAGAGGAGCCTGGCAGGCTCCAGTCCATGGGGTCGCAAAAGACTCAGACATGACTTAGTGACTAAACAACAAGCAATAGCAGTAGTCATGAGCAAGTGCAGTAGGACGCTGGAGGAGAGAGTCATCAACAGTTCCTGAAGACATAGAAAGGGCTCCACAAACTGGAGTTAATTCTACCTCTGCCAGACCTAAAGTGAGAATGACAGCCAAGCTCTTGCTTTGAGGTGCTGAAATATGAAAATATTTAATAAATATATAATAGCAAAAAATGTGATTAGTGTGACCAATGAAGTTTGGACTTCATGGTTTGAGATTTCCATTTCATATCCACTTTATTCATCAACTTTCAATAAACTGATTTAGTGACTGTGGCAACAGTCATCAAAGCCAAAATATTAGGTATCTGGGAGAATTTATGTCCAAGACTCCAGAATTCACAGTCTAGAATTTTCTAATGAATCTCATCTCCTTAGAAAAGTCCATATTATTTAATACCTTCAGAACATAAACACAATTTCAAAACATCTAGCAGAGATTATAGCTTTAGTTTTCAAAAGCATGCTCCAAAAAGCATTGCTCCAATGTTCCAACACAAGGTAAATACTCATGAATTAAAAACATGAATATCATCATTTATCTTCATAGAATAATAATTAGCAGCATGAGTTTACAAAAATCATCAGCAAAAGAATCACTGTGACTATAACTGACATCAATAGCCATTTTTAAAAACAGTACAAGGGAAATAATTCACCTTTAACATAAATGGGGGATTCCCTGGTAGCCCAGTGCAGGATATGTGGGTTCGATCCTTGGGTTGGGAAAATCCCCCGGAGAAGGAAAAGGCAACCCACTTCAATATTCCCGCCTGGGAAATCTCATGGACAAAGGAGCCTGGCAGGCGACAGTCCATAGGGTTGCAAAAGAGTCAGAGAGGACTTAGCAACTAAACAACATAAATAGAGCGAATACAATTGCATAATATGGGGCAAATACATAAAAGAAGCAAATTCTTTTTTATACTGGATCTTCAGGGACTCACCACCAAGCATAATCATTGTAAATACAAATTATGCTGAATCGTGCAGTGCTGCCCACGGAGTTCTGAAAGTCTGAATATATTGTAGATGGAGACATACTTTCCTTGACTAAAAATTTGAAGAACTCATTTCTCAGATATTATGACAGCCTTTTCTATGTAGGTCTTGATTCTATTTGATGCAAATGTTAAAGTGATAAGGACACCTAAAGCAACTGTAAAGAAACAAAACATGTTGAGGATAAAACTTGGTGGGGTGTGGGTATGAGGAGGATTGCTGACAAGAGCTGCTTGCTCAATCCTGTAGGCATGTTTCCAGTCTAATCCCAAATGCTCAACAAGCAGATTTACTAATTTGGCATCCCCCAAAAGACTTCAGCACTGAATAATTGTTTCTTCCTTGTAAAGTATTAAATTTGTAGGTAATTTTGTCTTTCAGTCTGGCTACAAAAACATTCATTCAGAGGCTATTAGTTTAAAGGTTATTGTAGTTAGTAGTTGTCCATGCATGCAATCAGATTTAGCTCAATGGATTCTGCTCACCTCACAAGCATGCATACTATAGTATTTAAAGGTTAGCCAACTTTCACTCTGTCAAAACAGCATAAGGAGAGAATACCAGCAATGTGGATCTGTATTATGGCAGATTTTGCTGACAGCTTTCTGAAATCCACACTTAGAGATCAGAAGCATGAGCAAAACAGCTCAAGGTCAAGAATTTAATTAATGCTTCCATTATATGTTTATGTAGTCTAAAATATTTACGAGGAATGTATGAAAAGCTGAAGATGTTAAATCTGGAAAGGGCTCAGGGAAGAGAGAGTCAACAACTCTGTGTGGCTTAGTGGAGAAATTAAGACCAAATGAGAGAGGTGGATTTTTGTTCTAAATAAGACCTTACCAATAATGAGGGGTGTTGAATAATGGAAAATGTTCAGCTTCTGAAAGTGGAATTTCTGCTATATGGGCAAAGTAGATAATAGATTAATACTTAAAGATGTTATTTATTAGGACTCATACTTAGTTAAGGTATTTAATTATGTGATTCTTCTAGATTTTCTCTTTATATTCTATGGTCGGTCATGAAAATTCTCCAGAAGGGATAAATGGCTGAGCTTTTTTTTTTTAGGTTTCATACTACCTGGTATCATTGCAGCCAAATTATCAACATCAATTTCTTAGAGGAAAGATTCTACCCAACCGTTAGGTATGATATACAGATTCAAAAGGGGTTGATATAAAAATCACAAATGGGAAATTAATAAAGATCCATTAGAAACCTAGACATGTTTAACATGTACACTAAACTTGAAACGCTGTCTTACAGAAAAACCTGGATAATGCTCAAATATGTCCTTGGAAGCTATTTTAAGATGTATAGACATGGCTCAATACGGAAGTTTTCATGTTCTCCATGCAACTGTTTTCACCAAGCACGACTGAAGCGACTTAGCAGCAGCAGCAGCAACATCTTCAAGTTACCTGAATTTAGGAAGTATCACTGTTCATGTTGTACAAGTATTAACACTAAATATACTTATCACATTCTCTGGCATGTGGCTTTAAGATATCCTAAGTATTTCAGATAGTTAGGCTTTAATGTTATCCAATAGTTTCCCTTTAGTTTTCTTTAATAGCCTTCTGGGCTAACAGTAATTTTAAAATCTTCACAGAGTAATTTTTTAGAGGGCATAGTATTTTTCCTAATGTAAATAAATTAGTCCATCATCAAGTCCCAGCTAGTTGATGAATCATGTTTACTATTGCCACTTTTTAACTACCATTACAATCGGTGATTATTTATTGGCCAAGAATTTTCAATACTTCAGTTTTAGCAGCCATTCTGCAGTTAACATGAGACTTGGTTATCAAATGCATGATACATCAGTCCACCACGGCTAAAATGGAATTGTTCTAATTATTAAATTATGAATGTGGTGGCAGTCTATATGGATGCTGCACACTGTATAAGTGTAATTATAATCATGAGCTCTTGAAAGAGGGTATGTGAAATAACCTTCACGGTCCTTAACAGAGTCTTCACAAAGTGGATGTTCATTAATTGCCAGCTGAACTAATAAAACACTATCATAGAAAACTCCACTGTGAATCAAGGATTCTGTTTTTAAAACCTTCCTGTAATTTTACTTACATACAACACTGTATGCATCAGATACTCAATAAACATATGTGAGAAAAGATTGTTTAAATAATTGCTGCGAGCCCAATTTGTATTATAGTATAATTTCCTGACTCAGCCCTTCTATAGTATTTAAAATATAGTCATGCACTAAGTGGGTTTCTCTACACTTCATGAACAGTGGGAAGGGTCAGGAATATTATCTTTAGATATGCAATACAGACACGTTAGTAACAGAGGATTTTTTTCCCCCAACACATGGAAAGAATCTGGTTCTCATTAATGACTTTCTGAAAACTCCAGCTTTCATTGCTAGGGAACAAAGATTATTTTGGGCAGTGCTTGAAAAGACATTATTTACTGATTCTTTTGATGCGTTGAGACTACTTCCACACAGTATCTTCAGGATGGAAAGAACAAACTTCCTTTTCTGATTATACTATTATTACAAAAACAGGACAGGTATATGAGGTGACTCTCAGTGCTATCTGAGAACTGAAGCAAACATTTTAACCCATATTCTATCCATTCATACATGACACTGACCAAAGGCAATTTGGAGCTCCTTTCAAGCAGTTTGCATCAGAAACCATTCATGGCATGATCGCCTTTGCTGTAATACAAAAAGGACCCAACCAGTGAACAGCTGGAGTTCAACCAGAAGAGGAGGATATTTTATACATGGATGGCATTGCTCTAATCTTTTAAAAATGTATTTTAAAAGCAGCATTATTATTGATTCATATATTTATACTCAATTTTCCACTGTTCTTAGTACTTAACGTGTGTACCCATGTGGATAATCTAAAACACTGAGAATTCCAATAACATTTATATTAAATCTAGATTTAAATCTGACACATAATATAATTTTTCAGGGGATGCCAAAATGTGCCCATCTATTTTTGTTTTATTCTGATAACCTTTAAAATCTGATTCTGTGGCCATGAATATGTACATTTGGGAATGGGAAAAATGTCCTGGAAATATGCTTCTGATTGTGGACTATACTATAGCATTAAATACATATTGTTAAATAATGACACAGAAAAAAATGAGTCAAGATTTTGATGGATTTGACAGAAAAAAAAAGCAACAGAGCACATTCATATGTGGTCACCAAAGAACATCCTCAAGAGAAAATCATGCATAAATGATTTCCATAAATAAATATTATTAAGTATTATATAAGTTAAATTGCCATGAAGTGATGGGACCGGATGCATGATCTTAGTTTTCTGAATGTTGAAAGAAAGTGAAAGTGAAGCCACTCAGTCGTGTCCGACTCTTTGCGACCCAAAGGTCTGCTTCCGACCAGACTCCTCCGTCCACGGGATTTTCCAGGCAAGAATACTGGAGTGGGTTGCCATTTCCTTCTCAAGGGGATCTTCCCAACCCAGGGATTAAACCCGGATCTCCCATATTGTTGGCAGATGCTTTACAGTCTGAGCCACCAGGGTAATTGAGCTTTAAGCCAATTTTGTCACTCTCCTCTTTCACCTTCATCAAGAGACTCTGTAGTTCCTCTTCACCTTCTGCCATAAGGGTGGTGTCATCTGCATATCTGAGGTTATTGATATTTCTCCAGGCAATCTTGATTCCAGCTTGTGCTTCTTCCAGCCCAGCGTTTCTCATGATGTACTCTGCATGTAAGTTAAATAAACAGGGTGACAATATAGACCATTGACATACTCCTTTTCCTACTTGGAACCACTCTGTTGTTTCATGTACAGTTCTAACTGTTGCTTCCTGACCTTCATACAGGTTTCTCAAGAGGCAGGTCAGGTGGTCTGGTATTCCCATCTCTTTCAGAATTTTCCACAGTTCATTGTGATCCAACAGTCAAAGGCTTTGGTATTGTCAATAAAGAAGAAATAGATGTTTTTCTGGAACTCTCTTGCTTTTTTGATAATCCAATTGATGCTGGCAATTTGTTCTCAGGTTCCTCAGCCTTTTCTAAAACCAGCTTGAACATCTGGAAGTTCATGGTTCACATATTGCTGAAGCCTGGTTTGCAAAATTTTGAGCATTACTTTACCAGCATGTGAGATGAGTTCAATTGTGTGGTAGTTTGAGCATTCTTTGGCATTGCCTTTCTTTGGGATAGGAATGAAAACTGACCTTTTCCAGTCCGGTGGCCACTGCTGAGTTTTCCAAATGTGCTGGCATACTGAGTGTAGCACTTTCACAGCAACATCTTTTAGGATTTGGAATAGCTCAACTGGAATTCCATCACCTCCAATAGCTTTGTTCACAGTGATGCTTCCTAAGGCCCACTTGACTTCACATTCCAGGATGTCTGGCTCTAGGTGAGTGATCATACCATCATGGTTATCTGGGTCATGAAGATCTTTTTTTGTACAGTTCTTCTGTGTATTCTTGCCACCTCTTCTTAATATTGTCTGCTTCTGTTAGGGCCATACCATTTATGTCCTTTATCGAGCCCAACTTTGCATGAAATGTTCCCTTGGTATCTCTAATTTTCTTGAAGAGAACTCTAGTCTTTCCCATTCTATTGTTTTCCTCTATTTCTTTGCATTGATCACTGAGGAAGGCTTTCTTATCTCTCCAAGCTATTCTTTGGAACTCTGCTTTCAAATGGGTATATCTTTTCTATTCTCCTTTGCTTTTCGCTCCTCTTCTTTTCACAGCTATTTGTAAGGCCTCCTCAGAGAGCCATTTTGCTTTTTTGCATTTCTTTTTCTTGGGGATGGTCTTGATCCCTGTCTCCTGTACGATGTCACGAACCTCTGTCCATAGTTCATCAGGTACTCTGTCTATCAGATCTAGTCCCTTGAATCTATTTCTCACTTCCACTGTATAATTGTAAGGAGTTTGATTTAGGTCATACCTGAAGAGTCTAGTGGTTTTCCCTACTTTCTTCAATTTAAGTCTCAATTTGGCAATAAGGAGTTCATGATCGAAGCCACAGTCAGCCCCCAGTCTTGTTTTTGCTGACTGTATAGAGCATCTCTATCTTTGGCTGCAAAGAATATAATCAATCTGATTTAGGTGTTGGCCATCTGGTGATGTCCATGGGTAGAGTCTTCTCTTGAATTGTTGGAAGATGGCGTTTACTATGACCAGTGCATTCTCTTGGCAAAACGCTGTTAGCCTTTGCCCTGCTTCATTCTGTACTCCAAGGCCAAATTTGCCTGTTACTCCAGATGTTTCTTGACTTCCTACTTTTGCATTCCAGTCTTCTTCCATTCCATCTTTTTTGGGTGTTAGTTCTAAAAGGTCTTGTAGGTCTTCATAGAACCGTTCAACTTCAGCTTCTTCAGCATTACTGGCCGGGGAAAAACTTGGATTACCATGATATTGAATGGTTTTCTTGGAAACGAACAGAGATCATTCTGTCGTTTTTGAGATTGCATCCAAGTACTGCATTTTGGACTCTTTTGTTGACTATGATGGCTACTCCATTTCTTAAAGGGATTCTTGCCCACGTAGTAGGTATAATGGTCATCTGAGTTAAATTCACCCATTCCAATCCATTTTAGTTTGCTGATTCCTAAAATGTCAACGTTCACTCTTGTCATCTCCTGTTTGACCACTTCCAATTTGCCTTGATTCATGGACCTAACATTCCATGTTCCTATACAATATTGTTCTTTACAGTGTAGGACTTTACTTCCATCAAAGTCACATCCACAATTGTGTGTTGTTTTTGCTTTGGCTCTGTCTCTTCATTCTTTCTGGAGTTATTTCTCTACTGATTTCCAGTAGCATATTAGGCACCTCCTGACCTGGGGAGTTCATCTTTCAGTGTCTTTTTGCCTTTTCATACTGTTCATGGAGTTCTCAAGGCAAGAATACTGATTGGTTTGCCATTCCCTTCTCCAGTGGACGACATTTTTTTCTCTGGTGATGGCATCCGGTCCCATCACTTCTTGGCAAATAGATGGGGAAACAGTGGAAACAGTGGCTGACTTTATTTTGGGAGCTCCAAAATCACTGCAAATGGTGACTGCAGCCATGAAATTAAAAAACACTTACTCCTTGGAAGGAAAGTTATGACCAACCTAGACAGCATATTAAAAAGCAGAGATGTTACTTTGCCACCAAAGGTCTGTCTAGTCAAGGCTATGGTTTATCCAGTAGTCATGTATAGATGTGAGAGTTGGACCATAAAGAAAGCTGAGCACTGAAGAAGTGATGCTTTTGAACTGTGATGTTGGAGAAGACTCTTGAGAGTCCCTTGGACTGCAAGGAGATCCAACCAGTCCATCCTAAAGGAGATCAGTCCCGAGTGTTCATTGGAAGGACTAATGTTGAAGCTGAAACTCCAATACTTTGGCCACCTGATGCAAAGAGCTGACTCATTGGAAAAGACAGTGATGCTGGGAAAGATTGAGGGCAGGAGGAGAAGGGGACAACAGACAATGAGAAGGTTAGACGGCATCACCCATGCGATGGACATGAGTGGGTAAATTCTGGTAGTTGGTAATGGTTGGGAGACCTGGCATGCTGCGGTTCATGGGGTCTCAAAGAGTCGAACATGACCAAGTGACTGAACTGAACTGAATAAGTTAAATTATATAACTGTGGTATTAGAGAAGACTCTTGAGAGTCCCTTGGACTGCAAGGAGAACCAACCAGTCCATCCTAAAGCAAATCAGTCCTGAATATTCATTGGAAGGACTGATGCTGAAGCTGAAGCTCCAATACTTTGGCCACCTGATGCATAGAACTGACTTACTGGAAAATACCCTGATTCTAGGAAAGAGTGAAGGTAGGAGGAGAAGGGGATTACAGAGGATGAGATGGTTGGATGACATCACTGGCTCAATTGACATAAGTTTGAGTAAGCTCCGGGAGTTGGTGATGGAAAGGGAAGCCTGGCGTGCTGCAGTCCATGGAGTTGCAAAGCATTGGACATGACTGAGCGACTGAACTGAACTGAACTGAACTGAAGTTAAATTATAAAGTCTATTTTGTGCCTCAAAATTCTGTTCATCCTTTATACACTTAATGAGAATAATGTTCATACATTGCTAACATTAATTCAATGGGATTTCCCAGGCAGGAATACTGGAGTGGATTGCCATTTCCTCCTCTAGGTGATCTGCCTAACCTAGGGATCTAACCTAGGTCTCCTACTTGACAGACTAATTCTTTACCACTGAGCCATCTAGAAAGTTATATATTTAAAGTATAAACCATGATGATTTGACATAAATATATATATTTAAATGATAAATACAGTCAAACTAATTAACAAATCTTGCATAATTTTTGTGTGCTGAGAGCACCTGAAATCTACACTCTCACCTTGCCTCTCTCTTAGAGCAGTACGTGCTCTGTGAAAATACTGCCATTGATTGTACTGTCTGGTACTGAATACTCTGATTCTGCTGGAGAGTAAGTTGTGTTTCTTAGCCAATATCGTGCTGTATATTGCCTTTAAATCTACTGTACTATTACATCCTTAAATTTGACTGTTACATAGGAGTATCAGTTGATTCAACAACTTTGAAAATATATATGACACTTTCTACTAAAACTAAACATATATCAACTATTTACCCAGAAATTATATTCCTATGTAAATTCTAAGGATAAGTGACTATACATGCCCACCAAAAACCATGACTAGAATACACATGTAGCAGCTTAACCACAATATCCCCAAACTGAAACTAACTCAAATGTCTATCATCCTAACAGATAAACCAATTGTAATATATTAAAACAGCCACTATGGAGAACAGTGTGGTGATTCCTTAAAAAACTGGAAATAGAACTGCCTTATGATCCAGCAATCCCACTGCTGGGCATACACACCGAGGAAACCAGAAGGGAAAGAGACACGTGTACCCCAATGTTCATCGCAGCACTGTTTATAATAGCCAGGACATGGAAGCAACCTAGATGTCCATCAGCAGATGAATGGATAAGAAAGCAGTGGTACATATACACAATGGAGTATTACTCAGCCATTAAAAAAGAATACATTTGAATCAGTTCTAATGAGGTGGATGAAACTGGAGCCTATTATACAGAGTGAAGTAAGGCAGAAGGAAAAACACCAATACAGTATACTAACGCATATATATGGAATTTAGAAAGATGGTAACAATAACCCTGTGTACGAGACAGCAAAAGAGACACTGATGTATAGAACAGTCTTATGGACTCTGTGGGAGAGGGAGAGGGTGGGAAGATTTGGGAGAATGACATTTAAACATGTAAAATATCATGTAAGAAATGAGTTGCCAGTCCAGGTTCGATGCACGATACTGGATGCTTGGGGCTAGCGCACTGGGACGAACCAGATGGATGGTATGGGGAGGGAGGAGGGAGGAGGGTTCAGGATGGGGAACACATGTATACCTGTTGCGGATTCATTTTGATATTTGGCAAAACTAATACAATTATGTAAAGTTTTAAAATAAAATAAAATAAAAATAAATAAATAAATAAAGGAATATTCAGTTCAGTTCAGTCTAGTCGCTCAGTCGTGTCCGACTCTTTGCGACCCCATGAATCGCAGCACACCAGGCCTCCCTGTCCATCACCAACTCCCGGAGTTCACTCAGACACATCCATTGAGTCAGTAATGCCATCCAGCCATCTTCATCCTCTGTCGTCCCCTTCTCCTCCTGCCCCCAATCCCTCTCAGCATCAGAGTCTTTTCCAATGAGTGAACTCTTAGCATAAGGTGGCCAAAGTACTGGAGTTTCAGCTTTAGCATCATTCCTTCCAAAGAAATCCCAGGGCTGATCTCCTTCAGAATGGACTGGTTGGATCTCCTTGCAGTCCAAGGGACTCTCAAGAGTCTTCTCCAACGCCACACTTCAAAAGCATCAATTTTTCGGTGCTCAGCCTTCTTCACAGTCCAACTCTCACATCCATACATGACCACAGGAAAAACCATAGCCTCGACTAGACGGACCTTTGTTGGCAAAGTAATGTCTCTGCTTTTGAATATGCTATCTAGGTTGGTCATAACTTTCCTTCCAAAGAGTAAGTGTCTTTTAATTTCATGGCTGCAGGCACCATCTGCAGTGATTTTGGAGCCCAAAAAAATAAAGTCTGACACTGTTTCCACCGTTTCCCCATCTATTTCCCATGAAGTGATGGGACCGGATGCCATGATCTTCGTTTTCTGAATGCTGAGCTTTAAGTCAACTTTTTCACTTTCCTCTTTCACTTTCATCAAGAGGCTTTTTAGTTCCTCTTCACTTTCTGCCATAAGGGTGGTGTCATCTGCATATCTGAGGTTATTGATATTTCTCCTGACAATCCTGATTCCAGCCTGTGCATAAAATGAATTAACTACAGATAAACTAATTTACATGGGAAATCTCCATATTTTCATTTTTACTGTGAATCTAAAGTTGGTTTAAAAATAAAGTCTTAAATTGAAAAAGGAAACAAAAACAAAGAGAAAACATAATGAATCTCAGAAACATTAATTTGAACTAAAAAAGAGAGATACAAATGAACACCTATAGTATAAACCTATTTATATGAAGCTCATGAAAAAACAAGAATAATTTGTATGCTAAAAAAATCAGACTGGTTGTTATTAGTTTTTGGTAGGGAGTTTGTGAAAGGACGCTAGAAAAACTTCTGGAGTGATGGATAGGTTTCCTGTTAACTGCATGGTTGTTACACAGGAGTTTTTACACTTAAGGTTTGAGCACTCAAATATAAGAGCATGTAACTATTTAGGACACTCTGCACCAGGACTTCCCTGGTGGCTCAGATGGTAAAGCATCTGCCTACAACGTGGAGACCTGGGTTCGATCCCTGGGTCAGGAAGATCCTCTGGCAAAGGGAATGGCAACCCACTCCAGTACTCTTGCCTGGAAAATCCCATGGTAGGCTACAGTCCATGGGGTCACAAAGAGTTGGACACAACTGAGTAACTAAACTTTCTTTCTTTCTGTATTAGGTATTCATAAAAGAACTGGTAATACCCTGGTAAACAAGATAACAATAGCACATCTATTTTTCTTGATTTTTTAAAGATATACCAGGAATTATATAATGGATTTTTTTTTGGGAAGGGGGGTCGGCGCAGCAGAAGCGGAATATAGTGCTTTGAGCTTCCCGGGTGGCTCAGCAGTAAAGAGTCCACCTGCCAAGCAGGAGATGTAGATTTGATCCCTGTGCTGGGAAGATCCCCTGGAGAAGGACATGGCAACCCACTTCAGTATTCTTGCCTGGAGAATCCCATGGACAGAAGAGCCTGGCAGGCTACAGTGTGTGGGGTCGAAAAAGAGTCAGATATGACAGCGACTAAATTCATGGGGTCGCAAAGAGTCGGACACGACTTAGCAACTGAAATAAACTGAACTGAACTGAAACAACAACACAGTTGTTTTACAATGTTGTTAGTTTCTGCTGTACAGCAAAGTTAATCATCTATACATACACATATCCCATCCTTTTTGGATTTATTCACCATTTAGGTCACCACAGTTTCTCTTCTCTGTACCTGGCACAACAGCAGGAACACAGTATGTCATCACTAAATGTTTTAGAATAATGCCCTCATGAGTTTATAAAAAAAAAGAACTATTTACCACTACAGTCAGTAAGTACAACTTAGATTTATCTCCCCTTCATAGAGTTTCTTAAATACAATTACCAGGCTTTGTTGACTACCACAAATAACAGCCTATGACATGTAAGATGTCTTCTAAATGGAAAAAGTAAGAGGATTTAATAATACCACACTGTCCCTATGAAGTTATACTCAAGAGAGATCAAGTTTAACCTATAGAGAAAACAGTAAAAAAGAGAAGTCTATGTTGAAAATCATGAAATTACATACTTTATAATGGGAATTTTGATCAAATATTCCCTAGATCCAAAATAAGCAAATCAGAGATATTTTGCACGGAGCCAAGGAAGACATTCGGAGAAGGCAATGGCAACCCACTCCAGTACTCTTGCCTGGAAAATCCCATGGACGGAGGAGCTTGGTAGGCTGCAGTCCATGGGGTCGCTAAGAGTCGGACACGACTGAGCAAATTCACTTTCACTTTTCACTTTCATGCATTGGAGAAGGAAATGGCAACCCACTCCAGTGTTCTTGCCTGGAGAATCCCAGGGACGGGGGAGCCTGGTGGGCTGCCATCTATGGGGTCGCACAGAGTTAGACACGACTGAAGTGACTTAGCAGCAGCAGCAAGGAAGACATTCTTTATTGACAGGATGATGAAACACACAGGCTCTTAAGAAAGGATATGATATTTCCAACTCTAGAGTGATAGAGGGAATCAGTTCAGTTCAGTTCAGTCACTCAATTGTGTCCAACTCTTTGTGACCCTATGAACCGGAACACGCCAGGCCTTCCTGTCCATCACCAACTCCCGGAGTCCACCCAACTTTTCACAGTATGAAAAGACAGGGGGAATAAAATATATGTATATCTAGGTTAGCTGCTTTTAACTAGAATCAATGGCTCTGTCAAGGTATCTTTTATTGCCAACAATTTCAGAAATAATTACTTGTCTCTAAGTAACACAATGATTATCTTAATTTGATGTCAGCCATGGCAAAAATTGTGAATGGATAATTAGGAAAAATATTCTGAAAACTACTACTTAATTCATATAAGACACATATCTCAATGAAACTGAAAAGAAAAAGAATACAAGAAAGATTAATGATAATAAAAAGCATTACCTCAAGTGTGAGTCTCATGTTATTGCATTCCTAACGTTGCTCACATCATACCCTCAAGGAATTGATTTGTTCTTAATGCCAAGGAAAGCAACAAAAAGGAACTAAATCCTATTGACAAGTTAGTTATTTAATAAATATTTTAGTAGCATAAATCCAATCACTTGAAAATGTATTTATGAATTGATCAATAAACTCAGAGATAATTTCTGACCAATGACATATAAAATATATCAAAAAACCATCTGATCTCCTAACTTTTGCTTTGAAGGTAAAATATAACCTGACTCTGGATAAAAAGATACAATTTGAATTCCCAGAGCTCCTGGAACCTAAAACTATCCTTTTAATACTCTTAACCTCTAAAAGAGGTTAATATTTTTTAGAGCAGATAGATCATTTTATTGATCCTGGACTTTGCTTCCAGACAAGGAACAAATCTTATGGAAGAAAAGGGAAAGAGGAAATAAGAAATATTGACAAATCATGAATCCTGGAAAGAGTAATATAAATTACATATTATTAATAAAAACGTGACAATGCAGGAGGAAAAAAAGGAAGAAAGAAGGAAGGAAAAAGGGAATTACTCAATTTAGCTTTGTTGTTGTTTAGTCACTAAGCCATGTCTGACTCTTTTGTAACTCCAAGGACTGTAGCCTGCTAGGCTCCTCTGTCCATGGGATTTCTCAGGCAAGAATCCTGGAATGGGTTGCCATTTCCTTCCTCAGGGGATCTTCCCGACCCAGGATTGAATCTGCGTCTCCCACATTGGCAGGTGGATTCTTTACCACTGAGCCACCAGGGAAGTCCTAATTTAGCCTTAGCCAATAGAAACAAACCAAGACTTTGAGGGAAACAGGATGTTCTATTGATGTGCCCAGAAATATTAATATGAACTAGAACCAATATAGCAATATAGAAATTAATGAAAAGAATTGTAAAAAAAAAGGTTAGGTGTGGCTAAAGGCTGAGTTTGAAAGAGAAGATGTGGTGGTCATACGCAGTTGTGTTCGACTCTTTGCAACCCCGTGGTCTGTAGCCTGCCAGGATCCCCTGTCGATGGGATGTTCCAGGCAAGAATACTGGAATGGGTTGCCATTTCCTTCTCCAGGGAATGTCCCAACCCAGGAATTGAACCTGCGTCTCCTATATCGGCAGGCAGGTTCTTTACCACTGAGCCACCAGGGAAATCCAAAAGAGAAGATGGTGTCGTTTAAATTTTATACTGAGCCCTACCATTTCATTTATTTTTTGATAGGTAAGACATGCATTTATTTAGACAGAAACACACTCCACAGACAGAGTGTGGGCCCCTACCACTGCATATTAACCAGATGAAGCTGAAAGTTTTCTTGAAATTAGCAGCATAAAAAAAATGCAGGAAATTTTTCTCAAAGAATGATGGCTATGAAAATTACTCACTTTATAAAGGGAACGGATCATGTATAATATTTGTTATTCATTTACACCTGTTTAAAAACAGCTATATATAATATCACCTTAGTATTATGATGCATTTTTGTAAAAAAAAAAAAAAAATGTGTGTTCAAATTACATGTGTGTTACTGCTATTTTCAATACAGTGATAGTGATATTTGATAAGTTTATCACTCAGGATAATCACAGAAGCTATTTAGGAAACATATACAGAGAATAACTGCATAAGTTATGATACCAGACTAGCAATAATCTGTAATTTACCTTTGAAGTCAAAATATCTTATTCCACAAATAGGCAAAAGCCAAGATTCTCGAACTAAGACAGAAACATGAAAAGATCAAGTTGGAAGATATTAAATGTTTACATTTAAATATAGACTTAAACTTATCTAAGAGTTTGCACTATGAAAGTTTAACAATTCAATCAAAAGAAGTTAAAACAAGTAAACAAGTGAATACTCTTATGATTTGGTTTCAATAATATACCTAATATTTGGAATACTAGGTAACATTCCACAACACAATTTTGCTAAAGTTCTACTGAAATTGTATCAGGTCACCGGCTAGGATAGAAGAGAAGTATTACTGTGAAGTGTCAGAACCTGAACTCAGGAGTCACACGAATAGGGTATGAATTGTGATTCCACCACACACCAACTGTAAGAACTTGGGAAATTTCTTTATCTGTAGATGCCTTGATTTCTGCATCTCCAAAACAGAAGTTAATAAACTTCCATAACAGGTTATAGTAAGGATTAAAGGAAATAATACAAACAGAGCATTTATCAACCTGCTGGATACACTGTATGTGACTTCACTAGAGGGTTACTTTTGTTAAAGTAATAAAAAATTAAAATGATTAATATTATGTATACTGTGAACTTTTCCCAATTACTATTTTTTTAGGAAAAGTCAATAAATAGGTCTAGGAGTGAGGCATACATATTAAAATTAGATCAGAGGAGAGAAAGCACTTCTGAGTTTTACTACTAGAGGCTTTCTAAGTTGATTGATAGGGGCAAAAATGATTATTGTACTCAGGAAAGTTGGAATTATCAATGCACTAAGGTAATAATGTTTATGTGTATATCACAGCATAAGTTTTTACAATGAATTAAATTCACATTTAATGTGATAAAATAAAAACCCACCCTGATTCAAATTAGATTCTGTCTTACATATCAAAGATAGATACAACTTGATTTCCCACCTCGATGAATCATCATAAGGCAAACTTAATTTAGTTGTTTAAAAGCAATCATTAACAATCATATTTTCCAAGGACTAAAGTTATACTTTTCTCATTTCTGACTCCCAGACAGTTTTTAAAATAAAAAGAGAAATCTGTTACATTTAATCTAAACACAGCCAAGCACATACCTTGTTTCCTAAAGAGGTGTGTATTAAGCCCATGGAAGCTCTCCATTAGCCATTAAAGTCCTTCCTGGAGTAATACAGCATCTAATGAGTATACCACCTGGAGGATTCTGTTTGTTTTTCTACAGTGAGGTAAAAACAGCTCATTTAAGAGATTCATCTTGAGAGTCCGTTGGACTGCAAGGAGATCCAACCAGTCCATTCTAAAGGAGATCGGTCCTGGGTGTTCTTTGGAAGGAATGATGCTAAAGCTGAAACTCCAGTACTTTGGCCACCTCATGCGAAGGGTTGACTCATTGGAAAAGACTCTGATGCTGGGAGGGATTGGGGGCAGGAGGAGAAGGGGACGACAGAGGATGAGATGGCCGGATGGCATCACTGACTTGATGGACATGAGTTTGAGTGAACTCCGGGAGTTGGTGATGGACAGGGAGGCCTGGCATGCTGCAATTCATGTCGCAAAGAGTCAGACACGACTGAGCAACTGAACTGAACTGAACTGAACTGATAGAGCTTTATGACATGAATTCTGGTCGGGAGAGAAACTGCACATCACTGCTATGGCTTGTCTGGTTGTGCTATACCAGATGATGAATTCATTGTCATACATATTCAAGTTCAGGCCAGAGAACAGTGAACCCAGCTAGTTGGTATCATAATGGTATCCAACTAGCTACAATAAGACAGAGTCTTTGTGAATGAGTCTTTCCTTTGGTTTCCAACTCTTGCTTTAAACATTAAGATAATGTTATGGTATTTTAAATAACTGAAACTCTCAACGATCTAACCAAATATACATTGTTCTTTGTTCTTTTAAAGAGAGACTATCTTTAAGGAAGTAAGGAGAAAGCTTTTGGTAATTTTGCAATAATTTATCCTCATTGATTTCTACATTCTATTCAAATTTCATGTTACATTTACTCATATACAGAGATTACATTTACTCATACGCAGAGACAGACATACACACACAAACCTATAGCTAACAGACTTGATATACGTAGAGAGTTATATATTTATATATATCTACAAATATAAATTTATTTATACATATTTAATGTACATATATTTTGTAATGAAACTAGGATATTCATAAATATCTGTTTCTTAAAAAATGATGTGTACTAATTTACATGCTATTTAGCATAGTATATACTATACATTTAATGCATTTAAAGCAAAAACATTTTTAAAACTTCTTAAGTTTATTTTGGGACTTCCCAGATGGCTCAGTGGTAAAGAATCTGCCTGCCAGTGCAGGAGATGTGGGTTCAATCACTGGGTCAGGAAGATCTCCTGGAGCAGGAAATGGCAACTCGCTGCAGTATGGCTGAATGGCTTTAAAGCAACTCTTTATATATTAAATGCAGTTACCAACATGTCCATGATATGCAAAGGAAAAAGAAAAAGAATTAAGTAAGGTGAGCACAATTATGTTCAAACAAAAGCCCAAACACATTGGATTGGAACAAAGAAATTCCAAGTGCACGGGTAAAATGCAGTAAGTCCCTGACAAGCCACATATGAATATGCACTTTCCATGAATGAAAGGTAAAACAGATTTAATGGAAATGTTTATAAATGGAGTGTGTAGGGAGATTGTTTATACTTTCTTCTCTAAGGAAATCTGTGAGAGTAGTTTATAAATATTTCCTCAAGGCAAAAACACAAGTAGTTTTCTTTCTGTGTAAGACATAAAAAAAATATGAATCTTTCTTTGCCACAAAGTAATGAAAACACTTTAACTTTAGATAATGGTTAAGGAAAAGGTTTAAATCTAAGCATATGAAAAAGGAATGAAAATAACCCAGGTGCTGGATTTCACGATCAAGCCATGGACTCAAATGTAGGTCTTAAGGACAATGCCAGAATTCTTTATCATTAGCCCATTTTATAGGAGAGACTGTGTGTGATACTCCCTTAGATTTGTCTCTGGCATGCTGCGATTCATGGGGTTGCGAAGAGTCGGACACGACTGAGAGACTGAACTTGACTGAACTTGCCTTCATTGTGGTTTGTTTTTTTTTTTTTGTAGGCAGACATTGCAGTAAAATATATAGACTAAGTATAAGCTTATTATACAACCGATAACCCATTCTAGGTTAATTTACTCTTTTTTTTTTCCCCCTTCTCCACCTCAACCTTCCATTTCATGAAGCATCCCCATCCTAATGATCAATAACCAATTGCCAATCCAAATCACCATGTCAAAATGTCCCCCTGCATACCAAGCTAGTCTTGCCCTTTGGCAAATACCAAACCAAATGGATTGCCAAACTACATCAGGGTAGTTTGATCAATAATATCAGAGGCAAATTTATCTATACTGAATATACCTGGATTTCCCAATAAGATTGTGTGCCTATATAGACAACTATATTTGATACATCTTTGATCTACCACAAACATCTTATTGTGTCTAATTACTAATGCCAAATCAATGGTTAAGAAATCACAATGAGAGGAACTGTCTTTATCTTCAACTTGTTTAAATATGTAATACATTTAATTGGGATTTTTCCTGCCTCAGATTTAACTGAGAAACCGAATCAGTAGCTATCACAATGCATTCTGTGGGTTCACAAATTTCCATATACAGTATTTATATAGATGATAAAAGGGAGCATGCTCTATTACTCTTGGCCCCCTGAGATACAAAAAGATTTAAACAGAGGTCGAAGGTTCAGAAGCAGGATTTTAGAGAAAACTGCTTATAAAGTTTTTCCAGAAAAAAAGCTATTGCTGTGCTGTTATCTTTGCCCCACCCATGCAGAGGAAAGGTTGAGGAGTGCAACCTCTCAGCAGCAGAAAGACACATCTGACTCATATCTAAGAAAGGTAAAATTTTACTAAGGTCTAAGCTGTGCCAAAGAGACGGACAGATAAGAAGAGTAAAGGAGGGAAAAGGAGGGGAGGAGTCACCTTGGATAGGCTAAACTGGAGTGAAAGGAGAAAGGCTTTTCATCTCAAAGAGATTGGACTTGCATCACAGGGTACGCATTGCTGGGGATAGATCTACAAAGGAAACACCTGCAACAGAGATGCCAGTTAAGGGAACTGCAGGGGACAGCATCTGGCAGGGAATCCTTAAAGATCTCAAGAGAGCAGTCATGAGAGAAAAGCTTTTCTGTGAAACTGGTCTACTCACAGACCACAACTTTAAACACATCTGCCAAGGTTGGGTATTGACGAAATTGAGGCCAATGAGACCTGTACTCTGCTTACTAATTCTCTCCCCTCCACAAAACACCTCGACTCTGGTAGAGCTCATATAACTGCTAGATAGAAAGCGATAGTAAGAGATTCTAAGAAAGACAGGTTTAACTGTTAATAAATCAAGTTCAAAGTGTGGGTTAATCCCTTAGTCTATATGCTAATTACTGAACCTACATTGTTGGTGACTCAGCATGTCAGTAGGGTAGCTGAGATGCTATAGGCCTGCTGGAGATTATCTCTAGGAATAGATTAAAATTATTCCTCATTGAATAAAATACAAAGAGGAGCAGTGGGAGAAAAACACTATCTTTTGTTTACATCATTAGAAACATTTTTAACATACACCTTAGAAATACATTAGGCTTTAATGTGAACCGTGAACTACCAGATGTTCAAGCTCGTTTTAGAAAAGGCAAAGGAACCAAAGATCAAATTGCCAATATCCACCGGATCATGGAAAAAGCAAGGGAGTTCCAGAAAAACATCTACTTCTTCTTTATTGACTATGCCAAAGCCTTTGACTGTGTGGATAACAATAAACTGTGGATAATTCTGAAAGACATGGGACTACCAGACCACCTGACCTGCCTCTTGAGAAATCTGTATGCAGGTCAGGAAGCAACAGTTAGAACTGGACATGGAACAACAGACTGTTTCCAAATAGGAAAAGGAGTACATCAAGGCGTATATTGTCACCCTGCTTATTTAACTTATATGCAGAGTACATCATGAGAAATGCTGGGCTGGATGAAGCACAAGCTGGAATAAAGATTTCCAGGAGAAATATCAATAACCTTAGATATACAGATGACACCACCCTTATGGCAGAAAGTGAAGAAGAATAAAGAGCCTCTTGATGAAAGTCAGAGTGAAAAAGTTGGCTTAAAGTTCAACATTCAGAAAACTAAGATCATGGCATCCGGTCCCATTAGTTCAGTTCAGTTCAGTCGCTTAGTCATATCCGACTCTTTGAGACCCCATGAATCGCAGCATGCCAGGCCTCCCTGTCCATCACTAACTCCCGGAGTTCACTCAGACTCACGTCCATTGAGTCAGTAATGCCATCCAGCCATCTCATCCTCTGGTGTCCCCTTCTCCTTCTGCCCCCAATCCCTCCCAGCATCAGAGTCTTTTCCAATGAGTCAATTCTTTGCATGAGGTGGCCAAAGTACTGGAGTTTCAGCTTCAGCATCATTCCTTCCACAGAAATCCCAGGGCTGATCTCCTTTAGAATGGACTGGTTGGATCTCCCTGCAGTCCAAGGGACTCTCAAGAGTCTTCTCCAACACCACGGTTCAAAAGCATCAATTCTTTGGTGCTCAGCTTTCTTCACAGTCCAACTCTCACATCCATACATGACCACAGGAAAAACCATAGCCTTGACTAGATGGACCTTTGTTGGCAAAGTAATGTCTCTGCTTTTGAATATGCTATCTAGGTTGGTCATAACTTTCCTTCCAAGAAGTAAGCATCTTTTAATTTCATGGCTGCAGTCACCATCTGCAGTGATTTTGGAGCCCCCAAAAATAAAGTCTGACACTGTTTCCACTGTTTTCCCATCTATTTCCCATGAAGTGATGGGACCAGATGCCATGATCTTCGTTTTCTGAATGCTGAGTTTTAAGCCAACTTTTTCACTCTCCTCTTTCACTTTCTGGCAAATAGATGGGGAAACGGTGGAAACAGTGGAAGACTTTACTTTTTGGGGCTCCAAAATCACTGCAGATGGTGATTGCAGCCATGAAATTAAAAGACGCTTAATTCCTTGCAAGGAAAGTTATGACCAACCTAGACAGCATATTAAAAACCAGAGACATTACTTTGTCAACAAAGTTCCATCTAGTCAAGGCTACGGTTTTTCCAGTGGTCATGTATGGATGTGAGAGTTGGACTATAAGGAAACCTGAGTGCCAAAGAATTGATGCTTTTGAACTGTGGTGTTGGAGAAGACTCTTTAGAGTCCCTTGGACTGCAAGGAGATCCAACCTGTCCATCCTAAAGGAAATCAGTCCTGAGTGTTCATTGGAAGGACTGATGCTGAAGCTGAAACTCCAATACTTGGCCACCTGACGCAAAGAGCTGACTCATTTGAAAAGACCCTGAGCTGGGAAAGATTGAAGGCATGAGGAGAAGGGAACGACAGAGGATGAGATGGTTGGATGGCATCACCGACTCAATGGACATGAGTTTGGGTAAACTCCAGGAGTTGGTGATGAATAGGGAGGCCTAGCATGCTGCAGTCCATGGGGTCGCAAAGACTCAGACACAACTGAGAAACTGAACTGAACTGAAGTGAATGATTTCCTACTTAATTTTATGTAGAGTCAGATTATAAAAACTCAGTAAGTCATTCTTCTTGCAGCCTCCAGGAAAATTTGAACTATTTGTCCTTTACAAGGAAAGGGATATGTAAAAAAGAAAGTAAAAGCAGTGGTCCTGGAAATTTTTCCTTATGGGTTTTTCTGAGAGGTTGATCAGCTGATTTTACTAGGAGGGGGTCGAATGCCAAAGACAACCGGAGTTGCCATCTTAATACTTGAAGAATTAGAAAATATATTTAGAAAGAAGCTTGGTATGTCAAGAGGAATAGAAAGAATAGATTCCCAAAGAGGCTCTTAAAACAGTGTTGTTAAAATTCACATTCATTTGCTTAACATTAAAACCCAGCAATTAGCTAACAAACCTTGGTGACAGACTGCTATTAATTTTGTGCTGACTCCATACATGTAAATTAAACTATTACAAGTTCCCCATGTGCTGCCTCTGACATTTGTTTTGTACAAGTAAGCCAGCAGTGGGAGGCATAAACTTTGCTCTTAATTCCCTTGGCAAGTGAGCTGCTGATCACTTTGTTAATTTTCTGGAAAGACATTCAAAAACTACTTTTTGAGGACAAAAAAAAGTTTAACACAATGACTTCAACTGCACGTGTCTTATGAATTAAAAGTTATAATATTACAAAAAGTTTTCACAATAGTATTTAGATCTGACTGGAGATACTTAGATAATTTTATATAATTAGAGTCTACAATAATATATTATAAAATAACATAAAATGATATTTATTTTCCCAGGAATAATCAAAATCATGTTTATTATAATTTTTAACTTTATTAAATCCTAAAAGTATATTAGAGAATTCTATCACTTGCTTTTGATCATTTAAAAAATCTAAAAGAGAAATAGCTGGTTATTTTTAAATGAGGTAATACATGGGAAGAAATGAGAGAAGGCAATGGCAACCCACTCCAGTACTCTTGCCTGGAAAATCCCATGGACAGAGGAGCCTGGAAGGCTGCAGTCCATAGGGTCACTGAGAGTCGGACACGACTGAGCGACTTCACTTTCACTTTTCACTTCCATGCCTTGGAGAAGGAAATGGCAACCCACTCCAGTGTTCTTGCCTGGAGAATCCCAGGGACGGGGGAGCCTGGTGGGCTGCCGTCTATGGGGTCGCACAGGGTCGGACACGACTGAAGTGACTTAGCATAGCATGGGAAGAAAAGATCTTGTATTTAGAGAACTTTCTCATCAATGATCAAGTAAAATTCATAAATCCTCCACAAAAATCCCATGATTTTCTACTCATCTGTAGGTTCGAGGTTTCCAACAAAAGACTGAGTGTTCCAAACACTCAGCCTGCTTAAACAATCCTCTTAACCACAATTTCCACTAAAACTTCAAGGACCTGGTAATAAGAACCTGATATATAAACATGGACAAGTGTTACCTATGATTCTGTATGGTCTTGAAATGCCTGATCCATAACAGTCGTTCTGTCCATATCCTTCCATACCTCCTCTATGCTATGCTATGCCAAGTCACTTCAGTCGTGTCCGACTCTGTGCGACCCCATGGACGGCAGCCAACCAGGCTCCCCGATCCCTGGGATTCTCCAGGCAAGAACACTGGAGTGGGTTGCCATTTCCTTCTCTAATGCAGGAAAGTGAAAACTGAAAGTGAAGTCGCTCAGTCGTGTCCGACCCTCAGCGACCCCATGAACTGCAGCCTACCAGGCTCCTCCGTCCATGGGATTTTCCAGGCAAGAGTACTGGAGTGGGGTGCCATTGCCTTCTCTGCCATACCTCCTCTAGTTTCCCATAAAGAAACTGTCCTGTGTATGATATGATATGTTAGGCTTATTTACCTTTACAATGGGCATCCGCCATGCTGTTTGCTTCAAAAGCCACTGTTCTGAAATACTAGGTGGCAGATACCTGTTACCAACCATGCATTCCACTCACATTTTCAAGATTTTTTAGTCAAGCACTGTTCTAGGTACTTTAGATATACCCATACGAAAATAGATAAAAATCCCTAAGACCTACACTGCCCACACCCTAGGCATACATACAGTCTTTACAGAAAATAAAAACATAAAAGGACTGAATTTCCAAAACCTGGAAAGTGTCTCAAACCAAATGGCATAACATCTCAAAATTAACCAAAAACTCAAACATTTTACTTCTTTTATAATGCCTGTACTTTAAATCATTGTCATTAGCATCAGAACTTAATTCCTCTGAGCTACTTAAGTACAGGATTAGTATTTTTCTATTCTGTAGATTCCCTGCAAGCCTAGCAAAAGAGTGAGCCTGTTAGGTGTTCAGTAAATGTAGAACTGAATTAAGCAAAGTGATACTAAGAAAGGTAATTTTTTTACAAGTAAAGTATGAGATCATTTTGAGTATCTAATGAAGCCAAAAATAATTATATCATAGACTGTAGTTTAGTCAAGTCATTCATAGATAAAAAGTTTCCTAACAAAATCAGCCCTTAATTTAAATTTTTGTATTGAAAATGTGATGCTTAGAACATCAATGTTGGCCCCATCAATGTCCCACCCCAAACCTACTGAAGAATCAGAGTCTGCAGCTTTACAAAATCCCCAAGTAACTGAGATGAACATTAAAATTTGAGAAGTGCTAATTTATACCACTTTTTTAACCAAAACTACATGCTAAAGTCTACTGGTTTTGTTTTTAAAAATCAGGAGAAACAGAAGAAAAAGAGAAAAAAGAAAACCTATGTCTGACCACACTCCAAATCTATTAAACATGAGTATGAGTTCAAGACTGATCTTTTTATTTTTAGCTCTCCATGGAATTTTCAGGTACAGACAAGTTAAGAAGCATTGATTTAAACAATATATTGGCTCTGCAATGGAATTCTCTTATTGAAGTAAAAGAAACTGAGTTTTAAAGTTCAAATCAGAGCAAATAAATTTCTAACATATAAAAATTCAAGTTAAGACCTTGGTCAATAGTCTATTGATTTTAGGGTCAAATGGAGAAACATGTGAGTCTAAAGATGTTCTGAAACTCTGCTGCCTTCTAACAAAGCATCCTATTCCTGTCCTTCTCTGACACAAAATCGTCTTAATTGATAAGCATCAATAGGAACAGTGAAAATGAGCTTTAGAGCACAGATCTGTAGAACTATAGCAAACTCTCCTTACTGAGACTAAAGAGGAGCTAGCCTGTGTTATATTTAATCTTTAAAGACTGAAACACTCATTTCTCTTGGGGAAAATCAAAGAAATCAATCCTTCCATCATGTGAACTAAAATCTCATTTAGAGTTCAGCTTTTGCTAATAATTTGGCATAAGATATTCAGGCTTGTTTTCATAAACCATCATAACTACATAGCACATCATAAATAAGGAATAAATAAATGCTCTTCTAACTCATAGTAACTAAATCAATCTAATATTTTGTGTTAATTAATGCCATCAACAAAGTGTATTTCAAGGATGCCTTTTCTCAAAAGCTATAGAATACAACCAATTGGGTACATCCTATTTTTTGACAAGTGTTGTCAGAACAAAGTTAGGAAATGACTGGTTCACATTCAGTGTGAGATCAAAAAGAGACTAAAAGGAAAAACTTGGGTTCACAATAAACATAGTAGGGAACTGTAATACATGGAGTTCTATTTTTAATTCTGTCACAGATAAAAAGCAAAAAAAAAAAAATTCTAAAAACAGGGTAAATTAATTCAAATGATTCATTATCTCATTTTATCTGTGTATCAGCCCAACGAAATGACTATTACTACTCCACTTTCCAGAGGAAGAATATGAAGAAAAGGGAGGATAGATAAGTTTTCAAGGCCACTCTTTATACTATATTAAGTGGAATCTTCATAATCATTAGACTCTTGGTACCTTTGAAATCAGACAGACCTATATGAAAAGTTCTAACATAAAAGTGGTTATCAAGACTCTACTTTTAGACCAACAAGGATAAAATTCCACAAGTCCAGTCTGAGGAACAGGTAGGAACATGTCTAATAAAACTTAAAATGTCCCTGGGATCCACTTTCTGAAGCCAACAGCTTTGTGTTTGGGAGAATGGCATTGAAACATGTATATCATGTAAGAAACGAGTTGCCAGTCCAGGTTCGATGCACGATACTGGATGCTTGGGGCTGGTGCACTGGGACGACCCAGAGGGATGGTATGGGGAGGGAGGAGGGAGGAGGGTTCAGGATGGGGAACACATGTATACCTGTGGTGGATTCATTTTGATATTTGGCAAAACTAATACAATTATGTAAAGTTTAAAAATAAAATAAAATTTAAAAAAAAAAGAGTACTAGTCTGCCTCAGAGATATTCAGGTGTACTGGATCTTGCTAAGTATATTCAGGTATGTTGGATTTCATCAATGCTATCTAGGAATATCATCAGACTTACTTCACGTTCACTATATAAATAAGTTCAACTTCAGGGACTTTTTCATACTTTTTATTCAAAAGGAGGTCATCAAAGATAACTCAATAGTTTTTAAATAGATGACACAAAGAAGCTTTTGCTCTTTAAAGATGAACAAACCAGGTGACTTAAGGTATATCATATCTTTGCTCACTTCAAGAACAAGCCTGAACATACTTCTTGGTTCAATAACAGAATCAAAGCCTTATCTCAGCTGATTTCTTAACCTTTTATTTTTCAACAAATGCATCTGTATAAAGTGTAGTTATGTCCAAAGTGATATGCTTCAGTACTGGGAGTACAGGGCCACTGGCCACTCAAATTACAGAGTCCAGAATTCCCAACAGGGCCACTTATGGAGACTAGGAGTCAAGTGGAAGACCCAGAAGCTGTGTGATACACCCAGGATCAAGGTGTTTCTCCCACTAGCTACTTTTCATGATAAATATTTATTAATCTCCTGTTATAAGCCCTCAGGGGTCAGCAAACTACATCCTGCAGGACAAATCCAAGCCACAACTTATTGCTGCAGAGCCATGAGTCAAAAATAGTATTAACCCTTTTAAACATTTTAAATGTTAAAATGTTAAAACATAACATTTTAAAATGTTATAAAAAATCAAAAAAGAATATTTCATGAAATGTGAAAATTGCACAAAATTTCCTTTTCAGTATCCATAAACAGTATTATTGGAATATAACCAGCTTCATTCATTTCTGTATGGTCTATGGTTGCTTTCGAGTTACAATGGCAGAAGTGAATAAGTGTGACAGAGATTGTGTAAATGTGAAAAGTATCAAATATTTATTGTCTGGCACCTTAAGAAAAAGTGTGCCAACCACTGTGCTAGACACAGTAATGAAGAAGAGAAATACAACCTTTCAACTTAGCAAATATGGCAGTGATTCTGCTGCCTGCACTCCCTTTTGGCCTGAAAACAAAATGAATCTCTACAGGCTTCCATTTCTTTCTCTGTTTGTGGGGACAAGAAAAGAACTTGGCTCATAGGAAAAAGACCATTTAGCCTGGTGTCTTGCACACAGAAAGCATTCAATAAATCAATGTTTTTTTTTGTCCAGTTGGAAGTCCTAGCACTTTACCCTTCTCTGCCTACAAAAATCCTATTTTTCCTTCTAAGTCATGATAAAGTGCTTCCTTTGCATGCACTCTTCTATGACCTCTCAAATTTAAGTTACTCCCTCTGTTCCCAGAGCATCCTGTTTACCAGTGTGTTATAGTAAGATCCACAATCTTCCTTGTACTTTGGTTATTTATAAGTCCCTCCTTAGAAGCAGGGATCATTTTCTTATTAATTTTGTAAGCCCTATAACATTGAGCATAGATAAGTCATTGCATAGAGGAGACAGTCAATTAATATTTGCTGGACAAATAAAAAAATGAAACAATGCACAAGTAGACAACCATGTGGAGATGTCCAAATTGGTGCAGTGGTAAAGAACCTGCCTGCCAACGAAGGACATGCATGTTCAATCCCCGGGCCAGGAAGATCCCCTGGAGGAGGAAATGGCAACCCACTCCAGTATTCTTGCCTGAGAATTCCTGTAGACAGAGGAGCCTGGTGGGTTACAGTCCATGGGGTCACAAAGACTCAGACATGAATGAGCAACTGAGCATGCACGCGCACGTGTGCACACACACACACACACACACACACAAAATCCCTCCCCAATAATAGACAACTTAATAGACAAACTGGGGGTCTCACAGAAACTCATGGAAAGGCTAATACCAACCAACATAAAATATTAGACTCGAGGAATGGTATGGGGAGGGAGGTGGGAGGGGGGTTCAGGAGGGGGAACACGTGTACACCCCTGGTGGATGCATGTTGATGTATGGCAAAACCAATACAATATTGTAAAGTAAAAAAAAATCATAGTAATAGACTCTGTCAGGTATACAATCTTGCTATATGTTCCTTACAAAGTCACAAATTCCATTCTAAGCTTTCTTGTCTAAATTATAAAATGTTGGAGCAATTGTCAGAGTTTGTGCCAGCATTAGAAAGGAAAAGGTAACTAGTAAAATTATTATTTCAATTAGAAACTTTGAAAATATTCCACTTTTCTGTGCTGCATACAGTCTTACTCCATCCTATATTATAAATCTAAGTGTTTTATTAACTGTGCTTCTCAAAAGTCAATTTGCTCTATTTTTAAACCCCACACACAAACATACACATACGCCCACACACACAGACATACATTTTTACAGCTAATAAAAGGGAAGAGAAACTCATGGGGAAAGCAACAAATGTGAATTACATCTCAATAAAGCTTTTAATAAAGTTAAAGGCAATAAAAACTGATTTTAAAAGTGGACCAAATCTCTTCTCATTGGTTATTTGCTTCAAGAGAACAATGCCTTGAAGAATCAGGAACCTATGTACCATGCTTATTTAAATTCTTGCTACCTGTTCAGTTCAGTTCAGTCGCTCAGTCGTGTCCGACTCTTTGCGACCCCATGAATCACAGCACTCCAGGCCTCCCTGTCTATCACCAACTCCCAGAGTTCACCCAGATTCAAGTCCATCGAGTCAGTGATGCCATCCAGCCATCTCATCCTCTGTCGCCCCCTTCTCCTCCTGCCCCCAATCCCTCCCAGCATCAGAGTCTTTTCCAAAGAGTCAACTCTTCGCATGAGGTGGCCAAAGTACTAGAGTTTCAGCTTTAGCATCATTCCTTCCAAAGAAATCCCAGGGCTGATCTCCTTCAGAATGGACTAGTTGGATCTCCTTGCAGTCCAAGGGACTCTCAAGAGTCTTCTCCAATACCACAGTTCAAAAGCTACCTGTAGGTTTTTTAAATACATAATTTTATTTATCTATTTTTGGTTGTGATGGCTCTTGGGCTTCCCTTGTGGCTCAGCTGGTAAAGAATCTGACTGCAATGTGGGAGACCTGGGTTTGATCCCTGGGTTGGGAAGATCCCTGGGGAAAGGAAAGGCTACCCATTCTAGTATTCTGGCCTGGAGAATTCCATGGACTGTATAGTCCATGCGGTCACAGAGTCGGACATGACTGAGCTACTTTCACTTTCATGCAAGGTCTTTGCTGCTGTGGGGGCTTTTCTCTAGTTGTGGCAAGCAGGGGGCCACTCTCAGTTGCAGTGCATGGGCTTTTTACTGTGGTTGTGTCTCTTGCTGTGGAGCATGGGCTCTAGGGCACATGGGCTTCAGTAGTTGCAGCTCCAGTCTAGAGCACAGACTAAATAGTTGTGGTGCATGGGCTTAGTTGCTCCAGGGCATGTGGGATCTTCCTGCATTAGGGATCAAATTTGTGTCCTCTGCATTGGCAGGTGGACTCTTTACCGCTGATCCACCAGTGAAGCTCTACCTTAGGTTTGGATTATGGGAAACCTAAAAGATGGCTTTCTAAACAATGACAACAGATTTCACAACAACGAAAAGAAGAGATGTCACTAAAACACAAAGGAAATTTATTTGAGATCTGGTCCTGGAACAGGTGACTTTGTCTGAGAAGGCAGGTTATTCTGCTGATTACTGCACCACAGATAGCAAAGGCTGACCAGTTTGCTGCATGGCAGCCAAAGGAAGAACCCCCAAATATCCCAAAGATCTCAGTCAGGTTTATGACAAACATAATGTGCAAGATAGAGCTGAAGCCCCAGAGCAAAATTCCTTTTCATTATACTCCTCAATGACCATAAATTAGAGGTTTTTAAACGTTTGTGTTACCTATTTTCATTTCAACAATGTATTTGAAGACTTTATTATAAGAATTTCCAACAGTATATTTAGAAGATACACAGAAAATTTCAACAAGATTCTGAAACTATATGCAATAGACTATCTACCTATTATCACCTGTCTATGTATTATTTGTCATCTATTTGTCATCTGTTTATCTATCTGTGTGTGTGTTAGTTGCTCAGTTGTGTCTGACCCTTTGCGACCCACAAACTGTAGCCTGCCAGGGTCCTCTGTCCGTGGGATTTTCCAGGCGAGAATACTGGAGTGGGTTGCCATTTCCTCCTCCACGGGATCTTCCTGACCCAGGCTAACCCGCATCTCCTGTGTTTCCTGCATTGTACAGATTCTTTACCCACTGAGCCAAAGGGGAAGTTTATCTATCTACCTATCTATAATAACTGTATAGCCTTATCTTTTCCTGAAACAGATTAATGTAGATATTATAGTAGTCAATAGCTTGTAGAGATTTAAGACTATTTGATAGAAACTACAGGAACCCTCCCCATCAAACTGCTCACTTGCACATATTTAAACTTGATATAAAATTTCAGGAAGTTATGCATCAGTCTAAAACTATTCTTGGACTCCAAATTAAAAAGGTTTACAAAACTTCTTTAATCATAGAATATAATTTTACACAATTCATACTCATTAAAATACCATTATAGATAATTTTGCACCCAAAAAAATACAAATTTCTCACAGTGCATCTTTAATAAGTTTAACATAAATCACAAGTTTCTCCTTCTCTATCATATACTCTATATTCCATGTGGTGCTTCACTTCCTGCCTTCAGCTATATTCTTTCCTTCTAGGAACATTTCTGCTCCTCCAAGGGATGGGTAACTGCAGGTTTTCAGATAAAACCTTTTATTTTAAAATATATATACACAGCCCAAAACAATACTATTAAAGCTCAGAAGTTCTCCCTAATGTTTAATTTGATTTTTCCTATGATGGTTACACCAGTTATCCCTGCTACATTTACATTATGAACAGATTACTCAGTCTGCAATCCTCTGACCTACATATTAGCAAATCCTCCTACTTACAATTTTCCATGAAAGCCTTATTCTTTAAGCATCTATTCTCCCCAATCTCTGGGCCTCTCTGGTAGCTTTTACCAAACATAAACTTAACATCAGACTTCTGGGAGTGGATTTTCAAACGGGGTAAATGGCTATACTGGACGGAGATCATTTCTCTTTCATAATATATGAAACATCTTTTTTAATAAAGTTTGAACTTTGTACTCAAATGTTACACATTACTAAGTCATATTTTTATATAGTAAAAGCCATATGTTAGAACATTAGAGGAAATTTTTTAAATGTGTCTCATGAATTTCAACAGTGTTGAGTAATTTTACTTTTTTGTATATTCTCTTCCAGCTTTTTACATGCAGTGTTACTAGGTGTGAAAGAAAGAAAGTGAAGTGGCTCAGTCATGTCCGACTCTTTGCGACCCCATGGACTATAGCCTGTCAAGCTCCTCTACCCATGGGATTTTCCAGGCCAGAATACTGGAGTGGGTTGCCATTTCCTTCTCCAACTAGGTGTAATTGATGTGAATATACCCATTTGTTTGCTGATCTTATATAGAGTAATGGTTAAGTGTGACCTCGAGAGACACATACCTAGCTTTCAATCCCTGACCCAGCAGTCACTAGCTCTGCAACCTTGCTCAGTTTCTTCATGTGTATTTCCATGCTAAGTTGCCTCACTCGTGTCTGTTTGTGACCCTATGGATTGCACCTCCAGGCTCATCTGTCCATGGGATGCCCCCAACAAGAATATTGGAGTGGGTTGCCATGCCATCCTCCAGGGGATCTTCCTGACCTGAGGATGGAACCCGTGTCTCTTACACCTCCTACACTGGCAGGCTAGTTCTTTACCAATAGCGCCACCTGGAAAGCCCCTTCCTGTGTATAATATATGGGTAATAATAGTACCTATCTCTTAGAATTACTGTGAAGATGTATAAATGTACAATGCTTAAACAGTGCTTGGCAAATGGAAAGGGCCTAATAAATGTTAGCTAAATACATATTATGACTAGTTATTCATTCCCTTATATAACATTAGAATGGAAATACTTTTCTTAGTTACATAGTGTACCTGATAACATTTAATGGCTACAGAATATTTCTATACCTATGTATGACTGAATTTATTTAATAATTTTTGTACAGTCAGCAAAAACAAGACCAGGAACTGACTGTGGCTCAGATCATGAACTCCTTATTGCAAAATTCAGACTTAAATTGAAAAAAGTAGAGAAATCCACTAGGCCATTCAGGTATGACCTAAATAAAATCCCTTATGATTAAACAGTGGAAATGACAAATAGATTCAAAGGATTAGATCTGACAGAGGTCTGAAGAACTATAGACAGAGGTTCATAACATTGTATAGGAGGCAGTGATCAAAACCATCCCCCACAAAAGAAAAATGCAAAATGATTGACTGAGGAGGTCTTATGAATAGCTGAGAAAAGAAGAGAAGCAAAAGGCAAAGGAGAAATAGAAAGATATACCCATCTGAATGCAGAGTTCCAAAGAATAGGAAGGAGAGATAAGAAAGCATTCCTAAGTGAAAAATGCAAAGAAATAGGGGAAAACAATAGAATGGGAAAGATTAGAGATCTCATCAAGATAATTAGAGCTACCAAGGAAACACTTCACACAAAGATGGGCACAAAAAAGGACAGATACTGTATGGAACTAACAGAAGGGGAAGAGATTAAGAAGAGGTGGCAAGAATACACAGAAAAACTATAAAGATCTTAATGACCCAGAAAACCAGGATGGTATGATCACTCACTTAGAGCCAGACATCTTGGAGTGTGAAGTCAAGTGGGCCTTAGGAAGCATCACTACGAACAAAGCTAGTGGAGGTGATGGAATTCCAGTTGAGTTATTTCAAATCCTAAAAAGATGATGCTGTGAAAGTGCTGCACTCAATATGCCAGCAAATTTGGAAAACTCAGCAGTGGCAATAGGACTGGAAAAGGTCAGTTTTCATTCTAATCCCAAAGAAGGGCAATGCCAAAGAATGTTCAAAATTGCACAAATTTCACTTGCAAGCCAGGTAATGCTAAAAATCCTCCAAGCTAGGCTTCAACAGTAATGAACTGAGAACTTCCAGATGTGTACAAGGTGGATTTAGAAAAGGCAGAGGAACCAGAAATCAAACTGCCAACATCTGCTGGATCATAAAAAGCAAGAGAATTACAGAAAAATGTCTACTGCTGCTTCATTGACTACATCTAAGGCTTTGACTTTGTGGAACACAACAAACTGTGATAAATTCTTAAAGTTATGGGAATACCAAACCACCTTACCTACCTCCTGGGAAACCTGTAAGCAGGTCAAGAAGCAACAGTTAGAACCCAACATGGAACAACAGACTGGTTCCAAATTGGGAAAAGAGTATGTCAAGGCTGTATATTGTCACCCTGCTTATTTAACTTATATGCAGAGTACATCATGAGAAATGCTGGGCTGGAGGAAGCACAAGCTGGTATCAAGATGGCCAGGAGAAATATCAATAATGTCAGATACGCAGATGATACCACCCTTATGGCAGAAAGTGAAGAGGAACTAAAGATCTCTTGATGAAGGTAAGAGGAGAGTGAAAAAGCTGGCTTAAAACTCAACATTTAAAAAATGAAGATCATGACATCCAGTCCCATCATGTCATGGCAAATAGTCGGGGAAGCAATGCAAACAGAAAGAGACTTTATTTTCTTGGGCTCCAAAATCACTGCAGATAGTGACTGTAGCCATGAGATTAAAAGATGCCTGTTCTTTGGAAGAAAAGCTATGAGAAATCTAGATAGCATATCAAAAAGAAGAGACATTACTTTGCTGACAAAGGTCCATATTGTCAAAGCTATGGTTTTTCTAGTAGTCATGCATGTATGTGAGAGTTGGACTGTAAAGAAAGCTGAGCACTGAAGAACTGATGCTTTTGAACTGTGGTGCTGGAATTGACTGTTGAGAGTCCCTTGTACTGCAAGGAAATCCAACTAGTCAATAGTAAAGGAAATCAGTCCTGAATATTCACTGGAAGGACTGATGCTGAAACTCCAATACTTTGGGTACCTGATGGGAAGAGCTGACTCATTGGGGGGAAAAAAAAAAAAGACCCTGATGCTAGGAAAGATTGAAGGCAGGAGGAGAAGAGGATGACAGAGGATGAGATGGTTGGATGGCATCACCGAATAGATGGACATGGGTTTGAGCAGATGGTAAATGACAGGGAAGCCTGGGGTGCTATAATCCTCGGGCTCACAAAGAGTCAGACAGGACAGAGCAACTGAACACCACCACCACCACCACTGGATAGTCAGGTTGCTTTCATCTTTTGCTGGTACAGCTAATACTGCAAAGAATATCTTCAGGTACATAGCTTTATTTTTCTTGCTTGGAATTATTTTATTAAGATAAATTTCTATAAGTTGAATGGATGAATCAAAGAGTTTGAACATTGTTACTGAGTCCTATACGACAAAGAGAAACAGCATTTGCTCAGGTCAGCGTCCAGGTGTTTCACTCATTTAGGAGAACATTAAATATTGGTACCACTGAAGTATTACTAAAAGAGAATAACTTTCATGGGGTTACAATTCCAGCTCCGTGCTCCACATCCTCCCTTTTCCAAAGGTCAACAGAGTCAAAACCCAATGTTACGTAGAAAACTTTCACAATATAAAATTCAAGCCCCTTCTGCTCTGATGACCACAGAGCTCTTTTGTACAGAAATAAAGCTTTTCCTGTTGGTCTTGGAACAATTTCCACAGCTCCTGAAAGGGGGAAGCATTTTTCTTCCCTCCAAGGAGCCTCGGGCTGCATGTAATGTGGCGCGTAATTTCCTGCATCTAAGTTGGCAACTGTTAAATAAATTCTTGAGCAAAAAACTAGACTTTTCATGAAAATTTCTGCTCATTATCTAATTATGTCAACATTTAATAAAATTCCTGTTTTCCCTTTCTATCATTTGACAAAGTGAGCAAAAGGGAAAAAAAGGGGGAAAAAATCCCTAAATCTAAATTATTATGAACCACAGCAGTACTCATGAAGGGTACTGGGAAAGAAATGAAGTGAGTGCATTACAGGAGCTGATGAATTAATTCTGGATGAGTCATTTCCAAAATGCTCATGAGAATCCACATGTATTATACTTCATGTATCTTTCATAATTTCAGCAAAGATAAAATGAGAAATTTGTTACATTTGACAAATAAACAAATACTTATCTAACATGCATGTTTTTCCATATTATAGATAGGATGATGCTATGATGAAATTAAAAAAAAAAAAAAAAACAAGAAAAAAATACCCACTAATTTAATGGAAAGAATAACAGGGAGATACAATTGGTATTGATAAGACAGTAAAATTCCACTAAAACACCTCAAATTCAATTCAAATTGAATTAATGAATAGGTTTTTTCTTTCCATTCTGAGTTTCTCAGCTGGATTACTGGCAGTCTGACTCATTCCATGCCATAGAGATGGTTCTTTAGAATACTGGACCATGATCAATCAATTAGACATTGCCACAAATTTCTCTCCAAGTATCATCTAAAAGTCATTAATTCTGGGCACAAAACATGATGATCATTTTATGTGTAGGAGATCTGTGCATCCTTTTGGAATACCAAAGAAGTATGAGCCCCTTGCTTGAAACTACAGTTTTCTTCATTTCAATGTATTTGCTGATATTTGCTACTGAATTTAGAGATTCAAATTCTCTTCCAATTCTTTTATCTTGTGTTCTGTATCCTTCACTCATTAAACACTTCTCGAGTCTATGTCAATACCTGCAGTTTTCAATGCTATGCTGCTGTTCAGTCACTAAGTCATGTCTGACTCTTTGTGACCCTATGGACTGTAGCCTGCCAGGCTCCTCTTTCCATGGGATTTTCCAGGCAAGAATACTGGAGTGGGTTGTCATTTTCTTCTCCAGGGAATCATCCCAGGATCAAACTCATGTCTCATGCTTCGCAGGTGGATTCTTTAGCACCTGGCTACCTGGAAAGTCCCGTTCAATGCTATGATCACTTTGTTAACCAGATATATTGTTGATTAATTCTCAATTCATTTTTTGAAAGTTATGACAACATTGCTGCTTCTGGGGTGCTGAATTAAAATTTCCAATGGAGTATCCCACTCATATTAAAAATTAAACATATAAAAATCTACCTTGCCATTCCCAATCTACCTTCCTGACCTGGCTTTCGCTTTCATCATCCTCTGTCTTCCCTCTTTCTGCTAATGGCACCTATGATATCTATCTCATCCCCTCCTAACTTTGCCCTCTACACAAAGATTGCTATTCTGGGGAAGTCTTTCCCAATCCCCATTCCTAAATTACATCAATCCACCCTCGTTTAATAGGTTTTGAATGTTATAGAAACAAACATGAAAGTGATTTAATGCAGGAGTCAGAAAGACTTTCAGTATGTCCCAGGGAAGAGACACAGAAGCCAGGGACATCAGTTCTAAGGGACTGTGGAAAGAATTCTCCAAGGAGTCAGTTTTCTAGGGTATAAACCACTACCTGCTTTACTCAGACCTCTTAAATTGGCTTTTAAAAATTGCTCCTCTGAGATCCAGACTCTGGTCTGGAATCTGACCTGGCTTTACTCGTTCCTCTTCTTCTGGTCTAGGGTTTTCCGGATGGACAGGAGAGAGAATACTGACTTTCCTTTCAGTGATGTTATTAGGAATGAGTAATAAAAATGCTGGCAAGTCCAGGGAAAATCAGAGTGCTGCATTAAAAAGTTAATGGCCCAAACTCCTTGGAGCTATCTGAAAATGAAATAATCACTAAGGGACAAATCCAAAATTAAAAAAAAAAATCATACAAACACAATTTACCCCAGGAATTTTCAATAACTGTTATTGCTTTTTTTGTGGCAGCTAAGCATCACAAAGGGCCCATTTTTCTCAAGCCCACCTTTGTATCCCTTCAGACAGAAAAAGGTAGCAGGGAGGTTATATATATATCCATAATCTGAGTCTGTGCAATTGCTATGTCACAGTGTAATCTATGAAATATTGCTGCATGATTACAGACATAGAATGTCAAACTTAATTATAAGAAAATTACAAAACACTCCACCAACTGGATATAAATCCTCAACAATGGAAAAAGGGACTATATGTGTGTGTATATGATACACTTGCCACTGGCTTAAGTGATCTTTCCCTACTTGAGCAAGATAAAGAAGAAATTACATACAGATGAGGCTCAATATTTATATGTATTTGTCACAAAGCCCCAAGTTGCTTCATGCTTCCCTGTGTGTCAGAGGATCTGCACACTGAAAGAGAGTTCTTTATCACTGGAAGTGCCTCAAAGAACCCAACTGACCACAGCCACTGCAAAAAATATTCAAAGATAAAACTGCATGGTCCCTGCCTCATTTGATGTCCTATGACTTGTGATTTGCTAAACTTGACAAGACATCACTTTCATACCCTACCTTACAGACCAACTCCTGCCCAGTTTTTTTTAGGAGAAAAATAGCATCTATCTCAATTATCATCTCTTTCTCAAAACACTCTTCAGTTCAGTTCAGTTCAGTTCAGTCGCTCAGTCGTGTCCAACTCTTTGCGACCCCATGAATCGTAGCACACCAGGCATCCCTGTCCATCATCAACTCCCGGAGTTCACTCAGACTCACATCCATTGAGTCAGTGATGCCATCCAGCCATCTCATCCTCTGTTGTCCCCTTCTCCTCCTGCCCCCAGTCCCTCCCAGTATCAGAGTCTTTTCCAATGAGTCAACTCTTCGCATGAGGTGGCCAAAGTACTGGAGTTTCAGCTTTAGCAAAACACTCTTAGATGAGCAGAAAACACTGGTGAATAAATTTTAAGAATCAGTTTCTTTAGATTGGATTCAGGGCAGGAAAAAAGTGGGTAAAGTTCACAAGGCCATATTCTCCACAGATTGAAAAGCAAGCTAGTTTTATCACTTTTGTGCATAGCACAGAGAATTTCTGTCTGAATCTCTCGGAAGGGATTTTCTTTTTTTCATATGAATATCAATCTCCTCTTTTAACAAAGGTACTGAACCACTCACACTGTTATATAAATGAGTTAATGGGAAAAACCCATGCAAACATTTGCACTAGGCACTCTAAGTTTATAGTCGTGGACACGGTTGAGAGACACTGCCACTCCTGATGTTAAAGAGCTCCTTTGGAACCGGGCAGGTATGAACAGAACACAATGATGTAAAGAGTAAAAAGAAAACTTTAAAAAAATACTTGGAAAAAAAGTGAGAAAGGCTTCCACGGTGGCTCAATTGGTAAAGAATTCTCCTGCAAAACAGGAGACCTGGGTCTGATTCTGTATTTGGAAGATCCCCTCAAGAAGGGAATGGCTTCCCACTCCAGTATTCTTGCCTGGAGAATTCCATGGACAGTGGAGAATAGCAGACTACCATCCATGTGGTTGCAAAGAATCAGACATGACTGAGCAACTGATATTTTAAACTTCACAAAATACTCACTAACTAAAAACAAAGAAACAAAACCCCGGAGGCCTCCTGTGGACTAGCAGTGGTTTGTATCACATGAATTTGGAGGCTCTCAGAGAGTCTGGCATGCTGGACTCTACTTACATCAATGTCTCATGTTGTGCTCAGATTTAAGCTCCTGCAGTGAAGCCCCATCTCCTCTCATTACTGGTTGCTTTTGGTCCATGTTTGTGACCAGACGGCAAACATTCCCAAGGCAGTGAGTATTCTTTCTCAAGACTTGGCACACGGCCGGTCCTCAGGAAATGTTAAATGAATGAATGTATTTCTGACAGTAAGGGTGTCAGACTTTAAAAAATTCACTTCCACTTCTATAAAACTTTTGCTTTAAAAAAGCTGGCAAAAATAATAGATGAAGGGATTCAATCTCTGAGTACAACCTTGAGACAGCAAGTTGTGAGATTGGTTTGTCTGCTTGCTGCCTATGCCCTTCTTGCTTGGCAGTTTGATTCAAGGATTTGAATCTTCAGGATGTCAAATAAGTGATTTAAAAAAGTAAAACTGGAAACATTGAAAAATGTCTGTCATCAGCATCATGATTGATCACCATTAGCCAGATAATTATACAGGCTGAGGAAGATCGTTACAAATAGGAAACCTAAAATAGATGCCTCAAGGTTAACATATCCTAATTACCTTTTGTGACATCATATAAATGCTTCTCTATTTTTGAAGGTAAGTCTAGAAAAATAGAAGAAAATAAAATCAATAATTTCCTATATCCACAGAGATAATGAAATTATCAGATAAATCTTCTCCTTAAATTTTTACCTGTCTACGCAGAACAGAGTGCAAATTCCCCAATACAACAACCTCCATGAAATAACATATGATTCCAGTAAGCACCCTTACCAAAATATCAGAGTGAGGAATTCAGTGACAATTATATATGTAAACAAAATGTGTACAGTAAACTATACCAAAAATAGATTACCTGGCAAAACTCAAAAAATACTTCATATTTGCTGTTTATTTATTTCACAAATTTTCAACGTGTAGTTGTTAATTAACTTCAGAGAAGCTATTTAGTAATAAAAACTGGAAAGTGCTTAACCTGGTAGCAAGCCATAAAAAAAAAAAAAAAATTTGTGTCAGCGAAGACAGTCAGGGTTTAACAACTGGCTGTGATGAGAGAGAGAGAGAAAGAGAGACATTTAGGGTGGAAAAGAAAAAAACAACAAATATATGGCTTCCACTAACAGCTGGTAATCTAATTGCCTGGCTTTTCTGAAGTTGAGGCCAATAAAAAATTGGCACGACCAACTTCCAATTAGGGATATATCAGGGACACAGTGTGACCCTAAAGAAATATAGTTGTTAAAACAGAAAATTTCTAAATAAACTCTGTTCCCTGCACACTGGGCTTCCCTGGAGGCTCGGTGGTAAAGAACGCACCTGCCAGTGCAGGACGCTCAGGTTCTAATCCTGCTCAGGGAGATCCCCTGGAGAAGGCAATGGCAACCCACTCCAGTGTTCCTGCCTGGGAAACCCCATGGATAGAGGAGCCTGGTGGGCTACAAACCAATGGGGTTTCAAAAGAGTCGGATGTGACTTAGTAACGAAACAGCAACAAAACCCTTCACATTAGTCACCATGGAAAGCTTCACATTCTTTTTTCCAGTGGGGCCATCTATAGATGATTTTTTTTTAAGAAGCCTGAATGGCCCAGAGAACACTCCTTTGACTATTCTTAATAGGAATACACATCCTTAAAAGGTGAAAATTGATCTGTTGAATAACATGGCAATGAGGCTGAGTATTACTTTTTAGAGTAAAGACAATCAGTATCTTACTTATTTGTTTAGTAACTGACACTAGAGCTTTTATAGGGTGCAAGCATTATTGTATAGAGATAGAGATGTAGAAGAGAAGAGAGAGTTGGACTATATCTACCTGTAGGAACTCGAAAAGATTTCTACAGGCTATGTTTTCTGAATGGGATCTTGAAAGAATGATAGAAACAATACAGGAAAATACAATAGAAAAACAATGGAGAGGTGAGTCAATGGTCAGGTAAGGTCAGATATCCTTTAGAAAAAAATAAGTAAAGCTTAGGGTGAGAAAAACAGCTATAAGTACTTTGGGGACGAATTTATGGAGAGATAGGAATACCAGGCTATTTCTTGTTCTCTGGGAAATCACTAAAAGTTATAGATCATGAAACTGGCTTGGTCATATTTTCCAGCTAAGTCCACATCTCAACTTCCTAGCTGATGATGTCCCCCTACTGTGACCCTTTGGGCTGGATTGGAATCCCTGTTTCTCTGGAATGTGGAACTAATAGAAATTCTATTACCAAGAACTTGTATACCACAAACCAATCTATATAAACCCAGCACCTACTTAGGTGCAACAACAGCTACTTAATTTTATAAATTCTAAAGGCAATTTATTAATAATGGATTTCAAAGACGCTCATATATGTAGTATTCAAAATCAAAAACCTCAAAACTACCCAAGTGCCCAATGACAGGAGAATTGATTCTCAGTTGTAACTAGAAACTGGGCCCTTACATAAGCACTGGAAGTCTCCCTCCCTTGACAATAGCACACCTCTCAGAGGAAAGATGTGGGGAAAATAAATGAACTGCACAAAACAATGCAGATAAAGCCTAGAAATCTAGTGCCAAGTAACAAGATGGTTTAAACTTCATCCAGAGGAAATCACAATATTCTGAATGGAGTCTGACAAGATTTTAGGATGCGGATCCATTAAATTTTGTTCTGGTTTAATTTATTTTTATATTTTTCTCATAAACTCACAGAAAACCAAAGTGCCCTATGGAAAACCGGTTCTTACTTTAATGTTCTAGATGCATTAATACAATAGCTCATACTTTCCAAACAGACAAGATATTGTTTTTATGTGAAAGTATTGCCTCAGGTCAATTCAGATGTAACAGATTAACAAATAAACCTGGCCCTGAGGAGAAAAGCCAAAAACTGATCAGTTCAGTTCACCTGCTCAGTCCTGTCTGACTCTTTGTGACCCCATGAATCGCAGCACGCAAGGCCAGGCCTCCCTGTCCATCACCAACTCCCAGAGTTCACTCAAACTCATGTCCATAGAGTCGGTGTTACCATCCAGCCATCTCATCCTCTATTGTCCCCTTCTTCTCCTGCCACTAATCCCTCCCAAAATCAGGTTCTTTTCCCAATGAGTCAACTCTTCCCATGAGGTGGCCAAAATATTGGAGTTTCAGCTTTAGCATCAGTCCTTCCAATGAACACCCAGGACTGATCTCCTTTAGGATGGACTAGTTGGACCTCCTTGCAGTCCAAGGGACTCTCAAGAGTCTTCACCAACACCACAGTTCAAAAGTATCAATTCTTCGGCACCCAGCTTTCTTCACAGTCCAACTCTCACAACCATATGTGACTACTGGAAAAACCATAGCCTTGATTACACGGACCTTTGTTGCCAAAGTAATGTCTCTGCTTTTGAATATGCTGTCTAGGTTGGTCATAACTTTCCTTCCAAGGAGTAAGCGTCTTTTAATTTCATGGCTGCAGACACCATCTAGAGTGATTTTGGAGCCCCCCAAAATAAAGTCTGACACTGTTTCCACTGTTTCCCCATCTATTTGCCATGAAGTGATGGGACCAGAGGCCATGATGCTTAGTTTTCTGAATGCTGAGCTTTAACTCAACTTTTTCACTCTCCTGTTTCACTTTCATAAAGAGGCTTTTCAGTTCCTCCTCACGGTCTGCATAAGGGTGGTGTCATCCGCATATCTGAGGTTATTGATATTTCTCTCGGCAATCTTGATTCCAGCTTGTGCTTCTTCCAGCCCAGCGTTTCTCATGATGTACTCTGCCTAAGAGTTAAATAAGCAGGGTGACAATATACAGCCTTGACATACCCTTTTTCCTATTTGGAACCAGTCTGTTGTTCCATGTCCGGTTCTACTGATGCTTCTTGACCTGCATACAGGTTTCTCAAGAGGCAGGTCAGGTGGTCTGGTATTCCCATCTGTTTCAGAATTTTCCACAGTTTATTGTGATCCACACAATCAAAGGCTTTGGCATAGTCAATAAAGCAGAAATAGATGTTTTTCTGGAACTCTCTTGCTTTTTTCATGATCCAGAGGATATTGGCAATTTGATCTCTGGTTCCTCTGCCTTTTCTAAAACCAACTTGAACATCTGGAAGTTCACGGTTCACGTATTGCTGAAGCCTGGCTTAGAGAATTTTGAGCATTACTTTACTAGCGTGCGAGATGAGTGCAATTGTGCGGTAGTTTGAGCATTCTTTGGCATTGCCTTTCTTTGGGACTGGAATGAAAACTGACCTTTTTCAGTCCTGTGGCCACTGCTGAGTTTTCCAAATTCGCTGGCATATTGAGTGCAGCGCTTTCACAGCATCATCTTTCAGGATTTGAAATAGCTCAACTGGAATTCCATCACCTCCACTAGCTTTGTTCACAGTGATGCTTTTAAGGCCCACTTGACTTCACATTCTAGGATGTCTGGCTCTAGGTGAATGATCACACCATCATGATTATCTGGGTCGTGAAGCTCTTTTTTGTACAGTTCTTCTGTGTATTCTTGCCACCTTTTCTTAATATCTTCTGCTTCTGTTAGGTCCATACCATTTCTTTCCTTTATCGAGCCCATCTTTGCATGGAATGTTCCCTTGGTATCTCTAATTTTCTTAAAGAGATCTCTAGTCTTTCCCATTCTGTTGTTTTCCTCTATTTCTTTGCATTGATCACCGAGGAAGGCTTTCTTATCTCTCCTTGTTATTCTTTGGGACTCTGCATTCATATGCTTATATCTTTCCTTTTCTCCTTTGCTTTTCGCTTCTCTTCTTTTCACAGCTGTTTGTAAGGCCTCCTCAGACAGCCATTTTGGTTTTTCGCATTTCTTTTCCATGGGGATGGTCTTGATCCCTGTATCCTGTACAATCTCATGAACCTCCATCCATAGTTCTTCAGGCACTCTGTATCAGATCTAGTCCCTTGAATCTATTTCTCACTTCCACTGTATAATCATAAGGGATTTGATTTAGGTCATACTTGAATGGTCTAGTGGTGTTCCCTACTTTCTTCAATTTAAGTCTGAATGTGGCAATAAGGAGTTCATGATCTGAGCCACAGTCAGATCCCAGTCTTGTTTTTGCTGACTGTATAGAGCTTCTCCATCTTTGGCTGCAAAGAATATAATCAGTCTGATTTTGGTGTTGGCCATCTGGTGACGTCCATGTGTAGAGTCTTCTCTTGTATTGTTGGAAGAGGGTGTTTGCTATGACCAGTGTGTTCTCTTGGCAAAACTCTATTAGCCTTTGCCCTGCTTCATTCTGTACTCCAAGGCCAAATTTGCCTGTTACTCCAGGTGTTTCTTGACTTCCTACTTTTGCATTCCAGTCCCCTATAATGAAAAGGACATCTTTTTTGGGTGTTAGTTCTAAAAGGTCCTGTAGGTCTTCATAGAACCGTTCAACTTCAGCTTCTTCAGCGTTACTGATTGGGGCATAGGCTTGGATTACTGTGATATTGAATGGTTTGCCTTGGAAACGAACAGAGATCATTCTGTCGTTTTTGAGATTGCATCCAAGTACTGCATTTCAGACTCTTTTGTTGACCATGATGGCTACTCCATTTCTTCTAAGGGATTCCTGCCCACAGTAGTAGATATAATGGTCATCTGAGTTAAATTCACCCATTCCAGTCCATTTTAGTTCACTGATTCCTAGAATGTCGACCTGTTTGACCATTTCCAATTTGCCTTGATTCATGGACCTGACATTCCAGGTTCCTATGCAATATTGCTCTTTACAGCATCGGACCTTGCTTCTATCACCAGTCACATCCACAGCTGGGTATTGTTTTTGCTTTGGCTCCATCCCTTCATTCTTTCTGGAGTTATTTCTCCAATGATCTCCAGTAGCATATTGGGCACCTACAGACTCGAGGAGTTCCTCTTTCAGTATCCTATCATTTTGCCTTTTCATACTGTTCATGGGGTTCTCAAGGCAAGAATACTGAAGTGGTTTGCCATTCCCTTCTCCAGTGGACCACATTCTGTCAGACCTCTCCACCATGACCCGCCCATCCTGGGTGTCCCCACACGGCATGGCTTAGTTTCACTGAGTTAGACAAGGCTGTGGTCCATGTGATCAGATTGGCTAGTTTTCTGTGATTATGGTTTCAGTGTGTCTGCCTTCTGATGCCCTCTTACAACACTTACCATCTTACTTGGGTTTCTCTTACCCTGAATGTGGGGTATTTCTTCACGGCTACTCCAGCAAAGTGCAGCCGCTGCTCCTTACCTTGGACGAGGGGTATCTCCTCACAGCCGCCCCTCCTGACCTTGAACGTGGAGTAGCTCCTCTCAGCCCTCCTGTGCCCGTGCAAACTGATAGAGCAAATCAAATCTGAGGGATAGTCATAAACCACCTACAACTTTTAATTGGCTGCATGAGAAAGCATTCTGCAGAAACCTCCATCCACAGGAGTAACTGTGACTACAAAACGAACAGAAGATAAAGATGGTTTCCCAAAGCAAGGAATGTTTGGACTGTAGTGGGGGCACCTATTTGGCCAATGTCCTTTAGGGTCTTCATTTCATACTCTTTTGAAAATAAGAATTATGTATAGTTAAAGAATACAACTGATATACGTATACATTGTAAAATGATCACTGTTGTTGTATAGTTGCTAAGTCATGTCCAACTCTTGCAACTCCATGGACTCACTACACTCCTCTGTCCATGGGATTTCTCAGGCAAGAATACTAGAGTGGGTAGCTATTTCCTTCTCCAGGGGATCTTCTTGAACAGGGATGGAACTCATGTCTCATGCTTGCCCAGAGGATTCTTTACCACTGAGCCACCTGGGAAGCCCAAACGATTATTTCTTGTTCAGTCGCTAAGTTGTGTCCAACTCTTTGCAACTCCATGTACTGCAGCACACCAGGTTTCTCTGCCCTTCGTCATCTACCGGCGTTTGTTCAAACTCATGTCCATTGAATCAGTGATGCCATCCAACCATCTCATCCTCTGTCATCATCTTTTCCTCCTGCCTTCACTCTTTCCCAGCATCAGGGTCTTTTCCAGTGAGTCGGCTCTTTGCATCAAGTGGCCAAAATGGCCCAAACACATTCAAGCTAATTAATGTATCATCTCCTCACATAGTTACCATTTGTGTGTGTCTGTGATGACAGCAACTAAAATCTTCTTTCCATTCAAGAGAGGAAAACTTTTTACTGAGTCACCAAGAATGTTGCTGGTAGAAGCTTTGACTGTGCTGCAGTACTTTGTACTGTTTCCATGAGTTTTTACACATCTTCCTTCCTCCCATGTGTTCAGAGCAGTGAAGCCTGCCTGAGCCCACCTTTTTAATGGGGATCTGGCTGTTGTAATTCTCTCCCAACCCACTCCATAACACCAGTTTTCAGTCTGATGCTGTAATAAACACTTCAGCTTTTCTATGAACTATATTCAATGCAGTTCTTGGAAAACTAAAAATTATCAATTTGTTAACAAATTGATGGAACAGGCATCGTTAGACAATAGAATTTTTTAAAACTACAAATTTTAATTAAGGAAATCAGAATATGATACATATGAATTCCAAAGTACGATGGTAAAAAATATGGAAATTTAAAACTACGTAATGTGAAAACTGGTTATACTGCTCTAAATTCCTAAGGAAGATACAGAAAGCTTAAGGGTGGGGTAGAGTTTAAAGATTTCTTCATCCTAGACCTGGAAAAAGACCTTCAACTGGACCATCCAGAGACCTTGATCTTTCCATCATATAGCAAACCAATATTAAAATACATCCCGCCCTGGGAAAGCTAGAGAACTAGGGAGAGGAGCTGGCTGAGGGGTTATATTTTGGCTGACCTGCACTTCCAAAGTTGGCAAGGCAAAGAAAACTGTGCCTCAGACACCAGGTGTAGACCACATAGCAGAAAGAGCCAGCCTGGAGTCATTCTAATTCTCATTCAAGATGATAGGATGGGAGGGTGCTGCTCCAACACAAAAATGTCTATCTAGAATAGAAACTGGAAAATCAAGAGCTGACCGGAGGGAGATGGTTTAAAGATTAGAAGCTATCACTGACCTGTGGGTACTGCAATTGCAGAGTCCAGTAGGGGAAGTCTCTTTAAAAATCCATTAATAATCACAGTAGAGTAGGAGTTACCTTCTAATACTTTCTTGTGGCAGCACCAATTAAGTAAGCACTCTCTACCTTCCATCCTGCACCTCCTTTTCTACTCTCCAAGGAGCCCTGCAGGGATCAGTTGGTGTTTACAGTGTGGGCAACAGAGGTGAGAGCAAAGTTAAGTAGCCTCCTGCACTTATTGCCCAGTTAGGTCCTGACTCAGGGTGGGAAGAAATAACCTTTGAATAAAGAAGTACTTATATTATACTGGGCTTGGCAGTATAAATTTATTAATAAGTGTTTTGTGGCACCCCACTCCAGTACCCTTGCCTGGAAAATCCCGTGGATGGAGGAGCCTGGTGGGCTGCCGTCTATGGGGTCTCACAGAGTTGGACATGACTGAAGTGAGCTAGCAGTTAACAGTTCTACACCTTAAAGAAAGGTGAAAGAGGTGATCCAGACATATAAAGAAAAATCTTCCCAGTGTATACATTTTTAAAGGGCAGTGAAAAAAAAAATCAAATTCTATTTTGATTTCGTCTTCTAAATCATGCTTGTTAATGTACGAGTTCCCATATATTTCTGTTACGCATCATATACATTCCTGTCAAGAATTTAAATTAATCCTGGCAGGGACCCTGTGAGGTAAATGTGCCTCTCATTTTGTAGTTGAGAAAACTGAGTCTAAGGGAGATCCTGTAAGGCCATTAATAGCCAACTTTAACTGAATGACCACATGCTAGACAGTCATCTAAGTGTTTTATATAATTACCTCATTTAGTTCCCATATCAACACTATGAGCTAGCCATTATTATATTCCTCATTTTATAGATCAGAAAAACTGAGATCCAGAATTATAAAATCCACAGCCAGCAACTGATGGGCTGATAATTAAACCCAACCAGCCTGGCTCCAGAGCCCACAGTCCTCAGCACTGGGCATGTAACTTAGATACGTTCAGATACGGCAAGGCCTGATCTGAACCAGCGATCCTGAATGGGCTTTCCCCTTTATCAATTAGTAAGGACCCAACTGCATCATAAAGAATAAAGCAAAAGATGAAAAGAAAAGATGGGAGAGCAGCAGGTCTGTCACTACCTCACTGTATGGTGGTTTAGTCTCTAAGTCGTGTCCGATTCTTGTGACACCATGGACTGTATAGGCTCCTCCGTCCATGGGATTTCCCAGGCAAGAACACTGAAGTGGGTTGCCATTTCCTTCTCCAGGGGGATCTTCCTGGCCCAGGCATCTAACCCGAGTCCCCTACACTGCAGGCATATTCGTTACTGACTGAGCTACCAGGGAAGCTGTATGGTGTGTGGTAAATAATTTCCCTTCTCTGGGCTTGTGCTTCCACATCTATTAAATTAGGAGAGTGCACTGAGGAGTCTCCTGGGGTCCCTTCTAGTTGTGGATTTTATTTCCAGCTCTGAAAGAATATATGTGTGGTGGGCAGGTAAATGTATATTAAATTACATAAACAATTTAGCTCAATGTCTGATATGGCTGAAGAGACACTTCTGAAATTTACATTCCCTGAAAAGATCTTCTTTTGAAAAACCATGATCTTAATATGCAATCAAAAAATATTTTTTATAACATGTCAACTAGATGAAAATGTAAAATAATCTCAAAGATCAAAGAATGCTAAATGTAAGTGTTTAAGAGAGTGTTATGGGGTTATATACTTAGTTCATTATTATTATTTTTAGAACTGCACAGCTGTTTTGGCAGCTTGTTTTGTGAATTCTACTTTGCAAATATAATGAGTTTTTTTTTTTTTTCCCAAAAAACAAATTTTAGTTAATGGAGCAGATAACACATTTATTTCCTTGACATAGCTTAGCATTAAACAAGAAATGCAACAAGACTTTAGAATTTAAAATTTGAAACATGGTATTTAGCTTTTTTACTTGCTAGTTATAAGATTAAAAAATAACTCAATATTTTAATTTCTTTCCACATATTTTAATGATAGTATCCGTGATTAGAGAATATTACTGTTCAGAATTTCATTTCCTGGCATGTAAATCCTTCCTTATTTTAAAGTCAATAGTTATGTTACTGCCTCTCCAAAACAAATCTTAAGTAGCTGAGCAAAAACTTATCATATCCAGCATGCTTTAGGAAGTTACTATATGCCATATACACTGCTCTGAATGCTTTTTGCTTACTGATTTATTTAATCCTCACTACAATCCTATAATGAGGAACTATTATGAACTCATCTGACAAATGAGGAAACTGAAGTAGAAGGAGTAACTCACTCAAGGTTAATCAGTTGGTGAGTAGATGAACTAACACATGACCCAGACTATTGATAGGGCTTTCCAGGTGGTGTTAGTGGTAAAGAACCCGCCGGCCAATGCAGGAGATGAAAGAGACGTGGGTTCGACCCCTAGGTCAGGAAGATTTCCTGAAATAGAAAATGGCAACCCATTCCAGTATCTTGCCCGGAAAATTCCATCAGCAGATGAACCTGGTGGGCTATAGTTTATGGGGGTCACAAAGAGTCAGACATGATTGAGCACACGCATACATTAATCGGTACAAAATAAAACCAACAACAAAAGAGCTAGAATATTCTAAATTTTAGTCAAAATGTTTTACGCTTAGAAGTGAAACATCAGATGAGTCTCACTTAAGGCTTGTCGGCTTGTCTTAAAAGTATAAAAATACATGACTTTTGTGAAGTTTTATTTATTTCTTAGATTCAGTTTCATTCCAAAAAGGATTTGGGAAGATCCTGCTTTCAGGAGTTTTAAATTTTTTTTCAACTTTTAATTTAATGCACTGATTCATGAGGTCTCAGTATTCAGTTGCGTGTTTTCCTTGTATTTTCTAGTTTCTCACATTCAGTACATGTGGGCGTATTAGCTTCCTAAGGCTGCCGTAACAAACTACCACAAACTGGGCGACTTAAAACAACAGAAACTCATTGTTTCACAGTGCTGGAGACTAGAAATCTGAAATCAGTATATCTGAAGGGCCATGTTCCTTCTGAAGGTTTTAGGGAAGAATTGTCTCTTGCCTTTTGCTAACTGGGGGATTCCCCAAAATCCTTGGTGTTCCTGGGCTCACAGCCTCACACTCTATTCTCTGTCCATCTTCCTGTGGCCCAATTCCCTGTGTCTCTGCTCTCTTTTTCTTCGAAGGACAACAGATAGTGGATTTAGGGTCCACTCTAAGTCACGTACGACAGCACCTTCTTTGTTGACATTGCTGTTACGCTGGTCTTCCTTGCTGCACGTGGGCTTTCTCTAGTTGCAGTGCGTGGGGTACTCTTCGTTGCAGAGTGCAGGCCAGCTGCTGCTGACAAGCTCTGGAGCACAGGCTCAGTAGCTGTGGCCCATGGGCTTTGTTGATCTGCGGCATATGGGATCCTCCCAGACCAGGGATTGAACCCGTGTATCCTGCACTGAGAGGCAGATTCCTGTCCACTGTACCACCAGGGAAGTCCCTGAGAGTATCTTGAGATTCTCAACTAATTAGCTCTGCCAAGACCCTGTTTTCCAAATAAGGTCACATTCTGAGCCTCAAGACCCACATGAATTTGGGGGACACTATTCAACTCACTACAGGAGTGAGGAGATACTGTGGTCCTGGCAATAAACTGTCATTTTGTAATGTCTCTGAGATTCTCTTGATCAAACACAGTATCCATGTAACGACTTCACAGAGATCCCCATGTCTGCCATAGGAAGCACTGTGACCTCAGCCTGAGTAATTAGCAATATATGGGGAAAACAGGTGTCAGAGATCCACGACTGGAATAGAGGGATTAGAGGTAGCCCTCTGGGTGAAATACACCAAGGACTCGCTGAAAGCATAACAAGTATGTGGCTTCAGCCCTTCCAAATCTACTCTCCATGGTCCTCAGACAATCCTGCGGTGGAAAGGCTTCAATGTCCAGTCCCCATACTTTCTGTAATAGCCTCCTGACAACACTGCAGAGGCTGGTATGGTAATGACTGTCTATTTGGAAATTTTATACAGTGCTGTTCCCATAAATCCCCAATAATAGGCCATTAGAAACAAAAACAACCTAAGCTCATCTCAATAGCATGACAGACAGAGCAAACTTCTATTTATTCATTTACTGTCTCTGCTTTACGAACACCAATAAGTGATATATGATACTTTTCACAAGGGGTTAATGAGTAAAATGTTTATTTTAAACTATCATGGAATTATATTTTCAACATTTATTCTTTGACCTATCACTGCTAAATATTAAAGAATAATTATCCAACTAAATCAGTAGACTGTAAGCTCCATTTATTCTCAGATTAATCCCTAATATTTAGATAAATACCTGGGATGTAGTAGGTGTTCAACACACTTTAACAGAAAGAATGAATAAATAAACTATACCTAAAGGACAAAGTGGAAAGTGCAAAATTATTAAGCTCTTAAATATAAACTATGCTATGCTATGCTAAGTCACTTCAGTCGTGTCCAACTCTGTGCGACCCCATAGACGGCAGCCCACCAGGCTCCCCCGTCCCTGGGATTCTCCAGGCAAGAGTACTGAGTGGGGTGCCTTCTCCATCCCATTCATTATTATAATGGATAAAAAATTTAAACTAATAGAGCTATTTTTCGTTGTGGATCCTTTTCTGTTGTGTGTCATCACTCAATATTCACCCTATGAGATGCTGTTTGAAAAATTCCTTTAAAAAGAGCTGCATTTGCTATGCCCAAATTAAACAATAAATATGTATGATATTTGTCTTTTTCTATCTGACTTCAATTAGTATGATAATTTCTACATCCATCCATTTTGCCACAAATAGTATTATGATATTACTTAAATGTGAAATCTAAAAGAATGACACCAATGAATGTATTTATGATAAGGAAATAGACTCACAGACATAGAAAACAAACATGATTATCAAAGGGGTGAAAAATAAGGCGGAGAGATAAATTGGGAATTTGGGATTAATAAATGCACACTTCTAATATACAAAATAAACAACAAAGACCTATTGTATAGTAAGGGAACTATAATAAATAGCTTGTAATAACCTTACATAGAATATCAAATATATGTCTTTTTAAAACTTTTTAACAGTTGTCCTACAACTTACAATCTACATTCTCTACTATCCAAGTCCACTCTCAAATATGTACTGGCTCAGGTAGTGCATGTACCTTAGCACAGAGTATTACCAATTCCTCCTTCCATCCCTTTATAACATCGCTGTCATTTATTTCACTTATCCATAAACTATAATAATGAAATACATTGTTGTTGTTATTAATTTGAACAGATAAATGAAGAATAAGATAAAGATTTTATCTTTTCTCTATTTATTCCTTTATGTAGATCCAAATTTTTGACCTTTATTTTCCGTCACTCTGAAAGTCTTCTTTTAAGTCAGGTCTACCGATAAATTAAGACAGGTCTGACAATAAATTTCCTCAATTTTTGTTTGAGAAAATCTCTATTTGTCCTTCAAATTTGAAATATAATTTTGCTGGATATAGAGTTCCAAGTTCGTAACTTTTTTTTTCTTTAACCACTTTAAATATCTTACTCCATTCTCTTCTTGCTTACATATTTTCTGAAGATAACTCTGATGTAATTATTTTACTTTTTATGCCATAGATAAGGTGTTCTTCCAACTTTCTCTAGATTCTTTCAAGAAAGCCTCTTTTTCTTTGATTTTCTGCAGTTTGAATAGACATGTCTTGATGTAGACTTTCTAGCATTTTTCTGCTTAGTGTTTTCTGAACTTCTAGATCTGTGGTTTGGTGCCTGTCATTAATTTTGGGAAATTCTCAGACATTATTGCTTCAAATATTTCTTCTGTTCCATTTGTTCTATCTTCTCATTCTGGCATTCCCTTTACATATAAGTTATATCTTTTGTAATTGTCCCACAGTTCTTGGATACTCTATTCAGGGTTTATTTCTCCTTGATGCGAAGAGCTGACGCATTTGAGAAGACCCTGATGCTAGGAAAAGACTCTGATGCTGGGAGGGATTGGGGGCAGGAGGAGAAGGGGACGACAGAGGATGAGATGGCTGGATGGCATCACTGACTCGATGGACGTGAGTTTGAGTGAACTCTGGGAGTTGGTGATGGACAGGGAGGCCTGGCGTGCTGCGATTCATGGGGTCAGAAAGAGTTGGACACGACTGAGTGACTGAACTGAACTGAACTGAACTGATGCTAGGAAAGACTGAAGGCAGAAGAAGGGGACGACGGAGGATGAGATGGTTGGATAGCGTCACTGACTCAACAGACATGAGTTTGGGTAAACTCCGGGAGTTGGTGATGGACAGGGAGGCCTGGCGTGCTGCAGTCCATGGGGTCGCAAAGAGTTGGACATGACTGAGCGTCTGAACTGATCTGATTTTTCAGTTTGAGGAATCTTTATTAACATGTAGCCAATCTCCTTCATTCTTTCCCTAGACATGTCCAGTCTCTACTGAGTTCATCAAGGCACACTCTTCATTTCTGTTAGAGGTTTGTTTTTTCCCTAGCATTTCCTCTTGATCTTTTTCCAATATTTTTGGTTATGTTACTCATCTGTTCTTCCATGCTGTCCACTTTTTACACTAGAATCCTACATACTAATAATACTTATGTTAAGATTCTAGCTTGATAATTCCCAAATCTCTGCCATATCTGAGTCAGTTTCTGATGCTTGGTTTGTCTCCTTTATGATTTTTTAGCCTTAAGCACGCCTTGTAATTTTTGTCAAAAGCCAGGCATGATATAGCAGGTAAAAGGAGCAGGTCTTTAGTGTGTAGTTTTATATTATTTGGCTGAGAGTTAGATATGCTCAGTCTCCAGCAATTCATCAATTACCCTTCAAGCATCCTTACCAGCTGTAGCTTCTACTCCTAGTTAGATCTGATTGTATTTTTCTGTCTTCCCAGTTTTTAGCTGGTGGTTTGCCCTCTGATCTCAATTCTCTGATAGATCTAAGGAGAGCTAATGATTTTCTATTTGTTTAACTTTTTTTTCTTGTTGAGAGGATGGAAGTGATGACTTCAAGCTCTCTACATGCAGAACCAGAAACCAGAAGTCAGCAGTTCATTTTTCACTGGTCATCCCATACAATTTTTGTATTTTTTTTCCCATTTATATGTATTGCTCCTTTTGCCGGAATGCCCTTCCTCCTTTTCATAGAAAAATAAGAGCCCCAGCACTTCTCATTAATCATTCATGTATTATTCCACTCTGACATCTTCACTAAGGAGATTTATGCACAACAAAACAAACTGTGTTCTCATACAACTAGGTACATAGGATGACTGCATCACTTGCCACACTATATTATGTTTACATTATTTACAACATTATCTACGATATAGGCACACACTGTGAGCAGTGACTACAATCTATAGTATGCTTAGAATTAAATATGAATAAATAATTTACTTCTTTATGGATTCCCAGTCTCTCAGGTCTGGCTTTGATTCACTTGATACTTGCGTTCATCATGAGCTAGGTTAGATTGCCACTAAGATATTATTTTTTAAGCCTGAAACCCTGTGATTCAGTCTTACTTCTCACATAAAGGCTACAGAAAGTTAGTAAGATGGTTCCAGAGAATAAGGCAAATTAGTAACATATACTCATGAGAGCCTGAACATTGATTACTGCTACCCAGTGTTTATTAAATTCCCTATTAAGGTTAAAAAGAGTTTGCAGATGACACAAACTTTGCTACCACATTAATGCAGGTTAACATCACTAACCTTGGCATTTTCAGTGGTTCCTCCCTTAGAAGGTTTGGACTAATTTTCTCTTGTAATAAATCTATATATAAACCAGACAGCTCTGAACCAATGCTTATCTAGCTTGGACATGAAACACAAGTCTCTGTCTGAAGATTGGTTTCCTTGCTGATGGTGACAGGAAGATACTTACCTAAATAGTTACCAAGGTACACATGCAACTAAACTGTTACCTTGGAAAAGCAAAATATTTCCAACTTTGCAACCATAACTTCTAATCCTTAATTACCACAAGGATTACATATCAGAATCATATTCTGGCATGTTAAATATGGAAGAATCCTGAGACATTTTCCGATCCTATTCTCTCATTTTATCAAGTAGGGAGTTTATTGCTTTTATTGGGAAATATACCAAAGCCTAAAAAGGGAAACTAGAATTTATGGCCCATAGAAGCAGATATATTGGTACAGTATTTCTACAAAATCTCCAGAGTCTAGAGCAGTGACTGATATAAAATAAGTATTCCATAAGTATTAGCTGAATAAAAGTTAAAGGACTTCTCAAAGTTCCAGTATAAATTAGAAGCTAAATTGGGAACAGAGCAAGGTCCTTGATGCCAAACAGGTGACATTTCAATCACATGATGCTTTTTCCCAGCAAATTCTACCTCTTTATGGTTATTCTACATATGTTGGAAGATGGATATACTAGAGAACCAAAGCACCAAAATAAGAAATAATGCTTCCCAATTTAGGATTAAGCTATATATAAAAGTTTATCATAAACTGTACAATATCTAGTATGGTTCTAAAATGCTAAATTATTGTCAGAAATAAGTTATTTTGCTGCACATGAGAAGGATATATATGTTTCCCTTCATATAATTAGACTGTTTATATGAATAATAACACATTTAAACAAAAATTCAAACTGTAAGTGTAAAACCCTCCTAATTTCTAACTCACGGAAGGTATTAGACAAAAGCTAATAACTATTAAAGATTTATCTTTGTTTAAAGTCAAATTTCATTTTATAGCAATTTACAACACTATAAAAAAATCATCATCTAGAATATTCCAGCTCAGTTACCCTTAAAATTTGGTATACTCATGTGTTTTTTGTAAGTAATTATGTATTTATTTATCACTGCACTTATTTATAAACAACTCAAATTTATTTATGTGTGGTTGGGTCTTCTCTTGCAGAACACAGCCCCTTGAGCGTGCAGGCTTCAGCAGTTGTGGTGCATGGGCTTAGTTGCCCCACAGCATGTGGATTCTTCCTGGATCAGGGATTGAACTCATGTCCTCTACATTGGTAGGTGGATTCTTAACCACGGAACCACCAGGGAAGTCCTATTCATGTTTTTAAAATTAATTTTTGTTGGAGTATAGTTGCTTTACAATGTTCTGTCAGTTACTTTACAGCAAAATGAATCAGCCATACGTATACATATACCCTCTCTCTTTTGGACTTCCTTCCCATTCAGATAACCACAGTGCATCATAGGGCTCTAAACGAGATTGGATTGTGGAGGGAAAGCACAGAGACACGTACAGCTTAACTTCTGCGCACGCGGTAAGAAGGAAGAAGCACGATTCTATTCACTGCCTGCTTCATGCAGACTAAGGCTCCTCCTTCTCTTCCCATCCCATGTGACCAACACCTCTGAAACAGAGTCTGGCATCTCTATCTGACGCACAGACAGGGGCCAGCCGTTCTTTGTTTCATCCCTGCTCTGCCAGAGAACCTCTATGTAGCTGAGTGATAAAGAGCACTTGGAAGTACTTTACTGACGCATCTCTGTTCACAGGTAGGCTCTAGTTCTAAGGTCTATATTCAGAGACCCAGAAATAACTCCACACCTTTGTCTGAAGCCAACACTGATTTCTGCTTTGCAGCTTTTCCAACCACTAGGCACTGGCCATCACTAATAATGAAAATGATAATTTGGTCTTCCTCTGTGCTGTGGTCTTTCATTTTCTACTGGTCAGAATCTGGAAAAGAAGCATCAGTAATCCAGACCCAAACTTCAACATCCTTTCTAAATTAGAAAGTTCTTGATGGCAAGAAGTTATGAAGTACTTGCCTTTTACATTTGATGCTATCTTGATGACCATGTGGTACCTTACACATCATGGATGATTAGTTAGTATTGCTAAATGGACATCTGGTTATTCAAACACTTTGAAATCTTTGCTGAAACATTCTTCGATTACAGTTGAGTTATCCCCTACCCTGTCCTTCAAATAATCTTTACACCAGAAATTCCCAAAACAATCATTTAAAGAATAGTATTAGCTTTATAATTTGGCTCCCCAATAATATGAGTCTCTAGGTAGCTGCAGGGAGGAAGATTAGAAAGAAGAACAAAATGTATAAATCTGTTTGATTTTTGAGAATCAGGCCATACTGTAGAACTGCCTTTTGTCTAATATTCCACAGGGAGAGAGTAATGTTTGTCATGACTCTCATGGCAGATCAATATAAGTTGAGAGTAAAAAGAACAAAACTCCAAATCTCATGTTCTCAATAACTCAGAAAACATTCAACTCTGGACAGACTATTGTAATATATTGGTTTTCAAAGAGTTATAGAATCATTGGGCTAGAAGTCTTAAATTGAGTTCTTGAAACCGCTTAGAAAACAACTGGAGAAGCTAGACCTTTGACTCATTGGTCCTGGTTATGCAGAGAGCTCTGGATTCCCACCAGATTGGTGATGACTCTGGGCTGTATATGCTACTGGGACTCAACAAGCTGGATGGACTGCCTAAGGGCTACCTCAGTTAGGCTTCCCAGGTGGTGCTAGTGGTAAAGAACCCGGCTGCCAATTCAGGGGACGTAAGAGACCCAAGTTCAATCCCTAGGTCAGGAAGATCCCCTGGAGGAGGGCACAGCAACCCGCTCCAGTATTCTTGCCTGGAGAATTCCATAGACAGAGGAGCCTGGTGGGCTGCAGTCCATAGGGTCGTACACTGGCAGACACGACTGAAGTGATTTACGTGATGAGTGAGTATCTATATTCAAAGACAGATTACAGTATAAACATACAATAACCTGCCCCCACAACGTGTGTTTTAAGATGACCTGGAAAACAAAGGAGTTGTTTAAGCCTTGAATTATGATTTGGAAAAAAAAAAAAGTCCTACTTCCGTTAGTTCTCACTGCCCTTGGTGTATGCGCGTGCTCAGTTGTTCAGCCATGTCCACTCTTTGTGACCCCCGGACAGTAGCTCACCAGGCCCCTCTGTCCATGGGATTTTCCCAGCAAGAATACTGGAATGGGTTGCCATCTCCTCCTCCAGGGGAGTAGGTCAGGAATTAATTCCTATGAGGCTGGAATTATCTTCATTTTACAGATCAGCTATCTGAGACAAAGAAATAGAGGAATTGCCCATAATCATATAATTCATAATGAGACATGTCAGTATGAAAATTCAAGCTTCCTGGCTCCAAATCTAGGGCTCTTTTCACTACAATCACAAATCTCTTACTGTCAAGAATTACTTTCTAGATCAATGAATTATGAAGTATATCAACTCATCATAGACAACAAGCAATATAAGTAAATGAAGTATCATTAGATGTAATGCATTACTGTTTCTGTTCAAACGGCTTATGTAAATAAATAAAATAAATATTTCTCTAAGAATCAAATCATATGAGTGTAGTTTTGTTACTGGGTTTTTTTTTTTTTTTTTCTTTCATTATAAACTGAAATTCTTTTAAATTCTGCAGATCTGGCTTCATTTCCTACCCCCTATAATAAAAGCTGAAATGTACCAAAACCTGATTATAATTTTAGTTTTGATGTTCATGCTGTGAACCACCTTTTAGTTCAGACCAGCATAATTATTTTTATGGATACCCTTAGTAATTTAAAATTCTCGCATGAAGCAAATGAAATGCTACCTCTTTGTAAATACATCCTGTTGTGAGATTATTTAAGTAAGATTCTAGATGATTTCAAGGTTATATTGTTTTAAGTGGAAATAACCAGAGACAATCAAGCCAAATAAGTGCACTTATTCACTCTGACAATAAATGTTTGAGTATCTAGTATGTGCTTGCTGTTGTTGTTCAATCACTAAGTTGTATCCAACTCTTTGCAACCCCATGGACTGCAGCATACCAGGCTCCTCTGTCCTCACTATCTCCCGGAATTTGCCCAAATTCATGTCCATTGAGTCAATGATGCCATCCAATTATCTCATCCTCTGTTGCTCCTTTCTCCTCCTGTTCTTAACATTTCCCAGTATCAGGGTAATTTCCAATGAGTCAGCTCTCCACATCAGGTGACCAACGTCTTGGAGCTTCAGCCTCAGCATCAGTCCTTCCAATGAATAATCAGGGTTGATTTCCTTTAGGATTGACTGGATTGATCTCCTTGCTGTCCAAGGGACTCTCATGAGTCTTCTCCAGCACCACAATTCGAAAGCATCAATTATTTGGCACTCAGCCAACTCTCACAGCCATACATGACTACTGAAAAGACCATCGCTTTCACTATACAGACCTATCTGCTAGAGACAGAGAAATGAACATAACCTGGGGCCTGTCCCTGAAGAGAGCAGCTTAGGAGAGAAGAATATATATTCAATTAAACCAAAGTGTATCCTAGTCCCTGATATAAGCACAGAATGTCTGACAGAGACAGCCATTAATTCTGCTAAAGCAAGTGAAGATTTCAAAAAAGAGTGGTAATTTAACCAAGTCTTGAAGTAAGAGATGCTTTTGGTACATTATAAACTTAAAGAAGCTGAGGAGAAAAAGGATTAATCCCAATGCTCTAAATGCTATGTTATCAGATGTCTGGCTGTATCTTCCATCTTATGTGTTGCTGGCATCCATCAGAGAGAAGTGAATTTTGTAATGCAATTATTAGAATTCTTTTTTTCTTTAATATGTAGCTTCCTTCAGGTTTTTGCCAAATCATGAAACCCTCCAAGTCAAATATGCATCAATGGTAGACTGGAAGGGTTTGGAAGAGTTTCCATTCACAGTTACTAGTGCTGAGCACTGTGGTGTTATTGAATTACAGAGGATTTAAAACACCCAGAAATCTTTTCTTCTTTTTGCAGTTACTCAGAGTGATCTACAGTCTGGCTGAATTGATTGATTTCTGGAATCATGACCAGAGTTTTGGTTGTTGTAGTTAGGTGGGGATATTAATACAGAGGTTTCCATCAAGGAATTTTTTTTTTTTAAGTGGACCATTTTTAAAGTCTTTATTGAATTTGTTACAATATTGTTTCTGTTTTATGTTTTGATTTTTTTTAGCTCCCCAAACAGGGATTGAACCCATACTCCCTGCATTAGAAGGTGAATTCCTAACCACTGGACTGCCAGGGAAATCCCAAGGAATTTTTAGAGTCCTCAAAAATGCACATATGAGAGGATGGGATGGACATATGCATAAAGTCAAGTGAAAAAAGAGTTCATTTCATTAATTGCAATAATTTGTATTTTAAAAACTTAAGATAATTTTATTTTTGTTTTGAATGTGCTCCTGATATTGATTATTTTTTTGGCCAAATTGTCTTTATTTCATCACTAAATGATCAAAAATTACAATCATTCTACAAGAGTAGAGGAGGGCATTGGTTACTTCTTATTAGAATTTCAAGGCATATACATTTGCTTCTGAGCCGTATTGCCCACCTGTAATGTATAGAAATATTACTGCTTATTGAAACAATGACTTCCCTATAGCTCAGACAGTAAAGAATCTGCCTGCAATGTAGGAAACCCAGGTTCGATCCCTGGGTTAGGAAGATCCACTAGAGAAGGGAATGGCAATCCACTCCAGTATTTTTGCCTAAACAATCCCATGGACAGAAGAGCCTGGTGGGCTACAGTCCAAAGCGTCGCAAAGAGTCAGAAACAACTGAGCGACTAACACTACTAAGCATTATGATATGTAAGTCAGTTCTGTTGTGCAAAACACTATCATCTAAACTAAACTTTCAAAATATTTTCTTTAGAATTTACTTTCCATCTGATTCTAAATGATGAGACCATCTACAAAAAAAAAAAAGACACTAATGTAGAAAATTAATGGTCAAACATAAATGGAATTCTGTGAATTACTCAGAAAAATTAGAGACTCAGGAATGTAAAAATAAAATCTATTATTTGGCTATCCTAGACTTTTTCCTCCAAGTAATTTCAATACTGCCAATCACCCCATCTGTATCTCTTTGCTTAACTTTCAAAGTTTAGACCTAATCATATACCTTGCCATTATACTTTAAACATTCCTTGATTCCCTGATTCCCTTAGTCTTATTTCCTTTACTTTCATCTATACTGAACAACTAAGTACTAAATATATATTATCTCCTTTTCCAGTTGCATTCTCCTTTTACATATTTTCTTCCCAAATAAATCAAGGAGGAATGGTGTCCTGAATTTTTTTTTTTTTTTTGGTACCACCATTCTTGCCTGGAGAATCCCAAGGACGGGGAGCCTGGGTGGGCTGCCGTCTATGGGGTCGCAAAGAGTCAGACATGACTGAAGCAATTAGCAGCAGCAGCAGCGGGATGATCCCTAACACAATACTAACTAAGTACAGAGCTTTGTTTAGAGACAGAAGTTAATAATCTGTAAAATTCAACTTATTGTTTTAATGTGCTTAGTTATCTGGTCTGTTGCATCAAAGAGGATTAGAAGCAGCAACTATGAGAAAGGCTCTGAAAGCTAACACAAGTGAGAAGAGATGACATGGGGAAAGCTACCCAAGGTAGTAAAACCACTCAGCCCAAAGAGACTGGTGTCACTGAGTGGAAGGGCAAATAAATGCAAGGCCGGAAAAGTCCTTAAGAATGTACCCGAAAAAAGCAATATATACAGCTAGATTTCAACAGCTTTGCATTTAATATTTACAACGTGCCAAAAACTACACTAGAACCTGAGTTTACAAAGGTTGACATGATGCTTGGATCATTTGCTTTTGAGACACTATCTTTTGATATTAGTGGAAAGAGACATGATACTATTTTCAAAACAAACCAGTGAGTGCTGTGATAGATGTAAGCATCTTAAAGGATGCATATCAAAGATACTTCCTTAGCTGTTTAAAAAGGCATTATCACCCCCCTAAAAAGTTAAAGAAAGACCTTTTAGATGAAGATTTTGCCAAAACTGCTTCAGGATTGGGGGGTGTTCATTACAGAAATAACTTTAGGTAGACGTGACAACTTTTCAAGCAAAATGCAGGTCTTGAAAAATAAATTTGTGAATGGCAATACTACTCTGTGAGAAAATGATCCATCATTCACAAAATACATACAATTACGTAAAAATATTCACAGCAAGGAATCAGAGCAATTTATGGCAATTAATGCAGATTATGCTTGGTTATCAAGAAATATTATCAAAGCCAAAGCACTATAATATAAGCCATTTGGGTGTCATTTAAGAGAAAGACAAAGCAGAGAATCTATTCCCCCAAGGGATACATGAATCTTCCTTTAAGAATGAGATTTATGCCTATGATTAAAAAAAACTCCACTAAATTATAGTATAAACTTTGTTATAGATAATATCTAGATTAAATTTATGTTCAAAACCCAAATGATACTTACTTTAATTGATGCTTCTGCATTTTCAACAAAAAGCCTGAAATCTCTTTTCAGCCATCTTGTTTCTTGAATCATCAATTGTAGAGTTTTCATAATTAGAATTCTGGCTATGATAGACATACCTCAGCAAGTAGAGCTCAAACACCCCTTTTAGTCATGAGCTGTCAATAACCAACAGACAGTTAACTGTTACAGTTATTAACAGCTGTCAATAACTAGACAGAACCTTCAGGTAATGAGTCTATCTCAGAACTAGCTTGGGTTGGTTACCAAGGCACATGGACTATTTTTTAAAATTCACTTTTCTATTTGGGATTGCACTTTAAAGACTGAATGCAAACCATATACACTCAAAATATAATCACTCTCTTTGCATTTTAAATGTCTTCAACCTCATAGCTTTCATGTGTACTATGTCTTGTATGCTAAGCTTTGTATCAATCAAGAACTACCAATTTTGATGTCAAAAAAGACTTTATGTCACAGTGCCTGTGCTTTCTCAGCTAAAATTGAAGTTATTCACCAATACTCATGCCTATTAGCACCAGTACTTTTTTTCAAGAAACTGGGTGACTGTCAGGAAAAATACTGATAATCATTCAATAAACTGAAGGTTACATTTTTAATGATTTGCTTAGCCTCAGTCTACATTGAAAATTGATTTTAAGAGCAGCTAAACATTTGCACAGAGTCGGACACGACTGAAGCGACTTAGCAGCAGCAGCAGCAAACATTGTTCGTTCATTTAACAATTATTTAAGGTACACCTATTGTGCCAGGTCCACTCTAAGTTTTAGGACACAGGAACAAATAAGACAGACAAGTTCTTGATATCCTAGAGTTTATATTCTACTAGAGGAGTCAATCAGTACCTAGATAAACGCATAAATGACTTCAGACAGTGACAAGTGATATAAAAGAAAAACAAAATAGGCAATGTGACGGATGATTGGGAAAGACAAGAAAGCATCTTCCAGCTTTTGTGCCAAAAAGAAAGATAAGAAGAATAACAAGAAGGGACCAGTCATTGTGAAATATGGAGGGAAATAAACAAAAAGACCAAGAGGATACAAATAGACAAAGAACATTAAAGTCAACACATGTGAGGAACAAACTGAGATCTTGCTGGCTATACAGAGAGCTAGCCGGCTCCAGCCTGCAGAAAGAGATGGGTGAGCCAAGAGTAGGACTGTGGATTCCTTTGCTTATTTTTTGCATTATGTGAATTAGCCACTTTAAAACCTCTGTTTAATAACTATAAAATTGGGGCATGTGTGCATGCTGGGGCAATCACACCTAATTCCTAAACCTCTGGTTAATATTAATTAGTGTAAATAAGGCACTTGGCACATATTAGATGTTCAATAAATGTCAGTGCCCTCTTCACCAGGGAAGTAAACAGATTTACCCAGTGGGGATTAAAAAGAGACATCAGATACAATTATAATAACACTTATTTTATAACGCAGCTGACCACGCCTCATTCAACCTTCCAATAATCCCACAGAATAGGTTTTATCTTCCTGTTATGAATGAGAAAACTGAAACTGAAACAGTTTGACTGATATTTGCAAATTAACTCTGGATGTTTTGAGCTTAGATTTGGACCCAGGTCTCTTACAAGACCTGTGGTTGCACTGCACTTCTTACTAATAATATCTATACATTTGATTAGCCCATCAAAATGGCTTCAGATAAAAAGTTAAGGGCTTTTAATAAAATAGTGAAAGAAAGGGAAGTTGTGGGAGTTATATGTGTCTACAGAGGACAACTCTTAGGAGCAATGCGATCAAGAGCAAGTCATTTTAAGCTAGATAAGCCCAGCTCTGCAGCATACCATTTATTAGCCATGCAACCTAAATAAATTTCTTTTCTTTTCAGAAATCTAGGTTCTCATCTATTAATAGTAATCTGGAATTAACAACAATATTTACAGCATCATAATGTGTTAATAATTTGACGAAATACTGCATGCAAAACACCTAACATACTATGTGGCAAATGGCAAGCATTCAATAATTAGTAGCCGTAGTCAATAGAAAGGCACTTCTCATTTACTAAAAGATTTCACCAATCTATAACTGGCAATTTAAAAAAGACTGTCATTTCATAATATAACCAAATATCACAAATGATTTCTCATTTTTGCATGGTAATACTATCTTCACGAAAAAAGTACACATATTCAAACTAAATAATATGCTCTCTTTTTTTTTTATTTTTTGCATTAAGATTTCTAGTCTGTGGAACTAGTGGTAAAGAATTCGCCTGCTAATGAAGGAGAGGCAAGAGACATGGGTTCGATCCGAGTTGGAGATCCCCTGAAGAAGGAAATGGCAACCCACTCCAGTAGTATTGCCTGGAAAATCCCATGGACAGAGGAACCTGGTGTGCTACAGTCTGTGGGGTCACAAACAGTCGACACGACTACACATGTACACTATCAACACACAGAAGGAGTCAGAGACTATACAGATTTGTGGAACTATATAGAAGCCTGGACCTGTGAAACTCACCACTGCTTCTGCTGCTGCTGCCCAACATCCAGCATCAAAAGGTTAACTGTGATACTCTGGGGTTCATACTACATGAATTGAGGAGTCCCTTAGAAGAGTTACTAATCTTACAAAAGGGATTTCTTGATTATGTATAAGACTTTGGGGCAGAATGGGCATTTTGTGACGGAGGATTTGGACCTCAATTCTGAATAGCCTGCAAAAATTATTAGAAGCCTTTATTTTGTAACATACTCTAATTTACTGATCATTAGAGCACTCAAACCATATCACCATTATCTACAGGTAGCATATCTTAGGGCTTCTAGAGGCCTCAGAGCCATCACCTCATTTGAACCTCATGACAACCCAATGAGGTGGCACACTGAAGATTAGAATTCCTATTTTATAGACTAGGAAGCAGAGGCTCACAGAGAACTGATTTGCCCAAGCTCCACTGCTAGTAAGCAGCAGGATCAAGACTTGGCCTCTGAGATCCCCACCACATCATAACATCAAGATACAAGATATGTATCTTTTCATGTGATAAGCTGGAAAATTCCATTTTCTATAAAGGACAGGTTCTTATGCTGTATTTTAGTAAAGTGACTCTTTGTTCAAAAATAAAAATGCCCTCCCCTAGTTATATACAGATCATGGTTTAAAATCTGAGAGGCTTAGAATCAGCTCTGCTCTTGTAAGCTATAGTTTTGATTTACCCCACACACACACACATGACATAGATCTATACATATCTATACATACATGCATATACATGTGTATCCATTTATCTACCATCTAGCCTACATATACTGCGTGTCTACTACATTGTGTGTCTGTGCGCTCAGTCATGTCTGGCTCTTTGTGACCCCATGGACTGTAGCCCTCCAGGCTCCTCTGTCCATAAGATTTCCCAGGCAATACCAGAGTGGGTTGCCATTTAATTCTCCAGAGGATCTTCCCAATCCAGGGATCAAATTTGCATGTCCTGTGGATCCTGCACTGGCAGGCGAATTGTTTACCACTGAGCAACCTGGGAAGCCCACCCTGTCTTTATCCCTTGCTTATGAAATAGCACTAAATTACCATCTCCCCAGTTCATGGACTATACATTACTGATATATGAATAAACGACTTTTTCTACGGTCATCTGGTGATTTAATACTCATTGACAAGTAGAATTTGGGGGTATTAAAAATATACAAATATATAAAATTTTTAATTTAAATAATTTAAATATCAATTTATTAATTACTCTATGGACATAAGAGTTTGGGATTCTTGTGGGCATTACTATTTTTTAATTAGCATTATAGCCAGAGAAGTGTTCTAGGATATTTTCCCACAAATCTGACTTTTTTTTTCAAATGAATACTTTGGTTTACTGATATAGCTCAAAAGGTGTATATGTTGTTGCTGCTGCTGCTAAGTCACTTCAGTCATGTCTGACTCTGTGCGACCCCAGAGACGGCAGCCCACCAGGCTCTGCCGTCCCTGGGATTCTCCAGGCAAGAACACTGGAGTGGGTTGCCATTTCCTTCTCCAATGCATGAAAGTGAACAGTGAAAGTGAAGTTGCTCAGTCGTGTCCGACTCTTAGCGACCCCATGGACTGCAGCCCCCAGGCTTCTCAGTCCATGGGATTTTCCAGGCAAGAGTACTGGAGTGGGTTGCCATTGCCTTCTCCAAAAGGTGTATATAAATAGGTATAATTGTGAGAAACCTATGGAAATAAGTAGGGAAAATAATGATATAAAAACAAATTAGCCATAGAAATATTGATACATTCTTTCCAAGTTTCAAGACAAAATACTAAATGATCTAACCTCCAACAATAAACTCCTAGAGGAACAGATTGTGAATCTTAATTAAAAGGAAAAAAAGTATTTTCCCAAAGTCCTCATAAAAGCAAAGTGTGCTATAGTTGACAATATTTGTATCAAATTAGCATTGGAACCATGTGTCTTAACCCAATTCAAAATACCATTTAAGTGGAAATAGAAAAGCAATGGATAACGATTTCACAGTCAAAGCTCAAAATATGTGCAGTGGCAGCCAATCAAAATATGAAAATGGCTAAATTCACGCCAAATTTTGGTTATACCCACACTAAGTTTAAAACCACTCACTATCTTTGCTCAGAATCAGAAATTTGTTCAGCATGACAGAAATCACTTTCTAAGGGCCTATTTTATTCACATATTGACCCAAGTAGTCATCACTAAGCCAGTTATTTTCTTTTCAAATGTGTAGTAGCTTTGTGTTGGGCACAGTATCAAGAATAGGAGCAGATATTTTTCTCAGTGTTCACAGACCCGTCTGGCATCATATAGTCACAGACATAAGACAATATGTTTCACCAAGTCAGCATCCAAAAGAAATTAATAACATAGGAATATTAAAGGAAAAAAAATCATTTTTTAAAATATCTATACAATTGCCTTAACTATCTAAAGTACTGAAATAAATATGGGAAAATATTTTAAAGATCTATACAGTTTCAATCAACTTCTCTTTGTCTATCTAAATATATATATATATATGTTCATGTGTATGTATATGTGTGTACATATATACATGCATATAGACACACACACTAGCTGAACAACTCACTTCTTAAGAGGTGATTTTGATCAGAAGTCTCTCAAAATTTCATTTAGATTTCCTCCACTGACAGATGAAAAAAAGAGATAAAAGTGGAGGGGAAAACATTTTATTTAAGTCAATCAAAGTTTTCTCTGGTTAATCTAATTCTATGCCCTTGTGATGTTTTCTGAAGGAAAAATAAAGGCAGTGTGGGGAAGAAAAAAAACTTTTTCCCTTGGGAAATAAAATAAAATTATATGAAACATTACTTGCTACAATTTTTGAACAGAAAAGAAAATGAAATGTAAGTGTCTAGGGATTTCCAGTCCTCTCTCCACTGCTAAATTCTAACCTAATTTAAAAGGGCTTTCTAAAATAAAAAGTAACACATCTTTCCATCTCTGCATTCCCACATCCTCAATGCCAATCTGATTTAGGGGTTATGGTACTATTTTGATTTGCAACCAGTTTGAGATCTCCTGAATCTAAAAGAAGTGCCAAATTCAGTTGAGTAAAACGCCACTAAACTGGAATTCTCAGAGTGCCATATGCTGGATTGCTATTTACAATTTAATTAAAGATTTGGAGGGTTTTTTTTTTAATACCTTTCAAAGTCTACTTCTTCTTTTGTGGGCATTTTTCTAATATGTAATTAGTATCCCCCTGCCTTTTCAACCATTCCAGATTGCTTTGTCTAGCTCTCACACCCTGTTACTGCTGACACTCTTTCCTCTTTATGTGTAGCTTCCTGTCTCCCTAGACCAAGAAACAGAACAATCTGGGTTGAAAGAGGTATAGATATCAGGTCATATGAAAACAGAAAAAAACCGTTCACTTGTTAAGTATTAAAGTACAAAACATTTCATACTAAGACACAGTAATTTCGCTTTTGAATAGTTAGGCTATTTTTTGTTGTTTGCTTTTTCTTTTCTTTTTCCCTTTTTTTATTTTTTGCTTTCTTCCTGGTTTTTCAATATATTTGTTTGGAGAGAGTATTAGCTGGAGCAGTAAACATATGTAAATATTAAATAAAAGAATAAGATAAGAAACAGTAATATTCCAAGTGAATCAGGTCAAAGGAACCTTAATTGGATTCCTTTGAGAGTTCTTTTGGGCATATAGAATAAAGGAGTTGTGAAAAGTCTTTGGTTTCCTGGGACATAGATCCTCAAAACATAGCCCATAAGACTCTGTCTTCAAATAATACCATAGGAATCCAGCAGAACCCAACAAAAACTAGGGGTCTATGCAGATGTCAGTACACGGTGTCAAGGAACACAAAATGATGGGGATTTGCAGTACAGAGTTACCCAGAGAAGGGTGCCATAAATCCTACCATGCTCCTGTACTGTCTTGCCAGCTCTCACTTTCTCTCTCTGGCTTACAAGGCAAATCTATCCAAGAGAACCCTGCCTAGAGCCTTCTGGCCACGCATGACATTCTTTGGCCTGGATCAGTGGCAGAGCTGGAACCAGAAATCAGATTTCCTCACTCCTGGTTCACTTATCTATCCACTACAAAACAAGGTGAATGTTTTATTAACATTTATGTTAGTAGATCATCATGACCTTTGAAAACCTTTTGGCCTCAACTGTATACCAGACATCTCCAGGCCTCACTCAGCTATAATCACTGCCTTATGACTGTACAGATTTTGGATGCCATCTCCTGTAGAACAGATTAGACCTCAAAAAAGGAAAATATGTTAAACTTAAGAAGAATTCAAAGACAGGACATCCAAATATGCACGGATCAGATTAAGGTCTGTATTTCTCTCCTGATATTCTGTTCAACTAGAGGAACCAATTGTAATCACAGTAGGAACATTATTGATTAGACACCAATAAAATGTTTAAATAGAGAACTACAGCAAAATACAACAATCCAGAATGTCTGCTTTGATGAAATGCTTTTCAAGGTAAATTTAGACTTGTTCTTTAAATAATAGTTGATCTCATATCAAATCATTTCATCCCTGAAATATTGTCAGAATCAAGAGTTTATACAGACACTATTTTTATCACAAACATTCCCATACTTGACAGCTATTCCAAAACAAGTCTGGTTATAAAAATACTGCAATACAAATATTTCATATTACCTTTAAGCTGGATCTTCCAAAATTGTCATGATTTAATGAGGAAAATCTCAAAATAGCTTAATATTTATTTTTCAGTTTCATAGATTATTTAGCCCTTTATAAAGAACATTATTATGCCTTCATAATGGATGAAATAATTGCTTTTTACAAATCAAGCACATACAAGTAATCTATATTTTTGTAGGAAACTTTTACAATCCCTTAAGAAATTTTATGCAAATTTGACACTTTCAAATTTGAAATCGAAAGAAAAAATCTTTAAAGTACCAGCCTTACATTTCCGAAGAGAACATGATGGAGTACTGGAGTGGTACAATCTAATTTTCTTATCTTATCTGCACTGATATCATTATTCCTAAATACCTTCAGCCCAAGCCCAGGCTTACACACAGGTTTACAAAGAGAATAACATCCAGGTAGTCAGCAAAATGCTCCAAAATGAGACAGCCTAACTTCTTTCAAACTGCTTTGTGCAAGTTCAATTATCTAGGCTTCCTTTGGCACAACAAAGATATTGCTCATCTTTCACTGTCCCTTCTACCAGCACCCATTATCAAGAATAAGTATACTACTAAACTCGAAGTATAGGTGTGCCTGCTTCCAAGAACAAATAAATAAAGAAGAAAGAAGAAAACCTATTTGGTTAGAATTCTCCAGCAATCTGAGTCATAGTCCACAAATGGGAAAGCTTCATTCAGTTTTCTGAAAATATGCTAAAACAAAAAGTTTTTTAAGAAAGAAACAACAGTATTCTGAATTGCTTCCCTGTTTGAAGAGGGAAGAGAAGAAGTGTATTCTCTGGTAATTGAAACTCCAAGACCACATTCCATCTTGTTCAATGCAGATTTCTTGACTGGCATCACAAGTAGTGCTGCAATGTAATTATTTTTAATTGCCAATTCACATATCTAAAGCAAAGGAAGTATGAGGCTCCCCAGAGGTACTGTTCTACAGCAGGAATTTAATACATCAATGCAGGCTTTAGCAAACAGGGGCTTTTGTCAACATTTCACTGGCACATCACCCAAAGTATAACAACACCACTTAGAATTTATATAAGCCTTTCATTTGCAAATTACTTTACAATAATTAATCCTCAGAATATTCAATTGAGGGGGGTAAGGGAAGGAGAAATAGATTACAAAACAGAAGATTTCAAGCAAGAAATGGTCTGGATAAGCCCAAAAAGGAGCTATTCTGAGATCAAAATAGAATCTCTACCATCCCCCAGATCAGCAGTCCTGTTTTGATATAATTCATATGTCTAATATTTTTTAGGCTCTGATAGCAGAGTCACACTGTTTTCTTTATGCTCATTGTGTTTCTCAAAAGTTCACTTCTATACTTCAAAGACTGTTAAATTTTTAACAGTTGCAGATTTTTTTTCTATACATTCTCAAAATGGTAGCATTCCGGCTTCCCAGATATATATTCTTTAACACAGAAAGGATATTTATATGTGTTATTATAACTTAGCCTATCCATGCCAGGCAGCAGATAAAAGTTCACCACATATGTACACCCAAGCCTGAAGAGAGCACATGGCACATTGCAGCTTAGTAGTCATTCCAGAAATCATTTTATTGAATACTCTTTCAACTTTATACACTCATTAATTCATTTCTCAATTAGTTAGCACTATTATTTGCAAGATACTGAATTACATGGTTTAGCAAAATGAAGGAAAAACCTGTCCCTTAAAGAGACAGATAAGTGAAAAGTGAAGGTGATTAAGGACACAATAGAGGGATGGGAGCATGAAAGGAAGAATAAATATTTTTATCTGGTGAGGATTCAAAACAGTGCTTCACAAATGAGGTAGTTTTTACTTGGGTTTTGGACAGACAGAAGAAATGGAAGAGGATTACTGCAGACTAATGAGCTTTCCTGGTGGCTCAGATGAAAAAGAATCTGCCTGCAATGTGGGAGACCCAGGTTCGATCCCGGGGATGGTAAGATCCCCTGGAGAAAGAAATGTCAACTCAGTATTCTTGCCTGGAAAATCCCATGGACAGAGGAGCCTGGTGCGCTACAGTCCCCATGGGGTCACAAAGAGTTGGACACAACTGAGCAACTGAGTGCAGACTAAGGAAAACCCAAGATGAAGGAATAGCTTTCCTGCTCCCATGAATAGAAGGAAACTTAGTTAAGATACTATCACTTTTGCCTACATCCTGTAAATTCAAACAGGATCCATGTCTCTGAGAAATTCTGGTTGAGAATGACTTGTGACTACCATAAAAATTGGCTGGATGTAAATGTATGTTTCTATAGTTCCTGAGGACAGAGCTTATTCTTTCATATATTTTAAATATTCCTGACATTTCCCCTCCTAACGTACATTGCATTAAACAATGAGAGAATTCACTCTTATTTTGAACATAAAGCTGAAAGGTATCCAGTACCTTTCATGAAAATATGTAATAGGTATACATGTTTTCTTAGGCTCCAAAATCACTGCAGATGATGACTGCAGCCATGTAATTAAAAGACACTTGCTTCTTGGAAGAGAAGCTATGACCAACCTAGACAGCATATTAAAAAGCAGAGATATTGCTGACAAAGGTTCGTCTAGTCAAAGCTATGGTTTTTTCCAGTAGTCATGTATGGATGTGAGAGTTGATCATAAAGAAAGCTGAGTGCTGAGGAACTGATGTTTTTGAATTGTGGTGTTGGAGAAGACTCTTGAGAGTCCCTTGGACTGCAAGGAAATCAAACCAGTCCATCCTATAGGAAATCAATCCTGAATATTCATTGGAAGCATGATGCTGAATCTGAAGCTCCAATACTTTGGCCACCTGATGCAAAGAAATGACTCACTGGAAAAGACCCTGATGCTGGGAAAGACTGAAGGAAGGAGAAGAAGGGGATGATAGAGAATGAAGTGGTTGGATGGCATCACTGACTCAATGAACATGACTTTGAGCAAGCTCCAGGAGTTGGTGATGGACAGGGAAGCCTGGCATCCTGCAGTCCACGGGGTCACAAAGAGTCGGACACAACTGAGTGACTGAACTGAACTGAAGAAATATATGGAAATTTTTCAAACACATTGTATGTTTAATTTTGCTTTAGGTATTATATAAGATATGGGATAGTCTTAAAATGAGGTCTAACAATGTTGTCACACTGTAATTGCTCAATAAATCCTTATTAAACAGTCCTTGATGAGTTTATAATCTGAGTAGTGTAGGTGAGACTCTAGACAATGTGAATGACTAGAATATTACATCAATGTTTATGGCACAAAGCACTGAATCAGCATTTTAATTCAACTCTTCCAGATCCAAGACTAAGGTGCTTTCTTATGTGCCATGACATTATATTGATCCTATTGGATATATCTTTATTGGAAGGACCTAATTTCAATATCAGAATTACAAAGCTGTCTTCAATGTTATGTGCCAATGCATGTAACAACCTAATAGAATTCTCACTAGGGTTTGAAGCACAGCCCAGCCACCAGCCTTCTGGGTGGCCTTGGCCAGATGGTGTGTCCTCTGCACGCTTTCTTTTCCACATCTGTCCACAAGCATGTGAGCCAACTGACTCTCTGATGTTTCTTCCAGTTTAGACAGACTGCGCTTCATTTCCCAGACTCTTGTAATGAGAGAATGCTCAAATCCCTCCATGGGATACGACTGGAGGCAGTTAATACATTTCAGGGGTCAAAGATATAAACATGCTTTTGTCTTTGTAAGCCTGGCTTTGAGATTCCTGAATTTAGCTGTTTGAAGATTGAGGAGAATACTGCACCATTCCTGTGCACACGCACACAGGAATGCGTGTCTACTAGGTCCAGACACAGTACTAGGTGCTAAGCTTTTAAAGTTCATAAAATGTGGTCCTTAAACCTTTAGACATACAATTAGCTTAGTAATAGAAATGGCCAAGAAAAAAATAGTTGGCAAAATGAAAATACCATATGTAAATAAAGAAATGAAAACTATATTTCATGTTAAAAAAAGACAGTTTGCCATTGGAAGTCCCAAAACAGAATATAAATGAAACATTTTGAGGACACAAAGAAGGGAGTGAATAGAGGTGCATGTGGAAAATTTTGCCACAAGACTTACATTGGAGCCAGATCTTAGGGGGTGAAGAAGAGTTAACTAACCAGCATGTAAAACATTCCAGGGAGACAGCTCATGATATGCAAAAGCAAGAAGGGGAAGAATGAACATAATGCTTTTCCTTCCCCAGCATCTATTTCAGTCACCTTGCAGATAAACAGGGGAAGCCATCCAAATCGAACAATTCTCATTCTTTCATCAAAATCCTGAAGAGACTATTTAAAGCTCCTTTTGTAATCGCCAGGAAAATGATGTGTATCCTTATGTAGGAGAAATGGCTCTTACTTCTTTTAATCAAACAATATATCACTATCCCACTAGAGCTGGAACCAAGTTCTTCTGCATTTCAGATGTTAATTGGAATTTACTTATTCTTTTGTAAAGTGCATGAATATGGTCTGTCAGCAACTAAATAAATTTAAGCAAAGAAAAGAGAAAGGATAAAAATGGGCTTCATGAAAAGCGATGAAATGCATCAAAATCAGGGATCCTGTCAGCCTGGTTGACAAAAACATTGACTTGAAGGATGTCCTTGCCAGGTTAGGACACGTTCCTTTTCTGGCTACTGTCAACCTGGGCTCAGCTCCATCAGAAATGCCGCCTGGCTGGCAGCTGCTGAGAGATGGCAACTCCTCCTAGCAACAGATGAAACCAATCGAAAGCCAGCAGCAGTGATCTTTGCTGTTAAGTGCAGTGACATCTCATTTATCTGGCAACTCCAGTGAAGACTGTATAATGCATAAGATAATTACTAAGAGACTAAAATGTACATTCCCACGCATAAGAAACCATGAGATTTCAGCCAATCCAACTGGAAAATTGCCTAAAATGAGACACATCTATGTAGGCTTAAATTATGACAAGACATCACAGTGCAGTGAACTCTGCTTAGGTTTTGAAGTAAATAGACCTGAAGTTAAAAGCCTTATCTCTTAAAAAGGGATAAATAACCTGACCTAATACACTTCATGGGTTGTGTGAATAACAGTGGATGTCAAAGCTCTTTAAAACTACTAAGCACCACATGTAAATAAATATTATGACATTTTCTTATTATTAGTGACTCAGTATTTAATATAGTCAATAGCTTCATCTTCCATATGGGTAATCTTGGGTAAATCACTTCATCTTTATTTCCTCACCTGTCCAAGAAAGATAATGCTAGGATATAATGTAGGGAGTTGCTGTGAAGATTGAATGAATAAATTTATAGAGTTCAAACATGTAGTAGGCATTCAAAAATGATAACTAACATAATCACTGTCATCATATTCATTCCATCATTTAGTACTGTGAGGACCTGAGGGTTTGTTAAATTGGATAGAGCTATTATTCCTACTCAATGGCCCCAAAGCAATGAGCTATAGAACCAAAACACACATATCTAAGGGATCTTGAACAATATAAACCGTCCACAGCTTTTTGACACAGGAAGTTTATCCCCAAGCTTTTTACATTTCTGTTGGGCATCAAGAACTGACTTTGCTTCCACTTGTCCCCCTCCTCATGTAACTTCTCCATTATTCCCTGAAATTACTATTTTCCTTCTCTGCACGTAAATACAAATACTGGATAGTCTTTGTAAGTTGGAGTAAGCAGTTGTGGCAAGTACGAGTTCTTCATAAATAGATATCTGTTATTTATCTTACACCTAAATATCTTATTTATCTTACACTTACAATTTGATCACCTGCATAGGAAGGAGGGGTTAGGAGATTTTAACTAAGGGACCTAAAGTAGTCAGTTTCTCATTTCACATTCAACCCCATTTATTTATATGTTGTAATTTTTTATATTAAAAGGTATGAAACATTATCACATATACCATATCTTATGTGATATGACAAAAGGATCTTTAATACAGTTTAGAACAGGTTACAATGACTAGTATTTTCCTGATTGCAAATCACTAGGACTTACTGATATAAACAACATTTTCAGACTTCAAATATCCTCTCCATTTCATAATTTCAGTATTACACTTTAAATACCGCTAATTGTATACTCAGAACTTTGGCAGATTCCACCCTGAATGCCTTGATTTTTATATTACCACCTACTCTGCCAGCCTATGGTTGTCCCCCGGTGGCTCAGTGGTAAAGAATCTGTCTGCCAGGGCAGGAGACATGGGTTTTAATCCCAGGTTCGGAAGATTCCCTGGAGAAGGAAATAGCAACCCATTCCAGTATTCCTACCTTGGAAATTCCATGGACAGAGGAGCCTGGTGGGCTAGTCCATGGGGTTGCAGAGTTGGACACAAGTAAGCGATTAACACACACTCACTGCCAGCCTATAAGCTCCTTTGAACACTGAAGTTCTATATACTTCTTTGTATTACAGACATTTAAAGCATTTAGCTCACTTTGAATATAATATGTGTTGAATGAACGTCTGTAAAATAAAGATTATACAAAAAAGAAAGGTAAGAAGGAAGGGTTGGAGGGATGGAGAGAAACAGAAAAGAACAAGGAAGGATGGAGGGAGAGTGGGAAGGAGAAAACAAGCTGGAAATGGAAGAAATCAAACAAGAAGAGTTTTGAGACACAGAAGTCCCCAAAATGGTCATAAATAAAATCCTTGGGTCAATTTGCACAGGAGCACAACACTGGGTGCTACGGCATTCTCGTACACCATCTCTTCATGCTGAGGATGGTAGGCACCACTACTATAAGATACAAAAAAAAAGAGTAAATTTAACCCACTTAATTCTTACATAAACTAAAAAGGCTAAATATAAAAGAAATTTTAAGCAGAGATATTGTTCTTTTGCTTTTTTCTTTTCCTTCCCAGGAATACAGGTTGAGATGCCCTTTCTCTGACTGCCTCCCACTCCACTTCCCAAACTCTCTACTCTCAGTTCTTACATTTTCAAAGCAGTCTTAACCAATAATCTGGTCTCATATGGAAAATAAACAAAGAAGTTAAATTCCTTAAATGGAATTCCTTAACTACTGCAAGTGTTAGCCGCTCAGTCATGTCGGACTCTTTGAGACTCCATGGACTGTAGCCCACCAGGCTTCTCTGTTCATGGGATTTTCCAGGCAAGAATACTGGGATGGGTTGCCATTTCCTTCTCCAGGGGATCTTCCCAAACCAGGGATCAAACCTGGATCTCCTGTGTTGCAGGTGGATTTTTTACTGTCTGAGCCACCAGGGAAGCCCCACTGCAAACAAAGGACTGCAAGCAAAGGAATATTCATGTTTCAAGTAAGGAAAGGAAAGGAGACTTAGGTATGAAATAGGAAAATCTTAGATGGGACACTGGTATTAATGATCCCCATCATCTTTGAGTAATTTTCCATATTTCTAATATATTGATAATTATACTGGTCAGATAAACCTCTCTGGGATTTTCATATGGATCTAATCACACTACAAACATGAAAATTACTTGAGTATAAATAAAAATAATGCACACAAAAATGCACAGGCAAAAACAGAAACTGTGATGATGATGTTTTCTGTTTTTGCCTGTGATGATTTCTGTTTTTGCCTGATGATGTTTTTGTTTATGTAAGTTCTATCATTGGGAAGAAGAAAAAGAATTTGGAAACTTCTGCACAAATTGATCCATTCTAGAAGCCTTAATAACCTACTGATTCCAACAACCTGAACCCTCCAACTGAGAAGAGTTGGAGGTTCTGATTTTTCAATGATGGAGAAAGAGCATATTTTTCTGAGAGGTATCATGTTAATCACCAAAAATTTGGCCAATAAAATATGCTCTGTGTAAACAGAAAATGAGATATTTTAGAAAAGGGTCTTTGGTAGATAAATTGAGGAAAAACTAGATATAGATTGAGCCATCCGAAGCGTTTGGTGGTAAGTGGATCAAGTGAGAATACAAAGTAGGGATTTGCTTAGAATGTACAATAATGAAAAGCTAAGCAAACTCTACTGTAAAAAGGTTGAGGCTGACTCAAGGGAAAATAACTAGCAAAAGCAAAATGAACATCTAATAAGGGTCTAAAGAGGAAATGCCAGTAAGGGAGAACCTTTCATAGCAGAAAATTTCCTTGGGACTTATAGAAATGACTACCAAATGGAAGCAGAGAACATATAATGAGAACACTGCCAGGAACACCATCTTGGTTCCTGTATATTACAGCTGTACTTAGCACGGATTCAGCTTATTATGGATCTAATTCAAGCCATCCATTGAAACATAAGACCAAGGCTGTTATTGGGCAAATATAAAGTCAATGAAAAAATACATTTCTGTAGGCTTTTTATGTATCAGAAAATCAGGTAACCCAGTGTTAGAGATCAATCAGAATGATCATAAAACTGTTACCTGCAGGGATTAAAAATAATCAATGCTTAAAACTAAATCAGTATCAGAGAATTTCTTAAACATATATTTCTAAAAACATCTATTTCTGCTTTATTGACTATGCCAAAGCCTTTGATTGTGTGGATCACAATAAACTGTGGAAAATTCTGAAAGAGATGGGAATACCAGACCACCCAATCTGCCTCTTGAGAAACCTGTATGCAGGTCAGGAAGCAACAGTTAGAACTAGACATGGAACAACAGACTGGTTCCAAATAGGAAAAGGAGTACGTCAAGGCTGTATATTGTCACCCTGCATATTTAACTTATATGCAGAGTACATCATGAGAAACGCTGGGCTGGAAGAAGCACAAGCTGGAATCAAGATTGCCAGGAGAAATATCAACAACCTCAGATATGCAGATGACACAACCCTTATGGGAGAAAGTGAAGAAGAACTAAAGAGCTTCTTGATGAAAGTGAAAGAGGAGAGTGAAAAAGTTGGCTTAAAGTTCAACATTCAGAAAACTCAGATCATGGTATCCAGTCCCATCACTTCATGGCAAATAGATGGGGAAACAGTGGAAACAGGGGCTGACTTTATTTTTTTGGGCTCCAAAATCACTGCAGATGGTGACTGCAGCCATAAAATTAAAAGACGCTTACTGCTTGGAAAGAAAGTTATGACCAACCTAGATAGCATATTGAAAAGCAGAGAGATTACTTTGCCAACAAAGGTCCACCTAGTCAAGGTTATGGTTTTTCCAGTGGTCATGTGTGGATGTAAGGGTTGGACCATAAAGAAAGCTGAGCACCAAAGAATTGATCCTTTCGAACTGTGGTGTTGGAGAAGACTCTTGAGAGTCCCTGGGACTGCAAGAAGATCCAACCAGTCCATACTAAAGGAGATCAGTCCTGGGTGTTCATTGGAAGGACTGATGTTGAAGCTGAAACTCCATTACTTTGGCCACCTCATGTGAAGAGGTGACTCATTTGAAAAGACCCTGATGCTGGGAAAGATTGAGGGCAGGAGGAGAAGGGGACAACAGAGGATGAGATGGTTGGATGGCATCACTGACTTGATGGACGTGGGTTTGGGTGGAGTCTGGGAGTTGGTGATGGACAGAGAGGCCTGGCGTGCTAAGGTTCATGGGGTCGAAAAGAATCAGACACGACTGAGCGACTGAACTGACCTGAACTGAAGAGGTAAGTGAATTAATTCCCCCCCCCGCCCCGTATTGTTGATCAATACATCCTTACAGCGAATAGTTTCTTGCTGGCCCCAGAGAATCAACTAGTGATTAGCAAGAGTAAACCAGGGCAGAAACTAATAAAATATCATTTGCACAGATCATAATATCACACTTTAGGATAGATATATATATAAACAAGAGTGAACTATGAATGATAAAGGGATTTTTAAAAAAATTCCAGGTCTAAATTTCTATTTTCTAATCTGAAAAAAAGGAAGAAATTAACCAAATGATTTACAGGTTTCCTTCAATTTACAAAATTTAACAACCCTATTTCTTTGTTGGGAGAAGGCAATGACACCCCACTCCAGTACTGTTGCCCGGAAAATCCCATGGACGGAGGAGCCTGGTAGGCTGCAGTCCATGGGGTCACTAAGAGTCAGACATGACTGAGTGACTTCACTTTCACTTTCCACTTTCATGCATTGGAGAAGGAAATGGAAACCCACTCCAGTGTTCTTGCCTGGAGAATCCTATGGACGGAGAAACCTGGTAGGCTGCAGTCCATGGGGTCCTACAGAGTCGGACACGACTGAAGCAACTTGGCAGCAATGCTTTGTTAATTTATTATTAAATCATATTTATTTACTTTCTTGTGAAAGAACTGGAATTGGTTAACATTCTCATGAAAACTATGATCATTCCTATAGTATTTAATTGTTTTCAACAAATATCAAAAAGAAATAATAATTTTTGCAAACAGTTTTAAAGCCCTTACTGGGCATCAGTCAACCTTCTAAGTAACGAAAGATAAATAAATAGATACATGGATAATGATTGAGATAGAGATAAAATGAACATAGAGGCAGAAAAACTCTAGTGTATGTAATTAACATAATTCTCTGTGACTCCAGATTGCAGAGCTAGGGCCAAAAAATGGCACAATAAAGAGAAGATAACCCTAAAAGTCACCTCCAGTGTACAATTCAGGTTAGAGCCCTCATTCTTAGAGATGTTTCAGCAATAATCAGGTTCTAACTTTTGTGAACATTAGGAAAGGAGCCACTGACTTAGGCTGAAAGTGAAGTCACTCAGTCGTGTCCGACTCTTTCTGACCCCATGGACTGCAGCCTACCAGGCTTCTCCGTCCATGGGATTTTCCAGGCAAGAATACTGGAGTGGGTTGCCATTTCCTTCTCCAGGAGATCTTCCTGACCCAAGGATTGAACCCAGGTCTCCCACAGTGTAGGCAGACGTTTTACCGTCTGAGCCACCAGTGAAGTCAACCTGACTTAGTCTATCTGACCTCTATGATCACTTATTAACTGAGAGTCTATAAACATAAAGCCAGAATAAGCACAGTGCTGCTGCTGCTACTACTGCTAAGTCGCTTCAGTCGTGTCCGACTCTGTGCAACCCCATAGACAGCAGCCCACCAGGCTCCCCCGTCCCTGGGATTCTCCAGGCAAGAACACTAGAGTGGGTTGCCATTTCCTTCTTCAGTGCATGAAAGTGAAAAGTGAAAGTGAAGTCGCTCAATGGGGCCGACTCCTAGGGACCCCATGGACTGCAGCCTACCAGGCTCCTCCATCCATGGGATTTTCCAGGCAAGAGTACTGGAGTGGGGTGCCATTGCCTTCTCCAGGCACAGTACTAGACAGCAAAGATAAAACTAGCAGACCCGGAAGATCTTTCAATACTACAAAGATAATTAAAATAACAACAACAATAACAAACAGTTGACTGTCTGGGGAAGCATTTGAGAAGAGCGTTAAAGAGTTTTTGCAAAATTGATTTGCAGATTTAGGTACACTTGGACTGCAGTGAACTAGCCAAATAGATAACTGTTCAAAGAGTTATATTTACTGCCACACAAGATGAATCATGCCTCTTTGGGGAATGTTTTTTTGGAAACTTCATTTTCCATTTTGGACTACTGGATCATTCTCTCAAAAGAGTTTGGAATGTGGCCAATTACTTTCCTCTGCATTTTTCAGTTGAGACTTTAGGGCTCTACAACTCCCCTTTCCATTTTCACATAAGGCATCTTAGTGAGGATTCTGCCTGTGTCCTTTCATTTTGTAAATATTAAGGCACCAAAACCATAGCCTGTTTATATATATAGCTTTGAGAATAAGGACCAAGAAACACAGTTTAAAATTCTTAAGAACGGTATCCTTATTATAACAATCTACTACTCTATAATCCATATTGTAATAATGCCAAATTTCTATTGGAATAAAGAATTAGCAGATATATTAACATTTTTTAAGAATAAAACCCACACTATAATCATGCATTAGAAAAGCAAACAAATAAACCCTGAGAAAAAAACCCGAGAAACTAATTTCTGACCATCCCAATCACAAAGTATCAATACCTCACTTATAACATCAAAACTAATATGATGTTAACCCATGTTGGAGGGTAAGTGACACTGGCATATCTAGTGGCAAAAGAGACAACCTGAAATATAGTTCAAACTAAATAAAGTTTTTAAAAATTACTAAACCTTTCTGTGATAAACCATAATGGGAAAGAATATGAGAAAGAATGTGTGTGTATGTACAACTGAATTACTTAGCTGTACATCAGAAATTAACACAGCAATGTAAGTCAACTATATTTTAATTACATAAATTTTTAAAAGATACTAATCTGCAGCAAGCCTAGTGGTGGAGCACTAGGTAAACTGCAGGTAAACCATTTTAAGAAATAAAATTATCTGAATTTTAAATATCCCAGCATTACATAATGGAAAGTGTCTTAGAATGAGCATTGGAAAATTAACTCAAGGTTACCTTGTGACATCAGGTAAATCCCTAAAAGCCTCCACAGCAAGTACTTCCTAATCCATAAGATAAGCACAATATCCTTTGCCTTTGCCTATTTTGGAGGTAGATATCAAATAAAATAATGGGTATAAACATGCTTTGCAAACCATAAAATTCAGTGTAAATATTACATTTCATTTATAGAAATATTGCTTCTTTTATATTGAGTAAGTTGAAGAATAACCCTCAATTTATCATACAGAATAAAAATAACTCTATTTTTGATGATCACATTTTAAAGCAAAGGTGTAAACCATAAATCTATCTAATAGACTATAAAAACAACATGCAAAGGTAAGGAGAGAAAGTAAAAAATCACAATAAGCTACTATTGGAAAGAAAGTCTGCCTCTGGGATTTAGACCACAAGGGGGAAAATCAAACATAGCTCATGTCACTCTCGTTAAGAGTAAATCCCAAATATTCAATTTGGTATGAATTTGAGTGGCAAGGGTCAGGTCACAAAGTTTTCCACATCTCTGAAGAGCAATGGGAGCCGATGCAATTGTTAACAGACAACTCCATCACCTTTGCTGACGGATGATGGCTTGGGAAAGTATACAGAAAACTGATAGATGGAACTTAAAGGATGAATCTGATACAGGATTTGCCTTCACGAGGCTGATAGTTTAGTTCTGGAGCTATAACTACAAACTGAACCTGAGGTAGAACAAGAGATATGAGACAGGCACAAGCAAAAAGCTATGGAAAGGAAAGGAAAGGTAGGCTTGATGTTTTTAGTTTCAATAGGGGTGATTTCACAGTGGAAGGGTCATTTCAGCTCAGTTCAGTCGCTCAGTTGTGTCCGACTCTTTGCGACCCCATGAATTGCAGCACGCCAGGCCTCCCTGTCCATCACCAACTCCCAGAGTTCACTCAAACTCACGTCCATCGAGTCGGTGATGCCATCCAGCCATCTCATCCTCTGTCGTCCCCTTCTCCTCCCGCCCCCAATCCCTCCCAGCATCAGAGTCTTTTCCAATGAGTCAACTCTTCGCATGAGGTAGCCAAAGTATTGGAGTTTCAGCCTCAGCATCAGTCCTTCCAAAGAACACACAGGACCAATCTCCTTTAGAATGGACTGGTTGGATCTCCTTGCAGTCCAAGGGACTCTCAAGAGTCTTCTCCAACACCACAGTTCAAAAGCATCAATTCTTTGGCGCTCAGCTTTCTTCATAGTCCAACTCTCACATCCATACATGACTACTGGAAAAACCATAGCCTTGACTAGATGGACCTTTGTTGGCAAAGTAATGTCTCTGCTTTTGAATATGCTATCTAGGTTGGTCATAACTTTCCTTCCAAGGAGTAAGCATCTTTTAATTTCATGGCTGCAGTCACCATCTGGAGTGATTTTGGAGCCCCCCAAAATAAAGTCTGACTGTTTCCACTGTTTCCCCATCTATTTCCCATGGAGTGAGGGGACCAGATGCCATGATCTTCGTTTTCTGAATGTTGAGCTTTAAGCCAACTTTTTCACTCTCCTCTTTCGGTGGAAGAATTCTGGATCTTAAAGAATGAATGAGATACGTACTGACAAGCAAAAATAGCAGAAAAAGGCTTTAGGACTGAGTGCATGGAAGGTAAGATATATGAAATGACTCAAAAAGAAAAGAAAAAGGAAGAAAGGAAAGGAAAGCATGTCATAAAGAGAAATGAAAATGTAGGTGAAACTAGAGTTATATTGGGGCCAAACTGCTAAAGTGTTTTGAATGCCAGGCAAAGAATTTTAGATTTTATAATATGGGTCACTATAACTCATCGAAGGTTGTGGAGGTGGCAAGTGGCTAGTTTAGCATTAAGGGGATGAAATACAAAATAGTGGGAGCAACATAAAGAATCCTTTCAAAGTCTGAAGGACTGGAGATTTGGGGGGAAGAGAGAACAGAGGTATTGAAGGAAGTCTAAAAGGAGAATGAATGTAAGTAAAAGCACCATTATATTTCCACTATAATCAAAATAAACAATAAATTTTCAGATACAAAATATACAGCCTACTCAGATACACCTGGTGTCTTGCCAAATGTTTTGACACTTACGGGGGATAGAAAGAAAATACTGATTCTAATGTGTGTTCATTATTGATCTGAGTGTACTATCTATTATTTTATCTTTTAAAGTTCCTCTAACAAACTTACAAAGCAGATATAATGCACTAGATTTTAAAAATTAAAAAAAGAGGAACACAGACATAGGTAGTAAACCACTTAAACTCAACCAGCAGCAAGAACAAAATTACCACCCAAGGATGACTGATCCCACACACTGCTCACACCGTGCCAGACAGCTGGACCAAAGCATGAGAAGTCTTTGAGGGCGGTACACCCCCACAGAAAATGCGATGTTCCATCAGAGACTGAATGGCTATACAAAAACAATAACCAAACGTTATTTTAGACTAAATTATATTGAGAGTTTTCAACTCTTTTGAAACTTTATGTATCTCCATATTTGTTTCATAGCATTTCTATTTCTTCTTTCTTCTGCCATTAATTAAACTATCCAAGGCTAACTAGATACGGGATATTTAAAATGGGAAGTCTTCTGAAAACGAAACCTCATCCAATTCACTGAGTGAAAGCAGTATTGATTGACCGAGCCACCGGCCTTGAAAACAAGCATAATGAAAGCTGGAAAGAACACAAGAGTGATGGGGAAATAACCGTGACAGTGCCATGAGATAAAAGATAGATTAATAGCCATGCTTCACAAAATAGGATTCTATTATGACTTGAGAGGTGTTTATTATGTCTAATGATGTAGAAGGTGAAACAAGCTAAACTCAGAACGGAAGATACGTGTTGCTCCTCAACTGCATGCTATTTTGGTTTCTTAAAGACGATCTTTAAGTGATTCTATCATAAAATGCATAAATTAAAAACAAATATTTAATTTAAAAGTACATCTTGATATATTTCTTTTTCTAAATATCCCTATGGGTTTCAAACTTCAATTAAAGCTTTTTTAAAATATTCATATTTAAAACAGCACCATAATTTGAAATTTCCATGTGTATTAGCAAGTAACATGTTCTGCTGCAAGGCACTAAAATGTGCATTGCTAAAAAGATACATATATTTCTATACCTTTTTCCATTAAATAGTGCCAAGATGTAATTTTAAGGTACAAAATATTCAAGAATCCTTCACAAAACATTTTTAAATTGAGCCAAAGAGAGAAAGAAAAATACATTCTGTGATTTAAATATATACCTATCCAAAAATACCACATCATTAACAGATAGGTATAAATTTTTAAAGCCTTGACAATAATAATTTAAAAATCCAAACCCAGTAGATAAATTAAAATTCACCAGTTCCAACAAATACTAATCTTATTATAAAAGCTCTTCTCTCATAGCTAGTACTTTGTGGTCAAAATCAATGGTGTTTACAGTTGTAGGACACATCTTCACAAAGAAAACATAAATTCTACTCTGCTCTCATTTCTTTTCCACTTTTTGCTCCAACACCAGAGTGTGAAAGTTTTACCACACCCCACCAGTTGTGATGAAATTCACACCTTTGTGTTACTTTAAACAAACAAAAAATACAATTCAATTAATGTGTATGGAATCCATTAGGGGAAAATAATCTTATTTACTTTTTAATCTCTATTAAATCATGATTAAATTGATACTTCAAATAGAATTAGCTTTTTAAATAACAGCACTGTGCCCTGCTGTGCTTAGTTGCCCAGCTGGGTCTGACTCTTGGTGACCCCGTGGACTGTAGCCCCCCAGGCTCCTCTGTCCATGGAATTCTCCAGGCAAGAATACCGAAGTGGGTTGCCATGCCCACTCCAGGGGACCTTCCCAACACAGGGATTGAACCCAGGTGTCCCACACTGCAGGCAGATTGTTTACCACCTGAGCCACCAGGGAAGGCCAGTAACAGCACTGCTGCTGCTGCTGCTGCTGCTGCTGCTCCTGCTAAGTCACTTCAATCGTGTCCAACTCTGTGTGACCCAATAGACGGCAGCCCACCAGGCTTCCCCGTCCCTGGGATTCTCCAGGCAAGAACACTGGAGTGGGTTGCCATTTCCTTCTCCAATACATGAAAGTGAAAAGTGAAAGTGAAGTTGCTCAGTCATGTTCGACTCTTCGCGACCCCATGGACTGCAGCCCACCAGGCTCCTCCGCCCATGGGATTTTCCAGGCAAGAGTACTGGAGTGGGGTGGCATTGCCTTCTCCGGTAACAGCACTACTGAGCTATAATTCACATGCTGTAGTTTACCCAAAGTGTATAATTCAAGGGTTTTTAGTATAGTCACAGAGTTGTACAGCCATCACCACAATCAGTTTTAGAATATTTTCATTACCTCAAAAAGCAAACTCATAACCTTTAGTAGTGACACATTCCCATTCAGCACAACACAATCATTAATTAACTTCCTGTCCCTATGGAGTTCGGATATTTCATATAAATGGAATTATACAATATGTTGCCCTTTGTGACAGGTTTCTTTCACTTAATATATTGTTTTCATGGTTCATCCATGTTGAAGCATGCATCAGTACTCTTTTAAATGCTAAATAATACTATATTAAATAAATATGCCACACTTCATCCATTCATTAGTTAATAGGTTATTTCCCCTTCGGACTACTATGAATAATGCTGCTATAAGTATTAACATACAAAAGTGTTTTTTTTTTTTTTTAATGGACATACGTTTTTATTTCTTGAGTATATACCTACTAGTGAAATTGCTGGTTCATATGGTAACTCTATCTCTAACCTTTTGAGGAACTGCTAGACTCTTCCAAAGCGACAATAGCATTTTATAAGCCTACCAGCAGTATAATAAGAGTTCCAACTTTTCCATATCTTCACCTATACTTGCTATTATCTTTTTTAATAAAGCCATCCTAGTGGGTTTGAAGTGGTGGTGAGTCCTTGTGGTTGTTGATTTGCATTTCCTTGATGTCTAATGATGTTGAACATCTTTTCATGTGGCTATTAACTATTTGCATATCTTTTTGGAATGTCTATTCAAATCCTTTGCACATTTTTAATCTTTTTATTTTTAATTGTAAGAGTTATTTATATATCCTAGATACACATTCCCTATTAGATGAATGAACTGCTAACTTTTCTCCCCTTCTCCGAGCTGTCTTTCTCACTTTCTTAATTGTGTCTTTGGAGGCACAAATGTTTTAATTGTGATGAAATTTTTTCTTTTGTTCTTATGCTTTTGATGTCATGTCTGTGCAGCTACTGTTTAACGTAAGATCATAAAGATTAGGCTTTCTTCTAAGAGATGTATAGTTTTAGCTCCCGCATTTAAGTTTATGATTCATCTTAAGTTCTTCTTATATGTAGTGTGGAGCTTTTAAAATACATATATTTTTGGCAATGTGCTACTAATTGGGTTTCAAGGTTTTAAAATAATGCCAAAGAAGTCTTTTCATTGAAAAAGCTTGAGAAAGTTCCTGGAAATTCCTTAGGAATATTAATAATAAAGAAAGAATTCCTTGAACATCATAAAAATTTTTAAAACATGCAACGTTTTCCTGGATTCAATGTAAAAGGAGTCAAAAAACAAGGATAATACAAATAACAGAAAGAAATTCATTGTAAGAGTTCAGTATTTAGTCACTAGAGTTCAATATTTCAGAGTAGAGAGTCATAATTTTTTCAACCAATACTTGCAGTGATTCAGAAGATCTTATGTGAAGAAACTACACATGCAGATCTATTATTCAATATGTTTACTTGCCCTCTGTCTCTCTGACTCTCTTGTCCCAATGTCTTACATTATCTACATTTATATTTTTAGTCTGGAGAAGTATGGCAATTGTCAGGTGTCTACCCAATATCCATTTTCTCCTCCATATTAACAGAACAATGATTTTGTTGAATATGGCAGTGTCTTATTGACAGCCTCCCCAAACCTTTTTTAATGGAAACATTTCCCTACACTCTTTTCACTTAGGGGTGACTATGTGGCATAGTTCTATGGTCATCACTGGACGTCACTATGGACATTTCTGGAACCTCTGGGAAAGTGTGCTTTTCTGATAAAGGCTTCATCTCTTTCTCTGTGCCCCTTCTTACTCCCCAGAATGTATACATGTTAAGCTAAGGAGTTAGGAGCCATCTTGCACCATGAGAAGATCAAATAAACGTAAAGACATTGGCACCTCTATCTCTCTCCAGACTTCTGGTGACGTGAGAAACCTTAAAGCTTTCATCCTTTTAAACCATTGCTATGGGTATCTTTTCTTACTCACAACCACACTCAATCATTGAGTGATACGGGAAAATAAACTTAAGAAATTTACCATTAAAAGTTGGTTTTGAAAAGGAAATTTTCAAGTTATTCAGTGAGATTTCATGCTTATATTGACATGTGATCACCCACTGAATCATATATAGGATCATGTATAATCTGACTATATAATTATAACCCAAACCCTAAAGCAGACTCCTCTAAGCGTCAAACAGTTACTTACACTAAGACATCAGACATAAATTGGAACACTTTTATGACAGGTACCCATGTAATACTGATGTTTTCAGTGGCCTCAAAATTTGTTTCCATTTAGAGATGCCTGAAATATATGTCAGTTTTGACATTACATTTCTATGCAGCTAAACAATTTCCCCAATTTAACTACTAGATTTTAAAAATCTATGTTGCATAAACAAACTTTAAATGCACCATAAGTACAGTAAGCTGTAGACTTGAAATCTCCTCAAAATGTACCACTCTGTGACCTGTCTTTGTCTGACATTTGTTCTAATTTGACCAGCTATCACTATGCTTTTTTTATTTTGCTTTTTCCTGTTCTTTTCCTCAGTGCTATCTATTTAAATATTGGACTTATCTTCAGACTTAGTCATAAAAATGAACTGCTTCTGTTTCTCTGCTTTACTACCTCTCTATTCCACTCAAATCTCAACTGATTACTTACTGATTTTCCCTCTGCATTTAGCATTCATAATTGCTTCTCTTTTCCCATCCCTGAAGTTTATCAAAGGCATGGCTTATAGACTTATTTTATATATTTCCCTCCAAGTGAGTTACATAAGGAGATATTTTGAAAAATGTCCCCAGAAGTTGAAAAACTGGCCCATGATGGGGGGCAGAGGGGAAGAAAAGTTGTTGAGTCCTATCTTTTGATGATTTATTTATTACAAACCCAAGAAACACGTATATATGAAAATGACAAAGTCTTACATTGGTTTTGGAGGGGAACAAGCAAGGGAAGGCAGAAGTAGTAAGAGCAGAGGATCTGTTTTGGGAATCAAGCTGGCCCAGAAAGCCACAGTAAAGTCCTAACTCCACAGAACAAGGCCACTGGGAAATCCTTCTGCAGACATGACATGGAGAACATGGAGCTTTAGCTTTCTTGGAAAGTATTAAAACTCTGAAAATTGATTTGCTCCATTGTCAGTTTATCAGGTTTAAAAAAAATGCAGCCTAAACTGGTTCATACAGAAGGGTAATAACTGGCTCCTAAAACTGAAAACTTCAGTGGTAGGGCTGGCTCCAGGTATGACTTCATGTGCAATGTGAAAGGATGTGAACAAGACCTGGTTCCTCCATCTTTCCACCTAGAAACATTTTGTCTTCTGAATGTTGGAATCATTCTAAGACATGAATTCTCCTTGAATTTTATTTTTTCTAATATAATTATTATTAACCTTAAAATCTTTATTGGATTTGGTATAAAACTGCATCTATTTTGTTTTGATTTTTTGGCCTCGAGGCATGTGGGATCTTAGCTCCCCGACCAGGAATTGGACCTGCACCCCCTGCACTGCAGGGTGAAGTCTTAACCATAGGACCATCAGGGAAGTCCCTCTCCTAGTAGTTTTAAGATGGCTATAGCCCTTGATCCTCTCAGTTCTAAATTCCGTTTAAAAGAGAAAAAGGAAACTCTCCTTCAACAGATAAAGTCAAGTCTTTGGTCTGAAGTTAATTGGCTCTAACTTAATGAGAAATACTCTGCAACCAACCTCCCATGGCCAGGGTGGCTAAAGATATTAGATTAGCCAAACCAGGAATTACCACTGAAAATAAGGGTAGAATTGCCCTACATGAACTTCATGAACTGAGGGTAAGAAACTGATTAATCCACAGTGAGCATCTTATTTAATATATCTATTACTACTACTTGCAGCTGACACTGAGCACTGACTGTGTACTGGGCACAGTCCTAGGGTTTTACATGCATTGTCTCATTTAATCCTTGCCACAACACTATAAAGATGGTATTTGCATTATTATCTCCATTTTATATATAAGGAAACTGAGTCTAGAAGGTTAAGAAATCTCCTCAGTGACACAAAGGAAGTAAGTTACAGAGTTGTGATTCAAACCCAGTTTTATTTATAAAGATTTCATTCTTACATACTACTTACGAACTAAGAAACACAACTGAGAAATTTGGGATATATGACTACATGTTGGCCTAATGTGCCCAATGGCAAAGTAGAAAGACAAAAATCTAACTTGTAGTATCATTTTCAAATGATTCAACCAAAGGTTCTCGTTAGTGCTACTCTTAGAAGCTTAATCCTATTTTTACTTTTCAATAAAAAATGCTACAGGAAATACATATGCTAATTTTTACAATTAAGACTAGCTCAGGAGCTAAAGTATTAACATTTTCCAGAAATTATAAACTCTTGGAATAAATCCAATACCACTTATTACTGAAAACATCATAAGGTAAAAATAGATGCTTATCATCATTCACTCCTTACAGAAAATATAACTAATAACCTGCTGATTCTTTCTGAAGAAAAACAACCTAATTCTAAGCAAAGCAACACAATTTCTTGTCATATGTTCGCAAGCAACACAGCCAGATTCTTGAGCTGTGTTGATCAAAATAACCCAGTTAAGTTAATATATATATATATATATGAGGATTTTTAAAAAGTAGGTAAAATAAGCAATTTTCTAGGTACTATAGCCCAAAATCAACGTAGGATGAAAAAGAAATATTACAAAATTCAAGAAAACTTCAAGTATATGGGATTTATGCAAATAATCTAATCTGAATATTTAACAATCTAATTGCTGGACAAGCCTCTGTGGTTTGGCTTTTGATTTCTCTCTATTCAGGCACCATTAACTTCAAAACTCTATGATTCATTTGGCATTAATGGCTAAGGTGTTCCCCCTCTGTCTCCGTAGCTCTCCTTCAATATTAGACTTTTCAGAGACATCATTACCCAAGAAATAATTCTGCATATGCCTCAAATTTCAAAGCATTCCATGAGGAAGTCAGTTGATGGAGAAACTCAGATTCCAGAGTGGGTAACTCTTTTGTATCTATATTATAGACGCAAGCATGGGTGTGTGGGCTCAGCTGCTCTTGCGACCCCAAGGACTACTGCGTGCCAGGCTCCTCTGCCCATGGGATTTCCCAGGCAAGAATGAAGACTGAAGTGAGTTGCCATTTCCTTCTCCAGGAGATCTTCCAAACTCAGGGATGGAACCTGCATCTCCTTCGTTTCCTGCATTGGCAGGCAGATTTCTTACCACTGCACCGCCTGGGAAGTCCTATGGTATATATTAATATATATTAAATATGATCACTGACTTCAAGGAACTTGCATCAAAGTTAATAGATAGGGCATGAAAATAATTCCAACCAAAGAAAGAAAGGAAATATACAGATAAATGTCCTACTAAAGTATAAACTGTGGGAGTTATTTTTGGCTACAGAAAATGAGAAAATTTTTATTTATCCTCAGTGATGGAAAATTTTGGCCATTTATGATAGTGGGGAAGAAAAGAAATTAGAGGTGTAAAATAAAAAAATCCTAATGCCATTTTGTGGGCATAAAGCAGTCTTCTTCCAATAACTTTTGAAATTGGCTTTCTCTTTTCTTCTTCCTCAGAGACCCCTTCTATATTTCTCAATAAATTTTGACTCAGTTTTTCAATGTAAAGTCAGTATCATATTGCAATCTCAACACTACTCTTGCTGAAGCATCAGACTTAGGTATAGAATTCTAAAGGCAGTGCCAAGACATTCTGCTGTAACAGTATGGAGTCACACATGTTTAATTGCAACAGCAAATAGGATAAGCAATGTTGATTTTAAAAATAAACTTTAAAATATATAAACAACAAGGGCCTACTGTTTAGCGCAGGGAACTATATTCAATATCTTGTAATAAGAAGATATTAACTGAAGCATTATTTACAATAGCCATGATACAGAAACAACCTGTGTCGATCAACAGATGAATGTATAAAAAAGATGTATATATACATATGTGTGTATGTATATATATACATATATATATGTATATATACACATAATACATACATACATATGGGAGCTTCCCAGGTGGCTAGTGGGAAAGAATCGCCTGCCAATGCAGAAGACATAAGAGATACAGGTTGGATCCCTGGTTTGGGAAGATTTCCCAAAGAAGGAAATGGCAACCCAGTCCAGTATTTTTGCTGAAGCATCAGATTTAGCTATTCCCATTCCCATTTCCCAGGCATGGGAAACCCCATATACAAAGTAGCCTGGCAGGCTACAGCCCGTGGGGTCACAGAGAGTAGGATATGACTGAGCAACTAAGTGTGTGTACGCACATGCACACACAACATACCCAAACACACAGACACACACATATATATAATGGAACATTTAAAAGAAAAAGAAAGTATTCAATTTGCAACAACATTGTTGGGTCTGGAGAGTATTACACTAAGTGAAATAAGCCAGATATAGACATATATTATATGATCTCACGTATTTGTGGAATCTTAAATAAAACAAACAACAAAAACAAAATGAAAACAGATCGGATACAGAGAACAAACTAGTAGTTGTCAGATGGGAAGGGGTTGTAGGATTGGACAAAATAAGTGAACAGATGAAGAAGTATAAGATTTTAATTACAGAATAAATAAGACCCAGAGTTGTAATATATAGTATAAGGAATATGATCAATAATATTGTAATAACTGTATGGAGACAGGTGGTTACTAGACTTACCACGGTGATTATTTCTAAGGTATATGAATTTCTAATCACTATGTAGATCATCTGAAACTAATGTACTATTGTACATAAACTGTATTTTTTAAAATGCTGCTACTATTTTAAACAAGATGCAATGACAGACATCGCCTCCTAATGAGAGAGATAAGACCAAGCAATACTCTTACCCAGGCCCCCTTTCCTAACCCAATGCTATGCTACGATTGGAGTCTTGAAATGACTCTTGAAATCTTATTCTAAACTAAGGCCACTGGAGGTTCCATCTGTTGTTGTTGTTGCTATTTAGTTGCTAAGTTGTATCGGACTCTTTGCAACTCCATAGACTACAGCTGGCCAGGATCCTTTGTCCATGAAATTCTCCAGGCAAGAATACTGGAGTGGGTTGACATTTCCTTCCCCAGGAGATCTTCCCGACCCAGGAATTGAACCCACGTCTCCTACATCTCCAGCATTGGCAAGCAAATTCTTCACCACTTAGCCACCTGGGAAGCCCCAGAGGCTACATAGAAGCAACCAAATATATGGTGGAAATTGAGGGCAGGCTTAAAAGGAAGATGATTAGGAAGAAAAGAAAAACAAAGAGAAATGGGCCTGCAGAACAAAATTCAAACATGGGCAGAACTCTAAATCCTAATATAATCTGAATCTTATTCTAAAATTGACAGCTAACAAAATCATCGATTGAAACATGAATTCATTACAAAAGCAATTAACTTTGTGGAAAAGTCTAGTAAGTATAATAAGAATTATAAGTATCCAAATAAGTATTATAAGAATGCTCAGAGACATAAATGAGTTAATAACTTTCTGTAAAAAGAGCTAGATAGTAAAAACAGAAATCAGTCAAGATCAGGTAGATATGGAATGGAAACCATTAGACATCCAAAAATTTAAAGCACAGTGACTGAAATCACAAAATAGTTGGCATCATTTCTAGAGTAGATAAATTTTCAGGTTTCTAGTGAAAGTCATTTAAATACTATCAGCACAAAAGACTGGAAATTGTAACAGAGAAATAAAATGTATATGGGAAGAGTTAAAACTTTCCAAAATTAAAGAAGTCTGATTCTTTGGATTGAAGGTGATTCTGAATTTCTAACAACTTAATATAGATTTACAACTAGACATTATAGTGAATTTGCAGAACATGAAGTATAAAGAGCAAAAGTTTCTTTAATTTTCCACATAGATTATCTATAAAGAAGAGAATATTAAACTGATAGCAATCTTCTTACAGTCAACAACAGATGGCGGGAAATCAGTGGAATATAATTTTCAAAGTGTTGGGGAAAATATAGGTCTACTAAAAACTATGTAACTATCTGAACTATAATTCAAGACTGAAAGTGAAAGTAAAGTATTTTCACAGGTACTAGAAATGAAGGGAATTCACAGTCTATAGACCAACAAACAGAAAAGGATTTTGTTTAGAAGAAAAGTGAACTCAGAAGGATCAAATTTGATACACAGGAAAACTAAACCTATGTGCACAGAAATTACTTTAAGATTCACAAATTTAACTTTTACTATAGAATAATAACCGTGCATATTTTCATTTAAAGTGTAAATAGTCTAATTCCTGACAAGGATGGTAGTATTTACTAGGGAAGAAAACATACCAAGGTCTATCAGCTATTTAGAAGGACAGAAATAAATATATTTTATTATTCAGCAAACTATTCATGTATGTTAAAAAATATAAATACTTAAAAGACTAGGATTATAACCTACATTTACAAACTAGCAGAAGAATACAGATAGAATAAGAAAATGTTTCAATAATGTGAGAAAATAAAATAGAAGCAAAAAGTACAAACTACAAGGGTAAAAACAAATCCAGATGTATCAACAATCTCATTAAAAGTGTATGTATTAAAATCACCTATTAAAATAAAGACTTTCAGAATGGATTCCAAAACTTCCTAGCTCTATGCTACCGGATAGTCCCTTGTAGTAAAGTAATAGTCCTTGATAGTAAAGTAGTAGTCTTTACTACTCTCTCTTTTGTCTTGTGATAAAGGAGCAGGGAAATCAGACGTAGCAAGGGAATTAATTCCAAGCTTAACTATGAATACAGACAAGGTAAGTGACACTACATGCATGATACCATTTGAGAATTCCTCTTGAATTCTAACTGAGCTTCTTTAGGATCTCTAGGGTTTGCCCTCAGAAACATATCATCAGTCCCCCTGCACCCCCACCTCAAATTCCAGGAATGGACCTTATTGGTATGCTCAGCTATACTGTTTACCATAAAGTAGGAAACTGCTTTTCAAATAACTTCAAGCCTTAATATATACCAAAAGCACCTCAAGAAAGCCTGCAACAGCCTGTTTTTAACTCACTGCAAGGCTCCTGGCCATGCTAGTGCTCTCTTGCTGAGACATGCTGCACACACAGGAAGGAGAACAAGTATGATGAAGCCTTGATACCCAATTCTCTTTCAGGTGCGCTTCTCCCAATACTGGCCCCCTTTTGTCCTGTCCCTGGAGAAGGGACTAGCAACCCACTCCAGTATTCTGACCTGGAGAACCCCATGGACAGAGGAGCCTGACGGGCTTCAGTCCCTAGGGTCACAAAGAGTCGGACACGACTGTGTGACTATCACCACTTCGTCCCGTAACAAAGGGACAGACAGTAGGAAAAGCTGGTATAAAATTAAAAACCAGCATTTCCTACTATTAGTGCTATATAGAAAGAGAGTGATTTTGAAAGTAGGGACCCTGATGCCCTATGTCAGCGATGCCATGCTTATAATTAAGAAAATTGTTCCAGTAGCCTAGCAGTACCACACAGGAAAAAAAGTTGCAAATGCTTGGTATGAGGTAAATTTAAGCGCAGAGAAAAACTGAAACTCTAGGTACCCAAATCAGGTAACTCAACAGGTGATTACTGGTTTTACTAAGGTGTTCAATTGATTAGAAAAAAGCACCTACTGTAACATTCTCTAGTCAAAAATTTCTTAAAATCTCTCCTATGGGATCCCAGTATTTTAAGCCTAGCTCTTAGCAACAGAGATAGAAAAAATGTTTCTCTTAAAGGGTTGCCTCACATGAAGTTCAGGTATGTCATGCTGAATACTCAGCTCAGGTGCCTCTCCCAGGAACTTTGGCATTGCACCCAACAACAGTAACCCCTCCCAGTCTCCACCCTCTTTATACACACACACACACACACACACACACACACACACACACAGAGGCTCCTACACAGCTGCCACGTGCTACAATACCATTTTCAGACAGTACTTTTTATTTTCCTCCTTCCCAGACCTTTGGAAATGACTTCTGGTTCAGAAATTTGAACTTTAAAGTTTGTGTGGAATTACAACCTGAATTATGATCTTTTAAATAAATATAAAAATGAATAACAACCTTCTAAATAGAGACATAAATATGGTCTACTTTCAGGTATTTACTTGATGACTGATTAAATTCTTAAATTAATAGTATCCTAAGATCACCTAAATGTTTTAGCTTGTAATACATTAAAAAAAATTTTTTTTAAGTGTCACTAACTGGAGTCATTCAAAATAAAACCGGCTAACTTTTTTTCTTATTTTAATTCTCACATTTAAAATACAGACTCACAATAATTGGACATTAAGAAATGTTAGAATTATGACACATTAAGAATGAAAGCCCATTGTTTTAACTAAAAAATGTATCTACCTTTATGAATTATTTTGAGTAGAACCATTGACAAAATGCAGATGTACACATCTGGTATATAAATGCATATTCAGATGTGAACCTGTTCAGGAGTAAAATAGCAACTTTAAGAATGTTAATAAGAATGACAGGTGGAAGCAAGCATAGGGTACCAGAGATTCATCTGACTATGGAGAATGTTTAATAAAAGCTGTTTAATAATTAACTGAGAATCTAGTAGGCATAAGTGAACTTCCTGAATAACTTAGTCTATTTACTGAGATCACAGACAGAAAGGTGGAAATCTGTGGTTTTCAAGGATAGTTCTTCTGAAATATGTAATTTCCTTAGGATATAACAGGAATTATATACATACACAAGATTCAGTGCTGTGCACTGTCTCAGTGCATAAATTACTATCTTGAGAGTGAGGTTATTAACTGCTTTCAAATATGCCAGGGCTCATAATGTAGCTACTAAGGCTGCCTAATTTTAACAATTTTAGATTTAAGAGGGATGTTTGACAGCCTGAGGCCCAACACCCTCATTTGGAAGGTTTGGAAATTAAGTCAAAGAGAAGAGATGACTTTCTCAAAGGAATACTGTAGCCGAAATGCAAATTAAACTCAAATATCTCAGCCCCGAACCCGAAGCTCATTTAATCAATTCTGCAGTTATCTGAGGAATCTGACACATTAGGTACTACACAGTTTTCTTAAATACAAACAAAAACACAGTCTATTCTGAAAGGTTTTTTTCTCCACAATAAGTCAGAGAAGATTCCCAGACAAATTCAAGAATTCAGCTTCCTAAACCATCCACTGTGCTTGAAAGAGAAGTAACAGCATAAAGGAAAAATGTCTTACCTCTTGAATTAAAGATAAAATTCACAAGATTATTGTCTAGAAGTAGAAACTAGAAAAAGAGACTTTATATCACAGGAAGAATTGCTAGTTCTTTCTCAACAAAGCATGATCTTTAACATTATAAATTATAAAATTTGTATAGTAACACTGACACACTGGATCAGAAAATGTAAAATGACTTCAATTTGTAATTTTTCTCCCTAAAATATGGTTACTTCATTGTCTCTCAATGCCAGTTTCTGTGTGTGTGTGAACACACACACAGACACACACATGCATGAAAACCAAGGTACTTACTGAGCTGTAGAGATAGCCTTCACCATTCATGGCCACATAGAGGCTGGCCTTCACCCCTTGGATGGCCACCACACGCAGGCCCACAGGGATTAGATTGAAGAGGGCTAGAGGGCAAAAAGAGAGGAAAGGATCAATGACCTTTTGAATATATCATCTTGCTTCTTAAAATGACTCTTTTGAGGATTAAAACCTATGAACTGATATTAGTTGGCGGGGGCAGTTCTAAGAGTGAGGAGAACTGACTTCTTGTTTCTGCAGCATGACTAATTATTAACACTGTGACTTCAGGTAAATCACATAAACTCATCTGTAATAAAGGGATTAGATTAGAAGGACTCCAAACGCCCCTCATGGATCTGAGAGTCCAGGATCTCCACTCTACAAAACGAACATACACTCAAATTGTATAAGATGATTTTTCCTAACAAACAAATAATTTGAACCAAAAAATTCTTAATGGAAGAAAATACATTTCGAATCATAATTAAAAATAAAATGTGATCTTCATAACATATGCCAGAGCTTATTTTCCTTGTGGTCCTGAACACTGTCTTCTTAAATACACAAGACGAAAGCAAAAACCACTGGCTTATACTTAACTATGCTAGAAATAGGAGAACAGTTCTCTTTATTTTTCAGTTTTTATATATAAATGTAGATAGATGGATCAATGATTGCTAGATAGCTTAAGCTCTGATGGACATATTGTATATCAAATATATATATACGTCCATATTTATACACAAAACCATTAAAAATCAACTTCATAAATTTAATTCAATATCCTATGATAAAATGAGAATATGTTTGTAGTCTTTGAATATTTGTGTTGTCCACTACTGAAAATATTGAACAGTCTACTTGTCTACTTGGAGAAGGTACATAAATATCAGAAAGAAAATAAATAAGATAATCTAATTCTTTCAAAAGTGTACTTTTATAAATTATATATCCCTATATAGCACTATTTTTAATAACACTGATAATTACAAAATGAGCATAAGCATAAAACATTATCTCTAACCTGAGAGAATTCATATTACTTGAAGTTGGAAAGCAATCATACAGCTAGGCTGTATAGATGGCAACATGAATATGAATGAAATATTTATAACAACTAAATATTTATAACATAAGAGAATAGCCCTGTAGTTCACTTTAACAACCTGCCTTAGTTAGAAGTTCTTATCTATCTTTTCTACTGATAAAATTCTGGTCTCAGTTTTGAATATAAGAAAAATATATATGTGTATTTTCTGGGGTTCTCTCAACATGGAATAGTAAGCCAAACATACACACACACACACACAAGACACAGACACACACACACACACACAAGACACAGACACCTACACAGTATTTGGCTTTTAGTCAAATGTTCAACTGATAGTTCTAAGGATCAAGCCTAAGACCACAAGTTTGATACAGCAGTATTCAACTCCTAGATATTTGACATCAGACCAGTCTCTTTGCCTTTTTGAATCTTTTTCCTCATCTGTCATGAAAGCTGAGACTAAATCTTAGCAGATGCTTAAGAATTAATTGTTACTGCAATTTGAATCTGTACTTGTTTTTGTCCCTCCCATGTTCTTACACTTGTCCCTGTGTTACTGAAATGAGAAGTAGTATAAGACCTTAAAGTCTACTTGGGGAGAGACAGCTAAGGCATATGGAATAATCTGATACAGTGTATAATGTAGTTCTATAATTAAATGTAATATATGCATTCTATATATATATATATATATATATTCTCTATGTACAGAAGTTCAGGGAAATGGAAGATCTGTGATCTGAAGTGTTCAAGAAATGTCTCACACAGAAGAGGAGACCCAAGCTGACACTTAAAGAAGGGACAGAAGTTGAGTAGGCGAAGATCAGAAACATTATAGTAGGGCAGGAAGTAAGAGTTTCCGTAGGGTAGTGTATGTGTATACGAAGGGACTAGCAGATTGAAGGATTTGATTCATACTGGGGAGGAATGGGCACGAACACCATGGAGATAAAGTAAGGAGAAATACCTGAGAGTCTGTCACTCCTGTCTTAGAGATCTAGATTTTATCAAATGGGCAACAAGAAGTGGGGTGTATAAACATTAAAGCAGCAACACAGATTACAAAAAAGTGGGAGAGATTCATAGACAGAGTAGTTTCTAAACTCATCACTCAGAAGCTGTGTGCCTTGGAGCCATTTGTTTACTCTCTCTGCTCTAGTTTTCCTGTCTATAAAATGGGCATAATAATCCTTACTGCATAGAATTGACAGAAGAATCAAATGCACTATCACGTCCTTGACATAAACAGAGAAGTGTTCTATTAAAGAGCTATTTTTCATTGACATATGATTCTTCTGCTTGTCAAATAAGGTAACCATAAGGTCTGATATAAATTGACATATCACCTGACCTATATCTACTCAGCTTATATTCAGAAGATCGCTTACCACTTTTAAAATAATACTTTATTTTTGTGCAACACAATTTTCAAAGTGTTGATGAATTCATCATTGTATTTGACCCTCAACCATCAACATGATGAAGAATTTAGGACAGAATGATTAGCCTAATTTTTAGAAGAGCAAACAGGTTCAGAGAGGTAATCCTGGTGGAAATGCAACTGAACAAAGGTTTTCTGGCTCTCTAATGTGGTTATCTGCCCCAAATATCCTATTTCCTCCTCCTTCTCTTTTAAGTTTAATTTCACCTAATACTCAATTTTTCTAGACTCTAAAATCACTGCAGATGGTGACTGCAGCCATGAAATTAAAAGACGCTTACTCCTTGGAAGGAAAGTTATGACCAATCTAGATAGCATATTCAAAAGCAGAGACATTACTTTGCCAACAAAGGTCTGTCTAGTCAAGGCTATGGTTTTTCCTGTGGTCATGTATGGATGTGAGAGTTGGACTGTGAAGAAGGCTGAGTGCCGAAGAATTGATGCTTTTGAACTGTGGTGTTGGAGTAGACTCTTGAGAGTCCCTTGGACTGCAAGGAGATCCAACCAGTCCATTCTGAAGGAGATCAGCCCTGGGATTTCTTTGGAAGGAATGATGCTGAAGCTGAAACTCCAGTACTTCGGCCACCTCATGCAAAGAGTTGACTCATTGGAAAAGACTCTGATGCTGGGAGGGATTAGGGGCAGGAGGAGAAGGGGACGACAGAGGATGAGATGGCTGGATGGCATCACTGACTAGATGGACGTGAGTCTGAGTGAACTCCAGGAGTTGGTGATGGACAGGGAGGCCTGGTGTGCTGCGATTCATGGGGTTGCAAAGAGTCGGACACAACTGAGTGACTGATCTGATCTGATCTGATCACCTAATACCCATTCTCACCTTCTCAAAAATAATAGATAATTTCGCTAAATTTCCATATATAGCCTGTGTCTAACTGTGGCAATAGATCAGTACTGGCCAATGAGATGTAGGCATAAATGTCTTTGTACTCATGAATATCCTTTTCTTCAAGACAACTGCCCTTTGCCCTCTTCTACCATTTCCCCTATTGCTGTTTGGATGGGGATGAGGTTAGGGTTGCTGGATTATCTCAGGCCATGAAAACAAGGGCTGCCCCTTGAGAGGGTGATGACAAGTGAACTGTAAAGAGTTGGGCCCCTGAGGACTTTGTGGAGCAATGGCACCAGTCCAGCTTTCAATTACCTAGGTCTGGCTTTTATGTGAGAAAAATAAGTCCTTGTTACTTTAGTCTGTGCAACCTACTTTAGTTACTTTCGTCTGAGCCAAACCTACCTCTAACTGATAGACATTGGGAACAAAAGTAGAGTCAACACATGAGGTGTGAACTACATTTACACACTGTAAATAAATGCAACCACTGGAAAATAACAAGTCCAATACTTGTTGATGATACTTGATGATACTTATGAAAAAGAGCAAAGAAACCCAAAATTGTGCATAATGTCTTTCTAAAGTAAAGATTTCCCAGGACAAATGCAAACAACATTGGTTCATTTAGCTAAAACAGGATTAAAAAAGCAACTATAAAGCTTTTCCTATCTGAGGAGAGGGAGAAAACTGCTAAAGCAAGACACAGACAAAAACAAGAAACTTGTGTGAAAGTTTTATACGAAGCATAAGGTGATAATGGCTTTTAGATGGTACGCTTTGAGAGATTTAGCAAGTTTATTAAAAACAAAATCAGTAAACAATCTGGAATGAGAGTTTCTAGTGGTAAAAGCTAAAAGCTATTCTCTTTGGGAGGGTCTGCATCTGCCTCTTAAAATCTTGAAGAATGGCAAATGACTTCTTCTGATCTATTATTTATCTTCCACACAGCACTCTGGCTCCAGCCCTTTGTTACTTAGTGACAATCCCTCCTATATCTCCAGTCTTCCTTTCCATTCTCAAAGAGCAACTGGGCCATACCATTCTTCCAAGTCCCTTCCCTCTACTCATGCCACTTCCCTGCTGTCAGTTCCCTGCTTGATTCCTCAAGTGACTATTCATCATGTACAGGACAGATCCAAAGCCTTTAGTCTGACCCTCAATGCCCTTTACCACCTGACTGTAAACCACTCTTCCAGTTTATCACCTGCAACTGTTCCATTCATCATAAGCAGTTTCACAGAGCTTTTTGCCACATCCTAAGTTTCCCCTTGATCTTAATTAAACTAGATTGGATTCATGGTTCTTTTGCCCTCTCTTTTTGGAAGATAGGTTTTTGGAAACCCTATCTTCCCTATTTAACTGGACCATAAGTCTTACCCAAACCCTTGAGAGATAAGTTTCCTTTTCCATAATTATTTATTTCATGGGCATATCTCTGCAATGGTTTTTGGAACACAGTCATAGAGTTATTTGCTTACACATCTGTCTCCTTCCTTAAGGACTCTTGAGGGTAAATCTATGCAACGTCTACCCCAGTTCTATGTACTTACCTTATTTTCAGTAAATATTAATTTTAAGAGTCATGAAAAGACATTATTTCTAGGAATGTATAAAGAAAAGTTGCTTTTTAAAATGAAAAGGAAATTAAAAACTTAAAACATCTCAGCTCAATATTCAAGGTTATTTATATATAACCTATATTTCTGCTCTACCGCACTACTCATTCTAATATATTTACTTACTGCTTCTAGTAATTTGATCTTCTTCCTCCTTTCTTTTAACTTCATGTTTTTCCTTACTTCACTGTCTGTGCTTGCAATGTCATTCACCCAATATCTTCATATGGAAACCCCCGCCAGGCTTGAAATGACACACAAAATACCAAGTGCTTTCTCTCACTTCTCAGCTCCCCTAATCCTAGATCTAGACTATATTTATCACAATGTTTATTTTCCTTAAAAATATCTTTTCCCCAACCACAACTAGTTTATAAGCTCTCCAAAATAAGCATCATATCTAGATCACACTTGTAGAATATGGAGAAAGAGAGAGATGAAGAGGAAAGAGAGACAGACATAGAAACAGAGAGAGAGAGACAGAGGTTAAGAGAGAGAATAAGCAGAATGGTACACATTCTGCTTATATTCAGAATATCAGTAAACATTCAGTGAATAAAGACTACAATTATAAGCCGAATAAGAGTCCAAGCATCTAATATGACATTCAAGCATCTTCTCAACCTTGTTCTTTCCAAAATGAGTATTTCATTCTAAATCTTACATAAATCTGACCCGTATTTTGAAAAAAGAAGTCACAGAGTTGGTGATCATGAGATCCATAACAAACTCAACCACTCAACTACATGGAAAAAGGTAAGGAAAAGAGGTAATAAAGGGAAATAATAGTTTATTCAACAAATGGTGTTAGGAAAATTAGATATCCACATCCGAAAGAATGAAATTGGACTCTTATTTCATATCATACTCAAAAATCAACTCAAAATGGATTGTAGATCTAAAAAATAAACCTGAAACTGCAAAATTCAAAGAGGAAAAGCTTCTTGACATTGACCTTGTAAGTGATTTCTTGGATATGACACCAGAAGCACAGGCAACATAAACAAAAATAAACAAGATTACATCAAAGGTAAACCTTCTGCACAATAAAGGAAACAATCAATAGAATCAAAGGCAATCTAAAGAACGGAAGAAAATATCTGTAAACCATAATCTGATAAGGAGTTAATATTCTAAATATATAAGTACAACCCAATAGCAAAAGAAAAAAAAAAAAAAAAAACACACAAATAATCCAATTAAAAAGGGCCAAAAGACTTAAACAGACATTTCTCCAAAGATGAAATACAAATGATGAGTACATGATAAACACTCAACAGCACTAATTATCAGGGAAATGCAAATCAAAACTACAATGAGATATCACCTCATACCTATTAGAATGACCACTATTTAAAAAGAAAAAAAGATAACAGATGTTACCAAGGACGCAGATATACTAGAAACTTCAGGCACTGTTGTTAGGAATGTAAAGTGTTAGTTGCTCAGTCATATTCAACTCTTTGTGACTCCATAGACTGTAGCCCACCAGGTTCCTCTGTCCATGGATTTCCCATGCAAGAATACTGTAGTGGGTTGTCATTTCCTCCTCCAGCGGATCTTCCCAACACAGGGATTGAACCTGTGACTCCTGGATTGCAGGCAGATTCTTCACTGTTTGAGTCACCAGGGAAGTATACATATGTCCAAACTCATCAAATTGGATACATTAGACATTTAGGTATTTTGGTATGTCAATTATACTTCAATAATAGATGACATCACCCTTATGGCAGAAAGTGAAGAGGAACTAAAAAGCCTCTTGATGAAAGTGAAAGTGGAGAGTGAAAAAGTAGGCTTAAAGCTCAACATTCAGAAAACGAAGATCATGGCATCTGGTCCCCTCACTTCATGGAAAACAGATGGGGAAACAGTGGAAACAGTGTCAGACTTTATTTTTGGGGGCTCCAAAATCACTGCAGATGGTGACTGCAGCCATGAAATTAAAAGACGCTTACTCCTTGGAAGGAAAGTTATGACCAACCTAGATAGCATATTCAAAAGCAGAGACATTACTTTGCCAACAAAGGTCCATCTAGTCAAGGCTATGGTTGTTCCTGTGGTCATGTATGGATGTGAGAGTTGGACTGTGAAGAAGGCTGAGCGCTGAAGAATTGATGCTTTTGAAGTGTGGTGTTGGAGAAGACTCTTGAGAGTCCCTTGGACTCCAAGGAGATCCAACCAGTCCATTGGGAAGGAGATCAGCCCTGGGATTTCTTTGGAATAAATGATGCTGAAGCTGAAACTCCAGTACTTTGGCCACCTCATGCAAAGAGTTGACTCATTGGAAAAGACTCTGATGCTGGGAGGGATTACAATTCATGGGGTCGCAAAGAGTCGGACACAACTGAGCGAATGAACTGAACTGATGTTATATATATATTTTTTTTTTCAAAGGCTATATCCCAAATTATATAAGTTTTCAGTTATATATATATTTTTTTCAAAGGTTATACCCCAAATTATATAAGCTTTCAGTTCAGTTCAGTCGCTCAGTCGTGTCCGACTCTTTGCGACCCTGTGAATTGCAGCACACCAGGCCTCCCTGTCCATCACCAACTCCTGGAGTTCACTCAGACTCACGTCCATCAAGTCAGTGATGCCATCCAGCCATCTCATCCTCTGTCGTCCCCTTTTCCTCCTGCCCCCAATCCCTCCCAGTATCAGAGTCTTTTCCAATGAGTCAACTCTTCGCATGAGGTGGCCAAAGTACTGGAGTTTCAGCTTCAGCATCATTGCTTCCAAAGAAATCTCAGGGCTGATCTCCTTCAGAATGGACTGGTTGGATCTCCTTGGAGTCCAAGGGACTCTCAAGAGTCTTCTCCAACACCACACTTCAAAAGCATCAATTCTTCGGCGCTCAGCCTTCTTCACAGTCCAACTCTCACATCCATACATGACCACAGGAAAAACCATAGCCTTGACTAGACAGACCTTTGTTGGCAAAGTAATATCTCTGCTATTGAATATGCTATCTAGGTTGGTCATAACTTTCCTTCCAAGGAGCAAGCGTCTTTTAATTTCATGGCTGCAGTCACCATCTGCAGTGATTTTGGAGCCCAGAAAAACAAAGTCTGACACTGTTTCCACTGTTTCCCATTTAATTTCATGGCTGCAGTCACCACCTACAGTGATTTTGGAGCCCAAAAAAACAAAGTCTGACACTGTTTCCACTGTTTCCCCATCTATTTCCCATGAAGTGATGGGGCTGGATGCCATGATCTTCGTTTTCTGAATGTTGAGTTTTAAGCCAACTTTTTCACTCTCCTCTTTCACCTTGATCAAGAGGGTTTTTAGTTCCTCTTCACTTTCTGCCATAAGGGTGGTGTCATCTGCGTATCTGAGGTTATTGATATTTCTCCTGGCAATCTTGATTCCAGCTTGTGCTTCTTCCAGTCCAGCATTTCTCATGATGTACTCTGCACATAAGTTAAACAAGCAGGGTGTTAATATACAGCCTTGACGTACTCCTTTTCCTATTTGGAACCAGTCTGTTGTTCCATGTCCAGCTCTAACTGTTGCTTCCTGACCTGCATACAGATTTCTCAAGAGGCAGGTCAGGTGGTCTGGTATTCCCAACTGTTTCAGAATTTTCCACAGTTTATTGTGATCCACACAGTCAAAGGCTTTGGCATAGTCAATAAAGCAGAAATAGATGTTTTTCTGGAACTCTCTTGCTTTTTCCATGATCCAGTGGATGTTGGCAATTTGATCTCTGGTTCCTCTGCCTTTTCTAAAACCAGCTGGAACAACTGGAAGTTCGTGGTTCACATATAGGTGAAGCCTGGCTTGGAGAATTTTGAGCATTACTTTAGGACCTATAAAACTTAAGTCAGTCTCAGTGAGAAAGGAAAAACTGAAAAGATTTTATTCCTTGAATACCTACTTTTTCTCAGGCATCATGCTAGTATTTTGATATGCAAAATGTCATTTCAAAAATAAATTAAACTGACTACTTGGCTTTATTTCAAGATTTAAAAAGTCCTCATTTGAGTGGGATGCGGGAACAAAGTATCAATAAAAAAATGAAGGGAATGAAAAGTGCCACCCAAAATTTGGAGTAAGATTCTATGGCCTTAGTTACCAAAACTCTCATACAACTTCGTGTAAATATCTCTAATCAAAAGTTACTTATTCTTTTCATTAATGTTTACTGAGCACTTAGGATAGGTGACGTGGCATGCTTAGGCTAGGAAAACAGTGACATACATATCCAACAGATGTGGTCCCTGAGGAATACACCTTCATCTGTAAATCTCTCTGACACTCCCACTATTCTATGGGCAAGCTGAAGGCACAGGAAACTATTATTATTATCCTCATTGCCTAGCAACGACATCTTAGAAGCATCTTGGTCTTAGAAGCCACTATTCAATATTTGCCAAATAAATGAATGAATCAGCAGTGGTTTCTCTTTAAGCTTGCTTATTCACAGCTTCTCTAGGTCATATTTCCATAATTAAGCATGTAAGAAAAAATCAAATATAATACTTACCACACATGGAGTGTATTCAAATATGGAATCTAAAGGGAAAGCCAGAAAACCTGCATGGTAACAGAGTTTGAGAGGGTAGGAGCATAGGATGCACAGGGCTGATATGTGTCTGTGTAGGGTGATGCAGGTTTTGTAGAAAATGAAGAGGAACAGAAGATTTTGGGGAATCTATTACAAACAAGGTACTGGACACCATGTAAGATTATACTGGACTGGGAAAAAAGTACTTTTTAAGAAGTGCTATATTATTATTATTTTTTAAGATTTTGGAACAACTCTTTTGGCTAGGTCCTTTCTTTTTTTTACTTTAAAAAATTTATTGAAGTATAGTTCACATACAGTATTATGTAAGTTATAGGCAAACAACAGAGTGATTCATAATTTTTAAAGGTTATATTCCATTTATAGTTACTACAGAATACTGGCTATGTTCCTTGAGTTGTGCAATAAGTCCTTTATAGCTGGTTTATTTTATACTTAACAGTTTGTACTTCTTAATCCCCTACTACTATCTTGCCCCTCCCCTCTTCTAGCTCCCCACTGGTAACCACTAGTTTGTTCTCTATATCTGTGAGTCTATTTGTTTTTGTTGTTATATTCACTTTCTTCGTTTTTTAGAGTTTATATATAAGCGATATCATACAGTATTTGTCTGTCTACTATGTGAAATAAAAGTGTTATGTCCTTATTCAATTTAACTTCCACCTATTATCTACACAAGTTATCTCAGTGACAGAACAGTGACAAGCTAAAACATACTGGAAAGCACTTCACGTGACAAAGAATGCACAAAGAAGACAGAGAAGAGGAAGAGAAATAGGGAAGCAGAGAAGGAAAGCAAAGTTCATTACAAATTCTTTGCAACAGATAAATCTAGTGTCCTTCCAAGTAACTTCTAAGGACAGGCTCTTATTGCTTGGAAAAATGAACAGATTTAAAAGAGTGTATTTGTATTTTGAAATACTGGGTTGAATTTGCAAAGATGGAGAGAAAAAGATGCATTTTCTGACTCACGAAAAGCCCAAGAAAATTTATAGTAGAAGATACTGAGACAGAACAAAGATTATATGGGTGCACAAAAATAATCTGTGCACTCTCAATATCAAATTGTCTTAAAAATTCAATACCATTTCCCACACTTCAAAATGTTCTCAATAAATATGTTTTGTTAGAATATAAGTAATATCATATCTGACAAAATCTTAACCTAAAATTAAGTTGGTATCAGGTTATTTTCCCCTCTAATTTCACAGTCTGTTACAACAACACTTGTAATTATAATATTTGTGATAATTTTTGTAGATCACTTGATTGGTTTTGTTAGTCATGATATTAATATACATTTCTGGTATTTATCATTTAACTAGATAGTAACACCGAGTAAATGAACATGAATTTCAGCAAACTCTGAGAGATAATGGAGGACAGAGGATCCTGGTGTGCTACAGTCCATGGAGTTGCAGAGTCAGACAAGACTTAGCAACTGAACAACAAAGGTCAATTTTGCCCCTTCCCCTTTTCAGTAGAAAAATGCTATTATTGAAGAGTTGGCAAGCTAGGAGATAGTATGAGCTCTTAAATCCTCCAACACAAAAGCAGTTCTATAAAGTACAATGGAGTATTCACTCAGACAAATGAATTATTCTCTTATCCTAATTTCATGGCAGTCCATACACAGCACTTATCACATTGCTTAATCATATTTATGTCTTTGCCTGACCCTCACAGCAAACTAGGGATTCTTCAAAAGTATGGAATTATGGGGCTTTTTTCATCCAGAGTACATTGCATAGAAGAAGCTGAAATGATTGTTCATTTCATTGAATTTAACCTCAAAAACAACATTTCTTACAGAAATTAAGGGAAATTGTCCTGACTTCTTTAGCATTAAGTCAAGAAAACAAGACTGAAATGAGGACTAAACTTCAGTCCAGAGATACAGCTCTAGGTCACGAGCCCTAGTTCTAACATTTGGCAGTTCTGACATTGATTCAAAGGAATAGGACCTCCCTGAAATTTCATATCTGCTCTGAATATTTTACTGATTTACCATGGAGATGAATTAGGATAACAATTTTCATAAAAACTTGTTAAACTATAAAAGCAAAATACAAAATTATTGGTATCAGTTGCGGGGTCGGGGGGGGGGGGGCTGTTATTTAACCTCCAAATCTAGAGCTTTCAAAATGGGAGTGGGGTGGTGGACGCCTGGGTCATCACTGCCTCATAATTTAAACTTCTTAAAATATCATGGGAGGAAAAAATATATTTCATTTTATATGTTTAAGATCCAGCAAGCAAAAATAACTATATTTAAAATAAAACATTAAAATAATGTAAAAATCAACGTACTTTCACCTATGTTGATTCAGTGCTTTCAATATAATGCCTTACTTTATAAACAATTGATCAATTAATTCAATAGCCTGATTTATTTTCCTCACTAAATTTACTGACTTTTGGAACTGATTAGTTGTGTGGGACTTAGAGGCTTAAATTTTTTCTTCCAAGCATTGCATGCTATGCTGTCATTTCCGTCCTGTCTGACTCTTTGCAACCCCATGGACTATAGCCAGCCAGGCTCCTCTGTCCATGGGGACTCTCCAGGCCAGAATACTGGAGTGGGTTGCCATGCCCTCCTCCAGGGTATCTTCCCAACCCAGGGATCAAACCCACATCTCTTACATCTCCTGCATTGGTAGGTAGGTTCTTTACCACTAGCACCACCTGGGAAGCCCAAGCATTGGCTAATAGCAAACACAATGGATTTTCAACTTAGTGAAAATGAACAACATGATGACCCCCTTCTTTGACAACAGCTGGTGGAAATATCTGCCATAGCTCAGGTAGAAATCCTGCCACTGGCTTTTAATCCTGATATTATCATATAACCTTTCCTGTGTTACTTCAAAGATGTTCAGAAACTGCATAATTAACAAGTCAATTCAATCTGATTTTTTTTTCCCTTAAGGTGAAAAATGAAGCATATCACTACTGATAATGAAAGCAAATGTCTGTCATCACTCATCTGCTGTAGCCTATTTGTCTTGTACAGAACATGTATCTCACATTCCATTTGAAAAATTCAGTGAACAGAACAGGTGTCAGTCCATAAGATCAATGGGCAAAAACACCCTCAAAGAAATCTCTGCATATTTTGAAGGCTTTAGATTTGTATCTTCCACAAATCTGCCATCAAACACTATGTTCCCAAAATTGACACCACGGTCTATTAGGTTTATTCATGAATTCATCACCTGTATTCTAGGCACTGCAGTAGTATAATAGATAAGCAGGATACATGTCATGATGATAATGAAAGTCTAAAACAGAAAAAAAAGTAATTCTAAACGTGTAGTCTTCCTCCATCTTTACATATGAGGGCACTGAATTTAGCTCAAAAATATGGTTTTGCCAAGGTCATCAAGTCAGCCAAATAAGAGCTACAGTGTGCACTTAGCTGCTATCGGCTGTAAGGCTACATAGTACTGTTTCTCTTAAGAAATAGAAAAGAAATTCTCATAGATTGTTGGGTGGCATCAATGACTCAATGGACATGAGTTTGAAAAACTCCAGGAAATAGTGAAGAACAGGGAAGCCTGGCGTGCTGCACTGCTGCTGCTGCTGCTAAGTCTCTTCAGTTGTGTCCGACTCTGTGTGACCCCATAGATGGCAGCCCACCAGGCTCCCCCGTCCCTGGGATTCTCCAGGCAAGAACACTGGAGTGGGTTGCCATTTCCTTCTCCAATGAATGAAAGTGAAAAGTGAAAGTGACATCACTCAGTTGTCTCCGACTCTTCGCGACCCCATGGACTGCAGCCTACCAGGCTCCTCCATCCATAGGATTTTCTAGGCAAGAGTACTGGAGTAGGTTGCCATTGCCTTCTCTGTGCTGCACTGCACGTGGTCTCAAAGAGTAGGACATGACTGAGCGACTGAATAACAATATAACCACAACCTAAATAGCTATAAAGAAAGTGAATGGAAAAATGAAATTATAATAAATGAATCAGCCAAACAGAAATGCCCCACCCAGAAAATACAAAACCTGGAGTTCTTAGTTAAAATTACACACAGACAATACAAGTTAACTTGCTTAAGATGGTTTAGACATGTTCAACCAAAGCTTTGCATTTCATTATCATTAATTATCATTAATTACCAAAACAAGAAAGCACTTTGAAAATTTATGTACATAATATTGATGAGTAAAGAGTGGAAACTCAGCTAAAAAGCCACAAAGGAAACATTCACAACTCCACTTAATTTTTGTTGACATTTACACTCAAATGTTATATGTACTGATCTCAATGAATATATATGTAATACATGTACAGTTGTCCTAAAAATATTAAGTGGATCTAGAGAAATAAATGCAGTAAGAGATTTTTAGAAATGTAGGAGAAAAATGTAAAAAATAAGAAGATTCTGTCATTAACTTAAAATCTCTCTTTCAGTCCATCATCACTATAATCCCACTGCATTTCACTCTACTGCAATGCTCAGGAACTTTCACTGGTCCCCCACGTCATAAAATATAAGCCCTAAACTCCCTTATGTGTCAGTTAAGGCACTGTAAAATATGGTGCCTTTGACACTTCCTCACAATCTCTTTGCTTCATCCAAATTAGTTGTTGTTCGGTCGCTAACTCGTGTCCGACTTTGCAACACCATGAACTGCAGCATGCCACACTCCTCTGTCCTCCACTAACTCCCTGTGTTTGCTCAAATTCATGCCCAATGAGTTAAGTGATGTTGTCTAACCATCTCATCCTCTGCCACCCCCTTCTCCTTTTCCCTTCAATCTTTCCCAGCGTCAGGGTCTTTTTCAATGAGTCAGCTCTAATTCATCCAAATTAGTCAGTTCATTTCTCTCCAATGTGGCAGGAACTTTCTCCACTAGGTGATTCTGTGCTTCCTTATCTGACATGCAGTTCTCCTAATTTTAGCTTGAATATTTTGGTCCCATTCTTCAAGATTCAGTTTGAAATCTGTTTTCACTGAGCACAATGGCTTTGGGGAATGACTATCATCTTTAGGCTTCTCTGGTGGCTTGGACAGTAAAGAGTCTGCCTGCAGTGAGGAAGACCCGGGTTCAATCCTTGGGTCAGGAAGATCGCCCAGCGAAGGAAATGGCAACCAACTCCAGTATTCTTGCCTGGAAAATCCCATGGATGGAGGAGCTTAGAAGGATACAGTCCATGGGGTCACAAAGAGTCTGACATGACTGAACGACTTCACATCACCCATCTCTGGAATCTGGTGACTGTTCTAAATCACTTGGCAGCACTGGTGCTACCTTGCAATATTAAATTTTGTTTTACATACAAGTTCAACTTCCTCTAATATCCTTGGAGCAGATATTACACTGCAGTCACCTTCATAATCCAACAACTAGAAACCAGCTGGCCCTCAATTTGTTGGAGTTAATGAATGAAAATGAAGCAAGTACCTGGCAGGCATACATGACACTCTAGTCATTTTGCTGTAGTTGCCTGAAGCTGCATCTTAAGAAGTTGTTTGAGTCTTGGTCACAATAAACGTTTTGAGAACTTATTGATATCTGTTGCAGCAGACACAGGAGGACCTATTTATTGGTCAATATCCATCTTTTTTTTTTTTAAACTTTACATAATTGTATTAGTTTTGCCAAATATCAAAATGAATCCGCCACAGGTATACATGTGTTCCCCATCCTGAACCTTCCTCCCTCCTCCCTCCCCATACCATCCCTCTGGGTCGTCCCAGTGCACTAGCCCCAAGCATCCAGTATCGTGCATCGAACCTGGACTGGCATCTCGTTTCATACATGATATTTTACATGTTTCAATGCCATTCTCCCAAATCTTCCCATCCTCTCCCTCTCCCACAGAGTCCATAAGACTGTTCTATACATCAGTGTCTCTTTTGCTGTCTCGTACACAAGGTTATTGTTACCATATTTCTAAATTCCATATATATGCGTTAGTATACTTTTGAGCTTTGGTCAATATCCATCTTGAGGGCCTCCTTTTATAATAAAATATCATGGAAGATTCCATAAAAGGACAGCGATGATTTGTACTGTACTTTAAAAAATATCTCATTTTATAACTGTCTCAATGATTTTTGCTGCATTATTACAACTATCTGAGGAGTTGTTTTTGTTTTCATTCTGATGCCCTGGCCACACCCATGGCAACTAAATTAAAATCTTCAGTTGGAATTTTCAAGATTAAAACTAGGTATCAATATTTTTTAAACTCTCCAGATGATTCCAATGTGCAGCACTGTTAAAAAGCAATTTCATATTCAATAGGTCTGAAGTGGTTCTAACAAGCTCACCGGTGATGCTCAGTTCAGTTCAGTCACTCATTTGTGTCCGACTCTTTGCGACTCCATGGACTGCAGTCCATCAGGCTTTCCTATTCATCACCAACTCCCAGAGTTTGCCAAACTCATGTCCATTGACTCGGTGATGCCATCCAACCATCTCATCCTCTATTATTCTGTTCTCCTCTTGCCTTCAATCTTTCCCAGCATCAGGATCTTTTCCAATGACTCAGTTCGCATCAGGTGGCCAAAGTATTGGAGCTTCAGCATTAGCCATTCCAATGAATATTCAGGACTGATTTCCTTTAGGATTGACTGGTTTGCTCTCCTTGCTGTCCAAGGGACTCTCAGGAGTCTTCTCCAACACCACAGTTCAAAAGCATAAGTCTTTTGGCACTCAGGTTTCTTTATTGTCCAACTCTCACATCCATACATTACTACTGAAAAAACCATAGCTTTGACAAGATGGACCTTTGTCAGCAAACTAATGGCTCTGTTTTTTAATATGCTGCCTAGGTTGGTCATAGCTTTTCTTCCAAGGAGCAACTGTCTTTTAATTTCATGGCTGCAGTCACCATCTGCAGTAATCTGACAAAATGTAGTCCACTGGAAAAGGGAATGGCAACACTCTTCAGTATTCTTGCCCTGAGAACACCACGAATAGTATCAAAAGGCAAAAAGATATGACATTGAAAAATGAACTCCCCAGGTTGGTAGGTGCCCATTATGCTACTGGAGGAAAGTGGAGAAATAGCTCCAAAAAGAATGAAAAGGCTGAGCCAAAGTAAAAACATGCCCAGCTGTGGATGTGACTGGTGATGGAAGTAAAGTGCATTGCTGGAAAGAACAATGTTGCATAGGAACCTGGAAAGTTAGGTTCATGAATCAAGGCAAATTGGAAGTGGTCAAACAGGAGATGGCCAAGAGTGAACATCAACAGTTTAGGAGTCAGTGAACTAAAATGGACTGGAATGGGCAAAATTAATTCAGATGACCATTATATCTACTGTGGGCAAGAATCCCTTAGAAGAAATGGAGTAGCCCTTACAGTCAACAAGAGTCTGAAATGCAGTATTTGGGTGCAATATCAAAAATGACAGAATTATCTCTGTTCATTTGCAAGGCAAACAATTCAATATCACAATAATCCAAGTCTAGGCCCCAACCAAATGCCAAAGTAATGCCAAAGAAGCTGAAGTTGAATGGTTCTATGAAGACCTACAAGACCTTCTAGAACTAACACCAAAGAAAGATGTCCTTTTCATCACAGGGGACTGGAATGCAAAAGTAGGAAGTCAAGAGATACTGGATTAACAAGAAAGTTTGGCCTTGGAGAACAAAATGAAGCAGGGCAAAGGCTAACAGAGTTTTGCCAAGAGAAAGCACTGGTCATAGCAAACACCCTCTTCCAACAACACAAGAGACTACTCTACACATGGACATCACCAGATGGTCAACACTGAAATCCAGTGATGCTCCTGTGTACCAAATCTTACCAGCCCATAGATCAAAGTAGGTGTGGGCAGTAGTGGGCAGATGTGGGCATCTCCTATAGCTTATTGGAAAGGCAGAATCTCAGGCTCCATCTAAGACCTGCTTAATCAAAATCTGCAGTTTAACAAGATCATCAGATGATCATTCTGCACTTGCAGTTTGAGAAGTACTGTTCTACAGGGTGGTTCTCAGAGTTGGTTTTGTGAACATGTTAGAAATGCAAACACTCTGGCCCTTCCTCCAGACTTACTGAATCATACATTCTGGGATGAAGGCCTCCATATCAGTAGTTTAACAAGCCCTCTAGGTGATTCTAATGTGGACTAAAGTATAAAACGTAATTTTCTGAAACAAATCAGTTTCTACACTTGACTGCACATTGTGTGTGATTTTAAAGGAATACTGATGCCTGGGTCCATCCTAGAAGATCCTGATTTTAGTGATCTGGGCTTGTAAAATGTGTCCAGATGATTCAAATGTGCAAAAAATTTGGAGCCATTGTTCTAGAAGACTTGGAGATAAGGGGGCGGTGGGGGCGAGGTGGGGGGGTGGAGAGGCTAGTGAATTGTCAGTAAATTGTCTTCCTTTGCATCTTAATAGGACTTTCCCTGATCAGATTATCAGAAGAATCCAAAAACTGAGAACAAATATGTAATTAGACTCATTCTACCTCCACATCCCCTAGGGAAATTTCAAGTACACTGGGGTTTGTTGTTCAGTTGCTAAGTCGTGTCCCACTCTTTTGTGACCCCATTGACTGTGGCCCACCAGGCTCCTCTGTCCATGGGATTTCCCAGATGAGAATACTGGAGTGGGTTGCCATTTCCTTCTCCAGGGGATCTTCCCAACTCAGGGATCAAACCTGCGTCTCCTGCACTGGCAGGCACGTTTTTTTTACTACTGAGCCAACATCCTATCTAAATTAGACTTTGAACAAATTCCCCCAAAGATGGGAAGGCTAGGTCCAGGACCTAGATGAGACTGAATTATAGATGAGGTTCCAAAAAGACTGTCACATAGTTCCTCAAAGCTCTGTTCAAATCCTGTATTTTCCCTAAAATCACTCTGCATCAAGCTTCAAGTAATACAAACTTCTACTCTTTAGATTTTCCAAAGCTCTTCCTTCTAAGAAGGTAAATCTTCACCTTCTACATACGTGAAGTCTTCACATATAATTCCCATTCTGTAGGTGAGAAGCTATGGCATCAAAGTGCTAAGCAAACTGCCCAAGTTTATGCAGCTGAAAAATGAAGAAATGCATATTAATATCCTTAACTGCATGTCTCTGAAACTCTATGGACTATTCACAACACCACACTGCTTCCCCATGTATCAAGACTGATCACTGGAATATACAAAAACAACAATAAAAACGATGACTCTGTCAATATCTAAGCAACAGGAAACAGAGGCTTTCTTTAGGATATTTTTAAGAATTCAATTATAATACTATGGAGTGGGCTTATACTAGACAGACATATTTTGACATGGGTGTGTGCTCTGCATTCTGCCTCAGTGTCAGGGAAAGCAGATGTACTGAGCACAACCTCACCCCATCCTGGCTGGATGCCTACTCAATACCACTCTATCTAGGCTACTGAATAATACATGGAAATATATATACATACACAAACACACACAGCCTACACACCTCAAACTTCCCAAGGCAGATATATTTAAAAGGCAACCAGATTATCTAAGATCTTTAAAATTATTGTATAATGGTTTACTATTTCTAAAAAGGTCTTACTTTATAGTATAAATACATTGAACATATTGAAGGAAAATCCTCTCCAGTTCAAAGTTTAGCCTGCAAAACACTGTACTATTTTATAAGTAAGCAATATTCCCTACATAATACTATTGTTAAGTGTTGTGAGAAGAATGCAGTGGTATGATTTTTTATGCACTGCTGCTGCTGCTAAGTCGCTTCAGTCGTGTCCGACTCTTTGCAACACCGTGGAATGTAGCCCACCAGGCTCCTCCTTCCATGGGATTCTCCAGGCAAGAATACTGGAGTGGGTTGCCATTTCCTTCAGGGGATCTTCCCAACCCAGGGATTGAAGCCAGGTCTCCCGCACTGCAGGCAGATACAGGCAGATGCTTTAACCTGTGAGCCACCAGGGAAGCCCCAATATTAAGAGGAAAGAGAAAATAGGTATTCAACATAGAACGGTAAAAGCATTAACTCTAGAACTAAATTTAGCTCAGTTCAGTCGCTCAGTCATGTCCAACTCTTTGCAACCCCATGAACTGCAGCAGGCCAGGCTTCCCTGTCCATCACCAACTCCCAGAGCTTACTCAAACTCATGTCCTTGCGTCGGTGATGCCATCCAACCATCTCATCCTCTGTGGTCCCCTTCTCCTCCTGCCTTCTATCTTTCTCAGCATCAGGGTCTTTTCCAAAGAGTCGGTTCTTCACATCAGGTGGCCAAAGTATTGGAGTTTCAGCCTCAGCATCAGTCCAATGAATATTCAGGACTGATTTCCTTTACGATTGACTGGTTGGATCTCCTTGCAGTCCACGGGACTCTCAAGAGTCTTCTCCAACACCACAGTTCAAAAGCATCAATTCTTCAGTGCTCAGCTTTCTTTATAGTCCAACTCTCACATCCATACATGACTATTGGAAAAACCAAAGCCTTGACTAGACGGACCTTTGTTGGTAAAGTAATGTCTCCGCTTTTTAATATGTTGCCTAGGGTGGTCATAGCTTTTCTTCCAAGGAGCAAGTGCGTTTTAATTTCATGGCTATAGTCACCTTCTACAGTGATTTTGGAGCCAAAAAAAGAATAAAGACTCTCACTCTTTCCATTGTTTCCCCATTTATTTGCCATGAAGTGATGGGACTGGATGACATGCTCTTAGTTTTCTGAATGTTGAGCTTTAAGCCAACTTTTTCATTCTCCTCTTTCATGTTCATCAAGAGGCTCTTTAGTTCTTCTTTGCTTTTGGCCATAAGGGTGGTGTCACCTGCATATCTCAGTGTATTGATATTTCTCCCAGCAATCTTCATTCCAGCTTGTGCGTCATCCACCCTGGAATTTCACATGATGTACTCTGCATTTAAGTTAAATAAGCAGGGTGACAATATACAGCCCCGATGTACTCCTTTCCCAATTTGGAACCAGGCTGTTGTTCCATGTTGTATTCTAACTGTTGCTTCCTGACCTGCATACAGTTTCTCAGGAGTCAGGTCAGGTAATCTGGTATTCCCATCTCTTTAAGAATTTTCCACAGTTTGTTGTGATCCACACGGTCAAAGGCTTTGGGATAATCAATAAAGCAGAAGATGTTTTCTGGAACTCTCTTGCTTTTATGATGATCCAGTGGATGTTGGGAATTTGCTCTGCCTTTTCTAAATCCAGCTTGAACATCAGGAAGTTCACAGTTCACATACTGTTGAAGCCTGGCTTAGAGAATTTTGAGCATACTTTGCTAGTGTGTGAGATGTGTGCAATTATGCGGTAGTTTGAGCATTGTCTTTGGCATTGTCTTTTGGGGGATTGGAATGAAAACTGACCTTTTCCAGTCCTGTGGCCACTGAGGAGCTTTCCAGATTTGCTGGCATAGTGAGTGCAGCACTTTGAGTGCAGCACTTTCACAACATCATCTTTTAGATTTGAAATAGCTCAACTGGAATTCCATCACCTCCACTAGCTTTGTTCATAAGGCCCCACTTGACTTCACTCTCTACGTTGTCTGGTTCTAATGAGTGATCACACCATTGTGGTTATTTGGGTCATGAAGATCTTTTTTTTATAGTTCTTCTGTGTATTCTTGCCACCTCTTCTTAATATCTTCTGCTTCTGTTAGGTCCATACCATTTCTGTCCTCTATTGTACCCATCTTTGCGTGAAATGTTCCCTTGTATCTCTAATTTTCTTCAAGAGATCTCTAGTCTTTCCCATTTTATCATTCTCCTCTATTTCTTTGCATTGATTGCTGAAGAAAGCTTTCTTATCCCTCCTTGCTATTCTTTGGAATTCTGCATTCAAATGGGTATATCTTTCCTTTTCTCCTTTGCCTTTAGGTTCTCTTCTTTTCTCAGCTATTTGTAAGGTCTCCTCAGACAGCCATTTTGCCTTTTTGCATTTCTTTTTCTTGGGGATGGTCTTGATCATTGCCTCCTGTACAATATCACGAACCTCGGTCCTTAGTTCTTCAGGCACTCTATCAGATCTAGTCCCTTAAATCTATTTCTGACTTCCACTGTGTAATCGAAAGGGATTTGATTTAGGTCATACCAGAATGGTCTAGTGGTTCCCCCTATTTTCTTCAATTTATGTTTGAATTTGGCAATAAGGAGTACATGATCTGAACCACAGTCAGCTCCCAGTCTTGTTTTTGGTGACTGTATAGAGCTTCTCCATCTTTGGCTGCAAAGAATATAATCAATCTGATTTTGGTATTGACCATCTGGTTATGTCCATGTGTAGAGTCTTCTCTTGTGTTGTTGGAGGAGGGTGTTTGTCACGACCAGTGCATTCTCTTGGCAAAACTCTATTAGTCTGTGCCCTGCTTCATTCTGTACTCCAAGGCAAAATTTGCCTGTTACTTCAGGTAACCTAGACAGCATATTAAAAACCAGAGACATTACTTTATCAACAAAGCTCCGTCTAGTCAAGGTTTTGGTTTTTCCAGTAGTCATGTATGGATGTGAGGGTTGGACTGTAAAAAAAGCTGAGCACTGAAGAAATGATGCTTTTGAACTGTGGTGTTGGAGAAGACTCTTGAGAGTCCCTTGGACTGCAAGGAGATCCAATCAATCCATCCTAAAGGAGATCAGTCCTCAATATTAATTGGAATTCTGATGTTGAAGCTGAAACTCCAATACTTTGGCCACCTGATGCGAAGAACTGACTCATTGGAAAATACCCTGATGTTCTGAAAGATTGAAGGCAGGAGGAAAAGGGGACCACAGAGGATTAGATGGTTGAATGGCATCACCGACTCAAAGGACATGTGTCTGAATAAACTCCGGGAGTTGGCAATGGACAGGGAAGCCTGGTGTGCTGTAGTCCATGGAGTCGCAAAGAGTTGGACACAACTGAGAGACTGAACTGAACTGAACTGAATTTGCTTTGATTCATGGACCTGACATTCCAGGTTCCTATGCAATATTGCTCTTTACAGCATCAGATTTTACTTCCATCAACCATCACATCCACAACTGGGTGGTGTTGTTGCTTTGGCTCCGTCTCTTCACTCTTTCTGGAGTTATTTCTCCACTCTTCTCCAGTAGCATATTGGGCACCTACCGACCTGGGGAGTTCATCTCTCAGTGTCATATCTTTTTGCCTTTTCACGCTGTTCATGGGGTTCTCAAGGCAAGAATACTGAAGTGTTTTGCCATTCCCTTCTCCAGTGGACCATGTTTTGTCATAACTCTCCACCACGACCTGTCTGTCTTGGGTGGCCCTACACAGCATGGCTCATAGTTTCATTGAGCTATGTTTCATTGAACTAAATTCACTGAGCTCAAATCCTAGGTCTACCATTTAATATTCATATGATTAATTTATTAATTTGTATGACCATGGATTAATTATTCCAACTTCCCTTGCCTCAGTTTACTCATTTTCAAAGTAGGAATAATTAAAGCCCCTGTTTTATAGGATTGATATAATACTTAAATGAGTAAAAATTATAAAATTTGTATACCTGTACTAGAAACTTTAGAAAGTACTGGGTAAACATTACTTATTACTATCTAATGTGGCCCAAACTCATACATTAAGAAATAATGCTTGGCACACTAATGACCATTTTATTTTTCAAATCCCTCACTTAAAATATCTAGTTCTTCTTTTGTACTTCAAGGTAGTATGCCCTGGAAAATATTGACTCACATGAGAATTAAGTTTTGATTTATCCCTTATTCAGTTGGTGGCCACAGACTGAATGCATAATTGAACCAGCCACATTTTAACAAATCCCAATTCCATTTGTTATAATCTATTCAGTTTGAGAATATAGCTAAATTTGCAAAATCTCTCAAGCAATAATTTATATAGAGAAAGGAACACAGGTTATGGATATTACAGAACTGAATTGTCCTCACGCTATCTTGAGCAAATCAACTCACTCCTTAGAGCCTCAGAATCAGGCAATTTTGGAGAAATTTTAATAATTTCTAATTCATCAGAACTCTAATACCCCTTTCCACTACTTCAAGAACTCCTCGGCTGCCTTTCTTTCTTACCCTTAAAGCACCTGAGTGTATATTTTCTTTTTCCTGCAACATAAGCTTAAATTTAGCTGCTGGTCCTTTGAATAATAAAAGCAATGGCTCCCTCTCTTCTGGGTAAATGTACCATTTACAAAGTTTCAGAAAATGATGCCTGTGTAATTATCACCATGAATATATATTCACATAACACTTGAAGATATATTTAAAACTGCACAACAGTGTCCTCTTTTACTATTACTGCTAGAGAGTTCACTTTTCCAGACTAAGCATACATACTCAATTTTCCTTCTAGTTTCATAATGGAAAATGACTTCCTTATCCATCTTTTGAAATCTCTTAAACTGTCTCTCATTCTTGAAAAGATAAAAAGAGGCAAATGTGACTTAATTTGCATTAAACCTTCAGGCTAGGTGTTGTCTGACAAAATCCTATTCATTTTTGATGAGGCCATTCTGAAAACTCCCTTTTATTCATCTAATCAACTAATACTGAAAACCTACTATGAGCCAACCACTATTCTAGGTACTGGGGATACAATACAAAATGCAAACCACGCTCCTTGCCCCATATAGAATATGGAGCTTATATTCTAACTATGCCTTTAAATTTATATGGGAGTCTGATGATACATCTGTTACTATGAATTAATTACTATGAATTTGTTACTCTTCTTATCTATTGTCAAGGCCCTGTTAAATGCCAACACATAAATAAGTCAGACAGTCAGTACCCTCAAGGAACTTATAACTTAAAGAAAGTAGATGCATCAATACAGATTAAACTACATAAATATCTTGAGATGTATAGTGTATGCAGAAGAAAAAGCAAGACTTCCAGTTAAAAACATCAGAAAAAGTTCTCAAAGACAAAAGGCAGTTGGTATTATTTTTAGAGGATAATATAATTACTGGAGAAAATAACATAAGCAAAATTATGAATGAGGGAAATGTGTGATATATATGGGGAACATTTTAGTGGAGTAGGGACATAATAAAATAAGTAAGTATATTACATAGTGGTAAATAGTGGGAAAAAAATAAATAAATCAAGTTGCCAAGGGAGATAAAGTATAACACAGGGAACTGTCCTCAGTGTTATATGACAATCTATTCGGGAAAAGAATTAGATGTTGGGGAAAGGAAAGAGCATGATCGGTGTGTTAAAAGAACAGCTGGAAGACTAGCCAAAAGAAAGAGGAAAGAGAATAGTCAGGAGGTAATGGGTAGGATTATGTAAAACCTTACTGATCATGGGATGAATTTGTCTTTTATCCTTAATGATGTGTAATGAAAGAGATTGAGCAGAAAAGTCAGTTTACCTGACCCATTTTTAACTAGGCCCCTCTCACTGCTATGTGGATACTAAGCGGGGGAAGCCTTAAGTACAAGATTACTTAGGAAGATATTGCAATAGACCAAATATGAGAGTAGTGTGGACTCGGTAGTGACAATAGCGATGCTGTTGTTCAGTCACTCAGTCGTGTCTGACTCATTGTGACCCCGTGGACAGCAGCACATCAGGCTTCCCTGTCCTTCGCTATCTCCTGTAATTTACTCAAACTCATGTTCGTTGAGCTGGTGATGCCATCCAGACATCTCATCCTCTGTTACCACCTTCTTCTCCTGCCCTCAATCTTTCTCAGCATTAGGGGCTTTTCCAATGAGTTGGCTCTTAGCATCAGGTGGCCAAAATACTGGAGCTTCAGCTTCAGCCTCAGTCCTTCCAATGAATATTCCAGGTTGACTTTACGATTGACTGGTTTGATTTCCTTGCAGTCCAAGGGACTCTCAAGAGTCTTATCCAGCACCACCATTCGAAAGCATCAATTCTTCGGCATTCAAGCTTCTTTATGGTCCAACTCACATCTGTACATGACTACTGAAGAATCATAGCTTTGACTGTACAGAGAGGTGGTCAAATTCTGCATACATTTTGAAGGTAAATTTACTACTGTTTTTAAATTCAATGCAAAAATCATTGCACTATCTGCTCTTACAATTTTGCCCCTTTTTGTAATGTGTTTAAAAAGGAAAGTTTCAAGTTTTTGAAAAATAAAAACAGAAATCATTGCTAATTTACAGGCTTTCTAAGTTTCAGACTGGAGATAACCTTTCCCCAAACCTCATTTTACAGACTAGAAATCCAGAGAACAGAGAGCTTACATGACTGAAACAAGATCATACAGACAATTAAGGGTAGGACTTGGACTAGAAACAGGTTATCTGAATGAAAAAGCCCAAGCTACTCTGCCTTACAATTGGTGATATTTAAGTGGTATAAACTCTTCCTTTGAGTTTTTCCTTGTTTTTGTTTGGTTTGGTTTTGATTTCACAAACATTGAGAGAGAACCACAGGTATCCCAAATTCAAAAGTCTTCAGGAGTCAGAAAGAGAAAAATAAATCTATTAACATATATAGGTGGAATGTGAAAAAACTATCTATATAAGAGTTAGACAATCTTGGGCTTCCCCAGTGGCTCAGGGGTAAAGAATCCACCTGCAATTCAGGAGCCATAGGAGACAAGGGTTCGATCCCTGGGTCAGGAAGATCCCCTGGAAAAGAACATGGCAACTCACTCCAGTATTCTTGCCTGGAGAATCCCAATGACAGTGGAGCCTGGCAGGCTGCAGACCATGGGGTCGCAAAGAGTCAGACACGACTGAAGCAACTTAGCATGCTTGCATTTGCAAAGCAGAAACAGACAGACAGACCTAGAGAACAAACATGGATATCCATGCAGAAAAGGGGTGGGATGAATTGGGAGATTAGTGTTGACATATATATACTATTGATGCTATGAATATAACATAGATAACTAATGAGAACCTACTGTAAAACACAGAGAACTCAGTGCTCTGTTGTGACATAAATGGGAAATAAATTTAAAAAAAAAGAGAAAGGATATATATAGATATATAGATATATATATATATATATATATATACAGCTGATTCACTTTGCTGTACAGTGGAAACTAAAAACATTGTAAAGCAACTATGCTCCAATAAAAAGGAAAAGTCTTTAGGACCAGGCAGGTAGGAGGAAATGTAGGGGAAACTAGATGCATCCATTGCTCAGATACACTCATTTTTTTCTTGAAGTGTGCCAGCTAAATGAAACACATCTGCATAGCCCTCCCATAAGGGATCTTGGAAAATATCATCGCTATTCTAAACAGAAGGGCAAATAAGGATGTTATTCTTTATCTACACAAATGCAGATAAGGAACTGCAATATAATGTATGATGTACTGTCATATAAAGTTTCTGCAACTGAAAATGCACACAGAAGGTTCAAACACAATACAGTGAAGACAGGAATTACTGTGGGGTTTTGTGTGAGGTTGGCAATTGAGGGGATGGCTGGAGAAAGCTTCATAGTGACAAAAGAGATAAGAGTTTTCAAGAGTTCTAAAGGGTAAGAGTGATTCACCAGATGGGTAAGATTTGTGAAGTCATTCCAAGCAAAAGGGATTAGCATGTGCAAAAGCTCTGAGACATAAAACTATGTAATATATGTTTACTTGTATCATTATATTGGCTTCCCATGTGGCACTAGTGGTAAAGAATCCAGCTGCTAATGAGGGAGACTCAAGAGACTCAGGTTCGATCCCTGGGCCAGGAAGATTCCCTGGAGAAGGAAATGGCAACCCATTCTAATATTCTTGCCTGGGAAATCCCATGGACACAGGAGGCTGGCAGACTACACTCATCGGGGTCACAGAAGAGTTGGACACAACTGAGCAACCAAATATTACTATACGTGAATTTTTAAAATTATTCCCCAACCTAAGTTTGATCACATAACCTGTCTAGAACTGAGCCCTGACTCAGGAAATGAAATAAAAATGAAACAGATTCCACACATTTGAGATACTAGAAAGTCTGAATGTCAGTATGCTTTTCAATCTACCTGCAGAGCCGTGCTTTCCCTATTACATTAGGAATTAGGTTCCCAAAGAACTAGGTATGACAGTTCCAAGACAGAGACTACTTCATTAGCAAACGTGAACACTTCACATCCAGGATGCAGAGGAGAGTGCCCCTTCATACCTCCTGCAGTGCATCGGAATCATCTGGAAGGTTTGTTAAAACACACACTGCTGAGCCCCAGCACTGAGGTTCTGATTCACAACACGTACCGTGAGTCACAAACTGCCAGACATGACTGAAGCAACTTCGCACCCTGAGTCTTAAGAAAATCAATCCTGAATATTCATTGGAAGGACTAACACTGAAGTTGAAGCTCCAATACTTTGGCCACCTGATGCAAAGAGCCAACTCATTTAGAAAAGACCCTGGTGCTGGGAAAGATTGAAGGCAGGAGGAGAAGGGGATGACAGAGTACGAGATGGTTGGATGGCATCACCGTCTCAATGGACATGAATTTGAGCAAGCTCCGGGAGATGGTGAAGGACAGGGAAGCCTGAAGTGCTGCAGTCCATGGGGTCGCAGAGCTGGACACAACTGAACAACCGAAAACAAACAGGTTTCCAGATGATGCCGGTGCTGGAGGTCTGGGGAGTGCACACTTTAGGAACCACTAATTTAGAGCACTTTCCAGACCCTTCAGCTTAAGCGCTGAGTTCTTTCACATCACAACAGCTACCATCATTAGGAACTCTGCTGCTACTGCTGCTAAGTCACTTCAGCCGTGTCCGACTCTGTGCGACCCCATAGACGGCAGCCCACCAGGCTCCTTCATCCATGAGATTTTCCAGGCAAGAGTACTAGAGTGGGTTGCCATTGCCTTCTCCATTAAGAACTCAACTTCTGTTAAAATGGTCCCTGTCTGCAAGCTCCTGGCAAACAAGGACTCTGACCCCTACTGGGGAGAATAATAACAACAACAATAGACAACATTTAACCAGGCTTTTGGTGTTACTTTAGGCACTTTTCATGAATCACCCATTTAATCTACACAACAATTCTATGATCTATGTACTATTATTATTCCCACTTGCAACAACATGCACTATAGCCTTCCAGGTTCCTTAGTCCATGGAATTTGCCAGGCCAGAATACGGGAGTATTCTGGGTAGTGTGTAGTGGGTAGGCATTCCCTTTTCCAAGGGATCTTCCCAACCCAGGGATTGAACCCAGGTCTCCCATATTGCAGATGGATTCTTTACCTTCTGAGCCACCAGGGAAGCCCAAATAAATGAGGGAATTAAGATTTAGGTTAAATAACTAACTCCAAGGCATAGAATCTCAAGTCAGCCTGGATTCAGTTCTGGCTGTATCATGTATAACTCCCCAGATCTTTATATACACCTTGAGAATATCACATAGGAATTTGCAAACTGAAGATTTCCTGCCAGTAACATACCTTTCTGAACAAATGGTATTTATGGAAGTGGAATCTGTCGATCAGTTTTTCTGAGCACATTTACTTCTATATGAGAATTAAAGGAAAGACTATAAAAAGCTTACAGATTCTCTCTTCCTCTCATTTTGTAAAATCAGAGATTGCATAAATCCGAGAAAGTTTATGTGACTTGCTGAAGACCAACGCACCATTCACCTCACAGTGCTAGGAGAAGACTAAAGATAATATTCGTCCTTAGTTCTTCTAGGAATACACTTGGTGACGTAGCTCCCTTAAGATTCTTTAACCGCTATATATACTGTCTATATAAATATGCCACAAATAGTCATAGAGCAGCTAGGAAAAGGATAATCTCGAATGGCTCATGTTTTACTTTACTAACCAGAGGGTAAAAGTCTTAGGGTCAAAAGGAAATACATAAAATGGTACAATGCCAAGGTTAAAAAAAAAAGGCTGAGGAGTTATTTCCTCATGAACACATGTGAATGGGTAAACTTAAGGAAATAATTGGTTCTTGTTCAAGCTTGCCGCAAATATTATTTGAAGGAGCAGTCTTTAAAATTGAAACACATTCAACAAAAACAAATTTGTAACAAACATCCATCACTTTTCTTCTAGCTATAAAAGCCGAAAGGCAATATTTTTTCTTTATTTAAAAAAAAAAAAATCAAGTGAGGTAACTGCATTCATAAGCTAAGACTGAATATTAATTTTGCTCTTGAAAAGGCATGCCACTATAAGAGTAACAACATTACATGTACCAAAGTGTTGCTCAGAATTATATAAATAACCTTGCTTAAAGAAAATCAGCAGGATAACACACGCATTTCTTTTTCTTTTCATCTGACTTGTAGGTGTGATTTCACACATACAAATTGTGATATATTCTTAAAGTATAGACAACACTAGAAGAAAATAATATCCCTATAATTAGATATGGCACAGCTTTTGATCTCCCATGACTACTATAATGTACATGTTTGAGTAGGTGAAAGTGATGTCGATATCCAGAAAGGTCCCTTGTTAAGAAGACAGAACATCTTTACAATTCTTTGCAGAATCCCTTATGTCCTTAATGATTTTCCTCAACTAACCATTTGGATCATGTTTTTGTTCATCGTTTAGCAATACAGATCTTCTGTTGGCTTTGGCTGTGTCTATACACTTATGATTGGTGGTATCAAAACATCATATGTTTAGTATTGTATAGAAAACATAGCTGGATGAGTAAATTTTTAAATTTCCAATTGGATTCATAAAACTCAGATACAGATCTTTTTGAAATATACTTTTTATGCTGAAATCATAGAGAACTTAACACATTCATCAAATCTAAAGAAATTGTACTTGTAACTAGTAGCTAGGAACACAAAATATTAGAGGCCTAGAATCAAAAGTTAAGACATAAAATTCTAGATTAATTAAACATAAAGAATAAAAATCAAACAATTCCTTACTAAAACATGGGAGGGTTTTTTTCTTTTTTTTAAATAATCTTGGAATGAATGAAAGCTTTCTAAATAGAAAAGAAAAGTTGAGGGCATAAATGCATATTTAAAATAAAGTAAAGTAAAGCATGGCAAAAAAATTTAGAGACAACAAAATGAGTGAAGGCATTTGCAACTCACATAACAATGAGCCGATTTTTAAAATATAGATTTCCTGCAAATGATAAAATAGACATTTAATATAAATAAATATAAACAAACATTTCATATAAAAAGAACTGCAGATGGCTCATAGAATATATGAACAAGTGTTCAAACTAACATATAATCAGAAAACAAAGTTTATGATTTTAGATAACAAAGAACCAAAAGTTGATAACACACTGTGTTGACTAATAAGGAAACAGCCACCCTCAGTGTAAATTTGCATGATGGAGAATGAATAGGTATCTTTCAAAGATATAAAAATCACAAAACCTTGACCAAGCAATATGTCTTTTAAGTATCTATCCAAATATGCTTGCACACATGCAGAATGACTTCTGTACATGGATATTGTTTATAGCACAGTTTATATTAGCAAAATTAGAAAGAACTAAAATATATTTCAAGAGGAAACTAGGTTAAATAAAGTATCCTATTTAAATATGTCCTAATATGGAAAAAGTCTTATAGCTACAACATTTTAATTTAAGAAAAAGTACTCAACAAGATGATGGTAGTGGTTTAGACACTCAGTCGTGTCCAACTCTTGCGATCCCATGTACTGTAGCCCACAAGGCTCCTCTGTCCCTAGGATTTTCCAGGCAAGAATACTAGACGTGGTTGCCATTTCCTTCTCCACAGGATGTTCCCCACCCAGGTATCGAACCTGGGTCTCTGGCTCTGCAGGAAGATTCTTTACTGATGAGCTACCAGGGAAGCTCTGGTAGATAATAGACAGATATAGATATATTAATACATATATATGTATAATATTGTGTATGTTTTTAATGCACAGACTGCATCTGAAAGAATACCAAAAAATGTGGCCAAGTGGCAGAGAGGAGAAGCACAGAAAATCTCTTTTGACTGTGTTAATGCGTTCTAGCCAAAGAAATACATCCACATATCTGTGGTTGAACAAAGTTCGGTTTATTGACCCTCAGTAAGGAAGAAAAATACACACCATGGCAGAACTGAGCTGTTTTAGTTAGTACAGTGTAAGCAAGGACTTCCAGATTTGGTCTCAAGTGATTTTTAAGGAGAAAAAAAAAAAAAAGAAAGCAGATTTATTCTGGGTTGAACGCTCTATGGATGCAGGTATAGTTCTATAATTGGATATCTTAATAATTTTTATCTGGATGGCAAGAAGAACATAGTTACTACAGCTTTAAAGCTGTAGCCACCCATATAAGCCAGGGTAGAGCAATATTTGATCATTTTGTAGTTTGGACAACTTTCTTGTTTTTGTCTACATTCAGATGTGATACAGAGTGGTCTCATTTGCATCCTGATCCATCATGGTCACAGTGGCCTTTTCTGATCTGGTGTTCTATGAAACTGTTTATGTTCAACAGAAGCACACCAAGGCCTGCTGGTAGTGCCAATCCAGCTCATGGTTGTTAAGCACTGTTTTACTCTTTTTCAACTGTATACCCTTTTATGTGCCTTTATAATTTTTTATCATATATTTATCTATTCAAAATAGTTTTTAAACGAATCTCAAGACTGAAGGAGACCTTAAAAGTCAGTGAGTTCTGAAACTGTCACAACCATCATCATGTTCTTCCCCTCCCATACCAAAGGAGTTTGTTGTTTTTTTTTTTTTTTTTTCATAAATCCTCTACAAGTACTAGTACAGCATCTGCTTGACTATCTCCAGTTTCACCATTGTACTCATTTATCAGGCAGCTCATGCCATAGTCAAGTGGCCCTGAATATTTTTGTTCAGAGAACAAAGGGAACAATGCATTTGGTTATAATATTTTAATTGTTTTCACCCCAGCATGTTTGACCTCTTCAAATGTACCTTCTCCTATGGTAACCAGTGGAGCAGAATAATTACCTTTCTAATTTTATGTAAAATATTCCTATTAATACTCTCCCAACTGCAATTGTCTTTTTTTTGTGCCAGTGTTTCAACACTGTTCTGCATCTTTTATTATCATTACATTTGCAGAGATTTTTATCTGTTGCTGCTGACAAACCCATTTGGCTTTGTACTCAATTACATGTAATTAGTCTTTTCTTCATGAACAAAAGATCAGGTGTCCTATTAATTCAATCCAAGATGCTACGGTAAGGTTGGCTGGACCCAATGATGTCTATTGAACCAAACATCAGACTTCTGACAGATGCTCATAGTAACAAGATTTTTTTTCAAACAATCAGATGCTTTTACTCCTGCCCACACAAAGTAGAGAAAGAAAATGCATTTTAACAGCTTAGAGATTTATAATTTTCTATTAAAAAGCATGACTACAATTTAAAGCCTTCTCTGATATTTTTACCTCAATCCACACTCAGAAAAGGTAAAAATAAAAGTAACTTGTTTTCACTGGAAAATTTTAATTAAAATATAGGGGGGAGGTACCAGAAAAAAGTATATTAGTCAAAAAAACTGGCAAAATTGGAATAAAGTCTATAGCTCAATTAATAGTACTTACCAATGTTAATTTCCTGGATTTGATAATTGTAGTGTTGTTACATAAAGTGGTGCCCATTAGGGGAAGCTGGGTGAAGTGTACACTGGAATTTCCTATGTTATTCTGTAATTTCTCTAAAGTCTAACATTATTTCAAAAGGAAATATTAAAAGATACTTAGGTAGATAGACAATGATCTACAGAAACTTTTACACATATGCATAAGGACACATTAATTCATTTGTTTCATCTTTTGTTGAGGGCTTACTATGTATTAATGATCATTCTAGATTCTAGATCAAAACAAAATCTCTTCACTCAGGAAAATTATATTCTCCTGGGAAGAAGATAAAAAATAAACAGCAACAATATACATTTTAGGTCATCATAGGAGCAATAAATAGAAAAAAAACTGGGGTAGCAGAACAGAAAGGTAAAGGTGAAATGTTTAATTTTATTAAGGATGGCCAGGGAGGCTTCTTCAACATCTACAAGATATATTTTAGCAGCACTGTTTGTAATTGCCTTAAAATATAAATGCCTATTATCCATCAAAAAGAGAATGGATAAATGTATTTTGGTATGTTCATGCAATGGGATACTTTACAAAAATGAAAATGAATGATATAAAGCAAATATATCACCATATATGCATTGGATGACCATGATATTGGGAGGAAAATACATAAAATTATATATGATAATGTTACTCTTAAAAAAGTTTAAAACCATGCAAAACAATGTCACGAATGATGTATACAATATATGCATCATGTATATATGAAAAATGTACTTGTAAACCTACATGGAAATAAACAAAAAAAAGTCAAATTCAGGATAGTTGTTATACCTGGTACTGAAGGGGAAAAGTAGACTCCACTATTTCGAAAGAGCATACTGGGGCTTCAGATGTAATGATGTTTTTAACTAAATGTTAAGCCAAGGGTTGGGTATCCAAATGAATTTATTAAGTCTTATTATTTTGTATATTTAAGCTCCTTTTAATACCAACCTGTCAATTAATGTATGCAGTAGTTTATTTGAATAAAATATAAGATATTTTAAATTTGTGAACTTAGTTTCTAAAAGTATGTGACCAAACGCAGTACCTTCAGTGTGTGTGTCATGCATAATGCCATTATGCCCATAAATACACACATATATAATACACACACATCTGTCTGTGTCTGCTGCTGCTGCTGCTAAGTCACTTCAGTCGTGTCCAACTCTGTGCGACCCCATAGACGGCAGCCCACCAGGCTCCCCTGTCCCTGGGATTCTCCAGGCAAGAACACTGGAGTGGGTTGCCATTTCCTTCTCCAATGCATGAAACTGAAAAGTGAAAATGAAGTCGCTTAGTCGTGTCTGACTCTTAGCGACCCCATGGACTGCAGCTTACTAGGCTCCTCCATCCATGGGATTTTCCAGGCAAGAATACTGGAGTGGGGTGCCATTGCCTTCTCCACTGTTTGTGTATAAATGTATATATTTACATGTGGTTATAGATCTACATTAGCCATTGACACAGCATTTGGAGAGAAAGCACTTTCAACTATTTTTCTAGAAAAATAGTAAGTGTTTCTGTTAGTGGACTCCACACTTTCACCTCTCGGCCATTGCTCTATGATAAATGTCATGCATTCACAGGACAGCTGTCTGGGTTACAGTTGCATCCTATTAAACTGAGTATGGCTATTTGGCTCACTTGAATCTATCTTCATAAATTTATAATTTTTCAATCTTTTTTTAAGTTGGGTAGCTGGTGCTGACAGAGGATATTAATGGTTTCATCTCCAGCCACCTCATCTTATAGAAAAAGAAACCAGATCAAGGGATACCTCAGAGACAGCAGGGGGTGACACAGCTAAGTAACATCCTTGATTCTTTCCATCTATACTTGTAGCTTCACTAAATTTGCATTCAAGTTGAGATGCAATAAATGGAAATTATACATGGAGAGGAGAGCATCCTTATTCATCTGGACTCAGGGAAAATCTTAAATTATTTAAAGAATGCATTTCCACAAACACAAACCAACAATGCAAAACACAATAAGTAAATCAACTCCTCAGCAGAAAATGGGCTGAAATTCTCTATAATGAGATCTTTCCTTTATTGTAATTCATATTTTGTAACATGTAACATTAAGTAAACAAAGAATAATTTAGAAGGGGTGGATAGGAGCATTTTCACACTCTAGGGATCATAGAACTTTCCTCAGATCTGTATTTTTCCCTGGTGGCTCAGATGGTAAAGAATCTACCCAAAGTGCAAGAGATCTGGTTTCAATCCCTGGATTAGAAAGATGCCTTAGAGAAGGGAATGGCTACCCCACTCCAGTATTCTTTCCTGGAGAATTCTATGAACAGAGGAGCCTGGTGGGCTACAGTCCGTGGGGTCGCAAAGAGTCGGACATGACTGAGCAACTAACACTTTCACCATAAAATATCAAGCTTTTAGATTACCTTATTCAGTTGGACAGAATGTCAATCTGACCACAAGTGAAAGAAAGAAAGAAAGTGAAAGAAAGTCTGACCAAAAAAAACCACATCTATCAGAAGACAACTCAATTGGGTATAGATTTAATGAGCATTTACTATGTGACCAGTGACCAGTAATAAAGATCTAGCAGTGAATACAGACAAACTTTGGGAAACAATATAATGTCCTACATATTTTTAGAATAATAGGAATTTCCTCCCCAGGTACCTATATATGATTATGCAGAAACCGAAAGGTACCATGAGAGTGGTCATTCCTGACTCTGAGGCTTATATTAAAAATGCTTCTTAAATGCAATTACACTCTGTCAGACTTTGATGATTTGGTAATTATCAAGCTTGTCAGCCCTACAGTTAAATTAGTTAAACATTATTTCCAGAGATGTCATCAATAATCTTTTAATACTTGGATTTCATTTCAAAAAATTGTAAACAAAATTGCAGTTCAGTACTGATATTTATCATCTTATTATCATATAAACTGCAACATATAATATTTTAATATAGTTTTCTTTTTAAATCAATAAATTTGGCCTCAGTCAAGATAAAATAACATGTAATATACAAATGTATATATTCAATATTTACTTTGAGAAGTAATTTTTGTCTTCCAGAAATGATGTTCTAAGACTTATTATGGTATTTTTACTATTTGGTTCTAGGATTAAAACACTACCTTGAGCTGGAAGGTAGCCTTGTTTCTGTGAATACTTAACATCGTTCTGACTACAAACAATGGAATGAGAGGAAATTCTTGTCCACTGAGCAGTCAGAACTCCTTCAAGCCTCCTACCTTCTTATTGAATACATAAGCTCTATACATTACTGTCTCTTTGCTATAAGAATCATACCAAAAAGGACAAAGGAAAAGACAACTAGCTTACTAGTAGTTGAACAGTTCCAAAGGCAGCCTGGCCATGCTTTAGGTCTAAGAGACACTAAGCCATACATCTGATTGTAATTGGATTGCATGAAGCTAATGTTCCTTACTGTAGTCGCTGTTTTCGTCCTTGGTCCCATCGATGGTACCATCTGGGTGCATCTGCAGGAAATATCCCTGCTGGCTGAATAACCTTGTCACAATTCCTTTCAGCTGGGGTTCTGCAAAACAAAATGAAATGATTATTCAAGTTTTTATTTGGTTTGCAAAAATGCACACTTGCAAATTATCAAAAACATCCCCTAAGTCAATGCATAAATGCCAATGGTTTAAATACTGAAGTAACTATTTGGAAAGGAGGAATTTTGGTAACATAGCTTTACTTTTTCTTCTTTCTAAAGGCAGATCCATAATATTCTGCAACAGTAAACCAAATGTAAATGAATAAAAGTGAAAGTGAAAGTCACTCGTCGTGTCTGACTCTTTGTGACCCCATGGTCTATACAGTCCATGGAATTCTCTAGGCCAGAATACTGGAGTGAGTAGCTTTTCCCTTCTCCGGGGGATCTTCACAACCCAGGGATCGAACCCAGGTCTCCCACACTGCAGGCTGATTCTTTTACCAGCTGAGCCACAAAGGAAGCCTAAATGAATAAAAGCTAATTATGATTAGGAAAATACAGAGGTGTGCTAAAAAGTGAGTTATTCTTCTCCCTTGTGTGTCTAGTGTCTGGCTTCAATATACCACCAAGCTTGTGGTCCCATTCCAGAATACTGTTCAGACCAAACTGCCAGTGTAATTCCTAAGCTTTCAGCAGTCATAATCGGCTCCTGGAAGACTTCTATTTCTGCTGAATGATAACTATCTATCAGAAACCCCTGGTTTTAAAATTCTAATCAAATTCAGTCTTGGATGAGATCCATAGAATAAAGTTAAACCCTCCATGGCCATGAGATGTCACTGGAAAGTATGTGGAAACAGATTTCACCTTCAGTAAATACATCACCAGAGTAAGACCCAATACCATGTAAGTCATTTTTCCAGTACAAAAAATAAATAAATAAAAATCAAGCCATATATATTTCTGTAAATATTTCAAACTAGATGTGGTCTTTGGCTTTTAAAATTCCCTACACCCTAATACCATCAAACTGATCTTTGTATAACACATTTGAATTTTTGTATACCCACTAACCATAAATATTTAAAGCTTTCTCACTGTGGTACTAGCTGCAGCAACAATCTATTTTCTACAATATCACTACCATCTTTATCTCTACTTTAGTGTTTGGTAAAAATTAGACTACTGCAGCACACTCATAGGGGGCTGCCCAGGTGGCTCAGTGGTAAAGAAGCCATCTGCCAATGCGGGAGATGCGGGTTTGATCCCTGGGTCAGGAAGATGCCCTGCAAAGGAAATGGCAACCTGCTTCAGTATTCTTGCCTGGAAAATCCCATGGACAGAGGAGCCTGGCAGGCTACAGTCCATGGGGTAGCAAAGAATCGGACAGGAATGAGCGATTGAGCACATACACACACAAACATGCACCATATTTACTGTCCTAATTATTCCATTAAAATTAGTAGTAAAAGAAAAATGCTGCTTCTGTTGACAAAAAAAATGAGGTAAGGATGGGACTCGTATGATTGGTGATGTAGTTATGCATTATCTTCAAAAGAGCAATCAAAGAATTTCAACTGAGAGTCAGTTCCTTCACCAACTTATTAAATCAATAATAATTCAGATCTCTTTTGGGTGGGGGGGCGGGCAATATGCTAAATACTGTGTGTTAAACTAAACACACATATTGATGGTTGAATCTAAATAAGAGTTCCAGTTAAGGATTCAGTGCAACAAACTCTTTGGGAACGGACCTGCGCCCTACAACCATCATGTCTTTTACACCTACAACTAGATCGCACATACTTGGGAATGCGAGGCAATGCCTGTATAAACATATCTTCTCCAAAGCAGTCCTAAAAGTAGAAAAGATGCCCCTCCCAGAAAAAAAAAAAAAACTGGTAATTATGAAGCAGGGTATTAAAGAGAACTAAACTGGAAAGTAGGCATTCTGATTGATAACTGTGTATTAACACTGTGGGTTAAATAAATTCAATATATTTAAAATGTGTAGGCATTACATAAACTGGGGCTCTGTAACAACCTAGAGGGGTGGGGTGGGGAAGAAGATGGCAGGGATATTCAAGAGGGTGGGGGACATAGGTATATCAATGGCTGATTCATGTGGATGTTTGGCAGAAACCAACACAATACTGTAAAGCAATCATCCTTCAATGAAAAATAAATAAATTTAATTAAAAAATAATCATTTGTATGCCTTAATTTCCTCACCAATAAAATCTGGAAGGTAAAGTGATTTTTAGGTCCCTTCTATGATTCTCTATTGATGTTGAGCAACTATGACTTAAAGTCTCTTTGACTTGAGAATCTTCTTCTCTAAAGAGTGCCAGAAATCAAACCACAGATTCATTCTGAATGTGTTGTCTCCATGCGTGCCCCCCCACCACCCCCAACAAGGGATATGTAGGAGAGCACATATTAATAGCTAGCTAACCTCAATGCAAAAATATATATTTGACCCCTACCACCTATCAAACACTACCAACCTTCTCAGGCTCAGTTCCAAATCACTTCCCCCAGGAAGACTTGGCTATTATTAAGTGTGAGTCACTTTTATAATCAGAGGAAATAAGAATGTCTGAGCTTCTTCCATAAGGCTAACTGGTTGACAGGTAAATGCTACTGAGGTACATTCAACTCTAGATTTGCACTCAGGAGACTCAGCTTTGAACCACAACTGCTGTGGGGTCTTGAGCAAGTCACTTAGTATCTGAGGCTATTCTCCTACCTGTATAACAGGAAAAAATAATTCTTATGCTATCTATCAACATTTAGAATTTCAGATGAATAAATAAATGTAATAGTGTGAAATGAAAAGCCTCATAATAATATAAACTCTAATTAAGGTCTAATTTTTCAACCCTGAAAATTGAGGAAACAGTTTAAGTGAGATAAAGGGAGCATTTTACTAATAGACTTACTAATAGTCTCCTGATTTGCATTTTAGTAAAATATTAATTGAGTTCTTAATGTCACTAAAGTAACCAAAAGACTAACAGCAGATGATAGAAAAGGACAGAAGGAAGGAAAGGGACAACTGTCTTATAATTCATATTTTATTTCTAATAAACTTGATCAGATCACGTTGAGAAGTCATGTTTTGGCTGGTAATGAGACGCATGGCAGCTGAATCATTAATGTCTGAAAATAATTGGTTTTGTTTTTGTTTTTTTCCATGCTCCTCTTTCTGAAGTGGTAATTAAGCACTTCTTTTGCTTTGGTGAAGCTATCTCTTTTTTGGGACCCTGTGAATTCAGGTTAGTAACTCCTGTTCAAGATAATGAGCATTGAACTTGTACATCAACCTTGACTGCCCAGAAGCAGTGCCAGAACAAGGTCAGAGTCTGGGTTTTAATTATATGATGATTTATGAAAGTGAATGTTTTACACTATAGCTGTTTCAAAGGAGATCTGATCGTCTATTAAACAAATGCTCTGAACCTAGGACGTGTCATAGAAAGCAGTATGGCCTGCCTGACAGGGCTATACCTTTATTATCATCAAACCCTATCAACCTTTCCAGGCTCAGTTCAAAATCACCTCTACCAGGAAGATGTGGCTGTCATAAGGGAGGATCACTTTTATAATTGGGGGAATAAAAGAAAGTGTTTTGTTGTATTTTAAAGAAAGAGGTTTAAAAATGAGACCATTTTTTGGGACATCTAACATTCTGGGTGCATTCAATAAACATGCTTTATATTTTTCAGACTATGCTTAGGGATCTAGCAAATCAGTAAGACCCATGCTGTCCTCAGGGAGCACCTAGTGTAATGCATGAAACATACATATATATAATACTAGTGCGGATAACTGTTAAACTATGAATGGAAGCAGAGTGACATGATACCATAAGGAGCAAGGGACTAATTCTGTCTTGAGGTTTGGTGAAGGCACCTCATCTGTCACTTGAAGAGTGAATGCACTTTCACAGGCAAAGAACCCAGAGGAAGAGCACTGCAGACAGACAATGGGTAAAGGGAAAACTAGCATGGCAGACTTTGGGAATGACACAGAATCTGGCCCAGGTATAACATATGGCAGAAGTTTCCAAACGCTGACATGTAAGTAACTGCCTATTCTCAACAAATGTTCATAGGTCAACAGTGAAATAAGAAAAATAAGGTCAATGGAATAAGTTTTATTAAGCTAATTTTATATTCAATTTATATGCTTCTCCTTGATTCTAAGATTCTGTTTTCCATTATATTTTCATTTTTTAATGAAATGATGGCTATATTATTAGACGGTGAGTAGACCATTTTATTAGTAGATGGGTTTGGTTTATTCCCTTTTGTACTCTGAAGTAGTGTAGCAAACACTGCTAGATTTTCTCCAAAATCCATTTCCTCTTTTTCCTGGGCACCCAGCTAGACCATATGTCCTAGCCTCGCTTGCAGTTCGGTTTGGCAGATGAATGAGTGTCATATGGAATGTTAAGTGGAAGTGATGTGTGCCATTTTCAGGCCAAGGCTTTTCAAAGCAAACATTCTCCTCCACATTTTCCCTTCCTTATTGCTGGCTGGATTTAAATGACAAAGCCCTAGAAGATGTCAATAAAATAGGAGAATTCTGGTGGAAAAAAAGACTACAGCCATCAGTAATATCCACCCTGGACAGTTAGGTGAATAAGAACTAGCAGTGGTTGTACATAGTGACTTCCTTCCTAAGAGAATATGAAAAGGGGATGGAGGATGGGAGATTACATCACAGTGCAGAAATCTGACAAATAAAACGCTATCTCAGCCAGGGGGTCAGGGTTAAGGTCAACAGTCATGAAACATGCCGATAGCACCTATCCTTGATATGACGTGAATGGCACTTTGCCTCTGGGATCTTTCTCCCCAAAACCCATGACCCCAGTCTAATCATGAGGAAAACATCAAACAAATCTCAACTGAAGGATATTCTACAAAACAACTGACAAGTACCCCTTGAAACTGCCAAAAAATTAAAAGATTTAAAAAAAAAAGAAATTCTGAGAAAATGTCACAGCAAAGAGGAGCCTAAGGAGATACGACAACAAATGCAATGTGGTGTCCTTGATGTGACCCTGGAACTGAAAAAGAACATTAGGCAAAAGTTGAGGACATGTGAATAAAGTATGGACTTAAGTTAATCATAATGTATCAATACCAACTAATTGTCACAAGTATACCAAATGAATGTAAGATGTTCATATGGGAACTAGGTGTAGGATACATGGGAACTCTTTGTACTATTTTAATCTTTCTATAAATGCAAAAGCATTTTAAAATAAAAACTTTATTAAAAATGATCATTATAGCCACAAAAGCAAGTAAAAAATGTTACCTTCAAAGAGGTTGGTAAAAAATTAGGTAAAGCATAGGACCTCAAGTTTAGCACTGATTCCCTTCAGGATGACGTGGCAATTTCCACAGAATGTTTGACTTCAAAGCCACTCAGAAAAGCTGATACCTGAAGGAGTTATCTAGACATTCCTGCTGCCTTAATGTGTGGTGCTATAAGGTTGGTAGCTAAGTATATACTTGAAATCAGAACACAGTCAGAGCCGAGGGAACCTGATCACAGATCTCAAATGAATACTAGATTGCAGGAATTAGAATGAATTTTTTTTGACTTGAAAAGGAACTTGGAAGCCAACCTTCATTCTTCAAAATACCTTCTTTCATTAACATCAAAGACAGAAAATAAAAACTGAGCCTCAGAGGGAAAATGTCTTGTCCAAGGTCATCCAGCCAACACATGGATGAGTTAGGATAAGACTCCTTTCCAATATACTGAATGAACATCAACATTTCCTTTCCAAAGAACATTCATGACATAATCTGTAGCTTGTGTGGGTTTCAGAACTGGGACTAGCCGGGGTTGGGTGGGTGAGGAGAGGAAAACAGAGAAGAAACGAGGAGGAAGGGGAGCACCTAGGTGTGCATCAGTCACATCAGTTATTGAAGTGTGGGAGTGACAAAGGAAAGGGGTTATGGGAAGCTGCAAGAAATATATGTGTGTGTGTGTGTGTGTGTGTGTGTGTGTATGCATATATTTGATATTAACATATCTGTACACATACAAAACATGTCAATATAAAATATATATTACATATTGTTGTTTAGTCGCTAAGTCGTGTCCAACTCTTTGTGATCCCATGGACTGTAGCCCACCAGGCTCCTCTGTCCATGGGATTTTCCATTTCCTTCTCCAGGGGATCTTCCCAACCCAGGGATCAAACCCGTATCTCCTGCAATGGCAGGCAGATTTTTCACCATTGAGCCACCGAGGAAGCCCCATATATACATACATATAATACTAAAATTGGATGTGTTTATCTAGGGCCAGCCTGTTCAACATTTGCACCTAAACTTAGAGAAAGTGTCCCCATGTAAACTCCAATGTAAGATAAAAAATATAAGAGTGATCCCAATTTTTTTATGGAAGTCATATCCAGACAAGTAACAGTACTTATAATAATAATAATATAATATTATTGGCTGAACCCATCTACTTCCCACCAGGCATTTCCTCATGATTTTACTACAGTTGTATCTGATACTCACTACTGAACGTGTAAGGTACTTTTTCTCCTTGGTCAGGTGAGATGATCACGATTCACTTACCCAAGGTTATACAACTAGATTCTCCAGGCAAGAATACTGGAGTGGGTTACCATTTCCTTCTCCAGGGGATCTTCCTGACCCAGGGATCGAACCCGGGTCTCCCGCATTGGAGGCAGACGCTTTAACCTCTGAGCCACGAGGGAAGCCCAGTTAAGGAAGAGAGAGCCATTCTCCAGCTCTGTTGGGTCCCTTTAAGAAAGACACTGGTGAAATTGAAACATGTCCAGAGGAATAGGAGCCAAATAAAGAGGGTACAAAGGACTGTCACATGAAGAATGGCTGAATGAACAGTGGATATGCAGCCTGAACAAGGGAGGGCTCAGGGGACGTGAGAGCTGTCCCCACTTTCTTGACAGTAGAAGTAGGAAGACAGAAGTAAGAAAAGGCCAATTTGTTCTGAGTAGCTCCACAGGGACAGACAGAACTAGGGCCAGTGGGTGAACATTATGGGGAGGCAGGTAAAAAAGGACCTTTCTGTAAACTGTATTCACAAAGAGAACAAGCTGTCTAAGGAAAACAGTGAGTTTGTTGGCCCTGGACAGAAGCAAACAGAGACAAGCAGAAAAAAAGCTACAGGTCAGGACAGCAACGAAGGGCACAGAGATCTCCGAAAGCTAAGGCATTCTGCGTGGCAGTGAGAGGTCCTTTCCAGGCCTGAGGTCCTGGAAAGCTTGAGATAAGCCAGATGGCGGTTAACACAAGCTCACATTTCTACTTCTTAGTGTGTGCTTTGAACAGGGAATTGAAAAGACTGTTGAACAAGCATCCTGCAAATGGAGAGGTCTTTGTAAATGTTAAGCGTGCTTTGTGTGGTAATTTGATGGCTTTTTTTTTTTTTTTTTTTAATCAGTCTCTGTGGGCTTACAAACAGACTCTCAGTATCAAGGTTTAATGTTGCCCATTTAAAGGAACTGAGATTGAAGAGGTTGTTAAATTGTGATTCTTGTCGAGTGCTTCTGGGCCTCATACTGCTGCAGATTTCAAAATTAGATTATCAGGGTTGGAAATTGTTCATAAACAGATATACTTCTGACAATCACAGCTAAAGGGTATAGACTAGGGCACATTTGCATACCATACATCAAAGCCCCAGACAAATCAGAGACTGATACAGGAAGACACTGGAAAGAGGACAGAATTTATCTAGACTTTTGAAAACACTGCAAAAATGACAGTCACACTAAGCTGGGGGGATTTATTCAAAATATTTGTTTAGGAAAAAAAGACACAGGCCTGAGACCCCCACATTCACTCAGGAGACTGCAGTGAATAAGGCAGAGATGCCATATCATGGGAAGTCACAGAACCAGCAGAATCTGTCTGCTCAGTGGAGTGAAGACTGCCATGTCTTGTCCTGAGTCCTCAGTCCTCTAGCAGGTCAAGTGAAGGTGACAGATGCCTTCAGCAGTTATCCTCTCTAAGACACAGAAATCCCCTGTAACAATAATAACTGAAAGAGGACTCTGTATTTATAAATGCAAATCTATTTTCTCAACCAGCAGATACTAACAGCACATTTTATCCAAAAAACAAGTATGTACTGAGCACCAGACTTTCCAGTGGTTATTCTAGGTAGAGGGGATAACTAGTGATATGCTCATAAAACAGCTCTTGAAAAAAAAAAAAAAAGCCCAAACCTGATTTTCATGGGACTTATTTCTAAGGGGTCAATCTTCCCACCATGGCTGATTTACAACTATCATTTGACCTCACTGGATGCAGAGCTGAAGCAGACAAGATGCACATTCCAGGTTCCAGCATAGCGCTGAGTACAACAGAGCAAAAGCCATGAAGCTTACATTCCAACAGAGAAGACAAGATGGAAACAAACAACTCATATACAACAGTTTTCTGTTGTAAAGGTACCGTGACAAAATGAAGGCGATGGAAAAGGATGGAGGGTCCAAGAGATGAGAGTGTTACTGTGGACAGCACAGCTAGCAGCGGACTTGACCAATACCTGATGAAGAGAGGAGCTAAGAGCATCCAGAAACAGGGACGGGAAATGCAAAGTAATCCTAATGCTTGAAAAGACTGGGAACCAGCAGATGAGAGGCTCTCTGAAGATCCTCCTCTCGACCAGGAGCTGGCAAACTACAGCCCTGCTGCTGCCAATTCTGTAAATAAAGTTTTATTGGAACACAGCCCATGCTCCTTCATTCACACATTTGCCCCTGGCTACTTCTGTGCTACAACAACAGAGATGAGTACTTGCAACAGAGGTCCTACAGCCTGAAAAGCCTAAAATATTTACTAACAGGCTCCTTCCAGAAAAAGTTGGCCAACCCTTGCTTTAGACCCTGATGATGTAGTTTCTGCTGCCTGAAATGCACACCTCATCTGCTGCTTAGGCCCAGAACTGCTCCCCACCCCTTCAGGCTATCTTCCACTGGGCCTTCCCTGACACCCTGAGGCTGAATTAATCACTCCCTCAGGCACAGGCGAGGACTCCCCACACTGTCACAGCTGTTTGCTTATGCTCTGTCTCCGCTGCTGAACTAGGTTTAGCTCCTCGATGGCAAGGACCTTGAATGATTCACGACCCTGTCCCAACACCCAGCACAGAGCCAGGCACAGAGTAGGTACAGGGTGTTTGCATGTGGACAGAAAGGAGGTAAGTGATACCTGGGATTTTCCACTGTGAGGGTGACTTTTAGAGGAGCTCCTCATTTGTAAGAGAGCTGTGTAAAGCCTTTGAATACTTTCAGTGCCTTTCCTCCCCTTTTCAGTCTCAGCCCCTCCACCCTGAACACAGTCTGACAAGCACAGCAGCAGCCTCCATAAACTGAACAGACTCCAAAGCCCTGAGTTGCCTCCCACTTCAGCGGCAATCAAGTGACCTTGAGACAAGCAACTCTCAACCTTCATGCTGCCTCAAAGCTAAATGGAAAGAAAGGACACAGCTTTCCAAAGTATCCTCTTCACTAAAGCAGTCTGAGCTGGGAAGATGGGGAAGATCGGAGAAGCAGGGCAGGGAAATGCCCATCAGATGGGGTTTCTGTGCTGAGCCAATTTTATTCCTTGTACCATTAACCCTGTCCCTCCCAGTTTCCTCTCTAGAGGAAGATGCTCGTGAAAATTTAAAATAACTCAAATACTGCCTTCCAACATGCACTAGGTGCTGGGTACAAAGATGAGTAAGATGCAATTCCTGCCTTGACAGCACCCACAGCCTTGTCGCTGAGGCACACACACCATAAACCATAACCAGTGAACAAGGAAAGTGCTGTCCTAGAGAAACAAACAAAACGCCATGAAATCACAGAGCAGGGCTGCTAAGCTGACCTGGGGTGGTGGGATCTAGGACAAGAAGCAGTAAAGAAAGGCTTCAGAAGTTGAAGCAACATTTCAGACTTGGCCTTGAATAGGCAGGGAAGTTGTGCTTTGAGCAGTTATTAGCAGGAGGGCCAGCCCCACATGACGCACAAGCTGAGCACATTCAGAGAGTGGGCAAGTGCACGAGAGAGCCCAGGGTATGAGGAAATATAAGGGTGCACACAGTGGCTGGAGGTGACAGAAGGGAAATATGGATCCAAGACACTTGAGGTTCTTTAAGGTGCTAATAACATGTATTTTATCCTTTAAAACAATGAGCTCCAAACTCTTTTGAGCATATATCTCTATCTGTGAAATGTTAAATCTACAGCCTCCATATGAAAAGAAGCAGGGCCCTGTGAGGGCTTCTCAGGACAGAAACCATCCCCCGCAATGGACCTTTGCTTAACTTTTGTCTGCAGAAAAACTTTAGTCAAAGGAGAAATTTAATCAGAAAAATGAGAAAATTCAGAAACAAAAAAAGCAGTCAAACAAGACCAAATAATCATAGCTTAGTCATTAAATAAAGTCAAGGACTTTTAGTTCCTCATCAAGGACGATAGATAATTTTCGGAGCCATATATCCTTTGAGCTGTTTTGTAGACACTGAAATCCAGGTAGAAGAAGTTAACTACCTGATGACCAGGCTATAGCCATGATACAAGCTGCCACAGTTCTGAGAAATGGCCCCAGAGCAATGGGAACAAACCGACCCTGAAACCGAAGACTAACTGTACTTTGAACAGTCAAGAGGAGGCTGATAGACCACCACACGACTAATTTCAAGATGACTGTGGCTGTCAGAGCTGCCCGTGCTGTTTCTGCATATAGCCCCTCCCTCTGTCCATGCACCCCTGAAATTCCCCTTTAAAAAGCTCTTGTCCAGTGATTGTCAGGGAGAGTTGGCCTTTGGACATGAGTCTACTCTCCCTGCCAGATGCCAGCCTCCAAAATAAAGCAAACTTTCAAAACAAACTTATGGTTACCAAAATGGAAACAGGAGGGGGGAGGGATAAATCAGGAGCTTACTATTAATATACACACATTCCTATATATAAGGTAGATAACCATCCAGGGCCTAATGTATGTAGCACAGAGAACTCAATTCAGTGTTCTGTATTAACTTATACGGAAAAAGAACCTGAAAAAAAAATGGATATATGTATAAGTGAGTCAATTTGCTGTATACCTGTAACTAACACTGTAAATCAACTATACTCAAATAAAATTTTAAAAAATCCAAAGATACAAATAAGATTAAAAAAAAAAAAGCAAACTTTCTTTTCCATAAATCTGGCCTCCTGCATATTGGCTTTCAAGTGACAAGTTGCTAGACCTGAGTTTTGGTAACACATGTATATATATTTATTATTTGTAAAGTACATGCAGGTACTACTACATACATTATACATATATTATAAATTAAAGCTCAAATGTTTAAAAAATACCAATACTAAAAACACACAAAAATAAAATATCCACATAATAAACGTTTGTCTTTTTCCACCCACTTTAGAGAAAGACAAACATCAGTAGTATGGAATCAGTCAATAAGGAAACTGAAGGATTTTAAGCCTGGGGATAAATTATGAGGGCAGTATTTTAGAAAGCCATGCTGGAGAACAACAGAGAAGGATGACTTAGAGTGCATGATGCTGTGATCCTAGAAGCCACACAGGAAGCCACTGACATATAGTGAAGCCTTAGGAAGGGAGCGGCAGTGAAGGTGGAGAGAAGTCAGCCTGAGGACTGTTGGTGCTTGGTGGGCTTTGGCTCTGGAAAACTGTATGACCTCTCCTTCTCCAAATAAGAATCTATCATTAGGCTTCTAAGGGAGCCCTGTGTCAGTGTAGAATACCATGGAATATCATGAAATATGAGGGTGGAAAAAGCGTAATGTGAGCATTCCTAGGAACCCAAATGACTTCTTTGCCTTTCTAATGATTTGCATTCATGAAGGAGGGTTTGACTCTGGTCACCCTCACTGAGTCACAGCCCTTGGTCTTCCTTACACTATCATCCAAGGAAGGGGACCTGAAATGAGCCTCGTCTTCCAGGCAACTCAAGAATGAGCTCCAGAGAATGAAAATCATGAGATATTTCAAACAGGAAGGTAATCCTACAATCTGAAGATTTTAGAACCAGAACAGTCCTTCAAAATGATCTAATTCTAAGGATGAAGAAGCAGAACACAGAAGAGAGTAGAAACTCCATTACAGCTAATACCTGGAATTGGGGCTTTTTAACAGACCATGATCCTTCTGTGCTGTGTCCCTTTAAATAAAATCATTTTTTCATACCTCTCACAGGTGTCCTGGCCTTGTCCCAAATGAGCTGTGTGGTATCCAGAAAGCTATTTCATTTCTTTGTACACAGGCATACTTTGCTTCTGGCGAAATCGTTTGAATGACTAGGACCTATTTCTGAAGACTGTTCTGAGGAATTATGAATATATACTGTACCAGTGGGAAGTGGGAGGGAAGTTCAAGAGGGAGGGGACATATGTATACCTACGGCTGATTCATGCTGATGCATAGCAGAAACCAACACAGTATTGCAAAGCAATTATCCTTCAATTAAAAATAAATAAATTTGTTAATAAAGAATATACATTGCACCAGTGGAATGCAGGGACAATACAGGGGTGTGGGAATGGGAGGCACAGACAATTTGGTGTAAGACAGGCTCAAGGATGTATTGTACCACACAAGGAATATAACCAATATTTTGTAATAACTTTAAATGGAAAGTAATCTTTAAAAACTGTAATAATTTTTTTAATGTTTTAAAAAAGAATACACATCGTAATTTGTTCAACAACCTGCAAGTAGCCTTGATTGTGTAGTAGATTTAACTCTCAAGATAGAATTAATGTGGTTTGGAAGCCCCATATTAGGAGCAGTAGCAATGGGCAAATTCTCCTGAGTTTCATTCACTGATAACAATTGCCAAGCATTTACCGCATACCAGGGGCTTTCCAGGCAGTGCTAGTGATAAATAACCCGCCTGTAAATGCAGGAGACAGAAGAGACGCAGGTTTGATCCCTGGGTCAGGAAAATCCCCTGGAGGAGGGCATAGCCACCCACTCCAGTTTCTTGCCTGGAGAATTCCATGGACAGAGGAGCCTGGTAGGCTACAGTCCTTGGGGTTGCAAAGAGTTGGGCACAACTGACGGGACTTAGCACACACACACTCACGCATACCACATACCAAGTGGTATTTGCCTGGACTATCTCTTTGAATTCTCAAAGAAATAATTGAAGGCAGATATTGGGCCTTTTTTTAGATTAGGAAACTGAGGCTTACAGAGGTTAAATCACTTGTTCTAAATCACAGAGGTAATAAATATCAGAACCAGGGGTCGAAGCCAGAACCCTCTGCTCTGTACACCTTCTCCCTGCTAATCAGTTGTCTCTTGATGAAATCTAACATGCTGATACTCCTCTCTTCTTTCTTTTTGGTGATCAGCCCACAGAAATGGTAGAAACCTATGAAGTGATGGACCTAGAATTAACAGCAAATGCTAAGCTGGAGTTAAAACTTTTGGCATCCCAGTACAAAAAGGAAAAAAGAGGGAACGGGGAGTATAGACACTTCCATACATCCAAATAGTCTTCTGTAATAATAGCATCCTCGCTTGGCATAGAAAAATCTGCTCAGTTAGGCTTAAGGCCTCTTTTTCATAGACACATCTTTTGGCACCAGAAATAAATGAACAGAGGAGCACAGGCATGACAGTTCCCTGACATCAGAGGAGCAGCACTGTTAGACCTATCCTAAAACTGTCGTGTATCTCAGAGGAAATCTTTTCATCCAAATTGGCAAGCTTGGGGAATTCCCTCATATACCACAAATCTAAATTACCTGCAGGTAAAATGCCATTGTTGTAAAATGTGATCTTTGTCTGTCATCTTTTTTATAGTATCCACCAAGAAAAATCTGCAAAGTCAACCAGAGAGAGTTGAAGAGGTAATAATATTTTCTGCAGAAGAGCCATTTAGAGCACATTCATCAGCTTCAACTCAGCAGCAAGTTCAGGCCAGGCAGGATGGTGCAATGTAGTACAGGTCAGGAGATCCAGACACCTGGGGTTTCTTTCCAACTGTTGGCTCCTCTCCATCCCCACCGTCAACACCTTGATCCAGGCCATCACAGCTCCCAGCTAGATTCCTCCAACATTCACCTACACTCCTACTCTATTTCCCTTCCAAACCACACCATTACTGCAGAGTTAATATTTTACAGGATAAATTGGATCACATCACTCTCCTGCTTAAACCCTTTCATAGCTTCCCATTTCATTTATAATAAAACATCAAACCCTAAGCATGGCCTGGAGAGCTTTGCACCATCTGGCTCCTGTCTACCATTCCATCATCATCACAATTTACTTTCTCCTTGGCTCGCTAAGCTCTAGGCACACGTGGCTTCGTTCCCTTCAGACCTAAAGATCTTTGCACATGCATTTCCCTTTGCTTGGATTGATTTCTTCCTAAGACAAACTCAGGTTTTAGCTTATATGTCACTCCACAGAGGTCTTGCCTGAGCCCCCAACCTAAATCTGCCTTCATATTCAGATTCTCTGCCAATACATTAATTTTCCCCCTACATAGCATACATCCTAATGTGTAATTAGATATCTATTTTTCTTTACTTGTTTATATCTATTTCCTCCTCTATAGCACCCATGCGGGTGAGATTGTGTTAGTCTTACCCTTCACATTATACCCAGGACTCAGTGCCATTAACACAACATAAGGAGCAAACACATATTTGTTCAAGGTACTGGTTTCCTCTCTCTAGGATTCAGATTTCAACTATAAAATGACAATTTGGGAATAAATCAGTGGCTGGAAATTTATAATCCCAGAAACCTAAGGGACTTATAAGTACAAATAGAGACAACAAGCTCTTTGCAATGAACTAAAGTAAAAATGAAAAAATTATATTTAATAAGAATTTTTTAGATATTATATCACCATATATTAATAAAGATTGTTAAAATTCTATTTAAAATGTAATCATACAAACTTTAATAATGCAGTTCAATAATTACATGATATAACAATAAATACATTAAAAAATAGAAATAGTTATCAAATGTGGATGGTACACTTGTGATGTAAATATGGATCAAATTCATATTTAAGGTATATGCTATACCTCAAATTCACCTTGGGAGGCTCTCAGTTGCTTTCAACTTGGAAGTAACTGAAAGAGACGTAAAGGAATTGTCACTGTGAATGATTCTGAGGGGCCATTATAGATGCATAGATGAAAAATTCCATGGACAAAGAATGAGCCCATGGTATCAGACAAGAGTGTCAAGACAGTACTCAGAAGAGTTATCATGGAACACCCATGGAAAAACAAAAGCAAAAAAAGCCTGATTCTCTCCTGGCCAAAGCCAAGAAGCACATACCTCAGGGTTCAGTGCTACGGGGATTATTCATAGCCAGTGATTCTCCCAAATTTTGTAGAGGAGGCCAGCTTGACTTTAATACCATTACCTACTTAAAAAATTGCCAATGGTTTCCCGTTGGTATATGACACATTCTAGTAACAAAAGACACAATCTGTCAACAAGTAAAATTTTAAATGGCCATATGTTTGTTTGGAAAAAACAAGTAAACATTAAAAATACATTAAATTTTATCTGTGTGCTACAGAATTAAAATTTCATTTTCTTTTGCAGGAAAAAAATCATTTTTATTTGATACTTCAAAATCTTTCACTTTGTTCTATAAAAAAACAGCTTAATTTTAGAATCTCTGTGTTTTGTTTCTAAATGAAGAGTTAGAATAAATGTGAAGCTCTTTCCAAGTATTCACACAAAACCCTGCATGTGGATCATCTTTATTGTCATAAAAGGGAAACCAAATTAGATAGAATGTTCATGAGACTTTCTCTTTTAAGTTTCCATTCAGGCTCTATAAACTTTCTGATGTACTGTATAAGAATTCTGATCAGTGATTTTAATTTAAGTTTCAGTGAAGTTTACCTTGATTACAATTTGCAAATTAATTGTAAGTGTACGTACGCATTAACAAATTCCTTTGAATTCTCTTTTCAACAGGAAATAAATATTTCAAATATGTGAAAAATAGATAATAATAACCTCAATAAATGAGTTAGCATGAACCAGGGACTGCCAAATGATTTTGATTAAAACCTTTTATTAATTCAAACTTTACAACAGTCCTACAAGGATTTTTTTGGTTTTGTTTTTGTTTTGTTTTTTTTTTTTCTCTTCATTTTACAGTGATGAGATTAAGGCACAAAGAAATAAAGTAATTGCCCAATTTCCCACATTTCATAAGTAAAAGGGCTTTTATGATTTGAGCTCAGGTAGTCTGGCTCCAAAACCCACAGTACAGGCTTCCATTCTCCGCTATCTCTCAAATATCTATGAACTCACCATCCACATTTAATGAAGACTAACATTTTCCATAATTGCCTCATCTTTTTATATAATTAAAATATCCTAAGCATCTCCTTAATTCCATTACATTACCTTCCGAACCACCCTCCACCACATTTCTGAATTCGGTATGTGTAGTTTCTTGTTCATACGTTTGCTCCTTTACTCCCTCTTTATGTATCCCCCCAAAATACTTAGTGCCATTTTGTGCATTGTACATTTTTACATAAACAAGATGTTGCTGTGTGTACCATTCATCAATCTGATTATCTTACCAACATTTTATAAACATTGCATGCTTCGATTTTCAATTTTCATCCGATCCAAAAGTTCCTTAAGAGATGACTATAATCACTTCACATTCATTGTAATTTCTGATTTAGTTGTTTTTATTTCCATCATCATAGTTTGTGTTTCCTATTTACATTACATTTCTTTCCTTTATTACTCATCCTTGTATGAGTGCATGCTAATTCACTTCAGTCATGTCCAATTCTGTTCTATTCCACGGACTGTAGCCTGCCAGGCTCCTCTGTCCATGGGATTTTCCAGGCAAAAATACTAGAGTGGGTTGCCATGTCCCCCTCCAGGGGACATGACCCAGGCAGTGAACCTGCCTCTTGCATTTCCTGCTTTGGCAGGCAGGTTCTTTACCACTAGCACCACCTGGGAAGCCCTTACTTATCCTTATGTTCTTTCAATTGGGTTGATTTAGTTTTCTTTATTCACTTCCTAATTTTCCCCCTTGTCTTAATTTGGAAAGTACAGTCTATTCCCATTAACTTAGTGGTTACTTTAAATATTTTTAACATAAATTTGTTATTTAGCAAACTCCAACTATAAGTGTTACCCCTGAGCTTCTACCAAATAATGCATCTTCCAAATATAAAATCCTCTCATTTCATTTCTATCACTGAATAGACATATAGTTTCTTTTTAAGCCCATGAAAACTTTGCCTTAGGATCTTTATTACTGATTACATAGTAAATATAACATGCTTTCCATACTTTTTGCTCACCATTGTACTTTTAACCCCTTCCCTCTAGATTCAACTTTGCCTTTGTGAAGCAATAAGAATTTGGAGAAGGAAATGGCAACCCACTCCAGTATTCTTGCCTGGAGAATCTCATGGACAGAGAAGCCTAGTGGGCTACAGTCCAAGGGGTCGCAAAGAGTCAGACACGACTGAGTAACTTGGCATGACTTGGCACAAGAATAACTTGTAAATGGTAAAGCTTCTCAGTCTATGCCATGGCAATTTCTTTTCTCTCTCTCTCTTTTGAATTGTAGTTAAATGGATGTGCTGTATCAAATGATGGTTACTTTCTCCCAGCATTCTGAAAATACTATCCCATTGTCTTCTAGCAACCATTATTGCTGATGACAAGTCTGCAGTAGGTCAACCTATCATTCACTAATGGTTAATCTTTTTTTCTCTGGTCACTTTTAAAATATTTTCATCTTCACTGTATTATGATTTTACTACAATTCAAATGAGAAATTATTAAGAACTTGATGGGATAAGGTTACATGAATTTTTCAGTTCTGAAAATTGTTTTACGTCTTTCCATTGTAGATGATCTAACATTATATTTCTCATTTTCCAGAACTCCTATGTCATGCATGTTGGAACTTCTCCTTATATATCCAATATATCTTAAATTCTCATTCAGTGATTTCTACCTCTCTGATCCTGAGTGATTTCTCTGATTTCATCTCCAATTCAAATATTTTCTCTTCACGTGGGTATAGTTTGCTTTTGAACACATGCATATTTTTTTCTTACCACTGAAATTACTATATTGCTATTTTTATATTTGGAGTCTACTTTTTTCCATACTGCTCTATTTCTGCTTACAATGTCTGCTTCTTTTAATTATTAAATATTTAAAACTTTCTTAATTTAAAATTTAGTTTAGATTGATCTAGTATCCAGAATTCAGGGATATAAATTCTACAATTAGTAGTTGTCTGTCTTTGCATGGTTTCTATTTAAGATTTTCTTAAATCAAAGTTGTTTTGTACTGCCTTGAACTGTGAAACCATGAGGAGGGATTTACATTGGCTTGTCATGATACTTTGTGGATGTCTTCAACTGCAGAGAAGTTTTTACATGAACTTCTCAGACTGCAAATCTTACTTAACAGGAAGGGTTGTTAATATTTTAAAATGTGATTTCAGACCTCGCCCCAGGAAGTGGTCCTGTTCAAGGTTTCTAATTCCTTACAGGTAACACTATAAGGTAACACTAACAACCTTATGTAAATGTCAAGTTCCTTTCAGTTTTCCTTGACAGGTGGAGAATGTTCCTAACTCACCATTTTTCAGACAGAGCAGTGTCTCTTACACATTCTAGTCTGCCTAACACAGATCTGAGGACCTATCCCTTGAGCATGCATGCAGGCTAACCCCAGTGTCCAACTATTGATTCCCACGCCTGGTTCTATAATCCCCCATGAGGCACATGAAATCAGTTTCTGCTCATCTCCATGAATATAAATATCTCTTCATTTCTGGCAGCCGAGGAGTTCCCCTCTTTGGTTTTCAGCTCAACTATGCATTTCAATTTTTGCTGTTGTTGTTATACTCTCTCCAGCAGAACCATCTATTTTTAAATGGGAAGCAGAGTCCTTTTGTAACAGCTCAGATTATAATACTCAAAGTCTTATCATTTAAACATCCATGTTTCCTATGCTTTCTCTCTTTAACAAATGGCACATAACAAGGATAACATTGAAACTCTGTAATCTTCAAAACCTTCATTGGAGTTAGACTGTGCCATCAAATTAAGAAAAAAACAAGAAACACCTTTAAGGACTAAAGTCACAAGCACACTTATCTGATCTCATCTATGTGTCAGAGAGCCATTCATTCAGTAATCGAGAGCCTAACAGAGCCAGGAACTAATAATCAAGAAGATTGGAGTACAGTAGGGAGCTCATTAATCATATATTTCTAAATTTTAAACCTGAAAGGATAAGTAACTTTTTAAATTGTATATTTGATTGCTTTAAGGAAAATAATACATATAAACAGATATCATTTTTCCTAAAGGACTGCAAACCCCTAGTTGAGAAAACAATCTTATTCCCTTTCTTTATTTTACAAGTGAGGGGGTAGAGCCCCAGTGCAAAAATAACTTTTCTTATATTATACATTCATCAAAATTAGACCCGAGCTTTCTCCTAAATATTAAAATAGCTTTTCTAAAAATTCAAAGGTATGGACATGACTACTTTGCACTTAGAAGCTGAACAAATAAATCCCTGACTCTTGATAAACATAATTTTAGTAAGCTTTATTCAAGATTTCTAAATGCAATAGAGCCAGCATTCATTTTTTATCTTTTAAGAAAATGGCTAAGAACATTCTATAACTGGTGTAAGCATATATTCTAATTTAAAAAAATAATATTTATTTGTTCTATCTTGCATTCTTAATCTTTCTTCCAACTCTGCAGAACAAGAAACACTTCTTATCTAGCTTCAATAATTCATGCCTACTTTTTCTCATGCATTGTTTGCTTTAGTCACTAATTCATGTTGACTCTTTTGCAACCCCATGATTTGTAGCCCGTCAGGCTCCTCTGTCCGTGGGATTTCCCAGGCAAGAATACTAGCATGGGTTGTCATTTTCTTCTTTAGAGGATCTTCCCTGACCCAGGGATCGAACCCATGTCTTCTGCATCGGCAGGTGGATTCTTTACCACTGAGCCACCAGGGAAGCCCAACTAGGTAATAAATACATATGTATATGACTATCCATGTAATATGTTAATAAATACAAATTATAACATACATTCTGGAGATAACCTAGGCAGAATGTCAAAAATGTCTCTTTGTACCCTGATATCTGCAGTAAGGACAAAAAGAACACTAAAAACTTTAACTCTTTTAGAAATATTCAACAAAACAAGGATATTTACAAGTGACTACTTCCTAGAATAGTATGTTTTACACCCATAACACAGCCATCACACACACACAAATAATTGTGGATTTTCCTTAAATTTTACATACCCAAGGATACTGCCTTATTTACCTAGTTTAACGATATTAGTTTCTAGTTACTACACATTGGCACAAGTACACTATCAAAAGAAGTCAATAGAAAGAACACTGGGTTAGAAGTCAGAAGGTTTAAGTTCTAATCCTTGCTCTGCCACTTAGGCAATTCACTTCATTCTTCAGTTTTCTCAGGTAAGATTAAAAGAGTTGGATTGTCACAGTGATTTCTAGATATTTTGTTTTATGGTTTTAAAACAATAATGGTGATAATTATATGGCTTTAGGCTTATGATTTTATTATGTTTTAGTTATTGGGTACTGCAAAATACCCAGATTTAAATAGATTAATATACCACAGTGATGTATAACAGAGATTTTTATAGCATGGTGCTTGGGGGAAAAAACAGTCAGAAATTAATAACAAGATTTAAATTAAAGGCTGTGCCAAAAATCTGTAAGAACACTAAATCATTTCCAACTTTAAGCAATAATAATTAATATCCACTAATAATTAAGTGGGTGATGTGTAGTTTCAGTTCCAGGTGCCCAAGCTTCCCTTTCTTGTCTCATTATTAAGAATTACAACCAACTGTGCTGCAGATAAACCTTTAAGCAAAGCATATTTCATCTGTTTGCTTAATGGACTGGCATCTTCTTGGAATTCAGAGTACTGGAACTTAATATTGGTTGTGAGATAAATTATGGTTGACTTCAACATCCTCTCTCTCACATTGGGAAAACTCTCAGTCTATTTCACAGTCTGAAACTTTATTTCATTTGCTTAAGTGAAAACATTCCAAATGACATTCTAGAATCCTAGAATCTAGAGGATACAGGGAAGGTGGTTATCAGGGTAGAAACTGGCAAGACAAAACAAACAAACTAAACTATAAACACTATGGGAGGGTAACAGTGATGCTATTTCAAAAATGGGGTCTTGTCTAGGAATTAGTAAGACAGCAAAATAACCCGGGGGAATCAGCCCCTAATTTTTCTAGTAAGGATTAAATAGAAGTCCTTACAAGCCTTTACACAACATTGTTCAAGGCAGTTACCTCATTATAAAATGGCTTCCCTCTTCCTCAGTGTATAGTAGCAAGGGAAAGAATACTGTGTTCTGTAAGTCAGTGCTAGCCAAAGATGATATAATGCAAGCCACATAGGTAATTTTAATTTTCTAGCAGTTATATTTAAGAAAGGGAAACATTGCGAAGTTATTTTAATGATATTTTTATTTAACTTAATATATCCAAAATATGTAATCAACATAAGAAGTATTACTGAGATATTTTGCATTTTTTTCTTCATGCTATGTCTTCAAAATCTACTGTGTATTTTTACAATCACAACATATCTCAACTTGAACTAGCCAGTTCCAAGGGCTCAAAAGCCACATGAGTTAATGACTCCCATATTGGACAGCAGAGTTCTAGATAGGTGCTCATCTTAACAGATACATTTCTCCAAAAAGCAACGAAGTGCCTGATACATAAAACAATAATTATCTGAGACCATATCATGATTCCTCAGAACAATTAAAACCAATAACAATAACCAAAGATCACATAAGTTCTGAAAAATACATTATCAAAGGAAGATACAAGACAAAAATCGTATCCCAGGGCTCCTGCCTACCTGCCTGCCTTCTTTCCTTCCATTCTTACATTGGTCCTCCTTCCACCAACACTCTGGCCTTGGTATCATGCCAAGAAATACAAATGTGAGCAAAACAGTTAAGGTCAGAGCCCTCATGAAGATGACCATGTAACAGCAAAGAGGAAACCTAACTAAATAAGTCTACAGTAAATTAATTACAAATACGAGAAGTGCTCCAGAGGACTCCTGGCGGTATGGTGGATGAACCCTACCTAGCCTCAAGGGAGTTGCTGTGGACTGAATGTTTGCCTCTCCCAAAATTTCCATGTTGAAACCTTAACCTCTAAGGTAACAAAATTAGGAGGAAAGGCCCTTAGGAAGTGAACCAGTCATAGGGTTCTGCCATGAAGGCGACTAATGTTGTTATAAGAGGTTCTAGAGAGATCCCCTTCCCCTTCAACCCTGTGAGGTTACAGGAAAAAGATAGCCATTAATGAGGAGGCAGGCCCTCATCTGACACTAACTCTATGGATCTTGTGATTTTAGACTTTCTGGCCTCCAGAACTGTCAGAAGTCAACCATTTTATGGCTTTATGGAATTTCTGTTTTAGCACCCTGAACAAACCAAGACAGGACTAAAACATAGCTTCCATCAGGACATAATATTGATGCCGAAGGAGTCCTCAAGAACAAGGAGGAATTAGCTTGATGGAGCACGTGGATAAGGAAAAATGTGGGAAATGGAAATGAATAACATTCTACACGAGGGCAGCAATATGAGAGAATAGTTCAAAGACAGAAATGACTCTGATGAGTTTAAACAATTTAAACAGTTGGAATTTAGAGACTAAGAGTATGAAACATAGCTCGAGATGAGTTTCGATCACTCAGAATGTTATAAACCATGCTGAAAGAAGCATGGAGTCATTTGAGGAGCTCTGGACTAAAGAAGCAGAAGATACACGGGACACATAGAAAAAGCACTTTAGGGTATACCTCTTTTTGTACTTACTCATCAATAATCCACTGATACAGGAGATCTACCTATAACCAGACTGGCCACCTCCTTCCCACCTATGCCAATGGTGCAGAACTTCAAAGACATAGCTACAAAAACCTAAACACCACTACACAAATATAGCTTTGATTTTATGTACCTTTTGTCCAAGAATAACAGCCTTAATTTTCTTAGCAATTATTAGTGTGTTCTTCAATACTGTCTATAGCAATAATAAAATACAATACTATAAAAAAGAAATCACAAATCATTCAAAGAAAGCAACTAGCTTGCCCAAGCAACAGAATTCTTTTTTTCCTCCTTTGCTAACACTAACCTAGAACAAGTAACCAACTCAAATAAATTATGTAACATTTATCATTATATAATTTATATGGATTATTTTCCAAATACAGTATTCCAAAACCTATAATTATAAAATTTAGATTGTAAAAATGCCCTGTAGAAGGAAAGCCTGTATTTTAAACTTTAACTTTCACAAAGAGTAATGGAAAGACACTGAAAACTTTGGAGAATAAAGATGACATAATCTAACCCATATTTCAAAGTCGCAGTAGAGACTGCAAGAGAAATAACAGATTGAAGGCTAGGCAGGGAGATAAATTAGAAAGTAACAACAGTAGACCAGTCAAGGGATGACAGACTTTGATAAGTGTTTGGAAACAGAAGGTAGTTTAAGATGTAAAAATGTCTTGACATAGTTATTAATTGCATGGAAGCAGAGAAGGAGATGCATGAGAGGGCAGTACAAACAGAAAGTGTAGGTATGGAACCATGGCACCACCAGAATTTTCTTATAAGAAATAAAGCAGACCTTTAACTGAAATATTCCTCCCAAATTAGCAACATACTTCCCAGCATGTCATGAGAAACAAAATCCAAAGTTTATACTTCTCTGACCAGATGAAGATTCCTCTCTCCTTATGGCTACATTGACCACTGAGCTTAGAGTGCCTCTGTGAGATATCAAGGAGGTGATAGAGAGCTGTGCATAGTAATTTGTATCATTATTCTGTGTATGTCTTTGCATAGTGCATATGCTGCTGTGAAAATTAACCAAGGGATGAAAAGGCAGTCCTCAAAGTGGGCATTCTTACCCGTCTTTGAACCATATATATCTTGGTGGTCAGACCAAGCTTTAACACGTCAAGGATGAATCGAAAGTTTCTGATTTAAACAAGATGGATAGTGGTGCCATTTTTTGAGAAGAGGAACACTAACAGAGGAATAGATTTGGAATTAAAGTTTCAAATTCAGTTTGGGGTATTTTCAGTTTGAGGCACCAAGTAGAAGTTGGATAAACAGATTTAAAGCTCAGAAGAAAGTTCTTTACTGAGGATATAAATGTGGCAGTAGTTGACTTTTGAGAAACACTGAGAGCACATTTTAAGTGTTTAGTACCTAGAGTTGAGCTTTATTTATTCCATTTCAAAGAAAGAATAAATAAGGATAAGCTAATTAAGGAGACTAAGGAGAAACCAGAGAGATTGGAGTAAACAATATTTCAAAAGGAAGGATTGGGTGCTACCAAGAAGTCGTATAAAGGAGGATTGGAAATTACCCCCTAGATTTAGTAAACTGGAGGTTATTAGTAACCACTGCAAGAGGAGTTTGGTTGTTTTTTTTTTTTTTTTTAGTATTGAGGGTAGAAGCCAGATTAGAAAGATATGAGGTGTGAGGAAGGAAATGAGGAAAAGTTGACAATCAACATATTGTTAAGTTTGACCATGAATAAGAAGAAAGCAAGGACTTGACAAAGGATTGGGGGTTGTGGTAAGGTTATTTGTCTGTTTTAGAAGGATTTAAGATTTAATTTAAGAAAGATTTCTAATCTAAAATAACAAGAATTCAAGAGAGAGGGGAATTAAAGGTAAAGTATCCTTCCAGTGAAGGTAGAAGGGCATAAAATTCAGAACACAGGAGACTGGTCTCAGCTAGAAGGAAAAAACAACTTCACTGTAGCAGAAGGAAAGGAGAGAACAGATGTCAATTTGCTTATTCAGAAATGAAAGCTCCCAAATATGACAGTTCCTCTTTACAGCAGGTGATTCTCACTCGGTTTCCAGTACATACATGAGCACTCTGGTGGAGGGTGGGGGGAATGTATGTATACACATACATATACATATACACACACACATATATACTCTCAACTACACTGAGCATCTACTGAGTTATGACATGTTTCCCACTGTCAAGTTGCAGGGGTATCATTCAGAGCACCATCTGCACAGATAAATCTGGAAGACAAATTACCTATGTATTCCTATGGCAGGCCAGAGTAAAATGGGACTTATTCAGAGACTTCCCTGGTGGTCCAGCAGTTAAGACTCCACTCTAACAATGCAGGGGGCCTGGGTTCGATCGCTGGTCAGGAAACTAGATCCCATATGCCACAACTAGGAGCCTGAATGCCGCATCTAAGACCCGGCATGGTCAAATTTTAAAAAATAATAACAATAATAATAATGGCAAAAAAAATTCCAGAAAAGGGACTAATTTGCGTGTCAGGAGAACTTGACTCTATTCCTAACTGTGACATTCTCATTTGGGTAAGTCACTTACCATCTCTGTTTTATAATGTCCTCATCTGTACAGAGTATCAACAGATGATAGATAATGGATGGAGAGATAAGTAGGTAGACAGATTCAAAGAAGAAGGAAGAAAAAATGGCTTTTCAGGAAGCATGTGCAAAGACATAATTATGAATGGGCCTGTCACATTTAATGAATTTCATTGTGGATGTAGCAGTGAGTTCCTACAATGTCCTGAGCATTATATACTGGGATATGTAGAGTGTCAAGTATCTCATTACCATTGAGCTCCTTCTGTTACTATTAACTTTTATATTATGGCATACTAATAATATATTCTATATTTCTGTAGATTTTTCTAATCTAAATTATATATATAAGATTTTATATATATATATAAAACACCACTTTAATGGCAGAAAGTGAAAAGGAACTAAAGAGCCTCTTTGTGAGGATGAAAGAGGAGCATGAAAAAGCCAGTTTAAAACTCAATATTAAAAAAACTAAGATCATGGCATCTGGTTCCATCATTTCATGGCAAATGGAAGGGGAAACAATGGAAATAGTGACAGATTTCCTCTTCTTGAGCTCTGAAATCACTGCAGATGGTGACTGCAGCCATGAAATTAATAGACGATCGCTTCTTGGCAGGAAATCTACGACAAACCTAAACAGTGTATTAAAAAGCAAAGACATCATTTTGCTGACAAAGGTCCATATAGTCAAGGCTATGGTTTTTCCAGTAGTCATGCACAGGTGTGACAGCTGGACCATAATGTAGGTTGAACATCAAAGAATTGATGCTTTTGAACTGTGGTACTAGAGCAGCTCTTGAAAGTTCCTTGGACAGCAAGGAGACAAAACCAGTCACTCTTAAAGGAAATCAACCCTGAATACTCATTGGAAGGACTGATGCTGAAAGCTGAAGTTCCAATACTTTGGCCTGATGCAAACAGCCAACTCATTGGAAAAGACCCTGATGCTGGCAAAGATTGAAAGCAGAATGAGAAGAGGGTGACAGAGGATGAGATGGCTGCATGGCATCACCGACTCAATGGACATGAGTTTGAGCAAACTCCGGGAGATACTGAAGGAAGCCTGGTGTGCTGAAGTCCTTGGGTTTGCAAACAGTCAGACACAATTGAGCAACTGAAACATATGACCATGAAACAGCCCATGGTCAAGTTTAAATTCCTTGTACTTCTAAGAGAACCTGTAGCTCAGCTCATAGCTCAGCCTTCTAAGGTTCCACATCCCCAGAATGTGGTACAGAATAAGGAAGCATTAACCGTCTAGACTCCTGAAAGAAGGCTAGAATGGAGTTCAGGACAAAGGCCCTCTAAGAATTAGAAGATTCATTAGTACTCTTATTATATTATATAGCTTGAATTAAATAAAGAATAAATGACATAAACCTAATTAGTAGCATTGGCTAAACACAAACACAGTGTCCCTCTCTCCAGACCTAATTCTTTGGTTCCAAGTTGACTTAAATACATATTGCTCTGTGAGCTTCTCATGATCCTGGATACTCTTTTTTGATAGTTTGTGTGTTCACACACTGTGTTTATTAGTGTCTAATTATATACCAAGCCTGTGCATGCATGTGTGAGCATACACACACACACACACACACACATCCACCCACCCACTACTGCTGGCTGCAGTCTTCCTTGGGACTGTATCTCAAATATGATTTGTGGCAATTACTGTCTGAATCCAATTTCATTATTTGATTTTTTCCCTACATAGATTTCTTTGTCATAAGTTCTGACTGATTTATGACACAGGAATGCCATGCTTATACGTCTCGCTCTCCAAAACAACATTTAAATCTTATCAAAAATACTTTTCTCATTTTCTTAAATTTACTGTAGAAATAAAGTGCTATCATCCACTGAAATGCAGACGAAAAGTGAACATGAAAGCTAAAAGAAGACTCAGATATAATTATTAGTCAAATGATTATGTAATTTTGATTTTTTCTACTTTTCCTTCCACATCCATGGCAATGCATGAACAGAAACAAAGAAACATGGAAAGAACACAAACTGAAAATGACCAACTGGTAGGTGCAAAAATAAAACTATTTCTGATCTACTCAATAAAGAGGCTACTGGGGGAGATAATCTTACGTAATAGAACAGTGGAATTTAAGTCAAAAGCTGGAGGGCAAGAAGAAACTAAAAGCTACTGAACATTTATCATGTTTCAGGCAAAGGATTAGTACCTTCCTATATTTGACTCTCCTCATAAGGTTGACACTAAGCCGCCTGGTACCCCCTTATCTCTAAACACTGCATGTGGTTGTAGACATCATGGAATTCTGCAACAATAACATGAATAACAATGATATGAATACGAAAAAGGGCAAATGTTAGTAGGGATCTGCACTGTGTTTGAGAAAGAATGTAGGAAAACATCCAGAGTGTTCCTGTCTCAGACGTAGGTGCCTGTGCTGCAAATTCAAGGACGGAAATCAGATCCCATCATTATCAGTGAATCGGAACGTGTTCTGGTGTGCCTGCCTGTGGGAAAGCCCTATAAAGAAGCTGGTGAATATTTTATGATGATATCTCAGAGGAAGAACACAAATGACACCTCATAGTTGGCCTTTATTTGATTTCACAGAAGAGATGTGACAAGTGTAAGACCAGTTAAGAGTTACTCAGGAGCTTAGAGTTTTAAGGCACTGTAAGTATATCTAACCATTTTGTTAGATGATTAGACATCCAAATATGTCTTCTCTTAGGTTTGGAAAAGGAAATGACCTATTAATAAAACTAATTCAGAAAGCCTAGTGCTGCTTGAATAACCTTTGATAACTTTTTTTAATTTGGTAAATCCAAATTTATTTTCTTTTTTAATATAAATTCATTTATTTTAATTGGAGGCTAATTACTTTACAATATTATATTGGTTTTGCCATACATCAACATGAATCTGCCACGGGTGTACACGCATTCCCCATCCTGAAACCCCCTCCCACCTCCCTCCCCATACCATCCCTCTGGATCATCCCAGTGCACCAGCTCCAAGCATCCTGTATCATGCATCGAACCTGGACTGGCGATTCGTTTCACATATGACATTATACATGTTTCAGTGCCATTCTCCCAAATCACCCCTGCCTCGCCCTCTCCCACAGAGTCCAAAAGATTGTTCTAGACATCTGTGTCTCTTTTTTATGTCTTACTTCATGCTTTCAAATAAATTAGGATCCTTATTTTCAGTAACAAAACAAAAATGTAATGACTTTAAAGTTTGATTGTAGCTACTCAATTATTTTAAGTAATTGAAAGCACATAAAATACAAGTGTTTATGAAAATAAGCATAGACAAAAGCAATCTAAATCAGTGTCATGGAATTTCAACTATAGAAAAGAAATTTTGGAGGGCATCAGGATTTATATTGCATTTCACTTACAATATATGAAGATAGAAACTGACATGTTAGATGTTTTGTTTGTTTGGTGTTTGTCTAGTGAAATATAATGTTATGCCAGATATTGCGCTAGATTTTGTGTGGCTACTATTAGAAATCACGTACTAAAAAGAATCAGTCTATTAAGGGAAATATATGACTTATACATACATAATTTCAATACAGTGATAAATGGAATGACTTTGAAATAAAGGGAGTATAGAAGTAAAAGCAAAAATTTTTTAATTAATAGCATTTGTTTTTTAAACAAAACCATCATAACCTTATTTACATTTTTCCTATATTTTATCTTTTTGAAAGCAACTTGCTGTATGTTGCCAGACTGTGAAACACTACAAATAAGTAGTCTGGTTTGGAAAATGTTTTTAAAATTCATTGCTTAAAAAAATTAAACATATGAAAGAGAAGAAAAACTTTTACCCATATCTTAGGAAATATAAAGCAGTGTCAATTTTTTTTCATTTATCTCCTGATACTGATGTCTGTGGTACCCAATTATTGAAAAAAGAAGTCAAAAAAATAACAATGAAAGAAAGCCAATCAAGAAAAAAATAAAACAAGGTAATCTTATAATGAAACAGGATTGAAAAGCTAACAAATATGAAAAAACTTAATTTAATAATGTCTAGTCCACAGTATTTCCCTGAAATCTAGGACTATCTGGACTAACCATTTTCTAAAAGGGAAAGTTAAGAACCACTAACATTAATTTTAATGTTATCCCTTCAGCCTGAGCACTTCCTCTCTTTTAATTCTAGATTTTAAAAGACAACTGAGCATTCCTAGTGCCTAGTATTAACTGATTTCATAAAGTGAAAAGAAGCAATAAGCAAAAAGTTAGATCAGTTCTATTTTATTTCAATTCTAAATAAAATCAATGTTAAATCTTCACTTGATACAAAATATTAATAAACATGTATTCCCTTAAAAGTGTATTAAGTATAAACTCCACCTTTCAAAATACATTATTTCTATGACAGGTTAAAACCCAGGGGTCAGATACAACTTACAATTAGCTACATGATGGCAGAAATTCAACCTAAGGAATAAATGATGAAATAAATATTTTATGTCTGATTGAAATCATCATCCAGAATATCTGGGCAATAAAAAGAACTACCTATACTTAAATATCATATACTAAGGTTTTTGTTTGAATTTCAACTATTTAATATAAACAAAGATGGGTGCTATGGTAACATAGATATATAAAGAAAGAGCTCTCATAGGCTGATTCATAATCATTGACTTGGTTCCCTTAGTTTATGAAAAACAGCTTCCCTGTGGCTCAGACGGTAAAGCATCTGCCTGCAATGCGGGAGACCCAGGTTCAATCCCTGGGTCGGGAAGATCCCCTGGAGAAGGAAATGGCGACCCACTCCAGTACTCTTGCCTGAAAAACTCCATGGACTGTCGCCTGGAGTCCATGGAGTCACAAAGAGTCGGACACGACTGAGCGCCTTCATTCACTTCACAAATACCTGTGCATATTCCTTCCATAGAACACATTCAAATTGACTGCTGAGATTGCAGACTGAGTGGAATATATCAAAATGGAAGGATGGGAAAGAGTCTTTAGTGCTATGTACTTCTGAGTATCAATAACTGCTGGGACATGCAGCCAAGCAGTTTCCCATTTCTATTCCTTGTTCTTATCACCCACATGTACTCCTATTGAAATCTTTCTAGTCTTCCTTGGACTGGCTTAGATGTCACACTCAAAGTAGGGATGTGGATAAATGTACTAAGAGGGAGATGAAGAGACTGATGAATAAGGTCTCAAGAAATCATGGTAATATTTAGATCATTTAAAGGTGCTTTTATAAACAATTGGGAAACTATGAAAAGGTTTTTATGGGGAAGTAACATGATATTAACTATGTCTTTTAAAAATCTTATGCAAAGACTAATTAAGGATGCAAGAAAAGGGAAACTCAGACTTTACAACATCCAGGTTAATAGATAGGTATTCTCTTAAAAGTGTATTAAGTACAAGATCCAGCTTTCAAAATGCATTGGAACTTCAGGTTATAACAAAAAGCCCCTAAATTCTAGCAGTGACAAAAGAGATGGATAAATGATAATATTGAACAAAGATTATCAGCTTACCTGATGTTAGTAACTGTACCTGATCCATCTTACTATCCCTTATGTAATATTTCCTAGAAAGTCCTAAGTTAGTGCCTGATAATAAATTAAGTTGTTTTTTTTTTTTTAAAAAAGCTTTGTAGAGATCAAATCAATGAGGTTGGTAATTGGATATGACAGTAAAGAGAGATGAGTCAAAGATAAGAGTGGTTTCCAACTTGGCAGACAAGAAGGTTGATGTCAGGAAACTACCAATATTTGCTAAGTGCATACTAGTTATCATAAACAGTGTCATTCACTGAGATGGGAAATTCATGATACAAAGCAGACTGAGATTTGGAGGACCACAATAATCAAATTCAAAATAAAGAAGGTTACATTTGCGTTAGCAGTGGAACCACATGAAAGTCAATAGCATGTAGTTGAAAATTTGGATGAGGAGCTCAGGTATTAACCTATAAGTCAGAAATATAGAGGAGACAGGCGAAGTCAATAGAGATGAGTTCATCCAAGAAGAAAATACAGCAGAGAAAGGAGAAAACAAGCAAACAGACAACAACAGCAAAATAGAAATACCTCTATTAAGGACATCATTCACCAAACAGTAATATTCACTAAGATAATCCTGGTTTTATGGACTCACTGTCCACAGGTTCAAAGTTCAGCAGAAGAAAAAAACTATAAAAATCAATTTTAAGAAACTGCGTTTTATGACTAATGTATCTACAGTGGAAATGGGTGCATAGAAGGAGAAGATGGAGGAATTTACCTGGGAAATAGGTGTGAATGATGAATGGGGCTTGCATGAGCACAAGGAGACAAAAACGGAGAAGGCAATGGCACCCCACTCCAGTACTCTTGCCTGGAGAATCCCATGGACAGAGGAGCCTGGTAGGCTGTAGTCCCTGGGGTCGCTGAGAGTCGGACACGACTGAGCAACTTCACTTTCACTTTTCACTTTCATGCATTGGAGAAGGAATTGGCAACCCACTCCAGCGCTCTTGCCTGGAGAATCCCAGGGATGGAGGAGCCTGGTGGGCTGCCGTCTATGGGACACGACTGAAGCGACTTAGCAGCAGCACCAGCAAGAAGACAGAAAAGAAGCATTGTATTGGGACTGGTGAAATGTATATCCCTTCATTGCATTGGTGTATGGACTGAAACATTGAAATTGTGAACAATGCTCATATGCTCAGAATTTTTAAAACTAGACACAAGACCTTTGAGCATATAGCTTCCTTGCTGGGATAGCTATCCATGAAAGTGCCTGAATCAATTCACATGAGGTCTAAACCAACTTGAGACTTAATTCGGAATGCAGACAAAATCCACTTATGAAAATCCAAAGAATTTTGTTAACATTAAAAAATAATAAAATCTTTACTATGAAATTATGAAGCCCTTTTCTCAAAGCAGCTGAAAAACAGCAGTTGCAAGAACAGTTAACTAAATATTACTGTGCAGAGAGATAAAGTGATCTCTTACAGACCTCACAGAAATTCTAATCTAGACTGAGTGTATTTTACTTTGGGTTTATCAGACCAAACCTGGAGAGTGATGTTTGACTCCAAGCAACACTCAAAAGGAGCTTATCCAGAGGCAGGTAATCAGGTTTACCAACACATCTACTATAGGTCATGCAATTTTATATACTATAAATTCTTAAAAGTGACCTTGTGTTATACACTTCAAATTCAAGGAACAGGCCAAGCTTATTTTTGGTCAAATAAAATGATTAATGGATCAAAAGGTAAAACTGAATTTCCCCTATGTATATTGTAACCATACTGCATAGATAAAGAATTGGAAAAACTAAAGAAGAAAAAAGTCAAATGCCAACAATACCTATGAGAACAGATGAGATGGGTGACATAAATGAAACTCACAGAAATGATAAAATCTCATTTTAGGCAATATTTTAATTATACTCTTCTAAATCTTACATTTTTACCACTAATGAGCACAACTAAATTTCACCAACTGTCCATAATATAAATGATGACTGCTAAGAGTACGTCATATTTTATATTCCATAAACATTGATTTCTTCCTTAATTGATGAAGTCTTGGTAGAAACATATCAAAAAGGTATGTCTTAAAGTCTGAGAAATCTAAAAACTTGATAATTAAGGCATGACTTTTCTCTCTACTACCATTCCCATTCCAATGGCACTTTTCCATTGTTTAATCTAAAACCGTCATGGAATATGATGTTTCACATTAGCTTATCCAAAGATCAGTCTTCAACTTCATTCCATGTCATAGTTCCTTTTCCTGTCCATTTTTTTTTCATTGTTATCCTCTCTTTGAGGCTAGTAAATAACTAAATGTCATCTACATTAGGAAAAAATCTAGTTCTACCATCTTATTAAAATCTCTTCAGTGCTAAAGTCCAAACCAATGCAATAGTCTATTTTGAATGTGCAATAAAATGCTAAAAACTAAAATAATACAAAGAAAATTTAGAAATACAGTCAATATGTGTTCAATTAAACTAGTGGATATAAGTACAAATAAACACTACAGAGGAGAGAAATTAAACAAAAGTATATGTATTTTTTGCTATTCCCTTAATAAATCTTCTAGAGTTTCATGTCCAACATATCATTAAACTATTTACTTATATCTGACATCCAAATATCTTGGAATCCAACAACCCATCCCCTGTAAGCCTTAATACCAGAAATACACATCAAGAATGATAAAGCTGAAAGGGATCTCAGAAACCATCTGATACAATCCCTTTATTCTGAAAATGAGGAAACTAAGCTGAAGAGAAGGGAAAAAAACTTCCCCAAGGTCAAAAAGTCCAATGCCATTTTTATGATACTGTTACCTTAGACTGACTCAAAGGCCTCTTTTATTTATATCTTCTTAAGAAAAAGGCAGGGTTTCAAACAAAAGAATAAATACAGAGGACTGCAGCATACACAGAAGACTTACTTAATGCTGCTATCAATAGCTTTAAGGGTAAGAGAAGAGGAAAGAAGAAAAGCCAATGAGGTAATAAAGAGTTGACAGAAAGAAGCTTTTTCATTAGACCAAATCAATACTGTATTCCTCCATTACTTACAGCTTCACCAGGAAAAGTGAAACCTGAGTGACTATGTTCCCTCCAGAGTATTTAACACTAAAATGACTTGTTGGTCTCAACTGTAAATGTAAGGACCAGGCATGACTGAATTTGAAATCAATGGCAAATTTCTCATTAACCCAATGTTAAGAAACCAAAGCCAGTCAAAATAGAATGGGCCTTTTTCCAAATTGGCAATGCCACCCACTTCCCCTCCATTTCTGGAGCAAAGGGATGAATTAATACAAAGCTCCTCTCTCCTTTACCATTTCCATAGAAACTCCCCCTTTATAAGTAGCTACTCTGCTGAGAAAGAGGAAAGAGGAAAAGTATATACTGAGTGAAACAAGGGTGGCAACTGGGAGTTGGGTTGGGGAGGAAGGAAAAGCATAAGTGCTAAGTATTTATTTAATAGTTTAACACCAATTGTCCATAGATTAATGATATTATTGTACTGCAATATCAAACAAAATGAAATTAATATTAGCCAAAAATACAAATTTCTTTTCCCACTCAGTATTTTCTTGTTTGTGCAGAAAGGCCCTTGAAATCTGACTAGTCCTAGTGGCATGAGCCCACCAGTCACCCACAGAATTCATTTCATTTGGATGAATTATTTCTGACTACTTACTATGGAGATAGCATTGACATGATCTTATTCTTTTTTCTATAGGAACTCACATTCCGATCACAGGGACAGGTACTTCCCACAGTAAAAGACAAGACAAACTGAACTGCAGATGACTATACACCAAGTGAAGCCTGGGGCAGGCAGTGAATCATTCTACTTGGAAGGGTTTGAGAAGATCTGGCAGAAAAGATGGGAGTTGGGCTGGGCCTGGAATAATAGGCAGAACTGCAGCAGCGCTGGGAAACGAGGGGCTGTGTCTAAGTAAGGCAAAGGTTAGTGTAGAAGTTAACAGCATCCCTCATGGGAAAAACAACTACAAACTATGGAACTGAAATGGACAGATGCTGTAAACATTCCTGTATGCCAACAAGGCTGGAGTTGGCTAGAGAACTGTGAGAAGACAGGTAGAGAAAGAACCTTGATTATGCAGCATATTCATGTTGATAAAATATACAATCAAACAACATGCTCTGAGACAGGTCTTGAGCACATGTGCATTTTTAAAAGATTTTACCTAATTTTTTTTTAATTATATAATTATTGTTATTTTTCTTGAAATTTAGACATTATAGGAGAAACTGTCCAGAAGAACACAGCAAACCTACAACTTGGAACACAGTAATACAAATCTGGCCAGAGTTAACAAATCTTAATTATAGACTGCCCTACAGACAAAGAACAGGTACTTCCTCATTATTGCCGTATTCCATTCCCAAGCACAGCCACTCAATAGGTGTCTGCTAATACAACTTGACTATAGACATTTAAAAACAACTACCAACATTTAAATTGCTCAAAACAAAGAACAGGTGGATAATCTTACTACCAGCAGTGGGCAATGTCCCATTGCTATAGCTATGGTGTAGCAGTAAGACATAGGCTTATGTTTATAGACTTTAGCGTCTATGCTTGCTCTGCCTTTTGTAGTTATATGACCTAATTTACCTCTTCAGAGGCTCACGTCCCTCCCCCATAAGGTGTGTGATTGTAATGAGTGCTGACATTTTCTAATGCAAACTCAGTAACACTTTGAGTCATATACCCCAGTACGTGGATCTCCCAAGGCTGATGTCACAGTTACCCATCCTCAAGTGCAGACATGTAATAGCATGAGACAAAAGCTTCAGACTGAATGTGTTTGCTTAGCATGATAAAGAACAGGCAGAATTGTGCTGTGCTTTAGGTAAAAGTAACAGGAGCCAAGGATCTCCCATCTTCAGGTTCCCAACCAAGATGGTGGTCCCATTAGCAGAACCATGCACGCATGAAGTCACTTCAGTCATGTCTGACTCTTTGAAACCCACCAGGCTCCTGTGTCCATGGGATTCTCTAGGCAAGAATACTGGATTAGGTTGCCATTCCCTCCTCCAGGGGATCTTCCCCACCCAGGGATCAAACCCAAGTCTTTGATATCTCCTGCATTGGCAGGTGGGATCTTTACCACTAGCGCCATCTGAGAAGCCCAGTAGAACCATGAGTGGAATTCAAACTGAAGAAGCCATGTAGTAAGCTGGAAACGTAGCCCAGTAAAATCTCAACAAAGGGATTACGTGGAAGCACTCAGAAACGCATGAATTCAGAGTGCTTTTCCCCCTTAGTGCCTTTTCTCACAACCTGTAGGTGGAAAGGGAGGAGTAAGCAGACCTCTCAGGATACCAGAGCTTCAAGATGCTACCAGCTACTTTCCTGAGCAAAAGTTACAGAGAAGAGCCCTGGTGCCTATCAGGGGAAAACAGGGTCAGTAAGGAGGCAAAGAGGAACCCTCTCCACCATTCTGAAAAGAAAGTAAATTTCCAATCTTTCATAGCAATATCCCACAAGAGGACTACAGAGGAAACCAAGGCTTCTACCAACATGACTTCCTTTTTAGAATTCTGAGCTTCTGAACCATCAACTCATTTGCCACTTATGCTTCACTTCATGGTTACATTCTGGTTGCAAAAATCCACTGCAGTCCTCCTTGAATTAATAAAGCACGACAACAGCACAACTTCAACTCTCTCCATCAAGAGAAACTTGGGTTTCCTAGGAATTTGACACATCAGGCTTTTCATCACTTTTTAATTATTGTTTTCATCATTTTTAAAATTAATTACAAACACTGACCATTCTTTTCTTTCCTATCCTCTTTAGGTGATTTTGGGTGGCTCTCCTATCTTAAAGTCTTCTCCCCAACATAAGATTACATATGGTATGGATAACGTATGGACAGCTCAGCTAGAGCCATTCATCTAAAAACAGAATCTGGCGCTTCCCTGGTAGTCCAGTAATTAAGAATCCACCTCACGATGCTGGGGACACAAGTGCGATTCCTGGTCTGGGAAGATCCCGCATGCCCCAGGGCAACTAAGCCCATGCACCACGACTACTGAGCATGCACCCCCAGAGCCTGTGCTCCACAGAGAAGCCATGGCAATGAGAAGCCCCACACACCCCAACTAGAGCCCAGCCCTCACTCACTGCCACTGGAGAAAGCCCACATGCAGCAACAAAGATCCAATGCAGCCGAAAATAAATAAAATAAAAACTTAAAAATAAATATATTTTTAAAAAATCTGACATTTCTTCTACCCAGACAATTTGATTATGGATCCCTACTTCAAGTACTTATTTAAATTTTGGCCCCATTCTTAATTATTGAGGAGTATTATCTGATTCTGGGGCACTGTAAAGGTGATCTGGGTCATCTTTTGAATTCCCAAAATTAAAATAAAACATTCAAGTCACCAGTAACAATAAAAAAATACATCTTCTAGAAATTTTTGTTTTTTTCTTTCTATAATAATTTATAGAAGCTCACAGATTTTATTTCCTGAATCTCATTCACACTTTGTTTTAATCCCCCTTTTTACCTTAGGTTTTAAAAATGTCTGAAACACTGCGGTATACTGGATTTAATTCCTAATTTTGTAAGGCCTAAACTGGAGTCAAAAGAAATTAAGACTGATATTTTAGGTAAAGAGATGTTTAATAGCACATTTTAGGTAATTAAACCATGGGATATAGTTAGGAATGTTCTAAACAGCACACTAGGAAAATGGTTTTTATATTTCCTATGTATGTAGGAAGCAGGAAGAAGATGAGTATTTCATGTCCCGGTCATGAGTGTTCCTCCTGGGAGGAGAGGAGCTATTTAATGACTTGTCAAACTAAAAAAGCCCTTAAATATCCTTTAATATGGTACCATCGTTTTTCAAAGAAAGACACTGAGGCTCATTTCCAGTGCTAGCACAGTAGAAAGGAAAGTCAACTAGGAAAAACAAACCTGACTTCAAACGCAGACTCTACTTCTTACTAGTCTTGGGGATTTGAGAAGCCCCAGGCTTGCTATATCTCAGCGTCCTTGTGTGAGAACTAGAGATACCAACTTCAGTATCCCTCTTGCTCTGAGGCTTGCCATAAAGGTAAGGTTTCATGAGTCCTCATTTATTTAACAGTGATCAAAGAATTGCAATAGTGCAGGCAAGATGCTAGTGCTGAGAATTTAGTGATGAACAGGGCCCAGGTCCTGTCCTCGGGAGCTCACATGCCGGGGAGGAAGATGAGGCACACGTGCACATAATGCGGCTAGGTTTTGGAAGCCATTAAACACAACAACATCACTGTAATTAAAATTTGTGTGCAGTTTCTAAACAGCATAAATGTATTCTAAAGGTTTTTTATTGTTGTGTAGTCGCTAAGTCGAGTCTTTCCCTTGTGACCCCATGGACTGTAGCCTTCCAGGCTCCTCTATCAGATTTCCCAGGGGAGAATACTAGAGTGGGTTTTCCTTCTCCAAGGGATCTTCCTGATCCAGGGATCAAACCAGCCTTTCCTGTGTCTCCTGCATTGGCAGGCAAATTCTTTACCAGTGAGCCACCAGGGAAACACTAATGAATAAAATAATTAATTTTTGTTTCAGGGTCACAAGGTATGAAGTGATGGGACTTGAACAGGTTGGTGGTTCTCAGCCTTGGCTGCACGTTAGAATCTTCTAGGAGGTTAGAAACAAACAAGCAAAACTGATGACTAATGTCTGGACCCCAGAGCAGATACAAGAAATCAGATTTTCTGGTTGTGTGGCATTAGCACATTTTAAAAGCTCACAGGTGACTTGATTCTGCAGCTGAGCTGAGAATCGCTGGCCTGTATAATCTCTAAGCTCTAGCATTTTGTGATCTGACTACAGATTCTATTCGTCCCATGTCATTCTCTTCCAGGAAACTAGATTTGGTCTTAGACCTTAGAGTTTCTCTAATGACCTCTGAAAAGTCATTAAGAAAAGACTGTACACACACTCCAGTGGACAGGCATTAACAGAGTATGATTAGAAGCAGGGAGCCTGGGGGTGTCTAAGCACCACAATAAGCACTAATCAAATGACTAACAACAGTTGGACAAATAAGAACTTTACAAAGTTTATCTTGTCACAGTCACTTGATCATGCAAAGACCACTGATTCTAGACCAGGCTCATGTATAAAGTTCACCTAGGTTCCACGTGTATAAAAGTCATATTCAGAATACATTCAGGACTGAACTATGTCAAGTGTCTTTAACACGCAATACTTTGTTTCAATTTTAAAGGACTAGGAAAAAATCTATTTAGGTTTCTGACTTTTCTTAATATTCTTCTCTGGTTCACTCCCTTGGTCAGGAAGATTCCCTGGAGTAGGAAATGGCAACCCACTCCAGTATTTCTTGCCTGGAAAATTCCATGAACAGAGGAGCCTGGGGGGCTACAGTTCATTGGGTCACAAAGAGTCAGACACAAGTGAGCACACACACACAGTGTTTTTCTCTGCCTAAAACATATTTGCTTATAGGATTACTCTTACAAGGTAGTAGCTATAGATCAATGGAGGAAAGTAAGTTCCCTAAAGAGTTCAAGAATAAAGTAGATAGCCTTACACAGAGGGGTTATTCAGGATCTTCACTGTATTGTAAAACTACTAAACAATAAATAATACCATCACCCAATTTTCCACCTTAGCAATCCACAGTGCTTTGTAATTTGGGAAGGATATGCATCTGACACATACCAACCCTGCTTCTCCCCTAGTTTCCCTGCATCTTAGCACCACTCCCTGCTGAATTGTGTAGCCAGAAATCAATCATCCAGACATCTTACATGCTTTTGACTCATATCTATCTATTATCAGGCTCAGCTCATTCTACCTCCATCTATTCTTTTCGTATCCATGACCACTGCCATAATGTTTCGTGTCAACATTATCTATACCTTAGACCGGTGGTTCTCCAACTTTCTGGTTTCAGGATCCTTTTACACTCCTAAAAATTATTGAGTATCTCAAAGAGCTTGTGTTTATGTGGCCTATATCTTTCAATATGTACTGTGTTTAGAAATTATGACAAAATGTTTCAAATATTCATTAAAAACAAGCCCATCATATATTAAACAAACAGGTGTTTTAATGAAACATAACTGTTTACCAAAACAAAAATGAGTGAAAAGTAGTTTATATGCTTTCAAATGTCTGTCTGCCTTAACAGAAATCAGCTGGATTCTCAAATCTGCTTGCTCATTTAATCTCTTGCAAATGTTGTGGCTTATGCATATAAAGAAAACCTGGCCTTACACAGATACGTAGTTTAAAAGAAAAGAAATTTTAATAGCCTTTTCAGATGATAGTGGATATATCATATAACCTCTGGAAAATCACACTGGACACTTAAGACAATGAGTGAAAAAAGATGAATAATTAGTATTAGGAAATATCATTATGAACCCAGTTTTAACCTTGTGGACCCACTAAAAGGTCCCCAAGGAGCTTCCAGGGCCTGTGTGCCACACTTTGAGAACTGCTGTCCCCAACTGCTTCCCCAGCCTCCTTATGATTCCTTAACTTCCCCTCTGGCTCCCCTATAATCCACTCTTCTCTCCAAAGCCAGAGTGTCCATTTAAATATACAGGCCACATTATATTACCCCCTACTTCTGACTCTCTTTGGATTCTAGATTAAAATCTCTCTGCGAGCTTCCAAGGCCTGGCACAACGCTGCCCTGCCAAGCTTTTCGATGTTGCCTGGACCACTTGCTCCCATCACTCCAGCGACACTTCTTCTAAAGCACCGAATACCTCCTCACCTCAGTCTTATGCAAGCTGTTCTCTTCTGCCTTCAACATCTTCCACCCTTCTCTGCCTGCCTCATCCTTCAGAACTCAGCTTAAATGATTCTTCCTCAGAGAGATCTTTCCTAGCCAAATGCTAGAGATAGTACTTTCATTTTACAAATCAGCACACTGAGGCTCAAAGACTCTAAGAAATTTGCCTAATGTTCTCACAGATAGTATTTCCAGAATTTGGATTCCGATCCCACACCAACATCCATGTACTTAATCACTCTGCTACATAGTCAACACTCACTGTAAAAAAAAAAATTATTAAAAAAAAATTAAACACTAAATCCTACAGGGCTCTCCTGCGTTTGTTATTAACCTCTTTGCATTTGAAAACATCTGAAGCAATGGTTTATGTTTACAGTGAAGAGTCTTCCCCTCTGGACCTGAGTCTCCCAGTGAGTCCTTAGGTGCCCCAGGGGGCAGCCTTTGACATCTCCAAGGCTCCCACAAGCAGAGAGGAACAACCCAGCCAGGAGCCTGAGAACTTCACATGACAACATAGCCACAGAACTGCTTCTTCAGTACCTGGAGACCTTCACCAGCCTCCCCGCTTTACTCCTCCTCCTCACAAGAGATGTTCCTGGGGGCTCTAGATATACCCAGAGCAAAGCAAAATGACACTCCATATTTCCTTGAACTCTTTATCTGATTCCCCCCAACTGGAATGTCCCAGCTTTGAATCTCACTGAATTCTTCAGATTCTGCCTCCTTAGCTCAAGGTGGTGAGAGATAAAGACAGAGGATGTGCAGGGTGGGCGCTGGTGGTCCTGGAGCAGTTTAGCCACTCCCTAACTCCATGAACCTGAACAAGTCTGTCTACTACTTTGAAGCTTAATTTTATTTCAAAGACGGTATCATGCCAGTAGACTGCTATGAAGAATTAAAGGGGCAGAAGTTGTGAAGAAATTCTGTAAATCCTGAAGTTATATCGTCAAGGAAAGTATTACTATATATGGTTAACTTATAGATATTTTGCATTCTAAGGCTCCTCCCTCTCACGGATGCTTAGAAAGTGACCTTGGAATCAGAGCCCTTTAGAGGAGCTTCATTTCTCTTTGGATAACAAGTAAAGTCATGTAGCTTGATAGTAGGCCATCAGATAGAATTCAAAATGTCATATGTTAACTTGGTTTCCTATGTCTAGTCAGGCTATTTATGAGAGTTCTCACAAAATCTATAATAATTCAGATGGAAGTCATAGTGAATACACATTATGACAAAGTACTCAAAAAAAGAGATGAGAAAAAAGTAATCACTATTAACAAATTTCCCAAACTAAATCAACACAGTAATATCTATGCAAAAATATGCTCTCAACAAGAATAAAAGCTATGTCATTTTTTACTAGTAAGTCCAATACTTTCCTTAAACTATACTTGTAAGAGACAAAGCTTTAGTTTCTAAACGTCTTCCAAAATATTCCTATTGCTTCCTCAAATACAGACTGCCTCATTTCCTGCAAGTTGTTTTTCTAACTCTGTTCAATATCAACTTCATTAAAACTTTAAAGACTTAATCCTGAGTTATGGCTTGATGAGATCTCTGTGGGATGAAAGAAATCAAGAGATCACAGTAGCTACTATTTTTAAATGTTCTTACAATGGAAACATAATGTTGATGAGAATGCACTGCTGTAGAGAAAAGAAGATTAAAACACACACATACACAAAATATCATTTTAAACCCTAGGGTGGGTTTCTAATAAGGAAAGCTTGTTTGTTTTCAAACAAGCATCAAGCCAAATATCATTTAATTAGACTGATTTTGTAGTTCAGACATGAGTCATACTTTTAAAGGAGAAAATACAATAAAACTACTTGCTATAAATGTAAAGTATCACTGGTCATGTGAATGTATTCTTGATCTATACATTGCCAGAATGATTTCAATTTATAAAAATGTAATTTATATTCTTTAAGTCACATGATTAAGCATTTCCCCCTTTTTTGTCAGTTTTCTTCTTAAAGTTTTTATTTTGTGATATTTCCTTCGTCAGTGTCAAAGGATATGTTTGATAGTAAAATACTGAATGAGTATGCTATTAAATAGTATACATCCACCAAAACAAGTTGGAAAAATACTAAAATATTTTGAGTAACCATAATTTTTATATCAGAAAAAAGGACTCAGAAACAAGTAGAAACAAGAACCAAGAAAAATAAGACAAAAAAATCAACAAAAAATCAACAAAATTTAGTAAAATTATAATCACTTCTTTGATTTATTTTATCCAGTCTCTATAAACATACTACATCATTCTTTAAAACAAAAGTAATATAAAATCCAAAACTTAAGCTATGAAAGCTATCTAATGTTTTTCAGGTGAGGAATTTTATTGATTACTGATTTTTTTTTAATGCCCCAGTTTAAATGAAAGAATTAAATTATAGAAAAACACTGATAAATATAATAAAAACACTGATTAAAATACAGATTTAAGCTTATCTAATTACTCTGTGCTTTACAGACTTTCCTTTGAAAACTCAAAGAGTGATACTAATGACCTCCAAGGTTCCTGGCCACTCCGACATTTAAAGATTCTATAAACACTTATCCCTTCCTGACGGGGAATGCTATCTATTACATGCAGCAAGTCTTGAGTGAAAAACATAAATAATTCTAGAGTTAATCATTTGTTCAGGTGTTTCTATTCAAGAGTAAAACAAATGCCAGGATTGAGTAAGCCATGTAATTCACATGGCAAATTAAGTGGTATCAACATTTAAGCAAATATTCGAGCAGCTCATACAGGTATTTCACATACAAATAATACCTCAAGTAATAAGGACTGTAAGAATGTTCTTTTCTTATGTTCTAAAGGCTTTTCTATGGTTCACTGACCTAAGCCAATGTGCCAGTGTTCAAGGTCTCCAATATTTCACTTCCAAAGACCCACAGTCCACACAGTGCTATGGGACTAACTATTCCTGCCCTATCTGTATGTCTTCACTGTGGGATTTACCTCTATATGCACAGTGCTGTAGGATGGTCATTTTAGAACCCCAATTGCTTGACTTAGCTTATGTCTCCTTCTGCCAGTTATCTCCTCTATAAGACCACATTATTGTTCTAATCACAAAATAATAATAACAATCCTTAATGGTAAAAATAAATAATGTATAAAATTATTCACATTCTTTGACAGAGGACACGCAGTACATCACACTACTTTTTTTGTGTTGTGTTGTAAAATACACAGGCAAGAAAAATCAACTGGATCGAGTTCTAGCCCCAATCTTACCACAATCAAAGCTGTGCAATCTTGTATAAACCACCAACTTGTTCTGGCTCAAGGGTTTCTTACCTAAGGCAGCATTTTGCTACACAGTCCCAGGGTAAGCCACCACTGTGCTCCAGGGATGGCATTCACAATGCATCTGAGGCACCCTATGGTCCTGGAACTCTGTGATGGGAGAGATGGCCCTGCCAATTCTCATGTTTTCGTAATGCAATATCATGATTTTAAAATCTGAGACTTTTACCGTGTAATTTCAGTATTCCCTCTGCATTTATGAGGTTTCAACATCATATGTACTGGAACTTGGTGAGCTAATACAAGGATTCTCTCGGTGTGTTAGCCCTGAAATCAGAAATACAACTGTGGCCTTTCCCATCCAATACCTGATTTAGTTCACTGTCTCAGGCTCTCTCCCCTGGCAAGCCTGGCCCATGAAACTTGTGTCTCAGTGACAGAAATTCAGAGTGGAAATTATCATGATGAGTTATTCCATTTCACCACTTTACCATTTGTGACTCAGTTTGTATTTCACAGGAAATGGCTGAGAAGGCCATTTAGTGAGTTTAAAGGATAAATCAAATATTAAGTGAACATAACATCAAAGAGCTTATAAAACAGATTTGCTCAAATAGTTTTTTCTTTTGGTGTTTAGCAACTTCCTCCCAATCCAGCTAAAGAATTCTCTCTGGAGAAGTGAGATGTGGAAGGTGCTGTCTCTCTATTAATAGGCTCATCTCAAGCTATGTGAATCATGGTCACTGACAGCAAATCAACAGATTAGTTATTTGGCTTTGTTAGTAATGGTAACAGATACTATCATCTTCCCCAAAAGTTTTGTTGCACCCTATGCTCCCATTCTTCTAAGCCAAGCTTCATAACAAACTCAACTCCACAGTGGACAGGTACATGCATGTTGCCCTTGCACTCAGCATCTCTTAACAGGTCCTGTCATCTCTTTGTCAGATTATTACTGTGACACTTAAGCTAAAAGAATCCACCAGTCATGATCCTCTTTGCCAAAATGTACACTAAGTAGATGAAAAAGAGGAAAAGATTAAATGAACAATGAAAAAACAATAAACTCAGCAATTTCCTCAAAGTCTCTATTTTCTAATGAGATGCCAAGGAAAAGGCCACAGGAAGCAGTTTCCTTATGTAAAATTAAGCCATGCAAATCACTGGTCTCCAAGTCAACTTCACCAAAGATCAGGTGAGTTTATATTACCCATTCACAAAAACAATCCACCTAACATTTAGATTACCCTTGTTCGTTAGTAAGAAGGCTGACTAGAGTCTATCCACAAAAACTAGAGTGCAAGAACATAGTTCAGAGACTAAGATATCAAAGTCACATGGAATTAAGAGCCTTGAAGTTCTTTGTAGACCACGTAAGCCCCGAGAGAAGATGGCCCCCAAATGATCCTTGCACAACAATATGAAGAATTTCATTTTCCCCTAATATGAGTTATTTACTGTGCAGAGATAACTCTAGTATTTTGCACATATCTTCCCTTTATACAATAATAGGCCATACTAACTGGATATAAAATAACAGATTTTAGTAGCTTCTGCCTTAAGATCGTAATTATTTTTGTTTACTCCTGAAATTTACTATTTCATCAACGTCAAGGGATAAGAAAAAGAGCCCACTATGGAATGAATAATGTCATGAAAACTCAACGGAAAAATGAGATGGAACAGCTTCTTTACAAGTCTTAATCACAAATTTCTAAACTAATTCTGAGCCCCACTTGTCCAGACTTTTCAAGTGTTTTCTTTACCCAATGACCCCAGCCCATATGCTTCATTCTTGAAACCCAGGAGATCACAATCAGAATTGCAAAGATGAGAACCTAAACTAGTCAACTGGTCACCAAGCAAGCTTTCCTTCTAGACTGTATTTGTTTTCTATTGTCCACAGCAAGGGTTAATCATCTGCAGATTGCAAATGACCCTGTGGGCCACACCCAAGGAAGCACAGACCTTGGCAATTCTGCTTTCTTTCTCTCAAGATAGCCTGGCTTAAATTGGGGATAATCACTCTGAAATTTTGAGGTATCCAATTTCCCTTTGTAAACAGATATACAGCAAAGGCTAACCATTTGAGTTTAAAGCCAAAGAAAAGAATCAGCTTCAGAAAGGCCAGGCTAAGATCTCTGATAAGTCTAAAGTTTCCTTTACACTTACTGAGACCAAACTGCAGATACTATGTTGTTCCGTGAATGTCCCAAAAGTGTGAGTGTGCAAAGATGGGAGTAACAAGACAGAAAAGTTAATGAGAAGAGCCATTTGGAACAAGGAGAGAAGCAGTTGGAAGAGAATAAGAAAAGGAGGTCTGGGTGAAAAGAAGTGAAAGGGCATGGGTGAAAACGGGGAAGTGAGAAATCGATCAGAAACGTAAGGAAGATTCCACATCATGTGTTGCCAAAGAAAGAGTTAGAAAAAGACAATAAATTTAAGTTCATCTTGTGCCTACTGTCTATTATGTGTTAAGATTGCACTGTGTTATGAGAGATATAGGAAGGAAGGTTTATTTACATTTAGGTTCTCAGGAGGTAGATTAAACACTGGATGGATGGATGGACAGATGAAGGGATGTATGAGAAACAGAGATGGAGAATGAGGTGGCCACTGCCCTCAAGGACTCTACAGGATCTATGGGACAAAGAGCATGTAAACATGTAACTCTCATCCCAATCAAACCGTGGTTTCATCGAGGTATTAAGTGTTTTCCTGAATATGGGACAAGAAGCTATTAGCTAACAGAAGGTGACTGAAATCTAACTGAAAATTGTGGGAGAACGAGGGGCCAGAATGGAAGAGGAGGATCCGGGTTCTCTTCCATGAATGCCCCTAGATGCTTTGCCGAAGGGGAGGGGGGTGTTAGCCACTAGGGAGCCCACCGTCAGGGCTTCTACTGACCTGGTCTCCTCCTCACTGGCCTCTTGCGGCCGCTGCAGAAGCGCACTTTGCTGAATACCCCGAGGACGTGCCTCTCGCACAGGGAGCGCCCGTCTTTGCTGGGGCTGGAACGGCGCTTGGAGGCCGACACCCGGTCGCTGTTGGACTCCCTCGCCTGTCGCTTCTGCCGGATCAAGGAGCTGGCTATCGCTGCAGCCATAGCTGCTCAGCGCGGGCCCCAGGCCCCGGGCTCCACTGCGCCCTCGGGATCACGCTCCGCCGGGGCGAGGGCAGGACCTCGGCGGCCTGGAGGGACAGGGCAGGCGCGAGGAGGCAGTGCTAATATTTGAGAAGGCTGCAGTACCAAAAACCCGGCGCCCACAAGGTTAGTCAAGAGTCTGGGCAGTGGCGACAAAATGTGTGAAAATCCAGATGTAAACTTCCCAAACCTCTGGCGGCGGGGGCGGGGCGGTCCCAGGCCTTCCTGTTAACTAGACTCTTGCATCCCAAACTTGCACCCCCAGGCGATCCGCGTCCAGGGGGGCAGTGGGGACTTTGGTCACACTGCGTTCGGAGTACCAAGTGGAAAAGGAAGAAGGATGTCCAAAACAACAAGCCGTGCCCCTGTCGGAGAGGCGCAAGCGTTGCAAGGTGTCCAAAGTATATCTACACACACATACATAGAAAACCCGTTTACAAAGCAAGAGTCTGGACCGTGGCGGGTAGCGTGCCCCCGGTAGAAAATGCTAAAAAGTGAATAAAACGTTCCTTTAGAAAACAAGCCACCAACCGCAAGAGAGGAGAGGAAGGCAGCAATTTAACTCCCTGCGGCCCGCAGTTCTGGAGATTAGGAGGTCCGTCCCGGCTGGGTGAGGTCTACCGAATGCATCGCCCCGGCTGCGGTTCTCCGGGGGCCCGCCGCCCGAGTTCTGGAATTCCGAGAGGCGCGAAGTGGGAGCGGTTAGCTGGAGTCGGGGTAGGGGCGCCTGGCGGGGCAGATGTTTCCAGCTGCGGCGAGCGCGACTCCCCGCCAGCAGCGCTGCAAAGAGAGCGGGAGGCGAGGGAGGAGGAGGGCAAGAGGGAAGGGGAGGGAAGGAAAGGAGGAGGGAGGGAGGGAGATCCTCCAGGGCCAGGCACCCTCCGGGAGAAACCCGCGAGAGGCGAGCGCCGCGGAGACGCGGGGTCCCAAAGAGCGGGCGCTCTTTCTCTTTCCGCTTTTTTTCTGGCACAAGATGGGCACAGTTGGTGATTATTTAGGGAATCCTAAATCTGGAATGACTCAGTAGTTTAAATAAGCCCCCTCAAAAGGCAGCGATGCCGAAGGTGTCCTCTCCAGCTCGGCGCCCACACGCCTTTAACTGGAGCTCCCCGCCATGGTCCGCCCGGGGCCGCCGCACCGAGCTGCTCTCCGCACAGGCTCAGAGACAGCGAGGGAAGGAGGGGGCGCCCTGGCGGGCTCGGGATCAGGTCATCGCCGCGCTGCCCCGGCCCCCCAGGCTCGCGCGGCTCGGCAGCCGACAGCTCACAGGCAGCAGATCAGATGGGGATTATCCGCTGGACGCGAGGCCGATCACTCCGTCCCGCGCGGCCCATCCCGGCCGAGGAAGGAAGTGACCAGCGCGCTGCGAACACCCGCGCGGCGGCTCGGGTGGGGCGGGGGCTGGCTGCGGGCGACTTCGGCTCCAGGAGGCTGCGGCTCCGCTTCGGAGCTGCCCACCATGGTCTGGCGCCCGAGGCGAAAGCGGGGCCCCTGGGCCGCCGGGCTTGGGGGCGTCGGGAGGCGGCCGAGCGCACCGCCGGGGCCCTGGGGGCCGGACGCAGACTCTGGGGCCGGGGCCAGGAAGCAGGTGCGGTTTGCCGTCTACTCGCCCAACTCGCTGCGCGGGTGGCCGCTCAGAGCCGCGGGCTAGCGGGGTGCCCCCGCCGCCGCCTCCCTGGGCCCCAGAGGGGGCGCTCCGGGCGGAGTCCCATTCGGGGGCTGAGGCTCGGGGCACGCCGAGCCGCACCGGCTCCTGGGCGCCGCCGCCGCCTAGCCGGTTCGCTCGGCTGGAGCGCTAGCTCCGCAGGAAACTCCAGGCAGGGACGACCGCCACCGAGACGGAGGGTGGGACGAAGGGCGGGCGGCTGCCAAAGCACCTTTGGCACTGCTCGCCCACCCGCCGCGAGCTCGGGAGCGCCCAGGTGGGGCCAGGCTCCCGGAGCGCAGGGAAGCGCAGCGCGCTCGGAGCCTCCTCCCCTCCCTCGCGCCCTCGGCTCCCAGACTCTTCCCCCTCCCTCCCGTCACCCCTCTCCCCCTTCTCCGTCTTCTGTCTCTCCCCTTTTCTCCTCTCTACGCAATCCTACGTGATTGAGGTTTGGATGAGAAATTCTCAGAGGCAGAGCGAAACAACTGCAGCTCGGATCGGCTCAGTCCCGTCCCTCCCCGGAGAGAAAACACCACCGACCGGTTAGAGGACCCCGGTGCACAAAGAGAGGTTAGGGTTGGGGGAATTGAGAAAAAGCGGTCTGTAGTCTCTCCAGTAAGCTGGAGCACAAAGAATTCTGTTTTCTCTAGTGTCTAGGGACACTAGAGAAAGTAACGATGGCCCCTTGGGCCCACCTTCAGCTCATTTTGGAAAAGGAAAAAGTGTTTCCACATTCCAGGAACCCAGATCTGGGTTCGATCCTCCGGAAAGCTGCAAAACAGACTCAATCCCTAAAATGAGGGACCAGGTGAGCACTCTGCACAGAGGGGAGGATGCAGGTGGAGAGGGTGACTGTGGGCAAGGGCAGTCAGTAGCCAGCTCTGGAGGGCAATCAGATCTCCAGGAGTGCTTGTGGTGACCGCTGGACACTACTGAAAACTCAGCAGAGGAGAAAATGTCACCTAAGCTAAAATGCAGCATGAAAAATTTTGGAAACATAAAGGAGTAGCCATGCTAAGGTGTGGAAGTGGCTGTTGTGATACTAAGTATCATTCTTCAACCAGTCTTCAAATATCCTTAGTCCCTCCCCTTTACAGACATTCCCATAAGCCACCAGGGTCGTGCCAAAAGATTTAATGGGTGATTTCCAAGCAGAAACAGGTGTATGCTGGAAATACCCTAATAGTAGGCAAGGGTCATGAATGTCAAGGAAACTACTGAGAATGGATGTGGGTCCTGTAGAGGGCCCAGGAATCCTCCAGATTCCTAGCAGAATGGAACTGAGGCCTATGAGGTTGTTTAGCACAAGCACTGTTAAACAGTCCCACTGCATCTGGGGGCCAGGACATTTCATGCTGCCGCTGGGTACAGCAAAGGCAGATGGGTTTACGGGGCAGACATCTGGAGGAGGATTAAATAGGCAAGGCGCCATGAGAGCGGGGAATCCCAACTGTCAATGGGGAGCACACATCCCCTGCAGCAGTTCAGGGTGCCTGCATAAAGGGAGTGAACTTGGGATTCTGACAATATATAACAGACAGGGGAGATACACACACACACACACTCAGCCCTCTTCTCCAAAAGTGAAGCCAGCCAAATACATTTTCAAAAGTACATCGGAATGTGGTAAGGGAAATTACTGAAAATCAGTTGGTAACACTGTCAATTAGGGAAATGTTCACATCTCACAGATAAAATTATGTATTTTCCTTCCTTGGCTGCCACAAGACTTGTCTCATTCTTGAGGAAGGCAGGCACACACAGTGCTGGCTCTGGGGGCTCCTTTCCTCTTGCAGTTCAACACTCAAAAAGAAAAAGGTCAGCTAAGGTGAGCAATCCAGAGAAATGGGCAAGAGAGGAGTATAGAGTGAGGCCTTGAAGAAATCACTGCTAAACTCTGAGTCTTTTTCTTATCCTCAAAATGGGGACAATCAGTCCCATCTACCTCCCAGAACTGAATATGTATGTGCAAGCATTCTGAAAAGTGGAAAATGCCAAATGAGTAAAAGAGATGATGACAGTGTTTATTTTTTTAAGAGAAAGCATGATATTTTTCTGAGATGCTTTTTTTAAATGTAGATTCCTGATGGTTTCTCAGAATGTGAATATCTATGAGTAGAGCCCAGGAATTTTAAGTTTTTAACAAGTTCTTCAGGTGTCAGAGTTTGAGAGATATATAGATATACAGAGATACATTGTTCAATAATACAAAATCCTAGAAGAGAGAAATAAACTCAGACTCTCAAAAATTAATACACTTCACCAGAACTGCAGTCCTATGCCCACCAAAAAAAGGCCTGGAAAGGGAATGTGTGTTCTCTAATCTTTGAGTGTTTTGATTTTTTTTTTTTCCTGTGGGTTTATGACATACAAAGATGTTTCGATGCAGAAGGTAACCAGTGTAGCAGCACAGGGTAGAAGAGGGTGATGAGAGAAGAGAAGAAAAAACAGATAACACTCGCTGTTTGAAGTTTTCCCTGTCTTGGCAGCATCGTTAGGCATTTATAGAACAAAATGAAAACAATAAATGCTAGCTTCCTGAAAGTGACACTCTATGTCTTTAGATCTTTACTAAAAGAATGCGGTGTTTTTGATTCAATTAAACAACAGAGACTTTACTTTTTCCCTTGTACTACTGCAGCTATTGTCAGGGTACATTTTAGCCGTTGAGCACTTTAAGTTATCATCAGCATCATTTTCTTCATTTCTCCAATGAGAAGAAATTAATATAGGAAAATCTGAGAAGTTACATAGGACCTATGTACAAGGCTCTTAAGATCAGAAGCAATACCCTAGTTAATCTTTTTTATATTCCGAAATTTATTAATTTCCTACCTGGGCCACTAAGTCTCATAAGTTTTCCTTCATGGTTAATAAGACATTTCTGCTATCTTTGCATTTGGGTCGGAGGGGGGGGGCGGTCAGGAGGAAATTAAATCAACCCACTGATGATTTAATTAAATCAATCAGGTCATTTTGAAGGGCAATATCTCAGGGATAACAATACTTTGATTTTTATGCTTTTTTAAAACAACTTGAGAATTTCCATTTACAGCTCTGAAAACATCATAGGTGGAAGCAGCTGAATTACTTGGAGAAAGTTGCCAGATACACATTGAAAGGATAATTATATTTCTGACCTACCTTCAAACAAATAAAACATAGTCTTAATCATCTCTATATTTTAAAATCATCTCCGTATTTTAAAGGAAAACAACAACAACAACAACAACAAAACAGAATGTTGAATAGTCTTTCCCAAAGGCCAAGTCTTTCAACTCCTAAATCAAACTATTAGGACCACAGCATTCATTCACTTGAAAGCTTGAACTGGGCACACGTTGCATCCAAGGCCTGTTTCGTTACCAAGAGGAACTCTCTATTCTCTCTATACATCTCTCTATTCTCCCTGCCCTCACAAGCTTATAGTCCATGCCATCATGATCTTATTTGGCTCCTGTCTTAATCACCTACTTGCTGTATGCTACTGCACAAGCTATTCAATCTCCAAACCACATCTGCAAAATATATCAATGATAATGACACAAGTAGTTCCTTATCTAACTGGGCTGCTGCAGGCTCAAAGAAGATGAGATAATAATGTAAAGTCTTAGAATGAGCATGCCATCATTAAAATATCCATTTAAAGCAAAGCCCTGCTATAAAAATCCAGACTCGCCAAAACAGGAAAACATACCTTGTGATTCAAACATATCATCATTCGCTCGTGGACATAATGTATTTAACAAAGGCTGGAAATCCACTTGAAATGAACGATTAACTTTGACATTATAATGGCAAATAAAATTTTCATTAGTGGAATATTGTCAATGTCCTTGTCTATTGGAAACACAAAGGAGTCTAGCTCTGCTCATATATCATCCTGATCTGAGATCAGGCCCCTGACTCAAAGCTTGGTGAATATGAGCTCACCAGCCTCTGACACTGCACGCTTGACAGGTAGAAGATCTTTTCTCCATGAATGCTATCCCACACAATGGCTGTACTTCGACTTCCTTTTTGATGCCAGATTGTCAGTTAAAATAGGCTGGTTACAGCAGCACAAATGATTTCTTTCTAATAATTTGTGATTTCCTTTATGGTGCCTTATTCAACAGTTTAACAATTACTACATGTGATATGTTTGTCTGATTTTAGTCATCTCTCAAAATAAGAAAGACAATTCTTCTTCATGACACAGATTAAAGTTAGTATCCTTATTGCCCAGGTAAAGAAATTATCAATGTTTTAAAGAATGTCTGTTTTAATAAGAAATATAAGCTATAACTTGGAGAAAGCAATGGCACCCCACTCTAGTACTCTTGCCTGGAAAATCCCATGGAAGGAGGAGCCTGGAAGACTGCAGTCCACGGGGTCGCTGAGGGTTGGATACAACTGAGCAACTTCACTTTCACTTTTCACTTTCATGCGTTGGAGAAGGACATGGCAACCCACTCCACTGTTCTTGCCTGGAGAATCCCAGGGATGGGGAAGCCTGGTGGGCTGCCGTCCATGGGGTTGCACAGAGTCGGACACGACTGAAGTGACTTAGCAGCATCATAAGCTATAACTATGGTGAGCCAGGGCTAAACTCCCTGCAGAGTTCTAAGTGGCTTGCAATTATTGATACATTGAATCCTCCCTATAAGGTATGTTCTGTCATTATTCTCATTTTATAAATGAAGAAACTGACACACAGAGAGGTTAAGTTGCTTAGTCAGCCACCCAGTTAAGAACTGGCAGAATTCAAATTTAACTAATTTAATTATTTCCAGAGCTCCTTTTTTTACCCTCTATGTTACACTGTATGTCAACAGAAGCATGATGCCATAAATAACCATGTAATTCAATTAATAAAATAAGAATATAATCATCATTTGCACTGATAGTCTTTTTACTGTTTAGAAATCATCTTCCCATGTATTATCTTATTAAGGCTTTCAACAATCTTGGAAGGAAAATTAAGGAGATACTAAGAACCCAATTTACAAATGAGACTCTAATTTAAAGTGATGTAATCTCCCCAGGCCCCACAACAGATGAGTGAAGATACATGAGTTTAATCTAGGCCTTCTGACTTCAGTGTTTCTCATGGCCCAACTGAGCTCACATAAAAAAATTGCACTGGTGACTCAGTTGGTAAAATATCCACCTGCAATGTAGGAGACTGCTTGCAGTGCAGGAGACCCTGGTATCGATCCTTGGGTCGGTAAGATCCCCTGAAGGCAATGGCAACCCACTCCAGTATTCTTGCCTGGGAAATCCCATGGACAGAGGAACCTGGGGTGCCTCAGTCCATGGGGTCACAAAAGAGTCAGACAGCCCTAAGTGACTGAACCTGCACAAAGAAGAAAAGATGAGAATGTGGTATGTCCTTTCCTTCTCTGACCTCAGTCCTCCCTGAGCAGGATTTCACACCATGTGAATGACCTTGAAGAGATCATTCTGTGTGGGAAAGGAGTGCGGGTCTTAAGTGTCCCAAATCTTCTCCCTCCACAGCTTTTACCTCTCTCTGTGCGTGGGAGCTAAGGTGGTTGTCTTCTCACTCCTGGCATAGGAGGGTATCTTTGGTTCTGAGACTGTGGCCTCCAAACACTCACCTCCTTAGTTCAGTAATTTAAGTTGAGCTTCATGAGAAAACTACAGAAAAACTAAATCAAAACAGAAATTAGAGAAATTTATAAGTTATAAATTTATAAAGTTACACTTCTTCCCTTCTCATTCCTAAAAAAAAAAAAATGTACATTGGTTTGGCTTGAAACACATATCTGGCCCTTGGCTATTTTCCTTCCTAGCTGGATTGAGGATCTTTAAAAACTGCCCCCAATTGATTCTCCATCATTTTTGCCCTTTCCTGATTTCCAGTGCCGCTGCTTCAGTGATACCCCTTCCTTCTAGATGAGGAATGTGGCTTCAAGGTCCTCATAAGAATGTAAAACCCATAATGACAAGGTTTGTCTTTTGTATTTATTTTCTATCTCCAGTTCCTAAAATAGTATATAGCACACACTCAATAAATACTTTAATGAATTAACTAATGAATTTATCCACCCATCCACCAATCTTTTTAAGTCAAAATGAAATATTTATTCTTATACAAAGAAACAAACTCAGCTAATTCAAGGGTAGCTTCCACATTTCCAACTTGATCGTTTTGCTTTATAAATACTCTTTAAAATCTGTCTAAATCCCATCCATTTATTAAAATTGGATATCCTTAGAGGCCACATGGTATCCAGATTTCTGCACTGACCAACTTCCACCCCCTATATTTAGGTGTATAGTTTCAGCTCTTATCTTTCTCTCTCTCTTCTCTCAATCCCACCACCCCTCTCATACACACACATTCAGAGAAGAAAAGGGATATAACAATAATGAAAACAGAGCACAGAATCGATAAAATGTCAAATTTTAAAGGCTCAGAATATGATCAAAATGACCTTAAAATGGTTTGATAATCCTAAAATTCATGCTGTCACCCATCTGTACTTAGCTGCTTTCTCCATGGACCTAGTTGCTCCATTTCTAAATTTAGATTCCAAATTTTCAGGGAATGGATCTTGTTGAAATAGCAGTCTCTTCCAGCATCCAGCACATGACTGACAGTCAAATTATATTATTAATATTGTCATAAATTCATATTTTGTCCCATGTGCATGTAGCACTGGGCTCTGTGAAAATAACCATTAGCGAAAGACTCCATTGGTCCTATTTGATATTTAATAAGATTTTATTGGATATATATTTGATATTTAATAAGACTGAATTGGAAATAACTGAAATATCCAAACTGGCTAGAGAAAATTTTCAGGGGATCAAATGGAAGTTTCGACAAGGTGACCAGTAAGGTCATTTGTAGTCCAAACTGTTTAGAATTCTCCAAAATTAAAATGTAAATTAGAGGGCTTCCCTCGTGGCTCAGTGATAAAGAACCCATCAATGCAAAAGACACAGTTTCAATCCCTGGTCTGGGAGTATCCCATATGCCGCAGAGCAGCTAAACCTGTATGTCACAACTACTGAGCCTGTGCTCTTAGAGCCCAGGAAATGAAACTACTAAGCCTTCGTACAGCAACTACTGAAAACCCTGCGCCCTAGAGCCTGTGCTCCACAACAAGAGAAGCCAGCACAATAAGAAGCACGCACACTGTCACTGGAGAGCAGCCCGAACACACTGCAACTAGACAAGAGTCCACACAGCAATGAAGATCCAGCACGGCCAAAAAGTAAATAATCAAAAATGCTTAAAGAAATGTAAATTAGAAAGAATAGGTGATTTACAATAATATTTCCTTGCATAAAGTTACTTTGTCTGAGCCTAACTTTGTTTGCCAGTAAAATGACTTAGATTAATTAAAGTAATATGTTGAAAAGATAGCATTGGTTTCTGAAACAAGGAACTGTATGAATGAATGAATGGGTAGATGCGTAGATGGATGGATAGATGAAAAGCAGCATCATTCATCTACAAACCTCTAAATTCACATTGTTAGGCTAAACAAAATAGCTCAAAATAAAAATATCTGGCAAGCTTCCTTGTGGAATACTGTGGAGACAAGAAAATGTTAGAGAATTCCACAGTAGTAAATAAAAGCACTTAATAAACTTCTAAGTCATTCACTTACCAATTATTTTCACATAAAATTATATTCTCCTGTGATTAATTTTGCCCACTAATTCACCATATGCAACATGAAATCAAGAGGATATTGGTGTAGATGGCTGTTTGTTTATGCAATCAAAGCCAAGATGCATAGATGAATAGATAGATAGATAGATATAGTTGTAAACATGCATTTTAGTGGTCAGATATCCAGAAAAGAATAAGATGACTGTATAAGCATATTTATTTAAATGGCATTTGAAGCAAGAAAGAACAATGATATTTTTGTAATGTTTTGGATAGAATATACTTTTTAAATATACAGTATTAGCTAGAAGGGATTTGATGAGGTCATCAATCCATTCTAGACAATATATACATATTGTAATCACTAGAGACCACAGAAAAGAAATTTCTTTAAAAAGTAAGCTAGAAAATTGTCTCCAGTTAGTTGAATATGCTAAGAATACAGCAACGGAGAAAAGATCCATTCTATTCTCTTCATTTAAGGAAATAGCCATAGCTAGCTTTTAAAAGATAAGTAACCAGAAGCATTTATTATTTTCTGAGGGAAAAAGCTAGGGAAAGAATGTTGACTTTATGTTAAAAGTAGAAACAGAATTGAGGAGAATCATGATTTACATTTTTTTGTACCCGTGAGGATCTAGTAAATTACTTTGACAATAGTAGACACTCTGTAAATGTATGTTGATTTAATTTGACTTGAAAGTATTAAATGTTCAGAATGAGTGAGAACAGTCTTGACTTTTACCTTAGGCATATTTTTATTAATAAAAATAATAGTGGTATCATCTTTAATCTCTGATAGCATCAGGTAAGTAGTGGCTATGAAAAAAAAAAAAGACACAAATATCTGATAAATATAAAGGAAAACATTTGGCCTTAATCTAGTAGTGTGTTTCCTCTTATCCTCTTTATGAACCTAGCACAGATGTCAGGCTACATTTTCTGATGGTGCTACAATGACAAAATCCTAGTGTAAACCCACAACATTCTTGAAAGGAGAAGGGTTATTCCCTTAAGTGAGTTGCAAAGTCATAGTTTCAGGCATCACATAAGAAAGAGATGTGGGATTGGGAACTGCATTTAACTCAAGGAAGAGGTATACCTTTCTTTTTATCTACATTTTGAGTAATCCATCTGCACTTAAAAGTTTTTCTGTCAACTGAAGAAAATGTTCTCTATCAAAGAGAATGAGGCTAGAAACTATATAGGAAAACACTCTCATAGAGAGTTCTAATATAGGAGTCTGCAGCTATAAACTCCAGAGAATGAACCATATCAAGTTATCTAGATGTTAGTTGTAAATTATCTCAGTGATGTAATCTCTTTCATTACACACTGGCCTTCAGTATAGCTTTATATTAACCCAAATTTTTATTTCAGTCCAGGAACCATTGGGTTATATAATTTCAGGCTTTTTTAGTTCAAATCACATAAAAACATCAACTTAAAACTCTACATTCAAAGTATGTGTTAGAAGTATTTGATTAAAAACTCTCATCAAAGTGGGTTTAGAGGGAACATATCTCAATATTAGAAAGGCCATTTAAGACAAATCTACTTATATGCAGAGGACATCATGAGAAATGCTGGGCTGGATGAAGCACAAGCTGGAATCAAGATTGCAGGAAGAAATATCAAAAACCTCAGATATGCAGATGACACCATCTTTATGGCAGAGAGTGAAGAACTAAAGAGCCTCTTGATGAAAGTGAAAGAGGAGAGTGAAAAACTTGACTTAAAGCTCAACATTCAGAAAACTAAGATCATGGCATCTGGTCCCATCACTTCATGGCAAATAATAGATGGGGAAACAATGGAAACAGTGGCAGAGTTTATTTTGGGGGCCTCCAAAATCACTGCAGGTGGTGATTGCAGCCATGAAATTAAAAGACACTTACTCCTTGGAAGGAAAGTTATGACCAATCTACACAGCATATTAAAAAGCAGAGACATTACTTTGCCAGCAAAGGTCCATCTAGTCAAGGCTATGGTTTTTCCAGTAGTCATGTATGGATGTGAGAAAGCTGAGTGCTGAAGAATTGATGCTTTTGAACTGTGGTGTTGGAGAAGACTCTTGAGAGTCCCTTGGATTGCAAGGAGATCCAACATGTCCATCCTAAAGGAAATCAGTCCTGAATATTCATTGGAAGGACTGATGCTGAAGCTGAAACTCCAATACTTTGGCCACCTGATGTGAAGAGCTGACTCATTTAAAAAGACTCTGATGCTGGGAAAGATTGAAGGCAGGAGAAGAAGGGGATGAGATGGTTGGATGAGATGGTTGGATGGCATCACCAACTTAATGCACATGAGTTTGAGTAAACTCCGGGAGTTGGCGATGGACAGGGAGGCCTGGCGTGCTGCAGTCCATGGAGTCACAAAGAGTTGGACATGACTGAGGAACTGAACTGAACTGAACTGAACATCATACTCAAAAGCTGAAAGCCTTCCTACTAAATTCATGAATAAGACAAGGAAACTCACTCTTGCAGCTTCTATTTAACATAATATACGAAATTTTGGCTGCAGCAACCAGACAAGAAAAAAGATCAGATCAGATCAGTCGCTCAGTCGTGTCCGACTCTTTGCAACCCCATGAATCACAGCACACCAGGCCTCCCTGTCCATCACCAAGTCCCAGAGTTCACTGAGACTCACGTCCATCGAGTCAGTGATGCCATCCAGCCATCTCGTCCTCTTTCGTCCCCTCCTCCTGCCCCCAATCCCTCCCAGCATCAGAGTCTTTTCCAATGAGTCAACTCTTCACACGAGGTGGCCAAAGTACTGGAGTTTCAGCTTTAGCATCATTCCTTCCAAAGAAATCCCAGGGCTAATCTCCTTCAGAATGGACTGGTTGGATCTCCTTGCAGTCCAAGGGACTCTCAAGAGTCTTCTCCAATACCACAGTTCAAAAGCATCGATTCTTCAGCACTCAGCCTTCTTCACAGTCCAACTCTCACATCCATACATGACCACAGGAAAAACCATAGCCTTTACTAGACGAACCTTTGTTGGCGAAGTGATGTCTCTGCTTTTGAATATGCTATCTAGGTTGGTCATAACTTTCCTTCCAAGGAGTAAGTGTCTTTTAATTTCATGGCTGCAGTCACCATCTATAGTGATTTTGACAAGAAAAAAGAAAAGATATGCAAATTGAAAAGGAAGAGTGAACTGTAACTATTTGCAGATAGCATGGTATTTATATAGAAAACCCTAAAGACTTCACCTCAAAACTATTAGAATTAATAAATAAATGCAGCAAAGTTTCAGGATACAAAATTAATACACAGAAATTTGTTGCTTTTATATCCACAATAGTGAACTATTAGAAAAGAGAAAGATAAAAAAAAAGCAACTGTTTAAAATCACATAAAAATTTAAAAATATCTAGGAATAAACTTAACCAAGGAGGTGAATGACCTGTACTCTGAGAACACAGATAAAAGGAAACTGAAGATGATACAAAGAAATGCAACAATACCCTATGCTGTAGGAGTGGAAAAATTAAAATTAATAAAATGACCATACTACCCAAATCAATCTACAGGTCTAATGCAATCCTGATAGAAATCTTACCACGTTTTTCACAGAACTGTAAAAAATAATCTTAATATTAATATGGAACCACAAAAAAACCCAAATTGCCAAAGCAATCTTGAGAGAGAAAAAAGAAAAAACAGAGCTGGAGGTGTCATTCTCTCAGACTTTAGACTAAACTACAAAGCTACAGTAAATAAAACTGTAAAGTACTGGCATAAAAAGAAACATATCAATGGAACAGAATAAAGAGCCCAGAAATAAACCTACATACCTATGGTCAATTAATCTACAACAAAGGGGGCAAGAATATATCATGGAGAAAAGACAGTCTCTTCAATAAATGATGCTAGGAAAACTGGACATCTACAGTAAAACAATGAGATTAGACCTTTTTCTCATACCATATATAAAAATAAACTCAAAATGGATTAAAGACCTAAATATATGATCAGAAACCATAAAACCCCTAGAGAAGAACATAGGAAGAACATTTTGACATACATTTCAGCAATATTTATATATTTTTGGATCTGTCTCCAAAGGCAAAAGAAATAAAAGCAAAAATAAACAAATGGGACCTAACTAAACTTAAAAGCTTTTGCACAGCAAAGGGTATCATTGACAAAATGAAAAGATAAGCAATAGAATGGGAGAGAATATTTGGAAATTATATAACTGACAAAAGGTTAATAGCTAAAATATATAAGTAGCTCATATAACTCAATATAAAAAAAACAAATAATTCAATATAATAAATGTGTAGTAGACCTAAAGGAACAGTTTTCCAAAGAAGACATATAGATGACTAATAAACACATAAAAATATGCTCAAATCACTAATTATTAGAGAAATGAAAATTAAAAACTATCACTTCACACATCTCAGAATGGCTATCATCAAAAAGTCTATAAATAACAAATGTTGCCAAAGATGTATACTTTTGGTGGAAATGCAAACTGGCACAACCACTATAGACAACAGTATTAGGACTTCTCAAAAAGCTAAAATAGAACCACCATACAACCCAGCAATTCTACTCCCAGGTATATCTCCACAAAACATGGAAACACTAATTCAAAAAGACACATTGATCCCAATGTTCATAGCAGCTCTACTTATAATAGCCAAGACATGGAAGCAACCCAAGTGTCCATCAATAGATGACTCGATAAAAATGATGTGATTATATATATAATAGAATATTGTATCTGTGTGTCCTTAGTCACTCAGTCATGTCCGATTCTTTGTGACTCCATGGACTACATCCCACCAGGCTCCTCTGTCTATGGGATTTTCCCAAGCAAAAATACTGGAGTGGGTTGCCGTTTCCTCCTCCAGCAGATATTCCTGGCCCAGGGATCAAACCTGTATCTCCTGCATTGGCAGGCAATTCTTTACCACTGAGAAACCTGGGAAGCACCATAATAGAATATTAGTCAGTCATTAAAAAAGAATGAAATTCTGTCATTTGTAGCAAGATAGATAGACCTAGAGAATATTATGCTCATGAAATAAATCAGAGAAAGACAAATACCATGTGAAATCATTTATATCTAAAATATAATACAAATTAGTGTAAATATTAAAACAGAAACAAACTCACAGATTTAGAAAACAAACTAGTGGTTACCAGTAGGGAGAGGGAAGTAGGAGGAACACAGTGGGGGTATGATATTAAGAGACACAAACTACTATACGCAACAGATAAGCAACAAGGATATACTGTATTGCACAAGGAATTATATCCATTATCTTGTAATAATTTTAATGGGGTATAAACTATAAAAATAATGAATCACTGCTATACACCTGAAACTAATATAATATTGTAAATCAAGTATACCTATTTTTTTTTAAGTATTAGAAGGAAAGAAAGGATAGAGTAGGAAAGAGAAGGGAAAATAAGACTTACTAGGCACCAGCTCTGTACAGGTTCATTTAGTTAATCCTCAGGGTAACCAAACAAGGCCAACATTGCTATCCACATGTACAATGAAAAAACTATAAGTCAGAAAAACTGAAGTATGAGTCTGGTCAAGAATTCAAATATAGTTTAACTGACACCAAATCCAAAGCTCTCTTCATAACTTTTTAGATGATGAATCCACAATATGAATTTAAAAGATGATCATTTATACCCTTAATGTGTTAGAAAGGTTAAGATAACCAATGAGTTAAGTCCACTCAGAATTCAAGTCATAGGCATTCATGTTGTTCTCTGGTGATCATGATCTCATTTGAAGTACTAGCTTAATAACTAGAGCCAGGGATAGAGAATTGAGGAAAGCTTATGTCTGTCATCAAGTATCTGAAATGTTCTTATTGAAAAAATAGGTATCTTATGTGTCCAGAGGCAAACTTGGATTCCATAAGCAGTTATATACAAGGAAGTACAGACTAAACATCAAACGTGAGTTTCCCATCGTCTGAGACATTCAAGTCAGGATCAGGAGGCAAAAACCACAAGAGGAAGGTTTTCAGAGTGGAAATGAGTATTCTATAAAATGGTTACAGTCAGCATTGCTGGGGTAGAATCAAAACCACTATAGGATGTATCCAAGGCAAAACTTGGCAAAACTTTTTTTTTTTAAATAAGAAATTAAAAGGATAAGCTTAATGAATGGTGAAACGCATTACTAGTGGGGAAAATTAACAGTAAAATGGAGCAAGATTCAAGGAGGCTGTCAAAGGAAGCATATCAGGACAACCCTGTGAAGGAGGCACAGAGCTAAGATTTATTTTATATAGCATGAACATGTGTCACAAAGTCTATATAACTGATCAAAGGTGAAATGCTATTGTTACCATAGCTGTAGCATTCTAGATTAAGGGAAAGAAAACATATAAACCTATGAAAATGTGAGTAAGGAAAGCTCCTCAGGAAAGGCCAGTGTAAAAAGCCCCTAAGGGGACTTCCCTTCTGGTCCAGTGGTTAAGAATCCACCTTGCAAAGCAGGAGATGTGGGTTCGATCCCTGGTCAGCCACAACTATTGAAGCCCATGTGCCACAACTATTGAAGCCCGTGTGCTGCAACTATTGACCCCATGCACCACAACTAAAGAGTTCATGTGCTGCAACAAAAGATCCTGTGCGGTGTAACTAAGACCCAAGGCAGCCAAATAAATATTTAAGAAAGAAAAGTGAAGTCGCTCAGTCGTGCCCAACTCTTTGTAACCCCATGGATAGTAGCCTGCACCAAGCTCCTCCGTCCATGGAATTTTCAAGGCAAGAGTACTGGAGTGGGTTGCCATTTCCTTCTCCAGCGAATCTTCCCAACCCAGGGATCGAACCCAGGTCTCTCACATTATAGACAGATGCTTTACTGTCTGAGCCACCAGGGAAATATTAAATAAATATTTAATAAGTAAATAAATAAAAGCCCCTAAGATGTGAGTCAAAACCATAGTGTACTGTACAAAGGATGGTCACTGATCCTTCTGGATGCTGCTCTCTGCAAGAAAGATCCCACATTGAGGGAGGATACTTTAAACTAACCAAAAGTTAATGAGCTTAACAAAGGAAAAGTATTAGGAAGGCAAAGAATAGTGTTAGCAACTCAATGAGTTCCCTGCACAGAAGGGTTTCTGTAGGTAAACTGAGGTTCATCATGGACAGTGTGAAAATATTTATTTGTCCTGAAGATGCAGTTGTCTCCTACAAGATGGACAATTACTACTATGAGTAATCGTAGAGAAATCTGGAGACTCAATTTACAGTACAAAGCAGGAAATATTTAAATCTATGTACATATTCACAGCTTTGAATATTGTATCTTTGATATTACTTTTTTAGAATGAAAAAGGAAAATCACAACTCTGGAAAACTTAAAACCAATATGAAAAAACTTATATACTGAGAGAAAAAGTCTTACAAAATAATTTAGAACTAAATATCCCAAACCACAGTGGGGAAGATGAAGAGACATCAGAAGGTAGATTGCAAGTTGTCACATTGATGAATTTGAGAAGATAACCATTGCACTTTTTCAACAATTTTTACTTTACTGTATACAAAGTATTATTTTCAAAATGGAGAATAGGGAAGAACAAGATGGCAGAGGAGTAGGTGGACATGGAGTACATCTCTCTCCACGGATACATCAGGAATACACCTTCAGACACAGAAGGGCGTGCAGAACACCAGCTGAGAGCGGACAGGAGTACCTGACCAGTGGAAAAGAATATATAGAACCACGTGAAACTTGGTAGAAGCAAAGAACTAGGGGGAAAAACAGGGGTGTTAGTAGGACTGCACCTGCCCTCAGCGGGTGAGGGAACTGAAGCAGGGGTCCGATTCCCACATCCGGGCAATCCTCTGAGTCAGAGGAGAAACATTTAGGGCTGAGAGTGGAACAGCTGATCTGTGGCAGCCTATACAGAATGAGAATCAGACAGTCCTTGCTGCAGCCATACATATCCCATACAGGAACACTGGTGCCCCTGAAGGCGCAGAGGCTGGGAGCTGGAGTTTAGGGATTGTGGAGCAGTCCCAGAGCAAGGGCTGCTGTTGACTGCAGACACACTGATTGAGGGGATGTGAGGGAGGAGATCATGGTGGGAAATGCCAGTGGAGGAAAGCCCGGCAGCCATGGAAGCAAGGAAATACTGCTGAGTCACACGCAGGCGGTGGAGCCATCACCATAGCCACTCTCTCCCCACACAGCCAGCATCGGCAGCTCAACAATAGAGAGGCTGGCCCATCAAACGCCTGATGCACTGAACTACAGAGTAGGACCCCACCCAGGGTGCCCCTTGAAGTGCCTCACACGCCAATCTACAGATTAGGACCCCAGCCAGGGGGGCCCCTCTATGTGCCTGACGTGCTGAACAACTGAGAAGGACCCCAGGCAAGGGAGCCCCCTAAGTGCCTGAACAGGGCAGAGCTACAGAGAAAGACAGGCCAAAGAGGCCTTCTGATCACCAGCTACAAGAGGCTCGAAAAGACACTGATAGGACCATAACTCCTGTGGCAGAGGCAGTACGTGTCCCTGCACACTTGCTGCCACCAGGGTCCCTGAAAGCCAAGCAGCTACAACACCTTCACACTGAACTCTCACTAGGGCAGAGCTGCCACAAGCAAAAAAGTCTTGTGTCTACGCATCCAGGGTTGCTTCAGTCTTGTCCAACTCTTTGCGACCCTGTTGACTGTGGCCTGCCAGGCTTCTCTGTCAGGGAGGGGGTTTCTCCAGGCAAGAATACTAGAGTGTATTGGCCAATACTGGAGCATATTGGCCAATACTGGTTTCCATACCCTTCTAGAGCACTATATTCCCTGCTGCCCTAGCTGCCAACCTCCCTGAGTACTTGGTGCTGCCAGAACCCCTGCGACCCAAGAAGCTACACTGCCTCCACACCTGGCCCTCACAGGGGCAAACCCAAGCCCTCCAGGGCAGCCTCAGGAGCAAACCCAGTGGACGACCCACATGTAGAGGTGGGGAAAAAAAAAAAAAACACAATTGAAATCAAGGGGCAGTGTGGCTAAGGAAGAAGACCCAAAACCTTCCCACCAGCTGCACAAGCTGCAAATTAAATTCACACAATCAACTAGGCAAACTCCATGTCTATGGAATATATAAAAGGCCATTGAGAGCTCCCACAAAAGAAAATGCACTATTTCTGATAGCTGTGGACATTGGAGGCAAGAACACACAGGAGTAGGACCAGGTTAGAATCTGAGCTGTCCCCACAGCAGGTCCAGAGATCAGCACAGTGTTGGAGGGAATCCTAGGGAGGTAAGGTGGACTGTGACTCCAAAAGGCAAAGGACTCTGACACCAGTGATTCAAGAAAAACATTTATTATTCTTATGTTTTGACTTGTTCTGTAGATTCTTTCAGATTTTTTTTTCTTTTTCCTTTTTTCTGCTTCCATTTTTTTCCTTTTCTCTTTCTTTTAATTTTAACTTTTAATACTTTTAAACATATTAATTTTTCCTACATTTATTCCTTTGTATGCCTTTCCTACTGTTCTTTAACCTTCGCAGTTAATCTTTAATGTATATAAATCTTTTTCATCTACCTCTATTTAACTTTGCATATCTATCTCTCCTTTCCTCTCAACATATTTGTTAGTTTTGTTTTCAATGCTTTATTCCCCACTTGGCACCTTGCTTTAGTCTTGTTTTCTGGTTTGTGCCTTAGTTTTGTTCTTGACTGGTAAATACAATTTTTTATTTCCTTTGTTCACTGGGTCAATCTACTGTACTTTATTTTCGTTGGACTGTTTTGACTTTGCACGTGGGTATATATGTATACATGAATATTTCATTATTTTAATTATAATTTGCCTGATTTTGTAACTACCATTTGTTAGGGGTTCATTTTGGTTTTTTATTTTTGTATATCTATTTTAATCTCACTTAATGCATAACAAACCACTTGTGCAATCTTTATTCCTGACCAGAGATCAAGCCCTGAGCCTTTGGAGTGAGAGCACTGACTCCAAGACCCTAGACTACCAGAGAACTAACCCTAGGGAGTATGAAATAGTGAGAACTCACACAACTGAAACCACTTGAATACAAAACACAGCATCATCCAACCACCCTGTGCAGGATGCCTCATCTATGCAACAAACAAAAATACAGACCCAATCATAAGTAGACAGGATTACCACCTCCTTCAGCCTTGCCAACCAAAGGAAAAACAAACAAACAAACAAAAACTCAGCACAAATCTCACCCTATATGAAGCTTACACAAACCACTGGACCAACCTTAGGAGGGCAGACCAAAAGAAAGAAAGAATTCAACCTTCTTCAAGGAAAGAATTCAACTTTCCTTGAAGCCTGGGAAAAGGAGACCTCAAACACAATAAGTTAAAAAAAAAAATAACGAAAAGGCAGAGAAATACTACACAAATCAAGGAACAAACTAGAAACACAGAAATTCAAATAAATGAAGAGGAAATAGGCACACAACCTGAAAAAGAATTCAGAATAATGACAGTAAAGATAATCAAAAACCTTGAAAGCAAAATGGAGAAAATACAAGAATCAATTAACAAAGACCTAGAAGAAATAAAGAATAAACATAACAGAGACAAAAAACACAGCTACTGAAATTAAAAATACTCTAAATGAAAGAAAGTGAAGTCGCTCAGTTGTGTTCGACTCGTTGCAATCCCCCATGGACTGTAGCCTACCATGCTCCTCAACCATGGGATTTTCCAGGCAAGAGTACTGGAGTGGATTGTCATTTCCTTCACCAGGGGATCTTTCCAACCCAGGGATCAAACCTGGGTCTCCCGTAGTGCATGCAGATGCTCTACCTTCTGAGTGAACAGGGAAGCCCCAAAAACACTCTAAAAGGAATCAAAAGCAGAAAATCTGAAACAGAAGAATGTCTCAGTAAGCTGGAAGATAAAATGCTGGAAATTACTTCTGAAGAGCAGGATAAAGTAAAAAGAATGAAAAGAACTGAGGATAGTCTCAGAGACCTCTGGGACAATATCAAACACACCAACATTTGAATTAAGGGCTCCCAAAAGAAGAAGAGAAAAAGAAAGGGTGTGAGAACATTTTTGAAGAGATTATAGTTGAAAATTTCCCCAACATAGAAAAGGAAATAGTCAGTCAAGTTCAAGAAGCACAAAGAGTTCCATACAGGATAAACCCAAGAAAAAACAAGCCAAGACACATACTAATCAAACTAACAAACACTAAACACAAAGAAAGAATATTAAAAGCAGCAAGGGAGAAGCAACAAGTAACATACAAGGGAAACCCCACATGCTTAACAGCTGATCTTTCAGCAAAAATTCTACAGGCCAGAAGGGAACATCAGGATATATTTAAAGGACTGAAGGAGAAAAATCTACAACCAAGATTACTGTACCCAGCAAGGATCTCATTCAAAATTGATGGAGAAATAAAAAGCTTTTTCAGACAAGCAAAAGTTAATAGAATTCAGTATGACCAAACCAGCTTTACAACAAATGTTAAAGGGACTTATATAGTCAAGAAATACAAGAAAAGAAAAAAATATACAAAATCAATCCCAAGCAATTAAGAAAATGGCAATGGGAATATATATATCAATAATTACTTTAAATGTAAATAGATTAAATGCTCTAACCAAAAGACCCAGACTGGCTGAATGGATACAAAAACAAGACCCATATATATGCTGTCTACAAGAAATCCACTTCAGACCTCAAGACACATATAGACTGAAAGTGAAGGATGGAAAAATATATTCCACACAAATGGGAAGCAAAATAAAGCTGGAGTAGCAATCCTCATATCAGACAAAATAGACCTTAAAATGAAGAAAATTACAAGAGATAAGGAATGATGGTCAAGGGATTAATCCAAGATTAATACATAACAATTGTAAATATCTATGCAATGGCAACCCACTCCAGTACTCTTGCCTGGAAAATCCCATGGACAGAGGAGCCTGCTAGGCTGCAGTCCATGGGGTCGCTAAGAGTCGGACATGACTGAGGGACTTCACTTTCACTTTTCACTTTCATGCATTGGAGAAGGAAATGGCAACCCACTCCAGTGTTCTTGCCTGGAGTATCCCAGGGATGGGGGAGCCTGGTAGGCTGCCGTCTATGGGGTCACACAGAGTCGGACACGACTGAAGTGACTTGGCAGCAGCACGCACCCAACACAGGAGTGCCTTCATACATAGACAAACACTAACAGACATAAAAGCAGAAATTGACAGTAACACAATATTAGTAGGAGACTTTAACAACCCACTCACACCAATGGACAAATCATCAAAACAGAAAATTAATAAGGAAACACAAGTCTTAAATGATACATTAGATGAGATGGATCTAATTGATATCTTCAGGACATTCCATCCAAATGTAGAAGAATACACCTTCTTCTCAAGTGCACATGGAACATTCTCCAGGATAGACCACATCTTGGGTCACGAATCAAACCTCAGTAAATTTAAGAAAATTGAAATCATATCAGGCATCTTTTCTGACTACAATGCTATGAGACTAGATATCAATTACAAGAAAAAAAAAACTATAAGAAACACAAACACATGAAGATTAAACAACATGTTTCTAAATAACCAACAGGTTACTGGAGAAATCAAAAGGGAAATCAAAAAATTTCTAGAAACAAATGACAATGAAAACATGACAACTCAAAACCTATGGGATGCAGCAAAGGCAGTTCTAAGAGGGAAGTTTATAGCAATACAATACTACCTCAAGAAACTAGAAAAACAATGAATAGACAACTTAAATGTACACCTAAAACAACTGGAAAAAGAAGAACAAAAAAAATTAATAGAAGGAAAGAAATCATAAAGATCTGAGCAGAAATAAATGAAAAAGAAATGAAAGAAACAATAGTAAAGATTTAAAAAACCTAAAAGCTGGTTGTTTTAGAAGATAAACAAAATTTACAAACCTTTAGCCAGACTCATCAAGAAAAAAAAGAGAAGAATCAAATCAAGAAAATTAGAAATGAAAAAGGAGAGGTTACAACAGACAATTCATGAATACAAAGGATTTAAGAGCATGCGGAGGGAGGAGGGTTCAGGATGGGGAACACATGTATGCCTGTGGTGGATTCATTTCGATATATGGCAGAACCAATACAATATTGTAAAGTTTTAAAATAAAATAAAATAAAAAATAAAAGAAGAGACTATTCTGAACAACTATATGGCAATAAAATAGATAACCTGGAAGAAAGGGACAGATTCCTAGAAAAGTTCAATCTTCCAAGACTGAACCAGGAAGAAATAGAAATTATGAACAACCCAATTACAAGCACTGAAATTGAAGCTGCGACCAAAATCTCCCAAAAGACAAAAGCCCAGGACCAGAGGGCTTCACAGGAGAATTCTATCAAACATCTAGAGAAGAGCTAATGCCTATCCTTCTAAAACTCTTTCAAAAAATTGCAGAGGAAGGATCACTTCCAAACTCATTCTGTGAGGCCACCATCACCCTGATACCAAAACCAGACAAAGACAACATAATAAAAGAAAACTACAGGCCAAATCACTGATGAACACAGATGCAAAAATCCTCAACAAAATTTTAGCAAACAGAATTTAGCAACACATCAAAAAGTTCAAATACCATGATCAAGTTAGGTTTATTCCAGGGATGCAAGGATTCTTCAATTTATGCAAATCAATCAATGTGATACACCATATTAACAAATTGAAAGATAAAAATCATATGATAATCTCGAAAGATGCAAAAAAGCCTTTGACAAAATTCAGCACCCATTTATATTTAAAACGCTTAAAAACAAAGGGCACAGAAGGAACCTACCTCAACATAGTAAAGAAGACCATATATGATAAGCCTGCAGCAAACATTATTCTCAATGGTGAAAAACTGAAAGCATTCCCCCTAAGATCAGGAACAAGACAAGAGTATCCACTTTCACCACTATTATTCAACATAGTTCTGGAAGTCCTAGATACAGCAATCAGAGAAGAAAAAGAAAGAAAAGGAATCCAGATCGGAAAAGAAGAAGTAAAGCTCTCACTGTTTGCAGATGACATGATACTGTACATAGAAAAGCTTAAAGATAGTACCAGAAAATTGCTAGAGCTAATCAGTGAATTTAGCAAAGCTTCAGAATAAAAATCAATACACAGAAATCACTTGCATTTCCCTATACTAACAATAAAAAATCAGAAATAGAAACTAAGGAATCAATTCCATTCACCATTGCAACAAATAGAATTAAATATCTAGGAATAAACTTACCTAAGGAGACAAAAGAACTATACACAGAAAATGATTAGACACTAATGAAAGAAATCAAAGACAACATAAACAGATAGAGATATTCCATGTTCCTGGGTAGGAAGAATCAATATTATGAAAATGACTATACTACCAAACGCAATCTACAGATTCATTACAATCCCTATCAAAATACCAATGGCATTTTTCACAGAACTAGAACAAAACATTTCACAATTCATATGGAAACACAAAAGACCCTGAACAGCCAAAGCAGTCTTGAGAAAGAATGGAGCTGGAGGAATCAACCTTCCTGACTTCAGGTTATATTATAAAGCCACAGTCATCAAGACAGTATGGTACTGGCACAAAAACAGAAATATAGACCAATGGAACAAGATAGAAAGCCCAGAAACAAACCCATGCACCTATGGGTACCTTATTTTTGACAGAGGAGGCAAGAATATACAACGGGGCAAAGACAGCCTCTTCAATAAATGGTGCTGGGAAAACTGGACAGCTACATGTAAAAGAATGAAATTAGAACACTTCCTAACACCATACACAAAGATAAACTCAAAATGGATAAAGACCTAAATATAAGACCAGAAACTAAAACTCTTAGAGGAAAACATAGGCAGAACACTAGATGACATAAAGCAAAGCAAGGTCCTCTATGACCCACCTCTTAGAGTAATAGAAATAAAAACAAAAGTAAACAAGTGGGACCTGATTAAACTTAAAGGCTTTCCCACAGCAAAGGAAACTACAAGCAAGGTGAAAAGGCAACCCTCAGAATGGGAAAATATAATAGCAAGTGAAATAGCTGACAAAGGATTAATTTCCAAAATATAAAAGCAGCTCATATAACTCACTGCCAGAAAAACAAACAACCCAATCAAAAAGTGGGAAAAAGACCTAAACAGACATTTCTCCAAAGAAGACATACAGATGGCTAACAAACACATGAAAAGATGCTCAACATCGCTCATTATTAGAGAAATGCAAATCAAAACTACCATGAGATATCACCTCACATCAGTCAGAATGGCCATCATCAAAAAGTCTGCAAACAATAAATGCTGGAGAGGGTGTGGAGAAAAGGGAATGCTCTTGCACTGTTGGTGGGAATGTAAATTGATACAGCCACTATGGAAGACAGTATGGCAATTCCTTAAAAAACTAGGAATAAAACCACTATATGACCCAGCAATCCCATTCCTAGGCATATACCCTGAGGAAACCAAAATTGAAAAAGACAAACGTATCCCATTGTTCATTGCAGCCCTATTTACAATAGCTAGATCATGGAAGCAACCTAGATGTCCATCGATAAATGAATGTATAAAGAAATTATGGTACATATACACAATGGAATATTACTCAGCCATAAAAAGGAACACATTTGTCAGTTCTAATGAGGTGGATGAACCTAGAACCTTTTATACAGAGTGAAGTAAGTCAGAAAGAGAAAGATAAATATTGTATTCTAACACATATATCTAGAAAAATGGTACTGAAGAATTTATTTACAGGGTAACAATGGAGAAACAGACATAGAGAATAGACTTATGGACATGGGGATGGGGAGGAGAGGGCGTGATGTATGGAAAGAGTAACATGGAAACTTACATTATCATGTGTAAAATAGATAACCAATGGGAATTTGAAGTATGGCACAGGAAACTCAATCAGGGGCTCTGTATCAACCTAGAGGGGTGGGATGGGGAAGGAGATGGGAGGGAGGTTCAAAAGGGAGGGGATATAAGTATACCTATGGCTGATTCATGTTGAGCTTTGACAGAAAACAATGTCAAGCAATTATCCTTCAATAAAAAATAAATAAACTAAAAATAAACAACAACAACAACAACAACAACAAAAAAACTGGAGAGTAGGCATGTGTCCTACCAGGAGGCATTTTTAAGAAGAAAGTTGTGTAACTACAGAATGGTTATTTAACCTTTGTGTCTCCACTTACTCATTATAAAATTAGAACGTTTTAAAAGAATAACTGATGACCTATATGTTTTAAGTTCTCTAAAGGACCCTTTTGAAAGTATCCTGGAACCAGGAATCACATTTAGTTTTTGATATTCTAAACAAGAAAAGAGCATAGATTATAAGGTACTCAAATATTGTGCTGACCAAAAAGTTCACCTGGATTTTCCTGTAAGATGTAACAGGAAAACTGGAACAAACATTTTGGCCAACCCAATTTTCTATATGGCCACTTACTTGAAAAAGAAAGGACATTAGTAGCTATAGCAAAGACTGTCATGGAGAGAAATGACTCTGATGCCAATGATACTCTCTGAAGCTGCTAAATGCTCCCAACTTTGGTTCAAAATCGGTTCCTGTATCTCTGAGTGAGTGCTGGTGGAGGAGGAATAAGAAACAAAGCAGCTAACTTCAAAGATGGCCCAAAACAAAATAAAGCTGTTCCCATCACAGACGGACATTAGAGGTTGTGGTTGGTTTGGGTTTTGTTTTTTTTTTAAACCTGTGTGCAATCTTAGATGACTGTTAAGAAGCAGTTTTGCAAAAATACAGATAAAAGAAAGAATTCTAAAGTGAGAAGAGTCAACAGAAGCAGTCTGTTCCTAGCTTAAGCTGAAATCTCACGTTAATGCTACACAATCAGTATGGAACCTTGAACAGATTATTCCTTCTGCCTAGGTCTCCTTTTCTCATATTTAAAATGAGATTAACCAGATGAATGCCAAGGTTTCCTCCCTCTCTAAGTCCTATGACTTTATACACTCACGCACATCATACAAATTATGTGAAACAAACAAAGCTATTCTTTTTTATCTTCCTTTTAACTTCAGGGTAGTTAAGTAAAGTAAAAAGAATAATCAGTTATCCTTTACTTCATGGCTTATAGCTAGGTGCCCTCAGTCCCCAGAACTAAACCTTACTGGTTGTCTTTTACAACACAGCACTTCTCTATAACTCTGGATAGAGGCAACAATAATTAAACCAAATATTTTTTTCTCTTTTTTTAAACCAAATATTTTTAAGTGTTATTTACCAGGAATTAGTCAAAGCACTTTATATGTAACAACTGATTTAATTCTCACAACAACCCTATGAAGTTAGGTATCATTATTATCAACAAGGAAGAGATGAGCAAAAAAGTTAAGCAACTTGGCTAAGGTAATAAGGTTATAAAGGAAATGATCAGGATTTGAACACAGGAAGTCTGGACCCAGCCTTTTACTAACAGATCAGTCACCTCCCCGAGATGTGGGTGCTGGTGGCCGTGGGGGAAGAAGAAATGGTGGTGTGGTGGTGACAGTTGTTGGAGCTCTTCCTTTTTGTCCTATATGAAAAACAGAAAAGATATAGCCCGGCAGAGTGGGAAAACCTGATATGAAGGATGCTCTCAAATAAGAGCGGTTGGGAGCAGGCCCATGCACTTTCTTTATCTTATGCATGAACTGGGAGACTGGCTTGAGGAAAAAAAGTCTTATCACAACTTATGATTTAAGTGTTTCCAAGCATTTAATTCTCACAAAAATCCTGTAGAACAAGCACGATGGAGATTATTATTATACTTCTACAAAATAAAATATTGACAGAGGTGTAAATTCAATTAGTCAGGATAATAGCTAAGAAGTAACAAAACTAGAACTTAAAACTGTTGATTTGCAAAGGGAGGATGTCCTCTCCACTTTGTCACTTCGGTTCTAACGCCCCTTTCCAGGTCTGACAGTTTCCCCTGATCCATTGAACTGTCTTCTCTCTCTCTTTCCTTATTGCTCAACCAGAAATTCACCAAGGGGAAGATGCTAGCAGCTCTGAGCTTGCACAGGATGCCTTACCAGAATTTGAAGTATAGCTGTCTTTGCCCAACAAACACTAACCATCCAATGTCACACTGTTGTCCTGCAATCACCAGAAAGTAATCCTCAGTACTGACATCCCCATGATTTATAATCCTAACGGAGCCCTGTCACAGCACAGCATCTCAAGACAACTTCCTTGAAAACTGCAAGATCTATTTTGCTTCTGAAGCAGAATCAGGCCTAAATGTGTCTCACTAATTTTCTTCTTTGATAGAGAGCCCCCTGTAGCACAATCTGTGTAAATTAAAGTGTGCATGGTTTGCTAATCAATTCTCCTAAAGCCAGTAAAATGTGTGTAAGATTTAGAAAGAAGTGTAGTGGCAATATCCATAAAATGCCAACCTTTAATTTTCTTTTTGGAATATTCATTCTTAGGGAGCCACTGTAGTAAGTATGTATCTAGAAGAGCAACTTAATGCAGCATTAAGTCACTAAGTTCTAGAGTTGTGCATTTTAATATATGACTGCTGTTAACTTATTGAAAGTGAATAGTGAAGTCACCCAGTCGTGTCTGACTCTTTGTGACCCCATGGACTGTAGCTCACCAGGCTCCTCAGTCCATGGGACTTTCCAGGCATGAATACTGGAGTGGGTTGCCATTTCCTTCTCCAGGGGATCTTCCCAACCCAGGGATTGAACCCAGGTCTCCCGCATTATAGACAGACGCTTTACCGTCTGAGCTACCAGGGAAGCCCAACTTATTGAAAGAGCCTTGGCAAACTGCTTAATCTTTTTGTTCCTTATGATCATTAGGAAAAATACAAATGGTGGACTTTTATTACAGAAATTTAGATACAGAACCACAGAACCTAAGAACTGGAATGAAAGGAATCCTAAGAATCCTCCAGGCCACTGCCCTCATTCTAAAGATTATGAAACTGAAGACTGGGAAAGACATACCTTTAATCACATAGTTATTGGTGACTAAAAACAAAATACAGTTCAGTCTTCCTTCTTCTAAGGCCAGTGGTTTCTCTGGTATAAGATTTAATTTTTTAATTAAAGATCATGACAGGCTTTATTTTTAAAAAATGAAAACTATTATGAAGAGCATGATTACCATTCAATCCTCACGGCCATCAGCTAATAACTATCATTAGTATTATTATATACCTGATTTATATATGCATACACAGAAGCTCAGACTGCTGAGGGAGTGGGTTAAGATGACATTCCTGGCAAATGATGGCATTAGCTTTGATTTTCTAAATTTGAAATTCTATATTTATTTTATTGGACATTTTCCTCACCCTTGAATTTTAAACTTACCTGGTCATGGTAAGACCAAATTAATTATAAAATCTTCATTAATGAATATTAATGCTTTCAGAAGGAGGGGGTGGGGATGGATGGACTGGGAATTTGGGATTAGCAGATGCAAACTATTATATAGAGAATGGATAAACAACAAGGTCCTACTGTGTAGCACAGGAACCTACATCTGACATGCTATGATAAACCGTAATGGAAAAGAATACATAACAGAATACATATGTGTATAACTGAATCACTTTGCTGTACAACAAAAACACAATATTGTAAGTCAATTATACTTCAATAAAATAAATTTAAAATATTAATGCTTTCCCCCAAAATGCCTCCTGGTGAGCACGGGTGGTAGTACTTTTTCTATCTGGCCTTGCTTCCAGTTCCCCTCATCTTCTTCACCCAGCCTCTATTTTCTAATAAAACAGGATTCTGTAGAACCATAGAATTGTCTTACTAGTTTATCGCATAGGACAAGACTCATAATTTTCTTTGTAACCATGCAAGTATTATCAAAATACAGAATTCTTTGTCATGCTAATGAGAATTTTCTTCACCAGGTTAGTTCAGCTTGCAAAACATCTGGCGCAGCATGCCGAGAATACATGTGAGCTGAAAGGCGGGACACTAATTTTGCCTTGGGATCTTCTCTGCCAGGTAATTTCACGGCAGACACTGCCTTTAATATATGTATTAGATGATAGTCACATGAGTAATTTCTTTAATTAGATTGCCCCTTCTGCTTCTTTGACTTCAAAGATTAAATTAAACCCAAAAGTTGCAACTCATTGCTGGAGTAGTCATTAGCCTGCAGGTCATCTTTTAAAACAACCACAGCTTAGGGAAAATTTGTTGAAGAAATAGATTTGCTTCTGACTTGAATCACATGCTAGGGAAAGAGTGTGGCCATGTTTCTATAACAACTTACCTCCAGAGTGTGTTTCTGCATGTGTGTGTGTGTGTGTGTGTGTAAAAACTTTAATTGCTAAGGGATGAAATGAGAGTTACTGCCTAGTTCTCTACCAAAGCAACTATTTTCCTTTCCTTCTACACTTATCTGAACTCTATTTTTATCTATCCATACAATTCATCCATCTCTCAGTCACTGGGCACTTACTACATGCCAAATTGCTTAGTGTGTAGGGGATATAAAGAAAATAAACCATTGTTTATTCCCTCAAAAAATTTACTATCTAGTGCATGAACCCAATATTTGATCTGAGAACCATGAGAATAAAATGCCTCTAATGAAAGGTGGACTCTGTGCTGAGATGTGCTGGAGAAAACTCTTAGTTGGAAGAGACCTTGCAAGGTTTCATCAGGAAGTGACTTGAGAACTGCCCACTCTACAATATGCAGGACATGGCCTCCCAGAAAAGAGCCTGAAAGGCCCCCAAAATGGAAACAAGAGGAGAAGAAAAACACAGAAAGCTGGGTTCTGGCAGGCTGTGAAGTCCTCCGGGACAGGACCCCTGTGTGTCTTCGCATTATTACATCTTGTGTGCACAATTCATAAAACGAAACTGATCAAACAAAACAAGAAATGAAAGAACCGTATTGGAAGAATGCTGATAGTTCAGTGGGTTCAGAAAATAAGATGTATAGAGACACACTGTAGAAATCAGTTTCCAAAAAAAAAAAAAAAAATGTGGTGAATAGAATGTATTGCTATGGAATTTGTGTCTCCACTTGAAAGCATCAGAGAGCTACTGAAAATTTCTTTAAATGACTGTGATACAATTTAAGTTCTCTAAAACTGCACCTCTTAATAAAAGCGATTAGGTAAGTGTGGTACAACAGTGTTAATAGTAATCAGATTCAATTCATTACATTAAAATTTAATTACATAAACTAAAACTCAATACATTAAAATTATATGAGGATGGAAGTGTTTACCACAAATTTATTAAATGGATATAAATAGCATAAGACATCAAGAGACTAAGTTTCAAGGTGTTACTCTTATACCAACTCAACAGTTCTCTACAAATATTATTGAAAAATCCCAGGTGGACACATTTGCCTGTTTTCATAAGGAGAAAAAATAGGTATAGAAAATCTGCAAGCTTTCCCAAGGTCATATATGGAAAATAGCATAGGACTCACAGTGAAAGACCTGAATTTAGTTCTGCTTCTACCATTAATTAACTTCTACCATTAATTTACCCCAAGACCTGGGACCTTTCTTCCCCTTTCTAAGCCCCAGACATGTCATCTGTAAAAGGAAGGGGCAGACTATCCCCCATGGCCTGCTTTAGCTCTGATGGTCTATGATTTTAACAAGGTAGCTGGGATGAGGACTGCAGAGATGGCCTCCAAGTGTCCACACAGTGCAGCAGGAGGCAGGGGTATACTCTAGTAATGAACCCCACAGCATCTTCTTAGGAAAAAATAATATATCCTCTTTTTTGTTCATCTAAAAATAAACAGATGAAGGTACAATATAAAAGATGAGGCAGGAAGCTACTGTATATAGAGGCTATAGTCTGAGAGTCTGTGTACCCCTAAAATTCATATATTGAAACCTAATGCCCAATGTGATGGTATTTGGAGATGGGGCCTTTGGGAGGTGATCATACAGACACCTCAGGGAGATTCCTCGCCCTTTCCTCCTGCCATGTGAGGTTAGAGCCAGAAGACACCATCTATGGCACCAACCACAAAGTGCTGGCGTCTTTAACTTGGCCTTCTTGGCCTCCAAAACTGTGCGGGATAAATTGCTTTATAACCTCCCCAGTTATAAGTGACAATGTTTTTGTTACAGCAACTCAAATGGACTAACACAATTGAAAATATATTAGGCTTCAAATTTAGAAATTTGAGTAGCTACTCAAACAGATGGTTTCATTACACTCTAGTTGCTCTGCTACGTGCTAAGTAGCTTCAGTCATGTCCGACTCTTCGCAAGCCCATGGACTGTAGCCCACCAAGCTCCTCTGTCCATGTGATTCTCTAGGCAAGAAGACTGGAGCAGGTTGACATTTCCTTCTCCAGGGGATCTTCCCAGCTCAGGGACTGAACCCACATCTCTTATGTCTCCTGCACTGGCAGGTAGGTTCTTCACCACCAGCGCCACCTGGGATGCCCATTACATTATGCCCTAGAGATGATGACCCTATTTCAGAGGATGGCAATTCAGGCAATTCAGTATATTTACTAATATTCTTTGTTAACTTCCCAAATTATTTCAGAATTATAGGCGATACAAAGCGTAATACAAAAGTAAGATGGCAATATCCTAGAAACTATATTAAGAGATGGGGAAACAGTGCACACATTTACTTTCTCTTTAGCTGTGCTTGAGAGAGAGACACTTATGTAAAAAATATCAGAATCTGAAAGAACCAGATGTCTCAAGAGAAGAGTTTTTGACTTATCAGAATCCTGATTTTAAACTTTAACTCTTTAACTAAATAACTATGGAATCTTAGGTTAATTAACTGACATTGTCCTTAGCTTGGTACCCATCTTGGAAATGGGAATAAAAATACTTGCTAATATGATTGTTTTGAGGAATAAGTGAGAAAATAAAGCAGTTACTCAGCATGGTTCATGTCATATAGTAGGTGCTGAATAAATGGTAGCTATTTTTATAATGATGCAATTACCTGAGACTTTTCAGTAACATTTACAGAGAGCGATGAGAGTAAGTGAGAGTAAGTATAACATTTTGGCACGATATATGTGCTAGTATCTAACATATTCTACATACTCAATAAACATAAAGACAGTATTTTAAATCAGCATAGGATTTTCAATCTATAATTTGCATTATCTGAATGAATAAAAGAAACAAAATGTAGGGCAATCTGAAGTTAATTCTGTTCAATACAGTGAACATTTCCTTCCTTTGGGAAAGACACATGAATAAGCTATAGTGATTTCCATATCACTTCATTTAGTGTCCCAATAGTATGTGTTATGAGAGGAGATGTAAGCACCACCATTGAGAAACAAAATTTTTTTTCAAGAAGAGATACTGAGCAGCACTTAAACGCACTCACTGGAACAGTCTCGACAGACTATGATTGTGACTAAGACTCAGCAGCAGGGAGTAGAACCCTTCTGTGTTATTTCCAAGAAGCAGAGAGACTCACTGCAGCCACCTGCAGCGTAGCAGGTATGGGAAACGCAGCTTCCTTTTATGCCTGATACCATCTGAACAAATATCCCTGCTAATTCCTGTTTGTTTTGACCAGAATGCAGAGCCAAGGCACTCAGATAACCAGCAACCGACAACGTCTTAGAGCCTCAACTGTGATTTTCCAACAGAGAACAAAAGGATGTTAATAATGTAATAAGTTGGATCAGGTGGAAAATGCTTTCCTTATTCAAGCCCCTTGAGATCCTTCATAATGGCAACTTATCTTGAAAACTCTTAACAGGACTTACCCCTCTGCCTTTTTATGAAGGTCATGGGTACTTCTGGTTTTCTTATAGCAAAGGCAGCTTCTTGCCTTGCATTTCATGTATATTTGTCTTATTCATGTCTTAGCTCCCCTGCTAGGCTATTTCTTAGAAGGCAGGGAATCTAACTTTCTCACTTAGAAGCAGGTGTTTTAACTTCCTTCCAAATACATGTTGGAAGAAAGGAAGCAGCGGAGGAAGGACAGATGACAGAAAGGAAAAAAAAGTTTACATGTAGGCAAATAAAATGAATTTCTACTACTCTCATAATGATGTTGATTTTTACACTTCTAAGTTGCCAAACAAATAATCCACAGAGAGCTCTCCTTTAAAACTGTAAAATATTCAGAATGTGAGGAATAAAAAAGAAAAAAAAAACACTACTTGAGATGTTATCAACACCTGTCAATGAATCTTGTCTTTTGTTCTCATAATTTAGCAATGCCTCAGGAGACGGTGGAGGAAATTTCAAATCTGGATTTACCCCATACTTCCCCAACCTGGTAATGATGTCAGAGTTTCCAAACAGTAGAACAAGAGTGAAAAAAACCCTATTATCCAATACCTGTGGATTTTACAGACTCATAAGCAGAATAAGAGAGGATTTCAGGAAATCAATTACTGTGGCACCTTAACTTCAGATGGAAAATCTGAGACTGTGCCCTTAAATGTTTCATAAACCTTGAAACCTCCATGACTCTGCAGACAGTAGCTCTTCTGCCTGGAATTACCTCTCCTCTGTTTGCCCCAGCTCAGATGTCACCTCCCCGCTCGACACCTTCCCTGATTCTCTCAGTTTATTAATCCTCCTTTAAGCCTCCTGGATCACTTTTATATACTATCATGAATGCACTGGTATATGCTGGCTTTCCCAACTAGATCATAAGTTCCTTTTTGGCAGGAACTATATTTATCTTACCCACCACCAAACTCCTAACACAATGCCTTTAAAAATACTTCACAATTGATACTGAATTGAAATATCCAAGTTTACAAAAAGAGATTGGGGAAGAGGTTGGCATCAGGCTCATAACTTCCTGGAACCCACAACACCTGACTCTTACCAATAAAACCCTCACAGACTAATCATTTTAAATCATAAAACACAGTGGAACCTGCTTAAAGAGAAGCTTGTGAAGGATAACTGAATACTGATTATATTGTCAGGAGAGCAGGAAAGAAGCTGGTTTTCTACGGTACAGCATCTTAGAAAGAGAAATGGATTGAAAGAAACAATGCGTCCTTTCTTTCCTCCTCCTCTTCCTTCATGTGCTCCTCTTCTGTTTCTTTTGGATAAAAATGAGGTACTAATAGCTATATCTTAGAAAGTTACTTAATCCCCTCAACTTCTATATTGATGACTCCTTCTCCAAAACTGTGTGCTTGCACTTTACCTCAAAGGCAAGATGTACTTCAAAGAGAGATATCATGAAAATAAAGGGGAAGAAAGGTGGTCACATGTTGATTCTTGCTGGTTTAAATTACAATCTTTATTACTTTTGATGTGAGTTGGCCTATGCTTTGGTGTTTGTTGATCTTAACACATGAGTTAAGGTAAATAAGAGTATTTATAGATTTGAGAGGATATCTGTTCATGCCATTCTGAAAAAGAAAAACAAAAGTGTTGCCATAAAATACTATCAAGGATAAAAATTAGATATAGATATAAAAAACAAACATGATTACTGAAGAGGAAAGGGCAGGGGAAGGGTAAAAAGGGAGTTTGGAATTAGCAGATACAAACTGCTATATACAAAATGGATAAATGACAAGGATCTACTTATAGCACAGAGAACTATATTCCACATCTTATAATAATCTATAATGGAAAAGAATCATAAAAAAATACATGTACAACACCAACTGAATCCGGTGTTTTGCTTACACCTGTAACTAACACAATATTTTAAATCAACTATACTGGTGTTCTTTGGAAGGAATGATGCTAAAGCTGAAACTCCAGTACTTTGGCCACCTCATGCGAAGAGTTGACTCATTGGAAAAGACTCTGATGCTGGGAGGGATTGGGGGCAGGAGGAGAAGGGGACGATAGAGGATGAGATGGCTGGATGGCATCACTGACTCAATGGACGTGAGTCTGAGTGAACTCCGGGAGTTGGTGATGGACAGGGAGGCCTGGCGTGCTGCAATTCACGGGGTCACAAAGAGTCAGACACGACTGAGCGACTGAACTGAACTAAACTGATACTTCAATCTGGAGAAGGCAATGGCAACCCACTCTAGTACTCTTGCCTGGGAAATCCCATGGACGGAGGAGCCTGGAGGCTGCAGTCAATGGGGTCCCAAAGAGTCAGACACGACTGAGGGACTTCACTTTCACTTTTCACTTTCATGCATTGGAGAAGGAAATGGCAACCCACTCCAGTGCTCTTGCCTGGAGAATCCCAGGGACGGGGGAGCCTGGTGGGCTGCCGTCTATGGCGTCACAGAGTTGGACATGACTGAAGTGACTTAGCAGCAGCAGCACCAGCAGCATACTTCAATTTTTTTTAAAGGAAAATATTAGATAAAAGGCATTTAAGATATTCTTTGCAACAAGTAAACAAACAAATCAATGTATCTAGGATATTCCAGATGCTGCCTTCACAGTCATACACAATGGGTTTTCTATGGTGATGAAATTATCACCTCAGATGCCACCATTTTTATTCAGTTCAGTTCAGTTCAGTCGCTCAGTGGTGTCCGACTCTTTGCGACCCCATGAATCGCAGCACGCCAGGCCTCCCTGTCCATCACCAACTCCCAAACTCCACCCAAACCCATGTCCATTGAGTTGGTGATGCCATCCAGCCGTCTCATCCTCTGTCTTCCCCTTCTCCTCCTGCCCTCAATCTTTCCCAGCATCAGGGTCTTTTCCAATGAGTCAGCTCTTCGCATCAGGTGGCCAAAGTATTGGAGTTTCAGCTTCAACATCAGTCCTTCCAATGAACACCCAGGACTGATCTTTAGGATGGACTGGTTGGATCTCCTTGCAGTCCAAGGGACTCTCAAGAGTCTTCTCCAACACTGTCTCAGATGCCACCATTTTTGTTAAACCTTAACAATTTTAAGATAAGCTCTTTGGGGGAGGTATTATAATTACTTTAAAAATCAGGCCTTCCTTTGCCCACCCGCGTTCATAGCAGTGCTATTCACTATAGACAAAAGATGGAAGCAGCCCAAATGTTCGTGGACGAGTGGATAAACAATATGTGGTACATACATACAGTGGAATTTTATTCAGCATTAAAAGCAAAAGAAATCCTGACACATGGCACAACATGGATGAACTCTGAAGACATAGCAAGAGAAATAAGTAGGTCACAAAAAAGATTAAAATGACATGACTCCTCTGATATGAGGTACCTAGAGGTGTTAAATTCACAGAAAGTAGGACGGTGGTTTGTAGAAGCTGGGAGAAAGCGGGAAAAGAATTGTTGCTAAGTGGGTGTAGTTTCCATTTTGCAAGTTGAAAAAATTCTGGAGTTCCATTGCTCAACAATGTGAAAGTAGTTACCACTACTGAATTGAACAATTAAATGGTAAAGCAGGTAAATGTTACATTATGCATTTTTTAATCACAATTAACAATTTAAACAAACATAATTGGACCTTCTTTGAAACAAAATGCCTGAATCAGTTTTAACCACCCCCCCCCAACACACAGCATTTAGTTTTTGACTGCTACTCTTTAAACAGCTACTGTACAATGTACAAATATTTCTCCAAATAATAGAGAAGTAGGCTAGAAAGTGCTCAATTCATTAATTTAGCTCCTGTGATGTGTAATGTAATGTATTTGGCACTGAATAAAAGGAGGAAATAAGGAAAGCATTTCAGTAATTACTATTTTTTAATAGAAAACATTATCAGGAGGGCAGTCCTAGATAAGTCCTAGCACAAGTAAGGAAAAATAAGATTCATATTGATACAGAACCCAGAAACTCCTTTGATACTATAACCAGTATATTGGATGCATACTTGTTACCTGAATATCTGAAAACCAGAGTTTTTCAACAGTTGAGTCTGTGCTCAATATTAACCATTTCTAAATTCCACTGAACATTTGCTTTTTCAAGAGATATCTGAAGTTGCCTGTCAGCCCCAAGCTACGATGGAGTTAAACCACTTCCCCCAAACACCATACATTTCATTTTAAAGAAAAGAAATCGTGTAAGCAAAGGACTAAAGTGATGGCATGAGTTATCTTGAGAACTCCAACCCAAATGGGTTCCAATGGAGAAATAATTTGGATCACTCTAACAAAGGCAAACACTGCTTTTACCACCCATGATGAATCGCAGAGGTAAACTCTCTACGTACACAGGAGCTGGGGTCTAAATAGAGAAACCTTGGTGGTACCTGCAAGCAGTAAGTAGTAAATGAAACCTTTCGATTTAAAGTTTGTATCAGTTTCATTTTCTCAGAAGTCAAAATAGAAAGGAGCTGATTAGATAGATCTTAGCTAATGGAGTGAAGCAAAATATCTTGGTTCCCTGAAAGTAAAGCTGTATTAAAAGGAAAAAAGCATGAAAGAGAATTTTAAAAGTATAGATCACTTTATTCTTGTATTTCTATTGCAAATGTGTCTAGAAAACAAATAAAACCAAGAGGCTGTTTTTACCACCCTTATTCCACTTCCTGTAATCAAAAGTGACAGGAAAAAGTGACAAATTGGTTCAAAATACAAAAGCTGCTGAAAGGAAAACAATTCTGATAAAATCATAGAATCCTGAGGTTGGAAGGGCATGTCATCCAACTCCTCATCAAATGACAAACCTTTCTTGAAAATCTCCACTGACGGACTGTCACAGCCTCCTGAGACCTCTCCTGCATCTTAGGTCAGTTATGACTATAAAAATGTCCTTCTAATATTAAAAGAAAACACATTTCCCCTGGCCTCAGTTCCACCATTTGGGTGCACTGGGAATTAGTCTAGCACCTCTTCCTTGGGGCAGCCTTTCAGATTTTTGCAGAGAGCAATGTTGTCGTCTTTTTGTTTCTTTCTCTGTTAACAAAATACCCTTAGTTCCCTCCGTCAGTCCTCATAAAATCAGTATGTCCTCTCCCACCTGAATGCACCTGGTTTTCAATAGCTTTCTGAATTTAACACCTCTGTCATCTCTAAATAAGACAGCACAGAGTTTGGGTCAATTTTAACTCTACCCATTAAAAAAATGACTTTAAATTTTTTGACTTCATAAAGGTTGTAAATCACTTATTTGTGCATTTCAACATTTATTACTAGAAAATGTAACAATCTTTTATATTATTTAGAAATGCTGACAAAACATTAAACTCATCATGTCAATTTGTCCCCTCAACTAGCATGTTGCAGCATTAACCTCCACCTGGCAATTAAACAGGAACGTTGGGCCTTCTCTTTGACTATAAGCTCTCCATCACACACCCCCAACCATACTGCATGCACCCACCCACACGCACACACACACACACACACACACCTACACACTTTGCTTGATATTATCCCCCCGATGTCCCTTGTTGCTGCCTTTCTGTTCCCATGGCTACATCCTCATCCAGGCTTCCGTCAATACTCACATGGGCAGTTTCTACAGACCAGGTCTGCCAGGTCAGTGCTAATGGCCTTTCACCCTCAGTTCCCATTCTTTAAGGGGCTTATCTCAACAATCAACATGCAGTGTTTACTGAACATTCAGTGTTCCCTGCTTTCCACTTAGGGCTGGTATGAAATAATGGATGAATGGTTTTAACCTATAAACCACTAAGTTATCTTCTGCCCACCATACTCTGTTCAGGTAAGCCCCATAATCCTCTCCTTGTCAGACAGCATCCTCCTTCCATGTACAACCTCCCTTCTTTAGTCCCCTTCACCTGGATGGCCTCTCCTACTTTTCTGTCCATTCAGATCACACTGCCCACTTCTTCCAAAACCCATCCACATGAAACATTTCCCAATACCTCCACAAATGAAATATATATGTGTATATATATATATATATATATATATATATAAAACCAGTGGTATGCTGTAATGTATCTCCTGTCAAAACAAAACAAAATAAAACATAGCCAATTCTGGGTTTTTGTTTGCCTGCTTCTTTTATTTTCCTCATATGTTAATACAGTCTCTAATTTACAGTAATATCAATGCTACCATCATTTGTGTTCTTCAAAGGAAATGGAGTTTTACTTGTTTGTTCATTTTACTGGGAAAGACACTGAGAAGGAAAGAAGTGATTTTACGCTTTACTTCTTTAAGAAATAATTTGAGTTTGGAAATTTAAGAAACTGTGTGTGGAAATGTTGTAAGGGAGGGGCTCCCAAAGTGAAAGCTGTTTAACTGATCATCACTGTAATTACTGTAAGGCACCCTCTGAATTTCAAGTAATTAAATGGATCAGGGCTGCATATGAAACAAGCTTGCAGTGCAGTGAAAATGACTCAACATCTAGAGATACCTCCATAATGTTGTCAAACTAAATAGCAAGCACTCCCCCCTGTCATAACCTCCACTCTCTTTAAAGGGTCTCGAGCTCTAAAAAAAAAAAAAAAAGGCTCAGCTTAAATTCAACCCCACCCAGGTAACCTCCCAAATCCCCAAGTCAAGGATAATCCTTATTTTCTTGTGCTTCTGTGGTACTGTGAATAGCCAATATATGGTAGCCTATAAAACTTGAACTGAAGTAACATTGTATACATAGAAAAGGTTTTAATTTTAATCTATTGATAAATACTAGAATTAAAAAATCAGTTTAGCAAGGTTGCTGATTACAAGGTGATTAAAATAAAATGCAATTGCATTTTACTGGCAACAAACAATCGGAAACAATACCGTTTATGTTTTTGTCATTCAGTCCGACCCTTTGTGAGCCCGTGGACTGCAGCATGCCAGGCTTCCCCTCACTATCTCCCGGAGTTTGCTCAAACTCATGTCTATTGAAATGGGGATGCCATCCAACCATCTCATCCTCTGTCACCCCTTTCTCCTCCTGCCCTCAATCTTGCCCAATATCAAGGTTTTTTCCAAAATCATCACATACTCATGAAAAAAAAATTTAAGAAAAAAAGACCCCTGCATAGAAAACTACAAAGTATTACTGACAGTAATTATAGGTCTAAATAAATGGACAAAGCATGTTCATGATTTGGAAATCTCAACACTGAAAATATGTTGATGTATAGACAAAAAAAAAAAAATCAAAATCCTAGAAGAAATGTGTGGCAAGAGTAACTTACTAAGGGGATATATAAGTGAAAAGGACCAAGAATTGATAAGAAAATCTTAAAGAAGATGGAAAGTTGAATGACTTTATACTACAAAATAAAAACATCTATTTTAAAGGGACAGTGATTAAAACAATGAAGGATTGGTACAAAGACAGACAACTAGACAAGGTGGACAGAATACAGTCCAAATACATCCTCAAATATATGAGGCTACCTGATCTGATTTATGACAATGGTGCCATTGAAAATACAGAGGAGGAAGGAAAGGTATTTTTAATAAATGGATCTAGGTCATTTGAATATCCATGTTGGAAACAAATGTATCTTAATCCTTACCTTACATCACATCCAAAAATCAATCCCAAAGAAATTTTAATTTGAATGGCAAAACAGTAAAACTCTAGTACATAATAATTTTTAGGCAGATGTCCTCATGACCTTTGGTTAGGTAAAGACTTTGTAAACAGGACACAAAAAACACTGATATTACAAAAAAATTGCCAAACATACTTTTTAAATTTTATGATTTAATGTTTATCAAAATTATGTTTATCACACAATAACTTACATCCATCAAAAGACATTATTAAGTGAATAAAAAAGGCAGGCTCCTGAGTGGGAGAAGATATTTGCAGTACACATATCTGTGTCTTTTTTTAAAAAAAGCTTGAGTTATAATAATTTACAGTTTACAATATGTTGTTTCAGAAATCACTTCATTTGATGCTTACAAATGTCCTTACAAGACAAGTTCTACAGATGGGAGAAACTGAGGGTTAGAAAGCTGCAGTGACTGGTAAACAGAAGCACTGGAGCCCAGGTCTGCAGACCAGATCTCGTGCTCAGGCCCCTCTACCACAATATTTTTTATAAAACCTATTGTATAGAACACGTTCCAGGCTCCCCAGGTAGCTCAGTGGTAAAGAATCAGCCTGCCAACACAGGAGACACAAGACATGGGAGCCCAATCCCTGGGTCAGGAGATCCCCTAGAGTAGGAAATGCAACCTGCTCCAGTATTCTTGCCTGGGAATTTCCATGGACAGAGGAGCCTGGTGGGCTAATTTCTTTAAATAAAATAAAAAATTACAAGTACACTGCTGCGTGTGTGTAAGAAAATCACTTCAGTCGTGTCTGACTCTGCATGCTATGGACTGTAGTCCGTCTGAGCCACCAGGGAAGCCCCCCAACTTCCTCTTAGCTAGATTCCAAAGATGGCAGTGACAATTCCACTGCTGCCCTTTAACAGGGAAGAATGATAAAGGGGATGGCTGAGAGAAAAAAACTAGCAACTTTATACAAATGCGGTCAAACATCCTACTTTTGCGAATTTACAAAAAATATAGGAACCTGTGACTACAATACCAGGACCCCTCCCAGGGCCATGAAAGGGTTTATACAAGTAAGAAAGCCATGAAGCTAATGCTTGAGCAGCCTCTCATCAGTGGACATAAAGGACACCAGTTTTACCCTGAAAACTGTGAGACAAGTCAAGTTGTTCCTGGAATGAGGAAAATAAGGTATGGAAAGATTACATAAACTACCCAAAGTCTCACAACTAGTAAAGGGTGGAGGTGGAACTGAACCCAAGCAGCCCAAACCCAGCTTTCACTTCCTTTACCAGTATGCTAGCCCTCCTGCCATTGAAACAAGCTTACAACAATGTGTGTGTGTGTGTCTGTGTGTGCGTGTGTGTGTCTGTGTGTGTGTGTGTACACACATATGCATGTGAGTTTGGCAGCAAGGAAAGAAAACAAGTATTCTGTGATTCATTATTAATGTAATGTAAGTTGACTCTTTTTTGAGTTCTTATTTGCTTACAGTGACAGCTTACAGCAACAGAGAATGGGTCTTGGAGTTGATGCTAGGGACTAAAACAGCAGTCACTGCTACTGAAAAACTAGTTGGACTCAGCAGTGTTTGAAAAGCCCATCTTAAGGCCTTCTCCCCAAAACACAGCATACTACTCAAAATCCCCATCACTAGAACAGTTATCCTCCAATTATAAATAAATTTCTAAAAAGTATTTATTTTAGTGAATACTGTTGAAACAATACAGTTTAAGGAAAACACACCATGATTAATGCATCTGCTTCTTTCAGTTGGCCTGAGCAACCCTCACAGTTTTATTCTTGCCCTTACTGAACACCTACTTCCTGCCAGGCCCTGTGCCAAGTGATGGGGTTCTAAGGGCAAGAGAGGAACACGAGCCCAGGATGGAGTATCATCATAGTCCCCATCTGCAGGAGGCTCAGTCTCATTCTAGCTGGTGACCCCACGAAAACTGATAAGGAGCAAAAGCCCCCTGGGCCCAAAATGATACATTCTGCAGTAGTGATGTACCAGGGGGAAATACCTTCTTTTGTTGGGACACAACAGCAAAGAGTCAGAGTTCAGTGCTAAAAATCAGTGGTTCTCCAACCTTCACACCCGTCAGAATCATCTGGAGGGCTTGTGAAAACAGAACGAGGGCCCTCACTCTCAGATTTCTGATCAAAAGGTGTGCGGTTGGGCCAAGATTCTGGAGTTCTAACAAATTCCCAGGTGATGCTAAAGTTGCTGGTGTGGGGCCCACACCTGGAGAGCCGCTGTTGGAAGGGATGATTATGAAATGAGCTGATTAGAAAGGGATGAAGCTCCAACGTTTAAAAAGCTCCCCGGGCGTACTAATGTGCAGCAGGAGAGCGGAGCCACTGGATTGGATTAGATGGTGTTACTTGTCCAAAATAACTGCACATAGTAAGAAATACTTTTAAGCTTACGTCTATTTCTGAGCATCGTGCCTGATTAACGCTTTGTTTCCCTGTCAGTTCAAACTTGTAGACAAAGCTATGCTTAGGATGACATTTTCCAAAGACCAGAATGCAGCCCATATTTTTTGATTGTTGAATACATACTAGGCGTTGTGTCTCCCAACACTGTACACACTGTACACCGGAGAACACAAAGATGGGGACTCATCCCAAACTGATCAGTGCTAAAGGACAAAAAGATTATTTAATAACCTATTCATTGAAAAAAAAAATATGCTTTGAGTGTTCCTTTTTGCTGTCTAAGGAGCTCAGACTTTTCTCATTAAAGATGAGAAGCTATAGAGGTTTTTAAGTATAAAAGTGATGTACTCTGAATTGCATCTTTGTTGTGTGCATCTTAAATTCATTAGAAGGTCCTTGGATAAAGAGATGCTGGGAGAAATGATCATAATTAAATAGCAGAAGGGAGGGGAGGAGGATGAACTCTGGAAAAAAAGGAGGCGGAAACAGGAGTCATTAAGGACGATAGTGACTTGAGAAAGAGGCTTACAGCTACAAAGATTTTAGTAAACACTGACAATTCCAATTTCAAGATCATTAGGAAAATAGAAATACTATTTTAATTAAAAGAGAAAGATGCTACTTGTATAAAGACGTAGTTGGGTAGCAGCATTACCCTTTAGCCAGAAGTTTTAAGGAAAAGCCAGTGGAATTTATGAGTCAAGAGAATATTTGCTAGTAACCCCAATTCCAAATTTACTTATTTCTTCCCTCTCCCATAATTTGGAAACACCACTGCACAACCACTCTACTTAAAATCTCCAGCTCCTTCAGCTTCAGGCACTGCTTCTTACTCTTTGCCTCTCCCTTATTCATTTCCTGTCTTTCTTTCTCCTGTCCTTGAATAAGTGTATTCTCTAAATTCTATTTTTCTTTGGCTCCCATATCACTTCTATAGGGGAAAAAAAGACTTTTCTATAGGGAAAAATCTAGCCTTTTTCTCTCCTACAACTATCCTGAGATTAAGCCTCTCATTTCCAATGGTCTTCTGGCCTATTCCTTAGGCAACTCAAACTGGAAGACTCTATTTTATTCATGTTTACCCATTGATGAGATCATACCATTCTTTAAAAAAAAAAAATCTCACATGTACTATGAAAGCATCTCTGATTCTTGCTGGATGTTCTGTTCTCTTGCTGCTACTGTTCTGTTACTGTTCTGAATGCTGGAGAAGGCATTTCACAAGTCCTTCCACACACACCTTGATATAGGTGTTCAACGCAAAGCAAGCCATATCTCAACCTCATACTTTGCTCATTCATCTAACAGTATAATGAATGATGGTCCAAGACCTTCTAATTTCACCTCTCTTCCAGATGTTAAATTCAGTGAGGACAAAAAAAATATGCCTTATTCATCTGCATATGTACAACCTAAGGCTTGCACTTATCATTTGTTAAATTGATTTGGGAGCATAAAACTGCTACAAAGGGTCTCTTTTAAGGCTTCCTGAAAACTTACAGCCAATTTAGAAGAAGCCAGGAAAAACAGGAGAACAGATTTGGTTCTTTTTATCAGTCAAGAGACAGAACCAGAGGACTCCTAGGCTTTTATTTCCTGATGCCAATCAAATTAGATCACTAGTTAACAAGTCTCCCTCAGCTCCAGCCTCAGAAGGCTAAAAACCAGAGTAAAGTACCCAGAGAAGAGACAGATTTGCTGCTGTAATCAGGCAGATATCACTAAGAAGGGAAACATTCATGTTAAAACAGACAATTTACCAGAATTTCAGCAAAAGAAGCTTACGCTTGACCAATACATCATCACAGTGACATTTGCAGTGTTACTAAGAAAATCAGTCTGCAGGGCTGTAACATTTATTTCAGAGCTCCTTGGGCCAGCAGCCCTCTCTGGCTTTATAAATCTTTGTAGTTTCAGAGAAATGGAGGTTGACCTGGGAGAAGCACCTCCCTAGGGCTGAATCTAAAACAAGAGAGTCACAAAACACGGGCAACCCTCAGCCCTGCAACACTAGGTATGTGGGTCCAGTCACAATTGGATTGTCCTTTGCGGTGGATCCTTGAGAATCATCCAAGACACAGCACAACCAACACGGGATTGTCTGACTTTATCACATTCTTATGGATATTTATAAATGGCAATTAGATTCAGACTTTAGGCCTAGAACACAAGTGAGAATGTAAAAATTGCCTCAAAGTTTTTTACTGAAATAATTTTACTACAACAGCCCCTTCTGATCTAACCTTTATTCTTTCCTGTTAACACAGATTCTGCCACTATCAATATTCTCTATCTAGATTTTAGAGCCTCCACTGTTGATCCAGACCAGTATTTCTTTATGTCCTACACAAGGCAGAGCTCTTTCACCCATTCTCAGCAAAGCTAAAAAGAACTTCAGACTTTTTTCTGTAGAATGCAGCTTCCAAAGAAGATTGCTTTTAAGGCACACTTTAATCTCCCCTTCCTGGAATCATAATACTCCCACTTTTCTTAGATTGTTCAATCAATAAATATTTAGAAATTTCCTTCCATGTGCTGGGCATTGTGTTGTGCTTGAGAATACAACGGTGAGCAAAACCAGACCTGATTCAAGTATCAATTGAGCTGAGAATCCAGCAGTGGGAGAGACAGACACAAAATAAAGGTAAAATTGCATCTGTGAATAAAGAGAGCTGCATGGTTGTGTGAGAGTATACTACAAGGAAAGGGGAGCCAGGGTGGTCTTTACTGGAGAAGGAAAAGTTTAGCTCAAGTCCAAGGGCTCAGAACGGAACACTTTTTCAGGTCGGTGGAAGCGGGGGGTGGAGTATATAGAAAGATTCTATGGTGTGAGAGCATGAAGAATTAGATAATTTTTTAAAAGGACTGGAAAAAGTTGTCTTTATAGACCTTTGGGAGAAAAATACCTTTGTTAAATAAGAAATCTTTTTAAAGATTTTAAGGAGTTGGTGAGGTGAAATGCATTTTGAAAGGTCACTCTGACTGCAGTCTGGGAAAATATCAACTAGAGGGGGCACTGAGTCCCATGGCACACTGGTTGGGAGGATTTTGCGTTAGTCTATGTGAAAGAAACAAGATGAATGTGGTGGCAGTGGAGGAATTCATGATTAGTCAGATGGAGTATGGGGTAGGAACAACAGGAATGAGTCAAGAGTGATCTCTAGGTTGCTGGAATAACAGGAGAGTCTGAGTCCCATTCACTGAGCATGACATTGCCAGCAGGCACACTGCAAGGAGCAAGATCATGAGACTGAATTCTGATGTGCTGCGCTTCAAAATTTTCCTTCACTGACACTCTTCTTTATCCTAGTTTTTAAATATCTCTTAAATTAAAAAGAAAAAGGGAATTTCTCATAAATTAGAAGGCAAAAATATATAGGCGGCATCTCTCTAAATCTTGTTTTGCAGATGGTAAAAGGATTGCAAACATCTGCTACATTTGAAAATCCAAGTCTATTTACTCTTCTAATATATGTTAATCACTCAACAAATTGAAAATGAAACAAATGATGCCTTACTCACCAGACACACAATCTAACTCATCAGTCACTACGAGCATCCATTGTGAGGCTGAAAACATTTCTTCAGTCCATTAAATATTATACACTAATTTGATAATGACATTTGACTTAACAGTTTTACTTAAATTTTAATGTATGCAACGTCTCTCTCAAATTAAATGTGAGCTCACTGATGATAGGAGCCACAGCTCACATTTCTAAGTCATTGTAGAAAATGCTCTAGTATAAAATAGCTCAATCCATATACAATAAATACTATACATTTCCCAATCCTTGATACTGTTTTGAGCACCGGTAAGAGTAAAAAAATGGTTCCAAATAGGAAAGGAGTACGTCAAGGCTGTATATTGTCACTCTGCTTATTTAACTTATATGCAGAGTACATCATGAGAAACCCTGGGCTGGATGAAGCACAAGCTGGAATCAAGATTGCAGGAAGAAATATCAATAACCTCAGATATGCAGATGACACCACCCTTATTGCAGAAAGTGAAGAGGAACTCAAAAGCCTCTTGATGAAAGTGAAAGAGGAGAGTGAAAAACTTGGCTTAAAGCTCAACATTCAGAAAATGAAGATCATGGCATCTGGTCCCATCACTTCATGGGAAATAGATGGGGAAACAGTGGAAACAGTGTCAGACTTTATTCTTTTGGGCTCCAAAATCACTGCAGATGGTAACTGCAGCCATGAAATTTAAAGATGCTTGCTCCTTGGAAGAAAAGTTATGACCAACCTAGACAGCATATTAAAAAGCAGAGATATTACTTTGCCAACAAAGGTCCATCTGGTCAAAGCTATGGTTTTTCCAATAGTCATGTATGGATGTGAGAGTTGGACTATAAAGAAAGCTGAGTGCTGAAGAATTGATGCTTTTGAACTGTGGTGTTGGAGAAGACTCTTGAGAGTCCCTTGGACAGCAAGGAGATCCGACCAGTCCATCCTAAAGGAAATCAGTCCTGAATATTCATTGAGAATCCTGATGCTGAAGCTGGAACTCCAATACTTTACCCACCTGATGCAAAAAGCTGACTCATTGGAAAAGACCCTGATGCTGGGAAAGACTGAAGGCAGGAGGAGAGGGAGATGACAGAAAATGAGATGGCTGGATGGCGTCACTGATTCAATGGACATGAGTTTGAGTAAACTCCAGGAGTTGGTGATGGACAGGGAGGCCTGGCATGCTGTAGTCCATGGGGTCACAAAGAGTCGGACACGATTGAGGAACTGAACTGAACTGAAGAGTAAAATGATATGTGGCAGAAAAAAATTGTATTTAGGGTGTGCGTGCTAAGTCACTTGAGTCATACCCAACTCTTTGCAACTCTATGGACTATAACCCACCAGGCTCCTCTATCCATTGGATTTCCCAGGCAGGAATTCTGGAGTGGGTTGCCATGCCCTGGAACCTGCATCTTTTTTGTCTCTTGCATTGCTAGGCGGGTTCTTTACCCCTAATGCCACCTGGACTTAAATTCTAATACCAGTATTACCCTTTAACTAGAAAAGTGGGCAAATTATTTTCACTTCCCTGGGCTTCAGTTGCCTCAATTACTAATCTCTGAAGACTCAGTTCAATGGGATCCTATACATTAAAGCATAAGCATTTATCACAGAAGTCAAAACAAAACAGCTTTCCATATCCTGCTTGATTAAATGTTGGCACAATAAAGGTGTGAATGAATGTATATCTGAATGAGTGAACCTAATGGAGGATGTAGTGAGCAGAAAGGATATTAATTAGGCATTCAGGAAACCAGTTAGGTAATCTAGATCCTAATCCCAGTTGGGCTTCCCTCATAGCTCAGTTGGTAAATCATCTGCCTGCAATGCAGGAGACCTGGGTTTAATTCTTGGGTCACGAAGATCCCCTGGACAAGGAAATGGCAGCCCACTCCAGTATTCTTGCCTGCAGAATCCCATGGACAGAGAAGCCTGACAGCTACAATCCACGGAATCCCAAGAGTTGGACAGGACTTAGCGACTAAACCACCACGACCAGCACCAATCCCACTTCAGCCACCGACTCACTTTGTTGGTCTCTTCTCTGTGCCTTGGCTTCCTCATCTATGAACCAGTGATGAAACCCACCTTATGAACCCAGTGATGCTGCACATTTTTTCTGAATCCCTATTGTCACAGCCCCAGAGGCAGGGAGTCACAGAGAGAAGCTCTGTACTCAGTGATAACCCTTCAAGAATGAAGAGAAGAACAACACAAGAGTATTGTTCATTCCTGGTGTAAAAAGCCCTCTTCAAGTGGGAAATGGCAGCACTTAGATTTACCCCTTAGATCCAGTCTGTATTGTCTTCTTCCTGTGCAAGGGACAGCGAGAGAAATTCTACTTTAGGAGACAAGACTGTGAAGTGAGTCCTCAGCAATTCTAACACCAGAACCAAAGGCTGGCCTCCCAAAGGCTGGCCTGGGCTTCTAGCCCAGCAACTCCAACCTCTACAGAATTCCTCTGTTTACAGTTCAAAGGTGCACACTTGTACCAGAATTGTACTCCTTGGTCTAATTAACTCAATATACCATTTACTTTTCCTAGAGAAAGACAATTTAAAAACTACTTTTGCAGCCTACTCATCTTAATTGTGTCAATTGTACATGTATTTTAGAAGCTTCATTTCTGCCTATCATACATCACACAAATCAAAGTTCCAGTATCACTGAATGGTGCCAAAACAATGGTACCAAAGTCATACTTCAAGGCAATTGAGATGAGCCCTAAGGAAAGAATCCATTATTATTCTTATCAAAGAGAAACACAGAGCCATGCGCTTGTTACTAATGGGGCCTATCCAATAATTGCTTAATAGCTAAAAGGATGAGTTTACTTGGAGAAACTGGATTTTACCTAAGATTTATTACAGAGAAATTGAGACATGTGCAATGATATTCCTCCTCTTTGTAACTTGTGTAAACATTATAGTTACTCAGGAGAACCTCAAGTGAGGTTTTCATCACTCTGTGCAGTTCTCAAAATTAGCTCCTGAATCCAGATTTGAATCAACACTGGGATATGATAGAATGGAATTGTTCTCTGTCTTACATAAAAATCTTCAAAAAATATAGATAACCCTGTATAAGATATACATTTTACAAAAACATACATGAAATCTAGGAGAGTAGTAAGACAAAGGGCTGGAAAGGCTGATGGAGAACTTTGAATACTTAGCTTAGTAGTTAACTTTATCTTTCAGGCTGTTGATTTTGAAAAACAGATGTGGCATAATCAGCCTTCTGCTTTACAAAGTGCAGCCGAATAATCTGGCTTACTATTTCAAATAACATTTGTTTAGGACCTGAGTTCACAAGTTAGATCCATATTCTTTACAAACTTAGGGGGAAAAATTGTTTTTAAAAATTGTTTTCTATTTTTTAAAAAAATGAGACGAACATTTCAGGTCAGCAAAATCTATATTTTAGCAAATATTTTGCTTTATCCTTTATTCTCATATTTAAGGCATTCATTTGCTTCATACAAGCTAAATTTGAAGGAAATTCCTTCTCATGGTCAAGTATGGCTCTGCGACGTGTGTGCAAGGTCCCACGGCCCAGGGGAATTCAGAGTGACACGTGGAGCAGGTGGCAATGAGAGGGTTCATACAGAATAGCTGAGAAGCATGCGGACCAAGGTGCAGCACTGGCACAGTGCCAGGCCCCCAGGCTCACCCAGGTCCTCAGACCTCTGCCCTCAGATTCAGGAGCCACAGATCACAGAGGTCCAGAAGTCTCTACAGTGCTTCATAAGGTAGTACGGTTTTACCGGATCATAGACATTTGGATGACTTTCAACAAGCTGATTGTGAGAAGGAAATAGGAAAATGACCATCGACCTGGCTACCATGGGCTCTTGAGCCAAGTCCCATATCTTGGACCAGCATGCCACAGCCCGTGTTCTCTCCAGGGCTGTCCAAGCTGACCTTGACAGCTGACCTTGGGAAAGGGGCAAGAAAGACTTTTCTTTGAGCCTGGAATCACCACCTGCCCACTTTTCTCTCCTCTCACCTCCCAATATTTCCCATACAGTGTGTTTATTCTCTCAGACCTCATTTCATTTCTTTCCCTTTTTTTTTTTCTGTCTTTTTCTTTCGTCTTTCCCCCCCTCCCCTTGCCTTTGTGTGAGGTTGCTCTTCTGTTTTCTATTTAGCCAATTGATGCTAACAATGGCTGGAGGATATTGCGACCTCCAGCATTTAGACGAGACTGGAACAAGTGAACAAAGAGCACAGCATATTGTCATTCCTAATGTTCTAAGAATAATTCCCACAGGCCTGTTAGTAACGCTGACAGGATCTCCCAGGTTCTCTGCTTTTAGATACACCCTCCCCAGGCCAGCTCACCCGCACGGAGGCCAGAAATGGTGAGAGGGCGCCACCTCGTGGGCGCAATGGAAGACGCCTAACTCTAAGAACGAAACGGAGTTTCCCTTTGTCTCTCAAAACACGTATAAGTGAACTGTATTTTAAAACGCCTTGAAAACTTTCCAGTTACTGAAGCGAAGCTGGAAGTTATGAATTCTCTGTCCTAGGTATTCTCTGAGTAGCAGGAGAAATATCTATACCATGAATCTGTTCTTAGGTAAAATTCAAGGTGAAGGACAACCCTGGCTTCCCTTCTTTAATGAAAAGATTTGGAGCAGTCAGAAATTCAAAGAAAAAGGAGCACTAATTATGCAGATTACATGCAAATAAAATGTACACAGTATCTGAGCAGGAAATTCCACCCCTGCTTTAGAGTAGAGCACTAATTACTGCTCTTCCACTATATCTTCCCCCAGGACATCTCTTCTTCCTTGGAACTAACCATCCATCCTACAAAATCCAGTTACTTTTCTGTATTTAATACCAGTGATCATCAAAGGTATGATTTCTGGACCACTTTTGTTGAAATTAACTATCATGTTTTCTTAAATTGCAGTTTCTTGGGCCCTGCTGCTGCTGCTGCTGCTGCTGCTGCTGCTAAGTCGCTTCAGTCGTGTCTGACTCTGTGCGACCCCACGGACGGCAGCCCACCAGGCTCCCCCGTCCCTGGGATTCTCCAGGCAAGAATACTGGAGTGGATTGCCATTTCCTTCTTGGGCCCTACCTGACATCAATTAAATCAGAATTTCTGGGGCTGTAACAAAAGAATGGGCATTTTAGGGTAGGACCCATTCTGTGTACCACAACTAGAGACCCCAGTGCTCTCTGTGTCAGGTCCAGAAATTAAGCAATTTAGGAAGAGAACTTCCCTGGTTCTTGCATAATAGACGGATTCCAGTTTCTTAGAACACCTTGTCCAGGAAGCTTTCTCAATTTATTCCAGAAGATTCAAACAGATGCCTCTCGCTTGTGAGTCCTTCAGCTTAGTCAAAAAGAGTCATTTTATTCCATCTTTCTACTTCAGCTCATCAGTGAGCTGTCTCTTTGCTGAGATATCCTGGAAGGTGGGGGCTCTTATTCATCTCTTAATGGAACCCCAAGACACAACATGCAGCAGCATATTGCACATGGCAAAGTTTTAAGAGTTAATCCCAAACTCTGTTTGAAATTGCATTTGGGATCTTCTGGCTTCAAATAATTAGCCATCAAGAAGACCTGCAACACAGAAAACAGCCTTCCATCCATCTTAAAAGAAGTAGACCACTGCCCCCTGGAAAATATAGTCATTCCCCTCACCTCCACTCAGGGAGGGACCAAGACACACCAATCAAGCTGCAAGTGTTTTTCTCTTTGCAGCGTCCCAGGAATTCTGAGTGACAAAGGAACAGTCATCTGCTCCACAGCCCAGCAATTGTGTCATTAAACAGATTGGTCCGCAATGACAGAAGAGGCATTCTTTTGTGACAGGCAAGTGATATGATTTGTTTTGATTCCAGACACTGGCAGCATCTGTCTGGAATACGTGCATCTCATTTGATGCTGCAGGTTTATCAACAGAAAACTGAGTCTACGCCAGACACTGAATAGAAGTACAAACATTAAGTGACTACTCAAAAAGTCATAGTTTTGTCTTAACAGAAATGATTGGAAACTATGTGACTGCATGCAAAATGAAAAACACAAATTATTATTCTCTAGACAAAACTGCTTTCAGAATAGTTAAATCAATGTGCCTTGACTATTGGAACATAACCAGAGTTCCAGGTTAAACACCTGGAGTTCATTGAGCTCAACATGTCCATTTCTAATAGTGATACCTCAGAGAAAGTATGGAATTTAGCAAATGTTCATTGAGTACCAACTCATGCAATGAGACATTTGATGCTATAAAATCAAAGGAAGGAAGGCATGTAACCAATTGGGTAAATAGGGATGGTGTGATAGACTAAGTCATGTTTTATGTGGGCCTTAAAAGGATGCACAGCCTAAGAAGTTGAGGCGGAGGATATCGCACACATAGCAACCAACAGCAGAGATGTTCCTTCTTTAATGCCTCAGCCGTCTTTTCTCCATGAGGCATCCATCCGCCTGTAGAACCCATTGGACACCAGCTCAGATCACTGGCTTCCTCACCTTGAATGACCTTTCCCAGCCCCACCTAGCAACTCAGTTCCACATCACATATGGCTTCTGCAACCTTCACCTCAGACTCTAGCTCTGACTCTCAGTCTCCTATCCTTTCCCACATCACTCTTGAACAATCCCTCAGTCTCACTGAGATCCATAATCCATTGTTCTCACCACCATCCACCGTCAAATGCCCTACCCCTTCACAACCGGCAAACGTATACTCATCTTGGTGGTCTTCATTTAAACAAAACAGCTTTTCTAGCAACAATCTTGTCTCCTGAGACTAGATGTGGTTTTCTTATTACATATACCTTTATAGTACCTTGGATTTCTTCCTCCAACTTAATCTTTAGAACGACTACTTATGTTTTGTCTTCCCTGCTAAAAGTAAGGAAATCTAAGACAGAGATCATTGCCCTTCTTATATGTTGCTATATACCTAGAGCACTTGGCAAATAACTGATGCTTACAAACCACCTGTTGAACCGAAAAATAAAATTGTAAAGCCCAAAGTGGCGAGGCATTGAGAAGCCTGGGGTTGTCAGGAAACTCAGGCTAAAAGGACAGGTTGGAGCAATTTTCCCGAGTTCTTGGGCACTCAGATAATTGGGTTGTTTATTGTCTAAGTAATGGAAACATAATCGGGTATTTACAGATGACGAAGCCCTCCGGATATTCATTTTTCTCCATAACTAATACAGCTGATTATAAAAAGCATTTTATTGCAGGAAATTGTTTCAATGTAGTGAGGTAGAGAGAAGAAAAACAAACCATTTCTACAGTTCTACTATTTAATGAGTTTTTTTCCCTACCAATTTTTCAGACATTTGTTTTACACACTGGGGATAATATAGTGCAGCCAAGCTTGGACTCTAATTTGTTTCCACTTGGCATTGTAAACTAAGCATTTTTTCTTATCATTTAAAAACCTTTAGTAAGCTTCATTAAATAGCTATCCAACATTCAATCATATCACTATATTACTTTTCCTTATTATTTTCCTATTTTTAAAACTTAGGTTTTTAACCATTTTAATGTTTTGTTGAAATATCATGTGGACAAGTACATAAATATTAATGGTTCAGTTCAGTAAAATTTACAAATATCTACTCCCACCTAGAGGGCTTCCCAGGTGGCTCAGTGGTAAAGAATCTGCCAGTCAGGCAGAAGACATGGTTTTGATCACTGACCCGAGAAGATCCCCTGGAGAAGGAAATGACAACCCATTCCAGTATTTCTGTCTGGAGAACCCTGTGGACAGAGGGGCCTGGTGGGCTACAGTCCATGGGGTCACAAAGAGTCGCAGAGGACTGAGCTGACTGAATCACCAGCACCATCCCCACATAACTACAATTCAGATCAAGCTCTTAAATATTAACAGTACCCAAAAACCTCCCACACAGCCTTTCCCAAAAGTGTAACTCTGACTTATAGCACCATAAATTAATTTTACCCATTTGTGAACTTTGTTTTGGCATTTATAATCTTTGATATGGTATTGCTTTTGCTCAATATTATGTCTGAAAGAGTCATCCATGCTACTGTGTGTAGCAGGGCTTTATTCATTTTCACTTCTTTAACATATTTCACTTTATGTATCCGTTCCACCCTTATGGCAGAAAGTGAAGAGGAACTAAAAACCTCTTGATGAAAGTGAAAGTGGAGAGTGAAAAAGTTGGCTTAAAGCTCAACATTCAGCAAACGAAGATCATAGCATCTGGTCCCATCACTTCATGGCAAATAGATGGGGAAACAGTGGAAACAGTGTCAGACTTTATTTTGGGGGGCTCCAAAATCACTGCATATGGTGACTGCAGCCATGAAATTAAAAGACGCTTACTCCTTGGAAGAAAAGTTATGACCAACCTAGATAGCATATTCAAAATCAGAGACATTACTTTGCCAACAAAGGTCCATCTAGTCAAGGCTATGGTTTTTCCAGTGGTCATGTATGGATATGAGAGTTGGACTGTGAAGAAAGCTGAGCGCGAAGAATTGATGCTTTTGAACTGTGGTGCTGGAGAAGACTCTTGAGAGTCCCTTGGACTGCAAAGAGATCCAACCAGTCCATTCTAAAGGAGATCAGCCCTGGGGTTTCTTTGGAAGGAATGATGCTAAAGCTGAAACTCCAGTACTTTGGCCACCTTATGCAAGAGTTGACTCATTGGAAAAGACTCTGATGCTGGGAGGGATTGGGGGCAGGAGGAGAAGGGGACGACAGAGGATGAGATGGCTGGATGGCATCACTGACTCGATGGACGTTGAGTCTGAGTGAACTCCAGGAGTTGGTGATGGACAGGGAGGCCTGGAGTGCTGCGATTCATGGGGTCACAAAGAGTCGGACATGACTGAGCTGAACTGAACTCATCCATTCCACTGTTAATGGACACATGATTTTTTCCCAAGTAGAAGCTATTAAATATTACAAATAGATTCCTATTATTAACTATATTTTAATCTAGTCATAGATTAAAATCTATGACATAATCGAGTCATAGATTAAAATCTATGACATAATCAAGTCATAGATTAAAATCTATGGCAAGGAGATCAAATCAGTCAGTCCTAAAGGAAATCAACTCTGAATATTCATTGGAAGGACTGATGCTGAAGTTGAAGCTCCAGTCCTTTGGACACCTGATGTGAAGTGTCAACTCACTGGAAAAGACCCTGATGCTGGGAAAGATTGAAGGCAGGAGGAGAAGGGGGTGGCAGAGGATGAGATGGTTAGATAGCATCACCAACTCAATGGACATGAATTTGAACAAACCCTTGGAGATAGTGAACGACAGCTGAGTCTGTGATGCTACAGTCTGTGGATTGCAAAGAGTTGGACACGACTTAGTGATTGAACAACAAAATATTTGGCATAAAACACACCTCAAATGGTTGCAGCAACCTACTAACACTGAGGAAGATGGGCTGTTCTTTCCTGAACATGCCTCATGCAATTATTCTGTACTCTATGAATAAATCACTTTATTTTTTTTAATTTAATTTTTATTTTTTTTAACACCGAAAACATTTTATATTGGGGTATAGCTCATTAAAAATGTTGTGATTTAAAAAAAAAAAAATGTGCTAGTTTCAGGTTAACACCAAAGGACTCAGCCATACATATAATGTATCCGTTCTCCCCTAAACCCCCTCCCATCCAGGCTGGCACATAACACAAATCACTTTCTGATGTGAAAACTAGATGACCAACTCCAAATCACTTTCTGCTTACCTGCTCTGTACTTCTAGCACCAAATGCATGACTACCGAGGGGCAACCAAATATACAGGATGCATTCACCCAAAAAACAGAGATGAATCACCAAACCAGCATAGTAACTGGCATACAGACGTTAAAAGTCCAAAGTAAATACACATTTTATCCAAGTTACAGCACTGTGATAACTATCCTGGCCTGAAGAGAGACTGTGTTCTAAGTCAGATGCATAGATTTTGGAATAAGAAAAACCAAGATGTGAATTCCGGTTCAACTCCTCCTATTTGTATGGTAGTGGTAAATTACCTTATCTCATGTCCTCATTTTTAAAATGGAGTTATACTAATATTAGCAATACTAAATGCATTTATCATGCCTGCCATATAATTAGATTTCAATAAATATTATTTTTATACTAATAGCCACCAACATGCAGTGCATTTTAGCCTAGGAAGCCCAAATAAATTTAATTTCAGGTGCAATATTAATCAAACAGAATCCTGAAATAAATTCCTTAAAAAAGCAGAATGCTGCAGATTTCCAGGTTGTAATCTATCCAAATCTACTTTGACACTGCAAACTATATCAGTATCAGGTTTAACCACATCAAATCATAATAAAAGTAACAGTGAATTTTTGTATTCTGTTTGAGATATTACAAAGTGCTTTTAAATTCAAAATTAATTTAATCACATTTATACCTTTGGGGATAGGTCCTCCTCTGTTCCAGTTAACAACTGACTGTATCTTGGTTTAAATCCATTCTTCATTATTTGCTCTGTAATGAACTTGCTCCTTGGAAGAAAAGTTATGACCAACCTAGACAGAATAATGAAAACTACTTTGCCAAAAAAGGTCCATCTAATCAAGGCTATGGTTGTTCCAGTGGTCATGTATGGATGTGAGGGTTGGACTATAAAGAAGGCTGAACGCTGAAGAATTGATGCTTTTGAACTGTGCTGTTGGAGAAGACTCTTGAGAGTCCCTTGGACTGCAAGGAGATCCAACTAGTCCATCCTAAAGGAGATCAGCCCCGGGCGTTCATTGGAAGGACTGATGCTAAAGCTGAAACTCCAGTACTTTGGCCACCTGATGCGAAGAACTGACTCATTTGAAAAGACCCTGATGCTGGGAATGAATGAAGGCGGGAGGAGAAGGGACAACAGAGGATGAGACAGTCGGATGGCATCACCAACTCAATGGACATGAGTTTGAGTGAACTCCAGGAGATGGTGATGGACAGGAAAGCCTGGCGTACTGCAGTCCATGGGGTCACAAAGAGTCAGACACAACTGAGCAACTGAACTGAACTGGACTTGAACTTTTTCTCCCTTTTACAGCAACCACAATATTAAGCTTTGTCAGTAGAGGGCGCTGGAGAAGGGCATCTTCCTTCTGGCTTCCAGTGTATTGCTGGATTGACATTCTTATTCTTACTGCACAGAAGTCAGCAGCTATTATGTGAGGAAAATCTAGTGGTTCTCTGCCCAACCGTGTGCTCTGAACATGCATTCCCCTAGGTGAGCTTGTGGCACTGGCCTGAGCCCAGTGACCACCTTGGCGTGGGTCTGCCAATCAGATACCACGCACCTCAGGCCTTACATTCCCCTGCTGGTGAACAGGTTCCTGACGATCACTCTCTCTGTGGACCTGCCAGTGCTCTGCTCCTGCAGAACCTGCACTTTCTCCAGCATCAGACTTCCATAGAGTGCAGTTACTCCAATGCCCCATTCCTACAGAGGGGGCTCCTCTAGCCCCACAAGACTTTCTAACAAGTCCCAAAGGTGAGGTACTTCCATGACTTTTCCATCATCCAGTGAGCCATGGCCATGCCTTCTCCAAAATGGTCTGGATCTCTGTCGAGGATGCGGCAGAGGCTCTTCTTTAGCACTCTTCCTTAGCTTTATGCAGAGCAGCACTCCTTATATTTGCTATTTCTACTTCCATAGAACTCTACATCTTGCCAATTCCCTTCAATCCATGTCATAGTTAATAGCTCCTATATAAAACTTTCCTTTTTCAATTACTGTGTGGTTTCTGTCTCTTGATTGGATCCTAACTTGATATCCTATCTTATAAGATGAAGAAATTCATCTGCAGCCCAGACAGAGCCAACATCCAAACACAGAACTCCTAATTCCAAAATCGCTTGATTTTTCTACTACACTAAAACAGTCTTTTCATGAATAAAAACATATCAATTAAGAAAGAAAGATATTCTCTAAAATGATTAACATCAGTGTCAACTTTACAGCACTCCCCTTTCAACTCATTCTCTTAGACACTCAAAGACAAAAGCAGCACAACACAGTATGTGCCATACTGGGACTATGTACTGCACAAAGACAAGCTTAAAGGACCCTATGAAGGAGAAAAAAGTGAAGACTGGAAACAAATCCAGATTTAATCATAAAGCAAATTCTGGAAGCTACGCTCAATACTCAACACAAATAAAACTGAACAGGATACAAAGTATTAACTAGACACCAATCAGGTGGCACCAGTGGTAAAGACCCCACCTGCAATGCAAGAGACATAAGAGATGCAGGTTCAATCCCTGGGTCAGGAAGATCCCCTGGAGGAGGGCATGGCAACCCACTCCAGTATTCTTACCTGGAGAATCCCATGGTTGAGGAGCCTAGCGGGCTACAGTCCATAGGGTCGCAAAGAGTCAGACACGACTGAACAGACTGAGCACACACGCATGCCTTTATAAAAGTAACCACGGGGAGCCTCCCTGACCATTTCATTATGCGAGAACACACCAGAAGATGGACATCTATGAACCTGGAAGTAAGCATCCATCAGACACTAAATCTGCCAGTACCTTGATCTCGAACATCCCAACCTCCTGAACTACAAAAAATAAACTTCTGTTGTTCACAAGCAACCCAGTCTATGGCACTTGGGTGCTCATGTGCTCAGTCATGTCCGACTCTGCGACCCCATGGACCATAGCCACCAAGTTCCTCTGTCCGTGGGATTTCCCAGGCAAGAATACTGGAGTGGGTTGCCATTTCCTTCTCTAGGGGTTTCCCCTGCTGTCCGGTGGTTAAGACGCTGTGCTTCCAGTGCCAGGCGATGCAGTTTCAATCCCTAGTTGGGGAACTAAGATCCCACATGCTGTAATGCAGCCAAAAGATAAAAAAATAAATAAATTTTTTTTAAAAAATGGCACTGGTGGTTCACTACTGCAGATCTAAGGGGACGGACGATGTCACTATAGGGAAACAGCCAGTTGAAACTCAGAAGATGTCTAGCATATAACCAGACAATCCACTGTAAATTCAATTATAAAAGAGACACTACAGGTTCACAACCAAATTCTATCTCTAATAAGACAGAATATTTGACATTTAATTGTGCTCTAAAATTACAGATACATTATGATCATGCTACAGATCAATCTAGTTCTTCATCTCTGCTTTCCAGGGCTATGTATAAAATAATCTGGAAAACCAAATTCATTCAACTATGGATCAGGGCACACTTGGATTTAGGAGACAGAAGGTTGGCCGAGACTTAGGGATGTCTCAACCAGAAGCATGGTTCCAAGCAGAGATAGAGTCTCTTTACAATTAGATAGTTCTAAAAGATACATGAAAATATTTTCAAAAGACAGTTCTTATTATAAGTGTGATACTTGCTTATTATACAAAATTTAGTGGATACATTTAACAACTAAATGAAATCCCTTAAATCGCACCATCTAGAGGTAACTAGGGCCAACACTGAACATTTTGTATGAATCCTTACAGTTTGCGCACTTGAGCCCCTCTCCCCTCTGCCCCCTTCACCTCTCTCACTCACTTTCTCTCTGCCCTCGTTATCTCTACCTCTCTCAGCACTAAGTGTTTTCATCAGCACGAACCATTTTCTTTCCAAAATACTGGCTAATTATACACACTAAAAGTGATATCTATTTTATTTCCACTTTTGGTTAATAAAACATTAAAAACTATTCTTTAACAATTCATTTAGAGAACAATTATTTCCTGAGCACTTACTCCATGCCAGGAGCCAGACTGGTCACCCCAGTCAGAGTCTCTTTCTAATCTCGTTGTGCATCTTCCTCATGCCCAGTCAGCACTTACTGAGTCTGGTTTGTATCAGAAGTCATTTCAGGTTCCCATCTCCATACCAGTCTCTGATCTCTTCTCTGGCAAGGACTGAAGGCAAGCCCCGCATCCTGCAGGGTTCCACTCTAAGTTTTGGCCACTGTGGATGCTTAGTAAGCATCCTGGGGTCTCAGTTGGACCACTGCAGTGACAGAAATATCACTGTGGGAAGACATGGTACACATGAGGTCCTGTCCCTCTGCTCTAGATTATAGACATAAAATCTCCATGTTATTTATTTTTGTAGCACAATTCCTTGTATTTTGTAGGCACTTAGAATTAAATTCTCAAATTTTGTGACTGCTTGGTTTCACTAACTCCATTAAGCTAATGAACTTCCCATCAGATCTAAAAATTAAGCCTCAATTTGTGCTGCAAATGCTAAATGGCAAGGCCATGAAATTTGGCATTTTCTGTTTCCGATTCTCATCCATTTCAAAGGAACTGCCGAGCACTTAGGAGACAAAAGCTGGTCAGATAAAGTTGTTTCATGCCTACTAAATATGAATGCCATGTTCAAAATAGAAGGATTTGGAAAATTCTACACAGTAGCAACAATCACAAAACTATGAATCTTACTTCATCTATTCTGTGTCTGTGGCCTGGTTCCCATGGAAACCAGACACATTTTTAACCTGTTTGTTTTAGAAAAAAGGCACCATTTTGTATGAGGCTTGCACTTAGGCATGCCATGTGCAGTGATTCAAATGTTAAAGTAGATTAATAATAGAGCCAATTTTAGAATGATTGCATGGTTCCCAAAAGAAAAAAAATAAATTTTGAAAATGTGTGTGCCTTCATCTAAATTGGTTAAAATATCATGATGCTTATATTTGTATATTTTCAAAAAGTCTTACTAGTCGTGAAAAGATAATCTGTATGTGTATGTGTTTTAACATTTAAAAAATCTTTAACACTTTCTGTGCAAAGAAGCCTGTGTTAGACATTAAAGCTACAAAGATGAACTAGGTCAGATCTCACCCTCAAGTCCTGTAGAATAAGGAGACACAAAAGCCTTTATGACCTTACGACATGGTGATAACAGAAATAAAAGGAACAGCTGGGTGGGTGGGATAGAGGGTGAAATCAACTCTACCTAGGATGTTGGAGAATGCTAGAGATACTTTGATGACAATTATGGACTTAATGAAAAAAGAAAACATTAAATCATTGGTCATATAGGAAAAAAAATGCTCCAATCCTTTCTTTGTTGTTTTACTGTCTTCTTTTCCATAAAGAAATAACTGCACTAACCACTTGGAAAATACAAATCTACTCCCATTCATCTCCAAATTGGGCAAAAATAGAGAATTCTTCTCAAATTCAGAAACCTGCCTGGACCGAGCTAGGTGAATGACAGTAAAGCTCAGAATGTCCAATGAAAGACATGCAGGCTTGCTGGGCTACGTGGCTGGCAAAAAAATCCAGTGCCTTCTCTGCAGAGAATTCTACCTCCTAACATAGGAGTAAAATAAACTGCATGTGAAAAGGAGGCCTACAGATTACAAGAGTTGATTTGAGTCATACGTGGGGTCATCCAGGTAATGCTTACTTATATAACAAATTAAAATGTCAATCTACTGGTCAGATCTAAGTCATGCTTGACTACAGAAGACCTTTTAAGGAATGGGGTTTCTTTAAGTTCCTGCTGCTGCCAAGACGCTTCAGTCGTGTCCGACTCTGTGCAACCCCATAGATGGCAGCCCACCAGGCTCCCCCATCCCTGGGATTCTCCAGGCAAGAACACTGGAGTGGGTTGCCATTTCTTTCTCCAATGCATGAAAGGGAAAAGTGAAAGTGAAGTCGCTCAGTCGTGTCCGACCCTCAGCGACCCCATGGACTGCAGCCTACCAGGCTCCTCCGTCCATGGGATTTTCCAGGCAAGAATACTGGAGTGGGGTGCTATTGCCTTCTCCTCTTTGAAGTTCCTAGGAGAACTGAATCATTGCTCTGAGCAACTCTTAAACTCTTAATTAACCCATGTAATTAGAGGGACAGCACACAGTTACCTTACATTTCTTAGGTTAACAATTAGTGCATTCAATTCCTTGAGAAAGCATAATTCTGTGATAGGCAGTTCTGAAAATGCAGAATGCTGGGAGGAAAACCAGTTTAAGAATAAAAATGGAGGCTCGATTGTAATAAACTGCATTTCCCGCCCTGATAGCCATCCCATATCTCCCAGGTTCAATAGGTCCCTCTGCCCTGCTGTTCCTGCATCACTGTCAATACTCCCTCTCCCAAGAGGCAAGCTCTACATGGTTGCCATGAACCCTCACCAAAGGAAACCACTCTCAGGAGACAAAACACATTCTCTCCTTTCAACCCCTGTAGGCTGTTGACAGCGTTTTCTCTCCCTCACTCTGGGATAGGAGATTTTCAGCGAAGCTGATTAGAATTTTAACAGGAAATTGCAGATTCCTCCCATAAACTTACAATAGATCCTTGTTGTTTAGTTCCTAAGTCCTATCTGACTCTTTTGCAACCCCATGGACTGTAGCTCAACAATTCCCTCTGTTCTTGGAATTCTCCAGGCAAGTATACTGGAGTGGGTTTTCATGCCCTCCTCCAGGGGATCTTCTTGACCCACGGATTGAACCCATATCTTCTGCATTGACAAGCAGTTTCTTTACCACTGAGCCACCAGGGAACAATTTTTTTTTTTGACAGTTTTGCTTTGGAGCAAACAATGAAAGTAGGAGAGAAGGATTTTAAACCCATAGGAAATAGCCAATGATACAAAAACCTAGAGCCATCAAAATAGCAGCTGTAAAAGCTGCTTCTGTGCAAAGACAGGCATGATAAAGGACGGAAATGGTATGGACCTAACAGAAGGAGAAGATATTAAGAAGAGGTGGCAAGAATACACAGAAGAGCTATACAAAATAGATCTTAATGACCCAGATAACGATGATGGTGTGATCACTCATGTAGAGCCAGACAGCCAGCAGTGTGAAGTCAAATGGGCCTCAGGAAGCATCACTACGAACAAAGCTAGTGGAAGTGATGGAGTTCCAGTTGAGCTATTTCAAATCTTAGATGACACTGTGAAAGTGCTGCACTCAATATGCCAGCAAATTTGGAAAACTCAGCAGTGCCCAAGAACTGGAAAAGGTCAGTTTTCATTCAAATCCCAAAGAAGGGCAATGCCAAAGAATGTATAAACTACTGCACAATTGCAGTCATTTCACATGATAGCAAGGTCATGCTCAAAATCCTCCAAGCTAGACTTCAACAGTACATGAACAGAGAACTTCCAAATGTACAAGCTAGATTTAGAAAAGGCAGAGAAACCAAAGACCAAATGGCCAACATCCATTGGATGATCGAAAAAGCAAGAGAGTTCCAGGTAAACATCTGTTTTATTGACTATGCTAAAGCCTTGACTGTGTGGATCACAACACACTGTGGAAAATTCTTAGAGATGGGAATACCAGACCACCTTACCTGCCTCCTAAGAAACCTGTATGCAAGTCAAGAAGCAACAGTGAGAAGCAGATATGGAACAACGAACTGGTTCCAAATTGGGAAAGGAGTGTGTCAAGTGCGTATATTGTCACCCTGCTTATTCAACTTATGTGCAGAGTACATCATGCAAAATGCTGGGCTGGATGAAGCACAAGCTAGAATCAAGATTGCAGGGAGAAAGATCAATAACCTCAGATATGCAGATTACACCACCCTTTCAGCAGAAAGTGAAGAGGAACTAAACAGCCTCTTGATGAAAGTTAAAGAGGAGAGTGAAAAAGCTGGCTTAAAACTCAACATTCAGAAAACTAAGAGCATGGCATCCAGTCCCATCACTTCATGGCATATAAGTGGGGAAAGAATGGAAACAGTGAAAGACTTTATTTTCTTGGGCTCCAAAAATCACTGCGGATGGTGACTACAGCTATAGAATTAAAAGACACCTGCTCCTTGGAAGAAAAGTTTGTCTATGACAAACCTAGACAGTGTATTAAAAAGCAGAGACATTACTTTGCCAACAAAGGTCCATAGAGTCAAAGCTATGGTTTTTCTAGTAGTCATGTATAGATGTGAGAGTTGGACCATAAAGAAAACTGAGCACTGAAGAATTGATGCTTTTGAACTGTGGTGCTGGAGAAGACTCTTGAGAGTCCCTTGGCCTGCAAGGAGATCCAATCAGTCCATCCTAAAGGAAATCAGTCTTGAATATTCATTGGAAGGACTGATGCTGAAGCTGAAGCTCCAATACTTTGGCCACCTGATGCGAAGAACTGACTCATTTGAAAAGACCCTGATGCTGGGAAAGATTGAAGGCAGGAGGCAAAGGGGATGACAGAGGATGAGATGGTTGGATGGCATCACCGACTTGATGGATGTGCATTTGGGCAAGTTCCAGGAGTTGGTGATGGACAGGGAAGCCTGGTGTGCTGCAGTCCATGGGGTCACAAAGAGTCGGACATGACTGAGCAACTGAACAACAACAAAAAGCTGCTTTGAGGGGACAAGTGTTTGTAAGCAGATGATATGATTATCAACTGGATGAAATAGAAGTTTTCTGGATTAAAACTGTTTCATTATTTTATATGTGTTATAAATTTTATATATGTGCTATATAAATTTTTATATATGTTATATATTATAATAACAAATGACACACAAATATGCAACATGGCCAATATGATCACTAAAACTCAATGTGAAAAATATCGGGGAATAAAAGACTCATATACTAGGCTTTTGAGAACCCGCCCTCAAACAAATAAGTGCATAAATCTACCAATCCTAGACCCCAAAGGGGGGTGCATGCCCTGCATCCAGCAAGCTCCTCAGGAAGATCCAGAGGTGCTGGATCTTCCCTTTGAATCTCCACAGTCATCACTTTTCCTCGATCCCCAACCCTGTATTCATAGCAATAGCACAGTCCATTCCCACTGGATTCGGGCCTCTCTAATTCAGAGCCTATGCCTTTCAAGGTCTGTGGAATCTTTCTGTCACCCTCTGTGACCAGTGCAGTGCTCAAAAAGGTTTGTTGAATCTAATATAAAAGGCAGAGGGAACTGGAAAGGAACTTCTTTCCATCCTTCCTCAACATTTGAAAAGTACTATTGGTGACCCTAGGGGTAAAGAACCCGCCTGCCTACATAGGAGATAGAAGAGATGCAGGTTCAATCCCTTGATGGGGAAAATGCCCCAGAGGAGGAAACGGCAGTATTCTTGCCTGGAGAATCCTATGGAGAGAGGAGCCTGGCAGGCTGAAGCAACTTAGCATGAGCACAAGCATTTTTTTCTTACTTAAAAAATGCCCACCTTGCATTTAGAAAATATTTTATAGTTGGCAATTTCTTTCCCATCAATTATTTAACTTCCTTCTTGTTAGAGCACTTTCATGTGGTCAAGGCAAGGTTTATAAGGCTCAGAGAGATGAAATGAATTTCCCTGAATCAAACTGGCTAAGAAGACAAATTTTTAAATTTCTGCGTGCTGCTGCGGAATGCCGCATGGCCTCCGGAGAGGAGCGCTGGGACCCCGGTCGGGACGGTCCGCTTGGGGGGCAGGAAGTGGCCCGTTCCTCCTTTCGGAGAGCGTTTCCGGAGCGCCTACTGTGTGCCCCACGCTGGGGGGTGGGGGCCGTAATGAGGAGAAGTCATGCAGATCTTAACGTTTGTTAGTCTGTTCCCTCCACCGGGATCTCCCGCCGGCGGGTTGATTGTTTCCCTTGCTCGCAGAGGAAACTGAGGCCCAGTTGGTCCGGGGATTTACTGCCCGCCCCCCAACTGGTAAGGACTTCGGTCTGAATATGACGCTGGTTCTGTCCTCAAGGTCTCATAGAGTCGGGTAGAGGTCACCCCTCAAACACAACCGCAAAGCACGTAGCCCTAGAGTTATCACACAAGGGGCAAAAAAAAAATAAATAAAATAAAATAAATTTCTGCGTGCTGCTGCTGCTGCTAAGTCGCTTCAGTCATGTCCAACTCTGTGCGACCCCATGGACTGCAGCCTACCAGGCTCCTCCGTCCATGGGATTTTCCAGGCAAGAGTAGGGTGCCATTGCCTTCTCCGAAATTCCTGGGTACCTCCAACCAATTAGTGCTGCTACTAACCTTTCCTTTTCAACCAAAGTACATATGTTTATTAAACACTCAGTATGTTTCAGAGTTTAAGTGACATAGGTAAAAGCTTCGCTGATAGCTCAGTTGGTAAACAATCCGCCTGCAATGCAGGAGACCCTGGTTCAATCCCTGGGCTGGGAAGATCCCCTGGAGAAGGGAACGGCTACCCACTCCAGTATTCTGGCCTGGAGAACTCCAGAGACTATACTGACCATAGGGTTGCAAAGAGTCAGGCATGACTAAGCAACTTTCACTTTCACAGGTCAGAGACAGAGCAGTCAAAAAATCAATCAGCTATGATCTCTGCCCCAAGAAGCTTAATGACATCAGTATGATAAAACACACACCATGAAGGACATACTTTTTTCATGGGTTGAAGCTTACCTGGAAAATGCAATCATATAAACAAAAGGATATTTCTTTGGATATGCACTGTAAATCATATAATATTTATAAGTAACAAATACAGTATGAATTCCATTGGCAGGGATACCTTTTAAGAATTGAAGACATGCCAAAAGCATGACCCACATGCATCTTTCCAATTCACAAATCATAGGCCTGACCTCAAAGAAAACATAAACAGAATTTTCCTGGAACACATCTGCTGAATTATAGTGACAACTGAAAATACTGGCATCATGATATCAAAAATAATCAGTATTACAGAACAAGTGAGTGAGTGAGTGAGCGCTCAGTCATGCGTGACTCTTTGCAACCCCATGGACTGTAGCCTGCCAGGCTCCTCTGTCCATGGAATTTTCCAGGCAAGAATAATGAAGTAGACTGCCATTTCCTTCTCCAGGGGATCTTCCCCGCCCAGCATCAAACCCAAGTGTCTTGTGTCTCCTGCATTCGGAGGTGGATTCTTCACCACTGCACCCCCTGGGAAGCCCCTAAAGAACATATACAGATTCTATTAAATATCCTAAAATAAAAGAAAAACAATTCCTGTGAAGGAGTAATAGTGATTAAATTATATTTTATTCTTAAAGGAAATTACAAGCTGTATCTACCAAATTCTAGCCAATATTTTTATACCATATGGTTTCTCATTTCTTAAAGAATTATATTTTCATTCCTATAATGCATAAAACAGAGATTATAACTGAATTCAGTTTCCAAATATCTGACTCAAATATCTAAGTGTGTGAAATATTTAAAATAAACAACTTTAAAGACTATTGAACAATAAGGGAAAACATTAAATAAAAAACATGGCTTTGTTTTGCTTTATAATAGAAAAGATCTATTTTTAAAATTCACTAGTCACCAACAGAATGTACATAAAAAAAGATATAACTAACAAATATTGTAATTAATAAGAATTCCTAATATTAACAAAACTATGGGAGTATAGATTGCTCTTAAGAGAGGTTGTGACAGGGATCTGTCTAGTGGAGAAGGTATTACCAAGTTTCTCTGATGGCAGAGTTCACTGTAAGGGCATTAAACACAATGGTCCCTAACTTTTGATCTAGGCATCCATGTGGGAGATGAAAGTGAAGATGAAAGTGTTAGTCACTCAGTCATGTCTAACTCTTTGTGACCCCCTGGACTATAGCCCACCAGGCTCCTCTGTCCATGGAAATCTCCAGGCAAGAATACTGGAGTGGGTTGCCATTTCCTTCTCCAAGGGATCTTCCTGACCCAGGGATCAAACCTGGGTCTCCTACATGGCAGGCAGATTCTTTACCATCTGATCCACCAGGGAAGCTCTCTATGGGGGAGATAGCCTTAAGCAAAAAAAAAAAAAAATAAGAACTTTATGTACAACGTTGCACATGATACTGATATGTATTAATTACCCACTTAATTGCCTTTTAAATGTAAACAATTTAGATAGCCAGCCATATAAGAGAAACATTTTACAAAATCCACAGTTATAATGGCTTACAAAAAGCCTGCAGGGGCACGAAAAGTAAGGCATACGGTGAGTTCGTGAAAACATGATATCATGTCCATGCTATCGTCTTAAATGAAAAGAGGCCGGCCACAAAACTGTAACTAATAAAGCCCCAGGAATACAGGGGACACAACATCACAAAGACTAGAGAGACCAAACTGTTTCAAGATGTCACTCTGAGTGGCAGGCTCTGTGTGGTCGCTGTTGTCTTCCTCTTGGAATTATCAATGCTCTCCATAGTGGAAAAGCAAACCTTGTTTCTATTGACTGAGAAGGCTGGCTATGTCTTACCTTTGGGGAATGAACTCTTCAGGTTTACCTACTCATCCAGGTAAGCTAACATCACCAGCTTCCAGCAAACAGGAGCCATCTTCTCAGGCCAACATGGTGGCTGACTCTAACCTGGATGGGGCTTCTGGACTCTCCTGCTAGAAGCTGTAGGCCTGATAATGAATCCCTGGAAAGCATTACGGAAGAGGGAAAAGAGCCTGGAAGTAGAGCTTTAGATCCCTGACTCGCTTTAACCAGAGCAGCTACTATGCATCTATCTGTTGTTTCCTTTTAGAGAGAATCTCTGCTGTCCATGACTCGATCACAGCTCTCTCCAGTGGACTGGGAACAGAGGGTACAAGTCTGTCTGAATGTGTTAAAGAAAGAGGGAGAGGTGTGGAAGGGGAGACAGGGGCTGCTGAAAACACCTCTCAGAGGCCTAGATGTGAAGAAGAGAAATGTCCTGTGGCTGAAAGAGTAAAGCATAAGTGCAAAACAAAAAAGACACAGTTTCTAGCTCATTTTCATAGTTCTGAGGTTAGTGAGAAAAAAGACATCTCCAGCGATTTTTGTTATGGGTTTCCTTATTAGACATCGCATATATAAGAATTAATATGGCATACTACAACTTTGACTTAACATAATACAATATCATTTCTGGGTATATTAATATTTCATTTACTTAATGCAAGCTCCCTTTGAGTCTCTAAATTCAAACAGATTAAGTCCCATTTAAAGAATACCAACTTCCAGTTAGCAAATGAAAAAGTTCTGGGGCTCTACTGTAGAACATGGTGGTTATAGATAATAATACTAATATTATATACTTCAAAGTTGTTGAGAGAAGATTGTAAATGTTCTCACTGCAAAAAAGCAATGGTAATTATGTGACAGCAGGAGGTGTCAGCTAACTCTAGGATGCTAAGTATTTGCAACATAAAGTATATAAAATCAGCACACTGTACATCTTAAACTTACACAATGGTATGTCAATTATATCTCAATAAAGCCAGGCAAAAAGTCCCAGTTATTCACTAAAGGCTATAGGGGAACTTTTCCCTCGTGGAACTTTCTGTTAAGATAAATGCAATTAGCTGGTTAGCTAGCTGGTAATGCCTTAAGTGGGCATTCCCGAGTTCTCTGATTTGAGTCTGCTGAAAATCTGAATTTCTCAAAGAAATACTCAGCCTGGCAACAGAGATAGACTTAAATACCTTCTAAGAATCCCCAGTTTTTAAAAATATCATACAAATATACAAACAATGCAAGCAGAAGCTGAGAATTAACATATATAAATCCTGTGAATACATGAGATTCTATGAGTGATGACGCTGGCACAAAGCCAAGCATTTAGGAACTACAGAATGTGAAATATGGTTCCTGCCCTTAAGACATTCATAGTCTCACAAATCTGATGGAAGTCAGAGAACAAACCTTTTGAAAGCTAGAGAAATAACTGTTAAATAGCATCTGAACTATACCACAGTTATTGTGGAATCAAGCTTCTAACCACACCTCTGTATTCTCTCTCTCTTCTGTATTGTCTACAGTCAATGATTATATCATCCTATCGACTCATTGTAGGTTTGTTGTTGTTGTTGTGCAGTCACTAAGTTGTGTCCAACTTTTTTGAGACCACATGGATTGTAACCCGCCAGCTCCGCTGTCCATAGGATTTCCCAGGCAAGAATATGGAGTGGGCTGCATCTCCTTCTGCAGAGGATCTTCCCAACTCAGGGACTGAACTTGTGCCTCCTGCCTTGGTAGGTGGATTCTTTACACTGAGCCACCAGGGAAGCCCCAAGGTTCTATGAAAAATCAATAAAATAAACCCAAGACTCTGCACTCAGCATCTGTTGCAGCAATCTTGGCTAGGCTGTTTCAGTTTGGGGCACTGTAGAGAAAGTGTTAATAAAACATGCCCAAGGCTGCTGTCTCTGGAAAGGCTGGCCCTCGGCTGGCATCCAGGAACTTGGCTTTTGGAGGATTCCTTCTGTTCTCTAACTGATAACGGTGGTTCACTGTGCACAGACACAGTGTGATTTACGTTGAATACCCAATCCCTTCCAGAAAGTCTAGAGTCTCGGTAGCTGCTCCGCAGAGGGGGCCTATGTGACCAGCTCCACAATAAAATCCCTGCGTCTGGAGTGGACCTGTCTGGGCAGAAACATAGCAACATGGTACTGCGCTTTTCTCTGCTTAGAGAGAAGCACACTGTGTTCCCTCAGAGGACAGAGAGGGTACCAGAGCCGATGCACAGATTTCTACAGACTCCACCTGTCTTTGCCGGCTTAGATCCTACCCTGCACCCTTTGCCTGCAATAAACTTTGGTGGTGAGTACAACCACAGGAAGGCTTCCCATGTGGCTCAGTGGTAAAGAAGCCACTTGCCATACAAGAGCTGCAGGAGATGTGGGTTCGATCCCTGGGTTGGGAGGATCCCCTGGAGAAGGAAATGGCAACTCACTCCAGCAGTCTTGCCTGGAGAATCCCATGGACAGAGGAGCCTCGGGGGCTACAGTCTACAGGACTGCAAAGAGTCAGACACAACTGAGCATGCATACACGACACATAACCATATGCAACACGTAACACATACCCTGTGTCTTTCTAGCAAATCACAGAATGTGTGGGTAGTTCTGAGGATCCCTGAAACAGGTATCTGAACCCACATATGTGCACTCGGAGACAAAATCAAGCACCGATTACTTCACTCAGGCACAAGAGCCCAGCACCACGGCACAACACGCCACGTGCATCCATCCAGTGTGAGACCAAACAGACTTCCATTACCAGAGCCCCCCTTCTGAAAGAGGAACCGCGCGGCCCCTGAGGGCTTCTGTATCATCGATCAATTTCTGTCTCATCTCAGTTCAATCCATGATTACAACCAAATAAGCATATGAATTCTGAGGGATCTTTCACCTCTAAGGCTATGACCCTGTAATGCCTGGATTTGTTTTGTTTCTAGTTGTGCAGTACCTAGAAGTAGCCACACGATGGCAGCAGAGTATTAATTGAGTCAGATTGAGCGCCTCCTGGGTGAGTAGGACACCCAGAGCTCCGTAAAGAAAGGAAAAAGCACAGGTTATGCGGCAACTATGTACCTTCCTTAAGTAAGAAGCATTCACTGGCAAACTATCACCCACAAGTGTCAGTAAACAGCTACATAAAGTTTTAATTTAAAAGACCACATGACTGTAAATTCATAGAAGTTAAGTTCAGAGAAACAAAAGCTAAAGACCTTTAATGATTATGTACTTTTCTAAAAGATGGGCATCCTGTGCTCATGCCCAGTGCTTTATTGCTGGGTAATAGCAGAGTGAGAACTAGAAAACAGATCTTCTGACTCCCAGGCCAATATCCTGTACTTAACACATAGCAAAACTTTCCCAGAAAATGCATTTGAACTGAAAATTCAAAAGAGATTCACAAAGAAATTCTATGCCTTCAGGCTACTGGATTTGGGGTTCAGTGAGGCCACCAAGTACAAGTGGCTCATTCTGGAGAGTGGGCAAACCTTGACACAGACTCAAATACCACTTTTATATGAGTACATGACATGGAGTCTGTGACTGCAGAGGTGAAATTTTCCTGTCTCTCTGTGGTTCAAGGGCTATATTGTGTGTGTATATATAATATATAATATATATATTATATATATCACATATTATCACTTATATATTATCATATATATATCACATCATATATCATATATATGTTATATATATATATATACTTTTTACTTTGAGCTAATTTTAGATTTATTAAAAAATTGGAAAATTTAGGTAGAGAGTACCTATACACACTTAATCCAGCTTCTCCTAATGTTAATGATTTACACACGCATGGTACAAATGAACCAGTATGCATGTATGCGTGTATGTGTGTGTGGATCACATCTTCTCCGTTCATCTGCTGATGGACACTCAGGCTGCTTCCATGTCTTGGCTTCTGTAAACAGTGCTGCAGTGAACACGGGGGTGCATGAATCTTTTCAAATTAGTGTTTTTGTTTTTTCACATACATGCCCAGGAGTGAAACTGCTGGGTCATATGGCAGTTCTATTTTTAGTTTTATAGGAATCTCCATACTGTTCTCCATAGTGGTTGTACCCATTTATATTCCCACCAACAGTGTAAGAGGGCTCCCTTTGCTCCACACCCTCTCCAGCATTTATTATCAAATTACATTTAAATGCAATTTAGTTGCATCGCCTCCATTCTGTTAACAGTTCCTCAATATTTCCCTGTCTTTCATGATCTCAGTACTGTAGAATAGTGATCAGTAATTTTGTAGACTCTCCCACAATGCAGGCTTACCTGCTGTTTTCACATGATTAAATTGGGGTTATGGACATTTTTCGAAAGAAAACTGCAGATATAATGTGTGCCCATCTGATTATATCAAGACATTAGTGACATTAATATATCTTATAACCAGTGATGCTAACTTTGATTACTTGGTTAAAGTGACATCTGGGGTTTTGACCATAAAATTATAATCTTTCCATCTGTAGTCGATGTCCTGGGGAAGATACTTTGAAATTATACAAATGTCTATTTCTCACAGAACATTCACCCACTGATTTCAGCATCCATCAGGCCCCTTACCTGCAGTCAAAATTACTGTGAAGTTTCTCTAATAGTGATTTTTCCATTCCCTTCTTTCCCTCTACACTTATTAACTGGAATTTCTCTCTAAGAAAGAGCAATCCCTTCTCCCTCATCTATTTATTTTTGATCATTTATTTATATCTGTATGGCTTCATGAATATTTATTTTATCTTATGGATTAAAACCTAATGCTATCATTCTTTATTTTCTTGCTTAAACTGTCCCAGTGTGTTGACCATTAAAAGAGCCCCGTCAGGCTGGCCCCTGTGTTCTTTAGATAAGCCTTCATCCCTTTTCAAACACTTCCACGTTTTTCTGGTATCACTGCATTTCCCAACTCGTCTTATAAACCCCAGACTGGAATCAAACATTTCTCCAAGATGGCCTGGCTCCTTTCACTGGTGAACGCTGTATAGGAACTAAGCTCTGGGTGCTAAGCGTGCTCATTGCAGCTGGGGTGCCTCTGTTTCCAGAAGCACTTAGTTAACAGATCTAGGAAATATGTGTACATATACCAACACAAGCATGCTTACACATCTGTACTACTTCATCTACGGTATGTACAGTAAGCACTGTGAGTTCCTATCAACCCCTCTAAATCCGATCGCACACCATAGGTGAATAAGTCTGCCTTCTTTAACTTTTTTCCTCCAATGATGATGACCTGGCAGCCAGAGGATAATCAGCTTCGGAGTCTGGCCTCCACCAATCACCTGCTCCACCACGACAAAGGAGTGTGTGCTCACAAACTGTGTAGGATAGTGTAAGATGGAAACTAAGTGAAACTAAGTAAGGATGTGCCAAGTGGCTCAGAGAACCCACTCTCTGCTACATACCCAGGTCTATAAAAGAACGTGAATTAACGGCCACTGTAGTATTGCCTGTAGTTGCCAGAACTGAAGGCAACCTAGGTGTCATCACTGTGTTGGAAAAGAAAAATGTAACAGATACAAAATGTGGGCTATGGTGCAAGAAACTAGGCACACGGCAACATGGGTAGAGCCCTCACCCCGGTGCTGAATGAAAAATTAGAAGGAAATAAATAAGAATACCCTTTATATAGATTAAAGATACATGCCCACGTTAAGCACTGTATATGTTAAAAATCTGTATGTATTTGGCATGCACTGGATCCTGCACACTACGGTGGGAAGGGGAATGGGAGGGGAAACTGGATAAAAAGGGAAACGTATTTTAGGATAAAATAAAATGAGAGATATATTTTCATTGAACTGAGAGGATAATGTGTGATGAACTGAAGGGTGCAATTAATTCCAATTTCCTCACTTGAGGTAAATATAAAAAAAAGGCAATGTATATGAAGTCAAATTATTTTATTTGAAAATAAAACTTTCAATCATATTAAATTTATTGTCATCCCAAGCCTCAAGAAGCTTAAGGGTAGGAACGATTTCTTTTTTTTAATTCAGCACTGAGGAGACACTAACTCAACATGACACGTGAGAAATGTATAAATGCATTACAAAGCTTTGAATATACAACATGAGGTCTATTAAATATATCATGAGCATGGAGGAGTTTGATAACTCTCATGAATGTTCACCAGGATCAGCGTGCACCTAATAGCCTGCTAGGCTCAGAAAGGTCAATTTCCTTCCACAAGAGAAAATCAATCTCCTTTTCCCATGTTACTACAGCCTCTGTGGCATCCCTCAGTCTTCCAGACAGAGGAAGTCTGTTACCTCTGCACCTCTGCTGCAGCCGACCCTGCCCTCTGGACCACTCTTCCTCCACAGGCTTATGTGGCAGGCTTCCCAGCAGATGGCACTTCTCCCAAAAGCCTACCTGACCCCTATCTGAACGACTGCTCCCCCATCACTTAGGATTGTGCCCCGTGCTGTTGTGTTTGTGTTCCCATTTAAAGCCTTAGATTTTATATAGTCAGTTTTCACTCTCTCCGCTAGTTGGACTGGGTAGCCCTGACATGTTCTCACTGTCACATTGTCAGTTCTAGGAGCAGCGTCTGCAAGAACTGAGTGTCTCATAAGTGCTTTGCTCAAGTGGCAGAGACACACTCCACCAGGAAGGGTTCACTCAGATGCAGTTTCCCTCCCTGAGACAAGGCCTGCCTGGGGTGCGGGCCTCTACTCCTAGCTTCTGAAGCCACATAGTGAGTGGACTACTGCACTTGACACTCGGGGAAGATTATTTTTTAAAACTTCCCTCTGATAGGCCATAAAATTATTTTTAGTATTAACAGTAACGAGAGAAAAAATTTCAAGTGTCAAAAAATGTATTTTATTGGCCTCTATGCATAACCAAGCCAGTAACAATAAAAAAAGATATGATAATAAAAATAAAATAACTGCATTAATGCTTTTTTTTAAATAAAAGGGACATATAATGGGTTGGCCAAAAATTTTGTTCAAGTTTTTCTGTACCATCTCATGGCACGTACAGGTGGCTGAGTGGTAAAGAATCTGCCTGCCAAGTAAGAGATGTGGGTTCAATTCCTGGGTCAGGAAGATTCCCTGGAGTAAGAAATGGTAACCCACTTCAGTATCCTCACCTGGAAAATCCCATAGACAGAGGAACCTTTGGGGCTGCGGTCCCTGGGGTCTCAAAGAGTCAGACATGACTGAGCAACTGAGCAAAGTTCTTCTTATGGAAGAAAAACCTTTTGGCCAACCCAATATATGCCACAGTAATTCACTGTTCTTAATTTTACACCCAAAAGCTTTCTAAAACGTACAGAATTGAAGTAACTTCAGTTTTTGCTCATCAAGCCCCACATTACTACTGTTTCTTTCAAATCCACTCTTTAGATCCAGGAAGACACAGACACAGGCACATACAGCACCCAAATCAGCTGAAATACTGAGTGCTCAGACACTCAGTCGTGTCCGACTCTCTGCAACCCCATGGACTGTAGCCCACCAGGCTCTTCCATCCATGGAGATTCTCCAGGCAAGAACGCTGGAGTGGGTTGCCATGCCCTCCTCCAGGGGATCTTCCCAACCCGGGGATCCAACCCAGGTCTCCCGCATTGCAGGGGGATTTTTTACCGTCTGAGCCACCAGGAAAGCCTGAAATACTCTGAACCATTATTAACTTATTCTCAAAATGAACACACATAGCTGAGTTCACACGTATCTGAGGACTGACTGTATTCCTGGGAGGTTTCCAAATTAACATCCATGTTGAATACAGTGTTTTAAAAGATAAGTAATTTTTAACTCTTTATTGGAATATAGCCAATTAACAATGTTGTGATAGGTGAACAGCAGAGTGACTCAGTCATACATATACATGTAAGGAATAAGTAATTTTAAGTGTGCTAATTCCAGGTTTATGCACACAATCTTAAAACTCAACTACAAGCAACTGCAGTAGATTTTTTTCAGGGGAGAAGATGGTATTGAGCCTTGCCTGCACACACTGATAATCAATACATGTGGATTTTATTTGGATTTATCAATGCCTTTAAGTCTCATATGGACAGTGCACCCCCTTGTTGCCTGCGTCAGGATGGACTCCCCGTCACCCCCTCTTGCTGTACTATGTGCAGTGGAAATGAAATGTCATGTTTCCTTTGATAACACTTTCGTAAGAAACCCGGATGCCATTCCATGTTGTTACCTGGCTTTTTCTCCCTCTGATTCCTGCCATCTCTTAGAGTCCAAAGACCCCCGAAGGCCCACAGCTCAAGGACCTCCAAAATAAAAACTTGAAGAATTATAATCTCCCAGAAACTCCCCAAAGGTGTAAACATCTAAAGAACTTCCAGCTATCACAAAGAAGAAAAGGGAAGGGGACATAATTCACACTCTCTTTGCTCCAGCAAGGGGACTAACCTCATTGTCTCTAACTCTCTTGCTCTCACAGGTATTAAGAATAAATAAAAAGTCTGTGTCTGTATGACTTCAAGTTTGTGCCTGCTATTCCTCCTAGATGGTCTTCCTAAGCATAAATTCAATTTCTTCCTAAATATTTCCTATTCTGTTCAAGTATCATTTGTTCTGGGAAGTCTCTCCCTATCTCCATGTCTGCCATCTCCTGCAGGATCAAGAGCCATTTGGTTACTTTATTTTTAATGCTATTTCTGTACTTGAAAATTTTTCTATAATTGACATGCATTTCACTCTACTTACTGTGATTCCTTTGTGTAGAAACTTTGATTTTACTCATCTCTGCAACTCTCACTCTTACTGTGTGTTCAATAAATGAATACATGTTTGAACAGAGGAAGTGGAGGACAGAGGACACAGGGTATGTTTTGGGACCAAATGAAACAGCATCAGAGAGAAATTCTGAACTGCACCTCATCCTTCAAACCACTGAGGTTTGATTTAACCTTGGCTGAGACTAGTTTGTGGATGTTTATACTGATTTAGTCCCCTACTTACTTCCAACAAGATTTTTAGACCAGCTGACATTACTTGAAACTCTTTATCATGAGTAGATGATTACTATAGACACAGCAACCAAAGACACAGCAGTTATCAGAGCCTGCGTACATGGTTGGGGAATCCAGGATAATAAGTAAAGAATGACTTAGGCTGACCCTACCTAAAGCCATCTAGTCAAAAGAAAAATAATGATAATTGTTAATTAATTACCACTATTTTGTTTTTTCAAACACATAGTAAATGAGTAAGAGTGAAAACCCAACATTGCTTTGTTAACTGTAACAGTATCGTCCTCAACAACTTGTTCCCCCTCTACTCATTGTTTTGTGACTTGTCATATATTATTTGGGAAAGGACCACATTCCCACCTCATCATGTTGGGCTTGGCCATGTGACATGTGTTGGCTAAAAGAACTGTGTGAACAAATGTTTGCTCTCATTAAACAGAAGTTCTCAACATGAAGCATGGTTTGGCTCAAGCTTTCTTGTTCTTGTCCTCCATCATAAGAACATCATTTCTCAACAGGGGTTACCCTTTCAGCATGAATTCCAGAATGAAAAAGGTATATGAAACAGAGCTATCCAGACTCCAGGATTCATGACCTACAGCACTCATGGAATGCAAATATAATTAAATATTTACTGTTATAACCCACTGAGGTCTGTGGTTGTGTGTTACAAAACACAGGGAAGAAAACCAGCCAAATACATCAGTTCAGTTCAGTCACTCAGTCATGTCTGACTCTTTGCGACCCTATGGACTGTAGCATGCCAGGCTTCCCTGTCCATCACCAACTCCTGAAGCTTGCTCAAACTCAGGTCCATTGAGTCAGTGATGCCATCCAACCATCTCATCCTCTGTTGTCCCCTTCTTCTCCCACCTTCAAACTTCCCAGCATCAGGGTCTTTTCAAATGAGTCAGTTCTTTCCATCAGGTGGTCAAAGTACTGGAGTTGCAGCTTTAGCATCAGTCCTTCCAATGAATATTCAGGACTCATTTCCTTTAGGATGGACTGAATGGATCTTCTTGCAGTCCAAGGGATCTCAAGAGTCTTTTCCAACACCACAGTTCAAGAGCATCAATTCTTCAGCGCTCAGCTTTCTTTATAGTCCAACTCTCATACCCATACATTACTACTGGAAAAACCATAGCTTTGACTAGACGGACATATTATACATTATACATTATACCTATTATACATATATGCCTATTATACAGAGTGAAGTAAGCCAGAAGGAAAAACACCAATACAGTATACTAACGCATATATATGGAATTTAGAAAGATGATAACAATAACCCTGTGTACGAGACAGCAAAAGAGACACTGATGTATGGAACAGTCTTATGGACTCTGTGGGAGAGGGAGAGGGTGGGAAGATTTGGGAGAATGGCATTGAAACATGTAAAATATCATGTATGAAACGAGATGCCAGTCCAGGTTCAATGCACGATACTGGATGCTTGGGGCTAGTGCACTGGGACGACCCAGAGGGATGGTATGGGGAGGGAGGAGGGAGGAGGGTTCAGGATGGGGAGCACATGTATACCTGTGATGGATTCATTTTGATATTTGGCAAAACTAATACAATTATGTAAAATTTAAAAATTAAATAAAATTTAAAAAATAAATAAATACATTATAATGAAAAAAGAAAAAAAAAAGAAAAACCATAGCTTTGACTAGACAGACCTTTGTCGGCAAAGTAATGTCTCTGTAACACATGGTCTAGGTTGGTCATAGCTTTTCTTCCAAGGAGCAAGCAACTTTTAATTTCATGGATGTGGTCACCATCTGCAGTGATTTTGGAGCCCAAGAAAATACAGTCTGTCACTGTTTCCATTGTTTGCCCATCTATTAGCCATGAAGGGATGGGAACAGATGCCATGATCTTAGTTTTCTGAATGTTGAGTTTTAAGCCAGCTTTTTCACTCTCCTCTTTCACCTTCATCAATAGGCTCTGTAGTTCTTCACTTTCTGCCATAAGGATGGTGTCATCTGCATATCTGAGGTTATTGATATTTCTCCCAGCAATCTTGATTCCAGCTTGTGCTTCATCCAGCCCGACATTTCACATGATGTACTATGAATATAAGTAAGAAAGGGTGATAATATACAGCCTTAAGGTACTCCTTTCCCAGTTTGGAACCAGTCCATTGTTCCATGTTCGGTTCTAACTATTGCTTCTTGACCTGTATACAGATTTCTCAGGAGGCAGGTAAGGTGGTCTGGTATTCCCATCTCTTTCAGAATTTTCCACAGTTTGCTGTGATCCACATAATCAAAGGCTTTGGGGTAGTCAATAAAGCAAAAGTAGATGTTTTTCTGGAACCCTCTTGCTTTTTCTATGATCCAGTGGATGTTGGCAATTTGATCTCTGGTTTCTCTGCCTTTTCTAAATCCAGCTTGAACATCTGGAAGTTAACAGTTCATGGACTATAGAAGCCTAGCTTGGAGAATTTTGAGTATTACTTTGCTAGTGTGTGAGATGAGTGCAATTGTGCAGTAGAACATTCTTTGGCATTCCCTTTCTTTGGGATTGGAATGAAAACCGACCTTTCCAGTCCTGTGGCCACTGTTGAGTTTTCCAAACTTGCTGGCATACTGAGTGCGGCACTTTAACAGCATCATCTTTTAGCATTTTAAATAGCTCAACTGGAATTCCATCACCTTCACTAGCTTTGTTCGTAGAAATGCTTCCTAAGGCCCACTTGACTTCCCATTCCAGGATGTCTGACTCTACGTGAGTGATCACACCATCATGGTTATCTGGGTCATGAAGATTTTTGATACATAGTTATTTTTAATTTAAGAGTAGGGAACGTATCATATGTCTTTTTTATGATCTGGCACATTAAGTACTAAATAAATATTTTTGTATGAATATAACTCTGCAATAAGGTAAAACAGGTTTTGTTTAATGATGTAGAAGTTAAAACTTTAAAAATTAGTTTCCCTTTGTGCCTCAGACATCTGTTGTTTTTGTCAGTTCAGAATCTTTTTCCTACTTCCAGCAGCAACATCCGCCCCTTTTCAGGGACAAGTGATTTTTATAAAGTTTCCAATCACAGAACACTGGCCTCACAGGCCACAGAAGTAAGTATATAACCCAGAGGTAGTCAATCATAGCATCGTATTTTCTCTGTCATAGCAAAGGGTACATAGGCAGAAATATTAGCTAGAATGATAGCCTTTCTGCATCTTCATACAGTGAAGTGTTTGGATAAAACTCTTCACGTTCTGGGTTCACAGCTACAGTGGTCTTCAGCCATGCCCAAATAGCATGAAGAAAGAGAAAGAGAAACAACAGAGAAAAAGAGAGAGAATAGTAGGAGTAACAGAATGCTCTGAAGGCTTTTAAGTCCTATGTCCAGTCCCTAAAATCACACATCTAACCTCATTCATGAAGCTCTTTTTTTCTGTGAGCAACCCTGGTATCCTAAAAATTCCGTTTACTTAAGTCAATTCAAATTGAGGTTCTGCATCTATAACTAAAGAAATGCTACTAAACACAGCTCAAGTAAAAGTAGCTTTAAACCACTGGTTTTATAAAGAAAAACAAAATATTAAATTGACCCATCCAGTCTAAGAACTTCGGTTTTAAAATATGAGTCTCTTGTAAGCCCATATAAGAACTCTAAATCAATGGTCTGTCCTGGCTCAAAGTTAGTGAGGACTGAGTGAGGGCTGTTCCCAGGCCTTTCTAGAGCTTCCACCCACACCCAGAGGATCCTCTCCCCTTAACCTGTAAAGGCTGATCAGCTAAATGACGCACTGAGAAACAGGCAACTTGTGTGGATGCCAATAAAGTTCATTTGGGAGTGCAAAGGACATGGTTGCAGACCTCAAAGGACCTAGAATTTCAGATTTTGCTTCTAGAAACACTGAAATAAATGCAGCAATTATGAATAAGACACAAAAGCAAAAAATGTTTTCACATATTGATAGGAGGTAGTAAGGGGATTCCCAGGTGGTGCTAGTGGTAAAGAACCCACCTGCCAATGCAGGAGACATAAGAGACACGGGTTTGATTCCTGGGTTAGGAAGATCCCCTGGAGGAAGGCATGGCAACTGATTCCAGTATTCTTGCCTGGAGAAACTCCAAGGATGGAGGAAACTGGCGGACTACAGTCCATAGTTTCACAGAGAGTCAGACATGACTTAAGCAATTGAGCACACAGGAGGTAGTGAAGCTAAAATAAGAGGAAAAGCCAAAATCCATAAAGTGATTATGGATTACAGTATCATTAGGACAAGCCCAGTTCTTCCAGACACAGTAGTCTCATATCATGGTTTTTTAAAAGAAAAGGAAATGGAAATATTAAAAATCATTGCAGAAGTTGTTCTTGTGACAGAGAAGTCTGAAGTGACAGGTCATAGCCTCTATGTATCTAAAAAATGATCCTGATCGAATAGCCATAAAATATCCTTTCAGAAGTTCACTACTTGCAAGCCTAAAATCATTACAGTCAAAGAGCTAGATAGCTATAGATAAAATCCTGCTGAAAAACAGCCTAAGGAATCCAGGAAATAATGTTACAACTTGTGAACTCCCAAAACTATCATCAAACAGCCAAGAAATAAAATGATTTTATCCCCATGCAAGCCTAAAGCTCAATGTGAGGTAACATCTAATATTGACCAGAGACAGATCCCAGAAACTCACCTGGACAAAGACTTTCCATGCATCACATAAATACTGGCTTCAAGGCTCACATGGGAGGTTTTATATTTTAAAGAGTAGGAAAACAGAAAAATAATAATGATAGCTATAATTTTTGATACCTTTTTTCTATACCCATTTATATAAAGGGCTTGGCACAAAGCCTAACTCATTTGCTCCCCATAGCAACCTGTGAGGAAAATATTCTCTTTGTTTAAAGATGACAGAATGAGCTCCGACGTCCTGACTAATAAGTGGTAGAATCCAGAGATGAACCCTAACTCTTTGACTCCAAAGCTTGACTCTTACCACTCCTCTCCATGACCCCTAATGAGTTCTTCATCATTTTATAACAACACACAGGAAGTACTTAAGAAATATCCAATAAATCAATAGCATTAAGTCTAAAGTCCTCAAAGCCATCAGCAATATGCTCTCTATTTTGATGGTATTAATTTCCACAGTGCCTTCGTATGGAATTACCACTCAAAGCACCACCATCACAAGAAGGTGCCAGAAAAGAAGCTTAAAATTTAGGATCTGAGAACAGAAGGGGAAAGCGGACTTTCCCAAAGTGACTCACTAAGGATTAGAGAGGTACTGGGCTGTCTAAGTTTGTTAGAAGACAGGGTATCCAGAAGAGTTAGGATAGAGAAGAAAAGACTGATTATAGCCAAATTATAAATGAACTTGGATGATCTTTATCCTGAAAGCAATAGTGAGATGTTGAATGGGTCCAGGGTGAAGGAATAATACAACTGGGACCATATATGAGCAAATATCCTATAAAGGCTTTCTAATGATTGAGATTGGTATCAGACTAGATCCCATGCTGCTGCTGCTGCTGCTAAGTCACTTCAGTCGTGTCCAACTCTGTGCGACCCCATAGACGGCAGCCCACCAGGCTCCCCGGTCCCTGGGATTCTCCAGGCAAGAACGCTGGAATGGGTTGCCATTTCCTTCTCCAATGCATGAAAGTGAAAAGTCAAAGTGACGTCGCTCAGTTATGTCCGACTCCTAGCGACCCCATGGACTGCAGCCTACCAGGCTCCTCCGTCCATAGGATTTGCCAGGCAAGAGTACTGGAGTGGGATGCCATTACCTTCTCCGAGACTAGATCCCATATGGCACTCCTAAGTTACAATAATTTGAGGTGGGTTTATTTACAAAGGACTGACTACAGAATGGGGAGCAAAGTGCAAGGAAAGTAGAAGGAGAGTGGAGAAACTCATGGCTAGTACCAGCAGAGCTCTACTAGCTTGAAGGGAAAAAGAGGAGTTACTAAAAACCTGAGAGAGCAAAAGCCGTGCAACCAATATTACCCAGAAAAGAGTTATGACCTTCTGTCCCAGGCAGCTCTAGGTGGCTTCACAAGAACAAATACTCTGATATCATTCTCTCGGCCTTCTATCTCCTACCAAGGTGGAGATAAACCCAATAGACAGCAGAACCCCTTGGAGAATTCACAGAGGTTAGCCTCTTAGGTAGAAAACAGAGATATGAGAATAGACAGGGGACCTGAAGGCACAACCAGAAGATTATACAGCTCAAAGTCTTCCAAATAACAGAGAACATTCTATTGCAGTAAGGTGTACAATTTTAATTGTATTAACAGACAATAAAGAGTGAGCAGAAACAATGAGTGAGCAAAACAGCCAAATTTATTACTAGTGTACAAGATACTTTATTCCCAGTGATTATGTAACATAATTATATTTTTAAACATTAGGTTCATTTATATTGTATTTCAAGTCTCTACAAGTATATCAGTTCTTCAGGTGGGAGGTAAAGGAAGGGATGGGGGACGAATCAAGACTGGCTCAAAAATATACACAGTATGATTTGACCTAGTGTGAAAAATGAGCTAAAAAATTATTCATACTAGACAACTGAGCATGGATAGTTAAGAATTAACTGTCCCATGGACTGCAATGAGATCCAACCAGTCAATACTAAAGGAAATCCTGAATAATCATTGGAAGGACTGAAGCTAAAGCTGAAGCTCCAATACTTTGGGCACCTGATGCAAAGAATTGACTTATTAGAAAAGACCCTGATGCTGGGCAAGATTGAAGGCATGAAGAGAAAGGGAGGACAGAGGATGAGATGATTAGATGGCATCACTGACTTAATGGACATGAGTTTGAGCAAGCTCTAGAAGTTGGTAATGGACAGGGAAGCCTGGTGTGCTGCAGTCCATGGGGTCACAAAGAGTGAGACATGACTGAGCAACTGAACTGAACGGAACATATTGATATTAATACTTTAATAACTGTTTGATCAAATCCATCTTTCAAGTTCATAACAGAAAAGAAAGTTCCTATAAACAGAAAATTCAGTGCTTTGTAATCAGGAACTAAGTGACTGTACTTTATTTTACATCATTTAATTAGATACTTGATTCAATTCCTGAGAAATTGATTTTGCACGTGGGTATCAATGGATTTTCTAAAAAGAAGAGAAAAAGAAAAGAAAACCCAAATGCAGAGGAACCAGAGATCTAATTGCCAACATCTGCTGGATCATGGAAAAAGCAAGAGAGTTCCAGAAAATCATCTATTTCTGCTTTGTTGACTATGCCAAAGCCTTTGACTGTGTGGATCACAATAAACTGTCGAAAATTCTGAAAGAGATGAGAATACCCCACCACCTGATCTGCCTCTTGAGAAATTTGTATGCAGGTCAGGAAGCAACAGTTAGAACTGGACATGGAACAACAGACTGGTTCCACATAGGAAAAAGAGTTCGTCAAGGCTGTATATTGTCACCTGTTTATTTAACTTATATGCAGAGTACATCATGAGAACGCTGGACTGGAAGAAACACAAGCTGGAATCAAGATCACCAGGAGAAATATCAATAACCTCAGATATGCAGATGACACCACCCTTATGGCAGAAAGTGAAGAGGAACTAAAAAGCTTCTTGATGAAAGTGAAAGAGGAGAGTGAAAAAGTTGGCTTAAAGCTCAACATTCAGAAAATGAAGATCATGGCATCCGATCCTATCACTGCATGGGAAATAGATGGGGAAACAGTGGAAACAGTGTCAGACTTTATTTTGGGGGGCTCCAAAATCACTGCAGATGGTGACTGCAGTCATGAAATTAAAAGACCCTTACTCCTTGGAAGGAAAGTTATGACCAACCTAGATAGCATATTGAAAAGCAGAGACATTACTTTGCCAACAAAGCTTCGTATAGTCAAGGCTATGGTTTTTCCTGTGGTCATGTATGGATGTGAGAGTTGGACTGTGAAGAGGCTGAGTGCCAAAGAATTGATGCTTTTGAAGTGTGGTGTTGGAGAAGACTCTTGAGAGTCCCTTAGACTGCAAGGAGATCCAACCAGTCCATTCTGAAGGAGATCAGCCTTGGGATTTCTTTGGAAGGAATGATGCTGAAGCTGAAACTCCAGTACTTTGGCCACCTCATGCGAAGAGTTGACTCACTGGAAAAGACTCTGGTGCTGGGAGGGATTGGGGGCAAGAGGAGAAGGGGAAGACAGAGGACGAGATGGATGGATGGCATCACTGACTCGATGGACATGAGTCTGAGTGAACTCCGGGAGTTGGTGATGGACAGGGAGGCCTGGCGTGCTGCGATTCATGGGATCGCAAAGAGTCAGACACGACTGACCGACTGATCTGATCTGATCTGATCAATGGGTTACAGGTTTATGCCACTGGTAAGCACTCTGGCTTGTGAAAAGTATAGACCAAAGTTCTATATTCAGCTTTGCCAAGAACTGATAAGGTTAAAATACCTTTGGTATGTAGTAGGGGGGTTCTATGGTGGTTCAGTGGTAAAGAATCTGCCTACAATGCAGAAGACACAGGAGAGGTGGAATCAATCCCTGGGTTGGAAAGATCCCATGGAGAAGGAACTGGCAACCCACCCCAGTATTCTTGCCTGGAGAATCCCATGGACAGATGAGCATGGCAGGCCACAGTCCATGGGGTCACAAAGAGTTGGACACGACTGAGCGACTGAACACAAGCACAAGCAGGAAGTAGGCCTGAGACCTAGTTCGATTTCAACTCTCTGACCTTGGGTGAGTCTTTTGACCTTTTCAAGGTCAAATAATATCTTTTATTTAAAAGATATATAATAATGTCTTTTCCCTATCCAACCTCTCATAGGAAATACATATTGAAAACTTACAACTTTCCAAGTACCATTTTTATCTTCCTTACTTATCACAATAACCTAAGAAGCTGGTACTCCTGTTGTCTCCATTTTACTGATAAGAAAACTGACTCTTGTTACCTTAGGTTAAGTAACTTACCTATAATCTTGCAGCTAGTAAGAGATAAAGTCAGAATTTAAACCCCAACCCTAGTCTGACTCCAAACCATACACTACATTCAGTTCAGTTCAGTCGCTCAGTCGTGTCCGACTCTTTGCGACTCCATGAATCGCAGTACGCCAGGCCTCCCTGTCCATCACCAACTCCCGGAGTTCACTCAGACTCACGTCCATCGAGTCAGTGATGCCATCCAGCCATCTCATCCTCTGTTGTCCCCTTCTCCTCCTGCCCCCAATCCCTCCCAGCATCAGAGTCTTTTCCAATGAGTCAACTCTTCACATGAGGTGGCCAAAGTACTGGAGTTTCAGCTTTAGCATCATTCCTTCCAAAGAAATCCCAAGGCTGATCTCCTTCAGAATGGACTGGTTGGATCTCCTTGCAGTCCAAGGGACTCTCAAGAGTCTTCTCCAACACCACACTTCAAAAGCATCAGCTCTTCGGCACTCAGCCTTCTTCACAGTCCAACTATGTCCCTAACCCATAATAATCTTCTGGGGTTCAAATGAAAGAACATATGATACATTAAAGTACTGTGTAAAGTATTTAAAAATGTACAGATTTTCATCTAATAAATGCCAACATCCATCACTATTCCCTGAGTATAACTTTTCAGAAAGTTTCCTCATCACTCTGTACATATGTAACTTTCCAGAACTTTTCTCATCATTCTGCACATATGTATCTTTACTGTATATTAATGGTTTTCAGTCTTCCCGTGATTGAGATAAAATTTTCAAACACTAGATTGCATGACAGCATACTTGAAGTCATTAAAAGGTGAACACTCTGAAAGAAAAAGGAAGTTTACAAAGCTGAAAAGTACACTTTTTACATTAATATCATTAGTTGCTCTTCAGATGTTAGTCACTGTATCAGTATAACCGCTGACATGCATAAACTCCAAAGAAAACATGTGTCCCTACTCCAGTAAGTATGCAACACTCCAGTGGCATTATCTTGATGTTCTGCTATGTTTCTGAATTCTTACTACAAATTTGCTCTGCTCAGAACCTGCTCAGCCCACATTTCCACAGAACAGACATCATAAAACAGAATAAATCTCTCAGAGCATGCATTGATCAAATAGGGAAGCCTAAAGGAGGCATGCTATTTGAAAAGCACTGTCAAACAACATGCACATAACTAATTTACTCTGCTGACAGGAGACACGAACACACTATGGTAAAGCAACTACACTCTAAAAAAATTTTTAAATCCATGCAGAAGCCTGAAAAACAAAAACCAAAATGTCATGCACATGTGTTCTCCTCTACAGCTCAACCCTGCTCCCTTTCCAGTTCCTCTTTTGCTGGATACAGGAAATGAATTCCCTTTTGCACAGGCGATATGCCTGTGTCTCCTTTCCTCTCCTCATAATAAAGGAGGCCACAGGAAACCACACAGTTCAGCCTACATTTAGAGTCCAGCACCCTCATCCTTCCAGCAGACATCAGTAGCTTTGACAGAAAGAGCAGTAGGATGAGTCCCCAAGAGATGCCTACCTGCCAAAAGTCCCAGCCTCTATCTGGGTCAGATGTTATTGCAATATGTAGCCAGTAAGGTCAATGAACTCTTAGGAACACTGATTTAGTCAACTTCTTTATTTCAGTTGTCCAACTCAAAAAAACCTAGACAGTAAGCATTATCTAGTTTCTTGTTCACCAAACAAAATGATACATGAAGAAAAGTCTACAAGTTCGCCCATCTCCCACTAATAAACCAAAACAAATAAAGGCATATTCCTTGCTCCTGAATGGTGGGTTTGTGTAAGATGGAGAAGAAAATAGAATAAATCTATTAACCTAGTCTGATTAAACAAAATCATGTTTTATGTTTTCATAATAATCCTGCCTGCTTCATTCAATCCATTTTAATTGACTGCCTCCTGTGTGTGTGTTCAGTTCAGGGACTGAAAAATCTAAATTACCTCCCCACCCCCTAGAATATTAAGGTGTATAATGTTTATAAAAAGAGCAAGATGGATGAGCTAAAAAATAAAAATTATGAGTGATGAAGACTCTAAAGAGGATAGCATATACATTTAGAAAATAGCCTTGAGTATTGGGGAAGGGTTTGCAGCACAATTATGAGCCAGCCTGGGTTTAAAAGAAAGAATCTGGATTGGGAAAAGGGATAAAGATTTTCTGGGTTGTCATACAGAAAGTGAAACGATAAAAGCAGAGAGCACATCAGTACTCTGGGAACAATCAGTTGGCACAAGCAAGTAGAATTGCTGAGTATAAAGAAAAGAGATCAGAAAATCTAGTGATGATCCAACTGAAACAATTTTAGTGCTAAATGCTGATAATGAGAGAAACAGAATAGAGGAAATAAATAATAATGAGACTTTGCAAAAGAATCTCAACATTCTTCTCACCCTTGCCTGTAACATTCATTCTTTATTTGATAAAACCAGTGTCATGGGATCCTAACATTCCATTTGGTATGATCATACTGTAAATCTCAACATGAAATTCCTTCCTTCTCCAGAAACAATTAACATATTGAATGTCAGTTGAGAGTCCACAACTGATCCTAGTAAGTCACTCAGTGTAGAAATGACATGATATCTGTGCTCACCAATGGAAAAAAGTATATGCTGGTTAATAGACAAGGTAGTCCTCTCTTCCAAGAGGAATCTGAGGCAAATAGGGCTTCCATGTATAGAAACAACAAAAGAATAAGGTATTTTTAAAGTGATGTTGCCAATTGAGTGGAATAATTACTAAATACAGAAAGCAAACATGTCACAATGGGGAAACACTACAAGCTCTTCCAAATCTCCCTAAACAAAACCAACATAAAAAGTTTCTACCCAAAGTCCTGACACTAGCAATATGAGTGTCACAGCAAAAGTCATCTAGAGTCATGGCATATGTAATGTACTTTACGTTTGTTTGCTTTTTTAAGTCATTCATTTTAAAACTTAGAAGGGACTCCAAATAAGTTGCTCTTTTGACATTTGCCAACTGCTATTGATTGATCAACGTATTTTCTTCGTCTACTTGTTGAGCTAACACAGATTAATTACTTCAATATCCACTAAAAATTAAATCAAAAGAGATGGCATTCTAATTGGTCAGATCTAATCAGGGAAGCAGGGAAGAACAGCACTGTTTAAGGCTCTGTATGCTTAATTTATTTTTCTAAAACAACATGCTGAATTTAACCTCCCCGCCAAAATGAAATAACTATAATGCTGACAGATGAAATTTTTCATTCACTGCCTGTCTTATTCAGAATATCGTATATAAAAGAAATTTCACTTCAAAGGCCTCTAGGGTTTGCTGAGTAATGACTTCATCAGCAGTCTCCAAAACAAATTTCATATAAAGGTACGTTGACCTGAGTTTAAAAAACAAAAAAAAAACCTCTTTAAGAAAAAAGCATAAATGGCTTCGATGGCTTACAAAATATCTTTTATCCTGATGTGTAGTAGACACTCGTTTTTCCTTTCAGTATTAACTGGACAGCAAAAATTTTGTTTTGACAGGATTTACCATTATCCCCCAGCTTAGGGATAAATCCTAATAATCTGTATCAGCCAAGGTAATCCTACCCATTTAAGTTTGTTTAAGATAAACTAAGTCTATAGCAATTAATGAATAACAATTCTCCAGTCACAGAGATTTTTTAAAATTTTTGTTCAGTTATACACAAACTGTCCCACTGGATAAAGTTCTAATTTGCTTCAGGCAGCATCCTATCTACACCCCATCTACAACCACAGGTGGGACCAGACTAAAAATGAAGACTGCAGATGTCTTGCCCATCTGAGCAAGAAATGAGAAGTCAAGCTCCTGATGAAAGAGTTATATATCACTAGGCCAATCAACACTGAAATCTAGTCTACTTCTGGATTTTTCAGTAAAACAAGCCAGATAACCTTCTTGGTACTTAAGCTACACTGAGTCACATTTTCTGTAAATTCTAGTCAAAAGCACATCTACCACTTCATTTTGTGTGATGCTCAATTGTTCTCAGAGTCTATACTCATCAGAGACCAAGAAAATAAACCTTAGAGTCTGTTAAGCATATTTTTACTTGTTTAATTAATCTGAAGATGGTAGGATGATTTAAGAAGCTACAACTAATGGGGTCTCTTGGGTCCAAGAGTTGAATGCCATATCATTATCACATACTAACCTCACCACTGCTGAGAATGGTAAGAACACTGTGCCTCATTATAGGGGATCATTATGGATTTTCAAATTTGGGTCTTGAACTTCAGTCACAGAAGATAATGCATCCTTAGTGTTTTAGGAACCAGAACTAAGCAAAATGCATGTGAGAAAAAATAACATAAATATATTTATATACTACATAATTTTTGAGGATCTATGGATCCTCATTTAATGGAAGATGAAAAACTACACAGAGAAGAGGACAGGTACCACTGCAAAGAAGCAAAGTGTGGCATATGAATCTTAAGATATGGTTAAATTCCTGACTCTGTGACTATGTGCAGATTACTACAACTTTCTGAGGCTCTTCCCCTCAGCAGTAAAAGAAAAGGATAATTTCCCAAAGTTATTAACAGTTGATAAAGAAGATGTACACACACACACAAAGAAACACTACTCAGCCATAAAAAAGAATGAAAATAATGTCATTTGCAGCAACATGGCTAGGCCTAGAGATTATCATAGCAAGTGAGGTAAGTCAGAGAAGACAAATGTCACAGGCTATCACTTGCGTGTAGAATTTAAAATATGATACAAATGAATTTTTTAACAAAACAGAAACAGACTCACAAAGAAAATAAACTTGGTTACCAAAAGGGAAAGTGAGTGGGGGAGGGATAAATTACAATTTGGGGATTAGCAGATATAAATTACTATATATAAAGTAAACAAGGTCCTACTGAATTGTACACGGAACTATATTCAATATCTTGTAATAAACAGGATGGAAAGGAAAATGAAGAAGAATATATACATATGGTGCCAGTGGTAAAGAACCCACCTACCAATGCAGGAGACATAAGAGACACAGGTTCAATCCCTGAGTCAGGAAAATCCCCTGGAAGAGGACATGGCAACTCACTCCAGTATTCTTCCTGGAGAATCCATGGATAGAGGAGCCTGGCAGCTTACAGTCCATAGTGTCACAAAGAGCTGGACACAAGTGAAGTGACTCAGCACGCACAGATATATAACTGAGTCACTGTGCCATATACCAGAAACTAACACAGCAATATAAATCAACTATACTTCAATAATAAAAAAATAATCTATCAATAGAATGACATGAGATAATGTGAAAGAGCTTCATAAATTCTTCATTATTTACAAAATATGATTTCCTCAAAATGAATAGCATCTAACCTGGTTGGAAAGAGAAAATGTGCAGGGTAAAGCACTGATTGACTCATTTCCATGTTCAAAGTTTTCAACTTTCCATTGTCTAAAGAATAAAGACTTTAGGATTTATTGTCTTGTACAGCCTGGCTGCAATTTATGCTTCCTGTCTCATCTACTACTCATTTTTATAAGCTCTAATAGCCAAGGAACCTGCAGTCCTTCATTTTTAAGCACCCCATTACTCTCTGCTTTCCTCGCATATAGCCTCTTAGATCCTTTTGTTCTTGTTATTCTTCCTCCAAGCATTCTCCATTTTTGCCTGCAAAAATCTGCCCATGTCTCAAAGCCTAGTTCAAATGCTACCTCCTTCATCAGACCTCTATGTGCTCAGTCACGTTCGACTCTTGGTGACCCCATGGACTGTAGCCTACCAGGCTCTTCTGTCCATAGAATTTTCCAGGCAAGAATACTGGAGTGGGTTGCCATTTCCTCCTCCAGGGGATCTTCCCAACTCAGGGATCGAGCCTGTGTCTCCTGCAGCTCCTGCCTTGGCAGGCAGATTCTTTACCACCTGTGCCACTTGGGAAACCCTAACCGTCACCGGGATTCACATACCATCACTAATTGTAATCCCTCATTCTTTAAATTCCTATTGCCCTTTATAGGTAACTTACTTGTTCTTAAAGCAAACAAAGTCAAATAAACAAACAAAAATTTACATAATGGTTACATGTGAAAATATCTTATTTCTCTTAGTAGACTATGAACCCCTTATGGGCAGAATATATTTCATGTGGTTATATTTCCTTGAGATGCTAAAATGAAACCATTCACAAATAGATATTTAGTAAACATCAATTCAATTGACATACACATAATAGGAGGAGAAATGACTCCTAAAATACAGGGGTGAATTAATGTTATAAGCTGCATATGTAAACAAGGAAAATAATTCACACCACGGAGTGATCATTGCAGTGTCAATTGCCAACAAGTAGAAGTGCGGTTAAGGTAGAGCTTGACAGAAATATAGTATCTGGGTTAATTGAAAGGAAGCTGAAAGACATTCCAGATAGAAAAAAATACACACACACACACACACACACACACAGGCTACTCTATGAGTTTCTTTGGTGGCAAAGACAAGAAAGTACTCATGCAACCATCACATGGGCTATGACAAACAGCAATAGGAAGTAAGAATTGTTGTAAAGCCAAACTATGAATAAATCCAAAGCTTAAGGCTTTGGCTTTTTCACTTTGGATATAAGGAAGCCATTATTTTCTTAATTACATGTAGCATATGTGACTATGGTGCAAAGGTTCTCATTTCCATGCAAAAGAACACCCAACTATCAGATACAAGAGGATCATTCCATTCCCCTAAAAAAAGACACGTCTGTTTTTGATTTAGAACTTGCTCTAGAACCTGCTATAAATATAGAATCTGCAACACCACACAGACCCTTCAATCCAGGTTAGCACACGATAGAAGTACAAGTCATGCTGACCACCCATCACATCTCTCCACAGAAAGCAAACTACAGCCTGCTGTTCACCTTCATTACTCTCTGAGGTAAAATATTCATTATACACAAAACTAATTTTTAGAACGTGAATATCTCTTTTAAACTAATACCAAAGCAAATGGTTGGCTGTGAGAGCTAGAATGGGAAAAGTACATTTCTTTCTTTGGAGTAGTCCCAGAGGTGGATAAAGCGTTGAGCACTTTCTCACGGGCTGAATGAACCAGGCCCGCCTTAAACAGCTCTAGGGTGTGCTACTCATATTGTATTGATATTTATGCAAATGGAATCTCCTGAAGCACAATTCCAGAAAATCCCATGAATGTTGCTCCCAGAACTATTGGCCCTTCCCCAGGCCAAAGGTCAGTTCAAAGACAACGTATTTACTAGAGAGAGTTTCTTCTTTGTATTTCTATTTTAAGCCTTTGTGTTTCAAGACTGGTCTAGAATGTCATCTACCATAGTCAGTGCCCAGGATTCTGAGAGTTGAAACATAGTTGAATCTTCTAGTATATTCTTTCTTAAATTAAGTAAGAGGTAGAGTAATGGGTGCCCATGAGAATTTAAATTTTAAATGTTTTATTCATACACACAGATATATATATCCATTTATGAGTGCTCACGCAGTCTGATCCTTTGTGACCCCATGGACTGTAGCTCACCAGACTCCTCTGTCCATGGGATTTTTCAGGCAATACTGGAGTGGGTTGCTGTTTTCTCCTCCAGCGGATCTGCTCAACCCAGGGATCACACCCATGTCTCTGGCATCTCCTGCATTGGCAGGTGAATTCTTTACCACTGAGCCACCTGGGAAGCCCATATCCATATATATATATTATACATAAAAATATATGGTTTGCATATATATGTATATGTGTCTATATATTTGAAGGTAGACAAATTCTAGGGCAACTGGCTGATGACTTTATAACTGATTTATTGACACAAAATTTTGGACCAAATATTTCTGGCTTTGATTATGATCTGCTTTACTCAAAGTAAAGGTCAAATGAAATCACCAAGCAGCAAATAAAAATTGTTTGTGCTAGTTCAAACAGAGAAAAATGGAGTAATCATCTGACTTTTGAAAACTCAGAAGTAGTCGTGTCTCAGCAGTAAGAAGACATTTTATTTTGCTGGCAGATGTATTACAGAAATCCCAGCTCTGAGCATACCATTATTGCAACAACTCATTCACAGCAAGAATAAATAGCAAATGTGCAATGAGAAATTTCTCTCTTCCCAATTCCAACTAGTTCACATAAAATAAAGTAGTTTTCAGTAACACTGCCTTTATTTTCAAGTGAAAAAATTTTGGAATGATACATAATTAAATTTAACATTTTAGAGTTTCTAGCAGGCAGATATTTGGTTAAGTATAAGGTCAAATACTTCTATTAACAAACAAAACCAAGAAATTATTAATTCTATTTGATATACTTATGTGAACAGGTATTATCTGCATATGTATTATAAAAAAAAGCACAGAAACATTTCATATTTCATCTGAGGCAATTTTAGGTCACAAAATATTACCTATAACATTAAATAAATATTATTCATTTGAACTGAACTGCTTTTATATAGGTTTATTGAAAAAGCAAGAGAGTTCCAGAAAAACATCTATTTCTGATTCATTGACTATGCCAAAGCCTTTGACTGTGTGGATCACAATAAACTGTGGAAAATTCTGAAAGAGATGGGAATACCAGACCACCTGACCTGCCTCTTGAGAAACCTATATGCAGGTCAGGAAGCAACAGTTAGAACTGGATATGGAACAACAGACTGGTTCCAAATAGGAAAAGAAGTACGTCGAGGCTGTATATTGTCACCCTGTTTATTTAACTTCTATGCAGAGTACATCATGAGAAATGCTGGGCTGGAAGAAGCACAGGCTGGAATCAAGACTGCCAGCAGAAATATCAATAACCTCAGATATGCAGATGACACCACCCTTATGGCAGAAAGTCAAGAGGAACTCAAAAGCCTCTTGATGAAAGTGAAAGAGGAGAGTGAAAAAGTTGGCTTAAAGCTCAACATTCAAAAAACGAATATCATGGCATCTGGTCCCATCACTTCATGGCAAATAGATGGGGAAACAGTGGAAACAGTGTCAGACTTTATTTTTCTGGGCTCCAAAATCACTTCAGATGGTGATTGCAGCCATGAAATTAAAAGACACTTACTCCTTGGAAGGAAAGTTATGACCAACCTAGATAGCATATTCAAAAGCAGAGACATTACTTTGCCAACAAAGGTCTGTCTAGTCAAGGCTATGGTTTTTCCTGTGGTCATGTATGGATGTGAGAGTTGGACTGTGAAGAAAGCTGAGCGCCGAAGAATTGATGCTTTTGAAGTGTGGTGTTGGAGAAGACTCTTGATAGTCGGTTGGACTGCAAGGAGATCCAACCAGTCCATTCTGAAGGAGATCAGCCCTGGGATTTCTTTGGAAGGACTGATGCTAAAGCTGAAACTCCAGTACTTTGGCCACCTCATGCGAAGAGTTGACTCATTGGAAAAGACTCTGATGCTGGGAGGGATTGGGGGCAGGAGGAGAAGGGGACGACAGAGGATGAGATGGCTGGATGGCATCACTGACTCGATGGACATGAGTCTGAGTGAACTCCAGGAGATGGTGATGGACAGGGAGGCCTGGCATGCTGCGATTCATGGGGTCGCAAAGAGTCGGACACGACTGAGTGACTGAAATGATAACTGATAACTTAATTTTTAAGCAAATCGTATAATTTTATAAAAGCTATAAACAAGAGACATTTATACCAATATATATTTTATTATATATTTTTCTATATTATATATATATATATATTTAATGTAATAAAAATAACTTAAATTGCACTGAATGGCCATCAATATAATTTTTCATTAATGAGGCAAACACCTCACTTAAATTTGAGAAACAATGCTCTAGATGATATAGGCCCAAAGAATTCAGCGCCATATCAACATATGAAAGACACAAATCTTTCAAGTCCTCTTATGCAATGATCTATTCATTCATATTTATTAATGCCTACTGTGTATTAGACATCTAAGTCTTATCAGTGATCAAGATAGACATGTTTCCTATCCTCACGCTGGCTTAAAATCAAATGAGTTCAGACAGATAATTAACATGGGAACAAGTAATTTTTAAAAGCTCAAATTACATTCAGCTTATGGTATGAATAAAGAGGAGCCTATGATAGAGTAACCTGGAGGACCACTTGAGATTAGATGATCAGTGGGAGCCTCTTAGAGAACATAATGTTTAAGATGATTACTGAATGAAAGAACAAGCCAGTTAGCGGACACAGGAAGAAAGGGGAATTATATAAGAGGAGGAAATTAAAATGTGTAAAACTCTACTATAGGAAAAATTTGGCACGTCCAAGGAAGTAAAAGAAGACTATATCTGAGAAATGGTGAGCTGGTGAAGAAAGGGATAAGACGAGGTTGCAGAGGCAGGCAAAGAGCATCATTCAGAGTCTTGAAAACCATATTAGGAGCTCTTACTTTATTATGAATGTAATTGGAAGCCACTGAGGAGTACAAGTAGTGGAAAACATGATCCAATTTTTAAAATATCAGGCTGAAGTGGGTAAAATAACTAGATATGCCATTGACAAAACACCAAAGACTCATTGGTTGACAAGGATTGAAGCCTTTTTCAGTTGAAACCAAAACTGCCTTAAAAGAAATGAGAGTCAAAGACATGTTTAGAGGTGTGTTTTTTGTTTTAATTTTGAGTTGCCAAAATCATTAAAATTATAAGATGTCATCTTAAATATCTGAAATTTCCACAACTCTGGAGTTGATTTTTAATTTCTGGAAACTCCAGTAACATGAAGCCTGCATTCCTGCAGAACCAATTGGCTGGAGTTGATTAGGAGCTGCTCCATTTCTTCATTTGAAAAGTTCTGTAATTTCCTGTTGGTCACAGTTCTCCCTCACTGCCTAAATACTAGCTTATTCATTCACTTTTCCCACCTGTTAGATGTATCTAGATGCATTTTATTTTGTCACCTCCTCTTAGATACAATGGCAACAGGCATCATTCTTGGGAGCTGTCCCTAGTGCTGACTCAAACTTTGGTATAGTTCATTATCCACGTGCATGGGTGCTAAGTCGCTTCAGTCATGTCCAACTCTGCAACCCATACAGTCCATAGACTGTAGCCTGCCAGGCTCCTCTGTCCATGGGATTCTCCAGGCAAGAATACTGGAGTGGGTTGCCATGCTCTTCTCGAGTCTATTCCCAACCCAGGGACGGAACCCACCTCACTTATGTGTTCTGCATTGGCAGGTGGTTTCTTTACCACTAGCGCGACCTGGGAAACCCTCAGTTCAGTTCAGTTCAGTTCAGTCGCTCAGTCGTGTCCAACTCTCCGCGACCCCATGAATTGCAGCATGCCAGGCCTCCCTGTCCATCACCAACTCCCGGAGTTCACCCAGACTCACGTCCATCGAGTCAGTGATGCCATCCAGCCATCTCATCCTCTGTCGTCCCCTTCTCCTCCTGCCCCCAATCCCTCCCAGCATCAGAGTCTTTTCCAATGAGTCAACTCTTCACATGAGGTGGCCAAAGTACTGGAGTTTCAGCTTCAGCATCATTCCTTCCAAAGAAATCCCAGGGCTGATCTCCTTCAGAATGGACTGGTTGGATCTCCTTGCAGTCCAAGGGACTCTCAAGAGTCTTCTCCAACACCACAGTTCAAAAGTATCAATTCTTCGGCACTCAGCCATCTTCACAGTCCAACTCTCACATCCATACATGACCACAGGAAAAACCATAGCCTTGACTAGACAGACCTTTGTTGGCAAAGTAATGTCTCTGCTTTTCAATATGCTATCTAGGTTGGTCATAACTTTCCTTCCAAGGAGTAAGCGTCTTTTAATTTCATGGCTGCAATCACCATCTGTAGTGATTTTGGAGCCCAGAAAAATAAAGTCTGACACTGTTTCCACTGTTTCCCCATCTATTTGCCATGAAGTGATGGGACCAAATGCCATGATCTTCATTTTCTGAATGTTGAGCTTTAAGCCAACTTTTTCACTCTCCTCTTTCACTTTCATCAAGAGGCTTTTGAGTTCCTCTTGACTTTCTGCCATAAGGGTGGTGTCATCTGCATATCTGAGGTTATTGATATTTCTGCTGGCAGTCTTGATTCCAGCCTGTGCTTCTTCCAGCCCAGCATTTCTCATGATGTACTCTGCATAGAAGTTAAATAAACAGGGTGACAATATACAGCCTTAAGGTACTCCTTTTCCTATTTGGAACCAGTCTGTTGTTCCATGTCCAGTTCTAACTGTTGCTTCCTGACCTGCATATAGGTTTCTCAAGAGGCAGGTCAGGTGGTCTGGTATTCCCATTTCTTTCAGAATTTTCCACAGTTTATTGTGATCCACACAGTCAAAGGCTTTGGCATAGTCAACAAAGCAGAAATAGATGTTTTTCTGGAACTCTCTTGCTTTTTCCATGATCCAGTGGATGTTGGCAATTTGATCTCTGGTTCCTCTGCCTTTTCTAAAACCAGCTTGAACATCAGGAAGTTCATGGTTCACATATTGCTGAAGCCTGGCTTGGAGAATTTTGAGCATTACTTTACTAGCGTGTCAGATGAGTGCAATTGTGTGGTAGTTTGAGCATTCTTTGGCATTGCCTTTCTTTGGGATTGGAATGAAAACTGACCTTTTCCAGTCCTGTGGCCACTGCTGAGTTTTCCAAATTTGCTGGCATATTGAGTGCAACACTTTCATAGCATCATCTTTCAGGATTTGGAATAGCTCAACTGGAATTCCATCACCTCCACTAGCTTTGTCTGTAGTGATGCTTTCTAAGGCCCACTTGACTTCACATTCCAGGAAGTCTGGCTCTAGGTCAGTGATCACACCATCGTGATTATCTGAGTAGCGAAGATCTTTTTTGTTCATATCTAACCTAATATTCTAAGACCTGAGTTTTGTTCATTTACCAACCCCTGATTCTTTGTTCATTTGTGTTTTCAAGATCACACCTAAACATGAAAAACTAATTTATCCTGTCTTTGTGCTCATTCACAGCCTAGTCCTTAGTTTCAGCTCTGCAAGCCATTATCCTAAGACTCAAGCTCAACAGTTTGACCATGGTTCTCTCTTAAAACACTCACACATGTACTCTGCACTGTTTTTATATCTACTGTTCAAGTCATTGCTGGGCTCTTGGAAGGGTGTTGTACTGCATGTACAATCAAGTGTTTGCACCTGCAGTAGTAGTGCTTTATTTAGAATTTAACTGTAAATTTAAAAGTAAAGTACAATTTTTAATGTATTATATATCATGTGCAATCTCTTAGTTTGAGATTAATTGAAGCCTGTTTCTAGTTCATTCTCCCTTTATATCATCTGCTTAGAAAGCACAGGCATTCAGTTGTCATGAAAAAACTCCATGAATAAAACATGCTTCTATAAAAATGTGGTCAGACATTTTAATTTGTTCATTGCTCTACCTCCAGTACCCATAACAGTGGCGTATGGTAAGCTTCTCAGCAAATATTCTGTTAATTTAGTGAATGAATGTTAGCTATTGGACACTAAGCCTACTATTGTTCTTTGGACATAAGAAGCTACAAAATGGAAAAATATGGTTGTACTCTCTGATAAAAATCTCCAAATTAATAGGACTATCGTCTATAACACATCTCCAAATATTCCCATTACCTTACTGTGAGCTATAGCTTTTAGTTCACATGCTGTTTTCCTAAGCCTATTTATATTCTGGATCTGTTTAATGAAATTTGTCCATTGATATCTATTGATAAAAGTAAGCCTTGAGTTGGTTCTACACATAATCTTGAAACAAACAGATGGATAGCGTAATTATAAAACATCCTGGGGAACATTTACTAATATGGAAACATTTAACTCATCGCTAATAATTACATATGAAATAATAATTACATATGAAAATAGAGTTGCTCAGGAAACTGTACTCAATGCTCTGTGGTGACCTAAATGGGAAGGAAATCAAAAAAAAACAGGGAATACATGTACACGTATGGGCTTCCCTGTTGGCTCAGTGGTGAAGAATCTGCCTGCCAATGCAGGAGATGGAGGTTAGATCCCTGGTTTAGAAAGATCCCCTGGAGAAGGAAATGGCAACTCGGCCCAGTATTCCTGCCTGGGAAATCCCATGGACAGAGGAGCCTGGTGGGCTACAAATCATGGGGTTGCAAACAGTGGGACACGATTTACTGACTAAACAACAATAACAATAACTGATTCACTTTTGAGCAGCAAAAAATAACACAACATTTTAAAGCTATTCCAATGAAAAATTTTAAAAAGAAAATAGAATTACCCAAATACTGCTCAACTCAGATATGAATCATGCCTTCCAACCACACTCATAATCTCTCTTCTTCTTCTCCCTGAGCAAAACTGCTTGGACAAAGCAGATTTTCATCACACTCAATGTGAAATTAAATTCTCTCAGTCCGACAGCTCTAGTTGCATCAGTCTCACACTGGAGATGACACAGTCATATTCTGTCCTTTCTCTTCGGTTGTACCCCAGTACAGAAAACTTCAGCCCTCAGTAAGTTAATAATGCTGCCATATCACCAAATACAATGATGAACAACCAACCACTAAAGACAGAAGTATGTTTTGTGAACTTTAACCAAATAAGTCCTTTATTTTGTTATCATAAATTGTCAGGAAACATCTTATAGACTGGCCTGATTTCTAAGACTTGCTTAAAACAAAAAGAACCTCATACAAATATTTTTTTCTCTTTTTAGGGCACTACATACGAGTTTTCAAAACAACATCTGAACCAGTGTTCTGTCCTTTTATGAATTAACTCAACTGATTTCATGACAAATTAATTTGTCAGAAATCAACAACTGCAGGTTAGAGATAGAAATAAAGTCACATGAAAGACCAAATTGTGGCTATTTTGGACCTGTTAGCCTTATGATGGGATGTTTTAATTTATGCATCATAGAAATCTCTTTACACCACTCTGCCTGTAATTGCAGCAGCTCACAATGCTTGCTTGCTCTTTAGTTTCACTTTATTCTAGAAAAGCTGGTAAAAATTCATGGTTTTGTAACTGAAAAGTTACAAAGGCAAGATCACTTTAAGAGATATTATTGCTATTACAACAGTAAAAAATAAAAAGCCTTAGTGAATTTCAAATCATCAATGGAAAGATATACTAATTTTCTCTATAAAATGTCTGATTTTCCTATGGGAATACAAAAATTGCTCTTACATAAAACCTTATCCCCTATCCCTTTCTTCCCTCTGGGGCCAATATTATTATGGAAGACTCATTTAATTGCCTATTTAATATCCATTTCATCTTTGCTAAGAGAGTTCCAGTGTTCTCAAGGCAACAATATAGTCTCCAGCAATGGATGGTAATCAATATAAAATAATCTTAATACTATACCCCAATTTCCCAGCCTCACTTTCAGCTAGGGGTAATCCACCTATATTAATACCAATGGGTAGAAGTCTTTGTTGGGATGTTTAGGAAACTTTTCCTCTCTTGATGAAAGAGAACTGATGTGGCTCTGTCACCCTTGCTTTGAATTTAGACTTGATATCTGGAGCTACAGGAACTATCTTAAGTTTATAAACAGCACGTATGAATATAAATGGCAACATGCTAAGGATGCCACAATGCAAAGACAGCTCCTAGATCCTAAGAGGCTTTGTTGAGTTTTGAGTGAAAGCCAGCAATATGCCTACTTCCAGACTTCTCAGTATTTAAGAAAAACCAATCCATCTGATTAAGATACTTTCTGAAGTATCAGTGACTTGCTTTTCTAACTGATACAATTATCTCTCTGGAAAATAGCTCAGGGATTCTCAACAATAGCCTCTTTCTCCTTGTCTCTCTCTCTTTCCAAATATACATTCCACTATAGCTCTCACACACAGTATATTCCTGCCATCTAAATTGCTCATCAGTTTCTGAATTCTCTCTGCAGCCCAGCAGGCACGGGTCCTGTAAATGTAAATGGTTCCTCTTCTATCAATGAAGACATTAGTCATCCTTATTTTTCCTCTTCAAAAGCTATATTAGTATAGGCGTATTCCATGACTCAGAAAATCCACTCCTGGGACTATTCCCAACAGAAATGCATATATATGTTCACCAAAAGAGATACAAGATTGTTGATAGCAGCAATGCTCACAAAGACTACAAGCTGTAAACAACCCAATGATCACCAACAGCAGAATGGATAATAAATGTGTGGTATGTTTACAGAAAAGAAAGAAAGAAAGAACAAACTAGAACTGAAGCTACAAGCAACAATTTATGTCTCTGGGAATTCCCTGTTGGTCTAGTGGTTGGGACTGCAAGGAGGTCCAACCAGTCCATCCTAAAGGAGATCAGTCCTGGGTGTTCATTGGAAGGACTGATGCTAAAGCTGAAACTCCAATACTTTGGCCACCTAATGGGAAGAGTTGACTCATTGGAAAAGACCCTGATGCTGGGAGGGATTGGTGGCAGGAGGAGAAGGGGACAACAGAGGATGAGATGGCTGGATGGCATCACCAACTCGATGGACATGAGTTTCAGTGAACTCCGGGAGTTGGTGATGGACAGGGAAGCCCGGCGTGCTGCAGTTCATGGGGTCGCAAAGAGTCAGACACGACTGAGCGACTGAACTGAACTAGTGGTTAAGACTGCATGAGTTCAATGCCAAGGGCCCAGGTTTGATCCCTGGTCCAGGAACTAAGATCCCATAAGCTGCACATTCAAGAAAAAAAATTTGTCTCACAAACATAACAGTAAACAAAGTATAATGTATTACTTTATTTAATGTTTTAAAACAAGCAGACTAATCTATAGTGTTAGAACAAGATAATTGCTGCCCTTGGGGAAGGTAGTGACTGGACAGAGGCACAGGACAAAGTTACAGGGATGCTGATAATGTTTGGGTTCTAGTCTCCATGATGGTTACATGGATGTGTTCACTTTGTGAAAGTATACCAAGCTATACATTTGCCTTTCTCTCTATGTAATACTTAAATAAGAAGTTTTCACAAACAAACAAAAAGGTTTACCCATGGCAAAAGTAATCATTAACATAGCTGCATTTCTCCCACTGGACAACAAAGAGATCCAACCAGTCAATCCTAAAGGAAATCAACCCTGAATATTCATTAGCAGGACTGATGCTGGTGCTGAAGCTCCAATACTTTGGCCATCTGACGCAAAGAGCCGACTCACTGGAAAAGACCCTAATGCCAGGAAAAATTGAGGGCAGGAGAAGAAGGAGTAGGCAGAGTATGAGATGGTTGGATGGTATCACGGACTCAATGGACATGAGTTTGAGCAATGGTGAAGATAGTGAAGGACAGGGAAGCCTGGCATGCTGCAGTCCATGGGGTTGCAAAGAGTTGGACATAACTGAGTGAATGAACAACAACAACAATTTCTCACATAATCCTTTCTCTGGTTTCCTCTTTGTTTCAATTCAACTTTTTTCTCTCTTATTCCTCCATAGAATTTTGTCTCTACCTACTTTTTTATAGCAGCTTTATTTTTTCCTGATTTTTAAATTTATTAATTGGAATGTAATTGCTTTACACTGTTGTGTTAGTTTCTGATGTTCAACAATATGAATCAGCTATACGTATACAGCTATACGTATACATATATCCCCCCCACTTAAGCCTCCCTCCCACCTACCCTTCATCCCACCTCTCTAGGTCATTAGACAGCACTGAACAGAACTCCCTGTGCTACTGAGCAGCCTGCCACTAGCTCTCTATTTCACATGTGACAGTGCATATATGTCAATGCTCATTTCCCAATTCGTCCCACCCTCTCTTCCCCCAGCTCCCCATGTCCAAGGTCTGTTCTCTGTATCAGCATCTTTATTCCTGTCCTTGTCTCTACCTACTTTATAAAACATAACCCGGCTACTTTATATTAAAGTGTTTGTATATGTAACTCCCTTCAGCCCCAGAAGACTGTGATCTCCCTAAAGGCAAGGATCACATCTGTGTCGTCTCATCCTGCACCGCACAAATTAGGTCAGCAAACATCTTTGAATGGTATTTTAATTCAAAACAGCTTCTGAGGAAATATATGCAGCAAAGATCATTTGTGTTTTTGAGTTTACACAATCTAATAATATGAAAATGTGAAACTCTGAAGGCAGCTGCAGTATAATGGAAGATTCATTGCATTAAAAATGAGTCACTTCATTTGTAAATCTTCACCTGCCACTCATTTAAGATGTGGAGATTTACATAAGTAACTTCACCTTTCAAATCTGCAGTTTTCTCACCTGAAATATGAGGAAAATAACGTTTGCCTCACAGAAACGCTGTCTCAAGAGAGTTGATGCATATGAGTGTTTTCTAAACTATGCAAACCAGAGGCATTGGTCTTCATTGTCTAGTACTTCCTAGCCTTATTCATGGCATGAGTACAACACACCTACACTGGTGTAAAATGACAAAGCTTCTTAGGGCTGGAGGACAGAAACTATGGATGCTGGCTGTAAAGCTGTATTCCAGAAAACCATTAATTCATTAGCATTAATTTATTTGAATTAAAAATTATGGCTCAAATGGGATCAAGATTTTTAGTCTCTCATGTAATAAGGGTGTCTCTACTGGTAAACTGAGCTCAATCACAAAAAGTAGGTCTGTGAGACAGTTTAACCCAAGCACCATCTAAAGCCAAACAGGAGTATGATCCATCCTATTAAAGTAACCACACCACAAACTCAAATTCCCAAAAGTGAATTTATAATACTGTGTTTATTTATGTTTATGTGGGCCTTTGGGTGGCACTACAGGAAGAAAAACTCTAAGCAGCTTTTATTTACATCTCACATCTCTAATGAGACGTTGTAAACAACTGATCAATAGCTCAGCAGGAAAGAAACACTTTTTCACACACTTTCCTAATCACCTCTTCTAGTCTGGAGATCCTTAAAACCATTAATGTATGAACATAACATGATTCATTTATTTTCTAACAAATTATTTAATTCTTTCCTCCCTACTTCTCCACAAGAGAAAATTTTTTTAATAAATATATATGTGTGTGTGTATGTCTCTGTGTGTATGTGTGTGTGTGTGTATGAGCAAGGGTATGATCTGGTGTTCTCTCTCTTAAATTACTGAGACATCAGTAGTGGGATGGGGAGGGTGGAGAGGAAAAATAACTATCATCCATCATTACATTAGCAGAGAGTCTGTTGAAAGAGTCTCACTTTTTCAATATTTCCCAAAGCTTGGGGAATACATTATACAAATCACATATAATATTAAAATAACTAATTTTATGTTAGAAAAAAAAGCATATTAAACTTCTGATTTTACAGATATAGTTGGCTGAGATGAGGCTAAACTGATGTTTTAAGTGTGTTGATTTAAAATAATGACACAGATACAGTGAAATTACACAGGAGGTGTATGGATATCTAGAGAGTTGTGGCTACTGGGGTAGCTGACATTTGCTCCTGACATTTCACTCATGCTCAGTCGCTCAGTCATGTCTGATTCTTTGCAACCCCATGGACTATAGCTCACCAGGCTCCTCTGTCCATGATTTCCCAGGCAAGAATAGTGGAGTGGGTTGCCATTCCCTTTTCCAGGGGATCTTCCTGACCCAGTGATGGAACCTGTATCTTCTGTGTCTTCTGCATTGGCAGGAAGACTCTTTTCCACTGAGCCACCTGTATCACTAGATGTGGGCAAAGTCACTTTCAGGATGCTGTCCTCTGGGTCAATTCTAAAAGACTACTGTAATTCATATCTAGGATGGTAGAGATACAAAGTTATGCTGTAAGGTAAAATTACTTCCAGTATAATTGAAAACTAATGATCTCAACATGTGATGTTGGGAACTACAAATCTGGAAGACAAATGGAAGTGTGGAGAGTTAGAGGCTGCCCCAGACAATGGGTGGCAGGAATCCAAGGCCCCCGTCTCGGTTATGAGACTGGGTACCTTTTAGCACACTCCCTCCGAGAACCTCAGCTTGCTCATCTATATATGAATTAAACTGTCTCCTTCCAACAACATCAATCTAGGAGTCACAGTTTAAAACATTAACTCTGCATTAGGAGCACAGTTAGCTGTTAAGTATGACAAATGGACTTATGGTTAACTAAGCGGCCCATAAATTAAATTATGGCTTCTTCCACTCAATTTATGCACTTATTCAGAGCTCTATGTTAAAGAGCTTTGTTCTTTTACAGTAAATTTTACCCCATCAAAGGAAGATAGGAAGAGTCCTTAGACGGCAACATTTTTTTCCTGTCATTTAGTAGAGACCAAGCTACACACCAGTGACACGGATCCGACCTCCTGGATCAGAACAGAAGGACAGAACAACATGCACTCAGGGATCTACCTAAAGGTTTGGGAATCAAAGGAGCACGTTTTGTGTTCCCAGTCACCTCTGGAACTAAATTCAAAACGTTTTCTACTGCTTAGCATAACCAACAACTATCCACATCTCTGTAACCTTCCCTCAACCTCCATTAGAGCTCTGAAAACACACTAACTCTTCCTCACATAAAGTGTGCGACTGGACACAGAGCACTAGAGCTGGAAAAGACTTGCTAGGTCATCTATTTCTGCTTCACATTTGATGTTCAAATCCCTCTGCAATATCTCAATAGTCATACAGCATCTGCTAATACTGTAGGAGTGATTAGAAAGTCATAAGCAGCCAAAGCTTTCATTGTGCATTCTCTACACCTGCATTCATTGTTCTTCCTTTCAAATTCAATCCTCTTCTTCCTTGAAATCACCAAAATATCAGATCTGCTATGTGGAATATCAGAATATCAAATGATTCTACTTTGGTCTCCTCTTCTCTAAACTAAATATCATTATGGCATTTCAGTTGAGTTCAGTTCAGTCACTCAGTCATGTCCGACTCTTTGTGACCCCATGGACTGTAGCACACCAGGCCTCCCTGTCCATTATGGCCTTTGGACTGCAGCATGCCAGGCCTCTCTGTCCATTACGACCTTTACCTGCTCCTTTTAAGTCACTATTTCAAACCTTTTTAATACCCTGGTCATTATCTCCTAGATGTACTCTAGTGCAGCAATCCCCAACCTTTTTGACACAAGGGACTGGGTTCATGGAAGACAATTTTTCCCTGGATGAGGGGCTGGGGGATGGTTCTGGGATGATTCAAGTACACTGAATTTATTATGCACTTTATTTCTATTATTATCACATCAGTTCCACCTCAGACCATCAGGCATTAGATCCTGGAGGCTAGGGACCCCTGCTCTAGTGTCATAATTTCTCCTGGGAAACTTGCTATCCAAAACCAATTATAATCTCCTCCTTCCCACCTGCAAGTGCCTTGTAACCAGCATGGTGTATCAAGGTACAACCTGCTGTATCATTTTATTCCATCTCTCATTTGTGATTTCTTTCCCAAATTTATGGGACACAGATTGAAACACAGTTGTAGTGCAGAGAGAAGCACCAGTGAAGCTCTAGGATTTATCTCCATATTTAAAACTGCTGTAGGAAAAATTCAGGCTAACATATAATATCTAATTATAATTTGAATGTAATACAAAAGTATAATTCAGTTCAATAAATATATTTCAAAATTCATTCTAATCTCTGAGGAAAATTAACAAAGTAATACTGAACAAAGCTAGATACCTATATATGCATTTATATATGTGTATATATATGTAAACAAATATATTTTAATAAGCCTTATATTTTAATCATCAGTTGCATCACAAATGACAGGGAGTGTGAATGATCACTTTTCCTAGATATTTGCATCATACAGTATAAGACTGTTTAAAAAAGCTGTTTTTCAGAATTCACATCAACAACTATATATTAGTTCAGTCACTCAGTCATGTCTGATAATTTGTGACCCCATGGACTGCAGCACACGAGGCTTCCCTGTCTATCACCAACTCCCAGAGCCTACTCAAACTCTCATCCATTGAGTCAGTGATGCCATCCAACCATTTCACCCTCTGAGGTCCCCTTCTCCTCCTGCCTTCAATCTTTCCCAGCATCAGGGTCTTTTCTAGTGAGTCAGTTCTTCGTATGAGGTGGCCAAAGTATTGGAGTTTCAGCTTCAGCATCAGTCCTTTCAATGAATATTCAGAACTGATTTCCCTTAGGATGGACTGGTTGAATCTCCTTACAGTCCAAGGGACTCTCAAGCGTCTTCTCCAACACTATACCTCAAAAGCATCAATTCTTTGGTGCTCAGGTTTCTTATTGGTCCAACTCTCACATCCATACATGACTAGTGGAAAAACCACAGCTTTGACTAGATGGACCTTTGTTGGCAAAGTAATGTCTCTGCTTTTTTAATATGCTGTCAAGGTTGGTCATAACTTTTCTTCCAAGGAGTAAGGGGTCTTTTAATTTCATGGCTGCAGTCACTGCATCTCCAGTGATTTTGGAGCCAAAAAATATATATACTACTCTATACAAATATACTATAGATACACATATATGCTGTCACAAACCTTTATCAGTCTTGAAATGCTTCCCACTCATTTGAACTTTGTAAGTCTAGGATGAAAGCAGGGAAGGCCTAGTACACTCATTTTCATATGAACACACAAAACTTTCCCAAATTCATGTGGTTTGTAAACTACAGAGCCAAAAATACAGCCCAGACCTTTGGATTCCCGATTCAAGAATCAAGTGTCTGAGCATCTAGTTTGCTTCTAAGACTCAGAACATCAGGTGTAAACCTTAATGGTCCCCTTTGACCCAATTTCTTGCCCATGCTTGCACTAGATTTGGCAGTCTTGTGGATATTTCTGTGTGTCCCACAGAAGAGAAAAGCACATGACTGTCACTCTTTCAATGGCTAACTATTTGCTTAAAATCTTAATCAGAGTGTTGCTAATCACAGGCTGTGAGAGCCAGATTCTTCCATTAATATCCCCGTGGAGAAACCACAAGGACTCCAAAAACCATTAGCTGCCTCTACTGCTCCGTGCTAAGAGCACTCTTAGGGGGGAAATCCACAAACAAGAAAAGTCAAAGCTAAGAGATTAAAGATTTATAAAAACTCAAAACTTACAGCCCCATCTTCCCCACCCCAAGTCAATGGACTCTTGCCACCACCCCAGTACACTGTGTTGCCTAAGACAAAAAGTCCCATCTGGTGCACTGTGACATCAGAGAGGGGTGGGATGGGGTGGGAGGTGGGAGGGAGGTTCATGAGGGAGCAGATACATGTATATCTATGGCTGATTCACGTTGATATATGGCAGAAAGCAACACAATATTGTAAAGCAATTATCCTCCAATTGAAGAGTAAATAAATTAAAAAACAAAAGCTTCCAAATCTAGCTCATACTAGAGTCACTGGGGGAGCTTTTAAAAAATATAAGCACATGGGATCTTCCTAATACATAGGAGGTAGACTGTAGGAGAAGGTAATCTATTTTTGTTTTGTTTTTTCTTTAACAAGAGTCTGACGTGACTATGATGTATCTGATCCAAGCCTAGAATGTGTTAATCGAGGAAGTCAATTACTCTTGCAATGTTCCCAATCTCTCTCCTGTGACAACTTTCCTTTTCCTAGTCAATCATTCTCATTGGCATATAAATATGTCATAATATTTTCATAAAAACAATGTTCCCTTTGACCCCACATTCCCTCACTTCTCTACACAACTTGACTGTAAAACTCTTAGATTTTTCTATGCTCCTTCTATCTACTCTCTCACCTTCTAGTCTCTCAAAGCCATGCTACTCAAACTTTCACACCTGCCTCTCCATTGAAACAGCTGCCCACGATCCACGTGATAACCTCCACATTTCCGAATCTAAAAATCCATTCCCAGTCTGCACCACACTTATGTGACCCAGTTGGTCATTCTTTCTTACCACCTTCTTCACTTAACTTTTATTCCTACACTCTCCTGAATGTCCTCTACTCCTCAGGCTAGGCCTTCTGAGTCTCTTTGGTAGCATTTAGCTCCTAATGGCTAAGTACTAGAGTACTGCAGGCTTAGTCCTAAGACCTTTTCTGTATCAACACTAACTCTTTGTGTTACTGAATACAGTTCTAGGATTCTAAATACCATCTGCATGCTGATTATTCATACATTCATGTCTTCAGCCCTGGACTCCCCTAAATTCCTGACTTTTATCTCCCTATTTAGTGTCTATCTTTGTGCCCGCTAAGTCTCTTCGTGTCTGACTCTGTGCAACCACATGGAGCCTGCCAGGCTGCTCTGTCCATGGGATTCTCCAGGCAAGAATACTGGAATGGGTTGCCATGCCCTCCTCCTTCAGGGGACCTTCCTGACCCAAGGATGGAACTGGTATCTCTTATGTCTAACCTGCATTGGCAGGCATGTTCTTTACCACTAGCACCACCTGGGAAGCCCTATTCTTTATTCTATGTCAAACTGAACACATTCAAAAACAGAACACTTAAGTTTATCTCCCCAAAGCAACTCTACCCTTCTTTGTTTCCCAACTCAATAAAGAACATCCCTCTTCATCTACATGCTCGGGCATAATTCCTTGAGTCACTTTTGATTTCTTTTTTTTTTCCTCTAAATTAGCAATGCTATCAGCTCTACCTCCAAATATATCCCAAATTAGACCATGTCTCACTGCCTAACACATTTTGACTCTATTCCAAGCCTCTCACCAGAAATACTGTAATAGCCTCCTAAACAGTCTCTGTGATGCAGTCTACTATCATACTGCAGCCAGAGTGATCCATTTCAATATAAATGGCTTTTCACACTCCTGTTCAAAACCCTTCTATGACTTTGCATAACCCTCAAAATAAATTCCAAAATACTTGCCACAGCCTACAATATATAAGCAATATCCTTTCCTACCGTTTTCCCTCATCTTGCTCTTGACACATTGCCCTTCTAACTCATCTTAGAATAAGTCAAGGCTTTTTCTACTTCAGGGTTTCCCAGGTGGCTCAGTAGTAAACAACCCACCTGCCAATGCAGGAGACGCAGGTTCAATCACTGGGTCAGGAAGATCCCCTGGAGAAGGAAATGGCAACCCACTCCAGTATTCTTGCCAGGATAATCCCATAAACATAGGAGGCATTTGGGCTACAGTCCATGGGGTTGCAAAGAGTTGGACACAACTTAGCACTGAGCACTCGGCATGCCTGCATGCATTCCTAGCTCAGGATCTTTGCACTTGCTGCTCTTCCCAGCTGGTGCCAGTTCTCCGTGAGTAATTGCAAGCTTGATCTCTCACTTCCTTTGGTCTCTACCTAAGAGCCGTTTCCTTAGAGAAGACTGCTGTATCTAAAGAGATCTTCCTTTCTCTCTCTAGCCCCTTAATGTGTGTATTTCTCTTTATGGCACTTACCACCACCTGACACTATATTGTACGCATGTTAGTTGTTTATTTATTTATTGTTTTACTTCTGCACCAGAAACTCAGCTCTTAAAATAGAGATTGTTTTGCGCACCACCGTATCCCTAGCAATTAGAATAGTACCTGACAAAGAGTAGGTCGTTGATAAATGAGTGAAGGAATGAAGGAAAGAATGAGCAAATTTAGCCTGAAACACATGCTCTCTCTTGGCCCTCTGCCTTAGTGCATATTTTCCCCTTTACCCAAAATGCCCTTCCTCATCATTTTCCATGCAAGGTATATGCCTATTTATTCTTTAAAATGCATCTCTGGTAGCATATTTCCCTGAAGCCTTCCCAGATAAGCCTCCCTAACTACACACACACACACACACACACACACACACACATCACCAAGCAGAAGGATCTGCTCTCATCTCTTTCTGTTTTCAGGATAAATTGTTTCTACCTTTAGTCTAGCACCTACCCATGAAGATGTGTTTTTTATATCCTTATATCCTCTCTCCCCTGCCATACTACAAATTACTTAAGGCAGAAGTTGACTTATCTCTAAATATCCAATGCCAAGCCATACTGAGAACCCAGTTATGCCAAGACTATGTCTGATTGCTAGTGCTCACATAACTATTACTATTTCCTCCTGTCTGTGCTAAGTTATTTTTATTAGAAGCTGCTGTTAATAATGTGATTACTTCACCTAAAAGTAGCTCATTTATTCTCTCTGCCTCACAGACAGAAGTGCCTGTAGATTTCAGGAATTAAATTCTAATATAGTGTATATTTGCTATTGACTGAGAACTAAGTGACGCAAGCCCTCAAAATAGAAGTTAGCCTAGATACTGGAGTATATCACCTCATCCTAGTTACTAGCCATGGGCGAAAGAGTTTAAAGTAAGGTTAAATCAATAAAATGCCTTAACTTCCATCATATTGCCCCACTTTACAATGCAGACTGAAAAGGTACTATATTGTTGATGGGAATAGCATCCTTTTCAAGCAGTATTAGAAAAGGGTAGACCAGAAAAAATGCACAACAGATGTGATAGCTATTGGAAGATACAATTCTAACGCCAAAAAAGCTATAAATTTCATGTTGATAAAACTGGCTTCTGCCATTAACTGCCTTTCTCCAATACAATGCAAAACAGAGATTTATCTTATTTCCAATATAGTCTTGGGTCACAAACGCATTGAATGCAATGAACCAGAAATGCTGTATCTCTTTTAGCTTTTTAGCTTTTGCCACTTAGCGTGCACACTATTTCAGTTAGATTTCAAACAATGCTTTGATAGAGACAAGGATGATTTTATGCACTTTATATTGATGAGGATTTTGAGGTTAGAAACTCAACACAGAGGTTAAGAAATTAAGTTCATATAATAAGTGAATGAATGAAACAGATTCCAAATTAGTGTCCAAATTCCACATACTAAGAGTTAAAAGTCTTGGATTCAAAATGATAGTCACTTAATTGTGTCCGACTCTCTGTGATCCCATGGACTAGCCCACCGGCTCCTCTGTCCATGGAATTCTCCAGGCAAGAATACTAGAATGTGTTGCCATTCCCTTCTCCAGGGGATCTTCACAACCCAAGGATCAAACCCAAGTCTCCTGCATTCCAGGAGGATTGCAGGATTCTTTACCTCTGAGCCCCAATTCAAAGATCCCCTGATTCAAAGATCCAGCCAATTCACGCAGATATCGGGCTTTGGATACTTGTGTTGAGTTTGCTGGGACTGTTTCTTCAATTGTCAAATGAAAGTGTATCTTTCAATTCCTAAAATTATTGTTAGGACCTAAATATTACGATTCTACACTTTGAGTCACTTAGGCTCTATGCATAATAAGATAATTGGTCCCTCCTCATGAGAAGATGACAACACAGGCATTACGTTTGGCTCCTACCATCTGTGTTGTAAGGATGACAGCAAGGTTCACCAGAATCACTGAAACCTGGTCATGTCAAAAAACCTTAGGAGGTCAAGAGATCAATCAGTACAAAGCCATACTCAGCCTTAATATCTGCATTAGAAACATACTTCTGTCTTTTGAGGAATCTGGCTATTTTCAGCTCTATGGAACCTGCTAAGGAGGCCCAGGTGGCTTGCAAAGTAGAGCTGACAGAGATCTGAAATCATGGGACAGTCTCAGCCCCACCTGTTTTTCATTTGTTTTTCCTCTTGAATATCCAGAGGGATTTGCTTCAGCCTCAAGCACTCAGTCCAGTTCCAGCTCAACCAAGAACTACTTCCTCTCAATTCAAGAGGTAAGATGACAAAGAACTTTTACTCACAATTCCCAAGAGAGGGTCAGGGATGGTGTCACATACAAAGGGAAACAGTTAAGACATTAGACCATTCTCAGGTGTTTCTGTAGCCCCACTGATACAATCAAACCAAACCCCTAAATACTAAGGCTGCTGCTGCTGCTAAGTTGCTTCAGTCGTGTCAGACTCTGTGCGACCCCATAGACGGCAGCCCACCAGGTTCTGCCATCCCTGGGATTCTCCAGGCAAGAACACTGGAGTGGGTTGCCATTTCCTTCTCCAGTGCATGAAAGTGAAAAGTGAAAGTGAAGTTGCTCAGTCATGCCCGACCCTCAGCGACCCCATGGACTGCAGCCTTCCAGGCTCCTCCGTCCATGGGATTTTCCAGGCAAGAGTACTGGAGTGGGGTGCCATTGCCTTCTCTGAAATACTAAGGCAGATCCTGCAAATTTCTTTGACCCTGCAAAATTTCTTTGTCCACTGTGCAACAGCCTCAGTCAAAAGAGGATTCTTTTTTTTAAACTTTTTATTCTATGTTGGAGTATAGTTGATTAACAATGCTGTGTTAGTTTCAGGTGTTCAGCAAAGTGAATCAGTTATATCTGTACATATATCTCTTCTTTTTCAGATCAGTTTCCCATTTAGGTTTTTACATTATAGTGAGCAGAGTTCCCTGTGCTATACAGTTGGTCCTTGTTGTTTACCCATTTTAAATACAGCATTGTGTACATGTCAGTCTCACACTCCCCAAGATGTGTGTCTCAGTGAATCACTGACCTCTTCAGCTGAGGGACTGCTCATTCTCAATACCCAATCACCTCTGACAGGAATCCAAGGCTGGACAAAGAGGGTTTTTTTTTTTTTTTTCCTAGTTAGCTTGGTGCTATATGTAAAACAAATCAGGGAATATTAGTTAAGCAAGATTGCTCCTCCCACTATGAGTCAATAAACATTATGTTGTGCTTAATAAGTGTCAGAAAGTATTCTAAGAGATTCATATATATTAACTCATATTGCTCCACACCACATCCCTATAAGGTAGGTGCTACTTCTGTTATTACCATCTTATAAATGAGAAAATTGAGGCCCTGAGGGGTTAAGAAACTTGTCTAAGGTCCGTAACTAGTAAGTCTCAGAGTCACGTCAAACTCAGGCAAACTGGCTCCATAGTCAATGCTTTCAGCCACAAACACAGATTCCCTCACACGTGGCTTCAAGTTTCTGAACTTGATACATTTGCATTAACAGGGATGAATTTAAAAAACACATAATTGAGTGAAAAAATAAGATATAGAGAGACAAGTACAGTTCAAGTCCACATCTATAAATTTCAGAAATACTCAAAACAAATCATACATGACACCTTTTAAATTGGGCTTCCCAGGTGGCGCTAGTGGTAAAGAACCTGCCTGCCAATGCAGGACATGGGAGAGATGTAGGTTCAATTCCTGGGTTGGGAAAATCCCCTGGAGCCCACGGCATGGCAACCCATTCTAGTATTTTGGCCTAAAGAATCCCATGGACAGGGGAGTCTGGTGGACTACAGCCCATGGCGTTCCAAGAGTTGGACACAACTGAACCAACTTCATGCACACATGCAGGCATGCGTGCGCCTGGGACACACATCAAAATCATTATAGTTGTTACCCCTGAGGAAGAAGGATGCTGGAATAGTGCTGGGGGTAGTTCTAAGTGATTTTATCGGTAGTGTTTGACTTCTTCAAGAGAATCTGAAATGCATAAGGCATAATGCTAATAATTTGCTCATGCTGAGTCTCAAGTATATTAGTGTTTATTATATTAATCTCTGGCCATTTCTGTATTTTAACCTTAAAAACAAACTACATATATTTTACCTCCTCTTTCTTCTTGTGCCCTCCCAATTCCAATTTTGGTTGAGATAATAGAATCCAGAGTATTGCATCTTGGAAAACAAAATCATAATGATGATCCATGCAGGGCTAGTTAGCCTAATGTAATCTACAGTCAGTATATTTCCAATTTAATGAAAATAAATTAACAATCTATTAGAACTTCAACTGAGCACATGTAAACAAGCACAGAATCAAACAGTAATTATCAGAGAACATAACCTAAAAAAATATGGAGGAGAGTTTGTCTCTACAACATACTTGGCAGTCTCTTCTAGAATAACGACAAGGCTAACTAAGAATGACACACTATAGCTAGGCACTAGACATCACTGGTACCTTAATTAGGGTAATTTTTGCACAGTTATTATCTCCCTTAGTAAGAATGAGTTATTTTAGAACAGGGTTCATGTAGCCATTGACTGGCACAAGGTTGGGTCTCAGTAAATCCTGGATGAATAAACATGAAATGAAGACATGTTCCATAATATCTTTGATTTAAACACTAAAAAATATTCAACTGTTTGAGCAATAGGGTGGTAAATGAGGCTGAAGCTTAAAATTCTTGTAACTGGATAGACAGCACTTTAGGGGGATGTTAGTGATTTGTATTCCCTTAGATAAAAATTAGAATTTCCCCTTGTCATAGAAATTCCTTTGTTTTCAAACAGACTACCTTGTCAAGCCTTTCCAACCGTACAGATATGTCAACTTCCTAGTCTCTGTCACTATAAAATTGCTTCAACCATTGAAGTAGATGCTTCTATCTGAGCTATATTTCATCAGTAATTTAAATAGGATATATTTTGAACAGAACCAAGTTCATGCAGAGTTAAAGAATTCTCCCCTGCATTTACTGCACAAATTTACTGTGCAATTTGAAAATCATTGTTCATTCTTAGATCTGTCTTATTTGTATAAAGCATTTGTGAGGCAATATCCTGCAAGACTGATGTGCTCTGCAATCTACTTTGAAAGATACATGGTGGAAAGGTATAACGCTACCTAGACTGATATCCCAGGGACGGGGGAGCCTCGTGGGCTGCTGTCTATGGGGTCGCACAGGGTCGGACACGACTGAAGCGACTTAGCAGCAGCAGCAGCAGACTGATATCTGTTACTCCTCATCTGGCATTATTTAAAATAGAATAACCCAAACATTTGGAAATGTGCTGATAAGTGCCATGATTGCTTCCTCTAGACCAGGAGTGGCCAGAGCATGTCTTACGCTAGGAGTGTTTCTCCTAAAGAACATTCATGCTTCACTCTCAGCCATCCTGCAATAAAACCAATAAGCCTTGGAAGAGGACTGAATTGAATACCCTTATTCTCTCTCTGGAACCTGAAGGAGTAGTTCCTAGTCCTGAGGAAAACAAAGAATATCCATAATGCAGAGGATTAGATGGCATCACCGACTCGATGGACATGAGTTTCAGCAAGCTCCAGGAGCTGGTCATGGACAGGGAAGCCTGGAGTGCTGCAGCCCATGGGGTTGCAAAGAGTCAGACACGACTGAGCGACTGAACTGAACTGAGAGATAGGATAGGAGCTAAACAGAGATGACCAGACAGCTTTCGCAAAGAAGGACACAGCCTATGGACTTTCTGAGCGGTGATAGTTAATGTAAGTCTATAGATTTCCATTCTTGCAGTGCTATACACCTCTGATTTCCTCAAGAATTTAGTAAATTATTCTGAAGCCCCACAGTCTGGTTTTCTTTAAACTTTGAAGAGAAGAGTAACAAAGCTCTTGCATCTCAGTGGTTCAGAGTAAAGAATATTGACAGAGATATCAAATGAATACCAGGATATGTTTGTGGAACATGGAAATATTCCTCAATATTTCTGAGAAACTACCTGGTGAGAGAAACATAACAAAGGAATAATAATAATTAAAAAAAAAAAAAAAAAAAACAGCAATCCACTGAATGAACCTAGCTTCCAGGACTTGAAAATAAATTAAAATGAATTTACTTAATGCTGAGGAGGTCAGGAATTTTTTTCAGTTACACTGATTCTATAGTATTAAAACAATGTGACATTCAGTTGCTTCCTGTTTGATCTTCTAAATAATCTACCAACACAATAGAGTTAAAACTTGAGCAACTTAAACTATTAAGAATAAGTGTTACTATGTTTAATTCCAAAAATTCAGTTATCAAAAGTCACTTAAAGAATATCATCCAAATTACCTGTCAGAGCCAAATTACTCTGCAATATCACTTTATATTTGTTTCTATGGATGAAATAAAACCCAGAATTTTCCTTAATGTTGTTCAAATTACGATAATTATTAGTTTTAAGAAAACAAATTGGAATCTTTGCAAGTGAAATTGGCTAGATACAGATTCCTATTGCTTTTTACCAGAATAAAGGCCTATCTTGAACAATAAAGAAAATTATAAATATAGATCAAAATTTTAGATATATTCTAAGATTGAGTATGGCACACATTTTTTTTTTACCTTAAATTAAGAGAAAGACTAAGACAGGATAAATCACAGACTAACAGCATGCATTTGGTATTTTATAATACCAGGAGGGACAAAAGGCAAGACAAAGAAGAACAGGAAATACTAAATGCCGAGTATCCAGGATTTCACAGGCTAAGAACCCTACAGATACTAATGCATTTAATCTTTAGACCAACCCTATAAAAGCAGAACTATCATTAGGCACCATCTTGAGACATATGAGATACCAGGAACTATCACACAGGGCCAGGAAAATACTATATGGCTGTTAAAAGTGTAAGTTACTTAAGGATATAGGGACATATCAACACCCTTCAAAATAGTTCTGTCTTTGAAAGTTACATGCTATGAGAGTAAATTTTTGCTCCCACTTTTCACATTCACTTTTGGTCCACAAAAGGTTTTTTGGAATTCTCCAACAAATGGGAAGAGAGTCTATGCCCTTCCATCTACCCTTCTCACTCCATTCCAAGGAAGAGGAAAACTTACCTGATTGCTGAGACTGGGGAGAAAAAAATGGGGCCAGTGAAGCTTAGCCTGTTGTGGGATCTACCTGCTCACAGGCTGGACACATGCTGAGCTGCCAGGTAGGCACAAGTAGCTCAGGACCCAGACCTGACTTTACAGGTAAATGTTGGGAACCAGGTGGTGCAGTAGTAAAGAATCTGCCTGCCAATGCAGGAGACACAGGAGATGTGGGGAAGGAAATGGCAACCCATTCCAGTTTTCTTGCCTGGAGAATCCCATGGACAGAGGATCCAGGCAAGGTACAGTCCATGGGGTCACAAAGAGTCAGACTCGACTGAGCGAACAACACACACAAATAATTAGAAACAATGCAGAAATGCACAAAGTTCAAAAGAATTCTCCTTTCCCACCGTCCCAAAAGTATCTCTCTCCTACTATTAACTGCTTCACTACTTTCTATTAACAGCTGCTTGTAATTCCTCTTAGAAAACAATATTTTCCAAATATTTAGATATGAGTATTTCTTTCCATATTTAGAATAACCATTTAAGTTCATGTGAAAAGAAACAAACAAGGCATATAACTTGTGTGTGATAACTTGTGTTTTTAAAACCCACACACCAAGAAGGGAAGGGGTTATATCAAGGTTATGGTTGTGTAAGTGACTTTCTTATTCTACAGAGACTTTACATTTTCAGTTTCCTGTTACAGAAAAAAACTGCATAATCTAAACATGTATCACTATATAGTTTTTATTATAAAAGGAACATATTTCCATTAAAATTCAAATTAATATAGAAATATGTAAAGCAAAAAGCAAGTCTCTGCCATCAAACTCCCTAAAGGTAACTGCCATTAACAATTTTGAATGCAGACACATACACACACATGCACACACACACACACACACTTGCATAAGTGCACAGATATTTTAAATAGAGATACATTTATAAATTCAAATTTTTTCAGGAGAAAATAAATTTACATAGACATATAAATCTTCACCTGGATAAAGCTTGGTTCTCTAATCTGTATTATATAACTATGAAGAAAAATGCCATTCTGCCTAAACTGTATTGGTGTCTGGAAGCCAAAGGCCAAAACTAGTGATTGATATTCATTTTTCATACCACAACAGTTTAAGAAACTATACCACCAACCTTTCGCATTGTTTTTCACAATTTCCAGGCCATCCCCTTGCACCAGGTTGGCACAAAACATTACTGCCTGGAATTCCCAGTTATTAACCTGGCTCCAGACTGGATAGTTGGAATCAAAGACACATTTACCACCTCCAGTCTGAGTTACTTACGGAGTGCTAAGATGGGCAGGGGATAAGTGCTTCATCACTCTCGTTTTGAGAATGGCTTCATAAAGACTTTATCAATGTTGTCTACCCACATGTTCCTCAGTGCCAAGGTCAGATACTGAGCCAACACAGCGACTCACTGATTCTCAAGTTCCTCCAAGTTAAGCAAATAATTAGTGCTTTAGAGAATGATCCAGCTAGCAACTACCCCTCTCCCCTCAAAAAAGAGATTCATTTTGTGCCACTAAGTTTTATTTAAAGACCATGCAATCGAATCCCAGCTGGCTTCATTGAAGCAGCAACGTGGGCAATCAGTGACACCAACTGCAATGCTATCGTTTCTATAAACAGTAATGAGAGGGGGTAGGATGGTACTAGAAGCTTATGTATAAACAAGAAAGATCATTTCAGCAAGAGAGACTTATCTTCGCAGATTCACAGTATCTTTCTGATATTCACCCTAGGAAATATAAATATCCTGCAACACTTAATGGAATTAGAAATAATATTCGGACATGGCATTCATAACATTGTACAATGAAAATAACATAGTGTAAAGGTAGCAATTTCATAGACTGAACTGTACAAAGGAAAGCTTCATTGTTTCAAGATATTCCAGGGAAATTAAGACAGCAGACCTATAAGTATTCCCAGAATGTCTCTTTCTAACCCTGATACCAGAGAATAAAACTTGCACCTTTCTTAGAAACTGATGTGTTACATCTGGGTGTGAACAAATGGACTTGGGTTGAGGGAGGGACAAAGAAGAGGCATAACACAGATAACTAGGCAGGACATCTGAATATGAGCAGTGATGAGTAAGCTTGAATTGAGTTGTAGGCTAATTCTTTGTAAAAAAAAAATGCTTTTTCATATCTGCTTCTTATTTTTATTCAAACACACTCTTCCAATAAAATATACAGAGATACTATTCCTCTCCATTAGAGCCCCCATCTGTCCCACCCAGCAATACCTTTTGAACTCTTAAATGCTTTAACAAGCTCTGGGAGATAAACACAAAACCCAGGAAAAATTAATTATTACTTCCTTGGGATCAGGTAAGAGACTATTAAACTATAATAAACTGATGCTCCCAGGTACTCCACTTTGGGCATGTATCATATACTGCCTAATATGGCAGCTCTTGCTTGTCCTTCTCTCTCTCTCTCTGCTGGATTTCCTGTGCCAACCACAGAGCCTAGCAGCAATTAGTCCTTAAAGAATGTTTGCTAAATAAAAAAAAAAATGGAAAGCCCTGAAGTCAGAGACATGTTTCTTTAACTTTCTATCCTAAGATGGATAAAGACAGGAAGAAGGGAGGGGTGCCAGCTGTGGAGGGCTATTTGGCATGACACATACATCCTAGGCTTCCAAAAGTCTGACTTCACTCTTTTGCTTTACTTAGCCCAAGAGGCAGGCAAATGGACTGCTGCTCCATGACCCAGATGGAGCATTCAGCCCAATCCCTTCACCATAAAGTACTGCCCTGGTTTTCTTCACATGCACACAGCTCTTAATTTATAAGCTGAGAGAAAAACAATTTTATTTGCATTTTCCTTTGTCTGGAAAAACTGCAGCAGAGATGAGAGCTGCCATGTTAGCACTGTTTTTCAAGTAATGCAGCTAGTTCGTTTCCAGGAACTCTGGGGCATTAATAGGTATTACAGTTTCCATACAGCAGAGTAAGTACAAAGGAGCACCTGAGTCCTTAAGCACCTTGCAAATAAAGTACCACTTTGAAAGAATAATCTCAAATATCAATGGAGCTTCACTGCATTTTGGGAAGGGAAGATGAGTATCATTTAAGAAGCAATGTACTCACTAGTCTCAGAACAACCACTAACTTACTGCTGCTGCTGCTGCTGCTAAGTCACTTTGGTAGTGTCCGACTCTGTGCGACCCCACAGACGGCAGCCCACCAGGCTCTGCCGTCCCTGGGATTCTCCAGGCAAGAGTACTGGAGTGGGTTGCCATTTCTCCACACTAATTTACTAGATGATGCCAAAACCCCATACTTTGGTACGCTAAACTAATTATTCAAAGATTATGAAAGGAAACCAATACATCAATTCATTATATACTACAGACGGTATCATAGAGAAGTTAAAGTGATTGACTAGAAAGAATCTTAAACTGAGCCCAATAATCCTCCATTAAATTTTATTATGTTAAACTCTACTGCCTTACTACCCATCAGGATATACCAGATAACAAATGACCTTAAAAATCTAAGTTATTTACAAAGAGAAGTTTTTAACTTCTCTAATGTGCTAAATGCCCACCAAGGGTCATACAGTCCTATTACTACAGACACTCAGGGACACAGACTGATGGAACAACCACTACCTTGAACATCATCAGGTCAGAAGTAGAGAGAATTGTGCTCTGGTTATTAAAGCTTCCACTTGGAAGGGAGGTGTGTCACTTCTGCGCACGTTTCCCTAGCTAATGCAAGTCATATGGCCACACCTAAGTTCAGGGGAAGGTGATAATGCCATGCATCCTGCAATGTGCCCAAGAGAAGAACCCAAAATACCGGGTAAACAGTGATAATGCCGACTACATAGGCACTTAGCAAATTGCTTTTTTAAAGTAATGCAAGACAAATGAACTAAGAATAAGCACTAACTTTTTGAATTTAACACTGAAAACATCATGTAAAAACAAAAATCCCTTTGAAAATGAAAGCCATAAAAAAACAATGATCATTTTGTATATTTTATGTTTCACATTCATTTTACCCATTGGAGCAGTATTGAAACAGTGAAGAATTTTAGACTTACAACATAAAAACCTGCTCAAATAAAGATTCTATGACAAAGGTCCATGTAGTCAAAGCTATGGTTTTTCCAATAGTCATGTGAGAGTCAATGTGAGAGATGGACCATAAAGAAGGCTGAGTGCCAAAGAACTGATGCATTCAAACTGTGGTGATGGAGAAGACTCTTGAGAGCCCCAATGGACAACAAGAGATCAAACTAGTCAATCCTAAAGGAAATCAACCCTGAATATTCATTGGAAGGACTGATACTGAAGCTGAAGCTCTAATACTTTGGCTATCTGATGGGAAGAGTCGACTCACTGGAAAAGACCTTGATGCTGGGAAAGATTGAGGGCAGGAGAAGTGGGCAACAGAGGATGAGATGGTTGGATGACATCACCAACTCAATAGACATGAGTTTGAGCAGACTTCGGGAGATGGTGAAAGACAGGGAAGGCTGGCATGCTGAAGGCCATGGGGTAGCAAAGAGTCAGACATGACTGAGTGACTGAACAACAACAGAAAGTAAAGGTATAGTGGAGCTGAAAACAGCTGCATAATGCCATCTTTGTAGAGGATCCCTTCCTGGGAAGTGAACCAAAAGCAACAGCCACTTTGCCATGGAACATTCTTTCTTGGATCAGCTGACTGTCCTGTATAGGAGCTAAAGCCTGCACCCCTTAGATACATACTCCCTGATACAACCTGACTCTAAAAGAGCAGTCTCAATTTAGATGTCAGCACTATACTTGAAAGGAAGGGTCTGCCTGGGTTTTGGTTGTGTGTTTTTATTAGGATGGATAAGTATTTTTGCCTAGTATTTCAATCCTCCATCAAGGCCACTTGATGTGGGTGGACAGTTCAATCTCTACACATTTGATAATCCTCTATGCTATCAGGCCGGAGAAGGCAATGGCACCCCACTCCAGTACTCTTGCCTGGAAAATCCCATGGACGGAGGAGCCTGGTGGGCTGCAGTCCATGGGGTTGCTAAGAGTCGGACACGACTGAGCGACTTCACTTTCACTTTTCACTTTCATGCATTGGAGAAGGAAATGGCAACCCACTCCAGTGTTCTTGCCTGGAGAATCCCACGGACCGGGGAGCCTGGTGAGCTGCCGTCTATGGGGTCGCACAGAGTCGGACACGACTGACAGGACTTAGCAGCAGCAGCAGCATGCTATCAGGCTGAGGCAGCGCTAATTGACCGATTCTTGCAGAGGAGTGATGACTATACACAGGAGGAGAAAAGACTAAGATTTGACTTTCCAGAATTGCCTGGGGTAATAAGACAAGCACATCGCTACCCCTGGCTAGGTGTGCGTGCATGCACACCCACACGCACACACGTTACTACTACCACAGGGACCAAGCCAAAGTGCTGCTATCCCCTGTCAGGCTGATGCCCACTGGAGCTTTCTCAGGGTCTCCTTTTGAGGCATCAGAATGGTCTTTCCTGGTGAAGTGATGATAAAGCTGTAACCTTAACACCCCTCTTTGATAGAATTCTTCTGCTTTCCTCTCAAGTAGATCTTGAGAGAAATAGAGTAGGCATTAAAGTTCTTGTTTTAATCTCTGAGCTTCCATTTCTTTGTAAAAGTCCCATCTCTAGAGAAAAGTGAATCTGCTTTACTCACCCTTTAAGCTGAAAATATAGTATTTTACCAGGTTAATAAAAATGCCATATACTCTGAGCAGATTTGTTTAAAATTTTAAATGTACTACCTGTCGTTTAACATATAGACTCCCATGAAAACAAAAACAAATAATTTTTATTTTGAGAAATGGAAAAAAAGAATCATAACTGACTGGAAATAGCCTTAAACCATCTATTTAATCTTGTCCAAGACTGTCTTCTATTTGACATTTTATGCTATCTCCATTCTACAGAAGTACAAAGGATTTATAAACTAATATAATGGATAAATTAGACAATGTAATAATATTTGATATTGCAGAAGAAAGACAAGTAATAAAATGTTTTTATTATACTAAGAAGCTCAAGAATTAGTAATAATTATTTTGTATTTTCTTAATCCTACTTATCAAATAAAACGTAAATAGAAAATTAAAATATTTATAATTTCAAAAGTTCAACAATCTATCAGGAGAATCTTTTAACCTCTTATAACAAATTATGTTACTTTTTTCCTGTGGCCCTTAATCCCTCAACTGTAAAATGATGGGGCAGAAGTAGCTTGCATAAAACCTTTTACTCCATGTTAACATGGCTCAAAATATTACTGTATTTCTCTTTCGGTAAGTTTAAAAAATTAAAATTGTGTACTCCAGCTCTATTTATATAAATTTGCTCCATGAAAATGTATCTGATGTCTTGACTTCAATTTGCATTCACAAACTGGGCATAACATATCATGCAGAATTGCTCATACTAACAGTAAAAGTCACATGAAAGAAATCACTTTAAAATGGAACACAATAATAATATCTAAAATACACTGAACATGTTATACATGGTAGACTCAAAGTTCTTAGCACAATGCCTGGCATCTAGTAAGAACTCAATAAATCTTTGAAAGTGTGAAACTGTTAGTCACTCAGTCATGTCCCACTCTTTGTGACCCCATGAACTGCAGGCCGCCAGGCTTCTCTGTCCATGGGATTCTCCAGGTCAGAACACTGGAGTGGGTAGCTGTTCCCTTCTCCAGGGGATCTTCCCAACCCAGGGATCAAACCCTGGTCTCCTGCATTGCAGGCAGATTCTTTGAGCCACCAGGGCATTTCCTCCTCCAATGCATGAAAGTGAAAAGTGAAAGTGAAGTCGCTTAGTCGTCTCCGGCTCTTAGCAACCCCATGGACTGCAGCCTACCAGGCTCCTCCGTCCGTGGGATTTTCCAGGCAAGAGTACTGGAGTGGGGTGCCATTGCCTTCTCCCAATAAATCTTTACCTGTTATTAATTCATTTAATCTTTACCACAACTTATGAGGTAAGTACTATTATCAAAGTAATTTACATTTCTGCAAGGTCATGTAAGTTATCCAAGATTATAAATTAATAAAAGCCACAATTCAAACAAAAGCAATATAGTGTCCAGAAACAATCACTTAGCAATTCTGTACATTACCTCCGTCTGGGGAAAGGGTATAAAAGGGACCTTCGTCTTTACTTGTGACTATACCCTTTTACAAAAATTCCTCTAGAGTGACAGTTCCCTAAATAACCAAACACCCCACTAAATCACAATGCATATATAAAGTGCAACAGTTTTCATACGTTCACATGTTAAATCTAGGATTCGGTAAGAAATAGGAAGCAGGCTAGAGCTATCCTTATTCCTACTTTTTTCAGATGAAAATACTGACTTTGAAAAATCCTCAGTAACTTTATTGAAACTGCTTTATAACTGAGTCTTCTGACTCTAAGTCTCATGATTTTGCAACAACCTATGCTTCTCCATCACACATATTATCACCTCTGTTTGGATCTGTTACCATTTGAAAGACCGATTCTGTATGTAAATGAACATGTTATCTATTTTTATAAGAAGTCTTTATCATACACCATACATACCTTAAAAATTTTCATATCTAGGAAATAAATACCCAAGTTATAGTCTGTTCATGTTTTACTTCATGTAGATAAGGAAAACTGAAATAATATTAACATACATCTCTGTTGGCTTCCTGAAATATGTATTCAAAACATAAAACTTCAACATCAAGCATATTCATTTAGAATATAGCGATTTGATATTTTTCAGCACTTATAAATATGGTGGCAAAAGATGTCTAAATCATCTTCTGAACTGAATAAAAGTCAAGATACTGAGATCTCACTGCTGATTTCATTTCAAAAGTGTATGTTCTCATACTTCACATATAGTTAAAGTATTTAATTAATTCTTTTAGAAGTTTTATTTTTCATTTACAGTGGTGAGGAAGCAGCAAGTCAAAGTTTTAGACAGGATAAATGAAACCTATATATATTCTAATCTTTCCAAGTATAATCTTCATAGCTCCAGTACAGACTGAAAATAAGTACTTAACCAAATGAATCAGATCCCCCAGAATAACATATGAAGTTTTAAACCTGAAACCTATTATAAAATCGTTAAATTTTTGAACATTAAAGTTACTTGGAATTAATGGACCAAAAATTATTTTACAGAGGCACGTGTTTAGACATAATTAGGAGCACCTTTTCTCTCTCCTCACATCCCGCCCCCATTTTGTAAACAGAAAACCAAAAGACACAAAACTTGGGTTAACATTTGCAAGACTACTAGACAACCCACTTTAAAAAGAACTTACATCATAAAAAAGAGAGAGATGGACAATTCAAAGTGTGGTAAACAGCTCACTTCATCTGCAAGGCTTCGGCAGAAAAGAATCACACTTGGTTGTAGGTTTTTTATTTCTTTCATTAAAAATTTTAATCGTTTTTTCAATATCGCAGGTCATTAAAAGGGTCTGATTTTCTTCCTTTCTCTTCCTGAGCTTTTCCTGAGGGACCTAGTTGGCTAAACCCAGATCTAATTGGGGCTCTTTTGTTTCACCATCAGTTCAAAGATTGCTTGACCTCCAGGGCAAAACGTACTCTCTCTGACGATGGCAGTCTGTCTACTTTCCAGACAAAACAAGAACAATAAAAGATAACCTGCCTCGCCAGCCACCTGTTTAAAAGTCCCCTCTTCTGTCGAAAGCATCGGCAACTTCTCAAGAGGAGACTTTGAGCAACTCCAAGCCGCACGCCGCCCTCGCAAGTCACAAGGAGAGAGCCGCGAGGAAGTGCGAAAGCAGGTCACTGGAAGCACCCCTCGGAAAGAGACCCGCGGGATCCAGCTCAGGCGCTGGGCGATAGCCAAAGCGTTCTATACAACAAGGATGACTTCAGGGATTTAAGAGGAGGGGAAAAAAAATTTTTTTTTCAAAGACAGAACTGGCGACGGGGCCATGATCTCACCCCAGTAAGGAAACGCCTTCCTTCCATCATTTACAGCGCTGATTAAAGGAGCAGAGTAGGTAGCAGAGAGGGGACCAGAAAGAAGGAAGAGGACTGGGCATCTGCAGGACTGGGGCTAAGGAAAGAACATTTTCTCACCACTTAGGCTGCTGCTGGACCTCAGGCTCCTTCCACAGAGACACTGCAGCATATGCACTCCTTTCTTCAAAGAAAGCTCAAGAATCTTCATGGAGAAGCGCGTGTGTGGGGTTGGTCAACTCCCCGCCCACCTCCGCTAATTGTCCAACCAAAAGGCGGCCTGCCTGGGGAAGCCGGGTCCCAAATCCATGGTGCGCGCGTCCCGGGCGCACAGCGGTTCGCACGTCGGCCCGGCCGGAGCCGGGGTTGGGGCTGGAGCGCGGCGGGTGCGGGGCCGGGGCAAGGCTGGGCGGAGGAAGCGCCTCCCGGCTGGGGGCAGCCTCCGGGGGAGCGGGAGGTGCGGCCACACCCCAGCGGTCTCGGCCGTGACACTTTGGGACTTCCCCCAAGGAGGCGGCGGGGCTGCGGGCAGGAGCGCACCGGCCGAGCGGAGGACGTCACTGTGGGTTGGTGCCCCCTTCCAGGTGCGAGCGCCGGGAGGGACGAGGGCGGGATCCCCAAGGGCCCTGGCACCCTGTCAGCTCCTATTCGCGTCGGGCGGTGAGTCCTGGGCGTCCGCCTCCCTGGGTGCCCCCGCCGTGCGGGGCGGCGCGGCGCGGAGCGGAGAGGGGCTCCCAGGGCCGGAAGACAGCGCTCCCGCGGGCTGCGCGCGGGCTGAGGGCGACTCCGGCGTGGGAATCCGGCGGAAGGGAAGCGCCCGCAGGAAGGGCTGGACCCAGGAGGCTGCCGAGCGTCAGAAGCGACTCCAGGGAACAGGGGGGTGGGGTTGGGGGTGGGGAGGCGGGGATGTGGAATGAAGAAAGCTCTAGGGTTCGGGCGCGCGGAGAGAAGGGGTGCCTAGGCGTGGGCGTCTGACCGATGTTCTGTGACCTTGGGTAAGTCCCATACCACCCTGGGCGTCACTTTTCCCCTCCGTAAAACAGGGCGGGGAAGACGGTGCAGAATAGAGAATTGGCAGCTGCTTGTTGGTCCCCGGGCTTCCCAATCTCCCGGAAAAGCTGAGCACAAGTGCCATGGGAAGGCGGGTGCAGATGGAGTAAGGGGGGCTAGAAGGGAAGGCCAGCGTACAGAGGCCTTCCTGAATGCTGTAAGGAAAGGCAGGTGAGGCGGGAAATCTGAAAACAATAGCAATGTTTTACTTTGTCGCAATATTATGTCAGGCTCTGTCTCTGCCAATTGGCCCCAAAGATAACCAGCGAGCTTCCTTGGTTCTAAAGGTCTCGATTTCTTTTTCCCCCAGCAGCAACTCCTTTAACTTTCCCTTTTCTTTTCTTTCTGTTTCTTCTCCCTCCCCGCCTTCCTTTTCCTTTCTTGCTTCCTTCCTCCCTCCCTCCGGGCCTCCCTCCCTTCTCAGAGGCTATCAATGCCCTTTTGGAAGTCCGATTAGTGAGGCACCAGGAATGCTGGTGTTGCTACCAGAGTCCATCCTATCTGGAATGTCAAAGTAAGAAGGGACCTTAGAAGATTTACAGCAATACAGCAAGTGGTTAAAAGCACAGACACTGGCAACAAGCAGCTGAAGTGAAAATTCCTATTAACTGTGTGACCTTGAACAAATCTCTTAACTTCTTTGTGCCTCAGTTTCCATATCTCTAAAAGAGTTAATAATACAATAGCATCTACATCTTGTACCTTTATTGAATATTTAAAAAAAACTCAATACAAAATAACTACTGTAATAGTGTTAGCAAGTATTATTACATAGCTTCCAACCTGTAGGGTTTTCCATCACTCTCACTTTCCCGTAAATGCCAGCATCCACTCCGGTGTCTACATCTCTGCTTGCACAGTTCAGGTAATAGACTCACCAGCTCCCAGGTAGTTCATTGCACAAAACCTATTCTAAGATTTACCCTGACATTGAGCCAAAAACTTATTTGACTTTCTTTCTACCCATTGCCTCCAGGCTACCTCGCACTAGCTGGTTAGCTCTTCCCAGCAAGAGCGTGAAAAGTGTTTTCATCACCCCTTTCCTCTTTCTCTTCTCTAGGCTGATCCTTCACAGTTCCTGTGGGTTCCCTGGAGATTGAAGCTTAAGGTTATAGTTGCCTGGAAAAGTTAAGTCTCTTCCTCTTTCCTCTCAAAGGTGATGGAAGAAAGCCAGAACATCAGGAGGGTCTTTTGAGCCCTCAGCCACCACTGGCTCCACATTCTTTTTCAGAATTGAGCTCCAGGCAAGGTCATTTGGGGTGGTTCCAAGACTCAAACAGATATGTCCAGGCCTACCTTCCCATGGGGCTTCCCTGGTAACTCAGCTGGTAAAGAATCCACCTGCAATGCAGAAGACCCCGGTTTGATTCCTGTGTCAGGAAGATCCCCTGGAGAAGGGATAGGCTATCCACTCCAGTATTCTTGGGCTTCCCTAGTGGCTCAGCTGGTAAAGAATCCGCCTGCAATGTGGGAGACCTGAGTTCTATCCTTGCATTGGAAAGATCCCCTGGAGAAGGGAACGGCTATCCACTCCAGTATTCTGGCCTGGAGAATTCCATGGACTCTATAGTCAATGGGGTCTCAAAGAGTTGGACACGACTGAGCAACTTTCACTTTTCACTTTTTTTCACCTTTCCTGGTAGCTCAAGTGGTAATGAATCCACTTGCAATGCAGGAGACCCTGGTTTGATTCCTGGGTCAGGAAGATCCTTGGAGAAGGCATAGGCTACCCACTCTAGTATTCATGGGCTTCTGGTGGCTCAGAGGTAAAGAATCCACCTGCAATACGGGAGACCTGGGTTCTGTCCCTGGGTTGGGAAGATCCCCTGGAGGAGGACATGGCAACCCACTCCAGTATTCTTGCATGGAGAATCCCCATGGACAAAGAAGCCTGGCAGGCTATGGTTCATGTGGTCACAAAGAGTTGGACATGACTGAGTGACTGAGCACACACACACCTTCCAGTCACTCCTTAGTCCCCTTGTTGAGTGCAATCACCCCAGTTCTGTGGGCTCCACAGTCCTGAAAGAACTTGCTAAAGCTAGAGAGGTAATGAGCCTCAGGGCAATCTGGGCCATGGCCCTTGTCGTTCCAATCTCTGCGGAGATTAGTGAGAAACTTGGCTCATCTGGGGATTTTACCCGTAGAAATTCCCCATGGAGGGAGAGATAATTAGCAAAAGGAAAACATCTAAAAATAGTCCTTCCTGCTGCAGCAGAGGCAGAGAGCTTTCCGGTAGAGCTCTTCTGGTCTGGAACCCAGTGCCCAGAGCTATTTTATACTTTAGGAGAGAAAAGCTATTCCTTGAAACGTAGCAAAAGAATGGGAACTTGAGGAAAGCGAGCAAATCACTGTCTGATTTAAAACACCCATAACCTCTGGAGCATCAATTTTAGTGTTCACAATAAACCTCTCTGCCTACCTGGCAAGGTTGTTGCAAGGATTCAGTGAGATGAAACATGAAAGAGCTTTGATGATTCTAATTATCATTGAAAGATGGAGTGCTCTTGTCAATTCCCCTGGGTTCTAGGTGCTTCTTGATCGTCTAACATAGTGGCTCTTTTACTTGATTATAGAAAAGCTTTATGTGTGAATCTTTTGTCCCCTCAACAGAACTATAAACTCTTAGAAAACAGGGCAGGAAAGCCAAATCTGTCACAGTTAACATTCAGATGGTCGGCTGTCTTGTTTCAGTGACTGTCACAGTGATTCTTATGGCCAGGTATATTTATCACAGAGAGCAGATCATCATAGTAGTTAAGAAAAAAAAAAAAAAAGAACTGGGGAATCACACTTATAGATTTGTGTGTGTGTGTGTTATTGAACTCTCAAAAGAGTTCAGATTAAACCAAAGAAAGCATATAACATTTCAATGCAAAATATTTTCTTACTATATAACATGGATATTTGACCAAAGTAGGTATAAAAGAGAATTGATCAATGGAATTGTATTACTTAGACTTAGCTTTACAAAAAAAAAAAATAAAGACTTTTGCCCTTATCAGATTTTCATGTACATGCTTGTTAAAACAGCTGCTAAGGTGACATCCAGTTTCACAGTCTACAGTCCATGTCCATGCAGTCTTCCTAAAGTCTATTGGGCAGATCTTAAGAAGACTGCATTTTTACATATACCATAACATCCAAAAGCAAATAGCTTGCAAATAGCAGTAGCCAGGAAAGAGGCACATTTTAGTCTAACCAAAACTTGGAAATTTTCTACTTTGTGTTATTATTCCATAAAGTGAAGTGACGTGAAGTCGCTCAATCGTGTCTGACTCTTTGCGACCCCGTGGACTGTAGCCTACCAGGCTTCTCCTTCGATGGGATTCTCCAGGCAAGAATACTGGAGTGGGTTACAATTTCCTTCTCCAGGGGATCTTCCCAACTCAGGGATCGAACCCGGGTCTCCCGTATTGGAGGCAGACGCTTTAACCTCTGAGCCACCAGGGAAACCCATTATTCCATAAGCAAAAGTCAAATTTTTTACTAGCAATTATACTTTTAATTTTAAATTAAAGACATGTAATAACCAAATTTTAAATTATAGTATCTGTCTCTAATTAAAATTTTTTAAGTTAGATATTCTGTTTTCTTATTGACCTTGGACCAACTCTAGTAATTGACTCACTCGTGTGATTTCAAAATGAAATCATTAATCATTTTCTGAGAGAGATTGGGAAATCTGGTATATAATTATAAGTGAACTTATTTAAATTCTTAGTATTTAAATTTTTCATTTTATAGAGTTATTTACTCACAGTTTGTAAAAGTTAATACTTGTGTGAGGAAGTTCTGAGATTTTTAAGTGGTAATTTATCTAAAATATTTCTGTTCCTATTAAACATTGGAATCTGTTGACTCTTGGCATCAGCTGTTTAATTAATCAGTGTATTTATCTGTTTTGAAGTCTTCATTGAATCAGTAATAGCATACTAAGAATATTGCCAGGCCTGAAAAACTTTTAATGAGTATATTTAGTGGCAAAATGTCTATTAAAAGGAAAGCAACTGTATTTAACAAAGAAACCAAACCAAACCGTAAACTGAAGTATGAAAACCAGTCTGATAGCTAATGTAGTATCTTTGTTCTGTGATATATGTCTAGACCACTGACTGCCAGGGTAAAAACTTGGTCTGCATCTCATGTCTTTAGAAATACTCTCAAATATAGTTTTGATAGGCAAGGCAACTATCAGAGACTGGTTCTTTGTATCTCCCTAAAATTCATATGTTAGATTCTCACCCCTAAGGTATTGGGAAGTGGGGTCTTTGGGAAGCTTAACCCTCGTGAATGGAGTTAGTGCCCTTTTGAAAGAGATCCCAGAGAACTTTCTCTCCCCTTTCACTAACAGAAGATGGCTATCTGTTAGCCAGGAAGCAAGCCCTCACTGCCACTGGATCTGCCAGTGCCTTGATCTTAGACTTCTTAGCCTCTAGAACTGTGAGAAATAAATATTTGTTGTTTAAGCCACCTAATCTATGGTACTTTTGTTACACCAGCCTAAACAAAGATAGCAACAAAATCAATCTTATTAGATGTGACAAAAACAGTCATTGGCACCACACTTATTTTTTAATGACATATGTGGTCCAATTAAGTTAAAATAACTTCTGTTTTCAAAAAAGCAAATGCATGAGTTTTTTGTTATCTTCTTCCTTTTCTTTTTTATTTGTTGTTCTTCTATTTATTCTTTCCCTCTAAATTTTCTATTTTGAAATAGAGACTTACAGAAAAGTTGCAAAATAATAGAGTTCATGCATACTCTTTACCCAGCTTCTCTTAGTATTAACAACTCACATAATCAGTGTACAATTACCAAAACCAGAAAATGTATACTAGTACCATGCTATCAAATTTACTACTAGCGTTATTGAACTTTCACCATTTTTTTACCCTAATGCCCTTTTTCTGTTTCAGGATCAAGTTAGATTTCACCTTGTACTTCATTGTGTATCCTTAGTCTCCTTCAATCTTCCGGAGTCCCTCAGTCTCTCCTTGTTTTCAGTACTTGAAACTTCTGATAAATATTGATCAAATGTTTTGTGGAATGTCTTTCAATTTGAGTTCATGTGGTTCCAAATAGGAAAAGGCTCTATATTGACACCTGCTTACTTAACTTATATGCAGAGTACATCATGAGAAACACTGGGCTGGAAGAAGCACAGGCTGGAATCAAGATTGCCGGGAGAAATATCAATAACCTCAGATATGCAGATGACACCACCCTTATGGCAGAAAGTGAAGAGGAACTGAAAAGCCTCTTGATGAAAGTGAAAGAGGAGAGTGAAAAAGTTGGCTTAAAGCTCAACATTCAGAAAACGAAGATCATGGCATCTGGTCCCATCACTTCATGGCAAATAGATGGGGAAACAGTGGAAACAGTGTCAAACTTTATCTTTTGGGGCTCCAGAATCACTGCAGATGGTGACTGCAGCCATGAAATTAAAAGACGCTTACTCCTTGGAAGGAAAGTTATGACCAACCTAGATAGCATATTGAAAAGCAGAGACATTACTTTGCCAACAAAGGTCTGTCTAGTCAAGGCTATGGTTTTTCCTGTGGTCATGTATGGATGTGAAAGTTGGACTGTGAAGAAAGCTGAGTGCCGAAGAATTGATGCTTTTGAACTGTGGTGTTGGAGAAGACTCTTGTGAGTCCCTTGGACTGCAAGGAGATCCAACCAGTCCATTCTAAAGGAGATCAGTCCTAGGTGTTCATTGGAAGGAATGATGCTGAAGCTGAAACTCCAGTACTTTGGCCACCTCATGCGAAGAGTTGACTCATTGGAAAAGACTCTGATGCTGGGAGGGGTTGGGGGCAGGAGGAGAAGGGGACGACAGAGGATGAGATGGCTGGATGGCATCACCAACTCGATGGACCTGAGTTTGAGTGAACTCTGGGAGATGGTGATGGACAGTGAGGCCTGGCGTGCTGATTTTCAGCAAGAATGCTACAGAAGTGATGTTGTATCCTTTTCAGTACATCATTATCAAGAGCTGTGGTAGTGATTGGTAGTTTAGTCGCTAAGTCATGTCTGACTCTTTGAGACCCCATGGACTGTAACCTGCCAGGCTGTTTTGTCTATGAATTTCTCCAGACAAGAATACTAGAGTGGGTTATCATTTCCTTCTCCATTGGATCTTCCCAACCAAGGGATCAAACCCGTGTCTCTTGCATTGCTGGTGGATTTTTTACCAACAGAGCCACCAGAGAAGCCCTATTAAGGGCTGCTGCTGCTGCTAAGTCACTTCCGTCGTGTCTGACTCTTTGGACCCCATAGACCACAGCCTACCAGACTCCTCCATCCATGGGATTTTCCAGGCAAGAGTACTGGAGTAGGGTGCCATTGCCTTCTCCCTATTAAGGGCTACATGATGTCAACTAGTGATATTAACATTAATCACTAGGTTAAGATAGTGACTGCTAGGTTTCTATTCTGTCAAGTTGTATTTTATCTTCATTTACAGTTGATAAATATCTTAAGGAAGAAACTCTTAAGGTGTGCTAATACCTTGTTTCTCCTTAAACTTTCATCCACTGATGTTAGCATCCATCGGTGGGTCTTAGCTGTAGTAATTATTACTGAGCTGTTTTCCTAATAGTGGCTTTATATTTTCAAGATTCTTTTCATTGTAATGGAAATTCTTCTGCAAGAGCTGTCCATTCTTTCCCTCTTACTTATTTATTCAATTATTTATTTATTACAGTGTGATCTGAGGAATATTTATCTATAGGTTATAATCTAATGGGCTTCCCTGGTGGCTCAGACAGTAAAGAATCTACCTGCAATGTAAAAGACCAGGGTTCGATCCCTGGGTTGGAAAGATCCCCTGGAGAAGGGAATTGCAACCCACTCCAGTATTCTTCCCTGGAGAATTCCATGGACAGAGGAGCCTAGCTTGCCACAGTCTATGAGATCACAAACAGTTGGACACAACTGAGAGGCTAATACTCATTTTATAATCCAATATTACCATTATTTATTTTGTGACAAATTGTTTCAGCTTTAGCCTTTAGGAGATACTTCTGGTTGGCTCTGGTGTCTTTTTACTAGAAGTTCCTTAATTTTCTTGCATCACAAGATATTCCAAGTTTATCTTTTATCTTCTTTTATTGGAATTAGACTTCAATTAGTCTAATTCTTTTTATTGGAAAATAGTATTTATGAACCAAACTCTGGGTGCTAAGTGTGCCCATTTTTACAGGGGTGTCATTGATCCTAGATTCTCTCAATGGAGAAAGCTAGGAAATATATGCATATAAACAAACCCATACATACACATACAGCATATTTATTTCTGTATATACGTCCCCCTTTAGAGACATCTATATGTAGAAATATCTATGTGTAGATGTATCTATATGGAAATGTATAATAGATAGATATCCATAAATAATAAGTGTAGATATAGATGACTAATATGTATGATTGCAATCCATCATCACGAGTTTCATTTTAGTCTTTGCCCTTTCCTTACTTGTAACTTCTTTTCCCAACAGTGAAAAAATTGTATTATTTACAGTATATTCACTTATTGATTCAACCCTCATATACACTTAAAGTAGTTACATAATTCCTAACCAGAGTAACAGATTTACTACTACAGTACAGTATGTATGCACATTTGTTTGTCTTTAATCTTATATGGTCAAAATATTATTTTTGATTTGGCTTTTGATAGATTTTTCTTCTCCATTCTCCATTCTCTTCGGTGTAGTTTAGTTATTAATTTGGAATCCAGTTAGATTCATTTGTTTTCTCTTATCTTCTACATTGGTTGATTTTAATTATTAATAAAATTAATTATATTTAATTAGTTTCTTATTTGAGTATGTAAAACCTGCTATGTTTTGCTATGGTTCTAAGAGTCAAAGCTACAAAAAAGCATACTCCAATAAGTTTTACACTCTCATCCCTCCTGTCCTATCCCCATTTCCCATTTCCCCTTCTTTCCACTCCTTTTCCAACAACCCCTTATAGGTAACTGATCTCTTTAATTTCTGATATATGTTCCATAGGTTTCTTTTGCACAAAAGGGCATCCACTGTGCTATTTTGTGGCACTTAGGTTATTTTCAATATTTTTCAATTACAAACAGTACTACAATAAATAACGTGTAGCATTTTCATATTACTAGAGGTATATCTTCAAAATAGATTCTAGAAATGAGAATGCTGAGTCAAACACCAAGTATGCAGGTAGTTTTGTTAGCTACTACCAAATTTCCCTTCAGAAGCTTGTGTGAGGGGGGCCAGTCCCTCCCACCAGCACACTGCAGCCCCAGCTATGGCCCTGCCAAACAGGAAGGCTGATGCTTCTCACTTAGGAGACACCCCTTTGAGAATCTGGCTCTGGTGACCAGGAAGGATTGTGCTTCTGAGCCCCACAAGACATCTCCTATAAGGCCATACCTTCAAGAATGTAAGAGGTAGCTGATTTACCTGATATATGGAAACAAGCAGAGAGAAGTAGGAAAAATGCAGAGAAAGTGGAATATGTTCCTGTTGTATTGAAAGAAGACAAAACTTTACCAAAAGAACTACATGAAGATAAGCAGGCTACCTGATAGAGTTCAAAGTAATGGTCACAAAATGCCCACCAAACTCAAAAGAAACTGGATAAACTCCATGAGAACATCAACAAAACATAAGAAAGTACCAAAGTGAAGTGACAATTGAACAGAAAAATACACAACAGCTGATTGGATGAGGTAGAGGGACAAATAAGCATGCTAGAAGATAGCAGTAGAACCCATCTAGACAGCAGAATAAAAAAGAATTTAAAAATGTAAAGATATCTTCAGGGATGTTTGTGACATCATCAAGCAGGATAATGTTCACATTATAGGGTCCCAGAAGGAGAAGAGAGATAAAAGGCCTAGAAAAAATTTGAAGCTGTAGTGACTGAAAAGTTTCTTAAATCTGGGGAAGGAAACAGAAATCTAGGTCCAGGAAACCCAGAGAGTTCCATTAAGATGAAGCCAAAGAGACATGTACCAAAGACATGTTATAATTAAAATAGTAAAAGTTAAGAATAAAGAGAATCCTAAAAGCAGAAAGAGAAAAATTTGTTATGCACATGGGAAGCCCCATAAGGCTATCGGAAGATTTTTCTGCAGAAACTTTATAGGCAGAGGGAAGTGGTGTTACTGAAAAGGAAAAGTGCTGAAAGGAAAAAACTTCAAATCAAGAATGCTCTACCCAAAAGGGTAATATTCAGAATTGAAAGAACAATTTAGAGTTTCCCAGATAGGCAAAAGATAAAGGAGTTCATTACCACTGAACTAGCCTTACAAGAAATGATAAAAAGACTTCTTTAATCTAAAAGGAAATTACAGTAATTATTAATAAGAAAACATGAAAGTAAAAACCTCACAGGAAAAAGTAAATAACGGTAGTGGATCAATGATGTATAAAAAGCATGAAGGTTAAAAGGCAAAAGTAGTAAAATGTGAAATATAATCATTAGTTAAGGTTTACATAAAATAACAAGATGTAAAAATGTGTCATCAATAGTATAAATTGGGAGTGAGGGCAGAGAATTAATATACAAAGCTTTGCTGCACAGAACTCCAACACTTTGAGAGCCACCAGGCTCCTCTGTCCCTGGGATTCTCCAGGCGAGAATACTGGAGTGGGTTGTCATTTCCTTCTCCAATAAAGCTTTGAAATGTATTCAAATTTCAGTTGCTACCAAATTAAAACAGTTATTTTAAAAGGATATTACATGTGAGCCTAACAGTAACAACAAGGAAAAAACTTACAGTAAATACACAAAAGAATATGAGAAAGAAATCTCAAAATAACACTAAAGAAAATCACCAAAACACAAGAAAAGAGATAAAGAAGAAAGGAGCACAGAGTAACTACAAAACAGCTAGAAAACAATTAACAAAATGGCAATCAGTTCAGTTCAGTTGCTCAGTCATATCCGACTCTTTTCGACCCCATGAATTGCAGCATGCCAGGCCTCCCTGTCCATCACCAACTCCTGGAGTTCACTCAAACTCACGTCCCTCGAGTTGGCGGACATCCAGCCATCTCATCCTCTGTCGTCCCCTTCTCCTTCTGCCCCCAATCCCTCCCATCATCAGAGTCTTTTCCAATGAGTCAACTCTTCACATGAGGCGGCCAAAGTACTGGAGTTTCAGCTTTAGCATCATTCCTTCCAAAGAACACCTAGGACTGATCTCCTTCAGAATGGACTGGTTGGATCTCCTTGCAGCCCATGGGACTCAAAAGAGTCTTCTCCAACACCACAGTTCAAAAGCATCAATTCTTCGGTGCTCAGCTTTCTTCACAGTCCAACTCTCACATCCATACATGACCACTGGGAAAACCATACCTTGACTAGATGGACCTTTGTTGGCAAAGTAATGTCTCTGCTTTTGAATATGCTATCTAGGTTGGTCATAACTTTCCTTCCAAGGAGTAAGCGTCTTTTAATTTCATGGCTGTAGTTAATATTTATCAATAATTACTTTGTAAATGGGTTTATTCATCAATCAAAAGACAATGAGTGGCTGAATGGGTAATCAAGACCTATAAGGACACACACAAAAAGTAAAGGGGTGGAAAAAGGTATTCCATGCAAATTGTGTCCATATCAGACAAAATAGACTTTACAACAAAGACTGTAATAAAAGTCAAAGAAGGGTATTATATAATGATAAAGGGATCAACATAGTAAGAAGACATATAATTTACAAATACAGATGCACCCACTAGAGTAGGACCAAAATAGAGAAAGAAAACATTAATACTTATGAATTGCAAGGAAGTAGTTTGCTTATTTATCAAAACTCATTACCAAAATAGGGTCACATTTCCAAATAGGTGTCCTCAGTCCTAACACCTGAACACTTCTCTGATTCTAAAAATCCCACAGATTCTTTCCAACCGAGGACAAATGCCACAGTGCTCTCTCTGGAAAATTTTCTCTGATGTATCCTCCCCTGTCCCTCAAATCAATCACAATTTCCTTTGAGCTCTTAACACATTATAGTCCCTCTACCACAGAATTTATCTTATTCTGCCTGCAAATGTATATATTTCCTAAGAGATTATGGGCCCCTTTACCTAGACATTTAAGTGTATCTCTCTTTAATTATTTTATATCTTAGAACATGTAATAAGTAATTTATTTATTAAATATTGATGAAATAAAATTAATACCAAATATTAATGTCTATTAATATTGATGAAATGAGATAACATAGAGACTGTTACTGTGAGCTTTCCATTGGGTAAAATATTTTCAGCTGTACAGTAAATTAGAAAACAATAACTTATAAAGAACTGAAAGACATGAGCAATGTAAGAGATATAATGTACTTTTTAAACATGTGAAAAGTCATAAGAGTCGCTCATAATAAAGAACTACAGGGGAAGAGATCAAAATAATGGAGTGAGAGCACACTGAGCTCATCTCCTCCCGTGAACATATCAAAAATACACCTACACAAGGAGCAGTTCTCACTGAAAACACACTGGAGACTAGCAAAAAAACTCCTACAATCAAGACTATAAGGGAGATATACAGGGAGTTGGGTAGGAAGGGAAGAGAAACCAGCAACTTGGAACCCATGCCCCTTGGAGGGGACACAGTAGAGGAGAGGCATATCACAGACTCAGAGGTCTCCCTGAGGTGAGAGGTTCTAACCACATTCTGGGCACTCCAGCCCTACGACCTGACTCCAGAAAGATAAGTCTCCTTAGCTGGTTTGAAAACCAGTGGGGCTAATAGAAGAGCTAGAGTTCATTTGTGAAGAGCGTGCACATACTTGTTTATTCCTAGGAAAGGGGGGAGGAACAGATTGAAACTGCTCAGGGCTCTGGCCAGTGTCCCGCGATTGCCCCAGTGTGTGTCCTGGTGCCTTTAGATCTGGAGCAGCTCCCGGGTAGGGCAACGGCTTGCTGCCTTGCCAAGGAGACTGCACATATGAGGGAGACAGGGCCAGCTGGGCCCAGCATTTCATCTGAACAGGGTGAGGGCAGCCTTTGCTGGTGTTTTTGGCAGCAGTGATTAGAAGCTCTCTGGAACTCTGACTGCTGTGCCAGGACCATGCCAGGACCTGCCCTAGCCCACACCATGCACCCAATCAGGCCCTTCCAGCTCCAGCAAAGCTCCCCTCTGGGGTAAAGGTGTTGTTGCCAGGAGAGGGGGAAGTGCACACCCAGAGAAAAGAGAATCAGCTCAAACCTAACTCTCAAGGCTTCTGCTCCAGCACCTCAGGACCTTCCTTCACCCCCTACTGGATGGTGGCAGCCACTGAGAACAGGAGGAACCCAACTCACAACCAGTTCTGGCTTCCGTCCCTCCATCTCCAGTCCCACCTCCCAGCAAAGTGATAACTGCATCACACCCCAGGGGAAGATGTGATCCATGCTCACTCCTCATCCAGCTCTGCCACAAAAGTCACTGGGCACACACAGCCTGTAGAGGGATGCTCCCACACAAGAACACCCCTTCAAGACAGGAATAGGTAAGTACTTCATAGAGACAGAGGAAGTTACACAGACTTATAAAGCAGAGGAGTTTATTTCAAACAAAAGAACAAGAAAAAAAAATAAAAACCCTGGGGAAAAAAACAACTAATAAAACAGAAATAAAGAATACAAAGCCTTAGTAAAAATATACTCATTGAACTTGGGGAAAGAACAAATGAACACAGTGAGAAGTTTAACAAGAAAGCAAAAAATATAAAAAGGAACCAGTGAGAACTAATAAATAAAAACATGATAGAAGGGAATAACTGCAGACAAGGTGATACTGAGGAATGCATAAGTGATTTGGAAGATAGGATGATGGAAATCACCTAATCAGAAGAGCAAAAAAAAAAAAAAAATCAAAGAAAAAAGGGAGGACAGTTTAAGAGACCTCTGGGATAACATCAAGATATTAACATTTGCATCATAGCAGTCCCAGAAGAAGAGAGGAAGAAAGTGTTAAAAATGTATTTGATGATATTATGGCTGAAAAATTCCCAAACCTGAAGAAACAGATATCCCAGGTACAGAATGCACAGAGCTCAAACAGACTCATATGCGGAGCTATCATAATTAAAATGACAAAACTTAAAGAGAAAATTCTAAAGGCAGGAAAACAATGTCTCACATACAAGGGATAACCTTTGCACCTGATAGAAACTTTGCAGGACAGAAACGAGTGGTATGATATATTTAAGTGCTGAAAGGGAAAAACCTACAATCTAGAATACTCTATTTAACATGGTTATCTTTCAGAATTGAAGGAGAGATAAAGGACGTAGACAAGCTCAAACAAAAGAGTTCATCAATATTAAAAACTTGGACAGTCTAGAAGAAAACAGGTGGTACTAGTGGTAAAGAACCTGCCTGCCAATGGAGGAGACATAAGAGACTGGGGGTCAGTCCCTAGGTTGGGAAGATCCTCTGGAGGAGGAAATGGCAACCCACTCCAGTATTCTTGCCTGGAGAATCCCATGGACAGAGGAACCTGGGGGACTACAGTCCGTAAGGTTGCAAAGAGTCAGAATGACTGAAGTGACTTTGCACACACGCACGTGAAGCAACCCCATGGACTGTAGCCCACCAGGCTTCTCAGTCCATGAGATTTTCCAGGCAAGAGTACTGGGGGTTGCCATTCCCTTCTCCAGGGGATCTTCCCGACCCAGGGATTGAACCCGGGTCTCCTGCATTGTAGGCAGATGCTTTACCCTCTGATCCACCAGAGAAGCCCAAAAACTGGGCAGCTGCATGTAAAAGAATGAAATTATAACACTTTCTCACACTGGTATACAAAGGAAAATCAAAATGGATTAAAGACCTAAATGTAAGACTACCAAAACCCATGAAATTCCTAGAAGAAAATATAGGTAGAGAACACTCTGACAAAAATCTTTTTTGACCTGGCTCCTAAGGCAAATGACACAAATGGGATGTAATTAAAGATAAATACTGTACATTATACTTTTATGTTTAAAATAATGAAACAAATGAATAAAGATTACTAAGCAAACATAGACTTACATAAAAAGAACAAACCAGTGGTTACCAGTAGGAACAGGGAAGGTGGAGGGGCAAGATACAGGTAGGGGATGAAGAGGTACAACTACTATGTATAAAATAAATAAACAAGAATATATAGTACAGCACAAGAAATAGAGCCAATATTTTATAATTTTAATGAAACATGTACTAAGTCACTTCAGTCATGTCCGATTCTGTGTGACCCTAAGGACTGCAAACTGCCAGGCTCCTCTGTCCAGGGGATTCTCCAGGTAAGGATACTGGAGTGGGTTGCCATGCCCTCCTCCAGGGGTTCTTCCTGACCCAGGGATCGAACCCGCATCTGTTAACATCTAACCTGCATTGACAGGTGGGTTCTTTACCATTAGCACCACCTGGGAAGCCCTAAATGGAATAAACATAATCTATAAAACTATTGAATCACTTTGTTGTTTATCTGAAACTGATATAACTATATATCAACTACACTTCAATTAAAAAGATAGAACTACAAAATATACCAACAATAAGATACTATTTTCTAATTACTCAGATGTCAAAGATGTCAGTATTTGAGAATCCAGTGTACAAGAGAGAATGGAAAGGAAATGGTAATTCGGAGGTTTGTTAACCATGAAATATCACCTTCCTTCATACACAGTCTCTGCTCAATACATAAGGAAGGTCGATAACTAGCTGCCGAATTGAATATATATTTCATCCAGTGTTGTAGGTTACTTTCAAGACTGAGTTAACTATATACTATAGTTCATCTGCAGATAAGGCCTTAATCAAATTTATTATAAACTTATGTGGAAATTATAAACAAAAACAACATACGTCATGCATTTGATCCTTCCTGAAAATAAATTACACACCGACCTAATGATTTCAAGCATGAGAAAAATAAAGGAGGTCTTGATAGGAGTGAAAAGAAACTCAGACCAGGAGAAAAGCAGCATTTGGAACAATTTCATTGACTAACCTAGCACAATCATCCTGGAAGACCAATAGACCAAGACCTAGGAGAACAGGTTTCTGTAGTAGCCATCAGAAATGTCTTATACTTCGATACTGCACAACTGTTTCCCTTTCTGGTTTGACAGTTTAATTATCAAATAATGAAAAATGGAAAGATCAGAAATACCTGGTTTCTATAGCTTTATGCAAGTACCCAATCCTTTGGATATGTAAATTTTGGGATAAAGCTTCCAGTAGCTAGCACTAGATAACCTTCTTTGGCATCTGGGCCTGTGTAAATTTTTCATTTAGATTCAAAGATTATTTTCATCTTAGAGCTATGTTCTCTTTGGATCCATTTCCTCTCACTTGGTGGAAAGCACAGTGGACAAGACTTGCACTTTCAAATCAGAATGGACCTGGCTTTATTTCTCAACCCAGACATTTAATAGGTGATGTCACTTCTCCAAATTCCATTTTTTCTCATTTTCACAATGGAGGGGCTATTAATAATCAAATAAAATAAATATCTCTACACAGAGCCTGCCGAAGAGTGCTCAATTAACGGTGGTAATGATAGTGGTGTGGGGGGGGGGGTGCTGTTCTGACATTGATCACTTTGGGAAAACTTTGCCATTAATAATCTTTTTCAACTTAAAGATATATTCAGCAACAGCAACATCAATCACCTGTTATGTGAGATTATTTTTATAACGTCTATGCTACATGCTGTATAGGTAATTAGGAACCATTTTTGTTTAAGGAAAGAAACTTAGAAAATTGGATTTTTAGAAGAAAGGTTTTGAGGATTTTTGCTTCATCAAAACTCTAAGAAATGATTGCTAATAGACATAAAATTTCATTTGGGGTTGATATAATTTTCTGGAATAGACAGTGATGATGGTGGCACAGTTTTGGGAATATACAAAACCACTCAACTGTACACTTGACAGGGGGTGAATTTTATAATATCTGAATCACATCTCAGCTTTTAAAAGTTCTATAAGGAAAAGAATTGGGCCTCCACAAGATGGTGTGTCCGTGTGTGCTCAGTCACTTCAGTCGTGTCTGAGTCTTTTCCACACTATCGACTGTAGCCCACCAAGCTCCTCTGTCCATGGGATTCTCCAGGCAAGAATACTGGAGTGGGTTGCCATGCCCTCCTCCAGGGGATCTTCCCCATCCAGGGAATGAACTCAAGTCTCCTGCATTGCAGACGGATTCTTTACCATTGAGCCACCAGGGAAGTCCAGCAAGATGGTATATAACTACAAAATTAATTTAAGTGATGATTCCTTTTCCTTTTTCTCTTTCCATTTTAGTTGCCTTTCTTATTTGGATGGAAGGCCACTCCAAGTCCTACAGATTATAACTGTCAATCTTTACAGTGGTCTCACAGGAAACATTTGAGCTGTAAGTTCCTCAGCTCAAATCCCATTGTTACCAGCTGAGTGTGTTCAAGCACAGATGAACTTCTCTGAGCTTCATTTTTCTCATTTGTGAAATGAGGTTAATGACCTGCCTTGAAGAGTTGTTGTGGCAACAGAATATGAAAGAAATAAAGGAAAAGTGAGTGTTTTATGCAGAGTTTAGCACTTATAGATGCCTCACAAATAAGAGTTTCTTATTTCCTTTATCCCAAGATCTTCGAGCTGATTCATAAGGATTGGAACATTTCTAAAGAGGATTTTTAAAATCAGGAGATGGTATAAATCACCCACTGGTCATCCCTATATATAAAATTTATAATATGTAAATGTAAATATCTTTCTTAAAGATGGATTGTAAGGCTTTAAGGTTATTAATGTTTCAGAATTTGATACTTGACAAGCAAAGAAATGAAGAGAAAATTTGGAAAATCAGTCCCCCTTTCATTCTCCACCACATGCCTGATGCGTCACTGACACCTCGTGCTGAGGAATATAAGTAGCTTCTGCTTAGGAGGAGGTGTTAGCATGATGCCCGCTTATTCGGAGAGTGTTTTTTGTTTATTTATTTGTCATTTTTAATTCAAGGTATCACCTAGACACTCAGCATTAGGGCTAAATTCTGGATTAGCAAGCACCAAAACCATGCCTTAGCCATTTTATCAGTCAACAGGTACAACTATCAAAAAGACCAACATCGAAGGTGAAAAAACAGCCAGCACCAAGATTTCAACTGTTACATATATGTTAAATACACACACACACACACACACATGGGTAAAAGAGTCTGTGAGCATAGACACAAAAATGTGCCAGTGGCTACTTCCCACTGGTGAGTATGGTGGTTACTGGCAATGGAGGGGAAGCAACAGAGTACAGGGCTTCCCCAGTGGCTCAGCGGTAAAGAACAGCCTACTATCAAACGAGGGTTCAATACGTGGGTCAGAAAGATCCCCTGGAGGAGGGCATGGTGACCCTCTACAGTATTCTTGCCTGGAGAATCCCATGGACAGAGGAGACTGGCGGGCAATAGTATATGTAAAGCTAGAGACATAGTGCCTGGGGAACACTGAAACACTCGATAGACATTATCATTAATTTCTATTCCTACATCTTTGTGTTAAATTTTCTACAACTATTGTTGAAGACTTTTAAAATCAGAAATAAATATTATTTGTTTAAAAAAATCAGCATCTTTTTATGTTTATGAGTAATTTTTTTAAGTTATTTTTCATTGGCAGATAATTGCTTTACAATGATGTATTGGTTTCTGCTGTATATAAGTCATTTTTTTTTAATTTATTAGAATGGCAAATACTCTTAAGGTCATAACATCAACAAATACTTCTTTCATGACCCAATGTATGTGCTTCATTCTCGGATCTTAGTGAAAGCCATAAAATGTTTGTAAACATGCTATTGTTATTTACAGTTCTTCTGAAGTCAAATGGAAAAATTTTCTAGAAAAGCATCAAGGATTGGATGGAATATCCTGATTCCCTGCACAGACTTCTAGGGATTGATATACTACTACTACTTCCAGGAAGTGGATTAAGCAGTATCTCCAAGGCACTACCAAGTATTCTTTTTGAAAAGTGTACCAGTTCACAGTTTTCCTACAATGCCTACCAGTGCTTCCAGACCCTCAAATGACATATTTAAAAATTAAAATAAAATAGACTCTTATTCCTGAGGTTCTAGGATCAATTTTTACAAGCTTAGGAAAAGTGCAAGATCAATCAAGTATCCAGATATTCTAAGAAAAAAAAGACTGAGATGGGTAATTTCCAGACTCAGTTTTTTAATTCCCAAACTTTTTTGCAGCCACACACACACACACATACACACAAAGATACACCACACACATACACATCCTTAATTTTTCATTTTCCGAATCTAATTAGGATACATTATTTTGAAGGGAATAAGAACACAAATAAATAAATTATTGCTTCTGATGGACTTTTTTGGTTTCCCAAGCAATTTTTGCATTTTCAAAACAGAAATTTAGGGACATCAAACCTGGGCAAGACTTAGGTGGCACAAGCTGTATTAGCAAGCTTCATTCACAATCTTAAATTGCTTTCTCTAACCCTATTTCTCCCAAAAACTTCACAAGGAAATAAATGATGGATGTATATATCTATTTTCAAAAGGTATTTCATCTGACATCATTATCTTACTCAAAGGAAAATATCCCTAGTTTCAAAACTGTTTGGGGAAATAAATTTAAAATAATGTGTGCTCAGGAATACAAAAAAACTTTTGATAAAACATTGTTGAATATTTCACTCCCTTCTTCAAAAGCTTATTATGGTTCTTTATAGCTTAAAAAAGAATTTCCAACATCTTTATCTTGACATTCAAAAACTGGCACAGTTGTTACCTAGCTTTCTGACCACAGTTTCTCCAGTATCCCATCACATATAATTACTTCAAGTTCACAATTCCATATCTGAAATACCTATCACTGGGTATGTATTGTAATTTGGATTTTGAGGACACAAGGTGGTATTTTTAAAAAGTAGTACAGTGAATGTTTAAAGTATTAGCAAAATCTCTGTATGTTGGAGCTGCTGCTGCTGCCAAGTCACTCCAGTTGTGTCCGACTCTTCACAACCCCATAGACGGCAGCCCACCAGGCTCTCCTGTCCCTGGGATTCTCCAGGCAAGAACACTGGAGTGGGTTGCCATTTCCTTCTCCAATGCATGAAAGTGAAAAGTGAAAGTGAAGTCACTCAGTCTTGTCCGACCCTCAGCAACCCCACGGACTGCAGCCTACCAGGCTCTTCCGTCCACGGGATTTTCCAGGCAAGAGTACTGGAGTGGGGTGCCATTGCCTTCATGTTGGAGCAGGACTTATAATAAAAAAGCATTGATATTTCTGCAGCAAAATTTACAAAGATTCTCATAAGTGGAGTAAGTAAAGTTTATAAACAGCCTTGTGTCAGTTCAGGTCAAGTTGTGCCACCAAGTAAGTCTGCTGTAACTTAGGAAGGAAACAACGATTTTCAGAGCTTCTCAGAAACTGTAGAGAATGGGTTGTGAGCCAGCATGTGCTTTACTTGAACATAGATCTTTGAACTTTTGAGCTTTTGTTAATTTGCCATCTGTAGCCAAGTAGATCCTCTGCATCTCTTCTAATGTATTCAACTCCATCATGGGCCAGTTCAAATATCAGCTCTTCCATAGATTCATCCTTCCTCTGTTTGCTGTTTATTTCTTCCTCCACACTAGAAATTCCTTAAGAAACAACCCTGTGTTTGCTTTGCCTTTGCATACTGTGATGCCTAGCAGTGTATTTTCCTCAAAAGGGTAAATAAATTGATTAAGCAAGCCTACCCAAAACAAAACTATTGACAAAGCAAGCATTATGACATATCTCTATTTCTCTCTATAAACCTGGATTTTTACAAAATGACCAGTTTCTGTTTTTTATTAAACTAGTTTTACTCAGAATCTATCTTTCTGGTTAAATATTTTCTAGCAAGGCTGAGAAATGGCAACCCACTCCAGTATCCTTGTCTGGAAAATTCCATGGACAGAGGAGCCTGGTGGGCTACAGTCCATGTGGCCGCAAAGAGTAGGCCACAACTGGGAAAAATAATAAGCAGGATAGTAACTAGCTTTTATTTGAGTTCAACTCTGAGTAGACTTCAAAGATATCAATTTTAGATTAGTGTAGTACTAAGAAAATATAAGTTAAAAAATTAGCTCTTTCATATATTACACTCTTTATTCTTCTATAATTATTTAAGAATATTTGAATTATTTCCAGAAGCAGGTTTTATGCTCTTTAGTGGGTTAGAAATATATCTTCTTAGTTTGTATTCTTTTTAGTACACTGCAGACAATTGAGGGTCCCTTAATGAATTAAGACCACCTGATCTGCCTCTTGAGAAATTTGGATGCAGGTCAGGAAGCAAAAGTTAGAACTGGACATGGAACAACAGACTGGTTCCAAATAGGAAAAGGAGTACATCAAGGCTGTATATTGTCACCCTGCTTATTTAACTTATATGCAGAGTACATCATGAGAAATGCTGGACTGGAAGAAACACAAGCTGGAATCAAGATTGCCAGGAGAAATATCAATAACCTCAGATATGCAGATGACACCACCCTTATGGCAGAAAGTGAAGAGGAACCCAAAAGCCTCTTGATGAAAGTGAAAGTGGAGAGTGAAAAAGTTGGCTTAAAGCTCAACATTCAGAAAACGAAGATCATGGCATCTGGTCCCATCACTTCATGGCAAATAGATGGGGAAACAGTGGAAACAATGTCAGACTTTATTTTTGGGGGCTCCAAAATCACTGCAGATGGTGACTGCAGCCATGAAATTAAAAGACACTTACTCCTTGGAAGGAAAGTTATGACCAACCTAGACAGCATATTCAAAAGCAGAGACATTACTTTGCCAACAAAGGTTCGTCTAGTCAAGGCTAAGGTTTTTCCTGTGGTCATGTATGGATGTGAGAGTTGGACTATGAAGAAGGCTAAGCACTGAAGAATTGATGCTTTTGAACTGTGGTGTTGGAGAAGACTCTTGAGAGTCCCTTGGACTGCAAGGAGATCCAACCAGTCCATTCTGAAGGAGATCAGCCCTGGGATTTCTTTGGAGGGAATGATGCTAAAGCTGAAACTCCAGTACTTTGGCCACCTGATGCGAAGAGTTGACATTGGAAAAGACTCTGATGCTGGGAGGGATTGGGGGCAGGAGGAGGAGGGGACTACAGAGGATGAGATGGCTGGATGGCATCACTGACTCAATGGACGTGAGTCTGGGTGAACTCCGGGAGTTGGTGATGGACAGGGAGGACTGGCGTGCTGCGATTCATGGGTTCTCGGAGAGTCAGACACGACTGAGCGACTGAACTGAACTGAACTCATAAATTAATATATGACTAATAATAGTTATTATGGATAAATATAAATAATTTTTATAGTAAAATATTTAGGTGAATGGAATAACTATTTTTCTAACATTGGAGATTAAAGAACATATCTCCAAACATAAACTGTATCCTATTATTTAAATTTGAGGGGATACAGTGTAGATCCTTTGAGTTCCAGCTTAACTTTAACCTTATACCGTTTACAATCTGATAGTTTATTTTGGTAATTTAGCTGACTGTCATATGAAATGATAGTTTGACTCCTTTTGTAATTAAAGAATTATTGGGATATTTAAAAAGGAGACAAATAAGAAATGAATAAAATATTTCCCATAATATGAATAACAATAGAAATAGCATATTGTATGTATTTTGGCTATGAGGGTTGAAGAGTAACCCTAAATAATTTCTATGTCACAAGATTAATAAATATGGATTTAACACATATGGTATCATTTTTCACATGGAATAGTTGTATGATATTAGGCACAAAACTAAGCAGCATTTTGGGGGTATTAAAACAGCCAACCTCTATGATCTGTTTCAGTCGATGAGTTTGTAAGTCTGGGTTAAGAGCTAGACATCTATTTCCGGAACCTTCACCACAACTACCTTGTCTGGGCTTTGACTTTTCCTGCTCCTGGGGAAAGTTAGATGAAGAAGCTTGAGGACAACTTGAATCCCCAGTGAGCAGGTACCAGGACTCACAATGGATCCACCAAAACATGTCTGAAGAAAATCCTACCCTCCATCCCCACCTAGCAGAAAAGACCCCATGATGATCAAGAACATCTGATCAGCGTTCTGATCAGCAGCCTGCAGTGGAGCACTGCATGACATTCCCGTGCCAACAATAGCTGTCTGAGGAAACAAATACTACCAGTTGCCCCCTCGGGTACGTACAACCTAACATGCACTCTAGCCCCACAACTACATATGTATAAGCTCTAATTATTGAGACAAGTATATCAGTTCATCATGACAAACACATTTTCCCTGGCACTGAATTTCAGGAGACATTTATCGCGTGCATCCACAGTAAAAGGGCACTGAAAGTCTTAAAGCTCTTCAAAAGCAATTAAAGTCTTCAACAGCAATTTTGGAATACTGTTCCAATAACCCAGGAAAAATCTTTCCTACATGACCATTGCTCTTTTTTTCTCCATAGAAAACCCTTCACAATTATGTACATGCCTTTCATGAAATCTTTACCTTCTAGCTAAGTTGTGAATTCTGTCCCACTGCTATCCTTAGTGCTGGCCCCTGTCTAGAGGAGGATGACCAGGTGACATCTACTTCATTGACTATGCTAAAGCTTTTGACTGTGTGGATCACAAAAAAACTGGAAATTCTTCAAGAGATGGGAATACCAGACCATCTTACCTGCCTCCTGAGAAATCTGTACACAGGTCAAGAAGAAACAGAACCGGACATGGAACAACAGACTGGTTCCAAATTGGGAAAGGAGTATGTCAAGGCTGTATATTGTCACCCTGCTTACTTAACTTATATGCAGAGTATGTCACATGAAATGCCGGGCTTAATGAAGAACAAGCTGGATTCAAGATTGCAAGGAGAAATATCCATAACCTCAGATATGCAGATGACACCACCCTTATGGCAGAAAGCAAAGAGGAACTAAAGACCCTCTTGATGAAGGTGAATGAAAAAGCTGGCTTAAAATTCAACATTCAAAAAACTAAGATCATGGCATCTGGTCCCATCACTTCATGGAAAATAGATGGGGAAACAATGGAAACTGTGAGAGATTTTATTTTCTTGGGCTCCAAAATCACTGCAGATGGTGACTGCAGCCATGAAATTAAAAGACAATTGCTCCTAGGAAGAAAAGCTATGACCAACCTAGACAGCATATTTAAAAGCAGAGATATTACTTTGCCGACAAAGGTCTGTCTAGTCAAAGCTATGGTTTTTCCAGTAGTCATGTATGGATGTGAGAGTTGGACAATAAAGAAAGTTGAGCACTGAAGGATTGATGCTTTTGAACTGTGGTATTGGAGAAGACTCTTGAGAGTAGACTTCAAGATCAAAGCAGTCAATCCTAAAGGAAATCAGTGCTGAATATTCATTGGAAGGATTTATGCTGAAGCTGAAGTTCCAATACTTTGGCCACCTGATGGAAGAACTGACTCATTGGAAAAGACCCTGACCTGGGAAAGATTGAAGGCAGGAGGAGAAGGGGATGACAGAGGATTAGTTGATTGGATGGCATCACCAACTCAATGGACATGAGTTTGAGCAAGCTCCAAGAGTTTGTGATGGACAAGGAAGCCTGGCATGCTGAGGTCCATGGGGTTGCAAAGAGTTGGACACAACTGAGTGAATGACACATATTAAAGAAATTGGAAATGCAACAGCTAGAGAAATTAACTCCCAGAAGAAAGTAAAATCATCCATAATATATCCAGAGAGCTCTTTCATAGACAAAATATTGTTTAATTGTTCAATGTGGCAGTCCCCCTGCCAGCTTAGGGCAAGATTTTAAGGAGACAATTATCAACTCAATATCAGAAAATCTTTCTTTCCTTCCACTCCACCCACAATTGAAGTTACTGGTTTCTGCCCTTAGTGAGCTTCCTGTCACCATTAGAGAATATTTAAGCATTGGACAAAGGAATTTGAACCACGTGGCTACATTCTCTGAGATAAATTAGGTCTCAGAGATTTTGACAAGAAAAGTGGTCCAACCAGACTTACTCAAGGCATAGGGATCTATATGTCCTGAACAGAGTCTACCCAAAGAAAACAGAGAAAAGCTTAACATTTCTCTAACTTGAGGTTGGATAAAATTAGCTAACTGTAGCCATTGTCTCCTAAATGATGAAAAGAGTAGTACAGTGGAAAAACTCCTGACTTTGAGTCTGGCTAACTTGGAAGGAAAGTTATGACCAACAGAGACAGCATATTAAAAAGCAGAGACGTTACTTTGCCAACAAAGGCCCGTCTAGTCAAGCCTATGGTTTTTCCCGTAGTCATGTATGGATGTGAGAGTTGGACTATAAAGAAAGCTGAGGGCAGAGGAATTAATGCTTTTGAATTGTGGTGTTGGAGAAGACTCTTGAGAGTCCCTTGGACTGCAAGGAGATCCAACCAGTCCATCCTAAAGGAGGTCAGTCCTGGGTGTTCAGTCCTGGAAGGACTGATGCTGAAGCTGAAACACCAATACTTTGGCCACCTGATGCAAAGAGCTTACTCATTTGAAAAGACCGTGATGCTGGGAAAGATTGAGGGCAGGAAGAGAAGGGTATAACAGAGGATGAGATGGTTGTATGGCATCACTGACTCAATGGACATGAGTTTGGGTAAACTCCGGGAGTTGGTGATGGACAGGGAGGCCTGGCATGCTGTGGTTCATGGGGTCGCAAAGAATCAGACACGACTGAGCGACTGAACTGAACTGAACTTGAATTCAAGTCCTGGTTCTTTCATCCTATTGTGTGATCTTAGACAACTTATATAACCTCTCTGAGTCTCAGCTGCTTCATCTAAATATAGATAAGAACTCCTTATTGCAGAGTATTGTTAAGGAGCCCATGAAATGTTATACATACAGAGTTTAGCACATTGTGAGGCTTAGAGTAAAAACTAAATAAACTGAAGTTATCATCATTAACAGTGTAAGTGCATACTACAGCAAACTCAGCCTTTAAAGATCATCTGTGGAAAGATCAATTTCAGATACATTCACAAATACAGGAGATATTTAATATGAGTTGTACTTTTAAAATCTGTAACATGATTGCCATCGGAAATTTCTGCCTTTAAAAAATGGGGGGATATTGTGACAGATTCTTGCCTGAAAAATCCCATGGACAGAGGAGACTGGCAGGCTACAGTCCATAGGGAAACAACTGAGTGACTGAACACACACACACAACCATTGTAACAGATCAAAAATATACGAAAACCACAATGGAGAGCAAGGATTTGACAGTAGTTATTTCATTCAATTCTTATCTCCTTCCACCTAGAATATAAGCTTTATGAGGGCAGGAACTTTGTTTCTCTTATTCGTCAGTGTATTTCCAGAGACCAGAACCATCTCTGTCACATAATTGATACTCAATAAATATCTGTTCCCATAAATACTATAAATAAATATTCACTAATAGATGAGTATGGGCTTCCCTGGCATCTGATATGGTAAAGAATCCGCCTACTGTGCAGGAGACCTGGGTTCTGTCCCTGGGTCAGGAAGATCCCCTGCAGAAGGGAATGGCAACCCACTTCAATATTCTTGCCTGGGGAATCCCATGGATAGAGAAGCCTAGCGGGCTACAGTCATGGGGTCACAAAGAGTTGGACACAAGTTAGCAACTGAACAATAAAACAAATTGTAGCTGATGGATCTTGTTTTTTTTATACAACCTATAGCTTCATTGAGGGCTCCCCTGGTGGCTCAGACAGTAAAGAATCTGCCTGCAATGCAGGAGATCTGGGTTTGATCCCTCGGTTGGGAAGATTCCCTGGAGAAGGGCACAGCAACCTGCTGGGGTCCAGCCCCGGCTGATCCAGGGTATTTGAAGCCGGGATGGTGTCGGCGAGGGTCAGGATACAATAGCTTCAATTAGATATTAATTAAAGATATAAAAAGTAATAGAATAAGGATAGCTCAGTAGGAAAATTCAGTGGAGAAAAGAGGCTGAGTAGCTTGGTTTACGTGGGAGACCAATAAAACTTCAAGACAAGAAGCTTGCACCACTTACATAGGCCGCAGGCGTCCTTCCGTTCTCCCGAAGGAGAAGAGACACTGAGGCCTCCCCGGTCGGATCTTAGAAGCCCGGGCATAATTAGTAAGCATGGCGGGTTCCACACTCCAGATGGAGACTCAGCCAGAGTGAGAGAGAGAGAGACTTGGGGAGACCAGTCTTTCAAGGAACTGATCCCAATTCTTTATTTTCCATGGTCTACTTTTATACACTGAGATGTTATGCAAAAGTCACGTGGAGTCAGCAGTCCTGACTTTTATCAAAGTCAGGTGCTTCATACAAATGTATACAGAGGTCTTAGGGGTGTTACATCATCTTCTGGCCAGGGGGCCTGCTGACAATTTATGACCCTCTCCTTGTGACAACGGTCAGTCAACCAGGACACTTATTTCTCCAGGGGTGATTATTCTTAAAACAGACGCCACCCAAATAAAGTTACATTCCTATAGGGTGAGGGTGTAGTGGGTTTTAGTTAAGGAAAGAATTGACTTAGCCTAAGGTCTAACGTGATTAATATCAAAGGTTAATACTTATTTCTTCTATATATTCATTAATGTGCGTAAGGGCAGGGGATATGGAGACTTAGCAACAAACATTGGCTCAACAAATGAAAAACCCTTCACCAATACAATTTCTAATCAGCCCATTATACTTATATTAATAGTTTTCTAACTTTTCTAAGGAACCTGTTTTTAGAAGGTTTAAAGCATCTCGTGCCTCTCACGGTTGGGAGGCTGTGAGCAATCACATGTGGCCGGACAAGCCTGTCAGGCAGGCTAGAGAAACTTCAGAGGAGTTTGTAGGTTAAAACACTCTTGTCACGCCCAGGAGTTTTTATTAACTGGAGCTCTAAGTTAACTCCTTCTCCAAAAGAGGTGGTGGGGGACAGCCCCCCATAAAGTCAGAGGTGTAGATGAGCACAAAGTAGTAAAGTAGGCAGGCTCTGGTTATGGGGGTAGATGCTCGAGGATTTCCAGGGGGACTCCTGAGGTTCGATCCCGCCTTTGTGTACGTCAAGCCTCCTTCCTCATGACCTTTGCCACGGGCGGAGTACCTCACTCTGGCCCCCAACAGCAACCCACTCCAGTATTCTTGCCTGGAGAATCCCCATGGACAGATGAGCTTGGCAGGCTACAGTCCATGGGGTTGCAAAGAGTTGGGCATGACTGAGCAACTAAGCCCAAGTACAGGTTACATTGCAGTAAATTGGTCACACAGACATGATATTAAATTCTCTTCAACTTGCTGAATACAAACTGAATCCAAAACCAGTACAAACACTCCCCAACTTATAGTTCTTCAAAATATTTCATCTAGGTTCAAAAGATCAGCACTCATCCACAGTATTCTGACCAGAGAGCTGGCCAGGATTATCTTTTAGTCATTGCAGTTCCAAACATCACTTTCTTCTCTATAACCTCTGCTACGTTTTTCATCAACACATGCCAGGAAAGAATGCTCTATATTCCTATCAAAGTATCTTCCATGCATCAGCTAGGAAATTTACTGGAGGCTTTTGTAGTTGCAGAAGATAGATGGCTAGAACCCGAAGTGAAGTTAAAAAATAAACTGAAATAAGAAACGTTAAAATTATTATATGATTTGGTCATGACTTCCATAGCTATCAGTTCAGATCAGTCACTCAGTCGTGTCTGACTCTTTGTGACCCCATGAATCGCAGCATACCAGGCCTCCCTGTCCATCACCATCTCCTGGAGTTCACTCAAACTCATGTCCATCGAGTTGGTGATGCCATCCAGCCATCTCATCCTCTGTCGTCCCTTTCTCCTCCTGCCCCCAATCCCTCCCAACATCAGAGTCTTTTTCAATGGGTCAACTCTTCTCATGAGGTGGCCAAAGTACTGGAGTTTCAGCTTTAGCATCATTCCCTCCAAAGAAATCCCAGGGCTGATCTCCTTCAGAATGGACTGGTTGGATCTCCTTGCAGTCCAAGGGACTCTCAAGAGTCTTCTCCAACACCACAGTTCAAAAGTATCAATTCTTCGGCACTCAGCCATCTTCACAGTCCAACTCTCACATCCATACATGACCACAGGAAAAACCATAGCCTTGACTAGACGGACCTTTGTTGGCAAAGTAATGTCTCTGCTTTTGAATATGCTATCTAGGTTGGTAATAACTTTTCTTCCAAGGAGTAAGTGTCTTTTAATTTCATGGCTGCAGTCACCATAGCTATATGTCTAAGTAATTTTGACTGATATCCAAAACCATACACATTTGCAATTTTGTGTTAGGATATGCTGAGGGAGAGTTGGGAGAAGTTGATCATGCATGAAAGATCATGCATGCACTGAAAGAGAACTTACAGCTCTTGTCAACTGGACTGGTGACAATGGATAACATGAACAAATTTAAAGGCCCAGTTCTCAAAACACTGATACATGTTCACAACACAAAGCATGAAATGAAAATACTTTTTAAACTTCAAATTCACATAAGAATATTAGGATTGATAGATTTAAAATATTACAAAGTCCAATGCTTTCACTGTATGAGTGGAAAAAATTGAGGCTCAGTTGAAGGGAAATGAATCACTCAAGAAATTTGACAACTAGCAACACACAGTGACCTAATTTGGAGCAGACTTCAAGACTTTCATTTTTAATTCAAAGCATTTCTCTTCATTGCCTCCTGCTTTACGAATTCAGTGACTATCACCTGTGTTTCCCTTGGTACTACCATGAATCATCTACCATACTTAGGGTAGTTCAGTTCAGTCGCTCAGTCGTGTCTGACTCTTCACGACCCCATGAATCGCAGCACACCAGGCCTCCCTGTCCATCACCAACTCCTGGAGTTCACTCAGACTCAAGTCCATGGAGTCGGTGATGCCATCCAGCCATCTCATCCTCTGTCGTCCCCTTCTCCTCCTGCCCCCAATCCCTCCCAGCATCAGAGTCTTTTCCAGTGAGTCAACTCTTCACATGAGGTGGCCAAAGTATAAGGATCAGTTAATTTCACAAAATATGCATTAGATTGACCAGGCTAAGAAACTTGAGCATTTTATCACGTCAAAGTCACTGAAAGATTTTAATTCAGAGTTTGCTATAATCAAATATGTGTTTTAAAAGGATTACTCTGGTACCAGTATGGAGGTGAAGAAGACCAAGTTGTTCTGAGAAGTGGCCAGTTCTAACCTGTGGCAAATACAGTGGAGGTAAAGATAAGAGAACAAATTTGAATGCTTAGGACATGTAATTGATAGAATGTAGTTATTAATTACATATGAGACGTGAAAGAGAGAAAGAGGCAATGATGTACAAGCTCCTAGCATTATGGTAAGTAGATAAGGAGCTCAAAATCAAAAAGGAGACTTATGTAGACATTTTTCATTCAGGAGAGAATAATGGCTATTCTCAGCAGAATGTGTGAAGTACCGCATATGGCAAATAAATTAACATTGGAAAAGAGATAAGGAAATGAATCACAAGGAATGTAGTATGTCATGTTTGCTAGGACATAAAAAAAGGGAGAGGGTTTCTGAAAGAACAAATAGTCACAAAACTAGAGTATCACATCAGACAGTGTGGGAGGGAAGGGCAGAAAGGCAGGTTGAAGCTACATAATGAAAGATTTCTAATACGTAACTGAGAAGTTCAGAGTTAATTAAGAAAAAAAAAATAACAGTTAATGAAAGTTTTTTAATGGATTTAACAAAATGAAATTTTAAAGGTACATTAACATATCTCAAATATTTTGAATAACATAAATATCTTTTGTTCTTTCTATTAAAAAAGGCAAATTTTTGCTCCACTGAATTTAACTTCTTCTCCCTTTGTTGTTTTTGTTCAAGTAGCTAAGTCATGTCTGCCTCTTTGCGAGCCCATGGACTGCAGCATGCCAGGCTTCCCTGTTCTTCACTATTTCCCTCCTGGAGTTTGCTCACATTCATGTCCATTGAGTTGGTGATGCTATCTAGCCATCTCATCCTCTGCCACTGTCTTCTTTTGCCTTTCCCAGCATCAGGGTCTTTTCCAATGAGTCCACTTTTTGCTTCACGTGGTCAAAGTATCAGAGCTTCGGCTTCAGCATCAGTCCTTCCAATGAATGTTCAGTGTTGATTTCCTTTAGGATTGACTGGTTTGATCTCTCTGCAGTCCAAGGGATTCTCAAAGTGTTCTCCAGCACCACAATTCAAAAGCATCAATTCTTTGGCACTCAGCTTTCTTTATGATCCAACTCTCACATCCATACATGACTACTGGAAAAACCATAGCTTTGACTAGGTGGACCTTTGTCAGCAAATAATGTCTCTGCTTTTTAATACGCTATCTAGGTTTGTCATAGCTCTCCTTGCAAGGAGTAAGCGTCTTTTAATTTCATGGCTGCAGTCAGCATCCACAGTGATTTTGGAGCTTAAGAAAATAAAATCTGTCACTGCTTCCCCTTTTTCCCCTTTTATTTGTCATGAAGTAATGGGACCAGATGCCATGATCTTAGTTTTTTGAATGTTGAGTTTTAAGCTGGCTTTTCACTCTCCTCTTTCACCATCATCAAGAGGCTCTTTAGTTACCCTTCTCTTTCTGCCATTAGAGTGGTATCATCTGCATATCTGAGGTTGCTGATACTTCTCCCAGCAATCTTGATTCCAGCTTGTGAGTCATCCAGCCTGGCATTTCGCATGATGTACTCTATACATAAGCTAAAGAAACAGGAAGACAATATACAGTCTTGTCATATTCCTTTCCCAGTTTTGAACTAGTCTGTTGTTCCATGTTCGGTTCTAACTGTTGCTTCTTGACCCGCGTGCAGATTTCTCAGGAGACAGGTAATGTGGTCTGGTATTCCCATCTCTTGAAGAATTTTCCAGTTTTTTGTGATCCACACAATCAAAGGCTTTCAAGTAGTCAATGAAAGAGAAGTAGATGTTTTTCTGGAATTCCCTTGCTTTCTCTATGATCCAGTGAATGGTAGCAATTTGCTCTCTGGTTCCTCTGCTTTTTCTAAACTCAGCTTGTACATCTGGAATTCTTGGTTCATGTACATCTGAAGCCTAGCTTGAAGGATTTTGAGCATAACTTTACTAGCATGTGAAATGCATGTAACTGTGAGATTTAGACTCACTTAGGTTTGGAACCATAGCAGCCAAGAATGGATTGTGTATGTCATATTAAGTAAAAACAGAACAAATAAAGCTGCAGAACTTCTGTTACTAGCCATGGCAAAGTAACTAGTATCAGACTTACTTTAATTACATGTGCAACTACAAATCTGAACAAAATCTATTAGGAAACTATTTCTTGGTGCTGGGTAACAATACAGAAATTTGATCCCTGATAGAAGGGGAAAATATGAAGTGAACTCCACATTAATTCTAGCTTTTCATCTGAGGCAATTTTCTAGAGCTAGAATGGAAACCAGAGCCTGAATGGAGAAGAATGTCAATTTCACTGAGATAAGGAGCCACAACTCAGAGTTTGGGGTGGATGAAGAAGCTTGAATTTGTGGGACTGAGTATTAAAAAGAGGTAGCTGCCTGGAACAAGGGAATCAAGGAAACCTCTAAGAGACTGTCTTCAAGTCCTTGGCCAAAATAGGGACTACTCATATGCAGGTGAAGACTCTGTGAAGCCCTCAGAGAGCAGCTGCTGCAGTGCTAAGTCCTGGGTTCTATCTGCATGGAGGGAACAAGACAGTAATCAGTGCTTAGAGATGTCCGAATTCTAATCCATCCAAGTGGAAAAGCCTTGCAGAGCAACTTGGACATAGAATTGAGAGGCCAAAAAGATCAAGCCAAGCAGTAAAGGTCATATCCTCCAGTAAGAGCCACCCCAAAGACTAAGGACAAAAACAGAAACAAAGCATAAAACCAATTTTAATAAAATCAAGAGAAACTACCAGTAGTTGAACCACTTGCCAGAATAAAAGGAGACTTCTTCAAAGAAAAACAGCATACTGTATGTTCTCTACAAATACCATTCATCATAATCTAGAATACTTACAAATATTCTAGCCCTGGAAAGAAGCAGGAAAAAATGGAGCTCACAATCAAAAGTCAAAGAAGTTAATACAAACAGATCCTAAGATGACAAAGATGTTAAAAGTTAGAAGACAAGCACTTTGAAACAACTACTATATGTATGATCATAAATAATTTTTTAAAAATTTTTCAGTTAAATTCTAGAACTGAAAAGTACTGTACTCAGGTACATTTATGGGGTAGACTGTAGTAGATTGGACACTGCAAAAGAAAAATCAATACACTGAAGACATATAAATAAAAATTAACCAATTCTGAAGACAGAATTTAAAAAGAACAGAGTCTTGGTAGTTCAGGTAATCCAAATAAATGTAATCTAAGTTCCTAGAAGGTGGAGAGAAGAAGAGAAAGAGAGAGAGAAACAGAGGGAGGGAGAGAGTGATGGGGGGGACGGGGGAGGAGCGGGGGAGAGGCACAGAGAGAAAAAGAGAGAGAGAAGGGAACAGAAAAAAAAAATGTGAAAATTCCAAATTTGTTTTAAAAGTCATTCTGCACATCCACACCTACATATCCAACCCTAAGCCATGTAATGAGAAACAGAATTTCAACCAGGTATTCTATAATCAAACTGCTGAAAACAATGATAAGAAAGTCTGAAAAGCAGCCATAAAATAATAAAAATATTACATACAGGAAAATAATAAGAATGATCTGACTTCTCATCAGAAAATAATAGAGGCTAGAAAATCTTCTAAAAGCAACTTGAAAATGTTGAAATTTTAAAACAATTTTCAGCTCAGAATTCTATATCTTATAGAAACAATACAAAATGAGGATAAAATAAATAATTTTTTGATAAATACAGGCTGAGAAAATTTGTTACTTGCAGGAAGTGCACTACAAAAAATGATAAACATGTGCAAGTTTTTGTGTTGATGTGTTTTCAGTTTATTTGGGTAAATATCAAGGAGTATGATTCACATGGTAAGAGTATGTTTGGTTTTGTAAAACTGACAAATTATCTTCCAAAAATTTAGTAGCACACCTATAAATAACCCAAGCAAAAGAGAAACCACAAGGGAAATATTTGAAAACATAAATGAAAATAAAGCCCAATATATCTGTGTGATGCAGCTTAAGCAGGTCTTAGAAATAAATAAGTTTTAAATTCTCATGTTAGAAAAGAAGAACATATTCAATTCAATAATCTCAGGTTTAATCTCAGGAAGATATACAAGTAGAGCAAATTAAACCCAAATAAATCAAAGAAAGGAAAAATAAAGAACAGAAACCAATGAAATATAAAACAAACAATGTAGAAAATTAACAAAGCCAAAAGCTTTTTTGGAGTAACTACTAAAATTGTTAAAACCTGCCTACCACAACGAAGCAGATAAACCACTACCACAAATTTCATATGCATATAGCATGCACAAAAAGAGACTGTTACGAACATCCTCATGCCAGGATATTCAAAAGAGGAAAAAATCATGAATTTCTTGAAAAGTATAAATTTTAAATTGACAGAAAAAGAAAATGTGTAGAATTCTGTGTCTGATGAATTTTAAATTTGTAAACAAAATCCTTCTCACAGAGAGAGCTGCAGGCCCAGCTGGTTTTATTGCTGAACTATTCAAACATTAAGGAAGGGGAAATACTAATCTTAAATAAACTTTTATAAATTAAAGGAGGAAAGAAAACTTAGCCCAAACTGACAAAGCTATTAATGGAAAGAAAATACAAATAAATATCCTCATAGACATTGGTATCAAATAATCATTAATAAAATTCTAGCAAATCAAACATACATGTGTGTGTACTAAGTCACTTCAGTCGTGTTCGACCTTTTGCAATCCTATGGACCGTAGCCTGCTAGACTCCTCTGTCCATAGGATTCTTCAGGCAAGAGTACTGGAGTGGGTTGCCATTCCCTTCTCCAGTGAATCTTCCTGACCCAGGGATTGAACATGGGTCCACACTGTAGGCAAATTCTTTACTGTCTGAGCCACCAGGGAAGCCCTGATAATCCAGTATAAAACAAACAATTTTAAAAATGAACGGATAAACTAAATGTAGTATATTCATTCAGTGGAATATTTAGCCACAAAAAGGAATGAAGTGCTGCTTCATGCTACATCATTGATAGACCCTGAAAACATGCTAAGTCAAAGTAGCCAGTTGTAAAAAAACAGATATTATATGATTCTATAATATACCCAGTAGGCAAATCTATAGAAACAGAAGGATTTGTGGTTGCCAGGGATGGGGGAAAGGAGAGAATGGGGAATGACCTAGTATACAATGACTAACCTATATACAAATTTGGGGACAAAAGGAAACTTTGGGTGATAATAATCCTATGTCTAATCAATCCCCCCTCTCTCTCCAAATATATATCTATATATATCTATATATATATATATCTCTATATATATCTTTATGCAACATATATACCTATATTCTATAAAACAAGAGAAAGACAAACAAATTTAAAAATAAGCAAAATATGTGAACAGTCATTTCAAAAAAGAAGATATACAAAGGACCATCAAGCAAATTAAAAGGTTTGCAACATTATTAGTCATCAGATAAATGCAAATCAAAATGATGATGCCATACTACTTCATTTTTTAAAAGCTGAGAACACTATAACTGGTGAGGAGGTGGACCAACTGGAACTCTCATATTTTGAGAGTGTACTATGTTAACAATGACTGGAAAATAACATTTCTAAAAATCACTTACAACAGCATCAGATTGGAAAGTTTGGCAGTTCATTATAAAGTTAAAAATACACCTACACTGTGTCCCAACACTTTCACTCCTGGGTTTTTACACAAAAGAAGTGAAAACATAGGATAAAATACTTGTACATGAGTATTTCTATTAGCTTTATTCAAAATAACAAAAAACTGGAAATAATCCAAATGTCTAATAAAAATGGATAAATTATGGTATATGTGTACAATACAATGGTAGACACCCCAAACTTTAAGGTCCCTCTCATCTTAACGTTGTATGACTAGGATTAGGCATTTCAGTACAGTTCAGTCCCTCAGTCCTGTCCGACTTTTTGCGACCCCATGGACTGCAGCACGCCAGTCCTCTCTGTCCATCACCAACTCCTAGAGTATACCCAAACCCATGTCCATTGAGTCAGTGATGCCATTCAACCATCTCATCCTCTGTCATCCCCTTCTCCTCCCTCCTTCAATCTTTTCCAGCATCAAATGAGTCAGTTTTTCAAATGAGTCAGTTCTTCACACCAGGTGGCCAAAGTATTAGAGTTTCAGCTTCAGCATCAATCCTTCTAATGAATATTCAGGACTGATTTCTTTTAGGATGGACTAGTTGGATCTCCTTGCTGTCCAAGGGACTCTCAAGGGTCTTCTCCAGCACCACAGTTCAAATGCATCAATTCTTCGGCACTCAGCTTTCTTTATAGTCCAACTCTCACATCCATACATGACTACTGGAAAAACCATAGCTTTGACTAGACAGACCTTTGTTGGCAAAGTAATGTCTCTGTTTTTAATAAGCTGTCTAGGTTGGTCATAATTTTTGAGGAGCAAGTGTCTTTTAATTTCCAAGGAGCAAGTGTCTTTTAATTTCATGGCTGCAGTCACCATCTGCAGTGATTTTGGAGCCCCCCACAATAAAGTATGTCACTGTTTCCACTGTTTCACCATCTATTAGCCGTGAAGGGGTGGGACCAGATGCCATGATCTTAGTTTTCTGAATGTTGAGTTTTAAGCCAACTTTTCCACTCTTTATCCCCCTACACTCACAACTCACACATTCATCACTTGCCCACACAATTACAGTTTTGCATACACAATCCTATCTTTCTTCTGACATGCTTCCTACTGCTGGCAATAGTTTGATATTGGAGACCGAGGAGAGCCATTGCTATGCTAAAGTCACTTCAATCACGTCCAACTCTTTGCAACCCCATGGACTGTAGCTTGCCAGGCTCCTCTTTCTATGGGAATATCTATACAAGAATACTGGAGTGGGTTGCCATTCCTTCTCCAGGGGATCTTTCTGACCTGGGTATCAAACTGGTAGGTCTCTTATGTCTCCTGCATTGCCAGGTGGGTTCTTTACCACTGGTGCCACCTGGGAATCCCAGGAGGAAAGCCAGGTTAATTTCAATTCTGATTACTTATTAAAGAGGAAAAATCATGCTAAATCCAAAGAGGAAGAATGGTATGTTTTAGGATGATATCTTGATTGGGACTTGGAGCGTTTAAATATGTGAATACAATTATATCCAAATAAAGGATTTAGGTGGTGGTTTATTAACAAGTATATACCATTGGTGTCTTAAAGAGAGAAACTATATAATTATTCAATATTTAACTCTGCTATTATCAATAGACAGGTATAGTGAAAGGTAGTATACTTTAATAGTTAAAGCACAGATAAACTTTGGGGCCAGATTGCCTGGTTTAAAATTATAATTTCTCTATTCCTCAGTTTTCTTTTCTGACGAAATGGGGATCATAAGAGTACCCACATCATAGAATTGGTATAAGGATTAAAAGAATTCATCTCAAGTTTAAGAATAGTTTATAACAAGATATGTGCTTTTGTCATTAACGGGTGATTTTACCTGTTTTTTTTTTTTTTTAAAGTTCAAATTTTCTGTATATAGCAGAGAATAATATCAGTTAGTTTTATAGGAAGAAAAGTTTTTTTTAAGAAGATAATTTTTTTGGATTAAGATCATATCTCCAAAGAGAATTGAGGATATGGTCCAAAAGTACAGAAAAGATGTGAAAAATAAGAAGAGAATGGAGTCTGTCTTAGTTGACTGGGCTGCTACAAAAAATAAGGTAGCTCAAAAAAAAAAAAAAAAAAAACACAGAAATTTACTCCTTAGAGTTTTGAAGGCTAGGAAGTGCAAGGTCACATCAGTCTCATGTCATGATACTCAAATAAAGTGAAGGACTGAGGAAGTGACCAATGACTAGCAAAAATGGATGAAAACTCATGATATACAAATTGAACTAATTCTGCACAAGCAGTGACTTAAGAGTTTGAGGTGTCTGGGTGTCTAACTTAAGAGTTAGAAAATCACCAGAAAGAAGATGAGGAATGAGGGATAAAAATGTGATCCATTTTTATTCCATCACAAAAGAAAAAATGATTCCTAGGTTTTATTTGTATCTACTTTTTAAACATCTGTAACATACTTACCATCTCTGATGGCACCTGGCACCATTTTCTGTAGAGTAGGTGAACACATGTAGTTTTGAGTAAACTTGGAATGAATGAATAAAAGAGAGAAATATGTGCAGTAAGATGTATTAGAGAGATTATATTCCCCTTGAGGAACACTTGGAGAAGGCACAATCTCTATGTCACTTTAACGTAACTTGAATTTAGAGAACTCATAATAATTATTTATAGGGTGGAAGAATGAATGTACCATAAAAATATGTACCCATGGGTAAAAAACAGGACAATGGGACCGAGTCTGAAAACTAGACTATGTATGGTCTTTCTAGAACATCCAAAAGCTCTGGCTTCTCTGCCTGCCTCAGGGAATACATTTCCAGGTCCACTTTGCACTTCAGAGACCCTATCTTCTCAGTAAGACTTTTCAACGCAAGTCAGCCCCTGGAGCAGCAGGTGGTTTGTGGTATGTCAGACGATACACTACTGGAACAGAACAGAATCTTTGTTTTACTTACTACAACAAGCTTAAAAAAATGCTTGGCCCCTGTGGCCTCCAGACCATCTCCACACTCACACCACAAATGCACCGGAAACTGGTGATCACAGTTCATTGTCACATAGAGCACCGGTGACAGAAGGGCTGCTGCCATCATCAACAGCCGGTGATACATAGGTGAGCTTGGAAGTCTGCATTTCACTGGGTTTGGAACTTTTGAAGTTTTCTGTATTTTGATGCCCAGAAACAACATCTCAGAATTGAGACCAGACAGTAAAGAATGTATTTATAGCACAGAGGTCACTTAAGATATCATCACTGACTCAATGGTCATGAATCTGAGCAAACTCCAGAAGACAGTGGAGGACAGAGGAGCCTGGTGTACTGCAGTCCATGGGGTTGCAAAGAGTCCGACACAATTTAGTGACTGAACAACAACCACAACACTTAAAAATGTCAACTTGAGACAAACTGCACTGATTCTACACAGGTCTCATCTTCTTACCTGCTGTGGGACTTTCCTATGTCTTTGTTTCTTCTGTATAAAATGAAAATGCTAATGATACCACTGATCTCAAGCTGCTGTAGATATTAAAGTTTCCATAGGAATCATTTTGAACAGAGTTTTTCACATATTAAATGCTCAATAAATATTACTATTTATTAACCGTAAATATACAAATTTGAAAATTTTTTGTATTTTAAAAAATCATAGTATAGCCTTAGGAACATTTTGATGATGTAATTAGAGTTCCAAGACATGACCTGAATGCACCATCAACAGTTTAGTGCTTCTTCACCTGTTTACACAAAAATATTATCAAATGACTACAATGAAAAAGCATTATGAATTTAAAAAAATGCAACAACAAATCAAAGATGGTCTTGCATTTGAGGAATTCACACTATAGTAGAGAATAATAATAGCAAATATTAACTGAACACCAACTAAATACTAGGCACTGTGATATGGATTAGTTTATCTAATCTTTATCCCAAATACGTGAAGTAGGTGCCACTGGTATTGTCATTATGCAGATAAGGAAATTGAAATATGGAGGATTAAGTAACTTGCCCCAGGTATCTCTTTTGAGCCAAACTAATGGAGCCAGGATTCAAACTCTAGCTGTTTGGTTCCATATCTTATTCTTAAACACTATTCAGTATTGCTTCTATGCTGCTGCTGCTAAGTCACTTCAGTCGTGTCCGACTCTGTGCAACCCCACAGACGGCAGCCCACCAGGCTCCCCCGTCCCTGGGATTCTCCAGGCAAGAACACTGGAGTGGGTTGCCATTTCCTTCTCCAATGCATGAAAGTGAAAAGTGAAAGTGAAGTCGCTCAGTCGTATCTAACTCTTAGCGACCCCATGGACTGCAGCCTACCAGGCTCCTCCGTCCATGGGATTTTCCAGGCAAGATTGCTTCTATAGTGCTTCACAAAACATCATCTAGCACTGTGTGCACCGTGAAAGGAAAAGAAGAGGTTATAGAGATAAGAAGGCCATCGATTCAGTTTAGTTCAGTCGCTCTGTCACATCCAACTCATTGTGACCCCATGGACTACAGCATGCCAGGCTTCCCTGTCCATCACCAACTCCTGGAGATTGCTCAAACTCATGTCCATCAGGTTGGTGATGCTATCCAACCATCTCATTCTCTGAGGTCTTATTCTCCTCCTGCCTTCAGTCTTACCCAGCATCAGGGTCTTCTCCAATGAGTTAGTTTTTTCCATCAGGTGGACAAAGTATTGGAGCTTCAGCTTTAGCATCAGTTCTTCTAATGAATATTCAGGACTGATTTCCTTTAGGATTAATTGGTTTGTTCTCCTTGCAGTCCAAAGGACTCTCAAGAGTCTTCTCCAACACCACAGTTCAAAACCATCAATCCTTCAGTGCTCAACTTTCTTTATTGTCCGACTCTCACATCCATACATGACTACTGGAAAAACCATAGCTTTGACTAGATGGACCTTTGTCAGCAAAGTAATATCTCTGCTTTTTAATATGTTGTCTAGGTTGGTCATAGCTTTTCTTTCAAGGAGTACGTGTCTTTTAATTTCATGGCTGCAGTCACCATCTGCAGTGATTTTGGAGCCCAAGAAAATAAAATCTCTCACTGTTTCCATTGTTTCCCCATCTATTTTCCATGAAGTGATGGGACCGGATGCCATGATCTTAGTTTTTTGAATGTTGAGTTTTAAGCCAGCTTTTTCACTCTTTCACTTTTATCAGGAGGCTCTTTAGTTCCTCTTTGCTTTCTGCCATACGGGTGGTGTCATTCACATATCTGAGGTTATAGGTATTTCTCCTGGCAATCTTGAATCCAGCTTGTTCTTCATTAAGCCCGGAATTTCACGTGACATACTCTGCATATAAGTTAAGTAAGCAGGGTGACAATATACAGCCTTGACATACTCCTTTCCCAATTTGGAACCAGTCTGTTGTTCCATCTCTGGTTCTAACTGTTTCTTCTTGACCTGTGTACAGATTTCTCAGGAGGCAGGTAAGGTGATCTGATATTCCCATCTCTTGAAGAATTTTCTACAGTTTGTTGTGATCCACACAAAGGCTTTAGCATAGTTAATGAAGGAGTAGATGTTTTTCTGGAATTTTCTTGCTTTTTCTATGATCCAACAGATGTTGGCTATTTGATCTCTGGTTCCTCTGCCTTTTCTAAATCCAGCTTGAACATCTGGAATTTCTCAGTTCACATACTATTGAAACCTGGCTTGGAGGATTTTGAGCATTACTTTGCTAGTGTGTGAGATGAGTGCAACTGTGTGGTAGTTTGAACATTCTTTGGCATTGCCTTTCTTTGGGATTGTAATGAAAACTGATCTTTTCCAGTCCTGTGGCCACTGCTGAGTTTTCCAAATTTGCTGGCAAATAGAATGCAGCACTTTCACAGCATCATCTTTTAGGATTTGAAAGAGCTTAGCTGGAATTCCATCACCTCCACTAGCTTTGTTTGTAGTGGTGCTACTTGAAGGCCCACTTAACTTCACACTTCAGGATGTCTGGCTCTAGGTGAGTGATCACACCATCATGGTTATCTGGGTCATTGAGATCTTTTTTGTACAGTTCTTCTGTGTATTCTTGCCACCTCTTCTTAATATCTTCTGTTTCTGTTAGTTCCATACTGTTTCTGTCTTTTATTGTGCCCATCTTTGCATGAAATGTTCCTTTGGTATCTCTAATTCTTGAAGAAGACCATATCCTTATTGAAATGGTCCAGACAGGAAGTAACAAGGGCCAGAAATACACACTAGCCATGGTGCTGAAGATTACTGAGTAAATGAAAGTGATACTGTATAAAAGGACCTAACAAGACATGATGACTGCCAGCCTGTGAGGAACCCAGGGATAGTTGAACAATTACTTTATATGCAGGAAATGTTGGAATACTAACAACAGGATGGGATCAGTGCTTTCATCTCTCTGAACGCCCCAATAATGTCTGATGTCTCTAACTAGCCTGTCTTTAAATCTCCAGATTTAACTGCCATAATTTTTCAAATTATATTTCCAAAATTACTCCTCATAGATTCTGTCAAATAAGAGCACAGAAAGACATTAGACAATTTCAGAGGTATAGTTTCCATCAGTTTATTTTTTAACAAAAATCTTGGAAAGTTTATAGTTAGAAAGTCCATTGCTAAAATTGGGCATACAAACCAATGACACAATTACCAGGAAGGCCACCAGATGGCAGCAAAGTATAGCATAAAGGCAGCAAAGTATAGCAAACTTGACTCCCTGCCAAGTCATCCTAGAGGGCGCTTTGTATTAAATACTCTCAGCTTTCATATATTTTGCATGTACGTATTTGGTGCGTATTTATCAACAGCTACAACAGCTATATAGTCATTGCCTCTATATAGCACTTCATAATTTACAAAACTCCTACCAACAATGTCTCTCATCTGATCCTCTGAGCCACATTGTGAAATTTACAGGTCAATGATCATGACCTCCTTGGAGAAAAAGTTTTATCCCACATACTTAAGTCATTTCAGAGACTCAGAGGTGAGTCAAAGCTCTGAACTTTATCACTGTTTCTATTAAGATGTGCTCCAAAGGACAGAGAACATGAAGGGTCATCCTGTACCCACAACTTCAGAGAGAAAAAAAAATCTAAGATTTTCAGTAGAACTGAGAATATTTTAAGGCACTGAGGTCTGCAAGGAATTTGGAGGGAAGAAAGAAAAAAAGAAGAAAAGTGAAAGGGATTTCTTTATTTTTTATAACAGCAGTAAAATTTTTCTCAAAGGCAATTACGAGGAAGCAAAATTGCAAAGAAATATGCCAGGATGGAAGGGACAGAGTTATCCTTCAAATGCTAGTCACATATTTTTCCTAGGGCTGCTATAACACCACTAACTTGGTGGCATAAAACAACAAGTTCAGAATCAAGGTGTCTGCAGGGCTGCGCTTCCTCCAAAGGTTCTGGGGGAGAACCTTCCGTCCCTCCAGCTCCCGGCCCCTGTCCTTGCTAGGTCTTCTCCTCTATGTGCCTCCCTCTCTGTGAGCTTCTCAGGACACTTGTCACTGGACTGAGGACTCACCTGGATCATCCAGGCTGTCTCACCTGGAGATCTTTAATTATATTTGCAAAGATCCTTTTGATCCAAATAAAGCCCCATGCTCAGGTACCAGGGGTTAGGACTTAGGCATAGCTTTGGCAGGGGGAGCGGAGTCACCATTCACCATTCAGTCCACTACCATGCTGTCAAGACTTCACCTCTCCCCGCCCATGGTGGGGTTCACAAACCTACATGTTAGAGGACCCCTGAGCCTTCTGATTGGGACAGAGTAAAGGGACAAAGTAGGTGGCTAGATAGATAATCCCACTCGGGGATCGTGATTACTCAAGACAGCGGTTGTGCATAACCACAAAACCAAGCAGGCTTGCTTAACACAAAGCCATGCAACAGAAGCATAAGACATGCCCCAAACACAAAACAATGGTGGCGTGAGACCTACCTCCTGCTCAGTGAGCTCAGTAAGTTAATGATCCCTAGGACATGTTCTCTGCACACATTAAAAAAATGATCATTTGTGGACCTGGCTTGACCATGTAGGGACAAGAAAACTTCCCTGCTCAACCTGGAGGGGGAGCTGATGATGGAAGCATGATGTCTACTCAGGAAAGACAAAGTTCTTCACTCCCTTCTCACTTTTACTTTGATTATAAAACTGTAGTCAGTTAAGTTCTTGGGTTGCAACATCTCTCACCCACTTGTAAGCCTCACAAGCATCTTATTCTATTAAATAACAAATCACTTCTTATCCATCACTTTGCCTCTTGCTGAATTCTTTTCATCCCTGAGACATAAAGGATTATGGTACCAGACCTCTTCGTAACCCCTGAAAGGACGGTTTCACTTCCTCATGTTTAGCTGTTACAGAGCAACATCATGTGATTTCTACTCCTGAGTCTGTGCCACTTTGTGCTCTCCTTGGGCTCAGTCTCCTCGTCTGTAAAATAGGAAAGTTAGACCAGCCAGTGGTCACAAAGTCAAAAGGATGCTGAGTTTGAGAGAAAAAGAACACAGTGGGCTTCAGAAAAACAAGAGTCTTTGTACCTTATGCCAATCACTTGTCACATTGTGGTGGAATACCTTCCTTCCTGTGTTAGCTTTGGAAGGTCTTTTGTCTTTACATTTTACTAAATATCTACTTTGTGGCAGATCTGGCTCTAGGTACTCAGACTATAGAGATGAGCAAGGAGGAATACTTCTCTCAGGAACCCCACAGTCCAGGAAGAGAGACAGATATGCAATGGAATTCCTGCAGTCAAGGATGAAAGTGTTAAGGAGAGGTCCTCTGTATATGTGAGCAGAGAAATCCAAGTGACCACTCTGGGTTATGGGTGGGCTCAGGGATGAGGAAAGTCCCTGTTGAGGGAGGCACTTAAGTTGATTCTTGAGTGTTGAATACATTTCATCAGTTAAGAAAGATCATAGAAAATAGTACATACAGAGTAATCACAATGTCTAAAGATGCTAAGATGTGAAAGGGCAAGTGGATAGGTGCATTTGCAAACAAAGTATGCTAAAGGGAAAAGGGAAAGGATATTGTCTGGGAAAAGAGCCGTGATCACTGCTACCATCAGTGAGCACATGCTTCACATCAAACACCATGCCGAACGCCTTCAAACATGATACAATTCTTAAAGCTACAGATCTTATGTCTGTTTAGGTTTAGCTGCGCTGGGATAACTCCTAAATTTCAGTTGCTTCATCCAGTGACTGTTTATTTATCACCCACACATAATCTGTTGGAATCTGGTTCATTATCCAGGGCAGCTGCCTCCTAAGTGTTGGCTCAGCATTCAGTCTCCTTAATTCTCATAGCACCTTCATATCAACACATGTCCTCACATTTGCCAAAGGAAAAAGTGGGCTGGAGAGTCTGATCCCAGGAACTGAATGCCTCTACACGGAGGTAACACACACCACTTCTGCTTTTTTTCCCCCAGGTTCTGCAGGTCACTTCAGCACACCTAACTTCAGAAAAGAAAGAAATGTAACATCCAGAATTATAAGAGAAGCAGGTACTGGGAAACACAAGCAGCTTACTACAGGTAGCTACTATTATTCTCATTTCACAAATGTGGAGACAGAAACAGAGAAGTTACTCAAGGTCACACAGCTGGCAACTGGCAGAAGCAGAACTTGAACTCAGATGGGTCTGACTTCAGACTTCACACTTTTCTTTACTGGGAAATACATATGCCATGTCCAAATGATTTGGACTTCATCCCAATAGTAATGGGGAGGTTATTGAAAGGTTGTAACAAGGCTATGGTTTTTCCAGTGGTCATGTATGGATGTGAGAGTTGGACTGTGAAGAAAGCTGAGCGCCGAAGAATTGATGGTTTTGAACTGTGGTGTTGGAGAACTCTTGAGAGTCCCTTGGACTGCAAGGAGATCCAACCAGTCCATTCTAAAGGAGATCAGTCCTGGGTGTTCTTTGGAAGGAATGATGCTAAAGCTGAAACTCCAGTACTTTGGCCACCTCATGTGAAGAGTTGACTCATCGGAAAAGACTCTGATGCTGGGAGGGATTGGGGGCAGGAGGAAAAGGGGACGACAGAGGATGATATGGCTGGATGGCATCACTGACTCGATGGACATGAGTTTGAATGAACTCCGGGAGATGGTAATGGACAGGGAGGCCTGGCGTGCTGCTATTCATGGGGTTGCAAAGAGTCGGACACGACTGAGCGACTGAACTGAACTGAACTGAACAGGGAGAACACACATCCTATGTGTATTTTAGAAATACATCTGGAAACAGTGACAGATGAGGGACAAAACTGAGGATGTGAGTTCCACTCCAATTGTTATGACAGCTTTCGGACAGTGCCTATTCTGGGAACTGTAAGGGGGCAGCAGATCCAAAGGCCACTAAGAGTCAGAGTAGAGAGGTTTTAATAAATATGTGATGATGAAAATAAAGGGTAAATAGAATAAAAAGAATAATGAAAAGGGAAGGAGGGACAAACATGATGAGTTGGGTCCTGGCTTGCACAACTAGGAGAACAGAAGTGCCATTTAACAGGACGGGGATTAAGTCAAGCATCAGGCCAGTGGTGCTTGTTTCTGTTTTCAGTGGGGATAGGGACTTATGTAAGTGATTCAGATCTGAACATGTTGAATTTGAGATTCCTATGAAAATTCAAGTGAAGAGCTCCAGCAGACACTTAGGCATATGCATCTTAAATTTATTTTAAAAGGTTTTAGTTATAGGTAAATATTTGGGCAAAAAAAAATGCAAAAGTGATAGTCCAAATCATATGACTGATGAAATTACCAGGAGAGGGAAAAAAAGAAAAAGAAACAAGAAAAAAATAATGTACGATGGAGCAACCAGTCTGGAATACAGAGGTTTAAAATGTCCGGAGGGTAGAAAGTTCATTGTAGTCACCTTTGATCTCTCCACTTAATTCAAGGCAGAATCCAAAAGATTTTCCTGACTACAGTTGGCTAAATTTATGAAACAGAAAACACACTAGAGTGGGCAACATCTGGAAATAAGATCCAATGAATGCATATTGTCTACACCGAACAGGATGAAGGTACCCAAACTTCACAGTCCTAGAAACCAAGCCACACATACACACACACAATTTTTGTTTTTTATGAAATATTTTTTATCCGTTTTGGCTTATTACCAAAGAAATATATATTTACTGTAAGTTGTAGTAAGAATATGTGTAAGAAAAGGAACGTAAACTAGTTGTAATACTAACACATCCCTTCCTAGGCTCACTTTTTTGGCATGGGGGAAAGCTAGAAAAGCAAAGGACTTAGTAATGGAAAGGGGAGGGGGGCAGTCGGGGAGCTCTATTTATTTAGGGTTCCCTGATTCCATTAAGCTTCCATGCTTCAGAGCCTGTCCACACCTTCCAGATTAGGCTCCGCTTTCCTTTCACCATGGGAAGGGGGAAAAAAAGGAATGTAACTTATTAGCCACACATAAATATCTTTCGTTAAACTGCTCTGAGCTATTGCTGTTGTTAACACAATGGGCTGTCAATGTCAATGCGAAACCCTTTGTGCAGAAGCGGCAACAATGACTACGTGAAACTGTTTTCTGCGCTGAAGCAGAAAGCGAGGCATTCGGGAAAGTCACTCTTTTTGCAAACATCGCGGCCTGTGAGATCTGCCCAAAAAAAGAGCTGATCATATGCCTGCTATCCCAAAATAGCACCTTCCTCCATTATGCCGAGGTTCAGCGCAAAACTGACTCATGCGGCTCTGGGATCGCTGCCAGGGCAGAGCGCCGAGCATCCGAGCCCGCGGGCCGCGCGGCATCAACAGGCGGAGACACCGCGGGACCGGACTGCGCGGGTCCCTGCGACGCGCTCCGGACTCCGGCTTCGCAGCCAAGAAGGCGACAGCTTTCAGTAGCCACCGTGTTAGAGCGTAGACATCTCGGTGGGGCTCTCGGGGCCTTATTAAAAATCTGTCACATCCTGATTCTGCTCCGAATCTGCTCCCTGTTCCGGGGTTGCTCCACAAGGGCAGCAGCTCAGTTCCTGCGCGATCCCGCATTAGTTCTTCGACATCAGCCAACCCGAGTCGCTTCTTCGCCCTCACCCAAGGCCAGGTCACTACCCTCCTTAACAGCAGCCCCAGGGCTCCACCCTCCTCAACCTGGTTCAAGCTTTCGCGTCCGCTGCCCACGCCCCACAGCGGTCTTCTTGGAGCGCTTCCATCCACGGGTCATCTCCCTCCTCAGAACTCTCTCTGGACCCCCGTGTTCCTTAGTACTATTATTTTCTTTACATTCTGTTGTAATGTCCTTACTGGTCTTTACAATCTTTCTTATACACTGAGTTATCCACAATGCCTAGAATATGATAGATAATTTATGGAACAAATGTAATGTATTTTTGTATGTAACAAAAATAATGAGGATGAGTAAGGAAACTGAGACTCTTCAGAACCCTCACATATATTGATAGTAATCTAGATCCCAAATGGAAGTTATTAATAAATGTGGCTCCTATTTTTCTTCTCCTTTAGTTTTCCTTCCTTCTTGAAAGAGATGTTTGCATTGCAGAATATGAGCTCTTTTCTGTCTTCCTTCCTCCCAGATCATGTATCTAACAATCTTCTCTAAATAATTCTTGGTCTTCAACCCTTGATTAAATTCTCTGCCTTGAGTGCCCAGGTGATCTTCAGGAAGCCCTTTTGAGAAACTCTTCTAGCTGGAAAATCCACCATGATCACAGACAGATGCAATTTCTATATACTTTTTGTTATTAATGGTGCTGATGAGTTTCCAGTTGATTTAGGAGAGAAAACCAGTGCTAGAACTCATCATAAGGACATAATACAGGAAAATGCAGCATGTAAGAGTGACAAGTTTTATAATGCTCAACAAAATCCAAATAAGTACACATCTTGCATTCTATACAAGCTTATGGTATTTCAACCTCTGTATTGAAACTCAAGGATTCTTTGCTAAAATTTTACACCAATGAACACCATTCTTTCAGTCTAAATAGGTAGAAACATAATGCTACAAATTGACCTCTTGATTACTTTAGAAATTCTCTACAAGACAGTCTTAGTAAGAGCTGTAAAAGAACACCATAGCTCAACACAGCGATTCACAACAATAATTTCAATTTTTTATACATAATAAAAAATCCAGGGGGAATCACTGAGAGCAAAATGACACTTTATAAAACACTTTAAAAGCCTACAGAGAAAAAATAAGGATCATTTAATAGTTGTATTACTTTACACAGAATGTACTATGCTGTACTAAGTTGCTTCAGTCGGGCCCAACTCTGTGCAACCCTATGGACTATAGCCCACCAGGCTCCTCTGTCCATGGGGATTTTCCAGGCAACAATATTGGAGTGGTTTGCCCTGCCCTGCTCCAGGGGATCTTCCCGACCCACGGGTCAAACCTGCGTCGACTACGTGTCCCAAGTTAGCAGGCAGACTTTTTACTACTAGTACCACCTGGGAAGCCCTTACAGAGAACAGATACTTAATACATTTTAGAAGAAGAAAAAGAGTGTGGGAGGGAAGGATGATGATGTATAGCTCTAGGAACAAAGAAACAGCGTTTTCAAAGATTTTTTTGATACTTGGATCAGCCCAGGTCTGAGTGATAAACAAAGGTCTATACTAAAGAGTTTCATTCTACATTCAGTGGTCACATGTAAGAAGGTGATTTGGGGAAGATGCTCATTTATTTTAGGAAAGGGTTCTCATTCCCAAGTGCTTATGGAACATACTTTGGACTGGCCTTAAGCAGAATTTGGGGAAGAGGGGTGATGGTGGTTACTTGTGCAGTTTAACAGAAAAAAAAAAAAAGCATAATCAATATACCTGTGATAGTTAATTTTATGTGTCAACTTGACTGGGTTACAGGGTTCCCAGATATTTGTTCAAATATTATTTGGGTATTCTGTGAGGATGTTTCTGAATGAGGTTAACGTTTCAGTTGGTAGACTGAGGAAAGCAGATTGCCCTGTCCAGTGCGGCTGGGCCTCATCCAGTCAGTTGAAGGCCAGAGGAGAATAAAACACCCATCATCCCACTGACAGTAAGAGAGTTCTGTCAGACATCTTTTGAACTGAAACTCTGGCCCTTCTTGTACTACAGGAACTTCTAGTCTTTGGACTTGAACTGAGACATTAGTTGTGTAGATTTTAGACTTGTCAGCCTCCATAATGACATGAGCCACTTCCTTCTAATAAGTCTTTATATGTAAATAATACATATTTTGGACTTGCCAGGTGGTTCTAGTGGTAAATAATCCACCTGCCAATGCAGGAGACACAAGAGACACAGGTTCAATCCCTGGGTTGGGAAGATCCCCTGGAAGAGGAAATGGCAACCCACTCCAGTATTCTTGCCTGGAAAATCCTATGCACAGAAGAATCATGGGATTTCAAGAGTCAGACACTAACTTGGCAACTAAACAACAACAATTGATACATAAGACATACTTAAAATTTGAAAATAATTATCTTGAGTGAAACAAGCTACACACAAACACACACAGAAAGTACTTTCTGTATTATATCATTTGCATGAAATTCTAGAAAAGTGAGCTAAGCAATAATGACAGAAAGCAGACAGTGATTACCTAGGGGTGGGCTGGAGGCAAAGAGGTGAAGAAGTTCAAATGGGAATGGGGGTATGATTGTTACATTCATTTATTTTATTGCTGGGATGGGTTCATGTCAAAACTTGCATCATTTAAAATATATCAATTATACCTTTACAGAGCTTTAAAAATTTAATGTAAAAAAGTGATCAAGATGTTGGCTCTGGCCTGCTGCACTCAATTTTGGGATGGAGGATGTTCCCTTCAGATCAGTCGCTCAGTCGTGTCCAACTCTTTGCGACCCGATGAATCACAGCATGCCAGGCCTCCCTGTCCATCACCAACTCTCGGAGTTCACTAGGACTCATGTCCATCGAGTCAGTGATGCCATCCAGCCATCTCATCCTCTGTCATCCCCTTCTCCTCTTGTCCCCAATCCCTCCCAGCATCAGAGTCTTTTCCAACGAGTCAACTTTTCGCATGAGGTGGCCAAAGTACTGGAGTTTCAGCTTTAGCATCATTCCTTCCAAAGAACACCCAGGGCTGATCTCCTTCAGAATGGACTGGTTGGATCTCCTTGCAGTCCAAGGGATTCTCAAGAGTCTTCTCCAACACCTCAGTTCAAAAGCATCAATTCTTCGGCGCTCAGCCTTCTTCACAGTCCAACTCTCACCTCCATTCATGACCACAGGAAAAACCATAGCCTTGACTAGACGAACCTTTGTTCCCTTATGTGTCAATGTTCCCTTAGCCAATACTCGCAGCCCAATGGGAGAAGGGCTGGAGCAGACACATGGAGGGATCTGAAGTCTCTTGCTCTCTGCTTCCCACTAGAGGGCGCCTATGTTGGAGAATTTGTTTTTCCATTTTCTTTTGTTTCTTGGTCATTAGATATGTCTTTGGTATCTCCTCTTAAGCCTACTTCCTTACTAATTAAGACTGATATAGTTAAGATACATGGCTTCCCCGATGTCTCAATAGGTAAGAGAATCCACCTGCAATGCAGGAGACACAGGAGATGTGGGTTCGGTCCCTGGGTTGGGAAGATCCCCTGGAGGAGGAAATGGTAACCCACTCCAGTATTCTTGCCTGGAAAATCCCATGGACAGAGGAGCCTGGTGGGCTACAGTCCATGAGTCACAAAGTGTCAGACACAACTGAGAACTAACACTTACAGTTAAGATAGAGACTTCCCGGATAAAGAACCTGCCTGCCAATGCAGGAGACATAAGAGATGCAGGTTTCAATCCCTGGGTAGGGAAGATCCCCTGGAGGATGGCATGGCAACCCATTCTAGCACCCTTACCTGGAGAATCCCATGGACAGAGGAGCCTGGTGAGCTACGGCCCACAAGGTCACAAAGAGTTGGAAACGACTGAAGTGACTTAGCACAGCACATAGTTAAGATCTTGTCTAGATTGCTTTTCTAACTGATTTGGCCTAATGATAGACTTTACACTCCAACATATAATTTGCAGGACTGTTAAGATTTAAACTGCTTTATGAAGCACCTAGATGCCACTTTGTAGGTACTTAATACATTATAATCATTATGTTAATAATATTGTTAATACTATAAGGTTATATTTATGATAAGGATAAGGAAGGTCACTGAAAAGAAATAACTAAGGTTTTCTTTCATCAATAGATTTGCTCTTCCTAATGGACATTTGAGATTGTACTTTCACCATCTGAGTAACCTTAGTTTTAAATAGTCAGATAAATCAGGTCACTGTGGGAAGGGGTGAGTTGAGGTTAAACATTAATAAATCCTTTGGGAGTTCAGGTAGTTGAATAATGCTCTTTCTCAGCACCTTAATGCAGCCTTTCTCTGCTAAAAAGGAGAAAAGAAAAAGAATCACTGTTGCCTTTGGGTTTGGGTTACAGAAGTCGAGTGCAGGGAAAGAAGAATCCCTAGTTTTCTAATTTGTAAAACAATTTCATATTCACCATCTCATTTCATCTGCAGAGCAACTGCATTGTAACCAAGGAAGGGGACGTTACTCCATCTCACAGATGAGAGACCTGAAGGTAAATCAGAGGAGGCGACTTGCTGAATACCACACAACACACTCAGCATTAGAACAGCTGACCCTAAGTCTTGTACATTTTATGTAATATTCAAATGTTTAAGAAGAGAGACTGATTGGAGAAGAATATGTGATAAGGAAGTACTTGGTGACTCAAAGAGTAACATTTTATAAGGTACCGAGGGGAAACCAGGTCGATGTATTATTTGAGTACTATGGCCTCTGCTTATAAAAAGAGAATGATTAATTAAATCATAATAAAATGCATCAGATGGAGCCTTTAAGAGCAGTTAATGACATGGGGAAAGTGCTCACATTTTAATAACAGGCTTGAAAGGCAGAAAAGAACAACGGTTTAGTCCCAAATCTGTTAGGTGACACAGCAAGAGAAAGAATTTACCCGAATATGAATGGTAGCCAGGATCTTTCTGGTGTTAAGACTGTAAGTGTCTTTTTTTGTTTGTTTGTTTCTTTATTCTATTTTATATTTTATTTGAACTGTGGACATACACTGCTGTTCTTAGTGCAGGAAAAGGAACTATGTTTTTAAGGGAAAAAATAGTTCTAACAGTCATTGTGCACGATTTCCTAAATATTTGGCCCACTGTCCTGTTGATTTCAACTCCAGCAGCAAAATCCTCACAAAGGGTATTGTTCACAAAGTGGAACACGATCCTGACAGATTTACCTGGAGAACTACGTGCCTTTTGGCAATGCCAAAGAGATGAAGCTGGAACAGACTTTAATAAATTAAAAAAAAAAAAGCTGAGACAGAGAACAAAGGAAGAGGAAATGTTGCCATATGGCATAGAGGGACTCATTTAAAAACTAGGAATTGTAAATGGAGACAGACCAAGACTAAAGGAATATGGAGGAAGCGACTGAAGCTTATCAAATGATCTAACATAGATCTAACCCCACTGAATTTTAATCTCTCTAATAATAACTGATTTATTCATCTTTCTAACCTCACAGTGACATGCACAGTACTGGCAAATAGTAGGTACTTGAATTGTAGTTGTAGGTTGAATAACATGCCGTATTAAAAAAATCTTAAAATCCTAGTGTGGGGTGGTTAGGTAAATCCCTAAAGATATGCTTTAATTTTTTAAAAAAACGTTTCTTTTTCCATGACAAGTGGTACATGTAGGTAAATATGTTTGGTTCTGAAAGAAGGTGCAGGCAGAGAGTAAGGTCTGATAAAATGAGTTACCGGAGGTGAGGGGAGACAAAGTATATTTGAAAATAGCAACACTGTGCATTCACCTCATGAAGAACAGTCATGGTCTACGAAAACAAAATATCTTTTTAGTACATTTGTCTAAAAAAGAAAATAAGACTCTGGTTACCTGTGTTGTATCAGATTAATAACAGGTAATAATAAAGGCACTCACCATATATTCATAGCAATTACAGTGTGCCAGGAACTGCTCTAAACTCTTTATATATATAAAGATCGGGAAGACTCCCAGGTCGGGAAGATCCCTTGGAGGAGGGTATGGCAACCCACTCCAGTATTCTTGCCTGGAGAATCCCCATGGACAGAGGAGCCTGGTTCGCTACAGTCCACGGGGTCACAAAGAGTCAGACACAACTGAAGCGACTGAGGATGCATGATTATATATGTGCGTGCGTGTGCGTGTGTGTGTATATACGTATTATATACTAATTTAATTTAATTATATAGTGTGTGTGTGTGTGTGTATATATATATATATATATATATATCAGATCAGTCACTCAGTCGTGTCCAACTCTCTGTGACCCCATGAATCGCAGCACGCCAGGCCTCCCTGTCCATCACCAACTCCCGGAGTTCACTCAGACTCACGTCCATCAAGTCAGTGATGCCATCCAGCCATCTCATCCTCTGTCGTCCCCTTCTCCTCCTGCCCCCAATCCCTCCCAGCATCAGAGTCTTTTCCGATGAGTCAACTCTTCACATGAGGTGGCCAAAGTACTGGAGTTTCAGCTTTAGCATCATTCCTTCCAAAGAAATCCCAGGGCTGATCTCCTTCAGAATGGACTGGTTGGATCTCCTTGCAGTCCAAGGGACTCTCAAGAGTCCTCTCCAACACCACAGTTCAAAAGCATCAATTCTTCGGTGCTCAGCCTTCTTCACAGTCCAACTCTCGCATCCATACATGACCACAGGAAAAACCATAGCCTTGACTAGATGGACCTTTGTTGGCAAAGTAATGTCTCTGCTTTTCAATATGCTATCTAGGTTGGTCATAACTTTCCTTCCAAGGAGTAAGCATCTTTTAATTTCATGGCTGCAGTCACCATCTAATTCTCGCAAAGGTGCCTGTCAATGAGTCCAATTTTCCTCCTGCCTGATCTCTTCATTTTCTTAGGGAGGGAATTGAAGCACAGGAAGATTAAGTGATTTGCCTAAGGTCACAGCTAGGAAGTAGCAGAGACAGGGTTTGAACTCAAGCTTTTTGTATCCAGAGTCTGTATTCTTAATCCTCTATCATCCTTCAAGGAAACCTACCAATGATGTGCAATCTACACATACATGAGAAACATACTTATTAATTGCTCTTCTTCCTTAATTCCCAGGAAATTTTGTCTCCCAAAGTTGATCTGCAGCAGGACGTATGCCTTCACCTATTGCCCCTCTTAATTCCCATGACATCAGTACCATTCGAACCACACAATGGAGTTCTGCTATAACATGCTTGGCATGCTTGGCATTCAGCTTTCTTTTGAAAATACTACCTTTTCACTCAAATTGTCAAATGTAAAGAAAGAACAACTTTCCAGGCAATTAATAAGAAAATAAGAATTGGGTCACCATATGTGAAATATTTTGGGGATTTGATTTTAGTGCTCCTATCACTGCAAAGTGAGTAAGCTCATATTATTCCCACCTGCAAAGGAACAGCCTTCATGAACTACATTTTCATCACATAGACACACACATCCACTTTCTATAAGAATGCTCAGCCCATCTGCTCACATTTAAAAATATAAATTGAAGACCTCCCACGCTGCCTTGGTTTGTAAAATGTCTATCACCAAATCTTTATTCTAAGACTCCTGTAGGTCTATGATTTATTTTCCTTTCACTTTTCCTTTAATGGTTTTCACTACTTCTCTTCCAAATACCTGATGTTTATAATCAAGTTTTCTCTCTTAGACAAAAATCTCAAAAGGGCAGGATTGCAGTATTGCCTCCATCTGAAATGTGTCTTCATTTTGAGGAAAATGTTTACTATTTGGGAATAGTCTTCTCTGCAGCCTGATACTAAGCCCATGCCCAGGATGGCAAGTTAGGATGCTCTATTTCTTCTCAAGTTACAAGACTTAGTTGCAATAGCACTAATGAAAAACCACCCTTCAAAGAGACACACAAAAGACAAAATTGTGTACACAACTCTTGTATTTATTCAAAGCTCATTCCCTAAAGATATTTTAAGAGATTAAAAACTAAGTTGCACATACCTGTCCCTGACCAAAGGGGTGGAGATATTGTTGGGGTGAGTACCCCTTCTACCCCCATGGAAATATCCCCTCTTAGGTTGGTAGGCTTATAAGAACTATATCCACACTGCTGTAAACCACATTCACCCATTCATTCATTCACGCAGTTCGACTGTACTGAGTGCCATCTGCTGGGCACTCATAGCAACATAGGGACACAGAGATGACAGATCCTGCCCCCTGACTTCAAGCAACTTATATTCTGAGGAGGGAGGAAGACCAGCACTGGGCTTCTGACTTCAAATTCAGTGCTCCTTCTTTTCCTTTTTAAAATCTGAGATATGTAATGCTGTAGCCGACTCTTTTATTTCCTTCAACTTACTCCTTTTTTGTGTATGAAGGTCCTTTACACAAAACCTTACCCAGTGAACCAGTTCAAGTTCTAAACAGTGCCATGTGCCCGGCTGCAGAGATGACCACCAGTGCATGGTATTACAGCAAAATACTGGAATTTGGCAAGGAGTCAAGATTTCTGCATTTTGCAAATGCTACTGAATTCCTTATTTTTAAAAATGTGATTCGAAGACTAAAATTGCTTCAAACTTGCCCTGAAGTCCAACTCCAGGATTTTTTTTAGGATATAGCTAGAGACCACTGAGCCATGGAGCAGGCTTTGGTGAGGGAATGTGTCATAATATTCAAATACGTAGGCCTTACAGTGTGGCTCCAAGTCAGCTCATGTCTGCTGAGGGCAATTTGTCTGTGTCCCACTTTGAGATTTTTCAATAAATGCTGCTCAATAAAGATCTTAAAGATACTAATTCATGTTAGGAAGTGTTTAATTGGGGATTGGGTTGTTTGTTTGAAATCCACAATACAAAGGATATGATGGAAATAATCAGAAATGTGCATAAAACATCTATCAAAATATTCTCTTTTATAACAGAAAAAAATTAGACACAGTATGTTCAATGATAGGAGAATGATTAATTATGGGATTGTAGTTGCACAGATAATTGTGCTACCATTTAACATAAGAGAATTTCAGTGATGTGGGCCAATAAACACAGTTTATGACAAAGTGAATAAAGTAGGTAAAAAAGTGTAAGATCCAAAGTGTGTTCAAATATATTTCAACACACCTTTCAAAAGAGATAGGAATAATATATGCAAAAGTATCAAGAATCTTAACTGATCAGTTGGACTCCCTAGTCTTCCTCAATTTTGTCATGCTCTTTCTCATGAAGGTCTTCAGATGTTCTGCCCACCCTACCTGAAATGCTCAACTCTCGTTCCTCCTCTCGCTCACCCTTCAGGTGTCCACTCACATCACTACCATCCCACTGGGCTCCACCTCATAGCTTCCCTGGTGGTATCCTACTTTGGCATCCCGCACTCTGTATTATACTATTATTACATGCTTTATTTCAAGTGTTAGTTCACTTATCTGAGAGATAATTAACTTCTCAAAGACTTACACTATGTCTCTCATGCTTAAATCTGTGGTACTAACTTATACAGTTCATAGTCAAAAGCAAATCTATAAAAAGAGTAAATTATCTTATTTTCTTCATATCATTTTCTAAATTATACACATTTTCTTCAATAAAGATCTATTTCTTTTGCAAGTACAAAAAAGATAAATGTTGTATATGCTGTTATTGCCATTGAAGATCTTCATTAAAATGAAAACATTTTAGAAGTATTCAAAATTTTCCATCCTTCAGACTCCAAAAGGCCTGATGGCTTCTTAATCTATCTAAGGAAACTATAATTCAAAATTTCCCTACATCTTTCAGAATCTAAATGGCATGGTGAATTTTTAATCTATCAATGTGATGAGCACATTTACTCTAAAATACCATCATGTTGAATTAGCTAAAAGATTATAAGCAGATAGGAAAATGCCTGAAACTGTGAACACCTTTTTCTCTTTGGGATATTCAAGTGTTCTGTTGGATTCAATGTTTGACTCCTTGACAATATTTCTGCTACATTAATACTTGCTCAGGATTTATGGGAAGATAAAATAATGCTGGGTCCAATAAAATAGAATCCTTCTGAACCCTTGACTATTAGAAGCTAAATGTATAACAACTGTGCAGTGCTAAACTGAGTTCAACATAATTCACCTTTGCAATAAGCTTTGCCATTTTATTTCAGAATTACTCAAATTATGATGGCTTTAAAATAGCTTCAAGCTTTTAAAAATATTATGGCTATGTATTTAGAATTTTTATAAAGTTATTTTTAGGCTTCTAGCAGATCTTAGACTATTAATATAAAATCAATGTTTATATTTTATTTTTTATCTCCTTTCAAAGTACATTCTATAAATACCAATGAAAGAAATTGACCTATAAGAGAGGAAAACAAATAAGGTTTACCTACTTAAGGTTAAGATTGCTATCAATATCATGGTTATTTATTCTTATTCCTGGATTACTATTTCCCAACTTTTCATACCATAGCTTATCAAGTTAGAAAGAGGATGAATGAGCTGACCCTGGACAAGGATGAAGCCTTCCAACTACTGAGCCCTGTTTGATGGGGTCTAGCACAAAAAAAAACAAAAAAGACATCAAATGCCATGTTAGAAGTGAGGACAGTCCTAAAGGCCTATTGCCAAGATGGCTCAGAGCTTTAAAGCAAGGTATAATCTCAGACCTGATGTTTGTGAATAGAAGACCGAGCAGATAATGCTTTCCCAGCCATAAGAAGAAAACCCTTGCCTTGCTGTCTGTGTGACTATAGGTTACAGAGATTTGAGCGTGGACCAGAATCAAGGTGAAGACAATGAAGTCAGTACAAAGGCCTCTGCCCGCCCTCTAAGCTTCATTTGACGTTCCCGGTCTGAGCTCCCCAGCATACCCCGCAAGGCCCACTCCTCAGTCTCCTTCCTTCCTCCCATCCTCAGACACCACACACACGCACATTCTGCACACTACCCTTGACTCTCTAATTTTCTCATTTTGTTGCTCCTTCCATCCCTACTCATCACATAGAGCCTGACCTAAATGAGATTTTATCTGTTCCTCAGTCTTTGCCAATACTCCCCTCCCTTCACATACGGGTTCACACCTCAGCACCCCGTGCGTAATGTGCTTCTTTAATTTCTCTCCAAGTCACTGGTGAACATTCCTCTCATCTTCTAATACATTCTCCACAGAACCTAGTGTAGTGTACAAAACGTAGAAGGTACATAAGATCTAATGGGACACAGCTGAGTTTAATGATATTCTTCCTTAAAATATTTATACTTCTCTAATCGTCTTCACAGTATGATCTGTTTCCTCAGTAGAGAAAGTAGTGGTTGGTCTAAATGGAAACTTTGAGCAAAGAGAGTGAGACTCCTGTTGAAGTCAGTTAGGTTTGTTCTTGTGGTAGTTTTCAGCCCTTTGGAAGCAGCAAGAAAAGTTTTAAAATTTAAGACTTGGTTACTAAGTCACAGGTAATAGCAGAACCAGATCAAAGCAGCTTTGAGTTTGCAAATTTCAAATCTGGTTCTTTCTAAAATGAATCGGGAAAAATAAAACTCTTAAATTTTGGACCATCTGACTTCATCTCACAACTGCAGAGCCTGCCTGGTCACAGCCTGGACCACTGGAACAGTTCCCTGGGGGTACCACACTGACAGGAATCTAGAGAAGGCATCAATACTAGGATTCCTGTCTCTCTAGATATTTTTATAAAGATGTTATCTCCTAATCCTGAATTTCAAGTTTAGATTGTATTATAGGCCTTAAAAAAATCTGTTTCTGAAATCATTGTTTTATCTTTTTCTCTGGTAACTTAAATCCTGGGGAAAATTCAGGCTAACTTAAGAAAGCCTGCTGAGCTGCTCTGAAGAATCAGGTTATGCTGTTTTAAAAAAAAAAAAAAAATCTGATCTCATAATCTTCTTTAGAAATACATAGGAACACCAAACTGATTTACCATGGATAATGGAGTTGGATGATTAAGGTATTTCTGATTCCCATTTAAGGGATCCGAGACCAGCTTTATCCCATGCCTATATCTCCACTGACATTTCCTATATTCTTTTTTAGAAAAAGTAGAAGAATTGAAAAGTTACTAGAAGAGTAGCCATTCTACATTCTACACTCTTCATTCCTAACTGCTGTTTCTCTGTAACTTTTGTTAACTGCCCCCCTCCCCCAACCACTGATCATTTCTGGAGGGCACTTGTATGTATGGAAAAGCTGTACCCTATTCCTTTGTTGTATGCCAATTTTCTTTTATCTAATGTGAAACTTGTCATAATCACTGTATATAGTACTTGAACTCATTTTCTTTGACCAATCATGAAGACGTAATTGTAAGAATTTGTATCTGGAAGGTACATTAGAAATCCCTTTGGGAAATAGTGACCCAGAGAGGTCTAGAGGTTCACCTGAGGCCTCAGGTGTCCCCATGGGCCCAGAAGCAGACTCCAACCTGTGGGTGCAGAGCTCGGGGCTCTTTCTATCTAAGGCTGCCCTACTGTTACCCTTACATAGTGGTTTGGCTTTATCTAGCAGCACACTAACACTTCAGCCGTCTTTCCTATCCCTGACCTTATCACCCAAATTTGTAGACAAAATCTGATATTCCTCCCCTACTCATCCTGGTTGTGCCAGCCTGTTCTGCTGAACTAATGTCTGCTCCCCAACTGTCTTGCTATCAGCTTCTAAGATTCTTTTCTCTGCTCCCTGTGCTTGGCTAAGCCGACTCCTCAGGTTCTAAGTTTCTCTTGGGCTATTACTTAGTGTTGCTGCTACTGCTGCTGCTAAGTCACTTCAGTCGTATCCGACTCTGTGCGACCCCAGAGACAGCAGCTCACCAGGCTCCCCCGTCCCTGGGATTCTCCAGGCAAGAACACTGGAGTGGGTTGCCATTTCCTCCTCCAATGCATGAAAGTGAAAAGTGAAAGTGAAGTCACTCAGTCGTGTCCGACTCCCAGTGACCCCATGGACTGCAGCCTACCAGGCTCCTCCGTCCATGGGATTCTCCAGGCAAGAACACTGGAGTGGGGTGCCATTTCCTCCTCCAATGCATGAAAGTGAAAAGTGAAAGTGAAGTCACTCAGTCATGTCCGACTCCCAGTGACCCCATGGACTGCAGCCTACCAGGGTCCTCCGTCCATGGGATTTTCCAGGCAAGAGTATTGGAGTGGGGTGCCATTGCCTTCTCCTTACTCAGTGTTACTTTTCCTCTATTGATGAACCTGTAAAGCTGCCAGTAAAACTCTGCTCCTCCACAGAGAATGGCATTCCCATCTCCAAACAGCATCCGTTTTTTCAACAGTTTATGCCAGGCACTAACTGGGTGCCTTGTTGAAGCCCGTGAATCAGTTAAAGACAAAATGGGGTTCAATACTTTAGAGAGAATTCTAATTCTGGAAATAGGTTTATTCTGTTGGATTTAACAACAAGTGAGAAAAGGTCACCCTACTTTTAATGAAGTAAAAGTGGCAAAGCAAAAGTTAATTCAATATTTAAGGAACAAATTGCAAGCCAAGTCAGTTCCTTCTATGTCAGAACCAAATAACATTTATAAAGTGCCTTAAAGTGCTGGGCACTGGGCTTCCTGCCTGTTACACTGGCTTTTCTGTGCCATTTTAACTTCACAATAACCCTAGAAGCAAAAGAATTAAAACCCAGGCCTGTCCAACTTGAAATATCTGGATTTTCTACAATATATAATGAAAACTTGCCTCTTCCTAGCTGGGGGTAGGGGTAGGAGTGGTGCATTTCAGATGTATGGTCAAATCCAACTCTTATCCACGGTTTGGCACCATCTGGTTAACAATTTTCTCGTTCCTGTTAAGTGACACAAGAAAGTCCAGGCCCATGACTGGGTGGGACTTCCTGACAGCAGCAGTGATTCTGGTACCTGTCTTACCAGCTTGACCCAAGGAGATGGATCTTGTAAAATTCTGAGGTTCTTCAGCTCCCCTTTCCTGAGGAGAGGTCGCCTGCTGTTTTCTGACCTCCATGCTCACTGCACAGGCAGGAGCCCCCAACAACACAGAACCAGCAAAATAATAGCTGTAAGAATACTTCAGGAAATGGTTCATTTCCTTATATGAAGATGGGAAAGGAATTAGCTGTACTTGCAGAAGTGGAATATTGTGCCTAAGAGTTCAGCTTCACTGATGAAACCCCCTCATCACTTATATTTACTTGAGTACATATATGTAGTTGAAAATGAAGCAGTATCTCTAAGAGCTGGTGAAGAGACCATATAACAGTAGTAATAATATATGAAGTAGTAATAATATATGAATATACATATAATAATATTATATGTAATAATATATGAAGATATGATATTGTATTGGACCTAAATTATCAAATGATAAGAGCTTGATATTAGAAAGTGGGGGGTAGCCTATAAAAGAAAAATTAATTGCCATCATGATGATTACTGTATATAAAAATTTGCTGAATACATGTGTGAAAGGGCACTATTCAAAATCAAATGAAGAGGCTGGCAGTGATTGCTTACTATGCCCTACTGATTTTTTCTGAGTAGAGTGTGGTTGCTTAACTCAAATGAGGTATGGGTAACAAACAAATAATATACAACATTCATAAATTGGAATATTGAGGCAGACAGACTTATCTATGTTGCATTCCTGGCTCTCTATTTGCTAACCTTATACATTTACACAGGTTAATTTTTTTCTGAACCCCAATTTCCTCATCTATATGTAGGACAAAGTAATATCCGTCTCAGTGGTTACTGCAAAGATGAAATAATGTAAAGGTTCAGCACAGTGCCCAGCATAGTGATCTTTAATAAATATTAGTTGTGCAATTAGCTATTATTGACATTATTATTATAAATTCACTCAGAAATGGTGCTTGAAAAGCTGACAAGCATTATTGGGAAGATGTTGACTGCCACTAACACATTCTGTGCTGCAATATAACTTCACCTGGACTGGATAAGGAGCGTGAAGTCAGTAATCAGGACTCTGTTTACCTCCAGATGAAGGCAGGAGAGTACCTTTCATCCTCTCACCTTAGTAGAGAAACTTCAGTAAAAAAATACGCACATGTCTGGATCACCCCATTGAGAGCCATTTATTTCCAGTGGAAATATATATATATGTCAAGCTGCAGACTAGACCAAACTCATTTTCCTTTCTTTTTAAATCATTCAGGTCTTTCTATTAAAACATTGAGAAGGTTACTTCTTGTTAGTAGTTTCAATTTGTACAATTTGTTCAATTCAATTCAAACAATTCTATTTGTTCAATTTGTAGTTTCAATTTCCTCTATGTCTCTTCTCTATAAATCTACCAATTTATTATTTCAGAAAGAGTATAACACAATGAGTCCTAAAATTTTTGGAGTCACTGACCTCTGGGGATCTCCTCAAAATATTGTGGGTATTAGTGCATATTATATGGAAATATAATACATACACATATTATACACATACATACAAAATATCTTGTCTAAATTTTGGAGAATCAAAGACCCTAAGTTAAAAACTCTAGGCTTTAAATCAGTTTCAGAATCACATTAAATCTTTAAAACTAATGCCAGCAAGGCATTCATTGGGAAAGTTCTCTCCATTCAGCACTTCCCTCAGTGAGAAGGTATTACCTTCTGGTAGCAATGGAGCCATCAACCTTCAACACAGAACTTAGGTAAAAGTGGTATTCAAAATGGTTGCCAGTCAGTACTGTGGAGGCACCAACCAATCAGAATAGATGACTTTAGTGCTCCAGTTAGCTCCTTAGTTCAAGTTAGTATTCTAGAAATTAAAAGAATAAGCATAATCATTTTACTTTATAAGCAGTTGTATGTATCTGTGATCATATCAGCTGTTCTAGGACTTACCTGGACTGCGGAGGCCTAGAGCAGGGCAGCCCTGGCAGAGGCTAATGCCTAATGTGGTGGTGATAGGAGAGTCCTGGGACAATAGAATGTGGTGTATTTCAATATTATAACATTCAGGACAGCAGAATTGCTGGGTACCACCTAAACATCAGCTCTATGGTTAGGTATAATAATGAAAAAATAATTTCATGCTCAAAATTCACTTGAAATACCCTTGCAAACATGGATAAAGAGAAAGAATTTTCAATCCTAAAATCTTGAGTGCCACCTTCATAGTGGCTTCCTTTGAAGCCCTTCAAAGTAATTTACACAAGACTGGGAAATAGTTTCTTGGAGGGCACAAACAGAATCTTGTGCTCACCAGGACTCAGGAGAAAGGAACATGACCCCATAAGGGACTGACCCAGACTTGCCCGGCAGTGTCTAGGAGTCTCCAGCAGAGGCGTGGGTCAGTGGTGGCTTGCTGCAGGGTTGGGGACACTGAGTGTAGCAGTAAACGCATGGGACCTTTAGACGGAGGTCGCCATTATCTGCATTACCTCCACCATAGTTTGGCTCCAGCTAAATAACAGGGTGGGAACACACCTTAGTCCAACAGAAAATTGGATTAAAGATTTACTGAGCATGGCCCTTAGTCAGTCTCTCCCATCAGGAAACTTCTATAACCCTCTTATCCTTCTCCATCAGAGAGCAAACATAATTAAAACCACAGTAAGAGAACTAACCAATCTGATCACAAGGACCACAGCCTTGTCTAACTCAATGAAACTATGAGCTATGCCATGTAGGGCCACCCAAGACAGGTGGGTTGTAGTAAAGAGTTCTGACAAAATGTGGTCCACTGGAGAAGGGAATGGCAAACCATTTCAGCATTCTTGCCTTGAGAACCCCATGAACATTATGAAAAGGCAAAAAGATACAGCACTGAAAGATGAACTCCCTAGGTTGGTAGGTGCCCAATATGCTACTGGAGACCAGTGGAGAAATAACTCCAGAAAGAATGAAGAGATGGAGCCAAAGCAAAAACAACACCCAGTTGTGGATGGAAGTAAAGTCCAATGCTGTAAAGAGCAATATTACATAGGAACCTGGAATGTTAGGTCCCATGAATCAAGGTAAATTGGAAGTGTGGCAAGAGTGAACGTCGACATTCTAGGAATCAGCTAACTAAAATGGCCTGGAATGGGTGAATTTAACTCAGATGATCATTATATCTACAACTGTGGGCAGGAATCCCTTAGAAGAAATGGAGTAGCCATCATAGTCAACAAAAGAGTCCAAAATGCCGTACTTGGATGCAACATCAAAAATGACAGAATGATTTCTGTTCGTTTCCAAGGCAAACCATTCAAAATCACAGTAGTCCAAGTCTATGCCCCGACCAGTAACACTGAAGAAGCTGAAATTGAACGGTTCTATGCAGAACTATAAGAACTTCTAGAACTAACACCCCAAAAAGATGTCCTTTTCATTATGGGGGACTGGAATGCAAAAGTAGGAAGTTAAGAAACACTTGGAGTAACAGGCAAATTTGGCCTTAGAGTACAGAATGAAGCAGGGCAAAGGCTAATAGCGTTTTGCCAAGAGAACACACTGGTCATAGCAAACACCCTCTTCCAACAACACAAGAGAAGACTCTACACATGGACATCACCAGATGGCCAATACCGAAATCAGATTGATTATATTCTTTGCAGCCAAAGATGGAGAAGCTCTATACAGTCAGCAAAAACAAGACCGGGAGCTGACTGTGGCTCAGATCATGAACACCTTACTGCCAAATTCAGGCTTAAACTGAAGAAAGTAGGGGAAATCATTAGACCATTCAAGTATGACCTAAATCAAATCCCTTACAATTATACAGTGGAAGTGAGAAATAGATTCAAGGGATTAGATTGGATAGACAGAGTGCCTGAAGAACTATGGATGGGGGTTTGTGACATTGTACAGGAGACAGGGATCAAGACCATCCCCAAGAAAAAGAAATGCAAAAGCAAAATGGCTGTCTCAGGAGGCCTTACAAATAGCTGCGAAAAGAAGAGAAGCAAAAAGCAAAGGGGAAAAGGAAAGATATACCCATTTGAATACAGAGTTCTAAAGAAAGCAAGGCGAGATAAGAAAGCCTTCCTCAGTGATCAGTGCAAAGAAATAGAGGAAAACAATAGAATGGGAAAGACTAGAGATCTCTTCAAGAAAATTAGAGATATCAAGGAACATTTCATGCAAAGATGGGCACAATAAAGCACAGAAATGGTATGGAACTAACAGAAGCATAAGATATTAAGAAGAGGTGGCAAGAATACACAGAAGAACTACACAAAAAAGATCATCAAGACCCAGAAAATCACGATGGTGTGATCACTCACCTAGAACCAGACATCCTGGAATACGAAGTCAAGTGGGCCTTGGGAAGCATCACTACGAACAAAGCTAGTGGAGGTGATGGAATTCCAGTTGAGCTATTTCAAATCCTAAAAGATGATGCTGTGAAAGTGCTTCACTCAATATGCCAGCAAGTTTGGAAAACTCAGCAGTGGCCACAGGACTGGAAAAGGTCAGTTTTCATTCCAATCCCAAAGAAAGGCAATGCCAAAAAGTGTTCAAACTAATGCAGAATTGCACTCATCTCACACGCTAGTAAAGTAATGCTCAAAATTCTCCAAGCCAGGCTTCAGCAATAAGTGAAGTGTAAACTTCCAGATATTCAAGCTGGATTTAGAAAAGGCAGAGGAACCAGAGACGAAATTGCCAACATGGGTTGGATCATCGAAAAAGCAAGAGAGTTCCAGAAAAACATCTATTTCTGCTTTATTGACTATGCCAAAGCCTTTGACTGTGTGGATCACAACAAACTGTGGAAAATTCTTAAAAAGATGGTCATACAGGACCATCTGATCTGCCTCTTGAGAAATCTGTATGCAGGTCATGAAATAACAATTAGAACTGGGCGTGGAACAACAGATTGGTTCCAAATTGGGAAAGGAGTATGCCAAGACTGTATATTGTCACCCTGTTTATTTAACTTATATGCAGAATACATTATGAGAAATGCTGGGCTGGATGAAGCTCAAGCTCGAATTAAGATCGCCAGGAGAAATGGCGATCTTAACCACAGCTATGCAGATGACACCACCCTTATGGCAGAAAGTGAAGAACAATTAAAGAGCCTCTTGATGAAAGTGAAAGAGGAGAGTGAAAAAGTTGGCTTAAAACTCAATATTCAGAAAGCTAAGATTATGACATCTGGTCCCATCACTTCATGGCAAATAAATGGGGAAACAATGGAAACAGTGACAGACTTTATTTTGGAGGCTCCAAAATCACTGCAGATGGTGACTGCAGCCATGAAATTAAAAGATAGTTACTCCTTGGAAGAAAAGTTATGACCAACCTAGACAGCATATAAAAAAGCAGAGATATTACTTTGCCAACAAAGGTCGATCTAGTCAAGGCTATGATTTTTCTAGTAGTCGTGTATGGATGCGAGAGTTGGACTATAAAGAAAGCTGAATACTGAAGAATTGATGCTTTTGAACTGTGGTGTTGGAGAAGACTCTTGAGAGTCCCTTGGACTGCAAGGAGATCCAACCAGTCCATCCTAAAGGAAATCAGTCCTGAATATTCATTAGAAGGACAGATGCTGAAGCTGAAACTCCAATACTTTTGCCACCTGATGCAAAGAACTGACTCATTTGAAAAGCCCCTGATGCTGGGCAAGATTGAAGGCGGGAGGAGAAGGGGACTACAGAGGATGAGCGGGTTGGATGGCATCACCAACTCAATGGACCTGAGTTTGAGTAAACTCCAGGAGTTGGTGATGAACAGGGAAGCCTGGAATGCTGCAGTCCATGGGGTCGCAAAGAGTCAGATACAACTGAGTGACTGAACTAAACTGAACTGAACTTGAAGCCCTTCAAAAGGGCTTCCCTTGTGGCTCAGACAGTAAAAGCGTCTGTCAGACAATGCAGGAGACCTGGGTTCGATCCCTGGTTAGGGAAGATCCCCTGGAGAAGGAAATGGCAACCTACTCCAATACTCTTGCCTGGAAAATCCCATGGATGGAGGAGCCTGGTAGGCTACAGTCCACGGGGTCACAAGGAGTTGGACATTTTCTTTGTGGCTCAGCTGGTAAAGAATCCGCCTTCAATGCAGGAGACCTGGGTTCGATCCTTTTGTTGGGAAGATCCCCTGGAGAAGTGAAAGGCTACCCACTCCAGTATTCTGGCCTGGAGAATTCCATGGACTGAATAGTCCATGGGGTTGCCAAGAGTCGCACACGACTGAGTGCCTTTCACTTTCGCTTTCATAATATATGGCTGAAAAAGACAATATGTAAACTTATTTTCACTTTCCTTTTTGGCTATTTGTTTATTGCATTATTCTTGCTATCAATTTCTTTGGGCATCTATGATTTCCCTGAAGTTTTATAGCACTTTTGAAAACAGTGACATATTAACGAACCCAGTGTATGGTGTTACATGATAAAAATGAAAATGATATGAATAATAATGGTATTATGAACAAAAACAATTTTATAATAATACTAACTTTTGGGTTTTAGACTTTATGTGTCATTTTACATATATCATCTCTTTTAATCTATGAAACATCTCAGGATACAGGGCTTATTATCCCCACTTTACACATGAGAATATTGGGATTCAGAAAGTTGATACATTCAAGATCTAAAGATAGGAAGTAGAAGGTAGTATTCACTCCTAAGTCTTTTGATTTGGGTAGGCCATCTACAGGGTCGCACAGAGTCATACACGATTGAAGCGACTTAGCAGCAGCAGCAGCAGGCCTCTTTTCATTGCATTCAATGATCCTGGAATTTTTATGCAGAAAGTCAACAAGTAAATCATAATGTTCTAGAGATTTAAAGAATAAAACATATTATCATTTTACCTTATTAACCAGTTGAATGTATTTGTGATCATATCTTGAAATCTTAAGTGAGAATCTTTTAAATCCTTTTAATCTGAGACTAACAGGGGTATAATAGAGGTTCCTGGAAATCCATGTCAACCTCCTGCCAGGGTCAAGAATTTCCTATTTTATTAGCTTATTTTCAAAGCTTAGTCTTATAGTTTTTGTGTTACAAACATACAGATCAGCTATAATGCCCTGGAGGTTTACCACTAGAAACTAATATAATTGCTACAGGAGTGGATAACAAATCATTCACATAACCAGATTGTGCTAAATTGTCAGATGATATAAAATTTTTTGAAACTTGCAAATCATGATAAACAAGAAGAGAAACAGTGCCCCGTAGGTTACCCTCAAATCAAATAGGCAAATTCTATTAGCCTATTTCTAAGCTTAAATCTTATCGGCAGACTTGGTATGTCTGATACAAAACTGCTATTATGTAAGTTACACTGGAATGCAATAGGATTCCTGGTTGGAGGGAAGGGATAGACAGCAGAGGATGAGCTGAGAGAGAACTTAGGTGAGATTCCCAAACTGGCTGAACGACAGTGACAGAAGGAAGGTTAGCAATCACCGTTAGTCCCCTCACTTTAATTAGACTGACTGATGCCCAGAGGACAGAAATTACCTCCTCAAGGCCACATGGTGGGTGGTGGTTTTCAGTTAAAAACAGATTTTAGGAAAAGGACTGAACAAGCAAGTTCTATATTTTATGGGAAAGGAGAGGGTTAGGAAGTGAGCGAGGAAAGATAGTGTTTATTATTACCATATAGATACCCTTGGGCAAAATTCACATTTCTCTTCTCTACAAGCTGAAGGTTGGCATTGTTTGTATCACTATACAGATGAGAAAAATAGTCATAGGGATGTTTTTAAAAACTGCTCAAGGCCACTAGACTATTAAGTGGTCCAGAGTGGGGATTCTGACCCTGGTTTTTCCATCTCAAAGGCCTTGGCACTTTGTTGTATAACCACTGTATTCACCCTAAAACTAAAGCCACAGATATCCAGTCCATGCAAAATTATAGAATGAGTGTTAAAGTCTAGATACCCTAGTGACTTGTCCTGAGCTTGTATGTATATAGAACCAGGGAGGTGTATTGCATCAGAATATATAGAGAATAGTCCTGAATATTCATTGGAAGGACTGATATTAAAGCTGAAACTCCAATACTTAGGCCACCTGATGAGAAGAACTGACTCATTTGAAAAGACCCTGATGCTGGGAAAGACTGAAGGCGGGAGCAGAAGGGGACGACAGAGGATGAGATGGTTGGATGGCATCACCAATTCAAAGGACATGAGTTTCAGAAAACTCTAGGAGCTGGTGATGGACGGGGAGGCCTGGCGTGCTGCAGTCCATGGGGTCACAAATAGTCAGACATGACTTAGCAATTGAACTGAACTGATATAGACAATACGTAGACAGAAGGAATATTAAAGAGAAATGTCTGAATTATGAAAAATGTTAGGCCTAAATTTCCATGCACATTGTTGGTACTTTATAGATGAGTAAATTCATTCCAAAAATGCATATATTTTTCAGGAAATTAAATCCTTACAATTCTAATCAATCTATGCTTAACCAAAATTTGTGTTACTACTATAGTAACAACTGCAAAAAATTCAGAAATGTTTCTAAAAATGTGAAGGTTTTCTTTTCTGCAGCAAAACATTTTTTTTCCTGCAGTATATGAAAAACTGGATAATGTAGACATGTATTTATTCCAAATCAAAAAGCCCACAGAGGTCAAGTGCTGCTTGAAATTTGTCAAAAATCATTTATACATTCATCTTTAAAACAAATCACTTCCTTTAGCCTGAAGGCCAATGATAGAGGTTTGGGTCATGATTACTCATGTGCCATTAGTTTCTGTTCGACACATCAGGAGATTAGCACATGTATAATACCTTGCCACATTTTCTTGAATTATTGGTTTTATGAAATACAGATTTCTGGGTCTCAGATTTCAAACCATTCTAAAAATGGCCCCATCAACTTATGGTTCTAGCTTGAAAGAACTGCAGATTCCAGACAAATTGGTGACTTACTTGCTGTTCCCTATGCATCCCTGCTTTTCCTCCTTCTCCTTCAATGTACTTGATGGACAGCTCTCTCCATCTCAAACTCCCTCCTCTTCATATCACCTTCTAACACTGGTCCATCTAAACATCTCTTCAAGATGACTTGCCTTCCTTAGTCCAGGGGGGCCTGCTTTCCACATTTTCTATTCATATCCTTTTCCACGTCATATTAGAAAACACTCGATGTAATCCTGAGTATTCCGCTCCATTTGGAGAGAGAAAATCAGTGAGGAAGGTAGCATCTATAGAGACCAGGCAAAACTTGGGTCCTTCACAGGCAAGATCAGACCAATGCAGTGCCTTTCCCTAAGAAGAGAGCTACCTGCCCCCAGTGGAGTGATCCTGGGCATTGAGACTTTGTAGTTAGCCCTTTGGATGATGAGTCAAAGTCCCTTCACATAGCATTAAAAAAAAAAAAAAATAGAGATTGCATTTGGTACAGATGAACCTCTTTGTAGGCCAGGAATAGAGACGCAGGCATAGAGAGTGGACATGTGGACACCAGGGGGTGAGGGGGAGGGGAGGGTGGGATCAATTGGGAGATTAGGATTGACAAATACACTGCCATGTGTGAAACAGATAGTGAATGGGAGCCTGCTGTATAACAGAACTCAGCTCAGAGCTCTGTGATGACATAGAGAGGCAGGATGCGGGTGTGGTGGGAGCAAGAGCCAAAGGGGAGGGGATGTATGTATATATATAACCATTTGACTTCATTGTGTAGCAGAAACTAACACAACATTCTAAAGCAACTATACTCCAATAAAAAATTGCTACCATCAAGGGGTCTTAAGCATCAGGACATGTTCAGCTTCTAGTTTTACTGCCTTAGCTTCTAAGAGTGAAGGAAAACATAAGAGATGAGTAAAATCCAAATGTGTTATTGTATTTTCTAAGGGATTATACCAGAAAGTAGGGCTTCTCAGGTGGCACTAGTGGTAAAGAACCTGCTTGCCAATGTGCAAGATGTAAGAGATGCAGGCTCCATACCTGGGTTGGGAAGATCCCCTGGAGAAGGGCATGGCAGCCTACTCCAGTATTCTTGCCTGGAGAATCCCATCAACAGAGGAGCCTGGCAGAATACAGTCCATAGGGTCACACAGGGTCAGACACAACTGAAGTGATTCAGTACACACACAAACCAGAAAGTAGCCAGGTGGTGGCAGTGAGGGGGAAATAAACTGGCATGGCCCTAGTAATCTGCCTTATTCTCATCACTCAGTAGGGTTCAGTCCAGGGTCAATCAGGCCTTTTACCTCGAGCAATGCTCTGCAGTGGGTTCAGTATATAATTACCCTCCTCATTCATCATTCACGCAGACAGTAAAAAGTCATTTAAAACCCATATGAGCAAGGCAGAGTGCCAGATGCAGGGGCAAGGGATGGACAAGAAAACAGCTTAAAAAGGTTTCAGTTGCCATAGCCAGAAACTCCAATAACTTTAGAGTTAAAGGAATTATAAAGATTGTCTCCACAAGCCCTTTATTTCACAGATGGAGAACTTAAGACCTTGGAGAAGGATGGGTATTTGGGTGCTGGTAGAAGGAAAGCTGAGCCTAGACTGTTTCTACCACAAATAAAATTGGAAGATATAAGCACGTTTTTGACACAGTTTCGAATCACAATTGGTTAGCCAGAAAAATTTACAAAAACAATTATGTGACTACTCTTCTCATTATATCTTGCCACAGATTGTGTAAACAATAAAAATAGACTACATGGGGGGAGTGTGCAGGGGGTAGACTCTAAATCAGAAAATAACCCTGGATACTTGAATACCTTCCCCTGATTCAAGACTTTGGAATCATACCTGCTCTCCCTTTAATTGAGCCCTGATAGAATCAATAGGAATTTCACCTAGAGTTGACTTTTTATCAGTGTTGTTGGAGATTGCACACTTTTAACAAAACTCTTAGGATAAGTTCTCTTCACTGGAAGAAGCAATTCTGTTTTTGTGAATTGCACCTGTCTCTTCTGGCATCCCCTGGGGCATCGTTAGAACTATCCGGTCTTGACTGTTGGAATACAATCCTTTTCATCTTCTGCTACCTGCATCTCCAGCCCTGCCATGCTGCTACTGCTAAGTCACTTCAGTCGTGTCCGACTCTGTGCGACCCCATAGACGGCAGCCCACCAGGCTCCCCCGTCCCTGGGATTCTCCAGGCAAGAATACTGGAGTGGGTTGCCATTTCCTTCTCCAATGCATGAAAGTGAAAAGTGAAAGTGAAGTCGCTCAGTCGTGTCCGACCCTCAGCGACCCTGTGGACTGCAGCCTTCCAGGCTCCTCCATCCGTGGGATTTTCCAAGCAAGAGTACTGGAGTGGGGTGCCATTGCCTTCTCCTGCCATGGACCCTCATAAACAGATATTTACAGACTGGGTTCTCTGGGTCCTGGCCATAGATCCTTTTGCCCTGCTGACTTTCTTTCCTCTACCATTGTTTCCTTGTCAGGGTTATAGGAAATCTCTGACTGCTCACCATGCTGTGTGCACAAGAATCTGAGAAGTGGCCCTCTTGTCCATTTTCTCAGGCTTCTCACCCCACTGGAGCTCCTCCACCATCCTGGCATCATGCAGAGCTCCACCCCTCTCCATGCTTGGAGCTGCCCCTCTAGATCAAAACCTTCTGCTCCAGAATCCCCTCAAGCTTATCTAATGATCCCATCTTCCCTTGATCTCCAAATCTTGACCTGAGGCAAAAGGGAAAGGGCATTTCACCCCTCTAAAGTGAAAGTGAAGTCGCTCAGTCATGTCCGACTCTTTGCAACCCCATGGACTATAGCCTATCAGGCTCCTCTGTCCATGGGATTTTCCAGGCAAGAGTGCTGGAGTGGATTGCCATTTCCTTCCCCAGGGGATCTTCCCGACCCAGGTATTAAAACCAGGTCTCCCACGTTGCAGGCCGACGCTTTACCTTCTGAGCAAATCTAACCACTACCATAATAGTTTGAGACACCATGAGGCTTCACTTGTCTCATTATAGTTGCTCCATATTGGTCTCTGTTTCCTCCACTGGTTCTCTAGAGTCTGTATTCATGACAGCAGCCACAGTGATTCCTTTAAAAATGTAAGTTACATAACTTGCATCATCATTCCCCTGCTCTACAGGTACTCTCTACTGGCTTCCCCTTAACTCAGTAAAGTCCAACATTCTGACATTGACCCGTGAAACCCTATGTGACCTATCCTTCCCTCCTCCTCTCTGGCAATACTGGGGCCACTTCCAGACTCATGCCTTTGCATAGACTTTTCTCTCTGCTCAGGCCCCAGATACCTGCATGACTTTTCCCTCCCTGCCTTCAGGACTGGTCAATTATCCCACATCAGAGAAACCTTCCTTCCCTCACAACCATATATAAAATGGCTACCATACCCCAGAAAGACACTCCTTGTCTTTCTGCCCCTTTCTCCCCATGGCAGTTATGACTATCTGATTTATTGTTTACTTGTGATGTCCTGCTTGTCCGACTGGGTAGTCACCAGAATGTAAACTCCACGAGAACATTTTGTTTTGTTCACTACTGCATACCTGTCTGTGCCTGCTACATTGTAGATGGTCAATAAGTAACTGCAGGATGAGTGAATGAATGATTTCTTAACTCAAATTCACCCAACTTTGGCTCTTTATATGCAAAAACAGCGTTTCGGAACACGGAAAAAAATCCCTCAAGCAACCTCCATTGAATTTCAAGTCTGTTTCTGCTTGTTGTGCCCTTTAAAAAAGTCTAAATGAAACTCAAAGTTGAGCATGAATTTCTTTGTTCTGGGTTGTACCTGCCCTTCTTCTGAGGCTTGAAAGATACTGGCTCATTGGGTTGAAGACTCTGGAACAACAAGGGGAAAAGCAGGAAGTAAAATCCTCCTTTATGAAAATCTTCACACCTTATCCCTCTACTTAAGATTGTTGTAATAAGGATTTAAATGATTTTGGTTTTACTTTGCCTAAGCACCTCTTTCCTTCACAGTCTCATCTTGAATTCCTTAAATATTGATATGGTAAGCAGCTTGTATCTTAGGTTGAAATTATAAAAGAAAGCAGGCTACACCAAAGCAAAGCTGCTGAAATTTTCTTGAAGAATACAGGGGAAGCTGAGGACTCAAATATCTGGTGATGACATTTGAACAAGAGACTGCCCTGTTAGCTCTGCTTTCAAAAATTGAATAATAGGATTTAATAATGAAATACAGAGTGCTTAACTGGACACAAGGGGGAAATGAATCAAATGAGTGGCATCAAATGATGAACAGAATATTTTTGGAATTTTCAAATTCAATAATGATTAATACCTGGTTTTCAGGGTGGCAATCCACAGTCATCTGTCCTCGAGTTCATTTTATCTAGTCTATATTTATTACTGGAAAAATTTCACATTTAAGCCCTGATTCTCAGTCTCCTTTCAAAAACTGAAGATCTGCTAGTCTTACTTGTGAAGAAAAAGTTATCCAACATTGGGAATAACTCAAAAATATTCCTACATGCTTTCAGTCTTAATAGAGCACTGTCTAAAATTTATACAGTATTAACAATTCTTGACTCAATGGACATGAGTTTGAGCAAACTCTGGGAGGTAGTGAAGGACAGGGAACCCTGGCATGGTGCAGTTCATGGGGTTGCAAAGAGTCAGCCATGACTGAGTGACTGAAAACAAGATGTATACAACTGTTGATGGTAACTGAAAGAAGGAAAAGAGCAACTATTGTAAATTTATTATAAAGTCAGGCTCAGATCAATGACTCCATTTTTGTTTGTCTTCATTTTAAATTCTTTGATGGAAAGAAAGCCCTAGAATCCTCCCCAGAACGGTGTCTAACAGAAACTCATAGTATGAGCCTGGCAAATATGTAATAACTTACAGTGTATTTCTTTCTCTTTTTTGGTTTGACAAAAGTGAAAGTTAAAAGTGAAAGTAGAAGTTGCTGAGTCATGTCCAACTCTTTGCAACCCCATGGACTGTAACCTGCCAGGCTCTTCTGTCCAAGGAATTCTCCAGGCCAGAATACTGGAGTGGGTAGCCTATCCCTTCTCCAGAGGATCTTCCTGACCCAGGGATCAAACCAGGGTCTCGTGCATTGCAGGCGGATTCTTGACCAGCTGAGCTACCAGGGAAGCCCACTTGGTTTGACAATGTAATTCTTAAATGTCTAGCAGCAATAAAGTTTATTTAACCTCTCAATGTGGATTAGTTTTACCCAATATCAGCAAATATTGGAGAAGTTAGGCTGTGTCTAAATAAAGCATGTGGTGACTGGATTTCCTTAAGTACCATAATATAAAGAGTTCTGATATAAAGCAATGTATGTGTCTCTGGGGAAAAAAAACAAACCTAAAGTTCTACAAAATCATACCCTAAAAATAGGAACAAGACACTCAAACCTGTGCAGCTTTGACATACAGTGTATATCTATGTATTCTGAAGCTTTCCAAACTCTTTCACAGGCATTACCTCCTTCAAGGCTCACAAGGATCCAAGGAGGTAAATAGGACAGATGTATTACACGATGTTTCAGAAAAATCTGCTGGGTCTCAGAAGGGTCCTGTGGCTTTCCCTGGGAAGCATAGCAACACATAGCAACACCAGGGCTAATGCTTGATTTTTTGTCTTGCATATTTACTGACACACATTGTTGGCCAGATTGATAATACCATTAGAAGTTATGGTAAACTAAAAGATTCTTAAAATACAGTTGGACCCACAATAAAAATCTTTCGCTCACAATAGCAGAAAATATCTATTTTACTAAAAAAAAAAAAATATGTTGTATAGCCATTTGACAGTGACCACCTGGAAAAAGATATTAAAAATCCATGCATCCAATTGGTCAGCTTCAGATAGCAAAGGAGTGTGCTGACTTTTCTGGAATTTAAAATTTTGCAGAAAGAGAAGATAGAAAGGGAATATGTGAGAAGGGGGTGGGTGTTGGAGTCCAACAAATCTCTGCTCTGTCATTGACCAGCGATGAAACCTTGAAAAATTGTCTTACCTCCATGAAGATTACCTTCCTTGCCCATAAATCATATTTAGATATGAAGACATATATTTCTGGAAAGGGTTAAGCAAAAATACATTTAAAAATAAGAATGAGCATATGAAGTACCTAGTCCAGGGCCTAATTCCTACCTCCACTTCAATTCCTTAGAAGGGCAGAGGAACACACTAGGACTATTAGGATTTAAAAATTAAGAAAGATGTCGGATGAGTATCTGCTGCTCTTCCCACTGAATCGTCATAATTCTGTTGAATTGTTCAAGCAACAAACCACAGCATATTCCAGAAAAAGCAAATCCAGGCTTCTTATTGCAATACTGATACAATTCCCCATAAATGGCTACAGGAAGAAACTGTCACCACCTATTAGCACTGCCACAGGTGATTTAAATGAATAAGTCAGGTGTAACATACTGTATATTCATTTGACAGTGTTGTGGTGCAGGGATCAATGAGAAAGAATAAGGCAACAGCATGAATTACAAAGGAGAAAAGGGGAGAAAACTGGATGAATTGCATTCATCCTGGATGCAGAAATGTTATACAATTACAAGTGGCTTGAAAGGAAATCTACATAATTGCCATCTGCACGGACCAGGAAGCAAATTGGAAAGGGTGGCTGGGGCGAGGGAGACAGAGAAGAGAAATCTGAAAAGCTGGCTGCTCTGCATTCCAGACACAGGGAGATTTCCTCTGCACACAGCGCCCTGACTAGACTTGCCAGTTATGTGTATGACAAAGCAGAAAACAAATGCACAGATGAAAGTGCTGAATTCATCCTCACTCAAATACACCTTATGAGGAAACAGGGAGATGCAGCTGGACAGCAAGCTGGCATTTTGATGCCAACGATGCCAGGATAGATGACACATCTGCGGTAGCTCCATGCATTTTCCCTGGTGTGCATGCTCAAAAATGGTAAAATGGACAATGAAAACTGAGTTTGTCTGAATCAGAAATACTAGAAAACAGACATCACTTTGCTCCCTATTATAAGAACCTAGAAGCCTCCAGTTGTGCTAAAATGGATTACCCAGTACTTTTCTGGTGGAGATGCAATAGGATTTCTGTGATTTGTAATAAAACATCAGCCCTCCCTGGCCACACTCATTACTACATGATTGCAGATATGCTATAATCTAAATTGTATTACAGAAATCTAACCCACTACCCTTAGAAAAGCCTGACATTACACGGTCCCCCAGATACCCACACCACCACTGAATCACAGTGAGAGAAAAACAAACTGCATGTCCTGTGCATTGTTGAAAGAGAATGATTTATACTGTTTGAGACCCTAGAGGCTGATTTGTTCACACTCAGCTACATTGAGCCCTCTACCTGGTGGATATCTCGCTCCTTGTGTGATTCATAATAATTCCAAGTATTTATCAAGTGCTAGGGAATGGGAAAAGCAATTTACATGGATAACTTTTGCCCCTCTACAGTACAAGCTGCAATGAAAGCTGAGACCCTGGTTGACTCATTACTTGGGAGCACAGGAGGTTTTGAGTCTCAATATCCTTATAGAATAGTGTTTCTCAAGCATATGCATCTCACACCTATAGGAATTTTGTTAAAATGCCGATTCTATGTAAGCAGCTCTGGGGTAGAACCTGAGACTCTGTTTCTAAGAATAATCTGGTACTGGAATAAACACATACCGCCCTATATCACATGTGCTCGAGTGCTAGGTTGCTTCAGTCGTGTCTGACTTTTTGTGATGCTACAGACTGTAGCCCTCTAGGTTCCTCTGTCCATGGGATTCTCCAGGCAAAAATATGGAGTGGGTAGCCATCTCCTTCTCCAGGGGATCTTCCTGACCCAGGGATTGAATCTGAATCATTTATGTCTCCTGCATTGGCAGGCAGGTTCTTTACCATTAGCACCACCTGGGAACCTACCTTATAGCACAGGACACAGCAAATAGCAGATGCTGTATAAAGTTAAATGGACCAGAGTCAAGGTCAAGGGACATAGATTGGCCAACCATGTTCCAAATTCAAGAAGCATCAAGAACTAGCTAGATTTCATCCAGCTCTAAATTACAACTTACTTTTTATGAATATCAACTTAAATCCTATGGACCTGAGTTTGGGCCTTAACTCTGTCATTTACTAACTCTAAGACCCTGGATAAGTTAATTTCTCTGAACCTCATTTTCATAGCCATAAAACAGCTAGACTACCTATAGACTACCTACAGACGACCCATACTACCTGTTAAAACAGTATCTACCTGAGAAGGTTGTCATGAGGATTAAATTAGATAATACACTTAAAATACACAGTACAGGGTCTGGCATCTGGGAGATAATAAAAATGACAAAAATCAATATTACTATTGCCATTTGTGCAAATATCTCTAATTACTAGAGATCAAATTGCCAACATCCGCTGGATCATCAAAAAAGCAAGAGAGTTCCAGAAAAACATCTATTTCTGCTTTATTGACTATGCCAAAGCCTTTGACTGTGTGGATCACAATAAACTGTGGAAAATTCTGAAAGAGATGGGAATACCAGACCACCTGATCTGCCTCTTGAGAAATCTGTATGCAGGTCAGGAAGCAACACTTAGAACTGGACATGGAACAACAGACTGGTTCCAAATAGCAAAAGGAGTTCGTCAAGGCTGTATATTGTCACCCTGTTTATTTAACTTATATGCAGAGTACCTCATGAGAAACACTGGACTGGAAGAAACACAAGGTGGAATCAAGATTGCCAGGAGAAATATCAATAACCTCAGATATGCAGATGACACCACCCTTATGGCAGAAAGTGAAGAGGAACTAAAAAGTCTCTTGATGAAGGTGAAAGTGGAGAGTGAAAAAGTTGGCTTAAAGCTCAACATTCAGAAAACAAAGATCATGGCATCCGGTCCCACCACTTCATGGGAAATAGATGGGGAAACAGTGGAAACAGTGTCAGACTTTATTTTTCTGGGCTCCAAAATCACTACAGATGGTGACTGCAGCCATGAAATTAAAAGACGCTTACTCCTTGGAAGAAAAGTTATGACCAACCTAGATAGCATATTCAGAAGGAGAGACATTACTTTGTCAACAAAGGTTCATCTAGTCAAGGCTATGGTTTTTCCTGTGGTCATGTATGGATGTGAGAGTTGGACTGTGAAGAAGGCTGAGCACTGAAGAATTGATGCTTTTGAACTGTGGTGTTGGAGAGGACTCTTGAGAGTCCCTTGGACTGCAAGGAGATCCAACCAGTCCATTCTGAAGATTAGCCCTGGGATTTCTTTGGAAGGAAAGATGCTAAAGCTGAAACTCCAGTACTTTGGCCACCTCATGTGAAGAGTTGACTCATTGGAAAAGACTCTGATGCTGGGAGGGATTGGGGGCAGGAGGAGAAGGGGACGACAGAGGATGAGATGGCTGGATGGCATCACTGACTCGATAGACATGAGTCTGAGTGAACTCCGGGAGTTGGTGATGGACAGGGAGGCCTGGCGTGCTGCGATTCATGGGGTCGGACACGACTGAGCGACTGAACTAAACTGAACTGAACCTTAGCAGAAGGATTAGAGTGATTTTTATGGGGGAAATATTTATTCTTCTACTAAATTATTAATAATACATGCAGGTTTCCCTGGTCGCTCAGCAGTGAAGACTCCATCTGACAATGCAGGAGACACAGGAGATGCAAGTTTGATCCCTGGGATTAGAAGATCCCTGGAGAAGGGCATGGCAACCTGTTCCAGTATTCTTGCTTGGGAAATCCCATGGGAGAGAGGAGCCTGGTGGGCTCCAGTTCATGGGGCTGCAAAGAGTCGGACATGCTTAGTGACTAAACAACAACAAAATTAGTACATGTTTATTAAGGGCTTTTCTGAGCCAGACATAGTCTAGTACTGAGAACTCCTCATTTAAGAAGTCATAAAATGACTATAGCTGACATTCCAGCAAGAGGGGAATCAATAAATAATTATTAAACATGTAAATAAATATGATGATAAAGGCTTTTTTAAAATGAAACATCCAACTCTATGATCTTCTAGAAAAATCAAAACTATGGCAGGAAAAAGATCAGGTTTGCCAGGGTTTAAGGGAAGGAGGAATGAACAGGTGGAGTACAGAGGATTCAGGGCAGTGGGACTATTTTTCATGATACTGTAATGGTGGAACATGTCATTATATATTCATCAAAAGCATAGAATGTACAACATTTAGCCCTAATGTAAACTATGGACTTTGAGTGATTATGATGTGTCAGTATAGGTTCATCAGTCATAAAAATCTGTACCTTTCTCATGCAGAATGCTGATAACAGGGGAGGTTATGCCTGTGTAGGGGCAGGGGGAGCACAGGAAACACTCTGTACTTTCTGCTCAATTTTGCTGTGATTTTAAAACTGCTGTAAAAAATAAAGTCTATTTAAAATGAATGGAAGGAAAAAAGAAGAAAGGGAAGAAAGGAAGGAAGGGAGGGAGGGAGGAAAAGAAATAGAAAGAAAGAGGAATCAAGAAGATAGAGAGCAGCTAACAGAGGGGATGGATAGGATGAGGGGTACTTGAGATACCGTGGTCAGGGAGGTGGTGTTTGCACAAAACTTGGATGATGAGGAGCCAGCTATAAAACCCACCCCTTACCTTTTCCCCCAGGTTTTAAGCCCATGTTGTGTCTGTGGATGTGTTGAACGTTGCACATATTCTCAGAGGTGTGACGTGGAACTGAGTTGGCTGATGAGAAATGTCTGTTCTAAGAGCTGAACAAGCTATCGCCATAGTAATTGTTCCACTCAGTTTCTAAACAGCAAACTTGCTGAGGAGAGGACCTAGGATTCCACTCTCTGCATGACCCAGGCAAACATTGCTGATTATGCATCTGCCTTTGCTAATGAAATCAGTGCCCATTAACAGCCACTGTCATTCACTTGGCACTACTTGATCTATGTGCCATGTATTGGACGCTCACCAATTCATTGACCGGGGCTCTTCTGATGGCTCCAAAATAAAGAATCTGTCCACAGTGTGGGAGACCCAGGTTCAAGCCCTGTGTCAGGCAGATCCTTTGGAGAAGGGAATGGCTACACACTCCAATATTCTTGCCTGCAAAATCCCATGGACAGAGGAGCTTGGTGGGCTACAGGGAAGCAGAGTCAGACACGACTGAGTCACTAACACTTTCACTTTTTTTTCATCACAGGAAACCCTGTAGCAAAAATGATTATTCTCCTTTTACACAGAGAGAATGAGACATAAGAAGTTATATAAACTGTCCAAGGTTACACAGTTACAAAAACGAGAGCCAAGATTTGAACCCAGGTCTATGCTACTCCAAGTTCAGGTTGCCAAATGGCTTCTAACCAGGAATTCCCTTCAGCAAACTCCCATCTTCCCTCCAAGTCAGGAACATAAATCTTCTCCAAAACAATGCACTATATCCCAGAGCAATTGCAGTAGCAGGCTGAGCAAACAGTGTGAATACAAATGCTTATTACTTGAACCTAATAACAGAGACACAGCTTCAAGGACAACATACACAAGCACATACCTGGCTACAATTTTACCTTTTATTTCTGATACTTCTCCCTGAATTTTGAACTGTGTTCACTGTGGGACCACAAAGTGCATCATTAGTCAGCCATCCATTCTAGGAGACAAGAAACAAGCTATTTGGCTAAGGTTGGGGGAAAATGCATACAAAGCTGCCACATCTCACAGCAATTCCCATGAAGAAACTCACATGTGTCCAGGGAGACTATTAGGACCCTTAGAGGCTCCTCAGTGTGAGGAGCAGCTCTGCTGAGACGGGAGCACAGGTAGGGTCCCTCAACATCTCAGAAAGAATACAGAGGCTGGAACAAGCGGACAAGGAAGGAGGAATGGGGTGGTATTTGGGGTTAGTGGAAGGGGAGGGGTTTGAGATGTCATACTTGAGTTCTCATCCTGTTGTTCGCTAGAGCTTTTGTTTCTTTATAAAATGCCGACAATAACACCAGGGTGAAGAAGGCTGTATGATGTGATTGCTGTTACCTATGCCAGACACATTGCATGCTCCGCACATATACCAGTTTCTTTATTGGAGTAAAAGATTTTCTCCATTTTCAACCCACTGTTTTTAAAAAATATGTTGATTATTACTCCTGTTACTTCAGTGCACACTTCATTACTCTTATTTAAATTCTCCAATTATTTGAATAGAACTTTGACAACTGCAAAAAGAGGCATAAACATTTTGTCTATGGAAATTTTCTTGTCAGCCCTTTCCATTTTAATGCCAGCAATAAGAATAGTTTACACTCCCTAAGCTCTTACTCTGAGCCAGTCATCGTCCCAAAGAGACTGAATTCACCTTCACAAAAACCTTGCTAAGGAGATGCATTATCACCCCCATTTTACAGATGAGGAAACTGCAACACTGAGGATTAAGTAGTTTGCACAAGTCACACATCTAGTAGGTAGTAGAAACAGTATCAGAACATGACTTCATCTTCCCTTAGTTATGGGAAAGAATGTTCACCACAAAGAGAGGATTAAGTACCAAATCTGATGCTTTAACACCTTATGAGAAGCCATCAGCAAGGTGTAGAGCCTGCCTATAGGTTCATACAGAGCCTCCTCTCCTGTGACAGAATCTTTTTTTTTAATTTATTTTTTAATTGAAGGATAATTGCTTTACAGTATTGAATTGGTTTCTACCAAACATCAACATGAATCAGCCATAGGTTTATCCATGTCCCTTCCTACTTGAACGTCTCTCCCACCTCCCTCCCCATCCCACCCCGCTGAGTTGTTACCAAGCCCTGGTTTGAGCTCCCTGAGTCATACAGCAAATTCCCACTGGCTATCTATTTTACATATGGTAATGTATGTTTCCATGTTGCTCTCTCCATATCTCCCACCCTCTCCTTCTCCCCTCAACCCCATCAGTGTCCATAAATATGTTCTCAATTTCTGTGTCTCCATTGCTGTTCTGCAAATATGTTCATTAGTACTATCTTTATACATTCCTTCTCACATTTTAGCCAGATAAACAATTCATGCTGGGCAGGGCCTAGACCCTTTCCACTCCCCTAGCAAACAAAAAAGGCTGCAAACTCTTTCTGACTTTCTGGAAAGATGCTTTCACATCTAGCAGCAGATAATTCCATTATTTCTACTTGACTGTGAACCTCTAAATTGCTGACGATTGAATAATGCAGCCCTCTGGAAAAATCCAGGTTTCAGTTTTAAGTCTCTAACTCTGACGCTAATTTGATAAGCAGTACAGACATAACATAGCCCTTCAAGTCATCTAAATTTACCCGCTCTGAAAGATTTAATTCAGAAGAAGTCCATTACAGCATGGTCGGTTCCACATACTCTGGCATTCCACATACCTAGCGAGGCAGGCTTAAAGAACATACTAAAAAGACATGGGTATCCAGCTTGAGGGGAGAATCTATAGTTACTTTGGAAAAGCTGTATTCCTTTTAGATAGAGTGCTTATCACTCCCTTCTGCCCCTTGTCTACTTTTAATGATTGGGGTATCAATAGGTCAAATAAACTAAAATTCTGCAAATTCTATTTGTTGTACAGGCCTGGTATATTGATTCTGGACAGTACGGCATAAACTTAATCCAGCTAACTGCTTCAAGTGATGGACGATGATCATCCAGGCTCTGAACGTACGTGATCAGATCTCACACAACAAAGGTTTTCCGAAAGCTAATTATGAATTGGGGGTGAAGCATGTCAAAATTACAAGAGGCTGCATTTGTGGGACTGCCTCTTTCCAGGCTCCAAATACACTTTGACTTATGGTTATTGGTTCTTATACTGCTTCCCAGATGGTGTTAATGGTAAAGAACCTGCCTGTAAATGTAGGAGACATAAGAAATTCACGGGTTTGATCCCTGGGTCAGGAAGATCCCCTAGATGAGGGCATAGCAATCCATTCCAGCATGCTTGCCTGGAGAATCCCATGGACAGAGGAGCCTGGAAGGCTACAGTCCATAGCATCACAAACAGTTGGACACAACAGAAGCAACAGCATGCACTCAAAGTGCTGGGAAGCATCTAAACAGAAGAGGATCATGAACATAGGGAATAGATCCTACTCTGCATGACTGTTGTCTCAGTGTGTGTGATAAACAGTGGCTGAAGACATTGCATTTCTACACCCAGGAGGTGAGCACGCATCATGAGGTCAACATCACTTCCTAAAACTTTATAAGACAGCTAGATTTCTTCTTTGACTCCACTACTCTGAAGCCTCAGCAAGGACATAGCTTCCAAGGTAGAGGCAAGATGTCTGAAGGCCACGAATCTATAGAATCCATAAAATAGTTGTTTCATATATTGTGTGATACTGTCCCTGAGTTCAAGGTGAAGTTATCTGAAATGGATGAAACTGACTCAGGAAATCAGAGCCATATTTTCTACTTCTTTTATATTCCTCTCAAAGTGTCAGACACAAACCCAGGCACAAAATTTGTATTCACTATACTTGCTCAGTTGAACAGGTTTAAATCAACATGGTCAAACCAGGACCACTAAAGTATGGTTGAATTCATACTCAAGTGTAAGAAGAATTGATACTCAGTCAGATGCATGACTGTATGTGTTGTTTTCAGTGAGCATCTATTATGACTAGTCAGTGTCTGTGCTTGGCCAGCTATGAAATATTTTGCTTATAACCCGTGATCACTACTATTCATTTTAAACTCATTGTGATGATTTGTGCCACTATCATGTAAGTTTTCAGTCCCTGCACATGGAGACCATTTCCAGAGTTTCTAAGGATCACAGATCATAGAGTCTCAATATTGGAAAGGATGTTCAAATATCTATTCACACTCTCTGCTAGGTAACAGAAACCCTCTCTTCAGCTTCTTCAAGTAAGAGCTTCAAGAAATGGAAGCTGTGCTTGTGAAAAACAAACTCCAATTTTCTTCTTTCACTCTGCATTGTTTGCAGTTGTAAAAAGGGAATCAGAAGTTCACACAAGGTTCCAAGAAGATCCAGAAATTAGAGCTGTTACAACACATGTCCAGGGATGAAAATGTGTATTCTTTCCCATCTTGTCACACTGGTCCATAGATCAAAGAAGATTCACAAAATCTGAGCACTGTTAATACTGGTTGAAATCACCATGATCTCATCTGGATTATTGTGATTGCATAGTATCTGGTCTCTTTGCTTCCACCCATTATTCTCTTCAGTCTATGCAACATGATAACCAGAATGACCCTGTTAAAACATCAGGTCAGGTTGCTCCTTGACTCAAAACCCTCAGTGACTTTCTATCTCTGTATGAATTAAAGCCAATGTTCTTGCTACTCCCTATAAGGTCGTGAGAGATCTGCCCTCCTCCTTTCTCCTTTGGCTTCATCTCCTTCTCCTAACCTCCTGGCTGTACTTGAAATACACCAGGTAGGTGTATGCTTAATGTCTCAGAGCCTTTGCTGTTACTGTTCCCCTGGCCTGAACACTGTTCCCCTGGCCTGTCCCCTTGATTTTCACTCACCTTTCATTGTTTACTCAAATATCACCTTCTTAGCAGAGCCTTGGCTCACCCACCCATCTAAAAATTGTAGCCTCGTTCTATTCCCTATATTATTTCCAACTTTATTTTCCTCTTTGGCACTTATTGTCACTTTATATATTGTTTTCACAACTAGATTCGGAGAAGGCAATGGCACCCCACTCCAGTACTCTTGCCTGGAAAATACTATGGACGGAGAAGCCTGGTAGGCTGCAGTCCATGGGGTCTCGAAGAGTCGGACACGACTGAGCGACTTCACTTTCACTTTTCACTTTCATGCATTGGAGAAGGAAATGGCAACCCACTCCAGTGTTCTTGCCTGGAGAATCCCAGGGACGGGGGAGCCTGGTGGGCTGCTGTCCATGGGGTCACACAGAGTCGGACACGACTGAAGTGACTTAGCAGCAGCACAACTAGATTGAGACTTTGGTGAGGACAAGGACATCCATCAGTTTCATTAATTAGCAAACTAGCATATTATCAAAGCCTAAAATAGAGTCCATCATATAGTAAGCACTTAATAATCAGGTATGGAAGGAAGGAAGCCATGCAATGCCTCTGGGATTACAATCATGCTTGGCCTTTGGGCCACCACAGAGCTCTACATATACCCATTTATCTCAGCCAGGGAAAGTTGCAACTAAAGCTAGTTCTTCACCATGAAAACAAACCAGCCAGAGAAGTAGACTAATGGCTTTATTTTTAAAGAGATGCTTCAAGTGACTGGGTGAAGTAAGTTCTGGTTCCCCTTCCATGAGCTCTCCCTTGGGGTACCCCTACCTCCCCTTCTTCTTTGTAAGTTCCTCACATTTTTGGACAAGACTTTTGCATTTGTTGATTTATTGAGTCTGCATCAGGTTGATAGCATTTTACATCATTTGGAAGAAACAGAAGTGAAGGTTTGATTTATTTGTCAACTTGGGATGTTCTTATGTTTATTAAAAACAAATAAATGATTAATAAAGGAGATTGATTAAATAAATTAAGATGGTTCCATATGATGAAATACTTTGCAGAATTAGAAATACCATGGAAAAAACTTCACCACATAATAAGATAAAAATGTTTTGAGTGAAAGATGCAAATCTATATATGATATGAAATAAGACATATAAGTTGTGTCTATTGGACAAGATTTTGAGTGATATTTATTTTCCCCTTTAACTTATACATGCCTTAAATCTTCTAAGGTGAACATATATTAATTTCAAAACAGAAACAATAAGAAAAGCCAAAACCAATAATTTGTGATATTTTTAATGGAAACCAAACAGAAATTAGTTTTCTTTACAACCCTTCTTTAAGAAACGTGTTACTTAATGTCCAAATTTTATTTTGAGATTTAAATCAGCTCAACTATTCAGAGTTGAATGTTCTCAGACATTTTTAAGCAAAAAAAACTAATTAATGCTGATAAAATACTTTGGAACCACAGTCTGTGCCTTAGATGAATAATACTGAAAACACAAGATGGTGACCTTGCTCTGCTCAGTTTTCTTACTGGGAAGATGCGTTATTCCTTTTACTGCTCTTTTGCTGATTTTTTGTTTTGCTTTCTTTCTTTTTTTGTTTTTAACTTCAAAGCAAAAAAGTTTTTGCTGACCAGTAGAAAGCTTCTTGAAGTCAATTATTCCTTGAAGACTTTCTTTGCACAATTTCTCTGCTGAAAAATTTCTCAGAAAACAGATTAGTGACTTTATTGTTCAATTTGTGCCTTATTGATTTTCCCCAAGCTCTTTCCCATTTTGTTTATGAGCATTTTTATATTAATGGTTCTTATGGTAGAGGAAATAATGTAGACAGCCTTCTCACAGGTGCACCAGAGATAACCTGCCCTGTTTTATGTTTCTAGATTATTGTGATGAAAAGGTGTCTGCTGTACAAATACAACAGTGAAAACTAAGAACTAAACTATATGGGATCCACTTCCTTTCTCCTGATCTGACTGAATGATTATGTTTGGAATTCAAATACATGCAACAGATAAATAGTCCAATGAATGACCTTCTATGGAATAAATGCTCTTTGACCTATAGATGTTATATACAATTTCCCAAAGATTTACAAAAAGTTGCCTAGAGTTAGAGCATGTTCAAAGTAAAATTAGCTATGGAACAATTTCTTCAATCATCCCTCCAATTAAGGGAAGTGGAAGATGACTGATCCCAAGTGCACTGGATAAGCAAAACTCAAAGACACATTCTTACCAATATTTATATTATTGGGAACATCCAAAATGGAATCTTTGATGGGTGAAATTCCATGTGCCCAGGCTTAAAAATTCAAACTTTTCTCAGTAATTATGTGTAAGATCTCAAAATATCACTAACAAGGCTATTAAATGAGGGAATATAAATTCACTCATTTCTCAGTAACAAGAATGATCAACCTTGGAATGATGGATGGGTTACTTATTGAATCAAAGTCGTGGTGGCATGTGGTGCCTGGCATCCTAATATTCCTCTCCTTCCCCACTGCTTCTCACTAGAAACAGTACAGTTCATAACTCCCACATGTACAGGCTTGCTTCCAGGAATATGGGGATGAGAAGTTCTATTTATATAGCCTTTCACTGTTGTTTTTGTTGTTTAGTTGCTAAGTCATGTCCAACTCTTAGGGACCCCATGGACTATAGCCTGCCAGGTTCTTCTCTCCATGGGATTTCCCAGGCAAGAATACTGGAGTGGGTTGCCATTTCTTCTCCAGGGGATCTTCCCAACCCAGGGATTGGACCCCTGTCTCCTGCATTGGCAGGGGGATTCTTTCCCACTGAGCCACCTGAGAAGCCTGCATGTAACCCTATTACAGATAATTTTATTTCTAAATAATCATTTTCCACATGCCTTTATTTCTTTTATCACATTTTAAGAATTTTTCCCTCTAAGGGTCAGTGTTCACTGTGGTTAAAGTTAAAATTATGTCCTCGAAATTCTCCCTCTTAAATGAATCCATGGTATAAATCCTTTGTTCCTCTGCCCTTATCCTTTTAAATCTAGACTAAAATGGAGACAATAGAACAAGGGTCTTAGATTCAGAATGCTTTTAACAGGTGATAAAAACAAAAAAGCCTAGAGCCCCCAAGCATTTTTTAACCTATAAAAAACTTCAGTGGTGGTTGGAAAAGGATTTGAGCTGCTCAGGAAAGAGAGACACTATTTATTGAAGCTAAACAATCCGCCTTTTTTCTGCACTATTCCTGAAAAGTGCTCATTACCTCAAATACACTGACAGAGCCAAATATGGTTTCCACTTGTTGCTATAGGTGTTTAGATTTTTTAAACTAAAATTCACTTTTTTGGGTAGTCCTAGAGTTTAAAAGAAAACACTTTAAAAAGTGTTACTGAATATTCTCTATGCTGTAGTAAGGCAAGGGAAGAATAGAGAGATTTCTGTCAACAGGATTTCAGGTAACTTGCCTTTGAAAAGTGAAAGAGATAAAGGTTTTCTTTGAGTTCCTGAGCATTCTTGGATTCCATTTACCCCAGACTCAGGAAGACAGGAGTAGTTCCTGCTTTTAAGAGACCTCAACTTTAGATTGGCCTTTGGATCCTTTTTTTCCCTTCAATTATATTGCTCTCCACTTAAGAAATTTTTATGAGAATAAACTTATCTTGAGTAGATCTATGTTTTCACTTAAATAGTCGCAGGAAGGAGATTCTCTCTACTGTTCAAATATCTACTTTGCACCTTCCATGAACCAAAAGTTCTATTGGAAGCGGAGGCACACACTTACTGAAACAGCTGCCATCTCTGCCCTCATGGAATTTAGCCTAGTTTTCCTGTGCCTTTGATTTTATGACATGAGCATAATATTATAAACTTTCCCTCAAGATTTTAAAAGAGATTATTCAATCTACAAATACTTCTGAAAGTGAAAGTGAAGTCGCTCAGTCGTGTCCAACTCTTTGCAACCCCGTGGACTGTAGCCCGCCAGGCGCCTCTGTCCATGGGATTCTCCAGGCAAGAATACTGGAGTGGGTTGCCATTTCCTTCTCCAAAATACTTCTGGTATTGTGCAAAAATAAACCATTACTTACACAGCTAAACATGTGTGTGTGCATTTGTCTTCTACAAGGAAACAAAAGTTTGGAAATTCTCCTTTTTCTATAATTATAAAACTAAGATTTACCATTATACAAAGACATTTTAGAATGGTGCAACTTAGTTAATTGGTAGGGTCTTGAATCATTTACTAACACATTATTTTTTTCTTTCTTTGAAAATATGTAACTCTAATTCTCTATCTCCCATCTTCACACATGTATATGCACACACATATACACACACACACACACAAAACCTACTCAATCCAAGTGGCATGTGTTAAATGCCATTTTGATTAACTGGCAAACTAAACATACATGCTTAAAAATGTGCATTTTATATATATATATATATATATATAATTTTTAACATATCAATCGTAATTCACAGAATCCATTATGAGGAAATAATCATAGAAGTGATTAAAATTTATATATAAAGATATTCATCCCAGTGGGAAAAAGTGAAAAATAACTTAAAAGTCCAACAATAAGAGAATGGTAAAATAAATTATGATATATTCATGGGCTGGAATATTATGCAATAATTAAAAACAAAGGACATTTAATAGCATAGTAATATATGACAGGTGATAAAAGCAGAATAGAAAATTGTTAATAATCAATAATCATACTTATGCATATGATCATATATTTCATTGGTTAAAGAAGATTAGAAAACAGTATGCCAAAATATTAAATGTTTGAGTAGTAGTATTATGAATCATTTTAATTTATTTGTGATTATAATAAATTATAACTTTAGAGTTCTATAATAGATAGTTATCGATTTTGTATTTAGACCCATTATGTTGTAATAACTTATAATGGAATATAATCAGCAAAGATACTGAATCACTATGCTATCCACTTGTAACACAATATTGTAAATGAACTATACTTCAACCAAAAAAGTATATTTAGAAAAAACTTTATATTTGAAATATAACATGTATAACCTTATATGTACTACATTGATAACAACTATATTGCTTATTTGTCATATTGTATACTATATTATATAGTTGTCATATGTAATCTCTTCCAATGGTATAAATTTTATCAAAAGAAAAAACTTGGGTTGTATTTGATTATTTGAATCATTGGTGAAGAAAAGAAAGTCTACCACATTGTCTCAGCCTCAGAGAAGTTTCAAAATTCCTGATGATTTATTTGGTTTATTTTTGTTTGTTTTTATTATTTCTAAAACATTATATCTACCACTAAGAAGCAAAAGATATCAAATGATTCTTGCCCATGATTCTAAGATACTTTAATGTTCACCTAGATACACAGTTCCTCAACTTATAAAAGCTTCAGTGATCATAACAATTCTCAAATCAGATTTATTATGACTCCTAAGTTTATTGTTTCTAATATTTAAAAACTTGAATAGCCCTGGGTACACAGAGACTTTAAAGAACAGACTCTTAGAATTTTATTGCTTGAAGAGAACCTAGAATAAGTGCTGAGAAACTTTTATCTAGAATATAAATAAAGGAGGAAAAGGTGATATAGACATTGATATTTAGAGAAGAGAATATTAGTAGCTCATGTGCTTGACCCATGAAAGGCAATAAAGTAACATAATCATTTTCCAATTTAATTGCCAATAGAAGTCTTCTGCTATGTTAAGTGAAACCTTAGTTACTTAATTACTCTGTTGTAACTCTCTGCTGTCCATCGTCTCCTGCTTAGGGTGATCAGTTTATTTTGTGATTTGTCTGTATCATCCATTCTTAGAGTGTTAAGTTAAATTCAGGGTAAATAAATGAAAATCAAACATGAGAGAAAAGGCAAAAGAGGAATGTTCCGTTCTACAAATAAGAAGAATAAAAATGCTCTTCAGACACTAAAGGACAGTCATATGGAAAAGGGATTGAAAGCATATTTTTAAAAATTAATTAATTAATTATATTAATATTTTTGATTGCACTGGGTCTTTCTTGCTGCCTGTGGGCTTTCTCTGGCTGCAGCAAATGGGGGATATTCTTCATTGAGGTATGGGGGCTTCTTATTGCAGTGGCTCCTCTTGTTGCAGAGCATGGGATTTAGGGTATGTGGGCTCAGTAGTTATGGCACACAGGCTCAGCTGTTCCGCAGCATGTGGAATTTTCCTGGGCCAGGGATCAAACCCATGTCCCCCGCAGTGGCAGGAAGATTCTTTTCAACTGTGCCACCAGTCCAGCAGATTTTTCATGGCTCCAGAAGGCAACAATCAGAAAATAGAGAAGTTTTTGTAAACTGTGTGTCAGCTTAATATAAGTGAATATGGGATAGTCTAGTTAAATGTAAAAGGAATTCAGACTTGTTTGTGTGTGTGTGATGTATTGTTGGGAACTGGTGAGTCCATAAAGTTCTGTTGGGATAAACTGATTTCTAGGTAGGCTTTGATTTCAGGCAAGAGCAGAAGGAGCAAGGGGTATATGACAGGTCTGGAGAGAGACTGAAAAGAAATCACTAGAAAGGATATGATGGCATCTTCCCAAAAGTGTAGATTACTTTTCTGGACTGCCTCCAGAGAAGAGAACTTAGTGGGAGGGTAGTGAAGGAGCAGTTTTTCTGAAAAGCTCCACTGAGGACAGACTCAGGACACGGCCACGTAGGCGCCTGCTCGGGTAGCAAATGACACAAAATTTGAGAGGTTATCTCCCACTTGTGATATAGAACTTACCTCCACTTGGTCCTTTTGATTTAGGAATTAGCCGGCAGCACCTCTTCCAGTTCTGACATAAGTGTCTGCACAATGGGCAAGGCCATAGTCATTATAAGGCACCACCTAGACAGAGCGATGCTTCTCAGGCTTCAGGGTACGTATGACTCGTCTGAGGATCTTATGAGAATGCTGGTCCAGGTCAATGAGTCTGAAGTGGGACCCAAGATTCCAGATTTCAAATAAGCTCATGAGTGATGTGATGCTAAAGGTGTTGGTCCAGCAACCACTAGCTTACAGAGGCTCTGAAGCTGCCCTCTGCACATGAGCCAAGTTGGACACTCCTAGAAACACTGTGAGCACTAGTCAGTCCAGGAATCTCAGGAACATGGATGTGGAAAAGGACAATAAATCTGGGCTGCTGATGTAGATATGACTCCAGATGTATAGCAGGGGAGATCAAAGCTAACTAACAAAGGGATGTGCTAACTTGGAAGATAATAAATTGCATTCTTTCGAGGTGTTCAAATTGAACCTCAGTAAGTTTTTATCTCAGGAATTGTAGAAGACTCAATGAGATGATTGCCAAGATTCTTATTCTACTTTCTTGATTCTACAGTGGAATCACCAAGGCTATAAAAGAACACTCGTAATTTGTTTGTTTGTTGTTTTTTGAACACAGCTCATGTTGAGGAATTCAAAGAAAAAATGTTAAAAGTGAAGTACAGACCATGCTGCCAGCGAAATTTTATTCCAAACCCACAGAACATTTCTAAGCTTCTTGTGTGTTCTATGACCTTATATTAGATCCCATCCACAGTTAGCCAATAAATACCATTAGATATAAGGGAAGATAATAATACATTTTCAAAATTAATTACTATTGCTAAGAAGAAAGGAAGGAAAAATGAAGGTAGGGAGGGAGAGAGAGAAGGAAGGGAGGAAGGAAAGAGAAAGAGAAATTAAAGAAAGAGTGTGATATTCAATAAGATGAGAAGAATTAGGCAGTGCATAAGAAGGGCTGCATGTTCATGATAAATTTGAATATTTTCCTCCACAGTAATGGAGCCAAAAAACATTATAACCTTCTGGCCCAGAAAGTGAAGCCTTTTAAAACTTGGTTTCAGTCTCATTCAAAGCTGCTAACTGCTAAGGCTTTTAGATCAGATTCACAGATGGAAAAGAGAAAAGTAATAACCCAGTTCAATTACAAATGCTGCTTCTGCCTTTATAGATCAGTCTGACTGTTTCACAAACACTAAAAAAAAAAAAGGAATATTATCTGCCCTTTGGCTGAGAACAGTTCAAAAAATTGACATCAAATTAATCAAAGCCCCTACTAGTTTTGAAGACCTGATTCACAGTCTGATCAAGGTTACAGAAAGATACCCAATTCAAAAAATAGTATAACATGCTAACTACTGAAAATCAAATATATATATATATATATATATATATATATATATATATATATATATTGCTGAGGAAGGCTTTCTCATCTCTCCTTGCTATTCTTTGGAACTCTGCATTCAGATGCTTATATCTTTCTTTTCTCCTTTGCATTTTGCTTCTCTTCTTTTCACAGCTATTTGTAAGGCCTCCTCAGACAGCCATTTTGCTTTTTTGCATTTCTTTTCCATGGGGATGATCTTGATCCCTGTCTCCTGTGCAATGTCATGAGCCTCCGTCCATAGTTCATCAGGCACTCTATCTATCAGATCTAGGCCCTTAAATCTATTTCTCACTTCCACTGTATAATCGTAAGGGATTTGATTTAGGTCATACCTGAATGGTCTAGTGGTTTTCCCTACTTTCTTCAATTTCAGTCTGAACTTGGCAATAAGGAGTTCATGATCTGAGCCACAGTCAGCTCCTGGTCTTGTTTTTGCTGACTATATAGAGCTTCTCCATCTTTGGCTGCAAAGAATATAATCAATCTGATTTTGGTGTTGACCATCTGGTGATGTCCATGTGTAGAATCTTCTCTTGTGTTGTTGGAAGAGGGTGTTTGCTATGACCAGTCCGTTCTCTTGGCAAAACTCTATTAGCTTTTGCCCTGCTTCATTCCATACTCCAAGGCCAAATTTGCCTGTTACTCCAGGTGTTTCTTGACTTCCTACTTTTGCATTCCAGTCCCCTATAATGAAAAGGACATCTTTTGGGGGTGTTAGTTCTTTAAAAGGTCTTGTATGTCCTCATAGAACCGTTCAACTTCAGCTTCTTCAGCCTTACTGCTTGTGGCATAGGCTTGGATTACTGTGATATTGAATGGTTTGCCTTGGAAACAGACAGAGATCATTCTGTCATTTTTGAGATTGCATCCAAGTACTACATTTCAGACTCTTTTGTTGACCATAATAAAGGACATAAATAGTATAGACCTAACAGAAGCAGGAGATATTAAGAAGAGGTGGCAAGAATACACAGAAGAACTGTACAAAAAAGATCTTCATGACCCAGATAATCATGATGGTGTGATTACTCACATAGAGCCAGACATCCTGGAATGTGAAGTCAAGTGGGCCTTAGAAAGCATCACTATGAACAAAGCTAGTAGAGGTGATGGAATTCCAGTTAAGCTATTTCAAATCCTGAAAGATGATGCTGTGAAAGTGCTGCACTCAATATGCCAGCAAATTTGGAAAACTCAGCAGTGGCCACAGGACTGGAAAAGGTCAGTTTTCATTCCAGTCACAAAGAAAGGCAATGTCAAAGAATGCTCAAACTACTGCACAATTGCACTCATCTCACACGATAGCAAAGTAATGCTCAAAATTCTCCAAGCCAGACTTCAACAATACATGAACTGTGAACTTCCAGATGTTCAAGCTGGTTTTAGAAAAGGCAGAGGAATCAGAGATCAAATTGCTAACATCCTCTGGATCGTCAAAAAGCAAGAGAGTTCCAGAAAATCATCTACTTCTGCTTTACTGACTATGCCAAAGCCCTTGACTGTGTGGATCACAATAAACTGTGGAAAATTCTGAAAGAGATGGGAATATCAGACCACCTGATCTGCCTCTTGAGAAACCTATATGCAGGTCAGGAAGCAACAGTTAGAACTGGACATGGAACAACAGACTGGCTACAAATAGGAAAAGGAGTACGTCAAGGCTGTATATTGTCACCCTGCTTGTTTAACTTCTATGCAAAGTACATTATGAGAAACGCTGGGCTGGAAGAAGCACAGGCTGGAATCAAGATTGCCGGGAGAAATATCAATAACCTCAGATATGCAGATGACACCACCCTTATGGCAGAAAGTGAAGAGGAGCTAAAAAGCCTCTTAATGAAAGTGAAAGAGGAGAGTGAAAAAGTTGGCTTAAAGCTCAACATTCAGAATACTAAGATCATGGCATCTGGTCCCATCACTTCATGGGAAATAGATGGGGAAACCATGGAAGCAGTGTCAGACTTTATTTTTTGGGGCTCCAAAATCACTGCAGATGGTGACTGCAGCCATGAAATTAAAAGACACTTACTCCTTGGAAGGAAAGTTATGACCAACCTAGATAGCATATTGAAAAGCAGAGATATTACTTTGCCAACAAAGGTCCGTCTAGTCAAGGCTATGGTTTTTCCATTGGTCATGTATGGATGTGAGAGTTGGACTGTGAAGAAGGCTGAGCGCCAAAGAATTGATGCTTTTGAACTGTGGTGTCGGAGAAGACTCTTGCGAGTCCCTTGGTCTGCAAGGAGATCCAACCAGTCCATCCTAAAGGAGATCAGTCCTGGGTGTTCATTGGAAGGACTGATGCTAAAGCTGAAAGTCCAATACTTTGGCCACCTCATGCGAAGAGTTGACTCATTAGAAAAGACTCTGATACTGGGAGGGATTGTGGGCAGGAGGAGAAGGGGACGACAGAGGATGAGATGGCTGGATGGAATCACCGACTCGATGGACGTGAGTTTGAGTAAATTCCGGGAGTTGGTGATAGACAGAGAGGCCTGGAGTGCTGCGATCTATGGGGTCGCAAAGAGTCGGACATGACTGAGCAACTGAACTGAACTGAACTGATATATATATATATATATATATATATTTTTTTTTTCCCCTTGGGTCACAGATAAGGGAGAAATCTAATCCCCCTTCTCTTACCAGGGGTGAGGATCTAGAAGAGACTTTAGAGAATAAAGAACATTTGATCCAGACCTCAGAAAAGGAACAGACATTTCTAGGCAGAGAAAAGAGCAGATACAAAAGCTGAGAGGAGTGAAAGCACCAGGCAGGATCGCCTGGGAAAGGTGAACCTGACCAGCATGCATGTAGGCTGAGGCTGGAGAAGTAAGTGAGGGCCTTAACTGGCACTCCCACCAGTCACTGAGCACTTCCTCTGAGCCCACTTTCCTCTGAGCATTTCCTGCTGACACCTTTGAGGACTTATCAAGATCATGGCCTTTATTATTTATCAGAGGTTTAACTGGCAACCCCCTAATTTGAGGACAACTACCTTCTCCCACCCTGGCATGATATTTTGGAATCCAAATATTAAGCCCAATCTGACAGTGTTTATGGTAAGGCTTTTGATTGTTTAATTTTTCTATAATGTAAGAAGTTTGAGATATATTGCTTTTAAAGTGTTAGTTGCTCAATCATGTCTGACTCTTTGTGACCCCATGAAGCCTGCCAGGCTTCTTTGTCCATGGAATTTTCCAGACAAGAATACTGGAATGGGTTGCCATTCTCTTCTCCAGGGGATCTTCCCAACCCAGGGATTGAACTTGGGTCTCCTGCATTGCAGACAGATTCTTTACCACTGAACCATCAAGGGAAGCCCCAATTTATTTGTCCATAAGCTTATCGTTTTGAAGAAGAAATTGGGACTCTCTCTTGGCTCTCTGCTTTCTTTTGTCATATCCTAAATCAGAAAACCATCTCCAGCTGGGCAAGTTTTCAGCCAGAGCAGAGGAACAGAAGTTAGTATCCTGGGATAATCAGTGCCCAGTCCAATAAGGCAAGGACTTCTCTGTGACTCTTGGGAGAAGTAGTTGAGGTGGGTTAGGAGGATGGAAACAATCTGTTGATTGTTTCAGGCCTGGATAGTCTGTGGTCACTTAGGGTTGGTGGGTGAGAAGAGCTTAATGGAATGCCTCTTCTGACAACTCATATCCACACATCAACTCTCTTTGGTATCTCTTCCTTGTCACCACTCCATTTCTACCCATCCCATCTCCATGCCCCTAGTTGAAGGAGACATGAAAATCTATTCTGGCTGTGAATTTAGGGAAAAAAATCATGATTCAGTATAAGATTAAATCAATACAAACACACCCACATATGCGCACACACACACTCAAAAAAAAAAAAAAAGTCCAGGTTTCAGTAGACTGATAAAGAGCCAATGTTCTTCCTATTAAGTGCTCTTGCAGCAATTGGAGAGTTTGCCAAAAATGCTTCCAGGATCCATATTTCATCTACCCCAGTGGATGTAACACACAAGAAATAGTTTGCATTCTTCCCTGCTGAGAATCATTTGCCTGGTGTTTGCTCTGCATAAAAACTATACGGTAGGAAAAAATGCCACCCTGCCTAAGCCAGCCAGCATGCTTCCAACTTGTTTCCCAGAATTCTCACCTGACAAGCTGCCCACAGGAGAGGCTGACCATACAGTCACTCAAAACCTAATGGGTTGTTCTCCCTGGTCTATCATTCACTAGGAGCTTTTGTTCATGACCCTCACCCTTATATTTAATTTATAAGGTCCATGCAGTCCCAGAATTTTTCCCAGATTATATTCTGAGGTTCAGATGTCTAAACTGCCCCCATATTCAGCTCTGAACTTCCTATCAATGTAGTGGGCTCTGGATTTACCGTGGAGAAAAGCCAAAAAAAAAAAAAAGCTGGGATTTGGCTTCCCTACATTTTATGGGTGACCAAAGCATATCTCAGTAACCCACAAAACTGAGAACTGAGCTCAAGATCAGGAGGCCCAAGTTCTAGATCTATGGGCTCTGGGGCATCACTGTCTCAGCTCCCATCTATAGTATTGGGGGCCCCCATCTGACTGTCACATATTAATTTCATATTTCTGGTCAGGTAAACTGAAGGAACATGATCGTACTTGACTCGAAAATTTCAAATGTGTCAAATGTGCCCTGTCTTAACCACCACCCCCACTCTCTTTAAATCCATTTCTGACTTTAATCCAACCACTGTTTATGTTTGGGCTGTTCTTATTCAGTCGCTCAGTCATGTCTGACTCTGTGCATGCCAGACTTGCCTGTCCTTCACTATCTCCTGGAGTTTGCTCAAACTCATGTCCATTGAATCAGCGATGTCATCCAACAATCTCATCCTCTGTCGCCCCCTTTTCCCCTGGCCCTCAATATTTCCCAGCATCAGGGTCTTTTCAAATGAGTCAGCTTTTTGCGTCTGGTGGCCAAAGTATTGGAGTTTCAGCATCAGTCCTTCCAATGAACACCCAGGACTGATCTCCTTTAGGATGGTCTGGTTGGATCTCCTTGCAGTCCAAGGGACTCTCAAGAGTCTTCTCTTGCAGCACAATTCAAAAGCATCAGTTCTTCAGTGTTCAGTCTTCTTTATGGTCTAACTCTCACATCCATACATGACTACTGGAAAAACCATAGCTTTGACTTTATGGACCTTTGTTGGCAAAACGATGTCTCTGCTTTTTAATACACTGCCTAGGTTTGTCATAGCTATTCTTCCAAGGAGCAAGCATCTTTTAATTTCATGGCTGCAGTCATTGTTTGCATTGATTTTGGAAACCAAGAATATGAAATCTGACACTGTTTCCACTTTTTCTCCATCTATTTGCCATGAAGTGATGGGACTGGATGCCACAATCTTAGTTTTTTGAATGTTGAGTTTTAAGCCAGCTTTTCCATTCTCCTCTTTCACCTTCATCAAGAGGCTCCTTGGTTCCTCTTCACTTTCTGCCATTAAAGTGGTATCATCTGCATATCTGAGGTTGTTGATATTTCTCCCAGAAATCTTGATTCCAGCTTGTGAGTCATCTAGCCCAGCATTTCACATAATGCACTCTGCATATATTACATAAGCAGAATGACAATATACAGCCTAGATGTACTCCTTTCTCAATTTTGAACCAGTCCATTGTCCCATGTCCAGTTGTAACTGTTGCTTCTTGTCCTGCATACAGGTTTCTCAGGAGGCAGGTAATGTGGCCTGGTATTTCCATATTTGAAGAATTTTCCACAGGTTTTACCCACTCCCAAAGTGATATGTGCATTTTTTCCCCTCACACATCCTGCCTACATTTGGCTAGCTAATTTTCATAGAGAAGGTTTTTCCTTAAAATGATGAGTTTTCTCCCTAGTAGATAGTAGGTTATGTAAGAGAGGCTATAAGGAAATGGTTGCCTTCTTTAAAATTAAGTTTATATTTAGTTTAGCTATGCAGTATTACATGTAATGAGTATAAGCTTTGAAGCCTGACTAAAGAATAGGGCTGTAATTCAAGTTCTGTGGCTGTGGTTTTACATAATATAGGATAGAGCCCCTTATCCTCCCCACTTGGTTCTGGGAATAATAGCCATCCCATTGCAGGGCTATTTTAAAGATTAGACATAATCTAGATAACACATGGAGCATAGTGCCCGTCACCATGTAGATATTCTTACCAGTGGGAAAATGGTGTCTCTAATTTACAGAAGTAGCAAGATTAGGTTAAATAAGTATAGAAGAGCTTGGGCAAATACCAAATTCAAACAAAGAAAAAGGAAACACACAAAACTTTGCCTTCAGCCCTAAGATCTCATAGATCTCAGAGCCAGAAGGGACCTCAAAAATCTGGAAAGATTGGCAAGATGCTAGGCACTGTACTCCATTGCCAATAGTGGAAATAATATACTTTGGGCCAGTAAGGAAAATGGGTCCATGTCTTCCTTTCCATATATTTACTCACTGCCGAGAAGTCAAATACTGCCAGACTTGCATGAAGAAAGCTGTAGCTGACTGGGACTGAAAAGTCAGATATTTACAGTTGGTGGTGGTAGCCAGCTGAGGGAAAGGCCTTCCTCCCAATTCCTTTACAAATGCAAGCCAGATTCGAAATCTTACGGTTGTCAAGTGGCATGGGCACAAATAAATATGCACAGCATGACTTCCTTGTGCCAACTGGCTTGTAAATATAATCATTTCGCACAGCACGCCCTCTTTCAGCCCAAGGGCACTGAGCAAAATGCAGCCACCAGGAGATGGGAAGGCTACGGAGCAGTGCATAGGGAAGCAAAGGTACGGACTGCAACTGAGTAACCTAGTCAAGTGCTCGTTTCAATATCACCTGGAGCCATTCTTAAGAAATGTTGCCCAGGAGATGAGACAACAGGTAAGTAATTCATTTGGTAGAAGATGCCCTGAGCAGAAAGCACTAAAGTAGGAGTACAGTCTTTGAGGCAGAGGTTTTCAGTTCTCCTTCTACCCTAAGACACCCAAAGGATACAAAACAGTCTCAGGGAAACGGTCATGAGAGAGAAGAGGGAGCAGAAATCACCACTAAGGGAGAACATATGTAGAATTTGAAGGTCTCTGAGCACTTCTGAAATGCCATTCTTTCCTTTTCTCTAGAATAACAGATCCAGCAGCCCGTCTTGTTAGTTCCAACCTTTACTAACTAGGAGAACCTGGGAAAGTCATTTAATTGCTCTGAAGCACAGTTTACTTAAGTATAAAATAGGGAAATCATACTCATATTGTTTTGAAAATCAAACATGATAATGAACAAGCATAGATGCACTTTGTAAACTGTGAAATACCTCATGCCTGGAAGTAAACAGGTTAACACTCTTCTCTACCAGGTGAAGACCCAGACACACATCGTTTCTTTGGGCAGCCTGCCCAGTCAACCTAAAAGACTGGCAGGTGATCAAGTCAATATCATCCTCTCTTACAGACACAAAGGGGTGACCAAGTGTCTGGCTAGATTGTGATGCTTGTAATATATATTTAATATATGAGAAATACAACCAATCTATCCCCTCCCACCTTTCCTCTCTGGCAGTTTTCATTTACATAATCAAAGCATCACTCATAATTCAATTCACCAAATGAACATGAACTACGTAACAGCTGTGTGCCAAGTCCCCTGCTAGAGCTCTAGGATATAAAGAGAGAAATAACGTAGTCCTTGCCCCTAGCTTCTTCACATTCTAACAGACAGAAGAGACTTGAGAACAAGTACAGATAACAAGGCAAGAACCAAGGAAGTCCTGACTGAGGAGAGGACAGAAGGAGGTATTATCTTTTTTTTACCGTGAAGACAAAAGAAAAGAAACGATTTCAACAAATCAAATGCAGTTTTTGCTAATAGCTCTGGATCAAAGATCTGATCAGGGAGGATTAAAATGTTTGCTCAAGTTACATTCTGATACCTAGTAGCTGAATAGAGTGTCAGGTGCTATTAATCCTCATTTGGATATGATGTTACAAGGTCAAATTAATCCCTTCAAAGTTTCTTTAAACATAATAAGCTAAAATTATTGTTGGCCTTTTGTGCAAAGGGGACTGGTGTATGTTTTGTACTGTTTGTTTCCTTGAATCCAGATGCCTTGGTGTTTCAAAGAGAAAAGCCTGATTCCTTACGAACGTGGGAAGCCAGACCTCCATGGTGTTCTTTCCTGTGTTTGCCCAGGGCAGACGCTGGCTTCGTTAGGTATGTGGAACGTAAATGGGTCACACTTGGAGCAGACCCAGCCTGACACAGGGAGCTGCAAGAACACTAGAGAAAGGAAGTGATGTCTGATAACCCTGTCTCCTGCCCAACTGTCATTAGCTCTGTGGTTTTTCAAGGCACATCAGACTCTCTGACGATCACTTACGAAAGGCTGAGAAAAATCATGACTAGTTGCCAAGTGTTTGAAAATGTAACTATTTTATGGACTTTGGAAAACATGTTCAACAGTGTATAATCGGTTTTAAGATTGGGTTATCATAGCCTTAGATAGGAGGTTTTATTAAATATGAAAACACTATATTTTGAGTTGGATCAGAATGGTATTTCAGGCTAAGTGGTTTAAGTTCCTTTTTTCCATATCTTCTCTTGAGTTGATAGCAAAAATTAGTGGAATGCACTGATGATCTTTATAGAAATACATATAGGACATTAAGATCTTTTTTTGTGTAGTTCTTCTGTGTTTTCTTGCCACCTCTTCTTAATATCTTCTGCTTCTGATAGGTCCATACCAGTTATGTCCTTAATTGTGTACATCTGTGCACAAAATATTCCCTTGGTATCTCTAATTTTCTTGAAGAGATCGCTAGTCTTTCCCATTCTATTGTTTTCCTTTATTTCTTTGCATTGTTCATATATATAGGACATGCATTGTTCAGTGGAGGACATGTGCCCCCTTGTCAAATGTAGAATACTCTCTATTTTAAAAAGAAGTTCTCATATTAAACTAAATCAAGAATTAATAAAATCCCTACTACAATGTGGCTGATATATGCACCAAGAGAGCTTAGACTTGTCTATATTAGGATGAGCATGGAAACAAATTAATTTAAATGAATATTTATATATTTATAATTTATTTATAATTTAAATAAATATTTAATTCACATGGACCATCTGTGTACCCATATTTTGGTGAGTATATGTTGAAAATCGTCCCTCTGCCCTAGTGTTACAGAAAAACTAAACAATTACAGAATAGGAATTTTTAAAGAGGAGGAGGGAAAGGGATGAAGAAGGGAGGGCTTCATTTATTTGAGTGTTCATACTTTTTCCACCTATGAATAGAACCAATAAAGTGATTCCAATATAGTATATCTCAATTTTTCTCTTTAAAAAAAATCATTGGATAGCAAAAATCATGTTTCCATTACAAAATAATTATACGTCACTTTCTTTTTTAAAGAGGATATTGGAAAAAATCTCTATAACAGGAAAAAACTGGTTTTAGGCAGTTCCATCAATTATAAATAAATATATAAATTTATTATCATTATATAGTTATTTTATGATTAGGTTGATATATTCACACAGTTTAAAATTCAAAAGGAACAAGAGACCTTTTTAAAAGTATCCACCCCCTTTTCTCCAGCCAAGACTACCCTCCTATGGGAAAACCATTTTGTCATGTGTTAATCTATTTCTCCAGAGACGTTTTGTGAATCTATTAGTAAAAAGATAATAGGTGGCAGACTACTCTCACAGTCTTCTTCTTGGTCTACTTAACAAGATAGCTTAGAGGTTAGTTCACATCGCAGATAAAATGCTCTCCTGTGTTTCAGGTACATAGGATTCCACTTTAAGTGTGTGTTATTCACTTACTAAGTTGTGTCCAACTCTTTTTGACTCCACGGACTGCAGCCTGGCAGCCTTTCTTGTCCTTCAGTACCTCCTGGGGTTTGCTCAAATTCATGTCCATTAAGTCGGTGATGTTATATAACCATCTCATCCTCTGCTGCCCTTTTCCCCTTTTGCCTTCAGTCTTCACCAGCATCAGGGTCTCTTCCGATGAGTCGGCTCTTTGCATCAGGTGGCCAAGGTATGAGAGCTTCACCTTCAGCATCAGTCCTTCCAGTGAATATTCAGGGTTGATTTCCTCTACGATTGACTGTTTTTTCATTTTAAGTATATAAAATCATTTAACTGTTTATCCAATTTTTTGTCCTTACAGATGATGCTGTGATGAATTATTTTATATATTCATCTTTCACACATCTAAGTATATCTGTGATAAAGTCCTAGAAATAGAATTGCTGGATTAAGATATGTGTATTTGTAATTTTAACTGATATTGCCAAATTGCCCCCAATAAAGTTTCTATCAATTTATTCTCATACCAGCTTTATATGATCTTTGTTCCCCCTGCAGTTCGGTCAATAGAGTGTTATACAATTTTCTTATCTTTTTACATTTAAGAGTTTAAAAGTGGTATACAAGTGTTTAATTTTAAATTTTCAACTTGCTTTTTTCTTACTGTGAGTTTGAGCATATTTGCAAATGCTTACAAACCATTTGAATTTTCTTTGAAATTAAAAAAAATGCTGTATATTAGAAATAAAAATGGTATGCTAATGAATTCAGTTTCTTTTAATATCTTCTTAAAAGGTGATAAGAAGCATTAGTGATTATCATGAATCATCTTCGTAGACGAATACAGATTCTATGCCTTTCTTGGAGCTTGAATGAATATAGAAAGTAAACAATCTCTATTCTCTGAAAACATATTCTTTTTAAAAGCTGCATTTTTTCAAGCACTTTGTTAACATGTGTAGGCATCTAGATTATTCTAATAAGTATTTAAGTTATAAAATATTGAAAATAAAACATTAAAAGAGAAAGGGAGAATGAACAAAAATGAGAGTAAAAATGGGCATTTATTAACTATTACATGTTTCTAAGCTTTAAAAATCTAATGTCATGAGCTGCAGTTTTTCATAGGATATTATGTTTAAAGGGAGAAAGATTGATAGGTTGATGGATAGCTTGGTGGATGAGATTAGATAGATTAGATTAGATCAATAAACTAGTCTACTGTTTCATGTGCACTCATATAGTCTTCTTTCCCAGGATCACTGTTTTCTCTGACATGGTTGCAATGAGTCGGGTTTATAAAATTTTCTATGGTTGTCACAAGCACTACATTTTTAAGGCAAATTAAAGTTCTCTGAGAGTAAGTAAATGATTACATTCATTCACTTATTTACATCTTCAGAACATGACCCAGTAAATGATTGTGTGTGTCAGTCGCTCAGTTGTGTCCAACTCTATGACCCCATGGACTGTAGCCCACCAGGCTCCTCTGTCCAGGGGGTTCTCCAGGCAAGAGTACTAGAGTGGGTTGCCATTTCCTTCTCCAGGGGATATTCCTGACACAGGGATCGAACCCACATTTCCTGCATTGCAGGCGGATTCTTTACTGTCTGAGCCACAAGGGAAGTCCTCTCAGTTTTCCAACATAAAAATTCAGTTGTTGTTGGGGAGGAAACTGAGGCACACTGACCCCCCACCCCAGACTTTTATTTGCCAGTCCAAGGTCTAGCGTACACACTCCTGCGCTCCACCCCCAGCAGAATAAGCTGCAGACTTTTGCCAGGGGGGAGGGTCTCAGGAGCCCATCTGATGGCCTGTGTGGGGAGAGGCTGGCCAGGGTCAAGGGCTGTGCATGGGGGAGCAGGAGGAGGGGTGTGGTTGGAGGAGCAGATGCTGTGTGTGTGGGGGGGGTGGTCAGCACTGAATAGGGGACCCCAGCTGGGATTCCACAATGATATCAATGGGGGACAGGCAGAGCCCTCTGCTGTCCAGATGGGGAAACTGAGGCGGAGACTCCTCCAATCTTTGAGAAGGGAGGGGCCTGCCATCAGCTAATGAGGTTTATTCATCTTCCCCAGGAAGGCACCGCAGCCCAGGAACTGCAGTGCCTTGTCAGCAGTCACTCAGTGAGACACAAGGAGGAACCGCAGCTGGGTCACCTGGCCGCATAGACACCCTCCACTCCTGCCACGCTGAGGGGCACCCTCCCCCACCTCAGCTGCTGGGAGAAGGAATAAATGATTAGAGTTCTCAATTCTAACCACCAGTATATCACATCAATCTTTTATGAGTAACTAGCATATGTTATTTCATGCTTGCATCAATGATTAATTTCCCAAGAAGTTAATTAATTACCTACTGCCAAAATGAATAGTAAATATTTCTCATTTCTTTATTTCTGTTCAAGATCAAATCATATTCCTTAACTATAACCCTTAAAATTGGTCGTAGTTAAAATTTAAAAATTAATTACTCAGTTCAAAGAATCTCTAAGGAAATTTGCAATTGGATATAACTTTGTGAAGTCCATCTGTCCCAGAAATGGACTAGTTGTGTGCATTCTGCTTGTGAATTGAGCATTAATAGAAAATAGTCATGATTAGAGTTAAGTTCAAGTCAGACATTTTAACTTCCCTGATGGCTCAGATGGTAAAGAATCTGCCCACAACGCAGGAAACCTGGGTTCAGTCCCTGGGTTGGGAAGATCCCCTGGAGAAGGGAAAGGCTACCCACTCCAGTATTCTTGCCTTAAGAATTTCATGGACAGAAGAGTATGGCAGGCTACAGTCCATGGCGTCATAAAGAGTTGGAAACGACTGAGCAACTTTCACTTCTCTTCAGAGATTTTATATAAGTTACAAACATTTAAAATAGAAAATATCCATGATCATTGTGGAAGAGTTTTAAAATGCAGAAGAGTATAAAGATGAGTAGTATTACTATTATCCAGATAAAACTATTTAATATCAGCTAAAATGTATGTGCTAGTATACTCTTAGAAGAGCTTTAGCCATTAAAAAAAAAAAAATGAATAGGTACTATTATATCCACATTGCAGAGATAGGACTTTCACAAAGAAGATTAGCAATTTACCAGAGACCACACAGTTACCAAGTATAGGATCAGGTATTTATGTAGATATGGAGTTTATGATACAAAGAACAACATATTATCTTTTTTATTTGATATTATGTGACAGTTTTTCCAATTATTACATATTTTGGGGGAATACAATTTTAATGAAGGATGAAAAAGGCTTATTATTTGAGCTATTTTTAGCTTCATTTCTATCACAATACTATACTATACACTATAGAAAAAATATGTATATATAAATACAAAGGCAGAGGAACCAGAGATCAAATTGCTAACATTTACTGAATCATAAAGAAAGCAAGAGAGTTCCATAAAAACATCTACCTCTGTTTTATCAATTCTGCTAAAGCCTTTGACTGTGTGGATCATAACAAACTGTGGAAAGCTCTTAAAAAGATGGGAATACCAGACCATCTTACCTGTCTCCTGAGAAACCTGTATGTGGGTCAAGAAGCAACAGTTAGAACCCTGTATGGAATAAATGACTGGTTCAGAATTGAGAAAGGAGTATGACAGGGCTATCTGTTTTCACCCTGTTTATTTAACTTATATGCTGAGCACATCATGAGAAATGCCAGGCTGGATGAGTCTCAAGCTGGAATAAAGATAGATGGGAGACACATCAACAAACTCAGATATGCAGATGATACCACTCTGGTGGTGGAAAGTGAAGAGGAACTAAAGAACCTCTTGATGAGGGTGAAGGAGGAGAGTTAATAAATCACTTAAAACTAAATATTAAAAAACCCACAACCTTGGCATCTATCCCCATTACTTCGTGGCCAGTAGAAGGGGCAAAGGTTACACAGTGACAGATTTCCTCTTCTTGGGCTCTAAAATCACTGAGGATAGTAGCAAACCTACACAGTGTGTTGAAAAGCAGAGACATCACTCTGCCAACAAAGGACTGTATAGTCAAGGCAATGGTCTTCCCAGCGGTCATGTACAATTGTGAGAGCTGAACCCTAAAGAAGGCAGAGAGGCAAAGAATTGATGCCTTCAACTCCTGGACAGCAAGGGAATCAAGCCAGTCAATCTTAAAGGAAATCAACCCTGAATACTCATCGGAAGGACTGATGCTAAAGCTGAAGCTCTAGTATTTTGGTCACATGATGCCAACAGCTGATTCACTGGAAAAGTCCCTGATGCTTGGTAAGATTGAGGGCAGAAGGAGAAGAGGGTGTCAGAGGACGAGATGGCCAAACGGCATCACCAAGGCAATGGACCTGAACTTCGGCAAACTTAGGGAAATGATGAAGGACAGGGAGGCCTGGCATGCTGCAGTCCACGGGGTTGCAAAGAGTCAGACACGATTGGGTGACTGAACAACAAAAATAAATTCATATTTCTGAATATTTTCTTAGGAAAATTTCATAGATATAAAATTATAGGGTCAAAATATTTTAATATGTAAAGTTACTTTCAAAAGTATATCAATTCATACTCAGAAGTACAGTATAGAAAAGTATCTATTCTATCATCACCAGCATTGGAGTAACATTAAAAAACCCTTTTGTTCAGTTTGATTAAAAGAGTACTAACAGTTTTAACTTGCTTATTTTAACTTGATTTCTAATTTATTCAGTTGAAATTTGTGTGCGACAATTGTAAAATCACATGCAATTATAAGAAGTAATACAGAAAGTTCCCATGTACATTTTAACCAATTTTCTCCAATGGTAACATTTTTTAAAACTACTATAATATCAAACCTAAAATATTGATATTTATAGAACCCACTGATCTCCTAAGTCTGAGTTGTACTTGTGTGTGTATTTAGTTGTACATAATTTTATAACATATATAGTTTCATGTGTCCTCCACAACAATCAAAATACTCAATAGTGTTATCACTATAAGAATCTCTCACATTGCCCTTTTATAACCATACCCACCTTCCTTCCACCCACCATACCACTCCATCTTTAACCCTAGAAATCACCAACCTGTTCACTTCTAACATGTTATATAAATGAATTTTTTTCACTCAGCCTTATTCCATGGAAATCCACCCAGATTTTTGCATGTATCAATAGTTTGCTCTTTTTTATATCTGAGTAGTATTTCATAGTATGAATGTACCACATTTGGTTGAGTCATTCACCTGTTAAAGGACACCTGAGCTATTTCCAGTTTTTGGCTATTACAGATAAAACTGCTAAAAGCAATTATGTACAGATTTTTGAATGAACATAGGTTTCCTTTCTCTGGAATAAAACTTAAGAATGTAATTGCAAGGTATATGGTTCAATGTTTAGTCTTATTTAAAAAGCTGCCAAACTCTCCTCCAGAGTGACTGTACAACTTTTTATTACCACCAGCAATAAATGAATGAATCAATTTTTCCACATCTTTGCTACCACTTGGCATTGTTGTTATTTTTTATTTTTGCCATTTTGGTAGGTATAGAGGATATTTTACTGGCTTTTGAACACAGGGGCTTCCTGGGTAGCTCAAATGGTAAACAATCTGCCTGCAATGAAGGAGACCTGGGTTCAATCTCTGGGTCGGGAAGATCCCCTGGAGAAGGGCATGGCAACCTACTCCAGTATTCTTGCCTGGAGAATTCCATGAACAGAAGAGCCTGGCAGGCTATAGTCCATGGGGTCACAAAGAGTTGGACACGACTGAGCAACTAACACTTTAACATTCACTTTCTTGAACACAGAGCTAAGAATCAGATATTGGGATTGTCTGCCATGAATTTTCTATGTGATCGTGAGCAAGTCATTTCCTCTCTGGGATATAGTTTCCCTACACATAAACTAGAGAATTTTGAACAGTCCTTTCAATTTTAATTTTCTGTGAACCTAGGATAAAAACAGACTTCTATGATCATGAAGGCTTAGTACCTAGAAAGCATTTGTAAATTATTCTTCTAACAAAAAAAAAAAAATTACTTAATGAGTAGGAAATAATCTTTCTTTAAAACCAGGTAACATGTGAACCTTAGGACTATCCCCCTGTCCCTAAATAACCCACTGCATAAAGTAAGTTTATTTACTTCCTCTAAGATGAACTCCAAGGAAGTTGCCCCATTGTCCCTCCTGGCAGTAGAAATCACCCAATCTCCATGACAACTTCATCTATACTTATCTATGAAGACTCTTTACTCTAAAGAATTTGAAATGCTAGGTAGATGTTACTAAATAGGTTTCAGAAGTGCCTCGTGGCATAGAAAAGAGATACTGACGATTTCAAGAAAGCCAAATACTGCTTCTGCAAAAATGAACTGAGGGTCAGATAAGAACAGATTTGATGTTAGACCTGTGATGGTTTGTGTTCATGCTGCAGCTGAGAAGGTAATTAAAAACTAGCTCTCCTTCATCACTTGGCTCCCATACTTCATACTTCATGGATAACTGTAGAGCTCCCATATTCATAGCTTCTATATATCTATAGAGCTATACTTTTATTTTATAGACAGAGAAGTCAGGGCAAGAAAGAATTCCCCACCCCCGCCCCAGTAAGTCAAGGTCATACATTCAATAACTAGCAAAGGTAACTTTTGTTACCCTTCATGTACACTTAATCCTTTGTGAGAGGTGGTTTCTAACAACAACAACAACAACAAAATTCACTTTTTTTTTTCAGGAAACTAAGGTCCAGCCTATTTCTAAACTTCATCCACCCTACAGATGGGGCTAGGGCTATATTTCACACCTGCAGGCTCATTTTCAAAATTTTGTCTCACCATATTTTGAAACAATATACTCAATTGGCCCCAGTCCCTGTTCTTCTTGTTAGTGGCCCATCCCTTATTTCAGCCCCTAGCCCAATTCCCAAGCTGTGGTCATTTTTTTGCCTTTTCTTTTTCTCACAACAGGGATCTTTTTCTGCTAATCTACCTCATAATTCCAATGTCACCTGTCCATTTGCTGAGCTTAACTTTTTTCAGTTCCCCTTTCATGGGCTGAAGGCGGAGTCTGGTGGGCTACAGTCCAGGGGACTACAAAGAGTCAGACATGACTTAGCAACTAAATAACAACAGGCGAGAGGCTGAACCCATTACTCTCATGACAACTGTCCAGATGTTTGAACTTGGCCCACCTCAAAGCACCTATCATTACATTTGGCCTATTGTGATATAATGCTACAACTGCTTAACAATAACTGAAAATCTTGTTAACATCATCTGTTCATCAGATTGAGCTCCTATTTGCACCCAAAGCTTTATAATTTTCCCAAACCCTTGTACCACACCAGTTGACAAGTCTAGCACCAGGATGTTTCAGTCTACTCATTTCTTACATCTTGCTGAAAGTGACCTAGTCTAGCTGATCTTGAGCTCTGGCAAATTATCACTATGTGGTAAGTGCCTATGTTCTCTATTAGACACAGCACAATGAAGGCAGGTGGCAACACCCATTATATTTACCATCGTATTTCTAGAGGTAAGGCAACAGAAAAAAACTAGGAGACTCAAGAGAGAGCAAAAGACTTTTCAATAAATGATGGAATGTGAATCTATAAAAATTCTTTGAATATTTGCAACTTGATTGGGGAGAGGGACAGGGGCTCATCAGCAAGTAGAATCTTAAAATTCAAGGAGTCTGGCTCCAGCAGCAATCCTTTTATTCACTTGGTAAATCACTGAACTGCTCATTTCAGCTTCAGTGTTACAAAAGAACACAACTCTTAGTTCTCTCAGGAGAGCCATGAACACAAATTAGCAAATATTTACCCAATCATCTGAAAATGAACTGAGCTAAATAGTTTTACACGTACATTTTCTCCTGGAACTGTAGATGACACTCACTACCTGGTACATGGTGTTCCTTTACCACCGTCTAGCCCAGATTGGAAAGGAATGAGAAGGTGTGCTTCTACTAGGAAAAAGTGAGTAGTAATTGAGGAGCCAAGCAGGAATTCAAACACCCACTTAGATTTTTATTTTAACTGATGTATGTATTTTACCCATTAAACCATAACATAACAATTTTGCTTATCTGTGGGGAAAAAGAAATGATTCCGCCTAAAGGAAAAACACTGCCAGGGAGCACAAATGCATTAACCATTCCATTTTGGTCAGAACGCTCATTATTTTCCCCCCAGTAAGTACATACCTATAAAATTTTGTTGCCATTAAGTTTCAAATGCTAAGACGTCTGGCAAGAGATTAGTCAGCTATGTATGGCCAGTTCTCCTGTGAGATAGCAAGCATAAGGTGCCTCAAGCATTCCTTTGCACATAATTAATGCTTGGTAACTGCTAGAGATATTTCACTGTCCTAGAAAATCAGTATTTAAATTTGCAAACACTTGTAGAGCACTTTACAAAGGACAGATCTCTTCTGAATTTGATTCTGGTTCATTGACTACGCACTAAAACTCTCAGAGGTAAATATCATCATCCCCATTTTACAACTAAGAAAGTTAAGATTTGAAAGTGTATTTGTTTCCTAGAACATCCATAACAAAGTACCACAAACTATATGGCTTTAAACAACAGAAAGGTACTCTCTTACAGTTCTGGAGGCCTTAAGTCTGAAGTCAGGGTATGGCCACGGTCGGTTCCTTCTGGAGGTTCTGAGGGAGAATCAGTTCACGGCCTGTCTCCTACCTTCTGTGACTGCCAGCAGTCCTTGGTGTTCCTTGGTTCACAGGTGCAGCGTTCCAGTCTCTGCTTTTGTCTTCACTTGGTGTTTTCCTTGCGTCCGCTCCTCCTCTAATGAGGACACCAGTCGTTGAATCTAAGGCCAATTCTAATCCAGAATGACCTCATCTTAATTGCCTAATTAACTTTATAAAGACCCTATTTCCAAGTAAGGTCACCTTCTGAGTGTCTGAACAGACGTGAATTTGGGGGAGACACCATACAACCCCAAATCACACAGCTCACAGGTTGTGGAGCTAAAACCCAAACAAAGGTCTATAGGGCTCACATTCAAATCACATACTTTTTCCATTTGGTTACGTTGCCCAGGTCACCAAGTCTGGATGTGCAGCTAAGCGTGGGAGTCATCCTGTTTCACCTTACAAAGAGACCTTGCTTCATTTGACTTGTTCTAAATGACAATAATTAACACAGCTTTATTGACTATGCCAAAGTCTTTGCGTGGATCACAATAAACTGTGGAAAATTCTGAAAGAGATGGGAATACCAGACCACCTGACCTGCCTCTTGAGAAACCTATATGCAGGTCAGGAAGCAACAGTTAGAACTGGACATGGAACAACAGACTGGTTCCAAATAGGAAAAGGAGTACGTCAAGGCTGTATATTGTCACCCTGCTTATTTAACTTCTATGCAGAGTACATCATAAGAAACGCTGGACTGGAAGAAGCACAAGCTGGAATCAAGACTGCTGGGAGAAATATCAATAACCTCAGATATGCAGATGACACCACCCTTATGGCAGAAAGTGAAGAGGAACTAAAAAGCCTCTTGATGAAAGTGAAAGAGGAGAGTGAAAAAGTGAAAAGCTTAAAGCTCAACATTCAGAAGACGAAGATCATGGCATCTGGTCCCATCACTTCATGGCAAATAGATGGGGAAACAGTGGAAGCAGTGTCAGACTTCATTTTTTGGGGCTCCAAAATCACTGCAGATGGTGACTGCAGCCATGAAATTAAAAGATGCTTACTCCTTGGAAGGAAAGTTATGACCAATCTAGATAGCATATTAAAAAGTAGAGACATTACTTTGCCAACAAAGGTTCGTCTAGTCAAGGCTATGGTTTTTCTAGTGGCATGTATGGATGTGAGAGTTGGACTGTGAAGAAAGCTGAGCACCGAAGAATTGATGCTTTTGAACTGTGGTGCTGGAGAAGACTCTTGAGAGTCCCTTGGACTGCAAGGAGATCCAACCTAGGAGATCAGTCCTAGGTGTTCATTGGAAGGAATGATGCTGAAACTGAAACTCCAATACTCTGGCCACCTCATGCGAAGAGTTGACTCATTGGAAAAGACCCTGATGCTGGGAGGGATTGGGGGCAGGAGGAGAAGGGGATGACAGAGGATGAGATGGCTGGATGGCATCACCGACTCGATGGACATGGGTTTGAGTGAACTCCGGGAGCTGGTGATGGACAGGGAGGCCTGGTGTGCTGTGATTCATGGGGTTGCAAAGAGTTGGACACATCTGAGCAACTGAACTGAGCTGAACTGAACACAGAATTAAATACCTGTACAGTCCCCTATGCAGCCAATAGCAGCTTCGTTCAGCCACCAACAGAAAGCTCGGAGTTTTGTGCTCATAAGCCTCCAGAGTCACGCCTAACTATCACTCCCAATAATCACTCTCACATCTCAGTGTCTCTTCATGTATCTTTATGTTCAAACAAGATGAGTTATCTAACTGCCCCATACTCTCCTCTTCTGCCTTTTTATAGGTTATATCCTTATTTATTCTCCTGTAGTGAAATGTCCTTCCCCTCAGTCCATATCTGCATGCTCAAAATCTATTTAACTCCAAATTCATTCCTAAAAGCCCATGCCAGGTATATATTTCTCTATGCTTTCAATTCCCAAGCACTGCCTCTTTGCTTTAAGATGGTATTAACCAAAATATAATTGAAATAATATTTTCCTTCCTTCCTCTCTTTGTATATATAGTACTTGCACATATACATGTGTACATATACAAACATGCATACACATGATGTACATATTTGCATATGTGTGAATGTGCACACACACACACACCTAGCTCCAAAAGTAGATGTCAAACTCTTAGATAGGAGGACTCACGTCTATTTCTGAGTGGATATAGCAGTATATCCTACTAGGAAGGTGTTCAATAAATCATTGATAAATGAATAAATGACTTTATATATATATATAAGAATGAAATAATTGTGAGAGATTAAACAACTGATTGTAAGTATAAGCTCATACTTAATAAGTAATGAGAATTTTTTAAAAAATATCATGACCTATTACTACAATCCCAAAATAAATGGAAAATTCTTATAATTTAAAACAACCGAGAGTTATACCATGGTTGTAGGAGCTGTCCAAATCACTCAGCTTCTGCTTCAGTATTTAGAATGTTAGAGTTTTTTCAAGTACCTCCGGACTCCTATCTTTTTCCTGTAGGCCAAGCCTAGCTGTGTTTAAGAATCTCCTTGTCAAGATCATTAAAATCCCCACGGAATTTGTTGTTAAAATTGATGGTATATATTTCATGCAGTATTACTGCTTTACTTAAGTACAACCTAACAGAGGGCTGTGGATTTTGCAATGCTTCTTTGCAAACATTAATAACGTGGCATTGAATTCCCTAGGTATACCAGGACCCAGGAGTGCTAGACCGTAATGAATTTGTATAAAGCTTGTGACTTGGCCTGAGGTTGTGTATACACTAAGCCAGAAATAAAAGAGAACAATCAGTTATTTGATATCATTTAAGTTGATAAATTCATTCTTTAACATCTCAGCCACACATTTTTTTCTTTCTGTTCTTTTTTATGTGGAGGGTATTTATTGTAATCAGGTGGCCATCATCTTAGAGCTACAGAGATGCTATCCTCAGCGTTCTTGAAGAAGTGTGTATAAGATGTAGAATGGATTTTCTTTCAATTAGTGGAATCATATAATCTCATGATAAGACCATAAAGATCATCTGGTTATTAACTCTTAATTGAAGATGTCTGTATCACAATATATCATACATTCTGTCCCTACCTCAGAGGACATGATTTTTCTTTCTGACAAATTCTACCAACTGACACTGCGTGTGCACTAAGGCACTTCAGTCGTGTCTGACTCTGTGTGACCCTAGGGACTGTAGCCTGCCAGGTTCCTCTGTCCCTGGGATTCTCCAGGCAAGAATACTGGAGTGGGTTACCAGGCCCTCCTCTAGGGGATCTTCCTGACCCAGGGATCGAACCTATTTCTCTTATGTTTCCTGCATTAGCTGGCGGGTTCTTTACCACTGGCGCCACCTGGGAAGCCCGCCAATTGTCACTACCTGCAATGCAGTGAAGATTCTGATCCTTGGATCTGGAGGATAGATGGCACATATATATTGCAATTAATATTTATAAAATCTAAGTCCATGATATACTTAGGACCTTCCTTCTCAAATACAATTATGTACAGAAAATCACTTTATAAAATATATTATATGACTAGGATGATACCATACAGATATTAGCACTAGTAGACTAGATACTCCTAGGTTGTTAGCTCTGAATATTTGGATATTTTGACATAACTGCCTTTTCCTATATGGTAGCCACTAGACACTCATGGCTACTTAAATTCAAACTAGTTAAACAAAATTTGAAGTTCATTTTGTCAGTCTCACTTCAAGTCCCACATTCTAAGACTTCAAATAACCACGTGTGGCTAATGGCTACTGCGTTGGATGGAGCAGATACAGAATGCTCCCATCACTGAAGAGTGTTCTATTAGCCAGCACTGCACCATTGTCAACAACTAGTATAAAACATTAGCATTTCTTTTTTTTTTTTTTTTAGCATTTCATGAGGGTGAAATGCACACAAGTCAACCCTTAACGAATGGGTTTATGAATCTCTTCCAAGGTGACATTCCTTCTCTCCTTCACGAGTCGGGAAGATAGCGTAGAAGGAGCTGGTCTCCTGCAAACAAGTATGGGTACAGATGAGTGTGTCAGAGTGGGGGTGATGGGGAGAAGAGCCATAGCTACTGGCTTCTCTGCCTGCTGAGTCCTTCTCTTTTATCAGGTGACCAAGCCATGCTGATCAGCAGAGGTGATTTGAGGGGACTGCACCCTAATGACTCAGACATCCAAGAGAAGAACAAAGATGTTATCAGCAGGTCCGTTCTAAAATCCTGCAGTGGTAGAATCTTCAATTGAAAGCACAAATGGAGACTAGGAGAGATACAGGGTGTTTGGAAAGGCAGAGAAAGAAAGGCAGTGGTGATGAGAGAGTGCCACTGGAGAGGGAGGTGGCAGGAAATCAAAGACCAGCTATGCTGCACAGAATTACCTGGCAAACCACCTCTGGTCTGATTATCACAGGCTATCAGCTCAGCCCCACCGTGGATGACTGAGAGAACAGCTGATAAAGAGTTGTTTCGTTTATTCTTCCTTTTATAACATCTCTCTCTTGCTCCTTTTCCTTTGGATAAGGCAATGGAAATCTTGCTAAATGCTGACAATGCTTTTGGCTGGTGTTGTGATGACCCTTCAGCAATGCCAAGTTCCTCTTGCCCTCTTCTCAGGACTCCCATAATAGCTACGTTCTGCACCTCTCCTTGGACACCAAAGCCCGGGCTGCCTGGTATTTCCCTTAACCCTTTCACTTACATGTCCTTTCAGCTTGAATACAACTATAGGTTGTGGAGGACAGGAACTGTGTCACATTGGTCTTGCTAGCCCCTGACAGGTCTTAGCATAGTTTCCCAAACAGCTGGAACCAAAATGGCATTGCCTTTGCATGGCTGGCTCTGGAATTGGATGGCCTAGGTCTAAATTTCACCTCTGCTACTTGCTAACCATACCTTTCTTTCATGGAGAGACCTCCCTGCTCTAAGCCTCTGCTTCTTCTCTATTAAATGGGGATAACTGTATCTCTAGGAAGTGATGGTAAAGTTTAAGAGAGACAATGAAAGTAAAGCTGTTAACACAGTGTCCAAAACAAAGTAAAAACTCATAATTATCATTATTGGGGATTAAATAAATATTGAGTAAACCCAGCTGCTTAAATTTTTCCTGTGCCTAATAATAGATATTTTAAAGCTAAGAGAGACCTTAAAATCTTCTTGCACAAACTCCATATTTTACATACAAGGAAACAGAGGTACACAGAGAACAGCACATGTTTGCCCAAGTTCACAGGCCAAGCGGTAGCAGAGCAAGACGACTCAGTGTCAGGTTCTCCATCTCATCCGCTGCCTCTCTGAGATCCTATGGGTGTGCAGAATACACCATAGGCATTGTATGGGGCAAAGTGTCAGGTGAGGGATTCTCTTTATCACACAAACTTACCGTGTAAGGCCTACAAACAGTAGCAGATGCGTCATGGCCCATCACAGAGTCAGTGAATACATCTTGCCAAACGACAGAAAATGACTACAATACCTTACGAAGCCTGACTTTCAGATGGGTAACTTCAAGTGTCACACACAATATTAAGGGTGGAGTCATTTTTCAAGGGGCTTCCCAAATGACTCAGGTGGGAAAGAAATTGCTTGCAATGTAGGAGATCTGAGTTCGATCCTTGGGTCAGGAAGATCCCCTGGAGAAGGGAATGGCAACTCACTCCAGTATTCTTGCTTGGAAAATTCCATGGACAGAGGAGCCTGGTGGGCTACAGTCCATGGGGTCCCAAAGAGAAGGAGATGACTGAAATGACTTAACATGCATTTTTCAAGGACCCAGGATTGAGTGCTATCACATCAACACCATCCCATATGCATTTCTGAACACTTACTCAAAAAATTTTTTGTTTACTAAATGATAACATGTTTGCACTGACAATTAGTATTTCTACTTTATTATGTACATTTGTATGTGTGTGCATATAAACACATACACATACACACACTGTATATATGCCTACAATTTTATTCTGTGCAGCAATCAAGAGATGCAAGCTCACCTTTTATTTATTTATTTTTTTCCAGAAGAACATTTTATTTATTTTAATATTTACTTATTTTGTTGCACAGGGTCTTAGTTGCGGCAGGCAGGGTCTTTGTTGCATCATGCAGGATCTTTCATTGCAGTGCACAGACTCTCTAGTTGTGGCTCATTGGCTCTGGTTGCAGCATGGGGGCTTAGTTGCTTCTTGGCAGGTGGGATCTTAGTTCCCTGACCAGGGATTGAACCTGAATCCTCTGCATTGCAAAGCATATTCTTAACAACTATTCTTAATAGTTGTTCCTAAAATTATTTGTGGGTCAGAACTATGAGGTTTCTGTAGAGGAAAAAGAAATAGGTGTTGGAAGTAGCATTTAAAAACCTCTACCTTGTAAAATGGGAAGTGCTAGTATAGCACAAATGATTAAGTTCCGTTCTTCTCTGGGCCTTCACTTACTCACAGGACAATATGCACTTCAGCAGGCATGTCGCTGTTAGTCGCTCAGTCACATCCAACTCTTTTCTGACTCCAGACTCTAGCCGCCAGGCTCCTTTGTCCTTGAAGTTTCCCAGGCAAGAATACTGGAGTGGGTTGCCATTTCCTTCTCCAGGAGATCTTCCTGACCCAGGGATCAAACTTGCATCTCATGCATTGGCAGGCATTTTATAGCTCTTTCCCACCTGAGCCACACCTATATGACTTTAAATGAGTCCAGACACCCTGGAAGTGAAAATTTGACCACATTTTACTCAGGAGCAAATCAGGTATTGAGAAAATTTAAGGCAGGTAATTTGTCAAGCATTCCAGTAGCTATTTCACAGGGTGTATGCTTTTCAAATGTTCTTTATTTATTTATTGAATATTTTACTTATTTAACAGAGCTTCTATAGTATATATGCCTCAAGAATTACAGTTGTCTTTGGTCTCAGAGCCTACAATTGAAATCTTCAAAGCCTGTTTTTAATAGCTGTGTGTGTGTATGTGTGTGTGTGTCCACGCACGCTGTTCAGCTTCATTTCAGATGCAGGATCATAGAATACCAGAGCTGGAGGGGAATCTTTTGGATTTCAGAGTGTCTTTGAAATTTTCTCTTAAGCAAAGAAAACCTTCAGATGCAAATTTAAAAGGAATCTTAATATACATAAGAAGAAAAAGCAATACATGGGGTCTTTAGGCTTATAAATCTTCAATGTTTGTTGGAAAATACTTAACTGTTGAGAGAAACCCTGAAGCATCTGGTCTGAGTCTTAAATTCCAAAGGGGATATTTTGAAAACCAAGGGTACATTCTAATTTGATAAGAAGCCTGAGGCCCAAAAAGAGAAATAACCAGCTAAGAGGGGAAGAGCTGAGTTTCTAAAGGGACAGCTTGCCTCCAGCTCAGTGCTTCTATAATAATATGCTGACTGGCTTTCATATTTGTAAGTGGACATCAAATGGCATAACATCTAAAAATTACAATCCCTTCCCAGCTAATTTGTGTTTTGTGGAAGAGTGACATAGGGTCTCTCTCCAATGGCTCTTACCCAATTTCCAATGTTGACCAATATAAAAGGTCAATTACAACTATTAGTAAATTTCTGGATATAACATTTTTCTCCTTTTAAACACAGCCTTAGCACTGAGAAAATTATAAACAGATATGTAACTAAATCACTTATCTAATTGAAAAAATAATTATCTACTGGTTTTTTTACACTGATGGCCAATGCTACTATTAAATACTAATAAATTCTATAAACATCTAAGAGAGGGTAGCAGTGACTGTACACCTAATGACTCAGGGGGAGGAGGAGGGAAAATTGCATTAAAGTGCGACCTGTAGCTTCATGTGCTCTGCAAACAAACTCAAATGTCAACTTGTTTCAAAATTACTGCCATTATATCCTAATAGCAAAACACCCACTGAGAAATACATAGAGGAAATAATAAACAATAATAGCTCTTAGCAGTTGAATAATACATTTTATCCATGGATGTGAAGTTCTTTGGAAGCATTCACTAATTAAATTTCACCACATGCCCACAAGGTAGGTATTAGTTCTGTTTCTTAGATGTGCTCATTTAGTATGAGTTAGAGCCCATGTTCCTGGGAGTATAGCACAGAAAAAATCCCACTGAAATAAAACATTTTCAGATTCACTAGGCAATGCAGTGACAACATGGAAGTACCCCAAGTGAAACCCAGGAGGCACTGAAGAATTTAATGCACACCCAAAACATCTCAATTAATACAGGGAAACTTGATAAGAAAATCTGAACCCATCAAGATGCAGAAATCAACCTCTAGTTACAAATGTGTTTAAAATATTAGAAGGCAAAAGCTTGCTGCAAGGGCTTTCATGGGTATATTTTACATATCACATATAAGTATAGATGGACTCCAAGAGAGGGAGGTTATCCAGAACCATTAAACCACAAGGTATTAGAAAAGGAAAGCTCCTAAGAATTTGCAAATGTTTCTCCCTTGTTTTATAGGATGAGGAATGTGGCTCAAATGGTGGTGCAGTTAGGCCAGTTTGGCATAGACTATGTTAAACCCTTGAGTAAGTAAATCAAAGTTTTGCTCCGTAAAAGTTCATTTTTCTTGACATAGATTTGCTCTAAATTGTTGTTGCTGTTTAGTCACTCAGCCATGTCTGACTCTTTGCGACCCCATGGACGGCAGCACACCAGGCTTCCCTGTCCATGGGATTTTCCAGGCACGAATACTGGCGTGGTGAATTACTAGTTGGCAAACTATGACCAATAAGCTAACTTTGTCCTGAAGCCTATATTTGCATAGCTTTTACGTTTGAAAATAGTTGAAAATAATAAAGAGAATAATACATTGTGATAAGGAAAATCATATGAAGTTCAAATTTCTGAGCTCATAAATAAAGTTTTACTAGAGCACAGCTGTGCTCATCTGTTCGTTCATTGTCTGCACCAGCTTTCATGCTATGATGATAGAGTTAAGTAGTAGCAACAGAGAGCAGATAGTTCACTGAGCCTCAAATAGTCACTCTCTAGAGCTTTACAGAAAAAGTTTACTGAGAGATGTGGAAACATCCAGTACCAACAATTAAACCTAATGAAATCTTAAAACTTAATGGATTAAACAGTCCCAGATTTGTTCAGAGAAAAAAAAAAGATGTACCTCAGAGATATGTTATATATTTATATGTACTTTTTATAAACAAGAGATAATCAGATTTTGACTTAGATCTTAATTTTATTTACACATCCATGAGTTTATCAAACTGCTTCATTGACAATATAAAACATCTGAGAATTTTCCCTGATTTCTCAGCAGTCACCACCCTCTTCTCAAACCATACTTTTTCTATATGGTTCTTTACTGTTTAAAACATTTTCACATCCATCATTGCCATTTCCTTCTCCAATCATCCCATTAATCTCACAAGTATCTGACGAGATGTTGATGGAAAGAACTATTTTTGCTTTCCAGAGAGGGAAACTGAAGCTCAGAGCCTTCAAATGACTATCCTAAGAGCGCTGTGCCCTGAGCAAAAGATTCCTGCTCTGACCCAGAACCCAGGCACTCCTGGGAAAGCAGCATTCCACCTAAGGGCGCAAGCACAGCCACAGCTCAGACGGGAAAACACCAAAGACGTAATACCTGTGAGACGTTAAAAACACAAATTTTCATTCTCCCCTATTCAGGTTTGTCTCTGAAAGGCTACTGTGGGAGGATTTTGTCTCTGTTTGGCTGGAGAGAGAGTTCAGGGGTACTTATAATTTTTTGTTTCAAATTTGTACCATGGACATGTATTACTTATCAGAGAATAAGGTTTTTGTATTTCCAAACTAATATAGGATAACCAAGTGGCAGCATGTCCTGCCAGTGAGAAATGCCTCTTTCTATTTGAGAAAAGATTTCACATGGTTCCAGTTGTCCCCAAGGAAAAGAGAATTTCCAATTAAATGTTAATCTAAGGTCAGGGCAGCACTTGCCACGAAGCCCATTTTGATGGGCCACTTACTTGTAGCTTAAAGAAAATGACAGGACATCACTGCTGTCTGTCACTACGCCAGTCCTGGCAGGCAACTGATGAGGGGCTTGAAAAAATTTCCTAATCCATCTGGAGTGCTACTCTTTTTTCTTTCCCTTTAGTTCTTTTTACCACTAAATGCTGTGATTTACAGAAAAACCAGCTATCAGTTATACTGTCTTACCAGTAGCAATTTGCCTTGCAATACATTCACAATCATTATGTGTTTCTTTTTTAAAATGTTGCATGATCTTTTTAATGTGTTGTTGGATTCTGATTGCTAGAATTTTGTTAAGGATTTTTGCATCTATGTTCATCAGTGATATTGGCCTGTAGTTTTCTTTTTTTGTGGGATCTTTGTCAGGTTTTGGTATTAGGGTGATGGTGGCCTCATAGAATGAGTTTGGAAGTTTACCTTCCTCTGCAATTTTCTGGAAGAGTTTGAGCAGGATAGGTGTTAGCTCTTCTCTAAATTTTTGGTAGAATTCAGCTGTGAAGCCGTCTGGACCGGGGCTTTTGTTTGCAAGTGGGCTTTATCCCAGGGATGCAAGGATTCTTCAATATCCGCAAATCAATCAATGTAATACACCACATTAACAAATTGAAAAATAAAAACCATATGATTATCTCAATAGATGCAGAGAAAGCCTTTGACAAAATTCAACACCCATTTATGATAAAAACTCTCCAGAAAGCAGGAATAGAAGGAACATACCTCAACATAATAAAAGCTATATATGACAAACCCACTGCAAACATTATCCTCAATGGTGAAAAATTGAAAGCATTTCCTCTAAAGTCAGGAACAAGACAAGGGTGCCCACTTTCACCATTACTATTCAACATAGTTTTGGAAGTTTTGGCCACAGCAATCAGAGCAGAAAAAGAAATAAAAGGAATCCAAATTGGAAAAGAAGAAGTAAAACTCTCACTATTTGCAGATGACATGATCCTCTACATAGAAAACCCTAAAGAGTCCACCAGAAAATTACTAGAAATAATCAATGACTACAGTAAAGTTGCAGGATATAAAATCAACACACAGAAATCCCTTGCATTCCTATACACTAATAATGAGAAAACAGAAAGAGAAATTAAGGAAACAATTCCATTCACCATTGCAACGGAAAGAATAAAATACTTAGGAATATATCTACCTAAAGAAACTAAAGACCTATATATAGAAAACTATAAAACACTGGTGAAAGAAATCAAAGAGGACACTAATAGATGGAGAAATATACCATGTTCATGGATTGGAAGAATCAATATAGTGAAAATGAGTATACTACCCAAAGCAATTTATAGATTCAACGCAATCCCTATCAAGCTACCAACAGTATTCTTCACAGAGCTAGAACAAATAATTTCACAATTTGTATGGAAATACAAAAAACCTCGAATAGCCAAAGCGACCTTGAGAAAGAAGAATGGAACTGGAGGAATCAACCTACCTGACTTCAGGCTCTACTACAAAGCCACAGTTATCAAGACAGTATGGTACTGGCACAAAGACAGAAATATTGATCAATGGAATAAAATAGAAAGCCCAGAGATAAATCCACGCACATATGGACACCTTATCTTCGACAAAGGAGGCAAGAATATACAATGGATTAAAGACAATCTCTTTAACAAGTGGTGCTGGGAAATCTGGTCAACCACTTGTAAAAGAATGAAACTGGACCACTTTCTAACACCATACACAAAAATAAACTCAAAATGGATTAAAGATCTAAACGTAAGACCAGAAACTATAAAACTCCTAGAGGAGAACATAGGCAAAACACTCTCCGACATACATCACAGCAGGATCCTCTATGACCCACCTCCCAGAATATTGGAAATAAAAGCAAAAATAAACAAATGGGACCTAATTAACCTTAAAAGCTTCTGCACATCAAAGGAAACTATTAGCAAGGTGAAAAGACAGCCTTCAGAATGGGAGAAAATAATAGCAAATGAAGCAACCGACAAACAACTAATCTCAAAAATATACAAGCAACTCCTACAGCTCAACTCCAGAAAAATAAACGACCCAATCAAAAAATGGGCCAAAGAACTAAATAGACATTTCTCCAAAAAAGACATACAGATGGCTAACAAACACATGAAAAGATGCTCAACATCACTCATTATCAGAGAAATGCAAATCAAAACCACTATGAGGTACCATTTCACACCAGTCAGAATGGCTGCGATCCAAAAGTCTACAAGCAATAAATGCTGGAGAGGGTGTGGAGAAAAGGGAACCCTCTTACACTGTTGGTGGGAATGCAAACTAGTACAGCCACTATGGAGAACAGTGTGGAGATTCCTTAAAAAACTGGAAATAGAACTGCCTTATGATCCAGCAACCCCACTGCTGGGCATACACACTGAGGAAACCAGAAGGGAAAGAGACACGTGTACCCCAATGTTCATCGCAGCACTGTTTATAATAGCCAAGACATGGAAGCAACCTAGATGTCCATCAGCAGATGAATGGATAAGAAAGCTGTGGTACATATACACAATGGAGTATTACTCAGCCATTAAAAAGAATACATTTGAATCAGTTCTAATGAGGTGGATGAAACTGGAGCCTATTATACAGAGTGAAGTAAGCCAGAAGGAAAAACATAAATACAGTATACTAACGCATATATATGGAATTTAGAAAGATGGTAACAATAACCCGGTGTACGAGACAGCAAAAGAGACACTGATGTATAGAACAGTCTTATGGACTCTGTGGGAGAGGGAGAGGGTGGGGAGATTTGGGAGAATGACAATGAAACATGTAAAATATCATGTAGGAAACGAGTTGCCAGTCCAGGTTCGATGCACGATGCTGGATGCTTGGGGCTGGTGCACTGGGACGGCCCAGAGGGATGGTATGGGGAGGGAGGAGGGAGGAGGGTTCGGGATGGGGAACACATGTATACCTGTGGTGGATTCATTTTGATATTTGGCAAAACTAATACAATTATGTAAAGTTTAAAAATAAAATAAAATTGGAAGAATAAAAAAAAAAAAAAAATGTTGCATGAGAGTTTTCTGCACATAGCTGGCAATTGTGGTCATTTTTAAAAGTTAAGAATAGAGTTAAAATTATTAGGACAATTCTTTACTCTTTGAATCTTCTGAAAATGTTGGGAATTCTCAAGAACAGATAGATAATCTTGAGCTAGCTGGAATACATTTATTGATTCTGGAATGCTGGAGAATTATAAAATTATGAACATTATGATTCAATGGACTACTGCAGATCATCTAGCCCAATTGTCTTAATCAGTAAGGAAACTGCCACCAAAGATGATTTTGTTCAATGTGAGTTCAAAAGCAAAAGTTATAATACATCCAAGTTGCCTGCAATCTGGCCTCAACATACGTTTTTGATCTTATCACCCATAAGATCTGCTTCATGTAAATATACCCACTATCCTTTGGCCTGCCCCGAACAACCATGTTATGCTTTTCCCCCCTTGTTCTTTCTGTATGATAAGAAAGTTCTTCTCTCTTACTTTTCATATTCATATCCTGTCCACTCTTCAAGACTCTACTCCTCTGAATTCCTAATGCACTTTGTTGGTGGCCATTTCCAATGCCACTTACTTTTATTCATCCATACTTCTGATTTTCACTGTTTTATATGAATGATAGGATTATGAATAATTGATATTTTAAATTGTTGCCAGACCATATTTTTAAAACAGGAAAGACTGTTATACAGTAGAAGCCTTTTGGTGCCTACACGGTAATAAACAGCATCGATTAGCTCTCAGAGTGGGCTGTGATGGTTCAGGAGTTTTCTTCTTTAGGGATCCTTGGACACTTGAGTTATCTGAAGAGGAACTCAAATAACCCTAGAACTTTCAGAGTTTAAAAGAACCTAAGGGACCCACCAGGCCAAACTTCTGGTCTTACACTTAAATATGGAGGTCCGAAGAGGTAAAGTGACTTAACCAGAACTAAGACCTGGATTTCCTGGCATTTTATGCCCCTGCTTTTTCCCACTGACCGTATTGCTTCCCCCAACAACCTTTTTCAGTTGGTGATGTCTACTGCCAGAATGTTACATGGTTGGGCACTTTGCTCCTTTAAATATCACGAACAGAGAGTTTTAGAAGATTCCTCAGGAAACCACAACTTCACTATATATTTTAGTCAGGACATACCTCAGAGATCATAGAGCCTTGTCTGAGTCCTCTAAGATTTTCAGACCTGGCCTTCAGTAGAAATGGGATGAAGCACAGCCCACTTCATCCAGCCCTCTCTCTAACCACAGTTGATGAAACTCTCATCATATCTTTTTCATTGGTATTTGTAGAGCTGTCTTTTAGGACTCCCTTGTAATTTTATGTTGACTCCTGTTTTATTGTGGTTTAACCATGAGTCACCAAAAATAAATTTTTATTTAATCAGTGGCTCAACAAATGTTGTTAGTATATGTCAGTCACTATTCTAACCCCTGGGATGGCACAGTTACTTCTACTACTGTTAACAATCATATGATCAACAATGACTGTTAATGCTAAATGCTTACTGTATTCCAGGAACTGTATGAAGCATGTTACACACATGGTCTCACTAAAAATGTTAAATGCCTCACCCAAGGTCTAAGACCACAAGTAGGGATCAGAATTTGAACCCAAGTCTATCATCTTCTGAATTCCAAGCCTTCAAGAGGGCAGATTTTGCTCTTAAAGGATGTGTATCTAGTATCAGGGAGAGATTCTAGCACAATTACTGAAGCAATGTGGTGCAAGCTATCATTTAGGCAAGTAGATGGGGGTCATTGAGCACGGAGGAAGGAACTCTAACTCTTCAGAGGGCAGTTAGCCAAATCTCTGAGGAATATAGGGTGTTTGGGCAGAATCTTCAAGAATGACTAGACATTCGTAAAGTATACAAGAGAAAGAGGGCTTTGTGGATAGAGGGAACACTATGGGAAATGGTGCACTGTGTTAACAAAAAGAAGCATGTTTAGGGGACTCAAGATGTCTAGCATAATTGGGATAAGTGAGAAAATGGCTCCTGCTGCTTTACAGGCTGAGCAGTGGTTGGGACCTCACCTGCAGGGACTGGATCATCAGTGAAGATTTTGAAGCAGAGTGCCATGGCCAAATTGTAGATTGAGAAAGATCGCAGTGATGTGGACTATGGATTAAATAAGGCCAGAGAGGAAGAAGTTAGGAAGATATCATAACTGCTCAACTGACATAAAATGAGAACTTGAACTAAGACAGTGTTGATAGAAATAAAATACATACCAAAGGGATATTTATGAGACTGAATCAACTGAACCCTATGTCCAATTAGATATAAAAGGTTAAAAAAAAAAAAAAAAAAAAAGGACTCTAAGGTTATGCTCAGGTTTCCAGCTTAGAAAATAAGAAGCCATTAAACTGGAAAGGTGGATCCAAAGTTGGAGAGGAAAGATCGTGAGCCCCGTTTAAGAAATGCTGACTTTGGTGTATGTGGGAAACATTCAGATAGAGATGTCAAGATGGCAGCCTACACTAGAATGGAGTGTCTGATATTTTTGGCAGAGAGGTGCCAAATAGGGAATTATTAGGACACAAGTGGTCATTAAAGCCAATTGCTTGTTCAACAAATATTTATTGAGCATCTATTATTATTCCAGAAACTAGTTTAAAAGGCAAGCATATGGCAGTTACAAAACTGGACAAAAAAGGAGCCTCTCCTTCTTGGAGTAAACATTCTAATGGAAATTATGTTTTAAAGCACATAAATAAATCCATACCTACAAATTATGTTAAGTTCCACAGAGGAAAAGTATAGAGTATCATAAAAAATAACAGGGGACATGTAATCTTGACTGGGGTTGGGGAAGGGGATGGTCAGGGAAGGATTTTCTGAGGTATGGAGCATTTAAGCTAAGACCTATAGCTTGATCCAGGGTTAGGTAAGTGAAAAACGTTGCAAGTGAGAACTGTATATGTAAAGACCTGAGACCAGAGTTGTTCAGTCTCTAAGGCATGTCTGACTCTTTGTGACTCCATGGACTGTAGCCCTCCAGGCTTCTCTATCCATGGGATTTCCCAAGCAAGTATACTGGAGTGGGCTGCCATTTCCTTATCCAGGGATCTTCCCAACCCAGGTATCAAACTCAAGTCTCCTGCATTGGTAGATGGACTCATTATCACTGAGCCACCAGGGAAGTCTGAGGTCAGAGTTAGTTGTACTCAAAATACAGAAAGAAGGCTGAAGACGTTACAACATAATGCATCAGCCCAGGATAGAGAAATAGGAAGAGGTGAGTTCAAGCAGACCTTACCTATTCATCAGAGAAGGTCTGTATCTGTAGTTTGAGATACTGTCAGTCAATTAATCAGTCAATCAAAGCATGTGATACAGAAAATCACCATTTAATTAGAGGGAGAAGGGACTGAAATCTTTACCAAAAAAAACCAGATTTATATAATTTCCAACACAGTATGATATCTAATAATGAGCCCCTTCCACTTAATTAAAATAAAGGAGCTGTTATTCATAGCTAATTTTTCCACCGTCCGTGTTCTCGTCTAGGAGGACAGAAGAGGGATCCATGAGGTACTTTGGTGAGACTAAAGGTCTCACTGAATGAATAAACAAAATTTGGTATATCCACACAAAGGAACACATGAAAAGAAATGAAATGGCAATATGCACTGCAACGCAAATGAATTTAAAGACATTGTAAGTGAAACGAGCCAGGCACAAAAGGCCACATAGTGTGTGATTCCATCAGTATGAAATGTCCATAACAGAAAAATCCTTAGAGAATAAATGTAGAATGATGGTTGCCAAGAGAAACAGAGAGTGACTGCATAATGGATGTGAGGTTTTCTTCCACGGTGATGAAAATGTTCTGGGATCCAAGAGTGGTGATGGATGCATAATGCTATGAATATACTAAAACCCGCTGAATCGCATACTTTAAGAGGGTGAACTTTATGGTATGTGAATTATATACCAATAAAGCTGTTACTAAAAAAAATCATATGGGACACCTTCCTGCCTTCTATTAGTCTCAAGAGGTAATAGGCAAAAGCATAGAGATACATATTCAGATAGCTAGTTTATATAGGATTTCACCAGAATTAATTTTTTAAAGCTGATATTACCTTTGATGAGCTGTGGTTGAATAAGTTATGTCTATATTTAAGAATGACTGGAAGTTCAGTTCCATAAGATTAATTTTTACCTGGAAAGATGATGGGAAAGCTTTCAGTAACCCATCACATAAATAAAGTGAAAAAGATCGAGTCCACGTGTCTCATAAAACATCGCTACTTACTGTCCTTGTAAAGGCACTATCAAGGAGTCTCTTCCCTTGTGCTGAATGATAAGGATGATAGATTAAAAATGAGGCAGAGATATAACACAGTGGGGCTTTAGAGAGGATCTGGATTCTATCCCATATGGCCTATTTATCAATGAACCCGAAGATGTGTTTCACACACAATTTATCCTTCCGGTACTAACCTACTAGTTTATTTCAGTCAAGAAAACCGAGAGGGATTTAAATCCATCCAACATTTTGAAAGCAGCCAAGGTAAGATTTAAATTTTAACATATTTCCAACTTAAGAAATGCAGTGACTTATCAAGTTGCTGAGTCCCCCTAATGTGAAATACTCAGGAAATACTGAGAAACAAGTGGTCTTATCAATTTTTCAGTTTTCCCTTGACAGCTAATAATGAAAGACAGTTTACCTGCAATTCATATCAACATGGGGACCATGGCTTGACACTCTTACTTTAGATATTTAGGGGAAAATAGAAACATGAATACTGGTGGAGATTACATCAAATTAGCAAGCTCCTCAGAAAACAGGATACACATAAATGAATCAATAAATAGATTAGGTGAGCTAGCAAACCAAGTAGAGAGCTGCTCAGGAAGTGTTGGCTTAAAAATATTTACGAATAAAAACAGTATTTTATAGGTCTCAGAGTATTGTCATATCTATTATCAAATTTGATCTTCACATCTACTTTGTGAGATAGGCAGCACAGAAAGAGCCCCTTTTCACAGGAGGAGAAAATAAGGCTTATCAGGGCAAGGCCGCTTTGCGCAGACCCACACTTCTGCACAAAGTGCAATGTCCAGTTGTATGCCACCTCACGTCTTCTGATCCCAAGGTCAGTGTGTTTCTAATGTGACACAGTATTCTATCACTATGTTGAGTACTATTTTTATTATCACAGAGTTAAAAGATACATACCTATATCAGATAGAAACCATTATGCCATGGCTTATGGTATAATGAAAATGGTCTACAGTATAAAAACTGACTAGTGGCCTAGAAAATAATGTATTTTGAAAAATATTTGATTTTGTTAACTTTGTAATTGATTTTATTTATTTTATAAAGAAAACATATGCACTAAAACACCTACATATACATGAAATGAGTGTCTCATAGCACTACATGGTCAGATCTCAACTATCCATCCTTATAAGGACAAAGAATATCTAGAATTTTTTAAATCTCTTGCAATTTCAAATTCTCACGTCAGTGGGTGTTTCCCCTTTTGTTAGAAACAAACTATTTCTAAAAACCTACCAAACTTCCAGGTTTTACTGTTGTTGTTGTTTTCTTCTCTCACGAGATAAGCACCTCCTGAATAAATGGTAATTGCTTTGATTGAGGTCATTTACTGGTGTTTCTGCCTTCTGCTCCAAAATTTAGGAGAAATATTTAACAAAGAGAGAAATGGCATCAGAAAGGAGCAAAAGGAGCAAAAGGAGCAAAAAGCATACTAGGGAAAAAATAATGCTTTCAGAAAGCAGAATAATTTATCCTGAGATAAGACTTTCAATTGAGTAACACTCCAATGTGAACTAAACTTACAGTATAGGATTAGAAGGCCGTTAGGGATTTCCTCAAAGGTGCAGTTGATTAATCTCCAAAATGGATTCTCAAGCAGATCAATGAACTCACTCTTGGAATTATTTCAAGTTATTATCTTTGGGGGACAGAACAGATGTTGAGTATGGAGAAAGGGGAATTTCAGTCTTGAGCACTCACTGCATCATACTGAAAATCAGCACCACCAGGGTGTCCAAGTTAAAGGCTTTAAGTCGCTCTCCCCAGGTGTAGTTTTCTCAGCTCTCAGATCAATACAATGATAAGTGGCTACCATCTGATTTACCTGATAGTCCCCAGTGAAAAATTCATTATTATAACAAGTGATCTCATTTACCCTTCACCCGTCAACAGCGGATTAAAGAGAGCTCCCACCTGCAGCACATCCGTGAGCCGTCTAAACAACTCACCTCCTCTCCTTTGTGCCAACCTGTTATTTATTCCATTCTTGCATTTACTATATTTCATTGGAATAATTTAAGTTCATTTTCTCAATAGTTTGTAAGTTTCTTCCAAAGGAGATCTAAATATTCAACTTTGTATCATTAGCAACTACCACAGAGAAAATATCCCAGAAAAGCTCCTAAATGAAGCTAAAGTATACATGACCTAAAGAATGCAATGTTATAGGTTAAAGAATAATGACTTTAAAAAAAATCTAAAATAAAGTAATATGTGACCTATTACTATACATCTAATGGGACAATCCTGACTTCAAATATCCTGTCTTATCAACAAAGATTGATTGGCTAGGTAATACCCTGATTTTTGAGAAAATATGAACAACATAGAAACAAAATGTAAATAACAGGTTTCATTGGTCAACATTTAATCCTAAAACAATTAATACAATGTTAAGTTAAACTTATTTTATTCCTAATGTCTCAAGTTGCCAAGAAGACTTTGGTGATCTAAATATCAAAAAAAAATTTTTTTCAGCTAAAATCTGTACATTTCTGTCCTTTGTGGTCATAGAAACAGACATCTACCAGGAGCTCAAAGTGTAAATTCAGGGAAAATTCCATGACACACAAATAAATATCCAAATTATCAGGTCTGTAAATTGGTAGAAACCCTAGTCCCATGGCTGAGGAACATAGAACACTGAGCTTCTCAGACTAATAGATATTTGTTGCAGCCTTTGGGTGGGATTTTTGGGTGTTGTAAACTGGGTACCAAACCAGCCAGGTGAACTCGTGTAGGTTTCTTCTTACTGAACTGCAATTTCTTCTTTGTAAGATAAGGGACTTAGGAGATATTTCTGAATGCCTTTTAGCTATCACGTCCTATCAGTTATTGAACTGTTTCACATTATATAAAATGATGCGGGAGGTTGAGTGATAGTTAACTGCTGCTGCTAAGTCGCTTCAGTCATACCTGACTCTGTGCGGCCCCATGGACTGCAGCCCACCAGGCTCCCACGTCCCTGGGATTCTCCAGGCTAGAATACTAGAGTGGGTTGCCATTTCCTTCTCCAATGCATGAAAGTGAAAAGTGAAAGTGAAGTCGCTCAGTTGTGTCTGACTCTTACCGACCCCATGGACTGCAGCCTACCAGGCTCCTCCATCCATGGGATTTTCCAGGCAAGAGTACTGGAGTGGAGTGCCATTGCCTTCTCCATGGCAAATAATAGACCCATCTTTTAATTTCCCCCTCCTTTCCCCTGCCTTTGAAGACAAAAAACACCCAAGCTCAAACCAAAATACTTTTCTTATAGGCAAATAATTTAATATGGACCAATAAAACATTGAGTCTAAAGCATTATTATTGCACAAAATGTGTTCAAACCACTGTTACTTTGGGCCATTCTGAAATATGTACATCCTTTTGTCATACACAGAGCGTTAAGCAATTAACATGATACATTCAAACAGAATTTACAGTTTGCCAAAGCACTCAAATACTGAATCTAATTTTATCCTCAAGAAATCTCTGATAGGATTCTTGGCATCAGACAGAAAATGGAACTGAGGTCAGGCAACTAATAGAGGTGGAGCCAAGACTCTATTGTTAGTTTCAAATTCAGTATCATTCTGTGTTGATGTTCCCCCTCCCTCCAGTCACACTATTCATAAAGAGGACTCTGCTAAGTGAGGGAAAGCTGATTAAAAGGTTTATATATTCATTCAAGAAATATTTGCCAGGTACCTACACTGTGCAAGACCCTCTGCAAGACGTCAGGGAAAACCAGACTCCTCTGAGACCCTGACTTCCTGGGCCCCTTGCACTGAAGGAGAGATTGAAATGGATAAAACTAACTATATGGCTTGGGAAGAAGTTATATGTGCCACAAAAAGATATCAGCAATGAGCTATGGGAGCACAGTGTCTGAACAATCCATTCTGTTTATGAGAAGCAGAGAGAGTCTCTGGCATTTAGCTAGACCTTGAAGAGTAAATATTTCCACAAGCGGACATGGGAAGGGAAGGAATCCCAGTGTGAAAAGAACGGTATGAGTGATAGCTCAGATGGACGAGCACTCAAGGCTCAACTGGAGGCAGTTCTTCTGGCCAGTATGGGAAAGAAGAAGAGGGAATGAGTACCAGTTTTGTTCAGAGAAAGCCAGAGGAGCCTGAGGCTGCAAACTAAAACATCCTCCCTATGCTTTCATTCTCCAGGCTTTTCAAAGAGGATGCTCACTTGCTCATGGCTTCAGAATATTTTTAAAGAATACTTCTCACTCTGTGTTGTCCACCATAGTAATACTGGCAACTTTGAGAAATGTACATTCTCAGGCCCTGCTCACAAACCAACCAAATCAAAAATTCTGGGGTAGGGTCCATAACTCTGTGTTCTAACAAATCCTATAGGTGATTCTGGTGTTTGCTCAAGTTTGAGAATCACTTCCTTAAAATATTTTTCCTGCTTATTAGCATGTGCCCATTTTACCGTTAGGCATCCATTCTAGCCCCAAGTTACCTGACTCTCCCTCAAGTCTGCAGACTAATTGTGTGTGTGTGTGTGTGTGTGTGTGTGTGTGTGTGTATAAGTCTGCTGACCAAAGGTAAAATGGACTATTTGGGAATGAACTAGAAATTTATGCTCAGGTGCAGAGTCACTACTCTTCACCACTGTTCAAGGGGAGATTTACATATGTCTTGCTAATTTAAGTAGATGTCATCTACGGCCCTGCTCTCCCTGGAATAAATGTCCTATGAAACTACTCTTAGCCATTCTATAACATATTTCAAATGGTTCACAAACAAGAATTGTGAACTATTCCCTATGGAACACTCATGTCACATTCAAGTGTGACAATTCCAGAGGAGAAACTGGGCCCACCCATTTTTTCCCCTGTAATCTTTTGCTTTGGCTTAGAATTGTTCACAGTCTAGTTTGATAACTAATTACAAAGCTTTATGTCAACACCATGTAGTGATGTGTAGTAGTCACAGTTCTTATTTTCATGGAATTAGTCTATTTCTTCGGAATGCTCAAAAAATGCTCTCACTTTGCCTAGTCTCCCCCAGGAGTTCTCCTGGTCCCTACCTTAAGAGTTCCTTCCTGGAATGCTCACCCAGACTCACATTCTCTGCTCATCAACACCTGTCAAATCTGGGCTCAAATACCACTATTTCTCACTCAGTTCAGTTCAGTTAGTCGCTCAGTCGTGTCCGACTCTTTGCGACCCCATGAATTGCAGCACGCCAGGCCCCCCTGTCCATCACCAACTCCCAGAGTTCACCCAAACTCAGGTCCATCAAGTCGGTGATGCCATCCAGCCATCTCATCCTCTGTCATCCCCTTCTCCTCCTGCCCCCAATCCTTCCCAGCATCAGAGTCTTTTCTAATGAGTCAACTCTTCGCATGAGGTAGCCAAAGTATTGGAGTTTCAGCTTTAGCATCAGTCAACCAGATATAACCTCTTCCTAGACAATACATCTCCAAGAATTATTTCTCTCTTACAGAGCTCTGTGGCTTTCTGCGAACACAGTGTGGATCTGTATTATTAAAAATATTCTAATTAGTTCCTGTATGCCCTGTAAGAAAACCCTGATGCAAATCATTTCTAATTAAGAAAAAGACAATGCATCAAAAATTTTAAAAACCAGAATAAATAAAACTCTTTCAATATCCATTCCTCATTCTGGACTTTTTTTAATGTGACAGTGCCACCTAAACTTTATAAACATACGAATGACCTCAGGGCTTTGCCATTGCCTAAAGGGACAGAGTATGTGACTTATGAATTTTAGATTTGGAAGTAGGTATGTAGGGACCTAGTGTCTTATGGAAGTCTGAAAGGCAAGTAAGAAGACTAGGAGTAAGATATAGGTAATCTAGTTGTGTTTCCTACTGCTGCTACTGCTAAGTTGCTTCAGTCGTGTCCGACTCTGTGCGACCCCAGACGGCAGCCCATCAGGCTCCACCGTCCCTGGGATTCTCCAAGCAAGAACACTGGAGTGGGTTGCCATTTCCTTCTCCAAGCCTACCAGGCTCCTCTGTCCATGGGATTTTGCAGGCAAGAGTACTGGAGTGGGGTGCCAAAGCTGTGCTTCCTAGGTTCCCCTTAATTAGTATTACTGGATAATACATTGTTACACTATCACACAGTAGAGAAAATTTTTTTTGAGATGATTACTGATAGAATATTTTTAGAGAAACAGAGTGTATTTGTTGTCTTTTGTTGCCAAGAATGGCTAAAATTTGATCTGGATCTAAATAATAAAATCAATACCAGCAACCCAATAGCATTTCAAATTTTCATATGCTTTTATATATATTTTCATTTAAGGCTCATAAGAGTTCTGTCCTATGATAGAGTCATTCCATAGGTGGGCATTCAATACATCTATGAGACAAAAACAAAACTCATTGCGAACTAGTCATTTCTGAAAATCTGACAGCAAATAATCAACCAGATTGACTGACCACATCTTTCACTTTTCAGTAGAATGTTACAGTTTTCTACTTCATTTCTTGGAACAATGATAAACAGTCCTTCCAACTCTGTACTTAAGCAAGAGGAACACATGTTAGGAATAACAACTCACTATCAATCAAATAAGCAATCTTCACTGTATAGAATATGAAACATCTTGTTGAAGTCCTATTTCAAGCATGGTATACATAACATCAAAGATATACACTCCTCTCAAAAGTCTCTGTGTGGCAGAGATGTCTGTCCCCGACCAATAACTATGCTCATTTCCTCCTTTTTAACACTATCTTTATACTGTTGGAAGCAGTAATACATCCAGCTGCGTATCCCAGCCATCTCCTTGTAGGCAGTATCTAAACAATTTTTTAAAAATTGTTTATTGATTTACAACTGTTGTGCTAGTTCCAGGTGTACAGCAAAGTGATTCAGTAATATATACACACATATATACATACATACACACATATATGTATTCTTTTTCAGATTCTTTTTCCTGATAGGTTATTATAAAATATTGAGGATGGTTCCCTGTGCTATACACTAAGTCATTGTTGGTTATCCATTTTATATGTAGCAGTCTGTATATGTTAATCCCAAACTCCTAACTTGAAAGGGACTTACAGAAAAAGAAAATATTTTCTCCGTATTTCTAATTGAAAACTCAGATGTGATGATGGAACTGCAATAGATGGACAACTTTTGACCATGGGGTGACCTTGAGGATAGAAGCTATACAACAGGAATGGCAGAGACAATGATGAAATCATAAACCCTTCATACCAGCCTTGGGCTGCTTACCTCTTGACTTTTGTGTTAAGAGAAATTTAATTCTACTTTGTTTAAGTCATTATAACTACAGCTCTTTGTTACTAGCTGTCCAATTTAATCATAACTGATGAATCTCTCCAAATATGGACAGGCTAAGGAGCCAGAAATATTTGATTATGATTGAATTTTAGAACTAAAGCCCAATTGATTAATAGATGGGCCAGTGTTCCCTACTAATGTGGGCTAAAAGAAGCAGATGATTTTTTCCTAAATGAGGCACCAGAAATGGAACTTTAACAGGAGTCTGAGTCATGCCAGAAAGAAGATGATGCTGTCTGGAACCCTGCATAATCACGCAACAAAGGTGGGGGTGGAAGGTGAAGAGGTGAGTTGAAGCAGGAGAAAGTTAGAGTGAAAGGCTAACGGAGCAAGAGGGAAAGGCAAGCTGTTCGGAGCTGGAGGGGCAGGCATCACTAGCCCCCAGACACACGGAACTAGAAAAGAAACTCATTTACTCAGGTGGTTCAGAAAAAAATATTTCCTTCCCCTCCAATAGCTGGCATAGGACTTAAAAATTGGTACATGTTCAATAAATATATATTGATTTATTTAAAGCCATCCAGGAAATTAGGCCTTCTCTGGTGGCTCAGATAGTAAGGAATCTTCCTACAATGTGGGACACCCAGCTTCAATCCTTGGGTTGGAAAGATCCCCTGGAGAAGAGAATGGCAACCCAGTTCAGTATTCTTGCCTGGAGAATTTCGTGGACAGAGGAGCCTGGGGGGGGGCTACAGTCCATGGGGTTGCAAAGAGTAGGATGCGACTGAGTGACTAACACTTTTACTTTTCAGGAAATCAGTGATGAAAATTTCCCTGAGAAGCCCCGTTTTCAAAAGACTGTGTATCGCATTTTTATGATCCTACACTGTTCAGTGTTTTCTTGTTGAATGCTTTGAAGAATATTACATGAACTAAGAGATTGTCAACTCTAGGGATATTATGCCATCCATAACCTTGAAGTTTCAGTTCAAATTTCACTCCAAATCTTCATTCTCCTTTAACTGTCACTGCTGCTGCTGCTGCTGCTGCTGCTAAATCGCTTCAGTCATGTCCGACTCTGTGCGACCCCATAGACGGCAGCCCACCAGTCTCCCCTGTCCCTGGGATTCTCCAGGCAAGAATACTGGAGTGGGTTGCCATTTCCTTCTCCAAGCATGAAGGTGAAAAATGAAAGTGAAGTAGCTCAGTCCTGTCTGACTCTGAGAGACCCCATGGACTGCAGCCTACTGGGCTCCTCCATCCACGGGATTTTCCAGGCAAGAGTACTTACTGTCACTGAATAACATCTAAATTATAAGAGGAAAAGATACACATAGTGGTAACTGTGATAAAGCAGGTACGTGTCATCAAAGTCTCATAACACAAAGGGAATGAGAATTTAAAGACTCAGTATTAATTTTTCACTACCATTTAAAACTCTACACTTGATATTTACATATTTGTTTCTCTAGTACAATGGTTCTAAACTAAGGCGATTTTGCCTTGTAGGGACATTTGGCAATATCTTGAGTGGTTTTCAGTTGTTACAAGTGAGGTGGGGGGAGGCACTACTGGTATCTTTTGGGTAGAGGCTGGGGATGCTGCTAGCTAACCAGCCTATGATGTATGGGACAGCCTCCACCCCCCAAAAAGCTATCTTGCTCCAAATACAGTAGCAGTGCCAGCTACTTCAAGGTTATGGATGGCATAATATCCCTAGAGTTGACAATCTCTTAGTTCATGTAATATTCTTCAAAGCATTCAACAAGAAAACACTGAACGGTGTAGGATCATAAAAATGCGATACACAGTCTATAATTCTTGGTATTACTCAGCTTCCAATGTATTTCCTTATTCACAGAAGGCTGGAAATAAGTAATAACCACAGTGATTAAATATACATTATTTGGCAGGCACAATGAAAAAACTTTATAAAGAAATTCCATTGAATTGATGGAACACTCTTGAGGAGTAGATGCTATTAAAATCATTTTATGGAAGAGAAAGCAAAGCTATGAGAGATGAAATTCCATGCCGAGGGTCATAGAACTTATCAATATCAAAGGATCTTAGCATCACAACTCTAGGAAGCTTAATGTACAGTCACGAGATGGTTGTTATTCCGGATACCTACATTCTCTAGTGAGTTAAGAGGGGTTTTCCCCCTCTAAATCTCATAAAACAATAGCCTTCTTGCACAGAATGCTTTCTGAAATGCACTGTACATTTCTACTCTGGATTAGGCACACAATTTTGGACAAAATTTAATCTTGATATGTCAAGACAATTATGAGGGATATCCACACTGCCCAGAATTGCAATGTTTGCTGGATCAACTGGCATGTACAGAGCTTCCTGTCTCTTCATTAGGTGGCCCTGATGCTTTTAGAGTTTTTCTGACTGATTTTTATCACTTTCTTAGTCTCTTTTAACTATAGCCACTGTGGGGATCACCAGGTCTATTAGACTATATGTAAAATTAGATTCCTAAAAGAATCCCCCACAATGTGTTGGGGGAACAGGGAAGGAAGATGGGGAGCAGCAAAAAGGGATGAAGAAAATGTAAACTTCAAGGTACCAACATTCTGTCTTCCAAATTCCTTTCGGCTTTATTTCCTAGTTTGCAACTGGGTTCCAGCTAGCTGAGTTTGCTGGATCTGTAAGCTTTAGACTCATGAGGTGTTACAATTCTGGACATTTTCATCATCATAATTTAGAAAATCCCACATTTGGCTGTATTATAATGGGATTTGTGCCATGCTTACACCACACTAAGCACATCTTTTAACACAAACCTTAATTTATCAGTAGAAACACATTTCCTATACATATCCAAATAATGCCTTTAGTTTTTAAACATGAACCTCCATGTTTTTAAATTTAAAAAAAGATAAAAATACGAATAAAATTCTCAGAACTAATAAATATAACCATATACTATGAAGTTTCAAAGTCTGCTTTACTCTGGAGGAAACTATTTCTCCAATGAGGCCCACAACATCAGTTTTTGTTTTATTTTTGTTCCACCATTGTTCCTTTGGAGAATGGAAAGGACTCTTATCAGCACTTTACAATTGCAGGTGCAAAACGGTGCAACTCACAGAGATTCTGTGGGGTTTAACTACGCCAAAATACAATCAGACACATCAATGATTCTTGAAGATTTCAAGAAACCATGACAAATCTTGCTGTACACTTAAAACTTATCAGATCAGATCAGATCAGTCGCTCAGTCATGTCCGACTCTTTGAGACCCCATGAATCGCAGCACGCCAGGCCTCCCTACCCATCACCAACTCCCAGAGTTCACTCAGACTCATGTCCATCGAGTCAGTGATGCCATCCAGCCATCTCATCCTCTGTCATCCCCTTCTCCTCCTGCCCACAATCCCTCCCAGCATCAGAGTCTTTTCCAATGAGTCAACTCTTGCATAAGGTGGCCAAAGTATTGGAGTTTCAGCTTTAGCATCATTCCTTCCAAAGACATCCCAGGGCTGATCTCCTTTAGAATGGACTGGTTGGATCTCCTTGCAGTCCAAGGGACTCTCAAGAGTCTTCTCCAACACCACAGTTCAAAAGCATCAATTCTTTGGCGCTCAGCCTTCTTTACAGTCCAACTCTCACATCCATACATGACCACAGGAAAAAACCATAGCCTTGACTAGACAGACCTTTGTTGGCAAAGTAATGTCTCTGCTTTTGAATATGCTATCTGGGTTGGTCATAACTTTCCTTTCAAGAAGTAAGCGTCTTTTCATTTCATGGCTGCTGTCACCATATACAACACAGCTAATCAACTATGAATATAAAATAAAAATCGTATTAACAAAAAAGAATATGACAAATCTGCTAAATAACCCATCAGTGCATCATTTGTTAAAAATCACATTTAAATAGGTTTCCTGTATAGTTTTACGTCATCAGTAAGTGGTACACTGGATTTGTGCTTTGGCAAGCTGTAAGCTGGTATGAAACTGCTGGTGTTTGGGTATCCAGAATGTGGCATGTCAGAGCACTGCATTTCTTCTGCTTGCTGCTTTCAACTCAAGATCAGCTACTGTTTCGTGACAATGTTCCCTTGGGAACCTGAATGCTGCTACCAGCAGTTTTATTACATTCTGCCCTGACTTTGTGAGGCTGAGCAAGCTGTAGCCTTTGCACTAAGACCATCTTGGAGAGCAGAGCAAGGCAGAGTTTGCAGCATGTTAACTAGAAAATGAAATTTCAGAGTGCATTAGCTTTACCCTAGAAAGCAGGACATTTGACTTATTTGGAAAATAAAGGGTTATCCTGAGAAGCAATAAACATTCTGCTTGTCTCTTAAATCATAGTTTTATATAACTTAGCTTTCCAAAGAAGATAATTTATTCCTCCAGTTGGAAGAGTCTGTATAAAACTACCAAGGCAGTTAAGATGATATAAAAACTTGTTGGCTACATATCAAAATAGATATACAATTAGAGATTGAAGATATAGTCATTGAAAAACTGGCTGCATATTCCCTTGAAATCTTTACAGGGCTTTGCATTTGCTCTACAGTAACCATAATGGTACATTCTAGAAAGTCAGGTGCCAGGTCCTTTGCAAAGTACTTGAGATGCAAAGATAAGTCATATTTGGATCTGTCTTCCAGAGACTGGTGGTAGAGCTGTGAGCTGCTTCTCCATGTGCTCTGAGTGGAAGACAGAACAGGACAAATCAGGTTTGAAAATCACCACAAGATTTTTAGGTTCAGCTGCTGTTGCTAGGTTTCCACTTATAGACACACATGAGCTGAAGAACAAATACCTTCTCTTCTAAAACAATTCCAAGAAATTACTGTGTTGACCTTAAACAAATAGACTGTCAGATATTTCCCCAGCAAAGTCAGAGTTTATTTGGGATCAGCAGAGAACTGCAATTTAGGACCTGCAACCGTGGTGACTCCTGTGCAAGCTCTGCCACAGCAAGTGAAGGAGAAGCTTTTACAGGAAGGAAAAGGAAGGTGGGAGGGCCAGAGTAAACAAACGGTCCATGGCTTTCCATTGACTAAGTGTCCGCCAGGAAAAAAGAGGAGTCTTTCTTCTTCCTTTTGGGCTCTGCTATCTTAGCAGGGCATGAGAGCAACTCTCTTCGTCTCCCAACCTTATTTAATTGAAATTTATGATTATTAATTTTTTACAATAGCTACTTAAGATAAGCCTGTGGTGATACCATTAGTGTGACATCTTAAAGAATGAAGTGTTGATACATCTTGAATTGAAGTGTTAGTCACTCAGTTGTTTCTGACTCTTTGCAACCCCATAGACTGGGGCTCGCCAGGCTCTTCTGTCCATGGAGTTCTCCAGGCAAGAGTACTAGAGTGGGTTGCCATTTCCTACTCCAGGGGATCTTCCTGACCCAGGGATCAAACTCAGGTCTCCTGCATTGCAGGCAGACTCTTTACCATCTAAGCAACCAGGGAAGCTCATGATACATCTTGCTGCTGCTGCTGCTGCTAAGTCGCTTCAGTCGTGTCCAACTCTGTGCGACCCCATAGGCGGTAGCCCACCAGGCTCCACCGTCCCTGGGATTCTCCAGGCAAGAACACTGGAGTGGGTTGCCATTTCCTTCTCCAATGCATGAAAGTGAAAAGTGAAAGTGAAGTCACTCAGTCATGTCTAACTCTCAGTGATCCCATGGACTGCAGCCTACCAGGCTCCTCCGTCCATGGAATTTTCCAGGCAAAAGTACTGGAGTGGGGTGCCATTGCCTTCTCCACATGATACATCTTATGGCACCTCATTTTTTTTTCTCTCCACATTCCATTAAAATACATAAAAAACAAAAACTGTGACTTCACATCACTATAGCAGTTGAAACTAACAGCTTAGCAACAGTCTTTCAGCATCTGGGAGAAATCCATACTCATCTGTATAGGACAAGCATGTGACCTCATCCCCAGGTCAGGTGTCCACAGTGTCAGACAAAGCAGCACAAGACATCATTGCTTCTCACTGTGTGCCTCTCTGTGCATCACAAAGAGTGTGCATCACTGCACACTCATCTCTATCTCAGAGATGTAGAAATGAGAAATCTGACACCCACCTCCCCATTCACATAGCAAGGAAACAGTTTGCTATACTATCCAAAATGATTTTGGGTCTCTTCTGACATTCATCAGCATCGATAGTTTCTCTAAAATGAAAGTTTAAAGACTGTAATGCCCAGTGGTGCAGAAAGGCCAACTAAGAAAAGAACAGAAAGTTGTCAGTACGTACTGGGGGAAGACTGGAAAATCTTGACAGTTGTATACTCTTCCTCAAAAATAAAGACTGAAAAGTGTTTCAGATCACTCAGGGAAAATAAGACAAAAAAACCTTTTCACAGCAAAGGACCAGGCTATGATGGTTAATTTTATTTGTCAACTTTGGGGGACCAATGGATGCCCAGATGGTTGGTAAAACCTTATTTCTGGATGTGACTGTGAGGGTACTTCTGAAAGAGGTTAGCATTTGCGCCCATCAACTAAGCAATTCAGATGGGCCTCATCCAGTCTCTAGAGGGCCTAAATTGAGCAACAAGGTGAAAGAAAAGCACATTTGATATTTCTCTGAGCTGAGACCCTCCATCTTCTTCTGCCCTCAGATGTTGGGTATTGGCATTTCTGGGTCTCAGGTCTTAGACTCAGATCTAGTCAAACCACCAGCATTCCTGGTTCTCCAGCTTGGAAACAGCAGCAATTATCCAGGTTCCTTTGGGAACCTATGGGCCTCCATAATCACGTGAGCCAAAAAATATCCTATTGGTTTCATTTTTCTGGAGAATCCTAATATACAGGCATTGGAAGCAGAAGATACCTTCTTATTTGAGCAGAGCCCTACCAAGTGATCGTCTAAAAATTAGTGAAAGTCTCTGCACATCAAATAAGCCACCAGCTTAATGCCTGAGAGATGGAATATATTACATTCGCATGGAAATCATTGATGAATAAAGGAAAACACAGAAGTCTAGCTTTTGGAAGACTCCATGCTCAGATCCATGATCAAGGAAGATTTGGAAGGGACAGCACAAGTGGGACCCAGGCTATAATATGTGAATGAGCGAAAATTGCTCTGAAGGTGTCAAAAGCCATTTTAAAAAATATTTAACATTTGAAAGATACAAGAAAACTTGGGAAACATCTGTGTTCTTTCAAGTAAATAAATGAAATAGTAGACTTGTTAGGGTAAGAGGTGAATGATGATACGAAAGAAGAATTTATATTCAGTCTGAAATTATTAGGGAACCTAGCCAAGAATAGCAAGGTATCAAGAGTCAAATTAATTCCACTTTGAGAAAAGAACAAACTTGGTAGTGCAAAAACAATTGTCATTGATATAAAGAATTTCCCTCCCAAATCAGAAACTGAAAATTTTTGAAAGGCAAGATCATGTATACAACAAAAACTATAGATTGATTTGTATCAGGAATTTTTATCCCCAAGGAATAAGTCTTACCTAATGGAATAGAAGTAACAAGCAAGAAATAAAGGAAATAATTACTGAGTAGAAGACCAGAGTCTGAGATTACCATGTTCCAGACAAAATATAATCAATATGCCAAAGAAAATAGTGAAAATAATGGCATTTTGAAGGTGAGCCTTCTGCTACCCAAAATCAACGAGAGCCAGCCCTGATGATTCCTTGGGTTCTCTGCCTTCGGGCCAGAAGGATCCTGCTCAATCATAGCTTTACCACTTACAGGCCATATAAATGCTGGTGAGTTACTTAGCATCAAGCTTGCCATAACAATGCTACTTCAAGAAGTTTTCTCCCCTCAACACATCCCCTTCCCTAGAGAAAACTTCCTTTCACTGATCTCCTCCTGCATCTGCCTCAGTCTGAGTGGACTTTCTCATTTCTCACTCTGTATCCCATAGCCTTTATTCAACAGGGTGAATACAATAGGAAGGGCAGAAGGGAAGGAAAGGAAAGATCAGAGAAAGAGGGATGCAGCCTAAGTTCATCCTCCCTGGAGTAACAGCAACTGATTTCAAAAGAGAACCATGACTAACTTTTAATAAAATATCCCCAAAGACATGTGACCTTCATCCTCTGGAGGGCGAGATCCTAGTCTTGCTAGAAAGGCAGGTTTGCCTAAGCAGGCTAAGCATTCCCTTCGTTAGCTTATTTCTGTCATTCATTTTTATTACAAATTCATTTTCATAAATCTGAATCACTGCAAAATCCAAATGAATAGCTTCCAATAATTTTAATAAGTACATTAGCCACCACATTAATTAACACTCTAAGATGGTCTTTCCCATAGGTGTACCTGAAAGCAACCTAGGTTAGAGTAAGTCTCCAGCATATTCCTTTTCCATGGGACAAGCTGACATTCTACAGGCTTTCACCTTCTAGAGCAGGCTGACCTGCATCCTCCACAAAGAGGAGTACTGGGTGTGCTCAGATTCTCTTAAAGAGAGCCCAGTCTCTCTTGAATTTGTGCAGGTCCCAATGCCTAAAACTGGGACTTCTACAAATAATGCAAACTCGAAGCAGCTGATTCCCCCTGATTACTGAGTATCATTTTCATTATAGACTAGAATCAAACCTTTACAGTAAATCTTTCTCTACCAACATTTTCCCCTTCCCCATTTCAAAGTCCTATCTTCTCCCTGTAATTAAACCACAATTATAGTTTTTAATTAAATAATGACCTCAACAAATGTACTTATCTGTTTTATCTCCAAAGATGCAAGACAGTATGGTACTGGCACAAAGACAGAAATATAGATCAATGGAATAAAATAGAAAGCCCAGAGATAAATCCACGCGCATATGGACACCTTATCTTTGACAAAGGAGGCAAGAATATACAATGGATTAAAGACAATCTCTTTAAAAGTGGTGCTGGGAAATCTGGTCAACCACTTGTAAAAGAATGAAACTAGACCACTTTCTAACACCATACACAAAAATAAACTCAAAATGGATTAAAGATCTAAATGTAAGACCAGAAACTATAAAACTCCTAGAGGAGAACATAGGCAAAACACTCTCTGACATACATCACAGCAGGATCCTCTATGATCCACCTCCCAGAATATTGGAAATAAAATCAAAAATAAACAAATGGGACCTAATTAACCTTAAAAGCTTCTGCACATCAAAGGAAACTATTAGCAAGGTGAAAAGACAGCCTTCAGAATGGGAGAAAATAATAGCAAATGAAGCAACTGACAAACAACTAATCTCAAAAATATACAAGCAACTCCTACAGCTCAACTCCAGAAAAATAAACGACCCAATCAAAAAATGGGCCAAAGAACTAAATAGACATTTCTCCAAAGAAGACATACAGATGGCTAACAAACACATGAAAAGATGCTCAACATCACTCATTATCAGAGAAATGCAAATCAAAACCACTATGAGGTACCATTTCACACCAGTCAGAATGGCTGCAATCCAAAAGTCTACAAATAATAAATGCTGGAGAGGGTGTGGAGAAAAGGGAACCCTCTTACACTGTTGGTGGGAATGCAAACTAGTACAGCCACTATGGAGAACAGTGTGGAGATTCCTTAAAAAACTGGAAATAGAACTGCCTTATGATCCAGCAACCCCACTGCTGGGCATACACACTGAGGAAACCAGAAGGGAAAGAGACACGTGTACCCCAATGTTCATCGCAGCACTGTTTATAATAGCCAGGACATGGAAGCAACCTAGATGTCCATCAGCAGATGAATGGATAAGAAAGCTGTAGTACATATACACAATGGAGTATTACTCAGCCATTAAAAAGAATACATTTGAATCAGTTCTAATGAGGTGGATGGAACTGGAGCCTATTATACAGAGTGAAGTAAGCCAGAAGGAAAAACATCAATACAGTATACTAACGCATATATATGGAATTTAGAAAGATAGTAACAATAACCCGGTGTACGAGACAGCAAAAGAGACACTGATGTATAGAACAGTCTTATGGACTCTGTGGGAGAGGGAGAGGGTGGGAAGATTTGGGAGAATGACATTGAAACATGTAAAATATCATGTAAGAAATGAGTTGCCAGTCCAGGTTCGATGCACGATACTGGATACTTGGGGCTAGTGCACTGGGACGACCCAGAGGGATGGTATGGGGAGGGAGGAGGGAGGAGGGTTCAGGATGGGGAACACATGTATACCTGTGGTGGATTCATTTTGATGTTTGGCAAAACTAATAAAATTATGTAAAGTTTAAAAAAAAAAAAAAAGATGCTTGGGAGACCTGCTTCTTAGGAAACCTAACTTCTAAATTCCAGATTCTTCTAACTCTGTGTGACCCCATCCAGGATAGCCCGCCAGGCTCCTCTGTCCATGAAATTCTCCAGGCAAGAATACTGAAGTAGGTTGTCATGTCTTTCTCCAGGGGATCTTCCTGATCCAGGTATTGAACTGGGTCTCCTGCACTATAGGCAGATTACCATCTGAGCCATCAGGGAAGTCCTAACTAAATTCGTGGCCACACCCTTCTTTTTCAGGTCTTAAGGTAACAAAGTCGGTTGATAAAGGAGACCAGGGCAGAGTTCTGGTTTTCATGCTGTGCTCTTTCCAGTCATGCCACCAAACTCAGCAAGAAATCACACACCAGCATGCCTTGGAAAAGCTGGGTACAGAGGAAGTATCAATCAAGTAAGGTAATTTGTGTGGCTATTCTTTGTAAATTCATAGTTAACCACATAGTTATTTGTGGTGGGAGTGAGGGAAGGGTCTGCAAAATGAAAAGAAAATTGGATTTAAAATTGGAAGAGTTGAGCATAATTGAAGTTCAGGGAATGTCAGTTTTCCTAAATGCAGTAATGATATAAAAGTACTCTTGCAAAAGAGTTGTTCTGAAGGTCAAATGAAATGTAATACTTCAGCCAAAGCACCTACCACAGAGTGTAGTATACAGTAGACTCTCAATAGATGAGGTCCACGGCTGGTAGGTAGCTAGTCCTCTGGTTTTCCACACCCCACACAACTAGCCTCCTTTGGGGTCTATGAAGCCTTAGGTGGTCGAGTCCCCTCAGCCAAATACACTGGTCCAATCCCATTTGCCCCTTCCTGGTCATTTCCTTGGGGGTGGGTAGCCTTTCAGCAATTTATAGCTTTCCTGATTTAATGGGTTTTCATGGCACCCCACTCCAGTACTCTTGCCTGGAAAATCCCATAGATGGAGGAGCCTGGTAGGCTGCAGTCCATGGGGTCGCTGAGAGTCATACATGACACAGCGACTTCACTTTCACTTTTCCCTTTCATGCATTGGAGAAGGAAATGGCAACCCACTCCAGTGTTCTTGCCTGGAGAATCCCAGGGACGGGGGAGCCTGGTGGGCTGCTGTCTATGGGGGACATGAATGACGCGACTTAGCAGCAGCAGCATGTCAGAGAAGTCACTTAGAAACTAAATTATTATTGTGAAGCATAAAGAAACATGTTTAAACTGTCAGAATATTAAACAAGTTCTGAGGATAAGGGGACGACAGAGGATGAGATGGCTAGATGGCATCACTGACTCGATGGACATGAGTCTCAGTGAACTCCGGGAGTTGGTGATGGACAGGGAGACCTGGCGTGCTGCGATTCATGGGGTCCCAAAGAGTCGGACACGACTGAGCGACTGATCTGATCTGATCTGACTCCTATTCAGCATCATTTTCCTTCTCAGAATGGTTTTCTTCCAGCTGAAATCAATAAATATTTTTGGCAGAAGCGATGCTAAAGAAAATAAAATCTTCCAGCATGTTTCCAAGGATTTCACTTTTGCCTATACATGTAGATACTACAATAATCATAACAATATCCATTTGTTCTGTGCTTTGCAATTAACCTAGTGTTTTCGCTTGCTTTATATAACCCTATTAGGTAAACTGGTAGGCAATAATTCTCTCATGTTATACAGGAGGCTCCTGAGGGTCAAAGAAGCCAAATGAATTGCTCTAATTCATGCTCTAAGGAGTGAATGAGCAGATCCAGGCTCTACTGACCTGGACACTGACCTGCTCTCCAACACACTACCTGCCTCAGCTTTTCTTAAGGTGTATGGTAAAGGAAGTGGATGGAATTTGAAGTTAACCAATTCCTCCTCACTGTAGCATACTTAAACATTTCATTTTTGCCAACCAAATAAACCCATCATGAGATATTTTAAAAGACATCTTTATAATAAGATGAAGAGATCTTATAACCCAATGAAAATGTCCCTGTTTGAATTAGACAAATAGTAGCAACTGAGCAGCATTGTGAGCACTTCCTGTTTTAAGTAAACCAGGTACTTGCCAGGTGTTTAAAACCACTCCCCATAGATTGAAGGACCACATAGATTCTAAGTTAGATCACAGCACTAACATTACCACCAGCATTAGTTCCTTAATTTATACAAAAAGATGTTTAAAATTACCAAAAAGCCAACTCCACATCAATTTGATTGTCCATTATTATTTCTTCTGCAGGGAATATGGAATCCAGTACAAATCTAAGTGATGTCTGCTTTCTAAGTTTTCAGTAACATTTGGTTTTTCTACAGCTGAGTAATACCTACTAGTATAAAAGAACTAGAATACAAAGAAAAGCATAAAGAAGCAAACCAAATTATCCAGAAAATTCACCCAGAATTCAGTGAGATTTCTAATACATTAGTCCTGAAAATCCAGGAAATCAGGACCATAGTTGATTTAAAGGTAATCATAATTATGATTTTTGCGTTAAAAAGCTTGAGCTTTTCACTGAAATCCAGCCAGTTTCAAAATATTTCCTAAATGTATGTTAGAACTAAGATGGTAGGGAAGAGTGAAAGAATGAATTAAAAACAATGCCTTTTTATAGGATTTTGAAAGTGACTAAGTTTGAAAAAAAGTCATTGATTAAAGTCATGGTTCCTGGAACAATGATGGGAACAGGTAAGGAAATGAACACTGAGCCAGAGATAAGCCACAACCAAGAGAACAGGTTGCTATGCTATCACCAGGATGGTAAACCTAAAATCAATAAATGTGTGCAGTTTGTCTAAAGTCTCAAATAGGTGGGACCAGCACCTTAAACATCACTTCTGGTTCATGTACTCAGTTCAATGAATTATGGATGAAGGACTTTCACAAAGAAAATGTAATCAGTAATGGTGAAATTGAATTGAAAACCAAAGGACCTGTTTCTTTGTTTTCAGCTGAGTTCATACATCATTTAATACCACTAAGAAATAATCTTCAACAAAACCAATACAAGCTAGTTGGGAAATGAAAGATAAAGAGATTGTTAGAAATAGGGCTTTCCAGCTGGTGCAGTGGTAAAGAATCCTCCTGCCAAGCAGGAGACACAAGAGATGCGAGTTAGATCCCTGTGTCCGGACAATTGCCTGGACTGAGAAATGGCAACTCACTCCAGTATTCTTGCCTGGAAAATTCCATGGACAGAGGATCCTGATGGGCTACACCTATATCTGTCAGTTTGACAATAAAATAAATATGAAGGAAAAGGGGTGCTGTGTCATTTTATAATACCTTCCTATTCTGTAATCAATTAAGGATGCTATCTTGAGTTTTATAAATCTTTTCTACTCAGTTTCATTCAGATTTGCTTAAGAATTTGTTTTCACCCTCTGAACTTACTCTAGAAAGCAACAAAGAGTTTATCATTTTTGCTATCATTTCCAAATTCACCAGAAATATAGATGTGTGCTCATTTGTAGTCAGAATATTTCAAGAAGAATTTACAAGCTTTCTTCCCAGAAATTGCATAAGTCATTTCTCCAGATGCAAGTTGAAACACAAATACAAGTGTTATGACTACTCTTCTGGCACTCCAAAAATATACCACAAGCAAGTGCTTTTATGAAACATGGTACTCACTCATTTTTCATAGAACAGGGTCTATAGTTTAACTTTTACAGTAGGATTGTAATTGTGAGTAAGAAGATAAATTAGACAGCTGAAAGCTCTCTTGGAGCTCTTGAAGCTTGTTTAACCTGAAAACTTTGAAAAAGGGAAAAAGCCTGTTGAAGCTGCGTGTTGAGTGCAAACGTCCTAATGGCCTGGTGTGTAATAACCTGCAGAAGAACCCACAATAAATTGTTTTTCAGCCTCACTGATTCTGTAATATAGCCTAGTAATCAAACAATAATTATTTAGAGCATGTTAAGAGTATGATTGATATTGCTTTAGTAGATGAGAGATGAAAAGACTATGATAAACTAGATAGAAAATATCATGATATTCTGACCAAAAACAAGTTTATTATGTGGCTAGGGGAAGCAAAAAAAAATTATGTGATTCAATGATATTACTCACCACGTTATATAATATTCATTCATCAATTATACATTGAGCAAGTACCGTCTATGTGTCATGCACCGTGCTAAGTGCTGGAGTTCAAACAGTATTCGAGGATTTCCCGAACTCGTGGTGGAGACAAGCATGTAAACAATTGTAGTAAATGCTTTAACAAAGGAAGTATAACAGCCTAGAAGAAAGAAATGTTTTCTGTAAAGGTCACCGAGAACTTCACAGCAGAGGGCTCACCCGAGCAGTGTTTTAAAGGATGAGTAGCACTTCAGTGTGCAAAGAGATGGGGAGAAAGTGTCCCTGATAGAAGAAATAGCACAGAAAAAGACACAGGTAAATAAAAGAGCACAGTGCATATGCGGAATTGCAAGTGCGGCAAATGGAGGAGAGGGGTAGAATAGGAAGCTCAAAAGGGAAGTGGTGGTGGTGGTTTAGTTGCTAAGTTGTGCCTGACTCTTGCAGCCCCATGGACTGTAGCCTGCCAGGCTCCTCTGTCCATAGGATTCTCCAGACAAGAATACTGGAGTGGGTTGCCATTTCCTTCTCCACAAAAGGGAAGTAGGAGTAAGATATTGACACATATCTGACACCCCACATTATGTTGTTAGGGCTTTATCCTGAAGGCTCTAAAAGCCAATGGAAATCTGGAAGAAAGACTTTATCAGACATGTACAATGAAAAGATAAAAATCATCAGTTTCATTTCCAAAAAAGGTAATCTAGGGATATAATAATGGATACATGTAAATATTTGGTTATAAAAATGTTTATCATTGTGATATCTGTAATAAGAAGAAACTAGAAACAACCTAAATGTCCAAAAATGGATAACTGCTTTAATAAGTGTTGGTAGATTCCTATATAATTAATAAATGTATCAAGACAGCAAGTTAAGTACATACCAAAAACTCCCTCTTCCACTCTGAAATTAGAAATAACCGATAAAATAACAAAAAGACATGAGAACATAAATTATGTATAATTGAAACAGAATACTGTTAAAGAACAATGGGAAAAATCTGCATGGCAGAAATAAAGAGGCAACCCACGGTGGTAAATAGGGACAAAGCACTATTTTAAGGCCACTGAGAACAGATATAGATACACTGGATCAGGATGCTTAGTGGGAACATGCAATGGGGAATAAATACAACTACTGCATGGTAGGAGGGCAGAGATGGGCACTTCAAATTAATCCAGAATCTGGAACTGTACTGCCCACTTACAAAAAGATAATGGCAAAAGTTTTCTCATTTTCCTAGGGCCACTCTACACAAAGAGGCAGAAATACCCTGCAAAAGTGGGATATGGGTCTATGTAATATAAGGACGCAAAACTTGGAATTTACTATCCCCAAAGGGGAAACTCAAACTGAATTTCTATCATAAAACCTGATTTGGAACTGTGCGTTTTGTAGAACCCAGATCCAAATGCAAAACTCCCCTATGGAAGTAGAGAGAAACTCCCCAAATTGGGGAGAAATTCCCAGAAAGAAGAAAATATTTCAAGTAAGAATTTTAAGACACATGATGAAGCCCAGCAATTATGGTATAAAATAATCTGACCCAACAAGCAGGATATTTCATACCAATAAAATAGAAAAAATAGATGAATCTGATTAAGAGTTTTTAAACATAGTATTAAGATCTTCGAGATGAAAATCATGATATAAAACCGACATTATAAAATAAGAACAGGCAGTTTGGAAACAAGAATAGGCAAATAAGATAAAAAGATGAAATCTTTAAAATGAAATAAAAATCTCAGTGGATAAGCTTAAACACTATACAAGTTACAGTAAAATTTAGCATTGGTGAAATGGAAGTTAGAATTACTATAATAGAAAATACAAAACAGATGAACATCCTTTATTATGCATAATAGATGGAAGCTTCCCTAGTGGGTCAGATGTTAAAGAATCCGCCTGCAATGCATGAGACCCGGGTTCAATCCATGGGTTGGGAAGATCCCCTGAAGAAGGGAATGGCAATCCACTCCAGTATTCCTGCCTGGAGAATCCCATGGACAGAGAAGCCTGGCAGGCTAAACTCTGTGGGGTCACAAAGAGGTGGACACGACTGAGCAACTAATACACATGTACAATAGGTATTGCCAAAACTGATAGAATAGAAGCAATGTTGCAATCACTGAGAATTTTCCAGATTGAACACTGGCATAAGTCTGATTGACAGATTTCTGTAACTCTTAAAATATGGTCTAGAGAATCCCAGAGGCCTGTGGAATCTTTTCAGGGTGTCTACAAAATCAAAACTATTTCTGCAATAACATTAAAGTGTTATTTGCCATTTTTATTATCAATCTCTTATGATAATATGTTTTCTAGAGGCGCATGACATGTGATGACACTGCATAATGAACTATGTCGACATCTGGAAGATCTGCATAACCCAGTGAACCAATATTTTCCAGATGATCAATGTGACCATTAAGTAACTTGAAACATAATGCACTGGGGCAAGAGATCCATTCAAAGAAGAAGACAGACCAACGTACAAGAGTTTTAAAAAATAACATTTTGAGTTCTGGTACAGTATCAGAAAAGAATATCCACAATTACTTGAAAGAACTAGTGAAATATACCTCCATTTCCAACTATACATCTGTATGAGGCTGGATTTTCTAAATATATCTTGACCAAAAGTATTTGCCACAGATTGAATGCAGAAGCAGATATGAGAACCCAGCTGTCATCCATTAAGCCAGACATTAAGAGATTTGCAAGAACATAAAACAATGCTGTTTTTCACACTAATATTTTTTGAAAAACATAGTTATTTTAAGAAAAGTAAATTGCTTAAACTAACTTAGAATCATATACTTATATTCAGTTCAGTTCAGTTGCTCAGTCGTGTCCGACTCTTTGCAACCCCATGAACCGCAGCGTGCCAGGCCTCCTTATTTTAATGAATTACTTACTATTTTCAAATTTCTGTTTTAATTTCTAATAAGGTAAATTTCAATAGATAACTCAAACAAAAGTTCACTGGAATCCTCATAATTTTGAAATGTGTAGCTCTCCTGAGTCTAAAAATTTTGAGAAATGGTGGCATATGGATCCTGTCCGACTCGAGACTGTGTGCTGCAGTCCATGGGGTTGCAAAGAGTCAGACCTGACTTAGCGACTGAACAACATGCTGACATAATGGCAAGGTCATGATATGATGCATAAAATGTTAAGTAGTATATAGTGTATGATCGATCCCATTTTTAAATATACATATATAATTTGTATACATGATAAAAATGCTTCAGTGGTTATTTGAAACTTACTACACATTAGGTAATTTCCCCCTCTATTCTTTATGTGCATTTGAATTTTCTGTAATACATGTATTTAATAAACATTATTTAACAAATGATATCTTGGCACTGGGCTAATAGCTGTGACTATTAGCTATCAGGTGAGGCCCTCCTCACCTGAACCTCACAGTCAAGCAAGGAGTTAAGAACAAATCGAATACATACAGCACTTAATATCAGATTATAAATCTTGATTAGTTAAAGAATAACTGCAGAGAAAGGATAGAGGACATAATTTAGTTTGAGAATAAGAGAAGACAGATAGACACATTATAGCTCTCATGCTGATTGAGTGTGAAAAAGCTGATTGAATAAGCATGAAAACAAGACAGAAGGCAAACACACCAAACATGCAAACCAGCAGAAATGAACAGAATTCCAGCAAGTGTCCCAAGTGCTAAACAGATGTGGATGCCCTTAGAGATGGATGGGGTTGGGCTTTTAAAGGAGGTGACTTGAGACCTTTTTTCTGGAAAGTACCAGAACAAGTTATCTCAGCTAAATGTACAAGGTTTATGGAGGGACTGAATTCACAGTAAAACACCTATTGGAAAAGCAGAAATCCACAGTATGGGTTTCTACATTGAATAGCAATCATATCTTCATTTGCTATGGAAGGTAGGTAGGTTTGTATAGATTCATTGAATAATATTCACTAACAACAATGCTTTAGAAGTCATAGAATTAAATTTTCAGTTTTTTATACTGGCAATTTTCATCCTCTCCTCTTGTTTTTTGGTTTGTTATTTTTTAACAAACTGAGCTGAAACTCTAATACTTTGGATGCAAAGAACCGACTCATTAGAAAAGACCCTGATGCTGGGAAAGATTGAGGGCAGGAGGAGAAGGGGACAACAGAGGATGAGATGGTTGGATGGCATCACCGACTCAATGGACTTGAGTTTGAGTAAACTCCGGGAGTTGGTGATGGACAAGGAGACCTGGCGTGCTGCAGTCCATGGGGTCGCAAAGAGTCAGACACGACTGAGTGACTGAACTGAACTGAGATGATCCAAAATAACCTAAACTGAGCAAAAAGCATGGCCCATACCTAGGTCTTTCTTCATTTTATGTCTGCTAAAGGAAGCTTAATGAACAATGTAAATGACAAGCACACATGACTGGTTTACCGATCTAATCTACTAGCTGCCACTTTTCTGCAGTTCTATGAAGGTTAACTTAAACCAACAGCAACTGTCAAGAGGTTCAGCATAGTCTGCTGAAATGAAGAATGATCTAGGACATAATGTAACAGAAAGGATAAAACATTGGGATACATCTACAGGCAGATCACCCTTTCTAAAAATACTACAAGTACAGTAAATGGTCTTGTATTCCTGGGCAGAGCTTTATTGATTGTGCAGTTCTCTGACTCCCAACTGCTAAAGCATGACATTAATGTATATTGAATTTCCTACCTTCAAGGAGTCTGCAGTCTAGAGCACGGTTATTTTTACAAGTGCTCATGGGGATATATCGAACCCAAGTCTCCCGTATTATGGGCAGATTCTTTACCTCTGAGCCAACAGGGAAGTCCATACAAAGCACTGCTGCTGCTGCTAAGTCGCTTCAGTCGTGTCTGACTCTGTGCCACCCCATAGACGGCAGCCCACCAGGCTCCCCTGTCCTTGGGATTCTCCAGGCAAGAACACTGGAGTGGGTTGCCATTTCCTTCTCCAATATACAAAGCACAATAGGAGCCAAAATGATAGTTTAGTTCAGTTCTCCATGAGGCATCACAGAGGTGACTGAGTTCTGAAGATGTATAGAAGTTTGCCAAGTAGAGAGAGGATGAGTAAAATGAGAGGACAACCTGGGCTGAGCAGTGTCAAATACATGATATTTGGAGAAGACTCTTGAGAGTCCCTTGGACTGCAAGGAGATCCAACCAGTCCATCCTAAAGAAGATCAGTCCTGGGTGTTCATTGGAAGGACTGATGTTGAAGCTGAAATTCCAATACTTTGGCCACCTCATGCGAAGAGCTGACTCATTGGAAAAGACCCTGATGCTGGGAGGGATTGGGGGCAGGAGGAGAAGGGGACGAGAGAGGATGAGATGGCTGGATGGCATCACCAACTCAATGGACGTGAGTCTGAGTGAACTCTGGGAGTGATGGACAGGGAGGCCTGGCATGCTGTGATTCATGGGGTCACAAAGAGTCAGACACGACTGAGCGACTGAACTGAGCTGATAGCTGACTAACAATGTCATGACAGTTTCAGGTAAACAGCTGGATACATGTATAGAAATCAATTTTTAAAGACAAAAAGTTCATGAGACTTTTGATGGAAATTCCATGGATTAGTTATGTTCTCTAACTACCAGTTTCCTAAGAGGTCAAAATACCCAATAAACAGTAGAAAAGCATCAGATGAATAGGTGGGAATAACCATCATTACTAACCAGCTGTGTGACTTTGGGCCAGGTGGGTGATTTTAACACTTTCCCTCCTGTAAAATGGACATGCAGTGCCCTCCTTGCTACCTCACACATTTTCCATAAAGATCACAGGAGGTAATGAATGGGAAAGCTCATATGGACTGGAAACAGTCCTCTGGTGAGGTGAGAAGCTGAAGCCTATTGTGAAATGGAGGCATACCACAATGCATCCTGCCCACAAAAAAGAAAATTTGGAGATCATATAAGAAAACTGAAGCTGACCAAGCCCATACCCAGTGCTAAAATCATGTAATTTTAAGTTAATTTTAAAGGACTAAATAGCTTTTCATTATAAAACTGACTAAAATGAAACTATCACTCCTTAGGTTACCCTACCAAGGAGCTCATATAGACAAATTCCTTTATCTCATCAGTGAAGAAACTTGAGACCCAGGGAAAGAGTTTGGCTTACTCAAGGTTATAGCAAGTTAATGGTTAAGGCAGAACTAGAACTGTTCTTTCTTGACTTCCAGTAAATTGCCTGAGTGATAAAGATGGGAAATAATGTGGAAGTTCTCTGTGTTCCATAGAGTTCTAGAGTTGTAAGAAGTGCCCAGGATGGGGTGGGAGATAACAAAAAGAAACCAACCTCTCCAGCACATACCTCCCTGTCCACCTATTTTGAGGACTGTTCTGGATCTTTTAACAAAAGCTTTGAAAAATAAGGTTCTCCTGCTGCTGAAAAATAAAATTAAAATTAAAATCACTACAGTGTCAGAATTTTTTTTTTAATTTTGTGTGAGTGAACTTGAAAATTCCCAGTGAGTGAACACATATTAAAATCATTACTCTACATGGATACCCATCCATTCATCTCTATTTACCTCAAATTCCCGCATACATATTGCCAAAGCAGTTTGGAAAGATGCATAGAGTTTTTATCCATGACTAATCATCACATTTGACCACCGCAAGCACAAGAGGACAGATTAATGAGAAGACTCTGTTATTTACCAAACTATTGAAGTGATAACACAAACACCAGGATTTGTTTCTGTTTAAAAGTAACAGAGCATGGGAGGGGAAATCTGTGTGGGCTTCTTTTTGCCTCGTTTATTAATCAATTCACTTATATTTCCATAAATGTTTCTGAGCTTCCCTGCCGCCAAGTTGCTGCCAAGGAATCTATCAGTGCCATAGAAATATGCAGCCCAGGTACAATGATGAAGTTTAGAACCATTGGCACTAAAAAGAGTTGGAAGTATTCCATAAGAAGTAAAGATCTGGCCCTGACCCATTGAATTCCCTAATCTTCTTTCCCCTGCTCCACTCAATTTCAGTGCCCATTTCAAGAGCTATTACTATGTGTCAGATTCTGCTCCAGGCATACTGGGAGATAGAGAGGAAAAAAAGTGGGGAGATAGGCTATAGCACAATGTAAAAGGCAGTAAGAGATCTGCATGCATATGAGAGATGCAGTTGCTTGGCTTCAGGGGAATAACCACTTCAAGTTGAGGGCTCTGGCTAGGAGAAGGGGATGTCTGAAACCAGGCCTTGGTAGAAATTGAGAATTAGAAGGGTAGTTTTGTCCATGAAATGAGTAACTATGGGTGATTCGCCTCCCTGAATCTCCTAAGCATGGGGAGGTATTCTCATCACTGATTTACTTTCTGCAGGTAACATGGTCACACCAGCAGGTTGCCTAGGGGAGGAGCCCCACAAAGAGGACAGCCACAAAGAGGCCTAGTGTGTTAGCAATAAAAAGGCAAAGAATGCTATTTTGTATACAGAAGCACAGTAGGCCTTCTGCAATCATGAAGACTGCATTCAGAGACCTTTCACAATCACCCAGTCCTTGAATCCAACTCGTTCAAAAGTCAGTGCTGGGGGTTCTGAGACTTGGCTCTCTCACTAAGAAATCACTCCTACAACCAGCTTTGCAGCCCAAGTAATTCACACTCATGCTCAGGATTTTTCATGCCCTATCTCATTTAATCGCTAGAACAACCCAAGTGGCAGTTATTGTCCTCATGACAAATGACTACATGCCATAATTATTATATGACAATTACATGATAAATTATTACATGCTGTAAACTCTGGTTAGTTGCTTTCTAAATAATCAAAACCTCATGAAGATCAAAAGTGTTGATGCCAAAATCTGGCCACTACAACCCACAGAAGCAAGAGACTAAGCGTTTGTGATATACTTTTAGAAACTATATAATCCATCTAGAATTTCATTATTCATTGGCAAACACATCTAACACATCTTACAAGAACAAAATGATACAAAATGTGATGGTTTATTGAAATGAAATCTTGAGCTTGAAGACCCAGAATGAGGCTTCTCTGTGATTAAAGGATAGTTACTCATCTCCAAGCTCCCACTTGCTTCAACTGTACGAAGGGGAAGGAGGTGCAGTAGATTTTGTGATCCCTAAGTTGCTTTCCACTACCAAAAATTTTAATAATAATAGTAATAAAGTGAAAGTGAAGTCACTCAGTCATGTCCGACTCTTTAGGCTCCTCGGTCCATGGAATTCTCCAGACAAGAATACTGGAGTGGGTTGCCATTTCCTTCTCCAGGGGATCTTCCCGACCCAGGGATTGAACCCAGGTCTCCTTTACCATCTGAGCTACCCAGGAAGCCCCATATAATTAGAGGAATAAAAGCCCTCATTAAATGAATATTCTCCAGTCTATAAATCTTCTGAGACGCAAATGCTCTTTAAAGAAAAGACTACAACCTGTTATTTGGCATTGGTTGAGAGACAGGATATTGAGGTGGGCATGCTTTTTCCAAAAGGAAAAAATGGAATCTAAGGAAAAAAGAGCTGTGGTATGTCCCAGCCTTAGGCATAAATGTGGAGGATAGTAGCCCACTGGGGTTTGCAGTTACTGTCAACACAAGAGAGTAGAGAAACATAGACCAAAGACTTTGTAAGAACACTGTATCCTTTCTTAAACTCTGCAGCCTCCCCATGTTTTTATTCTTTACATGGCCATCTGTCTACCAGTGTGTTCAGTGGTTTTATCCTCAGAATGGACAGGGCTTAAGTACATGTCTTCAGGAGCAGAAAGAAATGGGTGAACCAGGAAAGTTAGTATTATCCTGTATCCCAGGGGTAGAGTAAGCAGTAGGGGAAAATCAGTGGAGTGACTGAAGCCTACGGACAGCCTGAGTGCTGGCAGAGCCTGGGACAGTCCTGGGGCAAAGCAGCAGTGGGGTCCACCTGAGGTGCACCAGGGCCCCTGACATCAATTACATGAATAGGTCTGGTCTACTGAGCTCATAGCAAGTAGATTGTTCTGAATCTATGAAGTAAGTAAAAGGAAAATTATTCTTTAAAAAAATTTTTTTAGAGGGAAGGATTTATTGCTATCAACAAATAAGGAGAACACTGGGGATCTTTCCCAAAGCAGTGTCCCCCTGAATAGCAAAATTGGGAAATTTTAAGCTAAGAATACATGCATTTTCGTGAAGGGGCTTGAGCAGAGGAAAATTCAGCATTGAATTTGGGCAGAAGTCAACAGATTCCTAAAAAATATTTTAAGTGAGATTATTTAAGAACCAGAATTTAAGATCATTTGTATAGTGACATGAATGATGAAGAATCTTCACATTTATTATTTTATAAGATGATCATATAATTCATTATGTAAACAAACATTTTTGGGAGTACAAGGAGATGCTATTAATTGCCACCCAAGACAATAGATATAAACATGGACAGATGGTCCCTGTCTTCATCTTTGGTCATTATCCACCATTTCAGCAGATCCATTTTCATAATCCTAAGAAGGGGACAGAATGGAGATTTTTGTGCCTGCTTTATAGATGAGGAATCTGAAGCTCAGAGAGGTGAAGCATCTTGCCCAATATACATAGATAGTAAGTTTATGATATTTGAAAATGTATGCTCTGATAAAATATACACATACATACAAAACATTCAAAAACAAATTAAGAATCTAAATGTCATGTGTGTCTATAAAATAGGTTACTAAGATGCTTGAAATTCAACCTTCCCCAAGTGTACTTCACAGGTACTCACAAAAGGCTCAGCAGATCAGGGGAAACAACTCAGATCTGTGTGGTATGGCTTATCATTTGCATCGGTTGTGCTGACAGGTGACATCCGGTGCTGTCCATCCTCCAAGAGAGTCCTAAATCTAAGACCTCACTTCAGGCAATTGACTGGAGGGTTACACTTTCGACAAACCCTGTTCATATGGAGAATGTAGAGGATGAGGGCAATGATAGGAACCCGTTAAACATAACCAGAAGGCTGTATGAGTCTTCTTGACAGTTAAAAGCATAAATCAGTTCTTTCTCCCCTGTTGGGATAAGTGCTTGGAATCATCTGTTGGGGGAGTCCTTGGCCCAGCTCACATCACTAGAAGCCAAGAGGCTAAGTATGATGCTATTAACCAACATAAGACTTCCTTGACCAATTGGAAGAACTTCAGAGAAGGATGTACAAACTAGTCCTAGATAAAAGAAATACAAGAGAGCACCACCAAATCCCCTCTTTATATAGGAGAAGAGGCCTCAGAGTCTATGTGTCTGAGTAAATTGCAACTTGCAGGTAGAGCTGGCATCACCCCATAGGTTTCCCATTTCATGGTTCACAGCTCTCTTCAAGCAATGGTATATGGGACTGAATTACAGTGGATTCATTATATGTGAAAGTGTTAGTTGCTAAGCCGTGTCTGACTGTTGCAACCCCATGGACTATAGCCCTACAGGCTCCTCTGTCCATGCAATTTACCAGACAAGAATACTGCAGTAGGTTGCCATTTCCTTCTCCCGAGGACCTTTTCAACCCAGGGATTGAACCTGGGTCTCCTGTATTTTCTGCATCGCAGGCAGATTCTTCACCATCTGAGTTGCTGCTGCTAAGTCACTTCAGTCGTGTCCAACTCTGTACAACCCCAGAGACAGCAGCCCACCAGGCTCCTCTGTCATGGGATTTTCCAGGCAAGAGTATTGGAGTGGGTTGCCATTTCCTTCTCCATTACTGTCTGAGCTATCAGGGATTATATGTGAGTGTGTGGGTTGCACTGAGCATTCCCCCAAATTCATATGCTGCAGCCCTGACCCCTAGTATCTTAAAATATAACCGTATTTTACAGATAGGGTCTTTACAAAGGTAGCTGAGCTAAATGAGGTCATGAGGATGAGCTGTAACCCAATACATCTGGGGGAAATCTGGAGATAGACATGTGCAGGGAGAACGCCATGTGAAGGCGAAGGCAGGGTGGGGCCTCTACCCTCCAAGGAACAGCAGAGATCACCAACAGGCCATCAGGAGCTGGGGGGGTCACAGAGCAGATTTTCTTCCACAGCCCTCGGAAGGGACCAACCTTGCTGACACCTTGATCTTGGACTTCTCATCTCCAGAACTGCTAAAGAGTACATGTCTGTTGATTAAGCCACTCAGGTTATTATGTTTTGTTACAGTAGCCCTCACAAGCTAATACAATGTTTGGGTAGACACACAGTGTCTGATAAGCTCATGGTCCACAATCTGGATTTGCTCACTCCACAGTGACAGGCTGTCTTCCTGACCCCAGCCCAAACATACATCACAGAGATGGCATAACTTGGTGTAGAATGAATAGTTCATTACCACCAACATACGCACAAAAATGGCATTCCAAGTATGGCCTCTACTCTTTCTTACCTTTCAAACTATAACCCTCCAGATAATCAGCACTCTTTTGGCTGATTATCTATTGGCTATTTGCCTGATTTGGAGGGTTGACTAAACCTAATTCCAGAGGCAAACCTGAGCCCAGCATCTATAATACCTTGTGAAGTGAAAGGCTAAGAGGACTTCAGTCCCCCTCTCCATCCCTTATCTCACCTCTGCACAAGGCTGGACCAGAGAGAAACCCTGGAGGTTGTAGCAGGCAAACTCTACCCCATGCAGGGATGCCTGGGCATTTGATACCTATACACAGAGAGAGTTTCCTTTGAACTGTATTTCCAATTGCTCCAATGAATAATAATTTCTAGTCATTTTGCTAGTTAATTTAGTATATTGCTTTTCTTTTTCTTCTAACAGGAAGATACAAATGACTCCAAAGAATAGGAAACTCTAAATTTGGAAATTGGGGAGAAAAAAGCCATTTGGTCTATGCATGAGCAGAATTCCTTGGTACTAATGGGGATGAAATGTGACCCTTACTCTCTGTTTTTTACTCTGTTTTACTCTCTGCCTTTGGGTGATGCAGAAGACACCTTCTAGCATGTTTTTATCTTACACAAAGGCAGTACCATGGGTGGGCTGCCTGGCATTGGTTGTTCTAAATTAGGCAATACTAGCTTATAAGTTTGAAACAGACTGATTGAGAATCCATTAGTCAAAAGAGTAAACACTGGAATCATTTTCTGATCAAATAAGTCCTGGCACCATATTCTTGACCAATACAAAGTCATTCCACTGAGCCTGTGGCTCACTGTCTAAATGCTTCCTAGAACTAGTCCACCACGAGCAAAACATCATCAGAACATTTACATTATAGAACACCCACTTCTGGGTGTGTCATGCAAGTTACCATCACAATACTTAAAGACAAAATAAATAACCCCTACAGAGGCCCTTACTATGTGCCAGGCTAAGTGTTCCAAATGCTTTTCATCTATTACTGTGTGCTTAATCCTCCCAAACTTGGGTAGTAGAGGCTCTTATTGTTCCCCTTTACAGATGAGGGAACTGAGGCAGAGACAGAAGGGTTAGGGAAGTCGCTCAGATTCACATGGCGAGTAAAGGGCAGGTGCAGAATGCGAGGCCAGGCTGGCCGCAGAGCTCATACTCTGCACTGGTAGCCACTGTGGTTATTGTATTTGTCTCCTCTCCCTCCTGCCCCCTCCCTCCCATTGGGAACTTTTCAAGGTCAGGGACTATTCCTCTCTAAGCCTTGTTCTCTCATCCCCTGAATTTAATGATCATCCTTAAATGATTCAAACCCATCCATGTCCCTATGCTCTAACCAAGAAACATTCTCTCCCTCCAGAAAGTTCCTCTTAGACCATTTGCCAATTCTTGCCCTGTAGTTGGTAGCTGTTCTTAAACCTCCCTCCTTTCCCCACAGTTCATAGATGTGCAAAATTCATGTCTGAGTCACACCTGAAATTTCCTCAAAGCCTACCATATTCCCTTCCATTTACTAAGGATTCCTCCATAACCATTTATGAAGCAAATGAAAACAGGGTCAGTTCCATGGTTTATTTATTTTAGATTCTGTGTTGTTTATTACTGTCCAAATACATGAAGTTCTGATGAAATAAAATCATATGGTACAGATAAAAACAGGCCATGAGAGCCCAGAGTTGTTTTAGGGCCAAATGGCAGACCACTCAACAGTTCACATTTTAGGAATTCAAAATGCTTAGAAATTGATAAGGTGGTTTCTGAAAAAGAAAGGGAAAGAGAAGGAAAAAAAGACGAAAAGGAGGGAGGGAGGGAGGGAGGAGACAGAAACCACTGAGGAAATGTTAGCTCACGAGAAAGCCTGACTTAGAAAGAAGTGACAAACGCATTAAAAAAATGCATAAACTTTGTGCAGATTAATGCAATAGTAAACAGCAGAATACATAGGCCTCATAATACTTCCGTAACGGCGTACATATAATGTCTCTAGCACTTTTGGAAAATATGCAGACGCTAATTAAAGATCATTCTAGATAAAAATACACATTTCTTTAAAGGGACAGTGGGGGTGAGGGGATGGGGGATCTGGTCTCAGGGCACATGCCCGCAGACGAACAAAGATGAAACTATGGGGTTTTTTTGGTAATTCTAGTGAATATGGCAGCAAAAATTTGTTGTAAGGATGTTGGCTGGTTTTAAGAGGGTTATTTTCAAATATAACCTTATAGCTGCATTTGTAAAAAAAAAAAAAAAAAAAAAAACTTTGTGAAAAGTTAATTTTATTAACCCTGAAAAATGTCTACATTGACATCTCTTTCTAAGACAAAATAAGAGTAGCAAGAGCTGTGAATGGGTGAGGGGTTTATGCTTTAAAGCAAATGCGAACCCTCTCTGGGTTCCTCTCACACAAAGGGATACAGACTCTTAAATACAATAAACTTCCTTAAAAATCTGCCACCTAACAATTGTTTACATCATATAAAAATAGCATTTTTTGGTAAAAAGAAATACAGTTACTTTGTTAAAATGTTCTATTTTACCAGCAATTATTTCTCATATAAAGAATTTCTAGACATCCATACAGGAAATAAAAATAGATAATACTGAGTGCAAAGCAGACGATGGCATGTTTGCAAAAGATCAGAGCGTCTCATTGCCGATAAATAATACTCTTATCCATCATGGTACAAGGTTTCATCTTTTGGAAACTTACAAGCTACCGCTTTCATTTGCTGATGGCAAGTTACTTAATAGGTAAAGTGACTTCAGCAGCAGACGGCCAAATTGATGAGAAATGGATCATGCATACATTTCTGTATGTGTTCACATTTCCCGGAAACTCAAAGTGCTGAAAACTAGCAATGGCCTATGTCCCCCAAACTCCCAAAAGTGAGTGTGGACACCAGGCCACAGGGATGCGAAGGGGGATTTATGACATTCTTGGTCCTTTCAAAATCACTCATTAAACCACCCACATTTGAGTTTTTACATATAGCCAGATTAACACCAAATGCTCTATCAGCTGGGCTAAATCCAGAATTCTAGGGCCTTCCTGTAAGCCAGCTTGATTTATATCCACTATAACAGAACCTTTGACAGTGCCCCCTAGGGGAAGAGGAGGATGTGGAATTCAGTTTAAAGCAATGGTTCTCAAACTCAAGTATGTTTCAGAACCCCCTGGAGGGCTCACTCAAACACAGACTGCTGGGCCCCACCCTAGAGTTTCCAATACAGGAGGTCTAGGTTGGGGCCGGAGGTCTGCACTCCTAATAAGGTCCCAGGTAAGGCTAAGGTTGCAGGACCGGGGACCACCTTTGAGAAGCACTGCTCTGAGGAGCCTGGTGGGCTACAGTCCATGGGGTCACAAAGACTCGGACATTACTGAGCACACTTGCTACAGCTACTATGCTACTCTAGATTCCCGTTTGGGAGAGTAGTAAGTATTTTAAACACAAAAGAAAGAAGTAGAAAAAGCAGCAACATCCTAGTGAAATAAGGGTCGGGAGGAATAAAGGAAGCATGCAAGGTCAGACTTGCAGGGGTAATGTGAGCAGCTGGGTAAGGCTGCAGTGTGAGATGTGCATGGTGGGGCTGGGAAGATCAGCAGAAGATAAACAGTTCAGCACTGTCTTCAGATCATAAGGAGATTTGCATAAAGCTTCTCACATGAGGAAGCCCAGCTCTCAGCCCAATACTACCACCACACCCAGGGATCAGGCCTAATGGCCAAACACCTTATCGTTCTACAGCTTTTAAACCATGACAGCTGCTGTGTGCCATTTTTCCACGTAGTTGTTCAATATCAGGGATCCAGCTGAACAGGCAGTGGGGCTTCAGCTTGGAGCCTCAGAGGTTGTTCTGAGCTGCAGTACAGGAGAGTGTAATTCTTCCTGAGCTGGAGAATATAAAATTCTCTCTCTCATCCCCTCTGCCACCAGAGGAATGTGTGCTAGTAAAACCTCACAGTTTAAAAGATGAAAATAACAAAAACAAACCTCTTTTGCTCCTGGGTTGGCAAAAGATTTCCAGACTGTGGGCTTCTTCCATTAATAGAAAAAAATAGCTGGTCTCCCAAGTCCTATTCCCTCAATGCTAAGAAAGCAGTTTTCAAAAGGCAGAAGCAGGGGAGGGACTTTGGAGGGCCCTTGGCAAAATCTGAAAGTAACAGTCACTGCTTAAAACCTTTCTAACAAAGAGTGAGACCAAGTGGAGCACTTAGAAGACTCGTGCCATAGCCAGGTGCCAAACAGGACCAAGAGGGTGATGCCTGCTCCAGAAGCAGATGGTGCAAAGGAGACAGGAGACTCTGCCCGGGGCCCAGGTTGATGAGGTAAAAGGAGCTTGAGGGACCATACACCCAAATAGGCTAGGGTGGTAACGTAGGAGGTGGTGACCTCTGGTTGGGAGGTGATGGCAGGAAAGGGAAATGAAGAAATCATTAAAATGAAGATGCTATTGCAGGGGTTATTTGGGTCATTACATGGTCAAAGCCAAAGAGGTTAGATGGTGAGATGAGCTCTGGTGCAGACAGAAAACTCAGCAACAGAGATCAGGAAATGCGCAGTGGGATACCCAGGAAGGGACGTGAGAGGCATTAGAACAGCCCAGACAGAAAAGCTCAGGTGACCTGCTTCTTCTCTTTAACTGTAGCATGTATATTTATGAATGAATGGATTCTTTTCTATTTGATCTGAGGGTCTCTCACTCTCAAGTATACAAAGAAGTACCTTCTTGCATTGATTCAGTTCACAAAAAAATTACTATTTATTTAAGCATACTACAACAAAGCACATTCTATTTGCCAAGTAGTTTAGTGCTAGACCCATAATAATAAGTAAAAATGACCTTACAATTAAGGTTTCGGTTCATGAGCTGCCAGGATTACAGAATGGGGAGATTTGGAATCTGCCCTAAATTAGGCTAAATAATATAAAGATATTTAATAAGGGCCTGGTGCTGGACTCCGCTAGGGCTTCCCAGGTGGCACTAGTGGTAAAGAACCAACCTGCCTGCCAATGCAGGAGACGTAAGAGACAAGGCTTCCATCCCTGGGTTGGGAAGATCTCCTGGAGGAAGGCATGGCAACCCACTCCAGTATTCTTGTCTGGAGAATCCCATGGACAGAGGAGCCTGGCAGACTACTGTCCACAGGGCCGCACAGATTCGGACACAACTGAAGCGACCTAGCACACACGCTAGACTCAGCTAACCAAGTCCTCAAGTTGTTCTGATGTTCAGTATTGTAGTCAGCTCAGGGATGGCCTGTAAACATCACATTCATTCAGTACAGTTCCTGACTGCAAGCCACCTGGCTCAATATAATACAGAGCATATAATCCGTGCTTTATTGTAAATGGCAGAGGGGAGAAGAGATACCGCCAGCAGGAGCAGGACCATCCATCACTGCAGACAAGAAGTGATGAGTGTCGGAACTGAGACAGTAGAACCAGAGGGACATCATCATCTACACTAGAGATGACAAATGGGTACATGGAGTCTAACTGAGTGAGGAGAGGGGATCCGCAGGAGAACTCTCAGTTTCTGCTGTCAGGACCTGGGAGATTGTGGTGCCATTTGGCAAGTTGAAAAAAAACAGGGAAAGGGGAGTAAGGTGGGAGAGGATTAAGTGTTCAATCCAGGCCTGTAGAGCTGAAGGTGTTTGGGTCTGAAGTTCATGAGACTGTTCCCACCTGGAGACATACAAGTCATTGGAGTTCAGGAGGCAATTGAATACAAGGATTAGATTATATCCTCAAGCAAGATAAACTGAGGTGGTAAGAGTGTCAGAATTGCACTCTGATATATCTACTGGACAATAGTTACAGATCGATCATACATGTCCTTAGGCAAAGGATTGGATTCTAAACATCTGTAAGAGTTCTCTGGCTTATAGTTGCTGGTGTGCTCTGGCAGTAGCTGGAGTGATAGGTGATTTCAAGAGATCTGCAGCTGCCATCGCTTTAAAATCATTATTCTTATGCCGGTGTGACGAATGACATGAAAAACCATTCTGAGATGTCAGAGAGGACACGCTCATCTGCACCGGCACCTCCTAACAGGGCTTTAAAAAGAAACACTTCCCTGCTATATTAAGCAGCTGTTACAAAGTTTGAAAGAAAATTTTTGGGGGGCAGCTGCCATCACTCAGGTGGTGACTACAGCCCTGCCTCATATATCAACTCTTTAACTACTACTCTGTGGGGCTCATTTTTATCATTCTCAAGCAATTCAAATGCTGATCATCCAGAAAATTCATTTCTTTTTTCCTTCCTACAGGCATAGAGAACAGAATTGAAATCACCAGCACAACTGAGCCAAAATATATTTAAGAATAAGTTTGTTCTAATGTAAACTCAGTCTCTAAGCTCCTGTGCAGGTCTAAACATCAAGGAATTGATCATATCCAGCAAGAAAGAAAAAGGAGAATCTTTCTTTTGGAAATGTCAAATTAAGTTCTAGAGCTATTTCCACCTTCTATGACATAGTAAAAGATCATACTGCTACCTCAGTGGTTGAATGGTCTGAATGCTTGTGCCCCTCCCAGAATTCACACGCAGCCATGAAATTAAAAGACACTTGCTCCTGGGAAGAAAAGCTATGACAAACCTATACAGCATATTAAAAAGCAGAGACATTACTTTGCTGACAAAGGTCCCTCTAGTCAAAGCTATGGTTTTTCCAGTAGTTATGTATGGATGTGAGAGTTGGACCATAAAGAAGGCTGAGTGACAAAGAACTGATGCTTTTGAACTGTGGTGTTGGAGAAAACTCTTGAGAGTCCTTTAGACCGCAAAGAGAGCAAACCAGTCAATCCTAAAGGAAATCAGTCCTGAATATTCATTGGAAGGACTGATGCTGAAGCTCCAATACTTTGGCCACCTGATGCAAAGACCCGACTCATTAGAAAAGACCCTGACACTGGGAAAGATTGAAGGCAGGAGGAGAAGGGGGTATGAGATGGTTGGATGCCATCATTGATTCAATGGACATGAGTTTGAGTGGACTGTGGGAGATGGTGAAAGACAGGGAAGCCTGTCTTTCAGGTATGCTGCAGTCTATGGTTTTGCAAAGAGTTGGACACAACTGAGCGACTGAAAAACAACAACAATCTATGGAATATTGTTAAGGCAGCCCAAGCTCAGACAGTAGTACTCAAATTGTGTTGTTCTACAAGTTACATTAGGGGTATTGGCTCTCAACACAACATCCGGGATCGGATCCTGAACCAGTAGGTTCAGGGTGGGTCCTATAAACCTGCCTAATTCAACTCTTTCAGGTAATCCCTAAACAACTGATCCATAGAAAAACTAAGGAACACTTTCTCTTCGTCTCCCTATAGGTCACCACTGGCCCAGCTGCAGTCCACAGCTGACTGAGTTTCTGGAGCTAAAATGGAAACATACATCAGACCCACCAGAAGATCTGTGGTATAACATTAGCAAGCAGTGAGTAATCAACACGGGTAATTTGGTACAAAAACTGATCAAAGACTCCTCGACTCTGCACGTGTCAATCAAGACCAACTGATCAGGGTTTGTTTTTTCGTTTGGAAAAAGGTCAAGCAGCTGCCCGTTTGCTTTTTTCTCTCCAGGGCCATTTTAGGAAGTTCATCTGTTCTAAACAGCTGCTCAAAAGTAAAACGGATCCTTGTAGGAAAAAGACTGTGGGACCACACTCCAGAGGTGACTGAAATTAAACTCTTTTCCATTTTTTGCTTTCCTCTAATGGAAAAGAAAATAAGAATAGTAGTTTCTTCTTGCAGTAATTCAAAATCAGGGGAAAAAAAGTATTTTGACATTTTGACAATAAGCAAATTTTTATTCAGTGTTATGATCATATTGATCTCTTTTTCATCAGTGTCATAACATACCTTTTTATACCACTTTCAACATGAATCAAAGAACTCATTTCCTTTATTTATTCAACATTTTGCAAGGTAAAGAATCTGCCTGCCAATGCAGGAGACATCAGAGACGTAGGTTCAGTCCCCGGGTAGGGAAGATCTCCTGGAGAAGGGAACGGCAATCCATTCCAGTATTCTTGGCTGGAGAATCCCTTGGACAGAAGAGCCTGGCCGGTCACAAAGACAGAAGAGTCCACAGGGTTGCAAAGCGTCAGACATGACTGAAGCAACTTAACACACGAAAAGTGCCTAGCACATAATAAGCACTATGAAAAACTCTGCGAAATGAAATTAAAGTCAGTAAGTATTTGAGTGTTGACAACATGTCAGGGCCCAAACAAGGACATGGAGACAAGAGGTGCTGTTCTCAAGGAGCTCCCAGAGTTGTGTTGAGGAGGAGGCAGATATTTAACAAACTTCAGACAATGTCTTAGTTACCATGAGAGGATACTGGGACTATATTGGGCTGAGGGGAAAGGGGGAATAAAATGGGAGCAGGTACCAGAACAGAGTATTAAAGGATAAGCAGAAATCTGCCAGGTAAATTGGATGAATGTGAGAGGGAGAGAATAGGTTTTCAGGCCAAGGGTACAGTATGTCTGGATGATAATAATAGTGCCATATCTTTAGTGTCTACTATATACAAGGGCTGTGTTAAGTAATTTACCTACTTTTGTATTGAACCCCGACAAGAGCACTTCAAAGTTGGCCTCACTGTTATCGTTTTAGAAATTATGAACTTGAGACTTCAGACGACTTATGGTGTATTTTCCGAGAATTTACAGTAAGTCGCAGAGCCCATCTGTCTTTCCAAGACTGGAGCTGCCCTAGCGGTTTCTCAGGCATGATCAGGGATTTAGTGAAGGAGAGAGTTAAGAAAGGAATTGGAAAGTGATGGCAGGTAAAGAGGACTTTTCACGTGCTGCTGCCGCTGCTGCACTTCTAAATAGGATAGACTTGAGCAGGTTGATAAGCTAAGCCGGTGCGAATGGGGATGAAAACACCAGAGACCTTGGAGCATGGTGCTGATGCAGCAAAGACACAGAAGGTGACGGGATCTGGGGTGAAAGTTGCCCAGCTTAGAATGGAGGGTGAGCCGACTCTTGTTCTGAATGCGCACTAGAGGCAAGTTCACATGTGACAAAACTGTTTAGAAAGCTGAGATTCAGACCAAAACGCAGGCCCTTATGACCTCAGTCAGGAAACCAGAGGAGTCAGTGGAAGAGGCCCCCACTGCTCCCTCTTCCCACCACCCCAACAAAGCACCCAGGGTGAGCACCCACCACTCTCCTTTGCCCGCCTCATGCCTCGTATCCAGAAACTCGGCAGGTGGTGCCGCTGTTTGTTAAAATGTTCACTCCCATTTGTTCTCCTTTGCCTTTGCTGCTTGAAGTAGGTCACCTAAGGTAGCGTTTCCTCAACTCAGGGATTTTTCCAGTAAGGAAGACAGCTCTGGTCTATCTGAAGACCAGAGCTCTTGGAAAAGAATGGAGTCACTGAGGAGACTATGAAACGGGCTCTTAAGAACATCTGCTGCTGCTGCTGCTAAGTCGCTTCAGTCGTGTCTGACTCTGTGCGACCCCATAGACAGCAGCCCACCAGGCTCCCCCATCCCTGGGATTCTCCAGGCAAGAACACTGGAGTGGGTTGCCATTTCCTTCTCCAAGGCATGAAAGTGAAAAGTGAAAGTGAAGTCGCTCAGTCGTGTCTGACTCTTAGCGACCCCATGGACTGCAGACTACCAGGCTCCTCCGTCCGTGGATTTTCCAGGCAAGGGTACTGGAGTGGGGTGCCATTGCCTTCTCCGCTTAAGAACATCTAGGTGGGGGTAAAATTTCCCTTTGGATTAAGAACCTATCCAGGAGAGTGCAGAGGCAAAGTAGGTGAATGATGGTGGCATGGCTGTCTGGGGAGTGCAACCCAGGCAAAGAAGAGTTCTCGGTAGCATGCTCACATGCTCACATCTCAGGCATGGCACACACTCCAGGGCAGTGGCTAATAACTATAAATGCTCTGAGATTCATAAGACCCTGGTAGGACCTGGACTCTACCTGGTAGGAAGGGAATAAGGCCCAGTAATTAATTTATCACCAGGGAGAGGGAAAGAAACTCAGATTTAGGTTGATTTCATTGAAGGAAGGTCTTCCTTGGTGGCTCAGTGATAAAGATACCTCCTCCAAGCAGGGGACACAGGTTTGATCCCTGGAATGGGAAGATTCCCTGGAGAAGGAAATGGCAACCCACTCCAATATGCTTGCCTGGACGATTCCATGGATAGAACAGCCTGGCCAGCCATGGGATGGTAAAGAGGTCGGATATGACTAGTGGCCAAACAACAACAATGACAATGACACAACTGAAAGAAAATGAAAACATATTTCTTTTGGCTCTGAGTTCATAGGTTACAAGTCACAGTCAATGCATTGTTCATTTACTGCTCCAGGTATAAACCAAGCACTTTCATCTGTGTCTTTGCATAGACTGGCCCACCCCCCCCTTAAGGCCCCTCCTCTGGAGACTCTGAAGGTTCATAGGCTGCCCATCTGTCATGAAAGGACTCAAATGCCACCTTCCAGGTTGAGCCTTCATCCTTAGGGTGGAAGGAGGCGTGTCCCTTTGTCACCCATCATAGTTTGCCCTGAACACATCAGTTCAGTTCAGTTCAGTTGCTCAGTCATGTCCGACTCTTTGCAACCCCATGAATCACAGCACGCCAGGCCTACATGTCCATCACCAACTCCCGGAGTTCACCCAGACTCACGTCCATCGAGTCAGTGATGCCATCCAGCCATCTCATCCTCTGTCATCCCCTTCTCCTCCTGCCCCCAATCCCTCCCAGCATCAGAGTCTTTTCCAATGAGTCAACTCTTTGCATGAGGTGGCCAAAGTACTGGAGTTTCAGCTTTAGCATCATTCCCTCCAAAGAAATCCCAGGGCTGATCTCCTTCAGAATGGACTGGTTGGATCTCCTTGCAGTCCAAGGGACTCTCAAGAGTCTTCTCCAACACCACAGTTCAAAAGCATCAATTCTTTGGTGCTCAGCTTTCTTCACAGTCCAACTCTCACATCCATACATGACCACTGGAAAAACCATAGCCTTGACTAGACGAACCTTTGTTGGCAAAGTAATGTCTCTGCTTTTGAATATGCTATCTAGGTTGGTCATAACTTTACTTCCAAGGAGTAAGCATCTTTTAATTTCATGGCTGCAGTCACCATCTGCAGTGATTTTGGAGCCCAAAAAAATAAAGTCTGACACTATTTCCACTGTTTCCCCATCTATTTCCCATGAAGTGATGGGACCAGATGCCATGATCTTCGTTTTCTAAATGTTGAGCTTTAAGCCAATTTTTTCACTCTCCACTTTCACCTTCATCAAGAGGCTTTTTAGTTCCTCTTCACTTTCTGCCATAAGGGTGGTGTCATCTGCATATCTGAGGTTATTGATTTTTCTCCTGGCAATCTTGATTCCAGCTTGTGTTTCTTCCAGCCCAGCCTTTCTCATGATGTACTCTGCATATAAGTTAAATAAGCAGGGTGACAATATGCAGCCTTGACATACTCCTTTTCCTATTTGGAACCAGTCTGTTGTTCCATGTCCAGTTCTAACTGTTGCTTCCTGACCTGCATACAAATTTCTCAAGAGGCAGATCAGGTGGTCTGGTATTCCCATCTCTTTTAGAATTTTCCACAGTTTATTGTGATCCACACAGTCAAAGGCTTTAGCATAGTCAATAAAGCAGAAATAGATGTTTTTCTGGAACTCTCTTGCTTTTTCCATGATCCAGCGGATGTTGGCAATTTGATCTCTGGTTCCTCTGCCTTTTCTAAAACCAGCTTGAACATCAGGAAGTTCACGATTCACATATTGCTGAAGCTTGGCTTGGAGAATTTTGAGCATTACTTTACTAGCGTGCGAGATGAGTGCAATTGTGCGGTAGTTTGAGCATTCTTTGGCATTGCCTTTCTTTGGGATTGGAATGAAAACTGACCTTTTCCAGTCCTGTGGCCACTGCTGAGTTTTCAAAATTTGCTGGCATATTGAGTGCAACACTTTCACAGCATCATCTTTCAGGACTTGAAATAGCTCAACTGGAATTCCATCACCTCCACTAGTTTTGTTTGTAGTGATGCTTTCTAAGGCCCACTTGACTTCACATTCCAGGATGTCTGGATCTAGGTCAGTGATCACACCATCGTGATTATCTGGGTTGTGAAGATCTTTTTTGTACAGTTCTTCTGTGTATTCTTGCCACATGCTTACAGTCTATTAACCCACAGGCTCCTACAGAGAATCTCATTCATCACTGAGCCCCTCCTCCCACCTGCTAGGGTGACCATCATGCCCATAGTAGGTTCACACTAAATAGAAAATTTTTCGCTGAACTGACTAATAAAATATGAAGATTCACTGCGTGATTAGTGAGCTTTCGTTACTTTAAGAACTATAGCTCAGGAACTATGAATCACATTCTTTAAAATTCTGTTAGAACTTTTCCTCTCCCAAAGCATGATTCCTGCAGATGAAGTGCTGTTTACCAATAGACTCAGTTTCGCCTACCTGTTGGGTTGACTTGTCAGCAAAAGATGAAGCACTCACGTTCTGTGTGTCATGTCAGTGACATCTAGGCCCAGTTTTACAGCCTTAAAATGGAAATTTGAGTTTCAAGGTTGCAGTAAGCATTGGTGAATGGTGGACTGGGAAGCTCTCTGCAGACATGACAACTTCATACACCTTTTTGGGTGGTACTGAGCCAGACGTCATCTGCCATCCCATAATCATGAGCAAGGTGGGGAGGGAACCCATTCGTACCCATTAGCATGTCCTAGCTGTATTCCCTTGCTTGCCTTGATCTGAATCTGCACCCCTCTCTTTCAAAGAAGCTAAAAAGATTTTGCAGAGAAACCTAGTGCGAGAGACTGATGCCAGCAATTCTTATCAGATTCACTCGTTATTGGCTCCTTGCGAGCAATGCTGCAGAGCTTTTCAGGGTGTTTACATTTTCAGAACCAGCAAGCAGATGAGGGAGGGCCCAGGGCAGCTGGTGGAAGAATAAGAGAAGGTGACAGCCCAGCTTCAGAGAAGAGAGGTTGCTTTTCCTTTGAAGCTAGTACATTGCAGATAAGCTACAAAGGGTCAGTGGAAAGGAAGGAAGTGAGTGGAGCCAAGAGACTGCTGATCCAGGAGACACAAAGCCTGGGAACGACCCACCCCCCTTCACTATTACTAACGTGACTGACCCTGCCTCAGTCACCCAACCGTGCTGCTCCTCCACTTCCTTACTGTAACGGGGAGAAATGCTTGCCCCATGGACCAATTGCAAAGCTTCTTAAATTTTAAAGGCTTGAGGCTTCGTAAATGCAAATTCTAGCCTACTAGATCTAGATGAGGCATTTCTAATAAGCTTCTGGGTGATGCAGAGCTGCTGGTTTACACACATCATTTCAACGATAGGGCCATATAGGATTGCAGAGGAGACAATGAGGTAAGGGATAGGAAAATGCATTATACATGTAAGTAATATATTAAAGAAAGCTATTAGGATTAGCAATAATAGAAACAGGTGCTTTTTCTGGGTCTACATTTCTCGTTACAGCATTTCCTAGGGGTACTTGCATACCTCACCCTACCCTGAAGATCTGAAACTCTCCCCCACCTCTCACTTTGTTCTCAGGACAGCTGGTTCCAGCCCAAGGGCTGACTTCTCCTGCTGACAGAAGCAGTAGGATTAGCTTTTTCCAGAAGGCAATGGGCTAATGCAGATTTAGCAATGCAGTGAATCCCCAAAGGTTACTTGCAGGGGCTCTGAGGAATCTTGTGGAAAAACATACAGCTCCTTTAAAAATGAAACTTGATCTGGCTCTCCAGCAGTTTTTCAGAGGTCTCCACCAGACTCGCCAATAGGATCAAGAGAATGCCACCTCTTGCAAACCCGTTGCGCTTCTGTCTTCCTATCAGTAATACGAGGCTCTTGCAACATCAGAAGAGGTATTCACATTTTCTCCTGGGAAATTATCTGTACCATCCCAAATTTCTGGTATACAAGGGCATTCACGAGCAGGTCAACTCCCAGCCCCAGCTCAGAATTCCAGAGTATTCATTGTTAACCTGGCAGACTCAGGTATTGGTAGTCTGAGGAGCTGGCTTTGGTAAGAAGCATTCTAGGTTAGGCAGAAGGTAGGCTGAATAGTCCCAGGGCTGTCCTTTTGCACATCTGAGCCCTGAGATCTGTCTGTGATGGTAACCGCCAGCAGGAAAAACGGGGCCAGAGGATAGAGAGGTACAGTGGCCTCATGAACCCTCATCTCCAGCATTCTCTCCTGACTGACTTCACAGCCTCCGTGCTGCTCAGCATACCTGCTGGGCATACTCCTACCTCAGAGCATCTGCACTGGCTGTTCCCTCCACCTGAAATGCTGTTCCTGCAAATGATCAGGTCCTTGCTTGCTCATGGCTTAATCCCTTACCTGGTCCAGATCCTTGCCCAAATATCACCTCTTCAGTGAGGCCTTCCATGACCCACCTAAGTAAAATTCTAAATGAATCTCTCAATGCCTCCTAAAATGCCCTTCTCACCTTCCCAGCTCAATTTTTTTTTCATGGCACCTTATACTATCTGACATATACAAAATGTTTTACTTCTTTGGTTGTTTCTTCCCTATAGAAGACAAATTCCATGAACTGAGAAAATTTTGTTGATTTTCTTCATGTAGAAGAAGAAACATTTCTGCATTTGCTTATGTAGACCAGTGCTTAGTACACAAGAGGTCTCAGAAATATTAAAGGCTGAATAAATAAACCTTTTAATCAAGTAACTAATTAATTAATAATAGAGTCATTAAAGTCTTGAATTTCAGGCAATGTTGCTCATCACAGCTATGTGAATGTTTCTAACAAAATTGTTTACTTAAAAATTTAGTGTTCTGGACTGGGAGGTTAAAAAAAAAGAGTGGGTAAATCTAAATTCTGTTTATGGTCTGCAGCTATGTAGGTATATAAATTCACATAGGCTTCTCTCCTAGCCTTAGTCTCTAATATAAAATGTAGGAATTACACAAGATTCTTAAGTCTCTTCCAAACAGCAACATGATATAATACTAAAAGTACAAATAGCAAGGCTTCATACGCAGCAATGACAACAAAAAGATTTACAGAGTATTAACTGTGTATAAGACAGTATTCTTGAGACTTGAAGGCCATAAAGGTGCTAAACATAGATTCTGGCTCCAGTATAACTTACTTACTACCAAGAGCAAGAAGAAAAAAGACAAAAATGTAATGAAAATTTAAATATTAATCCAAAAAGATTGATTAGATTCCTACATTAAGCAGGAATGATGAACTCCCAGAATCCTGCCAGTTCCATAATTTACCTTTGCTTCTCTGGAGATTTGAAAGGGTTAGATACCTGTCAAAGATGATCAAATAGCAACAGAGAGCTTACTGTTTTTATCATCGTCTCCCAAAAGGTGATGATCATGTCTATTTTTTCAAAGAGAAACCACGTAACCCTGGTGAGAAACCTGAATTGTCAACAGCCCCTCAGCCTCTCCAAGCGCTCATCATATTGTTCTTCTGTTTTTTAAACACTAGTTCCTTTGTCTCTTTCAGAAAAACTCTTTACGCTAATGCTATTAAGAGAATTATGTGTGATGAGATGCCTTCTCTCATCCTGTCTAAAGATGTGTATGCTAATTTTAAGTCCTTAAAAAAACTGCCATCACTATTTCCCAAGGAGGACCCATAACGCATTTGTAACTTTCAAATGTTTTCTCTCTTCTCATTTCTGGTTCCTAATTCTTCAGTTCAGTTCAGTCGCTCAGTCGTGTCTGACTCTTTACAACCCCATGAATCGCAGCAACCCCATGAATCGCAGCATGCCAGGCCTCCCTTTCCATACGTACCACCAAATATCAGCTGTATCTTTTTCATTTGGATTGAGGTTTTACATCTATCTGATGAAAGGCTGGGCAAAACAGCAACCAGGCCATTTGCAAATCTAGCATCTTGTTATACTTCATGTTAATCACAACAAGGAAATCTGTCTGGACCTCTCTGCCCTTTCCTTTTCTACACAATCTGAAATCACAGAAAAGGAGGCAGTTAGTGGTGATCATGGCTCTCAGAAAGCAATACTTGCTGAGACACTAACATAACTGCTGGGTATGAAAAATTCCAAGTAATAATGTTCAGTTGTGATGGGGTATGAGACACCCACTCCTACATATTTATTTCTAGCTCATGTGAGAAGAGCACAATGATCTAACACATAACAAAAATTTCATAATTTCTAACTGCTAATCATCTATAATCAACAAATCTATTTGTCCTTGGCCATACTGGCAGAAAACCAGTAATCTAACAGAATAAGTCATCATCTGCAATACTTTGAAAGAGGTACATTTCCCAATTTATTCTGAGCTTGATCTTCCACCCAAGCATTAATTTAATTTTGTGTAGTGACCAATGAAATCCACTGCACATTTGATCATGAAGTCAAGCACTCAGAAGTAGGGCAGAAAGATGGAAAAGCTATTCCAGAAGAGTCAATAGCCCTTCTTGCAAATTCTCTCTCTACCACTCAGCTTCCAGTTCCTCAGCTGTAGGATGAGGGGCTGGTGAAACAGTTCCCAGGTCTTCTAAGTCAGTCATTTCATTGTACTGAACCATTTTCATTGCAAAAGAAATCTGTTTGAATCTCTCTGCCCCAAAGGTAACAACAGAACTTAGAGATAACTTGTGAGATCATTTTATTCAGACATAAGTAGAGATAACATAAAAACCCGATGGTCATCAATTCCTGTCTTAAAAGACAAATTAAAATTCAGCAAGAGTTCCTCCTGCTGAATCCCTGCCCTACCAACACTAACAAGAGCTCTCCTTTCTGTGCGGGAAGGGGAGACTACAGTGCTCTTCACAAAAGCTCTTCAAAGCCTGAGGGTTGTAATTAGCACGTTTCCTGAGCTCCCTGTTTTTCAGGTTAAGCAACTTTAATTCCTTAACCTGTCATTAAAGTGCTCATTTCACACGCATGCTCTAGTTTTACTAGGTTCTTCTAAATTGCAGAGTCCGAAAATGGACACAGTGCTTTAAAAACATCCAACTAATATAGACTATAACCAAAGATCACATTCACATACCCAGAAAAATTATGCATCTTTAAATAAATTGTATCCACAGTTACTGAAATTTAAGATTTGCTATATTTAATGTGCTCAGATAAAATAAAATTAGAATTTTATTTTGCAATAAAACAAACTTAAATAAAACCCTGTAGTATCATAATAAAAAGATGTGTTTCCTCTTTAAACGATTTGTCACTAAAAATTGAGGCAGTGACAAAGCAGTGACTTCTCAGCACGTATTTCCTTATTTTATGAGTGAAAGCCACTTACCATACTGGAGTAGATACATTATTAAAAATGCCACAATGCAATGTACACTTCTAGCAACTTTGGACACAGCATTGATTATATTAAAAGGCATTCATGGAAAAATACTGTGTGAACAGCAAAAGGGAGATGAGAGAATCTTCAGTATCAAATGACAGTCTACTTGCTGCAGTCTTTAAACAGATTTTGGCTGTGACGTGGTGGCAAAAATCTCATCCAGGAGACCACAGTTATAGTCCTGATTTTGTACTTGAGCAAGATACTTCTTTTGTGAAAACAACTTTTTTTTTTTTTTACATAAGGCATATTGTATTCATTATCTATCAAGTTACGTAATTGAATTGAGGTTTTCTTCTAGCTTTGTGATCACAAACCAATGAGCTATAAGTAATAGTTAAATTCACCTTGAAAATATACATGGAATTAAATGCCTACATTATACAAGTTGGGGCATTTCTTATAGTTAATAGAGGGATATTCATGCTCAAATATAAAAATTAGTCCATGTCACTTAGGGCAAAATTGTGAGAAATTTGAGCACTAGGGTACTACCTTAAAACAAACAAACAAACAAACAAACAACATATCTTATTGGTATTTTCTCTACATTGCTTGGGCTTTAGGAGTTTCAAGGATTTCATACTGATTTCCCAAAGACGATATTTTGTTCTTAACCTGTCAAGAGTCTGTGCTGTATTTAAACAGGTTAGTAAATGGGAAAACATTTATAATCTATAAAGCACTTTAAAGATGCTATATTTTTTAACTTCCCTCCTCCTCAGCAAAATTAATCTCTCCTCATCCTGTACTGTTGGAAATTTGTTTCACCTCTCTTATAAATTTTCATCCATGCTCTTTTCTACACTATACCAACTATCCCTTTGATTAGGGATTAGCTAACTAATTTGAGCATCTACATGGCTTAGCATAGTGTAAGATTTGTAACAATTACTCAATAATTTTTTGAAGAAAGAAAGAATTAAAATTACTAGAGAATATATAACAAAATGTGCTTTAGGTGTCATTGACAAAATTTCTCATACAGAATCTCATCTGTTTTTAGTACTTCGCCTCCTCTTTAAATATATACATTCCTCCTAAGGAAAACTGAAAAATTCAGAAGATAGGAGATTCCCTTAGGTCAGTTTCAGTGCTTGAAGAATTAAGCCTTGGAGCATTCCTTAAAATAATTGCTTAAAATCATGCATTCAAGATATATTATTTGGGAAAGGGGCAATATAAGGGATGAGGGAGTGAGCACAAACTACTGGGTATACTGTGCAGCTCAGGATTATCTAGGATGTCCTGTACAACACAGGGAGTATAGCCAATATTTTGTAATAACTGTAAAAGGAAAGTAACCTTTTAAAACTACATAAAACTAAAAACAAATTTCAATCAAATATATAAAGTATGATTGGAGTAGTGTTAATGAAAAAAAATGCATGTTATAAGAAATCAAAGCTACATGGACGTGAAAGAATTTGGAAGCAATATTAGGAGTGATTGTCCTTAAGAGGATGCTGCAATTTTCCCTATAACGTTCATATGAAGAACATAAATTTCCATCACGAAAAAAAAAAACACAAAATCAAATGTGTGTGTATATATATATACACACACACACACACACATATATATATATGGTTCATAATTGGTAAAATTTCCATTTCAGTAAGCTAAACATAATGACACTCTTAAATAAATAATAATCTCTTATCAGCTATACTCAAAATAAAAAGAACCATAGTTTTTTGGTTTTTTTTTTGGGGTGGATGACAGTCTCTATATCATCATTTCTTTAACCCACCTCATATTACCATTGACGCAACAGAAATGCAGGAGGTAGAGTGACTTTGCCAAGGTCACGTCAAGTCAGTGAGTCCTGAGCAGCACCAGGACAGACTCCAGATCACCCGACTCCTAGCCCAGTGTTGTTTCCTTCCTTCCTGTCCTCTCCGATTTGTTCATCCAGAACTAACTGACCAAGCAGAAACAATTGGGAATAGTCAGACATCTATTAATAACAATTTGCTTTTAAACAGTACCATATAGTTTACAAAGCTCTTTGCATACACTTTATCTGTTTGATTCCTTCTCAAAACTCCAGAGAATAGACAACTGACCTCCATTTATAATCAACTCAGGCCTAGACAGGTAAACTGATACACCCAAGGTCATGAGCCAAATTTGAGCCCAGACTTTCTTATGAGAAATTTAAGTCCATGTACATAAATCCACAGCAACCTCTGTTTCAGAAATACAAAGAAAAAAATTATTCTACCATAGCCCTAATTTGTATCCTATTAAGCCAAAATTCTAAGGGGACTGCCCCAGTACGTTTGTGAAAGGTTCATAAATAGAAAGGCTAATTTTGAAAGAACTTTAACACTAACCAGATGAATAGACTATGCAAAAGTAATAGATAAATTGAGAACAAGAACAGGACAGCCCTGAAATGCACAACCAGCAGAGTGATTAAGACATCAGTGACAAGAAAGGTCTTCATTATGTACTTATTTCAGCCCTCACTTTTTAAAAACTATTTTTTAAATTAACTTTTATTGGAGTATAGTTGCTTTATAATGTTGTGTTAGTTTCTGCTGCACAGCAAGATGAATCAGTCATATGTATACATATATCCCCGCTTTTTTAGATTTCTTTCCCATTTAGGTCACCACAGAGCACTGAATAGAGTTCCCTGTGCCATACGGTAAGTCCTCATTAGATACCTATTTTATACATAGTAGTGTATATATGTCAATCCCAATCTCCCAATTCATTTCCTCCCTTGATGTTCACGTGTTTGTCCTCTGCATCTGGTCTCTATTTCTGCCTTGTAAATAAGTTCATCTGTACCACTTTTCTAGATTCCATGTATAAGCATTAATACACGACATTTGTTTTTCTCTTTCTGACTTACTTCATTCTGTATGACAGTCTCTAGGTCAATCCACATCTCTGCAAATGTTACTACTTTTTCCTTTTTATTCAACCTCTATTTTTGAGCGGAGGAAATTAAAAGGAAACTAAAACACCTCTACCACCAACCCCAAAATGTAGAAACCCCAGGGTCTCTTGAAAAATAAAAGATATGATAGGCATGACTCTGGAAATGCCACCCCTGTTGTACTGGCACTCTCCGAAGCTCCTGAGCAGCACAGTCTGTCCCTCAGAGTCACTGGGGTCAGGTTGTAGTAAAGACAAGAATCAGAGTGTGAGGCATGCAGAGCAGTCTTCCCAGGAGCAGACAGGAGCGGCACATCCAGGCTCTCATGGGAGGGAAGAGAAAACCAGCAGACTGGGGACAAGGCACAAGTACAGCTGATGATGAAGCACATGCCGTTCCCCATGGGACAGGATGAGAACAACAGAAAAGAGGCTGCTTTGTTGCTCATTTTCAAAAACAGGAGAGAAATTGCTTCCAACAAGGAGGAGGAGGAAGTTTTTACACCTAACCAGATTTCACAGGGAGGAAGATCAGTAGTTCTCTTCCATGGACAACAAGAAGTTAAGTCCACAGTGAATATGCTCCATCATTTAGAGAGCTACATTTGAGCTGGGGTGAGATCTGAGTGCTGTTCAAACAGGAAGGGAAGGGAAGTGGAGGCTGTGTACTACATGAGTGTCAACCCCAAGTCTTTAGCTACTTTATAGCCAAGGATATAATGGAAAGTGCTATGAAAACCAAACAAGAAAATATTATTATAAAATCAAGCAACTTATATTTTATTCACTTAATGAACTTTCTATTCTTAACAGAAATGACCTTAATATGGCCAAGTCCCTGGGATGACAAAGAGAACATAATCTTTGCCTTCATGATGTTCATACCCTAGAAGACAAGCCTGACGGGCAACAAAGGAACTATATATACTGCAGTGAAGAAAGAAACACTACCAGGAGTCAAAGGGCCAGAGGAGGGAAAGACTCTTCTCAGCAGAGAACCAAGACAATTTTTCTTAAGAAAATGACAATCTAATTATTTGTGTATGTAAAAAGTTAATGTACTTGGGGAAGATATATAAGATCTCTTTCAAGTCGTTTTGTTTTGCTTTTAATGACTAATATAATTATTACTACTGTTACATTACTGATAAATAACTATTGAACAATATGTTTTTTTAATAGTTCCTAGCTTCCCCATAATATACCATTTGCTAATAGTTAATTAACAGAATTTAACAGAACACATTATATTCTTAAATTTTCATTGAAGACGACATTCCCTGCCTCTCCCAAAATGTTTAAATTCTTTGTTTGTACATCTGTTGTGTGCTTTCAAGACAATGCAAACATGGGAAAATATGAAAAATATTTTGTAAAATAGTAGAATCAAAGCTGGATCTAGGAAGCTGTCTCCTGAATTTGATGAATGAATTTAAATTCAGTCAATATTAACCTGTGCAAATAAAAAGAGACCTATTGTTCCAGTTTAAGAACTGGCACTGCTTTCAAAATAAATCATGAAAACTTCAAATTATTCTCTTTTCCTGATATTACATGAGAGTTTGGAGTTCTGTTCCCATATTTAAAGCATAGAATAGATCATTCATTTGAATTACTGTTTTTAAAGAAATACTCAGGGCTTTTCAAAACGGGTACTTCCAGATCTCTGAGGCTCAGAGCCATTGATTAAAATCTGTAATCATATTTCTGGATAACTGGGCTTTAAGGTGGGGGCTTAATATGCTTTAGTAGATAGAAAACAGTATAGAATTCAATAAACTGCTTTTCATCCCTTACTGTACAAGGATCGATTTATTTTTTCCCTGGGTCTTGGTTTTTCCAGCTGAAATGAAGAAGTTCTAAAATCTAAAATCTCTTCTGACCATAAAGATGCTATCATAGTGCTGGGAAGTTAGTAACTTTCCTGGTTATGAATTGGAAAGACCATTTTTTTCTGGGATGTTATTGCACTGAGAGAGCAGAGATGCATTTCCCGGCAAGAATCTAAAGGTAGACTTAATCTCCCATCCCGCAGAACCTCTAGCACTTGTTAATATCTCCGTTATGGCATTCACCATATTGCATTTTAAGCAGTACTGTCAGTCTTCCATGCTAGTGTTGAAGGTTCATAAGGTCAGAACTGTGTCTTACTCAATGTTTTGCCAATGCCAACAATGCATGACTCAGGTTAAGTGCCCAGTGAATGCCTAGGTAGTGGAATAATGAATAAATTAATCTGTCAGAGCAATGTAAAAAAAAAAAATGTCTGGAATGATCTTGGTAGTTCTCTTAACTTTGTAACTCTTAAGGTATTTACACAGTGTTTTCTCAAGGGAAGACCACTTTAATGACCCTGATGTCTGAAATCCTAACTATGCTGGATAAACAGAGGAAATCAGTGAGGCCACTGCTGAGAATCCCATGAAAAGCTATCTCCAGGGCTTCTGAGTTGAGATTATCTTTCCATAAGATTATTTAGTATCTTTTGAAAGTAAAGACTTCTAAGTAAAGATAATAAAGTAGAACATAGGCTTTTACTTTCATTCTACTTAAAACACCACTGAAAGTGAAAGTAACTCCGTTGTGTCCCACTCTTTGTGACCCCATGGACTATACAGTCCATGGGATTCTCCAGGCCAGAATACTAGAGTGGGTAGCCTTTTCCTTCTCCAGGGGATCTTTCCAACCTAGGGATCAAACCCAGGTCTCCCACATTGCAGGTGGATGCTTTACCAGCTGAGCCACAAGAGAAGCCCAAGAATACTGGAGTTGTTAGCCTATCCCTTCTCCAGTGGATCTTCCTGACCCAGGAATTGAACCAGGGTCTCTTTCATTGCAGGTGGATTCTTTACCAACTAGAAGTACAATAAAGGGGTGTATGTCAACCATCAAATTTGAGAAATGAGAAACCATCTGGTGAAGCTATAAAGGATTTAGCAGACCTGAGAAAACTGAATTCTAAGTCCGCAGTGTGGAAAATAATAAATGACTTAACTTGAAATGCAGAATCTTCAAAAGTTTAGGCAGTGGGTAGCACCAACCTTGTCTAGAAAAAGGATAAAATACACAGAATTGGTGGACAGTTTGTTTTTAAGAAGATATTACAACCTCAAACCCTCTCTTAAACTTTGACCATCTAGACAACTGCTGTCCCCAATCGCAGTAGAAGACTCAAGATTTGTTCTTTGTAGAGGATAGAAGAGAGGCTTTCTGTACAGTGGGCAGAGTGGGTACCACATTGAAAACTGAGAGATTAAGTGAACATTTACATGCTGATTGCTGAGACCCAAGGAAGCCTGGCAGCCATGTCCTTTCCATCCAGGCAGGAGAAAGTCTTCTTTGAGGAATTTATAAATAATAAGAAACAAGACCTAAAGATACTGACATCAGGAGTTCCAGAGTGAAAAGTCCACAAAGATGACCATATAACTAAGATCATTATCAATAAGCCCCACCCACATGAACAGAACTTCCAGTCACCTTTCTAGCATGCTCATAAATATGAACAATGAACATAAAAACATCTATACAAAATCTCTAACATGAAATACCAAAATCAAAACAATAATAATTTTTTAAAAGCCAACTGGAAGTAAAGGCTATGGAAGAAGATAGAAAACTTATTAATATCAATATAATATTAATTATATTATTAATATTCTAACAAGGTATTAGAAATATTGTCCCTGTGAAACGAGGCAGCATAATATAAAATCAAATATTCAAAGGAAAACAAGAACCTTAGAAACTACAAGTCTGATATCAGACTTAAAAACAAGAAGATTAGAAGATAAACTAGTACCTATCACCTAGAAAATGGGGAAATGCAGAAGAGATGAAAACAGGAATGAAAAGGCATTAAAATAAAAACATTAAAATACAGGATATCAATAAGTAACAAGAATTCCAAAAAGTCAGAACCAAACAGCAACAACAACAAAACAAAGAATTCATCAAGGGAAACATTTTAGAAAACTTTTCTGGAGTACAAGTTTCCTCATGAAAGCCACTAAGTACCTAGTAAAATACGAGAAAATGAGACCACAAGAAAGCAAATCTCAGTAAATTTTTAGAACTCTTGGAAAGAGTAAGGCATGTGCAAAAAATAAGGAATCAGAACATCACAAGACCAGAACAAAACTTGAAGGGAGATGACATTAGAATGGTGCCATTTAAATTCTGAAGGAAAATTATTTTCAACCTAAATTCTATGCCTAGCCAAATTATTGTCCAGATATGAGGAAAGAACAAATGAGTTTTCAGACATGCAAAAACCCAGATAATTTAACTACTAGGTATCTTTTTTTGCCAGGAAATTGCTAGAAAATTGATTCCACCAAAATAAGTTAACTAAGACAAAAGAATGCAGAGGATACAAGAAAGTAAGAGATACAAGCAGAGACCAGCAGTGATTGAAAGGAAGATTCCCTGGATGGAACCAGTATATGGGGCATAAAAGGAAAAGCAGACATACAGAACCAAGCCAGAAGGTTCTGAGAGATTATTCCAAGATGAACTTACCCCCTAAAAGGGGAACTTGATAAATACCTGTGCCTCTGAATGCCTGGAGATGAGATTCAGAACACCAGTAGAGATTTGATAATGAAGAGAACATAGAAAGCTGAACAAACAAAAAACAAGACCACTATCAACCACAGAGGGGGAAAAATCTTCAGAGAAAGGAAGAGTAATCATAGTTTCACTTGACTTAGTCATGGAAAGTATTTACACAGTCAGAACAACGTAACTACTAAATACTGATCTAACCAAAATAACAATGACAGCCCTAGGAAGATGGCAGGATAGAAGTAATGCCTGTTGCGGTGAGAATGTGATGATGAGAGAGAAAGGGAAAGTTCATTTCTACAATGAAACATCAAAACTAGAGCTGAGAAATTGAAAGGCAGTAAGAAAAGACTGTTATTTAGAATACAGAGGTAAATAGCAAAAAGAATTGAGAGTGATTATCTCTGGAGAGGGGAAAAAATGTTGTGGGAGGGGATCAGAATTTGCCATCTTTGATAATACACTTCCTATTACCAGGACAAAAATGGCAAGTGTAAAAAGAAAAGGAAGAAATCACCTCAAATTTTATTCATGAGGGAGCTTTGATGCACCTCTCTTACTGCAGAAGCATTTCTAAAGGAATGAGTAGCACAAGAAGCGGCATCGTGTTCCCCCACACCCTTGCATCTTTACTAACACATGCATGATTTGATGGTCAGTAGAGATCAAAAGAGGTTGCTCAGAGAAAAGACAAGGCTGTCCTTGCCATCTGTCTAACCATTCCTTATGGCTATGAGAGGAAAATCATCTGCTGACCTTCATTTTCAAAATCTTGGTCATAAATCTTTCATCGGCCAGGCTGAGACTTCTCTATACAAGGCAGTATTCTAGATTTCAACCACTGATTATGATTATGTTCAAACTGATTATGCTCAGTTTGGCAGGAAGTGTCTTCCTGAAACAGTTTTAAGACTTTGATCCAAAAGCAGTATCTTTGTGGGGCTACCATATTTTATAGTTCTATATTGAGTTATCACTAAAGGCTCAGACTGAAAGTATTATGCTTGGAATTCATTTAAACCTTTAAGTAAACCTGAATCCATCAGACTCAGCAAAAGCTATGGCTAAAGAGTTTGTACCTGAGATTATAATGAGGCAGTTTTGAGATATTTAAAGATAGATACATTTTGTTGAGTGCTACTATATGTCAGGCAGTGTGGTAAACACTTTCATATATTATCTTATTTAATCCTCAGAACAACTCTATGAATAAATACTGCTATTATCTCCATCATGTAAAAAAAAATCTAGAGTTAGGATGACTATGAACCTTGCCCAATATCTTCCACAAGGAAATAGACAAAAATCAAAACCAGAATTGGGCTCAAAAACTGCTCTAATTCCTCTATCTTCTCTAAAGAGAAATAGCCAAAATATCAAAATATACCACTGAAAGAGGGATGGTAAAGTTGAAAACAAGCATATTTCTTATGCTGAAGTATATGAGTCTTCATAGATTTAAGGAGAATTTGAAGAACTTCACATAGCATAGTTGCAAAGTGCAGGGATATTAGTACCTCTATAGAGTTTGTCTTATCATTTGTAATTCTGAGAGTTGATAATTTATAGATCACTGGAGAGCAATTTTTGAGCCTGACACATTTCAAAAGTATTTTTGGACCTTCCTGCTACAATCCCAATCTATAAGTTTCAATGCAAACATTTCAGGGAATTGAGAGCCAAAAACTGAATAGAAATGAAATTCACTCTTTCATTAAATAAGAAAAGTGTGTCAGCAGTAAAGGCTGGCAAAGGTCACAGAGTGAAGTAGTGGATCACAGCATTTCTTCTGGCCATGGCAGTGTGCTTACAGGTATACCTTGCTTTGCTCAATGGATGTTTTCCTGAAAAGTTAGGGAATAACTGAAGCTTTGCAAATGGGATTGTACTCCAAAAGCCCTGGAACCTACTTTTTGAAAGATAATTGATACTAGTTAATAATTTTGAAATGTAAGTTATCATTATCTACATTATATAATTTGTAATATGCTGCCATAATTTTCTTCTAACTCTTCATTCTATTATCAATATTCTTCATTCATGGTATCCTGTTCCCAACCCTACCCGCTTCATGAGGGCAGGGACTCTGTCTTCTCACTACTATATTCAGTACCTAGAACAGTGCCCAGCTTATTAAATATTTGTTAGATGAATGAATTATCTAAACATGTAATCCTTCCTAGTTATTACCTGTATGTTAACAATGCTGTTCCTTTCTTTATGCTATTCCATCAGCTTGGAATACTGTTCCAGTGTTTCAGTTCCATCCCTTCTGCATGACCAAGCTCAAATGCCAATTCCTTTCTCTGTATTCCCATGGATTATATTTCTGTAGCTGGTATAATGGCAGAAGGGATAAATCTTGTATTATTCATTGGTTCCTGGTCTATAACACCTAGCCAGAGTAAAACGCACAGAAGATATGATATTAAAAGTAAATTTAAAATTTAATCTAAATTTTCACATGCATTACCAGCTGTCAGCTCTTCCTAGGCTTCTGTTGGTGTCTATCTTCAAAACTTAGTGAGATCTTTGTGAGGTCAGAAACTGTGTTGTTTTTTTTTTTTGTCTCATTTCTAATCTTGATGACAAGCAGTGTGTCTGGCAAGATAAATCCAAACATGCATTATTTGTATACACTATTAATAACATATTTGTGTTAATTAACTAACTGGAATGTGGTCATGGGTAACACTGGGGTGATACGATCTTATTTATTCTTCTAAGCTATGGAGTTCTTTCATGAGAATGCTACCCCATGATTCCTTGTTCTGGTATTCCTCAATGACCAGCAAAACGTACATTTATTTCTAGATATAAGTAAAAGAGAATCTTAGACTACATTGTCTACACCAGGGGTTCTCAAAGTGTGATCCCTTAATTAGCAACATCAGCATTTCCTGGGAACCTGTTTGAGAATGTAAGTCTCAGGACCATCCAAGGCCCACTGAATCAGAAACTATAGGAGATCCAGAAATCTGTTGTGTTATAACAAGTCTACAAGTTATTATGATCCATACTTAAGCTTGAAAACCCCTGACTGAATGCAACTGGGAAGAAAGCTGTTCTTGCTATTCTGCCCTGAACAATGGAGTGTTCCCTGGACCTACCCAACAAGGTCAAAATTCCTATCACATCCTTCCTCTTCTGAGGAAACTCAACTTCATTTTAGGCTGGATAACTGGCAAGTAAAATTTTGATCAAAAAGATCAGGGAATCGCTTTCATTTCTGCCATTACCCTTTAATTTTTATAGCATGACTTAAACCAGTAGGTCTTAAAAACTATCCTTTTAAACCGTATACCACATCTGTGTGGCATTCTGCTGGTTCCAACCAGAGGAGAATCCCTGAGGGAATTAGAACTAGGCAGAATGAAGGGAATACTAATGAGGAAGCAAGGGTCAGCAGTCTAAAGAAAATATGAAAGAAATGGACTCTAGGCCAATCACAACCTGTGTCAAAGTAGGGAGGATGGACAATAATGGGGAAGGGAAGAATCTGTTTGTGAGAATAAGTGGCAGCGGCCAGCATCAGACGGGAATCTTGTCCTGCATCGGGAATGTTCACATGTGGTAGAGTGAAGGATACTGAAAGTAGCACTTGGTTCTAGGCAAAGGGCTAACATGACAGTGAGGAGTTTAAGACAAGAATACAGCTCCAAACAGGAAAAGAGGAAGTAGAAAGCCTAAGAGTCAGAAAATAATCACAACAGCAACGGATGTTAATACTAAGTACTGATGTTATGCTTGGTTTGTTATGTAAACATAAAATGTATTTACTATATATTACTACACATTAATATATGGGCCTTCCCTGGTGACTCTGTGGTAAAGAGTCTGCTTTGGGTCAGGAAGATCTCCTGGAGAAGGAAATGGCAACCCACTCCAGTATTCTTGCCTGGAGAATCCCATGGACAGAGAAGCCTGGTGGGCTACAGTCCATGGGGTCACAGAGTCAGACACACCTTAGTGACTAAACCACCACCACACACTAATATTAATGTATATACTTTAATGTAATACATTAATACACCCTAATGTATATTATTTGCCTCATTCCTCTTGAAAGATGAATTGTACAATAAGGAAGCAAAGACACAGATGTATCTCGCCCAAGTCATAGGGACTAACAAGTTGTTAGTTGTGTGTCTGATTTTAAGTCCTGTCATCTTTCTACCATACCACTGAGCTTCCCAGATGAGCAGGACAGCTGTTCCAGGTAAGGGGAGAGAAGGAAGGCACCCCCTGCTTACTTACTCTGGCATGTGAGCGCTGGTGCTCTCTCACAGCCACCTAACAGCAGGTAGAACTCCTCACGCTTCCCCAAGTTTGCGCTCATTGGCCCGGGGCTTGGGTGAGCCTGAGCCTTCAGAGATCACCCTCCAGAAGGCTATAAGCTGCACACATGATATTGCATGTACACAGCTGGACTAGTTTTCATGAACAAAGGAAGGCTAGTTGACTTACCAGAGCAAAATATATCTTAGATTTTGAATTGTGGTTAAGCTCACAGACTCTGAAGCCTGTCTGCTCTGCACTAGCTATGTGACTTAGTCAAGTTTCTCAATGTCTCTATGCTGGGGTTTTTACTCCCTAAAATAGGGATAATAATAGCTCCTGCCTCACTGGATTGTTATGAGGATTAAATGAGTCATTACATGTAAAGCACAGTACCCAATACATAGTAAAAGATACATAAGCACAATTTAAAAAGACTGTTATCTCCTCAAATGTCCTTTCAATGTCTCACATGAATAAAACATGAACCATCAAGCATAAAGATTTTTGCTTAGTTCAGTCTTAGGTAGACCTGCTTAAAAAGTTTATAACTGAGCCCAAAATCTAGTGTGTCGTTTTTTAGTCACTAAGTCATGTCTGACCCTTAGCAACCCCATTGTCTGTAGCTCCCCAGGCTCCTCTGTCCATGGAATTTCCCACAAGAATACTGGAGTGGATTGCCATTTCCTTCTCCAAGGGATCTTCCCAACCCAGGGATTGAACCTGCATCTCTAGTGCCTGCTGCATTGGCAGGTGGAGTTGTTTACCACTGAGCCACCTGGGAAGACTATTTTATGCTTTATTGAAAAAAAAATACTGATGAAAGATTTGAAAAAGGAAAAAGTCCTTACAATCCAATCATCATTACCCAAATGTTACCATTTTTTATATATTACCATCTATGTCCATGGACATACAAATTTCACATTATTGTAATTGGTGCATATACCTGTATCACTATTTTTTATAATTACCATCATATCACAAGGATTTCTGACAATTCATGTTCATAAACATATTAATGGCTGTTAAATATTTCATTCCATCACTAAATTTTATTCTTTGCACAATCAAGAAATTCAGCTTACTAATTATGAAACTCAGACTTTGGATAACTTTTATCTGGAAGTAAAAGATGTCTTCTTCTATCTAAAATGATCAGTTGCCAATCAAACATCAGAAGAGAGAAAATGAATGTAAATTGTTTGAAGACAATGAAGGACTGAGTGCAATTATTTTTTAATGTCGCAAATGATTGAAAACTAAAAAAATCAAATATCCTTTCTATAATGTTAGTAAAACACTCAACATTTGGACTCCTTGGCATTATTGTGTTTGTCTTTGTTTTTTTATGGGAGAAGTGCTGGTTACAGCTGGGAGAGCAGAGAAAACTATATCCACCAAATCAACCTCACATAAGACTAATATATAAATAAACTACTCTTATTTGTAAAGACACATGAGATAGGTGAAAAAAAATTACAAAAACATAATGTGCAATCTGACGAGCAAAAATGCCACTAAGTTAACTAAAGACATAGTAGAGACCAAGGAAAACAACCATAAATCCTTAAATAAAACATAATCACTGTTGTCCCTACGTAAACACTCAAAAATGCTGGTTCTTACAATCCCATAGATAAAGAACCTTGCCTCTGATACATCCTTGTTTCACAGAAGAAGAAAGAATGATAGAGAAAGGAAATGACCAGTTCAAACTCACACAAGGAGTTGGGTCAGGAAGCCAAATTCAAGTCCAAGGTTCCAGACTCAACCCAAGATCTCTACTGCAACCATGCATTGGTTCAGACATACTTGGGCCTGTATGTGGTTACTATCATGCAATCTACAAACTCCAGCCAAGTATCCGTTTTCTCTCACCTTTGTGTGCACATGGGCTTCCCTGGTAGCTCAGGTGGGAAAGAATCCACCTGCGATGCAGGAGACCTGGGCTTGATTCCTGGGTTGGGAAGGTCCCCTGAGAAGTGAAAGGCACCCACTCCAGTATTCTGGCCTGGAGAATTTCATGGACTATATAGTCCATGGGGTCTCAAAGAGTCAGACACAACTGAGTGACTTTCACTTCACTTCACTTGTGTGTACGTGGGACCAAATTAATTACTCTTCCTAATTCAGTTGCTCAACCAAGCTGTGTGCCCAACAAATTCATCCATACAACTCACAGCCTGAAAACACTAGTTCAAACCTATCAGGAGCTCCTTAAGAATTAATGTGGTAATTATGATCACCCTGTTTTATTTTCTATAGACACCAAGTCTAAAAGGGATCAAGTAAAGGAAGAATACAAACAAGCTGAAAAAGCAGTTTCTTCATAATAAGAAAGTAGAAATAAATAGGCAAATAAAGTTATATACATTCTTTAAAAAAAGAAAAAGGTTTAGGATACTGAGGTCCAGAGAGGAGAAAGATTTTTCCTAAAGTTCCTCCATTGAATTAGAGAGACTAAAACTAGAACCCAGGTTTTCTAGCATCTGGTCGAATATTAGTTTTATTTTATCAGAACATGCATCGTATTTTCTATGCCTCAACGAATCACCCTAGCATACAGTTTCATAATCCCACCAGTTTAAAAAGCTTACCCTTAGATAATCTAATACATAGTAGGCACTCAATAAATACTGCTTATTAAATCAATCAATCAATTATTTTGCTTGAAAATTGCCTTGGTTGTCTCCCTTACCTCAGTATCATTGTGGATATTGCTATACTTGTATTATTGGTTTTCTTTTTATGCTGATGCAAAGTCCATGTCATCTTATTCTGAACTATTTGTAGGCTTGCAAATACAGCATGTTTTATATGACAACCTTTTTTCCTGACACATAGCAAATATTTCTCTTTTAAATCCCAGAAAAGAAAAAAAAAAGAGTAAATCAAATGCAATTTTAAGTAGTGCTCGAAATGTTAAAAATATCTGGAAATGAAAGAAGTGCCTCTGTAAAAAACAAAAACTGCTTAAATAACCTAATTTTAAACTTTCCAGATTTTTAACAATTAGAATGATCATGTAATAAGCCCTGTGAAATTCTCTAATTTGTAGAGCATCTAAACCCAATCTAGCACGTGAATGAGACTAAGGACAAAAACACCTCAACATTTTTTTTTTTTTAAATCAGAATCATCCCAGTGCACCAGCCCCAAGCATCCTGTATCCTGCATCAAACCTGGACTGGCGATTTGTTTCTTATATGATATTATACATGTTGGAGGGAGGTGGGAGGGGGGTTCAGGATTGGGAACATGTGTACACCCGTAGCGGATTCATGTTGATGTATGGCAAAACCAATACAATATTGTAAAGTAATTAGCCTCTAATTAAAATTAATAAATTAAAAAAAATCAGAATCATCTACATTTTTTGCCTTCAAAAAGTTAAAAAGGAATTTCTAATTTTTATTGCAATGAGGTTTGCTGGACATATTTGGTATCAGTGTTTGAGGAATTGAGAAAAACCCGATTGTTTCACATGGGTGATAGTTGTAGGAATGAATGGGGACTAAAAGACGTGCTATTAGCAGATTGGTATTGCTGCTTCCTGCTCGTTAAGGAAATCTTGATGTGTTATCTTCTCAATGGCCTCTGAAAGCTTCTAGATTTTTTCCTGTAGTCTAGTCCCTTTCAACTGCATCTCAGGCTAATGGCCAGTCCACAAACAGTAGGGAAACAAGACTGACCACAGAATAGCAATTTCCCCTTCCTTTTTGCCCAACAATGTTTAAAGCTCACTTTCAATTATCTGTACTCTCTGAATCACTGGTGGTGGGATTTGTTTCAGATAAAAAGCCAGGCAGAGTATATGCTTTTAAAAAAGTAAAAAAAGAAAAGCTCTGTTGAGAGGCAACAGGTGTCCCTTGGGACTTCTGCCAATGTACCATCAGTTGCATCACAGCAGCAAAATACCATGGCCTCCCTGGGTGGGAGTCCCACGTTCCCAAAGACAGGGAGATGGACACTGTTTCAAAAAGTAACTGGAGAGAATAGCAAACTAAAATTAGAACTGTAGACATCGATACTAGAACAAAATCCATTATGTTCTGCATGCAAGGATGCTGATGAGGACAAAGACACTGGGAGAAGTGATGTGTCTTCTTGGGTTCAGACACATGCCATCTATTTACATGTCTGTTTTCTAACCCAAGCCTGTAGGACAAGAATTGGTTTCTCTCTTATACACATATGTTCTCTTAACACTACAGAGGGTGATAATAAAAAGGAAGGTCCTGGCTGTAAGGAGTCCTGTAGTATTTCTGACAAGGACACACGTACATGTTACAATTTTACATTACTCACCTGTTGCTGCTGCTGCTGCTGCTGAGTCGCTTCAGTCATGTCCAACTCTGCGTGACCCCATAGACAGCAGCCCACCAGGCTCCCCCGTCCCTGGGATTCTCCAGGCAAGAACACTAGAGTGGGTTGCCATTTCCTTCTCCAATGCATGAAAGTAAAAAGTGAAAATGAAGTTGCTCAGTCGTGTCCGACTCTTAGCGACCCCATGGACTGCAGCCTACCAGGCTCCTCCGTCCATGGGATTTTCCAGGCAGGAGTACTGGAGTGGGTCGCCATTGCCTTCTCCGACTCACCTGTAGCTTATCTATTGATTCCTAATTGAGAGTGCACATCCTAATCACATGAGGTGCTTCTTAAATATCTGAGCCCCAGGTACCACAGGGTGCCCTATGATTCAGATGTGCACCCCTGACTGAAAATCCTGTTACCAGCCAGATTTTACACAATCAATGTTTTAAATCCAGTCAAGGTATAATAGGTACTTCGGGTGGCTCAGTCGGTAGAGTCTGCCTGCAATGTGGGAAACCCGGGTTCAGTTCCTAGGTTGGGAAGATCCCCTGGAGAAGGAAATGGCAACCCACTCCAGTATTCTTGCCTGGAGAATTCCGTGGACAGAGAAACCTGGTGGGCTGCAGTCCATGGGGGTCACAAAGAGTCAGACACAACCGAGTGACTAACACAAGGTATGATATTTGACCCAATGCACTTCCATTCCCAAACCCACATGATGTTATATAACTGACTTGAAACTATGTCTGAGCAACAAATATAAATTCACGTTTTTGAGGAGTTACTGCAAAAAAAAAAAATATGGAATAATAACAAAAGAAATACTTATTGGTAAATTAAAGCCTTTTCAAAAGTCAATGAAGATAATTTGTAGCTGCAAGTATGCTTGCTGCTAAAACTACAAAAATGACAAAGGATTAATTTTTCCCCTTTAGGATGAGATCCTAATGAAAAGAAAACACAGCTAATAATAATGAAAGACAACACAGCTAACGATAATGAAAACTCTGATTCTAAACACTAAATGCTTTATTGGTTTGAATTTAATTTCATAATTATGATATTATGGTATGGGGCTTGGCGTAGGCACAATAAGTCTTGTTTTACAGGAAAATAAAGATGCATTGCCCAAGTTACTTAGTCTTGAACCTCAGTTTTGTTATCTACAAAATGAAGTTAATATATCTAGTCACAAGTTTTTAAAGGAGATGACATATATTAACAAGCCCTTTGGAAAAAACACAGAATGTCTCATGAGTGTTATTTACGGCTGTTAATATGACAAATCAAGAGCCCAATATTAACAAATTCAAAGTAACATAACTATTAGTCATTCAGTAGGCACAAAACACCACACCTAATAGGGTCAGAAGCTTAATGGGATAAAAGGACAAGCATAAGGGAATGACTGGAGATAACAAACGGGTCACCCCCAGGTTTATTTCTAATGCTAACAAGCCTCATCATTAACACCCAACTCAGACAATAGGTTACTAGCCAGGTAGCCAGTTAGTTGGAACAGCTTTTAGAGTAGTATTCAGCAAGAGTTCAAATGTTCTCCCACACAAAAATTCTGTTTAAAGAAACCAAAAGTGAAAAAAAAAAAAAGAAACCAAAAGTGGAACAAAAGGCAGACATTATTGCTGTGGAATATTAAGTGCCTCTGTAGAGGTCATTAATCATTATGACTTTATATTCTAGCCACCTGGGTAACTGACTAGAACTCTGAGAGATGAAGGAAGAAGACACATACAATGTTAGAAATCAATAGCTCTTGACCTGTTCATTTATCCTCAGACTAAAAGCTTCTGGAGGGCAACCCCAATGCACTATTCATTATCTCCATCCCCTGCATTTAACAATAAGCCTCAAGTAATGTGGAAACTCATTAAATATTTTGAATTAAACGAAATGAACTCCCTCTGATATTTAAGAATCTTTAAGTCTTTGCAGGCCTATATGCAGGTCAGGAAGCAACAGTTAGAACTGGACATGGAACAGACTGGCTCCAAATAGGAAAAGGAGTACGTCAAGGCTGTATATTGTCACCCTGCTTGTTTAACTTACATGCAGAGTACATCATGAGAAACCCTGGGCTTGAAGAAGCACAAGCTGGAATCAAGATTGCCGGGAGAAATATCAATGACCTCAGATACGCAGATGACACCACTTTTATGGCAGAAAGTGAAGAGGAACTAAAAAGCCTCTTGATGAAGGTGAAAGTGGAGAGTGAAAAAGTTGGCTTAAAGCTCAACATTTAGAAAACGAAGATCATGGCATCTGGTCCCATAACTTCATGGCAAATAGATGGGGAAACAATGAAAACAGTGTCAGACTTTATTTTGGGGGCTCCAAAATCACTGCAGATAGTGACTGTAGCCATGAAATTAAAAGACACTTACTCCTTGGGAGAGAAGTTATGACCAACCTAGATAGCATATTCAAAAGCAGAGACGTTACTTTGCCAACAAAGGTCTGTCTAGTCAAGGCTATGGTTTTTCCAGTGGTCATGTATGGATGTGAGAGTTGGACTGTGAAGAAAGCTGAGCACCGAACAATTGATGCTTTTAAACTGTGGTGTTGGAGAAGACTCTTGAGAGTCCCTTGGACTGCAAGGAGAGCCAACCAGTCCATCCTAAAGGAGATCAGTCCTGGGTGTTCATTGGAAGGACTGATGCTGAAGCTGAAACTCCAGTACTTTGGCCACCTCATGCGAAGAGTTGACTCATTGGAAAAGACTCTGATGCTGGGAGGGATTGGGGGCAAGAGGAGAAGGGGATGACAGAGGATGAGATGGCTGGATGGCATCACTGAGTCGATGGACGTGAGTCTGAGTGAACTCTGGGAGTTGGTGATGGACAGGGAGGCCTGGCGTGCTGCGATTCATGGGGTCACAAAGAGTCGGACATGACTGAGCAACTGAACTGAACTGAAGACTCAGACAGGAAAAGTAACTTGTCCAAGATTATACCATTAAAGCTGGGATAAGAACAGGGATCTCCAATGCTCAGTGCCTGTTCTGTTTTTACTGTGTTATATCGTACTCATCCTACAATGGTCTTGGAGCTTTAGTTGTTTGCTTTTTAACCACAAAGCAGCTTTTTAAAAAATCACTTTCTGGTTCTGATAAACAAGTTACTGCATAGACATTTCCCTTTCCTCTTGCAGAGTTAACCATTCTGATTTCAGAGAAATGATTATTCTAGGCATGCATGCATACTAAGTCATTTCAGTCATGTCTGAGTCTGTGCAACCATAGCTCGCCGGGCTCCTCTGTCCATGGAATTCTCCAGACAAGAATACTGGAGGGGGTTGCCCTCCTCCAGGGAATCTTCCTGACCCAAGGGTTGAACCTGTGTCTCTTGCATCTCCTGCATTGGCAGGCAGGTTCTTTTACCACTAGCATCACCTAGGAAGCCCACTTCTTTTACCTCTCCCAATTTATAATCTCCTGAATGTGTGAACATGGCATGATAAACTAATGAAGGCTATGCAATTTAACATATATAATCTGAATCCCTACTATGTAAATGAAAATGTTTTATCTGATCCAGGCACCTATGCAGCTGGAGGACTCTTAGAACTTCATATTATGCCCACAAAAAAAGTTAATCTATGAGTGAAGATTTGAGAGTGAGATCTTTAAGATCAGAGACTACATCTAAGTTTTCTTTTACATTCTCAGAACTAAGCACTTTGGGAACATAGCAGGTGCTCAATAAATGCTTATTTAAATAAAGAACATAAAAATTATAATGTTGATTGTAAGAAATGCAGTATAAGAGGGACAAACAGGGACTTAGATCACTTAAAAATACACCAGTAAATATTAATTAGATGCAAGGGAGGTCAGGGAAGGTCTTGTGGAACAAGAGGCACAGCAAATGGATCTTAAAAGAATGGATGGAGGTAAGCTATATTCACTCGCAGATGTGCTTTGATTTAAGCAGTCCAATGTCACACTACCACGGGTTAACACCAGGACATTTTAAGGAGTTCAAAAATGAACCTATAGAAAAAGCATTTAAAGATAATTAAGGGGTTGAAATTAAATGCCTAGAGGAAGAACAGAGAAGGTATTTTAAATGAATCCATTTTCTGATAATACTATGAGGCAAGCAATTTCTTTGGTATTTCATTTCCATTCTTTCCCAAAGCAACCAAAAACTTACAACATCATCACATATCGGATGCTTCCATATTGATTAATAAGATGATATCCCATCTTCTATACTCAGATGCCCAGAGTGGTGTCATTCATACATACTATCAGTCCCCTAAGGTCTAAACCAGTGCTTCTTAAACTTTAATATGCGTACAAATGACAAGCACATTTGGTTGAAATGAACATTTGGCTCAGTAAGTCTGGAGTAGGGCCCAAGATTCTGCATTTCTAGCAAATTTTCAGGTGATGTTAATACTGATTGTCTATGGACTACATTTTGACTAGCAAGGTCTTAGACCAATGTTTAACTTTGACTATCAATTTGCAACACTTGAGGAGCTTTTAAAAAATACCTATGCCCAGGTTCTACAATAGAATCAATTAAACCAGAATGTCTAAAGGTGTGGCCTAAGCATCTTTAGCCTTCAAAACCTTCACAGGTGTTTCTGATAAGCCCAAGCTTGCAAACCTAGCTGGACAAAGAAACTATGTGATACAGGCAGGATGGGAAAAAATACAGAAGATTGGGGGGCGGGGAGGAAGTGGGGAAGAGAGGAAGAGAACCTCTTTCCTCACAGTAAATCAATGTTTCTCAAACTTTTATGGGCGTACAAATAATCTGTGAATTTTCTTTGATTCAGTAAGCCTACAGTAAAGATCAAGATTCTAAATCAAGCCACATTTTGATTATCAAAAGTCTAAATGAGTGATTCTTGAACACTGTTGCATCTGAGATCTTTAAAAAAAAAATCTATGCCTGTCTCCTACCTTAAAATTCTGATGCAATTGATGAAGTAATTGACCAGGCATGAGGAGGTCTAAAAAGCATACTAGATGATTCTAATGTACATCAAAGTCTGTGAACCACCCCAAGGCACAAATTCTGTCAAAGTTGTTCAGATTGTGCACCAATCCAAATCTCTGAAGCACCATTAATTACCATGGTATATAAGGATCACTGAAATTACACCAGAAATTGACTGCTGGATCAACTGATTCATTCACCTCTCCTCCTCGTCCTGATAACAAGAAGTGATGCAAAACAATAAGTAAGGAAGCAAAAAAATTGATCTTATTTGTAAATAACTGATGCTTAACTTGCTGAAGACTCTGGACGAGTGCTCTAAGAATGGTTTTGAAATGCTGGAGGTAAGGTGAAGGTTGTCAAATGCTGGCAACAAGATTAAAAACTGAGTGGGCCATTAGCTTTTTTTCTAGGATGAAGAACTCTTGAACGCTCAACTGAATCATGTAATAGTACTTTGAGCATTGAAAGAGTATCTAGTAGAAAAAAATAAGTATATATGTTTACATTTGAAAATGTCTTCCTGAAACTAAACTTGAATCTATTAGGGGAAGAAATTTGTACATGGCAGCATAAAGTATCAATCCTTAAGGTACAGTTCAAATGGGATATGGATATACTTCTCTTAATACACATTTTCTTCTATAATAAAATATCAAGTTAGCTACCATTCTTAGCTGTGCCATTGGCATCAACTCAGAAAGTGAGGTCAACGTGTAATTCACCACTCTTTATATGATCACTATCTGGCTAATTCAGTTTTGCAAAAGTCCATGAACCAATGTGTATGAGGACTTTCACCATGTCTTTTGCCTGAAGCAATTCTGGTACCTCTGCAAAATGACCACAATATTGGCTTGGGACAAAATTATTCATTGCCTTGGAGTCAGTGCTGCGATTCACGCCTGTATCACTGCTACAGATTTTTTAGAACTTCTAGCATGATTCTTCTCAGATACACTTCTGAGATTTTCCTTTCTGAAATCCCAAGCCTGGCAGAATAACTAGAATGCTACTGTTATCAGTATGAGATATAAACCACCTAGAACTTTGTGTGACATGTAGCAAATTTTACGGGCAAAGAGGGGAAATAAAAAATTATTGCTAAGAGATACATTTTCTTTTTATCATGGGCCAGGAATTCATGTATAAATTGAAAGCAAAATGTTACAAAGAACATTTGCCAGATAACCAAGTTTAATATTCAAATAGCAGGTGTTCTCTTAAAAAAAAAAAAAAAAAAGCTTCTTAGTAAAATGATACTCTGTTGTTAATTTCATGTTCTAGAAATACTTAATCAACTGGAATATTACAGACATCTATGAATTTTTGACTTCTAGTTTTAAAATGGATTCTACAGTAAAGTTAATACATATATGCCTCATGTATATTTATTGATATGGGGTCTCTTCTATATGTACATCATTGTTAGTCATGGAAATGCCCATCAGCAAATCATAGGAATAAATTATCCCAATTAAAATTTGTCAGCTTGTCTGAATCTATGTTGATTCAGTTATTTTCACACTGGAAATGCTTACCTAAGTTGAAATACTTAACTCTTATAATTAAATACTTTTTTGAACATGTACCTGCTATCACTTGACACTTGAGTTTTACTAATCAGCCCAGAAATAGGTAACCCACCACCACTCCCTGATCCTGAGCACATTACCACAATGACTGACATTCTTGGTTTAAAAATAAAACCTTGTTTCAAATATAGCTTCTCGAGTTCTGGGTAATGAATATAGTTTCATAAAAGTTGACATCATTTTTTCTGATTTCACCACGATTAAATACATCCAGTGTTCCTACTGGATATCTGACCACATCACTCAAGACTCTTGCAAGCTAGTGGGCGTTTTAAAGAGGAGGAGGAGGAGGAGGAAGAGGAAGAGACCTGCATAGATGGAGTTAAACCCAAAGGCTATCCAATCCTACAATTTTAATAGTCATTTTGCTTATGTGAGTTAAATATGCTATCAGAAGTTGATTTTTACAGTTCATGTACCAATTAGTGTGTATACATTATGCAGATTTGCTTATGAGGAAAATATTAATATATACATATCCAGAACTAGTATATGCATCATGCCTGGAGCCAAGCAGTACTCCGATACACTGTTCTCCTTAGAGGTCAGTTCTAACGCACAGTTTCAAATAGACCCAATTTCTCTGCTGATATATATTCAAAATGCAGTGGGATGTGGTCATACACACCCAGAAATACCATCTTCGTGGGGTGGGGGTGGAGAAATCCAAACATTTTTTTTCTATAGCAATGCATTATTGGATATCAGATACAAACGTGCCTGTCAGCAATCCTAAGGTAAATGAAATATATTTATGTGAACCCATCCATTCTACAGAAAAGAAATTGCTTTATCAACACATCTCGCCTCCCCCACCATCTAAAGACTCTTCCCACCCCCCTACCTAAAAAGAAAAGAAAAAAAACTCATCACACTTCACTACGCAACTGATGGAGTATTAAACACTGTCTTCCAAGCTGTGGGAGTTAAAAAGAAGTCGCCTTCCTGCCACACTTCCCTGGTGCTGCAACGGACATAGCATCTCCTCCTGTCGACCTAGTATGATGCTCGCTCCCCAAGCACTGCAGTCCCCTCGCTGAGGACTGCCCTGGCCACACGCACATGCCGCGGGAAGTCCCCCGATGGGGACAGCCACATACCTTTGCTCTCCATTTCGGTCCCTTTCGAGTGCTGGGAAGTTCAATGGAAGTTGGCCGGAAGATGCGGGCCCGCTTCAGATTCCCAAACCCGGGAAGCCAATCTGATGATTTCGCCCGTACTTCCTTTCTTCCCCTCAGGCTTCCTGAAAGATGGGATTTCTTAAACCTTGAAACTGCAATCAGCCACCAAAGGACACTTAGCAGCAGCAGCAGATTGCCTCTACAGGGGATAGGTTGCGACCTGGTATTCATATGCATGCACGGTGCCCGCTCAGTTTGTTTGTTTGCCTTTTTACCTGGGTCTGGAAGCAGCAAGCAGGAGCTGTCCTCGGAACGTGGTGCTGCAGGTGTAGTGACAGATCATCCCACTTTGCTCTCTGGATGTACAGCAGATTTGCATGGGCGCTGGCACGCATGCGCAGGGCGTCCCCCCCACCTCCCCTCCTTTTCGCCGCCTCCCGCTCCCCCGCCCTTCTTTGCTTCTCTCCCCAATACGGTCCTTAGTTATCCCCGCTGAAGAGCTCTGGCGTTCGGTCACTGGAAGCGCTGCTAAAAATAAACGCCGGACCGGATTTTCCTTTGCAAACTAGCAAATGGATTGGATTGGGATTGTGTATCAATCCAATACGATTTTCCAAATGGGATTACGGAAGCCTTAGAGGAAACTGGGGTCTCCAAGCTGGGTATGGTTTTATTCAGAAGCAGACAGGAGAAAAGAGGAGTGTATTTGCGAATCCCATGTAATGGTCACAATTTGGGGTTCTCTTCCTAGTTGCTGCAGTAACTTTCCAGGTGTATGCCTCCGAACCACTTCCCCCACTGACTTTACGGGTCTGTTTGTATTTCCATATCTGTTTTGTTTTTTCTTCCGGGATAGAGTGGGAGTAGCCCTGGACCTACCAAAGATTAATATTCGCCTGCTGCTTTGCTACTCAGACTGAATTTTCTTGCCTCCCTGATATCCCTTTGGCCTCCAACTGAAAACTGTCCATGAACAGGCTACAGGGCTTCTAAATTCTCCGAACAAAGCCACTGAGGACATCCTGGGGTGTTTTTTAGCTTCTTTCCAACAGTCTACCAAGATGCAGAGTCCCCAAAGGTAGAGAGGCCCTTTATTGATAAGAAGTACTTTAAAGCTGTGTACATAATCATTTTTACAAAGATGAAGAAGAAAAATATTTTTCTTGTATAAGGTACTAGAGAAGGTTTCAAAGCCAAAAATACTTTATAGCACTCTTTTCATAGAATATGTTAAAAGCCCACACTATGCTTAGTTTATCTGCAACCTGTGTAATAGGGAAATATTTACTACCTTTTTCTTTTTCAATAGTCCAGATTCTGCTGAGAGATAAGTCTCTCTTTGAGAATAATAGTCTTATTCTCAGACGTGAAAATAAACCTAGAAAACTAGTATCTAGAATGGCTAAGGGAGGAGCTATGCAGGTTAATCCCATACCCCAGGTTACACAAAGATCCCTCCACAGTAAACTTCTAATCCCAATTTTCAAAACATTGAAATACAATAAAATATACTACCAACAAGAAACCTGAGTTAGACTATAATTCTGTCTTCCTCTGGTGATTCAGAGGGCATCCTGAGATTTCTCCAGTGCCTTAGGGCCATGATTACAAATATTAATCATGAAGGCTCAGCCAGACATGGACATCCTTGTGGAGGAGACCTGTTGATAACTGCCATGGCTCAGCAAAGCCTGCCTCCATTCAGCACTGGAGAATCAAAACCCTTAAGTATGGGATTACAGGTTACAACCTAGGATCTACCAAGCTGTAGGCTCTCCTATTGCATGCCCAAGAAAATATTTGGGGGGTGGGGAATCACAAAACTCAGTATTTCTTTACATTTTGATAGATTTTTGAAGTAGGCTATAGTGACAGTAGATCCTTAAGAATAATAGAAAAGTAGATCCTTAAGAATAATAGTGTCTTTGGGATAAATAATTCCTGCCCCTAACACTGCACCCATTACATGCTCTTTTCCTCTCAGAACTTTTAGAAAAGGAGATACCTTTAGAGTCCATCTATGCATACCTGTAATATTTATTATTTTACAAATGGAGAGGCAAGGAGGGAACTTGACAAGACTCATGTAGTGGAGCAGAACCAGACTCAAAACCTAAGAGTCCTGGTAGCAACTCCAAGATGATTTCTTACATAACCACGTCCCCACTATCTACAGTGAATGGAATGGGGAGAACTTCTGACTTCATAAATTTTCATTATTTTTACTCATAATTTCAAAAACTCAAATGCTTCAAAATGCAAAATCCATGGTGTGACATTCAAGACCTTTCTGTTATCTGGATCCAAACTACCTTTCAGGTCTTCTCCAAGATTAACTCCTACACAACACTTGCCATTCAGTTCAGGTCACTTCAGTCACTCAGTCATGTCTGGCTTTGGCGACCCCATGAACCTCAGCACGCCAGGCTTCCCTGTCCATCACCAACCCCCAGGGTTCACCCAAACCCATGTCCATTGAGTTGGTGATGCCATCCAGCCATCTCATCCTCTGTCATCCCCTTCTCCTCCTGCCCTTAATCTCTCCCAGCATCAGGGTCTCTTCAAATGAGTCAGCTCTTTGCATCAGGTGGCCAAAGTATTGACGTTTCAGCTTCAACATCAGTCCTTCCAATGAACACCCAGGTCTGATCTCCTTTAGGATGGACTGGTTGGATCTCCTTGCAGTCTAAGGGACTTTCAAGAGTCTTCTCCAACACCACAGTTCAAAAGCATCAATTCTTCAGCGCTCAGCTTTCTTCACAGTCCAACTCTCACATCCATACATGACTACTGAAGAAACCATAGTCTTGACTAGACAGACCTTTATTGACAAAGTAATGACTCTGCTTTTTAGTATGCTGTCTAGGTTGGTCATAACTTTCCTTCCAAGGAGTAAGCGTCTTTTAATTTCATGGCTGCAGTCACCATCTGCAGTGATTTTGGAGCCCCCCAAAATAAACTCTGCCCCTGTTTCCACTGTTTCCCCATCTATTTGCCATGAAGTGATGGGACCAGATGCCATGATCTTAGTTTTCTGAATGTTGAGCTTTAAGCCAACTTTTTCACTCTCCTCTTTCACTTTCATCAAGAGGCTCTTTAGTTCCTCTTCACTTTCTGCCATAAGGGTGGTGTTATCTGCATATCTGAGGTTATTGATATTTCTCCCAGCAATCTTGATTCCAGCTTATGCTTCTTCCAGCCCAGCGTTTCTCATGATGTACTCTGCATATAAGTTAACTTGCCATATAAGTTAATTTGCCATATAAGTTAACTTGCCATTATCCTAAGTAAACCTCAAGATTCTCCTTTTCTGTAACTTTACTTACACAGTCATTTTTGGAATAGCTTCACCTCATTACACCACTAACACAAATATCTACATGTTCAAATCTTATATTTTCCTCAAGATTCAGCTAAAATTCTCTCACCCCTACAGTCTTCCCTGATCCTTTATATCTGAAAAATTCTCTAATAGGTAAAGCAATGTTGTTCTACATTTACCTCTCATATGTCACTTGTTACTTTCTATCTCGTATTATAATTATGTGTATATCTCATTCCTGTTACTCATCCGTACTTAAAAAGGAGGCTCCTGATTCATCTTTGTATAGAGTATCTTGAATATCAGATCAGATCAGTTCAGTCGCTGAGTCGTATACGACTCTTTGCGACCCCATGAATCACAGCACGCCAGGCCTCCCTGTCCATCACCAACTCCCGGAGTTCACTCAGACTCACGTCCATCGAGTCAGTGATGCCATCTAGCCATCTCATCCTCTGTCGTCCCCTTCTCCTCTTGCCCCCAATCCCTCCCAGCATCAGAGTCTTTTCCAATGAGTCAACTCTTCGCATGAGGTGGCCAAAGTACTGGAGTTTCAGCTTCAGCATCATTTCTTCCAAAGAAATCCCAGGGCTGATCTCCTTCAGAATAGACTGGTTGGATCTCCTTGCAGTCCAAGGGACTCTCAAGAGTCTTCTCCAACACCACAGTTCAAAAGCATCAATTCTTCGGTGCTCAGCCTTCTTCACAGTCCAACTCTCACATCCATACATGACCACTGGAAAAACCATAGCCTTGACTAGACGAACCTTTGTTGGCAAAGTAATGTCTCTGCTTTTGAATATGCTATCTAGGTTGGTCATAACTTTCCTTCCAAGGAGTAAGCGTCTTTTAATTTCATGGCTGCAATCACCATCTGTAGTGATTTTGGAGCCCAGAAAAATAAAGTCTGACACTGTTTCCCTATTTGCCATGAAGTGATGGGACCGGATGCCATGATCTTAGTTTTCTAAATGTTGAGCTCTAAGCCAACTTTTTCACTCTCTACTTTCACTTTCATCAAGAAGCTTTTTAGTTCTTCTTCACTTTCTGCCATAAAGGTGGTGTCATCTGCATATCTGAGTTATTGATGTTTCTCCTGGCAATCTTGATTCCAGCTTGTGATTCTTCCAGCCCAGCGTTTCTCATGATGTATTCTGCATAGAAGTTAAATAAGCAGGGTGACAATATACAGCCTTGACATACTCCTTTTCCTATTTGGAACCAGTCTGTCATTCCATGTCCAGTTCTAACTGTTGCTTCCTGACCTGCATACAAGTTTCTCAAGAGGCAGGTCAGGTGGTCTGGTATTCCCATCTCTTTCAGAATTTGCCACAGTTTATTGTGATCCACACAGTCAAAGGCTTTGGCGTAGTCAACAAAGCAGAAATAGATGTTTTTCTGGAACTCTCTTGCTTTTTTGATGATCCAGCGCATGTTGGCAATTTGATCTTTGGTTCCTCTGCCTTTTCTAAAACCAGCTTGAACATCAGGAAGTTCACGGTTCACATATTGCTGCAGCCTGGCTTGGAGAATTTTGAGCATTACTTTACTAGCGTGAGATGAGTGCAATTGTGTGGTAGTTTGAGCATTCTTTGGCATTTAGAGGGTGGAATCCTTCAAGGTCATCCCCATTTATATAAAAAAAGAAAAGGGTCTATCCACCACCACCCTGAATGGGAGAGAATCTGAGGGCAGAATTTCTTCATGAAAGTGTTAATAAGAAATCATTTCACTGGTTTTGATGAACTTGCTTGATGATGAATTTGGAAAAGGGAAATTAGACTAGTAGTCTGTTAATTTGCTACTTCAAGATGCCAAGAATTAGATGGGACTAAATCCCTTGTATTTGGGGTACCCAATTTCACTGTCAAAAACTTCCCTAGTTTGAATGATAAATCATACAAGCATAGAATTTATATTACAAAATTGAATAAGAGTAGCACTAGCAACACTGAAGCTCCAGCTTAATTCTGGTTAACCTATGTAATTGATTGGTTATCTGGGCATATTCACTTTCTTTAGCTTTTCTATTCTCTACTAGAATGTAGAGAATATACAGTATACACTATTGGGATTAATTGACATCAGTGTATTGAATTATAATTAACAATTTAAAGAGCTCTGTTAATATGTCAAATTAATTATCCGTCTACAAAGATTTTTTTTCCTGCACATTTACTGTGGTCTTCTAGAAGTGGTGAATATAAACTAGGAGGAATCTTTGACCTTTTCATCTAATTATTTTCTTACTATTCATCTTTTATAACAGATGCTCTGTCTCAAAAATTTAAAAAATTACAATTGACCATTTAAAACTCTTTTTGCTGATGATACTAAGATCAACTCATGATTGTAAGTGAATCGTCACTGTAAGATGGAACACCTCACAGTCTCTACTGAGGATATCATCCCTCAGTAGACAAAAACCATGTCCACATGTTCACTATATCTTCAGCATCTAGCACAGTGTGTGGAACTTAGAAGGTTTTATTTAATACCTGATTGAGAAAATCAGAGTTTGATGAAATAAAGCTTTCTCCTTCGCCACAAAGCCAGTTCATTTGGCAAACATGATACACCAGTCAGCAATCCTAATGGCATAAACAGGGTCATAAGTTACCTGCACGACCAGAAGGATGATCACAGGCAGTTAACAAATGTGCTCAGTGTTTGTTCTTGGACAAAGACCATAATTAATAAGGACTAGATTCAAGTAACTCTTAAGCTGGCTAATAGTAGAGCCATGCTTTCACATAGAGTCTAGGAGGCTGGAAGAATTTAGCTATAGAGGAAGGAATAATAAAGTAAATGAGAAAAATTTCAAAGGGCAGAAAGGTGATACATCAGTGTGACAAAGCCATATGAGAATGACAATGCTATAGAGATGGGGTACTGTCCCTCAAAGAGCAAACATAACTTGCTTGCCTACTGCGCAAACTTTTCGTTCTCTTTCTTGGATAAAGGTAAAATTACAGTCTCCCTATTCTCCCTACACTGCTGGTTGGAATGTAAGTTGGTACAGTCCCTATGGAAAACAGTATAGTTTCCTCAGAAAACTAAAAATAGAATTATCACATGAGCCAGCAATCCCACTCCTGGGAATATATCCAGATAAAACTATAATTCAAAAAATACATATATTCCTTATGTTCTTTTCCTTCTAGTAGTCATGTATGGATGTGAGAGTTGAACCATAATGAAGGCTGAACACCAAAGAATTGATATTTTTGAGCTGTGGTGTTGGAGAAGACTCTTGAGAGTCCCTTGGACTGCAAGGAGATCAAACCAGTCAATCCTAAAGGAAGTCAATCCTGAATATCATTAGAAGTACTGATGCTGAAGCTCCAATACTTTGGCCACCTGATGCAAAGAGCTGACTCATTAGATAAGACCCTGATGCTGGGAAAGATTAAAGGCAGGAGAAGAAGGGGACAACAGAGGATGAGATGGTTGGATGCCATCACTGACTCAATGGACATGAGTTTGAGCAAGTTCCAGGAGATGGTGAAGGACAGGAAAGCCTGGCATCCTGCAGTCTGTGGGGTTGCAAAGAGTCAGGCATGACTGAGTGACTGAACAACAGCAATCCTTATGTTCGTAGCAGCACTGTTCACAACAGGCAAAACATGGAAACTACTTAAATGTCCATCAAAAGATGACTGGATAAAGATGTGGTATATGTATGCAATGAAATACTACTCAGCCATAAAAAAAGAGTGAAATAATCCCATTTGCAGTAACATGGATGCCGCTAGACATTATCATACTAAGTGAATAAGTCATAAAGAGAAAGACAAATGCCAGATGATGTCACATACATGTGGAATCTAAAATATGATACAAACGAACCTATCTACAAAACAGAAACAGACTTGTGGTTGCCAAGGGGGAGCAGGGGAGGGAGAAGGATGGACTGGGGGTCTGGAGTTGGCAGATGCAAACTCTTACACTTAGAACTGATTAACAAGGTCCTAATGTATAGCACAGGTAACTATATTGAATATCCTGTGATAAACTGTAAAGGAAAAGAATATAAAAAAAGAAAGTATATCTGAGGCTGGCAAAGATTAAAGGCAAAAGGAAAGACGACGGCAGAGGATGAGATGGTTAGATGGTATAACTGACTCAATGGACATGAGTTTGAGAAAACGCCAGGAGATAGTGAGGACAGGGAAGCCTGGTATGCTATAGTCCATGGGGTCACAAAGAGTTGGACACGACTTAGCAACTGAGTGACAATATATATGTGTATACCTGAGTCACTTTGGTGTATATCAGAGATGGGCACAACAACAATACTATAATTTTAAAAAATTTAAAAATTACAGTCTCCCTAAGAAGAAAATCGGAGAAGGCAATGGCAACCCACTCCAGTACTCTCACCTGGAAAATCCCATGGACAGAGGAGCCTGGTAGGCTGCAGTCCATGGGGTCACTAAGAGTCAGACATGGCTGAGTGACTTCACATTTTTGACACATGACAAACATTTTTGACATTTGACACATGACAAACATTTTGACATTTCTTGTTAAGGACTTTGTTCACTTGACAATATTAGAGGTTTATATACAAGCCATCAACTGACCATTTCAAGGCCCATTTGTTATAGTGGCATTGTTGTTTTGGTTACCAAGTCTTGTCAGATTCTTTAGAGACCCCGTGGACTGCAGCCTGCAAGACTCCTCTGTCCATGGGATTTCCCAGGCAAGAATACTGGAGTAGGTTGCCATTTCCTTCTCCAAGGGATCTTCCTGACCCAAGAGATCGAACATGAGTCTCCTGCTTAGCCGATGGATTCTTTACCACTGAGCCACCTGGGAAGTCCATTATACTGGTATAATTCCCACTTAAAATGGGATGTATCAATCTCATTAATGTTTAGGTCTCAAGCAGACACAGGTTGAAATTTGTTGAAACAGAATATACTTGGAAATAACACTTTTCAATTGATAGCTCCTTTTCACTTTGGGGATAGGAAATAACATGGCAAAATGACATGTAAAAGTTACTTCTTGAATCAGGTTGTGATCATATTGAAGACCAGCACAATGCTTGAGTTCTGGTGACCAGAGTAGACCAAATGTATGTCAAGTTTTAAAGACGTACCAGAAAAATACTGCCTCAAAGAAATGTAGACATTTTCAATAAAGCCATTTCCTCATCCTGTATACTTTTCCTCAAAATTCCAAATACATGAATTGCCAATAATATTTCTGGTTAAAAAGAGCACTTGAATAAGCATTACTAAAAAGCCAATGAATATAACCAAAGCCTGTAGTTAATGCATTGAATAAATATTTAGGGAAAGCTTTCTAAATGCCAGGTACTCATCTAGGCTTCAGGGTATGTATTCCGTGGACTCAAAGTGTTCACATCATAGTTTCACAAATATAAAAGCTTCATAAATCTTATAGTTCAAACATGTATTACATAAAAGTCAAGTGAGTTGAAGACAAGGACCTACTGCATAGCACAAGCAGCTCTGCTCAGTGTTACATGGCAGCCTGGATGGGAAGAGAGTTTGGGGAGAACAGATACACGCACATGTATGGCTGAGTCCCTCTGCTGTTTACCTGAAACTACAACACTGTCTGTCCATCAGCTATACCATTACACAAAATCAAAAGTTTAAAAGAAATAAAAAATACCAGTGGGAAAACTAATAAATAGATAATTTTATGTCTCAATGCTCAAAATAAAAACTGAAGAATGCAAATAATAAGTATTAGAAGTATTTTTAAAGATTTATTTATAAAGTTATAAATATAATAAGAAAGTATTATGAATAATTAATGATAAGACATTTTAAAAGTTAAGTGAATAAATATCCTGCTACTTTTAAGTCACTTCAGTCGTGTCCGACTCCAGCGACCCCAAGGACTGGAGCCTACCAGGCTCCTCCGTCCATGGGATTCTCCAGGCAAAAGTACTGGAGTGGGGTGCCATTGCGTTCCCTGGAATAAATATCCTAGAAAACTATTATTTGAAGTTATTCAAATATGGCTAGAACCCTGAATATACCAGTAGCCATTAAAATTATTGATAAAAATAAACAATGATGATTCAACATTTAGGGAGGAAAAAGTGAGTTGAGGCACAGAGTAGGGGAAAAAAACAACTTTTCCCAAGTCAAGTGGTGAATTACAAACAAGATTAGAAGTCTGCTGATACCTCACTTCATCACGGTCTTCTCTAAATGATATGCATACTTTGTGTTAGAGGACTGCCCTTTTGTATTGTACTGCAAACTTTATCAGAACTCTATTCATTTCACTGAAGAAGTTCTCATTGAAGGGCTGAAGAACGGTAACTATCTCTAACACGTTACCAGCAATAAACAACCTCCATAATGTATTCTGCATAATGCTTAATGGATGTAGCACAAGTGGATCATTTGAGTCAAGAACAACAAAGATTTCTTTCAATATGAGTTCTCTTACTTGATGAACATCTTTCTGCTTTATGTTTATATTCAAATCCCAATTCACTCAGCGGCTACAGCTACCCAGGCAAAGCAAAATGCAGAAATGAAGCAATTAGCCATATTACTATTGCCAAAAACCCACTATGAGAAAGGGAAGAAAAGATTAATGAGTAATTTCAGCCAACTGAAATTAAATAAGAACCAAAGAATATAATAGCATAATAGTTTCCACAGGTGTATTAACCCAAGGGCATCATTAACAGGGACTTGGAGATTCATGACCAATTGCTGATAATACTGACACCCTACAATTTACCACAAACAAAAGAAATGAATGGATTTTTATATTTGCTATCTTTCAGAAAAGCACTTTCCAGATTTTTTTCATTGCCTTTTTTTCCTCTTTAATCATTTTATCCCATTGAGATGATTCTATTGGACTACATGTTAAGGAAGCACTGATAAGGGTTGTAGACATAAACAGAACCAAGCCTGTCACTCTGCACAGGGGGTTCTCATGAAATTTCAAGGCCTTGCTGTTGCAAGACTATGACAGGCTTACCGGCCCTCTGTCAGTCACTTAATGTCTGTCTCAATTTAAAATATCTATTGCTTTTCACATGCTTTTCATTTATGCCTATATATTATGACTAGCAAAACCCTTCCAAATTCACCCAATAAACATTATTTCGTTCTCTCTGGAGAATTGCAAGCTGTTAATAATTAATACCTGTTATAAAGATTGCCAGGAGAAATATCAATAACCTCAGATATGCAGATGACACTACCCTTATGGCAGAAAGTGAAGAGGAACTAAAAAGCCTCTTGATGAAAGTGAAAGAGGAGAGTGAAAAAGTTGGCTTAAAGCTCAACATTCAGAAAACGAAGATCATGGCATCTGGTTCCATCACTTCATGGCAAATAGATGGGGAATCAGTGGAAACAGTGTCAGACTTTATTTTTTTGGGCTCCAAAATCACTACAGATGGTGACTGCAGCCATGAAAGTAAAAGACGCTTACTCCTTGGAAGGAAAGTTATGACCAACCTAGATAGCATATTGAAAAGCAGAGACATTACTTTGCCAACAAAGGTCTACCTAGTCAAGGCTATGGTTTTTCCGGTGGTCATGTATGGATGTGAGAGTTGGACTGTGAAGAAAGTTGAGCACCGCAGAATTGATGCTTTTGAACTGTGGTGTTGGAGAAGACTCTTGAGAGTCCCTTGGACTGCAAGGAGATCCAACCAGTCCATTCTGAAGGAGATCAGTCCTGGGTGTTCATTGGAAGGACTGATGCTAAAGCTGAAACTCCAGTACTTTGGCCACCTCATGCGAAGAGTTGACTCATTGGAAAAGACTCTAATGCTGGGAGGGATTGGGGGCAAGAGGAGAAGGGGACAACAGAGGATGAGATGGCTGGATGGCATCACTGACTGGATGGACGCTGAGTCTGAGTGAACTCCGGGAGTTGGTGATGGACAGGGAGGCCTGGCTTGCTGTGATTCCTGGGGTCGCAAAGAGTCAGACACGACTGAGCGACTGAACTGAACTGATAAAGAGGCTATTGGGGAGGGTTGAGACTTAATTCTGGTATCTTCCTCTGTGAAAGAAAGGACTTGGATAGAACAGTCTGTGTGACCCCTAACACTGCATATGGACCACAGTAGCACTCCTTATCAGAGAGCACGCTGGCCCTTGGCTATCACACAAGATGTCACTGCTCTTGGCGTCAATGTCAGAGCTCATAGGGCTGCTAGTGCTCCTCTAGCCCAAGTCATTTAATTTAAATATGAAAGGCCTGAGGCCCACAGAGGGGAAGACTTTTGTGTCTGAACTTGAAGTTCCTTGAATCCAAAGTCAGTCATTTTAACCATTAACTTACTGTCTCCTTACCACTGGCCCATTTTTCATGTGAATGAAATACAAAGTACTTGAGTACCAAAATAGATTAAAAAGATGAAAGAATGGTCTCTTTCCTACTAATGCCATTTAACTACTGAACAAAGAGTTACAAATCCCATCAAAATTGTTTCCTTTTACACTGGGCTTACTGCCCCTTTCTCCCCTCTTCTTTCTTTTTCACCGCCCACATCACAACCACCCAAGCTGGCAGATGACTCAAGGCTGTAATAACTAAAAGAGAACAAAACTCAAGTTTCATAGACCTATGGTCCTAGAGACTTTGCTCTCATTCTTTCTCAGGCTGGGAAATGTACTTATACTCCAAAATCCAATTAAAATTTTCCTGAAAAAATGTCTCTGAATCGCCATATTAGTTCCTATATTTTCATTCATACCTATCATTTACCTATATATCTGTCTCCAGAAAGGTTCAGTCTTCCTATCACAGAGCAGTGTCCAGCATATAGCAGGCATAGAGTAATCATATCCTGGACTCATTAATGAGTCCATTAGTGGGCAATTAACAGAGAAGGCAATGGCACCCCACTCCAGTACTCTCGCCTGGAAAATCCCATGGATAGAGAAGCCTGGTAGGCTGCAGTCCATGGGGTCGCTAAGAGTCAGAGACACAACTGAGCGACTTCACTTACACTTTTCACTTTCATGTATTGGAGAAGGAAATGGCAACCCACTCCAGTGTTCTTGCCTGGAAAATCCCAGGGATGTGGGCGCCTGTTGGGCTGCCGTCTATGAGGTCGCACAGAGTCGGACATGACTGAAGTGACTTAGCAGGAGCAGCAGTGGGCAATTAAATGAATGATGATCCAGATTGTTTCTGGAACTTTCCTTTCAGTTGACTTGTTCATTCATTACAGCTCAGTAACAAATAAAAATGAGCTTTGAATATCAATGTTTATGCTAATTGGACCTTCTATTGGGTGCCAAGGTGTTGCTCATCAACCTGCTTTATTCTTGTTCTCTCTGAATCTCCAGAAACAAAGGTCTTCACTTTTTCTTCTGAGATTTGAACTTTCCTTACTCTTTATTTTGTATCCCTCTGGTCTTGGGGTGTCACACCTCCCTAACTGCCCACATTTCCTCCCGCTACCACGCACACACAGTCCTCATTAAAAATCTTTGGGCTTGGCTCCATAGACCTCCATGAGCAGAAGCAACATCCTAACTCAGTCAAGAGCAGGAGGCATGATTTGGGCAAAGTAACGCTTGAATGACAAATATTCCATAGATTTTGATTTTGTTGTTTCAAGTCCTGAATGTAACTGAATGGTACTCTTTGATCTTGTTACCCTCTTCCTTTAGTTTTGTCTCAGGTATTATTTCTTCTTTTAAGCAGGGAACTGAAAGTACCTTGACTCTTGTTTTTCTCCCAGAAGAGAGGGTTTTTCTTTTCCCCCTTAAGTGAGATATTAGCTTCCAAGGCTAAATTAGCAACATGTATCAAGAATCCACCCAGAATACAAAAAGCCACTTCACCTTTCTATTAATAATAATGGATGCGGCATTTTCTCGACTGAATGTACATATGTTTGAGAAGCGCATTTAAACTGAATGTACATATGTTTGAGAAGTACATTTAAAAAGATGATGTATTCTTGCAAGATACATTACGGTGCATTTATAAACACTATTTCCATGTTGATGCACATGCCAAATCATTTGCTACTATTACATTCAGCATTATTTGTTCTGGATAAGAGTGCCAAAAGATTAATGTCTTTTAAGTATAGAAAGCAGACAGAAACTAAATCAAGGCATCTGGTCCCATCACTTCATGGCAAATAGATGGGGAAACAATGGAAACAGTGACAGACTTTATTTCTGGGGGCTCTAAAATCACTGCAGGTGGTGACTGCAGCCATGAAATTAAAAGATGCTAACTCCTTGGAGGAAAGCTATGACCAACCTAGACAGCATATTAAAAAGCAGAGACATTACTTTGCCAACAAAGGTCCGTCTAGTCAAAGCTATGCTTTTCCAGTAGTCATGTATGGAGGTGAGAGTTGGACAATAAAGAAAGCTGAACACTGAAGAATTGATGCTTTTGAACTGTGGTGCTGGAGAAGACTCTTGAGAGTCCCTTGGACTGCAAGGAGATTAAACCAATCAATCCTAAAGGAAATTAGTCCTGAATATTCATTGAAAGGACTGATGCTGAAGCTGAAACTCCAATACTTTGGCAATCTGTTGCAAAGAACTGACTCATTGAAAAAGACCTTGATGCTGGGAAAGATTGAAGGCAGGATGACAAGGGAATGACAAAGCATGAGATGGCTGGATGGCATCACCGACTTGATGGACATGAGTTTGAGCAAGCTCTGGGAGTTGGTGATGGACAGGGAAGCCTGGCATGCTGTAGTCCATGGGGTCACAAAGATTTGGACACAACTAAGTGGCTGAACTGAACAGATAGAGATGGGAGAATCACTAATGGAATGGTGCCCTGTTACACTTGAGATTTTTAAAAATATATAAATTTTTTCAAGGGTGGAGATCATGTAACAGGTGTCACTAAGGCCTTAAATGAGGGACAACAGGAGTCTGAAAGCTATCGAGCTGAAAGGAAATGAAGAACAGGAAACAGTAGATAGGACTTTATGCTTTCCCTGCCAAGGGCCCAGGTTCAGTCCCTGTTTGGGGGAACTAAGATCCAAAAAAAGCAATAGTTCATCCGTCTTTCTGACACACTGCAAATCAGAATTCAGAAGAGAAATCAATGCAAAAAAAAAATAAAAGATTTGTTCCTATGTAGCATCATAGAATTTTTTTAAAGATAGTATGGTAATGTAGGAAACAAAACAACTTTCTCAGACCTCTAAAAACCCAGTATAAGGTGCTTGACTAGCTTATATTTATATTCATGTATATTGTGAATATCATACATTGAATTTAACATATTAATCAGATTAACATCATGCTGAGTGCTTTCTTAGTTCAGTTCAGTTGCTCAGTCGTGTCTGATTCTTTGCGACCCCATGAATTGCAGCATGCCAGACCTCCCTGTCCATCACCAACTCCCGGAGTTTACCCAAACCCATGTCCATCAAGTCGGTGATACCATCAAGCCATCTCATCCTCTGTCGTCCCTTTCTCCTCCTGCCCCCAATCCCTCCCAGCATCAAGGTCTTTTCCAATGAGTCGACACTTCGCATGAGGTGGCCAAAGTATTAGAGTTTCAGCTTCAGTATCAGTCCTTCCAATGAACACCTAGGACTCATCTCCTTTAGGATGGACTGATTGGATCTCCTTGTAGTCCAAAGGACTCTCAAGAGTCTTCTCCAACACCACAGTTCAAAAGCATCAATTCTTTGGTGCTCAGCTTTCTTAACAGTCCAACTCTCACATCCATACATGACCACTGGAAAAACCATAGCCTTGACTAGACGGATCTTTGTTGGCAAAGTAATGTCTCTGCTTTTGAATATGCTATCTAGGTTAGTCATAACTTTCCTTCCAAGGAGTAAGCATCTTTTAATTTCATGGCTGCAGTCGCCATCTGCAGTGATTTTGGAGCCCAAAAAAATAAAGTCTGACACTGTTTCCCCATCAATTTCCCATGAAGTGATGGGACCAGATGCCATGATCTTAGTTTTCTGAATGTTGAGCTTTAAGCCAATTTTTTCACTCTCCTCTTTCACCTTCATCAAGAGGCTTTTTAGTTCCTCTTCACTTTCTGCCATAAGGGTGGTGTCATCTGCATATCTGAGGTCATTGATATTTCTCCCGGCAATCTTGATTCCAGCTTATGCTTCTTCCAGCCCAGTGTTTCTCATGATGTACTCTGCATATAAGTGAAATAAGCAGGGTGACAATATACAGCCTTGATGTACTCCTTTTCCTATTTGGAACCAGTCTATTGTTCCATGTCCAGTTCTAACTGTTGCTTCCTGACCTGCATATAGGTTTCTCAAGAGGCAGGTCAGGTAGTCTGATATTCCCATCTCTTTCAGAATTTGCCACAGTTTATTGTGATCCACACAGTCAAAGGCTTTGGCATAGTCAATAAAGCAGAAATAGATGTTTTTCTGGAACTCTCTTGCTTTTTTGATGATCCAGCGCATGTTGGCAATTTGATCTCTGGTTCCTCTGCCTTTTCTAAAACCAGCTTGAACATCAGGAAGTTCACGGTTCACATATTGCTGAAGCCTGGCTTGGAGAATTTTGAGCATTACTTTATTAGCGTGTGAGATGAGCGCGATTGTGTGGTAGTTTGAGCATTCTTTGGCATTGCCTTTCTTTGGGATTGGAATGAAAACTGACCTTTTCCAGTCCTGTGGCCACTGCTGAGTTTTCCAAATTTGCTGGCATATCGAGTGCAGCACTTTCACAGCATCATTTTTCAGGATTTGGAATAGCTCAACTGGAATTCCATCACCTCCACTAGCTTTGTTCGTAGTGATGCTTTCTAAGGCCCACTTGACTTCACATTCCAGGATGTCTGTCTGGCTCTAGGTGAATGATCACACCATTGTGATTATCTTGGCCATGAAGATCTTTTTTGTACAGTTCTGTGTATTCTTGCCACTTCTTAATATCTTCTGCTGCTGTTAGGTCCATACGATTTCTGTGCTTTGTATACAGTATCTTATTAGATCTGCATAAGAAAACTAAGAAACTGAGACTCTAAGAAGTTATATTACTTGCTCAAAATACACAGCAAGTTAGCTCTAGACTTAGAAATCCAATCAGTCACTTCCAGAATTTAAATCTTGGCCTTTGCACATGCCTCACAGACATATACTGGGTAGACATCTTCCACCATAGTGTTTGGATAAACTAGGGCTATAGGAGTTTAAGAAGACAGCACATTTCTTTACCAGTCAGAGAAGGGGCAAGAAACCTTGAAAGATAAAAAAGCCTTTCCAGTGAAAAAGAGAAAGCCATTTCTAACAGAAGTTTCAGCATTAAACTCTTAAGTGGAGAGAGAGTGTAGGGTAGGTTTGAGGTGTAGCAAATAGTGTGATGTTCCTGGAGTGGGGACTGGATGAGGACGAAAACCGTGCTAAACCGATGAGGGGGCCTTAACACCTCCAAGATTCCCACCAGGGACACAATCATTACCAGTTCCGAGGGGGCAGTTTTAATTTCTGTGCCAATGGCTTTTGCCATTTCAGGTAGTTGTAACAGTGTTGGAAAAGAGGAGTTGCTTGCATGGAAGTGCCTTGTGGTGTAACTTATTTACCTCTACTAAAATCCTGGACATCTCTCCACTGACTGTTCCCATACTTGTACTACCAAACTAGCTCTCTGTTTGCAAAGGCTGAATCTTGTACCTTGTTTTCTTCCAGACCTACCCCTTCTTTTGTGGCTCCTTTGAGGGTCCCACCTTGACTTTCCAAGTTATTGAGACTGCACAAAAGAAATATGGGCCACATGCAAATTTGGATCTTTTCCCTTTGACCTCATCCACTCAGCAATTTGATCTGGGATTCTCCGTCTCCTTGACCACCACCTTTGTAGCTGACTTGCTTTTACCTAACCTCCCTAATCAGTATGATGCCAAGATTCCAACTTCTGGACCTTCCAGCTGTGCTTTTCTGTCTCTTCCTTAACTCTGAGCTCTGGAACAACCTTTGGGATAGCAGCCCTTCCATCTCGATGTCTCCCAGGGCGTCTGCTCCCACAGAAACCCCATTGACTCTCCCATCTGTCCTCTGCACAGGGGAATGAAGGGAACACTCGGCACAGAGCCTGAATAGCGATAGTCCAACTTATTAGCCACTCACTCCATGCACTATGTGTTTTGTATATATTATTTCCAGTGCTTACAACTCTTCAAGTTTGTGAATGATTATTCCTAAGATTCACAAGTTTATAAGTCAATAAAGCTAGCTAGAGCGGTTAAACCTCACATGTGGTTGAACTTGGTAATCACTGGTGAACTGGATTTCAACATTTCTCTCCCACTGCTCTTTCTCACTTAAACATTTGCTCCTTTTAGTGTTTAATATGTTACTGCTACAATAAACATGAGAAATTGTTTTAATTTGAATGCTCATAAAATTGTGCCAAGAAATGAAAAATAACCCTGAATGTCTGTGCTCAGGAGAACTAAAGTAGGATAAATACTACCAAGTGGTTGAACTCTTATTATTCTCAAGAATATGCTAATATTTGAACTAGTTTATCAAACCACTCTGGTGGATATTTAAATGAATAGTTGTAAAATTTTACATCGTGGAAGAACACATCATTTCCCTACTTCCGCAGCGCTTGATATTATTAATAGGTTCAGTTAAGCCAGCAGATCTTTTTAATCCTTGTTTACATTCATGAAATGGTGTGACATGTATTAGAAATAACTGTTTGGTAAAAAGTGAGGCACTCTGCAATACTAATTTTGGCAATCTTTAAAATCTAAAGATATGCTTAACTTCTATTTTCAATTCTGTCAACAAAAGGTAGTTATTATTAACAGCAGTTTATTTTATGATATATTATTTATGTATTATTATTATATAATATTACAGTACTATTATTATGATTTATTCTCAGCTTAGCCTAAAAGAACCTTCACCACTACATTTCCAGCCCACACCCCAGCTCTCCCCATGCTTATCCTTCTCTCCAGCCGTGTGCCTCCAGTTGTTGCCCCAAGTTCACATACTGTTCCCTGCCTCTGTGCATGCATCTGTATTGCCCTTCCTGCCTGTGAAGACTCCAGACTCCCTTTTCTTTCTGGCTCAGCTGGTAAAGAATATGCCTGCAATGTGGGAGACCCGAGTTCGATCCCTGGGTTGGGAAGATCCCCTGGAGAAGGGAAAGGCTACCCACTCCAGTATCCTGGCCTGGAGAATTCCATGGACTATATAGTCCCTGGGGTTGAAAAGAGTCGGACACGACTGAGCAACTTTCACTTTCACTTCACTTTCACTCAAAATCCAACACAGGCATCAGCTCCTCCAGGAAGCTTTCCTCTTATCCTCCAGCGTTATTTGATGCTCGTCACTGAGCTCTCATAGAGCCCCATACCTGTGTCCTCCGTGGCTAACACTGCAGGGTGACCTTAAGTATCCCCTTTCAGAATTTAAGCTTTTCAGAGGGAAAGCACCACAGAATCACACATACAATATCTAGTGCAGTGCATCATCACATCTAACAGACACCAAAAAATATTAGTTGAAGGCAGGAAAGGAAATTTCCTGAAGGAAAATCAAGGCGCATAGCAGGTATGTGATTTGTCCAATATCACAAAACTGGTAAGTGGCATAGTCTCTGTAGAATTTATTCCACCTGCATCCTGGGGTCAGGTCCAATCCACTTTTCTGCACTCCTCTATCACTAATTTGGGGCTCTGGGTATTTCAGAAAGAGTGGAGGCATAAAAACATTCTCTTATAGGTATTTATTTGATAAACTTAAAGAATTTGAAACAGAAATACTTAAACTAAATATATTACTTTGACAAAAACTAGAAAACCAGGCAAGCATACTGACGGCTGAATCACTGACAATATTGCACTTATTGTAATCTTTCCAGGTAAGTGAAGAACAAGAAGAAACTACTTCTAAAATATATACCTACATATTTACCTACGTTTAAACCAAGGAGAAGTGCTTCATAGCTCAGCCAGTAAAGAATCTGCCTGCAGTGCTGGAGACCCAGCTTCGATCCCTGGGTTGGGAAGATCCCCTGGAGAAGGAAATGGCAACCCACTCCAGTATTCTTGCCTGGAGAATCCCATGGACAGAGGAGCCTGGCAGGCTATCGTTCATGGGGTTGCAAGAGTTGGACACAATTTGGCAGCTAAACCACCATCACCAAACCAAGGAGAAAGGCGATTCTATAACTCAAATGAATAGTCAAAATAAAGATGAGAATTTTCTTTTTTGTCTCATCCAAGCCAATGTACCATTTATCAATAAAACCAAAGATCTATTATGGTTATTGAATTTCTAGGGCCATTTTGCCAAAAGCAAGCAAAGTATTTGTGGTATTCACACCACATCTCAATCAAAGCAGTGGTTGGAAAAACCATCGTGATAGATCTGAGTCCTTATTCATCAAGAATTTCTATATCATTCTTTAATTGAGAAGAAGTCAGATTTCCAGTTGTGCAAAGCTATCTATGGCGTATAACAGACTGGATGAATTGTGAAATAGTAACTACACATCAAGGATTTAGGTTGTACATGAGCAATCATTAAATTCTTCCCAGTAGCACTTCCACAGTATTGTGCCTCCAGTTAGGCAGAAGTAAATAAAGCTGGCTGTCAAGGTGATACCGAAGAACCTTTTCCAACTGCACTTGCCTACTCCACTCCACTCTGCTGTCCTCCAACAGAACTGTTCTAGGTGCCCAGGAGCAGCTTCTGCTTTCCTGTCCCTAGAACAGCGTTCACCTCTGGAATGTGCTCTTCCCACTCAGTCTTTTTGGTAAACAACAAAAAAAGATATACTTTATTGAAGTATAATTGATACACACAAAAAAACTTTACATAATTAATGTTCATGATTTGATGTGTTTGGACATATGCACACAGCCTTTAAACCATCACCACAATCAAGGTAATAAACATATCCATTATCTCCAAAAGTTTCTTTGTGTCCCTTTATTTTTATCATTGATGGTAGCAGGTTGTTTTATCTTTGTGTGTGGATATAGAAATACTGGGCTTCTCTGGTGGCTCAGATGGTAAAGAATTCACCTGCAATGCAGAGACCAGGGTTCGATCCCTGGCTGGGGAAGATGTCCAAGACTCAGACACAACTGACTCACTTTCACTTTTTCATGAAGAGAATGCTTAACGTAAGTTCTACCCTCTTAACAAATGCTTAACTCCATGACATAATATTATTATAAATAATATATAATGTATGTACTATGTTGTACAGCAGATTTGTAGAATTTATTCATCTTTCAGAACTGAAAGTTTATATCAAGTTGAAAAATCTTTTTTTGCCCAAATTTTTCTGTTAACCTACAAAGGTATCGGAAATACCACAACTTAGAAATAAAAGAGAAAAACTTTCCTGGTTCAACCAAATTCTCTTTATTCTCTTTGAAGAGTTATGATTCAGGTAAACAAATCCTGTCAAGAGCTATGTGTTGAATGAGTGGCCCCTTCTAAATATTTTTGTATGTTCCTGATCAGCCCATAGTGAGTTTTTGGAAGGAGAGAGTCTTGTCATCTCTGTGTCTTTCTCTAGGTCCTTAACCCCTCAGCAAATGTGTCATATTCACTCTAACAATCATACCTTTGGAAATGGTACAAATGATCTATGTCATTTCTGTATTCTGGCTAAAGCTGTGGATGCTCGCTCAGAACAGTTGGTAGGAAATGTCTCTGAGCACCTACGAGGCTGCAAATGGGAAACATGCCTCATGCTCCTTTGTAACATCTTGGGCTGGATGACCACATCTTTGCTGACTCCCTGCTCTCTGAGTCACCTGTACATGAAAGGGGAGCTTTTATCCCAGCATCTCAAAAATCTTCCACTTGGAAGAAAGAGCCTATTTTCTCTGAAGGATAAAAGTGAAATTGCAACGACGTGAAATGTATCTCACCCAGGTGCAGGGCTCTGTAGGAGTCAGCTCTGAGACAGACTCACATGTCTCTCAATCAATAGGCTACTTTGAAACTTTCCTTTCCAAAATGTCTGAAACTGAGCTGACCAAAGCAACTCAGAAACCTAAGGCATGTAACTCGGGTCACACAATGTGCCTTTCAGTCACTGGCATCATCTCTTATTATTGACAAATGAGGCAGAGGCACAGTTTGCAGTAGATGAAGACGCATGACTCAAACCAAAGGTGCCTGGCTTCAGTTCCTGAAATGATTATTCGTAACACAGTGTGGCCACTACCTACCCTAATTTCTGAGCTGCACCCTGCCTGTGCATGTGGCATGTACAGTCCCTTTTCTTCCATGGATCTGCAGTTTCCCCTAAAGGAACAGGACCTTAACAATATCAGCAAACCACCATTAAAAATACTGCCTGACACTTAGTAGGCATACAGTAAACATTTGTTGAATTAATGATTGACTGGAAATTGATTGAGGATCGATGGGTCCAGCTTTTAACAGCTCTTGAGCTCAGAGGAAAGGTACTCTGTAAATTAGGACTCAGGGCTGTTAACACGAGTTGGCTGCTGTTCAACCCCATATTGGGTATGATATAAACTTCTAAATACAGTCTGTACACTTAGAGGCTCAAAGGAGCTCTAGAGATTGCATTTATATCCCATGTAAATGACTTCTGAAATAATGATAATGATAACCCCTTTTAGTTGGAGTTCTTTTCAATTCACAAAGCATTTTCACATCCATTATCACATTGACCCCTCCAAACAACTCTGTGGAACTGATCTCATCATCTTTAGGTTGAAGAAATTGGGCTCAGAAAAGGGACGTGACTTATCACACCAGCTAGTAAGAAAAAAAACAGGATCTCAACATTAACCCTCCCCAGGCAGTACTTCTGGTACCACATGGAACCTACCTTTGAATTTATTTTTTTTTAAAGAAACAAGAATAATTCAGCCAAGACAGTTTAGTTTTTGACTGGACAAGTCTCAATGATAACTTTGTAAAAAAGTATCCTGCTTTGAAAATGGATTTTTTATTAATCTGGTTTCTTAACAGGTATTATGTTGCTTTTAAATCATAGTGATTTGGGGTTATAAGAGATCTCAGAGCTCGTTTATCCCTTCATTCAGATATCTATTATGATCCTACATGACTGTGAAGTAAATACACAGTTCTGGGGAGGGCATAGTACATAGTGATGTGTTTGCCATCAAGGATCCCAGCTGGGCAAGAACACAGGATATGAAACAAACAAAGTAGAAACTGATAAGCAGCATCTGCAAGTCAAAACAAGTGACTGCTTCCAGTTAGGACATTCAGGGAAAGCTTCATGGCATCAGAAATACAGAGAATTAATTACACCACTGAGAACAGATCAAGGAGAGAGGGGCTTAGAGATGCAAAAGCAGAGTCAGATTGCCTTGTGGGCAGGAGAGAGACGTGGGGATTTTTAGAGTACAGTCAGCCACCATACCCACAGGTTCCACATCTAACCAACCACAGAACAAAAATATTTTAAAAGTCCCTAAAGTTCTAAATGGAAAAACTTGAATTTGCCACACTGGCAATTATGTACACAGCATTTACACTGTATTAGTTATTATAAGTAACCTAGAGGTGGTTTAAAATACATGGGAGGATATTCATAGGTTATCTTCAAATACGGTAGCTTTTATATAAGAGACTTGAGCATAAGCAGATTTTGATATCACAGGGGGTCCTGGAACTGATTCCCTGCATACATACCAAAGGATGTCTGTATGCAGAGGGGTGGCGCTACAGAAGGCTGGAGCCAGGTGGCAGAGGGCCTTGAATGCCAGGTTCATTTGCAGATGAGGAAACCAAGGCCCAGAGAGATCTGGCTCTCCTCTTTTTGTCCTTTTCTCTCATACATTTCTGAAACTGCATCTGCTAATATCTTCTCAGCTGTTAACAACAAGGAAAACCAATGTCTTGACTAACAAAAGCTAAAACACTTCTGGGTATTTTCTCCCCAAACATCACACTGTCAAAAGGTAGAAAATGCTACTCAACCTAGGCCCACACACTAGGCTTTGGAAAATGTTTGGATGTGAGACAGGTCACAAGTGTGTTTTCTCAGGGAATGCTTCAGCTGTCTCCACTTGACTGTGGCACATCATCCCATGCTAAGCTTCCTCACCTCCTTCTACTTCTTCCAGTGTGCTTGGCTTGAGCATTTCATTGGCCCTGTCACACACACAGGTGGCTTCACATTTCCTGTAACTACCCTAGTCCCCTCTCTGAACCTGGCATCAGCAACTTTTGCTGTCTGACCCAAGGCATAAGTAATTTGTCCACCTACAACTGGCCATAAGTAATGCTCTTTTCTTGGAGCACACAAGTGTACATGTACTTTCATGATGCTGTGGAAAGCAAGACAACCCTGAAACCAGTCAAGGAATGAGGCAGAGTGGAAAGAGTACAGGTGAGACAGTTAGGGAGTCAGAAAACCTGGTCTGGTCCTTCTTTATAGACTCTAGTTTGTTCTGTGACCTTGGTCAACCAACATCTCTCCTCTCTGAACTTCTTTAGTTCAGTCAGTCGCTCAGTCGTGTCCGACTCTTTGAGACCCCATGAATCGCAGCACGCCAGGCCTCCCTGTCTATCACCAACTCCCAGAGTTCACTCAAACTCATGTGCATCGAGTTGGTGATGCCATCCAGCCATTTTATCCTCTGTCATCCCCTTCTCCTCTGTCCCCAATCCCTCCCAGCATCAGAGTCTTTTCCAATGAGTCAACTCTTTGCATGAGGTGGCCAAAGTATTGGAGTTTCAGCTTTAGCATCAGTCCTTCCAAAGAACACCCAGGGCTGATCTCCTTTAGAATGGACTGGTTGGATCTCCTTGCAGTCCAAGGGACTCTCAAGAGTCTTCTCCAACACCACAGTTCAAAAGCATCAATTTTCGGCGCTCAGCTTTCTTCACAGTCCAACTCTCACATCCATACGTGACCACTGGAAAAACCATAGCCTTGAGAGGACAATAATATCTAGCTGACCAGCATACAGTACAGGTTTGTCTTAAGTATCTAATGGTTTAACGGATATGAAAGTTGTCTATAAGCTATCCATTGCTAAGCAAACTGGAGTCCTGTTATAATTATCATGATTCATCTTGTCATTTATAGGTTCAGTATTAACCATAAAAGAGACCTCAAAGATCATCAATTCCAAGCCTTTTGTTTTCTAAATAAGGAAGCAAGTCTAGAGAAAGGGGAAGTGACATGCTCAAGTCACACTCGAAGTTAATATCAAGTCTGAAACTAGAGGCATGACTCCCAACCCTGAGGTCACTGTACTAAAACCAAAGTCTTATGCTATCAAGTAACCTTCCAAACAAGGCCTGTATGGGACTTAAAGTATTTTTTCAGTGATATTTTATGTGTTGATCCAGAACAGAGTAAGGGAAGCTATTCACACGATGTACACTTAAATGAAAAAATGAAGCACACGGATCAAGTGATTGGGCAAAGTCCCAACAAGAAGAGATGAATAAGAAGGAAATAGCAGAAAGTCAGCTTCTCCCCGTGGGTCAACCTTCCAGGTCAGACGGCATTGCCAAATTCCTGAAACAGCAACATTCTTTTTGCTGCTTCAAAATCACAAGGGCTCTCCTCCTCAGGAACCTGCACAATACACATCCATATATTTGAACTAAACATTTCATTTGAAGAGTCTCATGACCCCAGTCACAGTAATTTGAGTCAGGCAGACACAGGATGGCCAATTTTGCTCAACTCAGTCACCTTCTCATTCATACCCATTCTGATGATTTTGGCAAAAGTTCATTTCCTGGGAACTCTGGGCAGACAATCACCTCTGCTTAATCTTACTCCTCCCCCAGCCTCCCCATCTATGATATCACATGTCATTTCAGTCCATGAAATAGAAGGTTCTCTTTAGTATAAACTCTAATTTCCCAGTCCAAAACCTTGGTGGCCACATGTGTTTCAAGAACTTGTTCTTATTTGGGTTTAGAAAGATAGTTCAGGACCTTTTTATTATATACTACACAAATCTCTGCAGGATCTGGGGAAGGATCTCATAATCAAATGCTTTACTATTTCTTCAACAAAATATTTAAATGTTCTTAATAAGTGGGCAAAAGGAGTATAAACAGCCTTGCTTTTAGATAAGTCAGGTTTTGCTACTAAATGAACTTGCTGCACACTTACAGAAACACGGTCAGATGTCCAAGCTTTCTGGACTTGGGAATTGCAGATAAGCAATGTGTATCTGTGCAGTTTCTCTGTTTGTACAACCTCTCAGTTTAAGTCAACTAACACTGATGCTTCTATTTGTCTCTCTAAGAGAATTATCAGTGTTAGTGGTCTTGTACTAGACTGATTTTTCCTATGGACCTTTGCTTTCTTCATAAGGAAATACCACAGAAAACAAAATAGGTGTAAGGTAAGGTGTCATTATTGGTCAATAACTTTTGCCCCTGTTTTCAAGAGCGGCATCTTTGGTGTTAGCAGAGGGACCAAGTGCCTGCCTTCAGGTAAATTATCAATGTGACCATAGGACAGAAAGAAAGACAGAGACAGGGGTCTACTCCAAAAATGACTCTTCTACAGACCGAGTTATGTCCCTCCAGAACCCATATGTTGAAGCTCTAATTCCCAAAGCAATATAGTTTGTAAGGAAGTAATTAGGTAAGGTGAATTTATAAGAGGTGGCAACCTAATCCAATGGGATTAATAAATACCCTTGTTAGAACAGACACCAGAGCTTGCTCACTCACGCATACTCCCTCTCTCCCCTCATCTCCTTCTCTCCCTCTCTCTCTCTCTTCACCATGCCCCCACCTCCAGGCTGTGGTAGGCCACAGCAAGATGGTGGCTGTCCGCCTGCAAGTCAGGAAGAAAGTCCTCACAGGAACCAGATTCACTGGCACCTAGACCTTAGAGTTCCCAGCTTCCAGAAATGAGAGGAATACATTTCTATTGTTTAAGCTACTCAGACCGTGGTATTTTGTTATGGTAGCCTGAAGTGACTAATAAAATCATTGCTATAACTCTGCTTCTCATACTATCTTCTTACGCTATATACAGTCATGAGTTTTAACTCCTAGTAATTTTGTTTGGGGTATACCGTACAAGGCCTTACTATTTGTAGAGCGTTTGTTGAACATTGAGCTCAGTGTTGGAAGATCTAAATTCTAGATCTGGCTTTCCCACCAGCTAGATGACTCTAGACAGGTCACTTCCTTTCTCTGGGACTCAGAGAGTTACAGACTAGATAATCTCTAAATTTCCTCCTGCAATGATTCTCTAAGATATTGAGAATTTAACCACACTCAGTTTGCATTTCCCAGAATTGCTTTTTTGGCAGTCAGGAAACAACACAAGAATCATTATGCCATCCCTTCTCCTCACTCCAACCCTAAGGCCGTTTTGATTGTTCTCACACTTCCCTCTAGCATGTTAGCAGGATCCATGGAGCTGTTTGTGTTGCTCAAATGGAAAAAACACGTCATGAGTGTCCTTGTAAGCTTGACTGTGGTTATAGCTGCCCCAAGAATTGCTGATGACCTGCATTTCTGAAAAGATGCTGAGATAAATGTAAATTATGGCAGGGTCAATTTGGGGGCAGGAAGTAGTTCTTCCCAAATTCCCCCATCTGGCAAAAGCCTATGAGGTAAGGAGGCAAAGCTAAGGGAAATAACCTCTGCATCTATGAACTACCTTCCCGTCAGAGGGCAGGTCTAGAAAGGAGATACAAAGACATGGACATGACTTCTTCCACCAGAAGAGTTTTTGTTCTGCTTTACTTTCCCCGTCTTGTTTCTGGCCAGAGATGCCTAATGCTGTGACTATTGCCCTTACGAGTCAGGCAGGCAAGTGGCCACTTCCTCTGCCCAGCTATCATTTCTTCCTCCTTTCCTAAGTAAGATCTTCCATTCTGGCATTCAGTTCTTCCCTCTTTTCCACCAAACCCTTTATCCCCAAGTCTGACTGCACTGCCTTTTCTCTTCTCCTTATCCTAACACATTAAAGCAACAGCAATCCTATAAGAGGAAAAGCTTAATTTTACCCTCTAATCAGTATTCAAACTGCAATACAGCTGATGTGTTATCACTGACATGAGCCGCGCCATCTTTGAGTTATATTGCCATGTCCCTCAAACTTTTACAAAAGTATTTCTGCCAGAGGTTTCCCATTCTGGTTGTGAATCAGAATCACTTGAAAATTTTGTTTGAAATACAGATTTCCAGGCCAAATTGCAGATATCCTGAACCAGAATTTGTAAAGTGTGCCTTAGAATCTGCATTTTAATAAGCTCCCCAGTACTTCCTAAGTAACTAGCCTAATATGAGTCATGTGGAAGTAGTAATGTTGGTTTCTTGGTCACAGGAGCAGAGAACTCATGTCTTTAATTCTGATATTAGTGTTAATTCTCAATCTTTGTTGCATATAACAAAAATTCTAACCAGTTTAACCAAAAAAAAGGGAGGATTTATCGTAAGGACACTGGAGTGGATCATGAAACACCAAGAAAAAAATGCAGCTGGGCTCGAGAACAACTAGAAAGTCAGAACTCTGTCTCACATCATGACTGGCATCTGAACATCTACTTGGTTTTTCTGTCTCACCTCAGATAGCCTTCTTCCTCTTCTCAGCGACAGAATGTTAACTGCCATCATTTCCAAAGTGCTGCATTTAATAGACCATACACCCAGATAACTCTCTCTCCCTCTCCCCCTCCCCTCTCTCCCTCCCTCTCCCTTTCTCTCTCTCCTAATTAAAGGATTTCTGAATCAAGTGTTTTTCTATCAGGTGGTTTCTTTGCCTGCTTACTATGGCTGGCATGAGGTTGACATGGAAGCTCTCAGTCACCCTATGGCTCAAGACTGATGGTGGCCACAGTTCTTAGAAAATTGGGAAGTTCCTATAAAGGACAGTTGGAGGGAGCAGTGCTGGGTAAACAGAGCAATGGGTGTACCCTCCAATATCTCTCTCTCAGTGCTCATCATGGTGCTTTGTTCCTAATAAATGCTTAATGAACATTCATTAATCAGAGCACTGTGCCAGAAGTAGTCAGAAGATCTGATCCCTGGTGACAGTACCAATACCGACTAGCTGTGTAAACATCAACTCTCTAAATCGGTTTATCTAAACAGTACAAATAACTGTATGGTTATTTGGTGGACAGAAAAAATTCAAAAATTTATACACACTCCTTTATAAGCATAAGTAAGTAAGTAAGTAAGTAAGTAAGGTCGCTCAGTCGTGCCTGACTCTTTGCAACCTGTGGACTGTAGCCCACCAGGCTCCTCTGTCCATGGGATTCTCCAGGCAAGAAAACTGGAGTGGGTTGCCATTTCCTTCTCTAGGGGAACTTCCCAACCCAGGGATCGAACCCAGGTCTCCCACCTTGCAGGCAGATGCTTTAACCTCTGAGCCACCAGGGAAGAGGCAACAAAAAACTCTATAAATATGAAGTACAAGTTTTAACAATCTTTAAAAATATATGTTTGGATTGATACCTTCCGATTAAGTATTAAAGACTTATGTCCCTGATTTAATGAGGTCACTTTATTTATGGGAATGCAAACAGAAACACAGAGTGTACCTTGTTTGAAAATTTTCCCTTTTATCAAAGTTATCTACAGTTTGAATATCATACTTCGGTAGAGTCTACTTCTAGGAGCAACTCCGAAAACCCACGACGTGCTAAACAATACATGCTAAGCTCTTGACCCACAAAGAAGAAGTGAAGTCGCTTAGTCGTGTCCAACTTTTTGCGACCCCATGGACAGTAGCCAACCAGGCTCCTCCATCCATGGCATTTTCCAGGCAAGAATACTGGAGTGGGTTGCCATTTCCTTCTCCACTTGACCCACAGGATCTCATTTAATACTGACAACGATCCTTTGAATTAAGTGTGAGTAGTATCTTCAGTTTACACAAAAGGAATCTCAGTCTTAGAAAGGTTTGGATAACTTGCCCAAGGACACCCAGATAATAAGTGGTAGAACCTAGATTCAAACCAATTTCTCAATAAAATCAGTGTGCTTAAATTTGTCTTTCTTAAAATGTCATGGAAATTTCTACCCAGAAACACATTACTGCTAATAGTTTCCCTATAAGTCACTTTAAGATATGACTACTAATTCAATAGTATCATTATAGCTAAAATATAGCACATTTCATCCTCAAGACTGAAGCTGTAAGTGTTCTATACTGAATTATTCTCTGAACCTCATTCTGATATATTTTTAATTGGAAAACACTGTTTAGACTAAATGTAAAAAAGTAAATGGCAAAATCTGTTTATAAGCCAGATATAAAATGCAAGATGATTCTTAAAAGCCAATAAAGATTCAACTTGTAAATCAGCAACAAATATATCAATTTTTATCTTAACTTGTGACACTTTTGGTCTCATGGCCTACCTCTACTCCTCTCTCTCAGTCTTTTCTCTTTTAGAGGTAGCATTTTAATGCAGATTTTCAAACAAAATCAAAGTCCTCTGACATGATATAAACACTATAATGATTTTATACAGCATAAAATCATTGAACCATAGAATATTAGAGTCAGAGTGAATCTTAGTAATTATCTGATATAAACCAGTTAAAAAAAAACAACAAACTGAGACCAAGAGAGAAAACTTCAATAGCAAGTCTGTTTTCTTCTGTGTGTGTGTGCTTAGTTACTCGGTCGTGTCCCACCCTTTGCAGCCCCATGGACTGCAGCCCACCAGGCTCCTCTGTATTTGGGGATTCTCCAGGCAAGAATACTGGAGTGAATTTCCATGCCCTCCTTCAGGGGATCTTTCTAACCCAGAGATTGAACCCAGGTCTGCGAATAATTCCATAGAGAACACTGATTTAGAAATTAAAAAACACAGTCACATTGCTAAGTACTATAAATCAATTCCCCATTCTTATCTCAGTTTATGCATCTGAGAAAGATAAGCATGCATTAAATGATCTCTAAGAGAACTTCCACCTCTAGGGTATTTTTCCCTAATTTTTCTCACCCATAAAGCAATATGCAACTCTATATGACACACAGACTCACATCCATACTTATTCTCATGCCTTGAATATTCATATCCACTATTCCAAGTTAACTCAATATCCAGATTTTGAACTGATAAATAGAAAGCTATTGGTAGACCAGTTTCCATAATTTTCAGCTTCAAACTCAAGTCCATCCTGAAGAGACCACAGATCTTATATAATTTTCTAGAATATGGAATTTCAGTGCAGCTTCATTAGGCACTGTTGATAATCAGAACACAGGACAATAAAAGAAGCTGTGTGTGTTGGATCCTTTTTGGCATAAGTGACAAAATCCCAGCAGTCTGAAGCAAAATGAGAATATACTGGGGGAATACATAAGTACCTTGTAAAATAACTCAACAGCAAAGCCTCAACTGGCTTCAGGCACACCTGGAATCAGGTACGTGAGACTCCTCAGAATGCCCTCCCCACTCCCTTCACTGCTTCTCTCTAAAAATGGTTTCATTATTCTCTTGCGATAGTTCACCCTTCCCCACATTTGGAAAACATGTCTTCCAACATCAATGATGTTCAACACCCTAACCTTTTAGCCCATAGAGAGTCACTGACCCTTCTCTTAGCCTGATGATCAAAAGTCTCAGAGAGGTGATTCGAACTTGGCTTGTGTTATATATGCTCAGCCAAATAACTGGGGTCAATGGTTAGGGTCATGAGTTATTAATGTAGTGATTCTCTTAAAAAGGAAGTTGATGAGAAAAGGGGAGATTACAGAAAAGAGCCTTTGCAACCTCACTGAAAGGTTTCTACTCCAAAAATAAAGTTCTGGGTTCCATGAGTACAATGCTGGTATTTCAAACCGAGGGGAAAATTATTTTCTGATGTGTCTAGAATACCTGAAAGATAACAGGGAGCTTGAGATTTGCTGCAGTGGGAAAATTAATGACTTGAGTGGAAGTTCAACCCAAGCACCATGTGCATGCATGCTAAGTTGTGTCCAACTCTTTGTGGCCCTATGGACTGTAGCCCGTCAGGCTCCTCTGTCCATGGAATTCTCCAGGCAAGAATACTGAGGTTGGTTGCCATTTCCTTCTCCAGGGGATTTTCCCAACCCAGGGATCAAACCAGCATCCCTTATGTCTTTTCCATTGGCAGGTGGGTTATTTACCACTAGCAACACCTGGGAACCCCAAGCACATTTCTACTCATATTGTACATGCCAATGTGCGATGGAGAGTGCAGTCTATTTAAACTTCTTGAACAAAAAATATTAAGTCAGTCTATCAAAAGCCCTACTTTAGATGGCAATACATTTTTAGTTGATAGTGATTGACACTATAAATTAGTGTGAGAAAATATAATTTTGTATATGAATTCATCTTTAATACCTTTGGTTCAAGTGAAGTGGCATATAATTATGTTTATTCTCAAAAAACATCATTACTAGCTGTACATTTCATATACTCAGTCACAGTTTACCTAAGATTTCTATTCCTTTTTCAGCTTGTTATCCACCACCCAGCTGGAGTTAAAATACAAGCCCATGACAACAGGAGGGAATGTTCTGTTTCCAGACCCAGAGCAACCCAAGCTGTCCAGTAATACTTAACCATTTTCCTGATTTGTGGGGCTTAGAGTAGCTACCAACCAGCACCCAACGTGGCCTGAAGAGGAGACAAGGAGACCAACACTGTTTCTCTTGTGCCAAGAGTCACATCGATATTGTTTTCCTAGGAGTTGAGCGTAGAGGAAGGAGGTTTGTATAAACAGTTGTTTTGATTTGTTTGACTTTTCTAGAAATGTAATAAATTCTTTAAAGATATTCTGGGTGTTAGAGTTTTTTCTAAACTTTTTGAGTGTAGTTTTGGTTCAGAGTGAAATTAAAAATAAGATACAGAGATATCCATATATTCCCTGTCCCCTCCACACACACATACGTAGCCTCTCCCATTATCAACTTCCCCCACTTCAGCGGTACCTCTGTTACAGTCATTGAATCTACACAAAGGCACCATTTCTACCCAAAATCCATAGGTAACAATAGGGTTCACTCTTGGTAGTATACATTCTACAGCTCTGAATAAACGTATAACAACACATATCTACCATGACAGTATCTGTACTACTATAAAAATCCTGTGCTCTATTTATTTATTCCTCCCTCCCCACCAACCACTGGCAACCACTGTCTCCACAGTTTTTACTGTCTCCATGGTTTTGCCTTTTCCAACATGACTTAGTTAGAATTATACAGTATATAGCACTTTCAGCTTGGCTTGTTTCACTTAGTAAATGCGTTTAAGTTTCCTCTATGTCTGTTTATGGCTTGACAGTTCCTTTCTTTTAGTACTGAATAATATTCCATTATCTGGATGTACCACAGCTTGTTTATCCAATCACCTATAGAAATACATCTTGGTAGCTTCCAAATTTTGGCCATTATGAACAAAACTACCACAAATATCCATGCACGGGTTTTGTGTGAATATTAGTTTTCAGCTCCTTTGAGTAAATACAATAGTACTGTTGCTATACCATATGGTATTTTTATTTTGCAAGAAGCCACCTAACCATTTTCCAAGATAGCCATACCATTTTGCCTTCCCACCAGTAGTGAAGGAGAATTCCTGTCGTTCCACATCTTTGCCAGTATTTGGTGCTGTCAGTGTTTTGGATCTGGGGCATTTTAATAGGTGTATAGCGGTATCTTATTGTTGCTTTAATTTGCATCAGACAAAAAGTTCAGCGGCACAGAATAGAGTGCTTAGGAATAGACCCAAAAAGAAAGAGTCAACTGATCTTTGACAAGAATAAAGGCAATACAATGGATAAAGATAGCCTTTCAAAAAATGATGTTGGAACAACTGAACAACCACATGCAAAAAAAATGAATCTAGACACAGACGTTACACCCTTCATAAAAAATAACTCAAAATGGATCACAGACCTAAATGCTAAAGGCAAAACATAAAAATCCCAGATGATAGTAACAGGAGAAAATCTAGATAGCCTTGAATTTATGATGACTTTTTAAGTATGACCCCAAAAGTACTATCCATGAAAGAATTGATGAGCTGCATTTCGTTAAAATCAAATTTTTCTGCTCTGTGTAAGACACTGTCAAGAGAATGAAGAGAAAAACTAGAAACTAGGAGAACATATTTGCAAAAAGTCATATCTGATAAAGGACTCTTATCCAAAATACACAAAGGACTTTAAAACTCAACAATAAGGAAACAAACCAACCAATTAAAAATGGACCAAAGACCTTAATAGACACCAACTAAGATATACAAATGACAAATAGCATGTGAAAAGGTGCTCCACATCATATGTGATCAAATCCGAGACTTTTAGTAAAAAAAAAAAAAAAGGAGTATTAGTTTGTTCCATTTTCAACAATAGGTTGAGATGACTATTAGATTTCTTAGTAACAACTGTAACAATATTCTACCTAATGTTTTAAAGTTGATCTGTTAAAGATATTTATTTTACTTATAACTATTTATTGGGAATAGCATCTAAGTTTTGTTCTCATTCTAAAAATACACTTTTGGTACTAGTTAATTAAGGAAAATTGGTGAGGTCATAGCAGGTTAATTATCACAGTTTTTAGCATGTATAATCTCCCATGATAGTTCATTATTTTAAATAAATACAGTTTTATATAACATTTTTATCAAATGAACTTAATTATAATAAATATAATCTCAAACGTATAAGCCAACTGCCTTTGGAATGATTAAAAATTGTAATGTTGTAAGAAAGTTTCCCTCACCCTTTTAGTAACCTGAGACATAAACTCCATTGTTTTTTTAATAACTAAACACAGGTAAGTACAGATTTACTCTAATTTTGTGATAAATGAGGATACAGAAACATTTACCAACCTTTTCCTTTGTCTATTTAAACATGAGTCAGTAATTACTCCATCTTCCCTTCTCAAAAGCAATAGTGTCAACAGCTTATCAGGCCCTCAGGTTTCATGTTTTAAAAAAAAACAACAACAACTTACAGTCTTAGGCTTCAATTTTCATCTTAATCCAGGATAACTGAAATATATTTAAGATCTATAATAATGTACTTCCACAACACTATATAGTTTATTTAGAATCACAGAATAATATAAATTTTAGAGAATGCCTAGCCCAAATCCCTTAGTTTTACAGACAAAAGAAAAACAATACTGGAAAATGAAAAAAAAAATGCTAAAAATCAGGACAAATTGGCTCAAAGTTAGATTTGGGATGTCAGACTTGAGAATTCAGTGTTCTTCTGACTCCCAGACCAGTGAGCTCGGACCTGCCCAAACTCCTTTAAAATAATGTTTCCTTAGGGACAACAGAGCTAAAAGGGGCAGGAAACTATTGTATTTATTAGAATACACTAGGTTAATTTGTTGGAGAAGGCAATGGCACCCCACTCCAGTACTCTTGCCTGGAAAATCCCATGGGCGGAGGAGCCTGGTGGGTTGCGAAGAGTCGAATACGACTGAGTGACTTCACTTTCACTTTTCACTTTCCTGCATTGGAGAAGGAAATGGCAACCCACTCCAGTGTTCTTGCCTGGAGAATCCCAGGGATGGGGGAGCCTGGTGGGCTGCCGTCTACGGGGTCGCACAGAGTCAGACACGACTGAAGTGACTTAGCAGCAGCAGGTTAATTTGTTGCTAGATGTTTAAGAGATACAAGCTTTGCCCTCAAAGAGAATGTAATCTGACAGAAGAGCTCAGGAAAATAAAATATAGCTTATTTAATTTAGATTAGTAGAAGGAAACACTAGTGCACTTATTGGAAACAAATATAATCCTGAGAAATATACCTGCTGCTGCTGCTGCTAAGTCGTTTCAGTCGTGTCCGACTCTGTGCGACCTAATGGACAGCAGCCCACCAGGCTCCCCCGTCCCTGGGATTCTCCAGGCAAGAACACTGGAGTGGGTTGCCATTTCCTTCTATGCATGAAAGTGAAAAGTGAAAGTGAAGTCGCTCAGTCGTATCCGACTCTTCATGACCCCATGGACTGCAGCCTACCAGGCTCCTCTGTCCATGGGATTTTCCAGGCAAGAGTACTGGAGTGGGGTGCCATTGCCTTTTCTGGAGAAATATACCTATGTAAGAACAACTGATGATTTCTATCCCTCCTCAAAAATTAAGAACTCTTCATAAATATTACACACAGAAAAAGGACAGGTATACTGGACACAATTTAGAAGGGGAAAGACATGAGGAACCAGTGGTTCTGTGAACAACAGAGAAAAGACAAAGCTGGCTCACAGATACAGGAAAATATTGTGATGTTCCCATAATAAAGGACACTGTGGAAGAGACAACGTGACAGTGTGATGCCTTTAGTACATCTCAGATAGGTAACTTGATTCACACTTATAAAAATCATTTTTAAATGCTTTCCTATGTGCATCAGAGACACAACTTTTGATGTCTTTACTTCCCAGGGCTTGATCGTATTCCTTCTTAGAGAAGAAATGATGCTAAAGGAGATCACAATATTTCAGATCATTTCAGTCTTCATAGATCATCAGCAGCAGTTGAGTTGCACAGATCCTAAGTTGCCTGACTTTTACATACATTGAGGAGTGGTGTGTGTTTCTATTGAGAATTATATCAGGCAAGAATGATGTGTACACATCAGCAAAGATATTATTTAAAATGTTGGGAGGAAAAAACAGGAAAGAAAATCTGTTATCTAGATCAATTTGAGTGATTAATACTACAGTAAAAAATTGCAAAAAAACTGGGTGATTAAGCTGTTTATCTTCAGATAACATCAAGTTCTTTACAATGAAAGGGGATTGTAACTCTTGCCTGTTTGCATAATTTATTCTATTTTAATATCACACTGCAATAGTTCTGTTATGTCTTAACAGTAACTGTTGCTGCAGTCGAGAATTACTATCCTGGAAGCCATGTAGAAAGGAAATCCAGTAGGTTGCACAGTCTCAAGCAATGATAAAACATGTGTATATCAGATCATGCTGGTCCATGAGGAGAATGATATTCAAAAAGATTCCTATCACATGCATCTGGGTAACTTAATAAGCAGTATCTAAAACACTAAAATGCAGCAATTTTCTGATCTTTGATATAAACCAAGTATAAAGAATTAAATCATAAGACCTACCTAAAGGCAATTCTCAAGGGGATGAAAAAAAATTCAAGATAATTGTCCCAATTATTCTCAGAGACTTAGATCATGTTTTCATCCTTTTTTGTGTGTGTGGAGGGGTGGTTGTGCACATCTTGGTACTCAGACTAGGTGATAATATTTGTATGGCACACTAAAGAAAACTGAGTTATTTTAGAGATTCTTTAGAGGATTTGGTTAAAAAAACTGTTAGATTTTTAAAATATATAAGATAAATAAAATCACATTAGGGGAAATATTAATCATCAGATTTGATAAAATGTACGAATAAAATAATTCAAAAATTTGAAAAGTTGAAATTTGTTAAAGACAAAATTTGTCAATAAAATTTTTATTTCAGGTCTTGTTCTTGAAATGGCTGATTCCTGACAAGACTTCTTAATGATGAGCTCTTCAAATTGTCTATAGACATCATCGATGAGAAACAATTCACAAAAGTAGATGATAAAAAATTTAGGGCCACTTTTTTACTATCATCTAAATATTTAAAACTGTGGAAATTACATTTTAAAAACAACTCTTCCTTAACTTCCATTAACAGATGTAATGGTGGTTTTTTCATGTGACTTTTAAGTGGGGTTTGAATGCAATGAAATTTTTTCATATCAAATATTTCAAAACAGTGACGATGCTTTAACTTGCAGATGGTACATATATTGTTAGAACAGTCCCCTGGAGCTAGTTCTGACTCCACTTGAAGGGTACTTTGGCCACAAAATTGACAAAAGCCTCCTCTATTAATAAAGACAGATTTGAAAAGTGTTATCACCAGGAGCTTACAGTCAGTCCTCCACAAACCCTTACCTGCTGCACCTTGAGCTACATCAGCAATGTTTTCTGATCAAATGGAATAGGAACTTCTGTCTCATCGCATGTCTCTCTTCCAAAATGGTCAGCCCCACACTCGGTACTTGGCAGCTGAGACGGAAATCTAAGTGGGAGAGCACCTCCTGGACACTTGGGGCCTCTTATCAGAACAGGGAATGCCAACTTTCATTCTTTGAGTTTATGAGTTGCCATGGGGCACACCCTTCAATTCTTGTCCAACCACCCTACCCTCTGAGGAGTCTCTGAGGAGGCTGTTTTGTCCTGAGGAACTGGCCAAAGGGCCTTAGATGTGGCAGAGCCTCATCAACTATAAGCTGATCCATTTCTCACTGCTCACCCATGAAGCTCTTCCCAGTACACTAGTTGGGAAGTTCTGCTTTAGCGACCAACTAGTATGTCTCCATGACTTTCTTTCACAGGTTTCAGTGTTCTCCAATTTTCTTAGGCAAGAGCTAGAGAGCAGCAAATTCTGGACTAGGAACTCTCACAAAATGTCTGTTTTCATGTAGTCCAGCTGACTGATGACTTCATCTATCTGTTCATTTGACAACTACTGACCAAGTGCTCATTCTGTCCAGACACTAAAATAATCTAAATAGGTTGCAAGTGGAGTTGAGGAGAGGTTCTAGGAGCCTTCACTTAGGCACTGGGAGTCTGGAATCTTAACTCTACACTAGAGCAATGGCACCACCCCCTACCCCATATGTGCCAAGTCACTTCAGTTGTGTCCTACTCTTTGAGACTCAAGGACTGTAGCCCTCCAGGCTTCTCTGTCCATGGGATTCTCTAGGCAAGAATACTGGAGTGGGTTGCCATGCCCCCATCCAGGGGATCTTCCCAACTCAGGGATCGAACCCACATCTCTTATGTCTCCTGCATCAGCAGGTGGGTTCTTTACTACTAGCACTGCCTGGGAAGGCCATCACCCCTACCCCACATCATATCAAATATCAAACCAGCTAACCAGTGACAACCCACACTTGCTTTTCCCAGGATGTGTGTTACCTCTCCAATAGTTGATATCTAAGGCCTATATTTCTCTGGACATGACTTATATATTGATACAAAGTGAGGGGAAATACCCAAGTGTCAAGACATCTTCAAAACCTGGATCCTTTAGTACTTCAGCCCTATAATTTCATGATGTCTAGCCCTCTCAAAGAGAATCTGCAAGGGGAACAATGGACAGAAGACTGAATATCAAGTTGACCTACTCTATCTTCCCTGGTGAAGTCCCTCCTCCCCACCCCTGTGCCCTAGCCTTGAAATATTGTAGCCAAGGGAGGGCTCATGTGGCTTATTTCTCTTGGGGCTTTTGGGCTTCAACCAAGTAATAAAACCTGCCCAATTTCCTACACACCAAGTTAGGCTTCATTCTCTTAAGAACCCCAAAGATCTATGAAATAGGGTTTTTGAATCTTATCTTCAGAGTACATTAACAGAGACGATATGCTCTCAAGGGCAGATGCACAGATGGCAAAGTTGACCATCTCATCTTTCCTAAGTCCATAGGATGTTAGATTACAGCTCAACCTAATAGCTCACCACTGCCCACACATACAATATATAATTTAATAGCTCCCTGCTCTTTTTTTACTACTCATTCTCCAAGACCTGGAAACAAAGTCACCCACATGTGAAGTAAAGCCCTCCTCACCACCCTTCTTTCCCTGTACTCATTGTTCTTGAAATCCTACAGTACTTTGGGTATTTCTTCAAGGCACTCAACACATTGTACTTTAATAACTTGCTTTATGTGTCTTAGTGCCACACTGAGTGGAGAACTCATTGCATCCCTCAAGGGCTTGTACATGGGCTGAGAATGTACACATTACCTTCTCTATTTAATGGCTAGAAACCAACCTCCCATTTCTAGATCAGTTACACTTCTGCCTCTAGAGCATGCTTGTATATATTTTCTTGATCCTGACATCCTGACACTTTTCTACTCTTGTCTTCTGGACTTTCTTGCAGGCTGGATCCCAGGACTCCTCCAGACTCCGCCAGTAACTGCCAAGTAGATGGCAACTGCTACTCTGCTGCCCCCTAGGGGAACACGGCCATCATAGACAGGCTTTGGTCTACTGAAGATGAACCTGATTAAGATGAACTTTATCCAAGCTATTGATGGACCTACAAGAAAAAATGTTTATCTCTGTGAACAACTGCAAGTAGTAGATACAATACTAACTGAGCCTCAGGGTTGAAACTGTTTTCCATAATTCGGAGCTAATCTCTTAGCCTCTCAGACACTGGCAATGGTATTGGGATACATCAATGTCAGTTGGGCTTCCTCACTATCTGGACATTTTCTTTCTGGTTAATCTTCAACACTTTCAAATAATTTCTCCAAAATGTTTGATTCCAGAAGAAGCATAAATGATGAAACACTAGGATTACTCTTTTGGCCTTCCCTTTAGTTTCACCTTCTATTCCTATTAGCCAATAGAAAAGCAAAATTAAAGTTATGTGGAAAGAATCTTAACTGTTGGGTATCCTTTCTAATTAAACTATCTCCCATACAATGCCTATAAAGTGCTCTGAAAGTCATTAGTGAAAGTAACCTCTTGTACAGAAATGCAAAATATTTTCTATCTTAGAGAAGACAAGGAACTTTAAGTACATGCATTCCAATAATCATCACAGAAAGAACAGAAACAAAAGAATTGAATATAGATGGAGTGGAGGGTGAAGACATTTATACATCACTAGAGATTCACATGGAGAAGGCAATGGCAACCCACTCCAGTACACTTGCCTGGAAAATCCTATGGACAGAGGAGCCTGGTGGGCTGCAGTCCATGGTGTCGCTACAAGTTGGACACGACTGAATGACTTCACTTTCACTTTTCACTTTCATGCATTGGAGAAGGAAATGGCAACCTACTCCAGTGTTCTTGCCTGGAGAATCCCAGGGACAGGGGAGCCTGGTGGGCTGCCGTCTATGGGGTCGTGCCGAGTCAGACACGAGTGAAGTGACTTAGCAGCAGCAGCAGCAGAGATTCACAATAAAGCCTGAAGAGAAATTAGAATAGATTCTTGTAATGTTTTAAGTTCTAAACTGGGAAAAATGTTATTCCTAAATTTAACATTATCTAACTGTTGCAGTCCTTTAATGGACCAGAACCTGGCAGTCTGGAGTCGATGATAAAAAGTGAAAGAGAGAAAGAAGCTAATATTCCCTGGTTTATGCAGAGAACCAATAAAACCCTTGAACAGGGCTTGCACCACTCACGAAGGCACAGGGCGCCCTCTCGAGAGGGTCTTGGAAGCCCGGGCAGGAGAATGAGTTCAGCAGGTTTTTATGCTCCAGAGAATTAGCTGGAGAGGGGGGGAGAGAGAGAGAAAGAAAGACATAGGGACCCAAGCCTCTGGTGGAGGAAGTGTGCTTTAATGATCTTTCTGTGAGTATATATAGGTTGTTGTACAAGAAATTTCTTTTATGGTGATAAAGATCAGAAAACCAAATGTACAGCAACCATTACCAAGGGAAAGGGATTAATAGTGGTCACAAAGTCAGGAGACAATCCATATCTCAAGAAAGAAGATTGAGACTAAGCAGTTTTGTCGTAAGGAGAATACTCACTGAAGGAGATTCAAGCCTGTCTCATCCTATGACCTCAGTCCTAGGAGTGGCATGCCGTTCCACTCGTTTCTGTTGCCAGAAACTGACAAGGAACAGAGGATTTATGAGAAACAGCATGTAGGAATCCTCCTGTTAAACATTCCCTGACATCTAACTTTGCAATTAGTGTATGTGGCAGTCAGTAAAGAAGCATATCCATGTACAGGAAAAACATATTCTGAGATCATTGGTCAAATCCAAGATTATGGACCTTTTTCTACTAAAATGAGGCTATCACAAAATCATAAGTCATGACAAACCCATCTCTTGCCTCCCCAAAGGACATCATCCATTAATGAAACTGTATGTCACTGAACTGACAGAAGAGTACACTTGAAACGTACATAGATAACACAGAAAGAACCAAAACACCTCATACACCTTCTTCACAGCAACACCAAAGCTAAGCAAGGACAATCTAAGACATTTAACAATGAACAGAATTTGGCAGGCTACATCAAAGTGACTGCAAGAATCAAACAGGATTTAAGAATGAAAATATTTAGCTAATGAAAGTCCATGAAACAACAATCAATGTAAAGAAAACTGTACCCAAATGCACCAATATGAATTCAAAACAATGAAAGAAAATTTTGAAGATATGTAAGAGCATTTAAACTCCAAAATTTAAAAATCCAGAGTAAAAATAAACAAAGAAACAGTGAGACTGTGAGACAAAAGCGAACTGAAGCTAGCAAAGATTAGAAAAGATAAAATCTTCTCAGAGTAGCATTATACTACAAGGTGCCCAAAGAATTAAACTAAAAGCATAAGAAAACAACTGAACAATTATACTTTTAAAACAATATCTTTTACAATAGCATCAAAAAGTCTATTGTCTAGGAATAAATCTAATTAAAATATGTGCAAGCTCTGTAATTAAAACTGTCAAATATGATTGAGAGAAATTAAAGACAACCTTATAATGCAGAGATAAACCATATTTAAAGATTGAAAGATGCAATATTTTAAATTGCATCTTCTTCCTAAATTACTAAATATTCTTCTCCACAAACTAATTCGCAGATTCACCACCATCACAATCAATCCCAGCAAGTTGTAGATTTTCAACTTTACATGGAAATGCATAAAACCTAGAATAGGCTTTGAAGAGCAACAAATTTAAAAGTCTTACATTTCCAGGCTTCAGGACTTACTTTAAAGCCACAGTAATTTGCAAAGTGTGGCACTTTCTTACTCTGTACCTAAACTCTGCATGGTACAGGAGCACCTGTCTTCAGCAAGGTGCCCTTGCTGAAGCGCATGCACCCCAGCCCCTCATTCTAATAAAAACCTCCCTCCGGGCAAACCTGGAGAATCAAAACTGACTGTATCTTCTGTGTTTATATAACAGGAACAAGAGGCCTTAACCACAAGAAACTGGCACAAACTGGCTGAACTTTAAAACTGGAACAAGAGTTGTTCTATAGCTTATTACCATCTCATTGTAATAAGATCTCCACTGCCTGCACCATGGGTGTCAAACCCACTTCCAACTCAGATGCTGAAGGACCATACAAGGGCAGAAGACAAGTGTGAACTGCACTTTGGGAAACTGTCACCCATTTCAATGAATCAGGATGACAATACACCCTCACTCCGTATAACCTCCTAAACCCTTGCCTATAAAAAGCTTGGCCCCCATTTGTAATCTGGGGAAAAGTGCCTTCAGAGAGTGAGCTCCCCTTTCTCGAGTTCTTGGCCAATGAATAAGGTTTTCAGTTGGCTGCTACAAAAATTAATTTTACCTTATTGATGAGAACAAAAAAGGTAACAGCATTCAACATAGAAAGGAGAAATCAACCATAAAACAGAAAAAGGTATCTAGAAATATGTGTGTGTTTCTGTAAAATCACTTGGTTTTCAACAAAGGTACCTTTGCAGTTCACCCGAGATTGAATGAGCTTTTAAAAAAATGGTACTGGGTCAACTGGATAGTCATATGGGAAAAAAATATATCTTAACCCATTACCTCAGATGCAAATTGTAATTTGAAATATAGCATAAATCTGAATGGCAAAGATGAAACAATAAAACTTTTAAAAGAAACTAGAATATCTTTATGACATTTGAGGTAGGGAAAGATATCTTTATAATCATAAAAGAAAAGAACTAGAGAAATTGGACTTTGTTACAATTCGGTTCAGTTGTTCAGTCGTGTCCACCTCTTTGTGACCCCATGGACTACAGCACGCCAGGCTTCCCTGTCCACCATCAACTCCCAGAGCTTGCTCAAACTCATGTCCATCAAGTCAGTGATGTCATCCAACCATCTCATCCTCTGTCATCCCCTTCTCCTCCTGCCTTCAATCTTTCCCAGCATCAGGGTCTTTTCTAGTGAGTCAATTTTCGCATGATGTGGCCAAAGTATTGGAGTTTCAGCTTCAGCATCAGTCTTTCCAATGAATATTCAGGACTGATTTCCTTTAGGACGGACTGGTTGGATCTCCTTGCAGTCCAAGGGACTCTCAAGAGTCTTCTCCAACACCACAGTTCAAAAGCATCAATTCTTCGGCACTCAGCTTTCTTTATAGTCTAACTCTCACATCCATACATGACTAGTGGAAAAACCATAACTTTGCCTAGATGGACCTTTGTCGGCAAAGTAATGTCTGCTTTTTAATATGCTGTGCAGGTTGGTCATAGCTTTTCTTCCAAGGAGCAAGCGGCTTTTAATTTCACGGCTGCAATCACTACCTGCAGTGATTTAGGGGCCCCAAAAAATAGTCATCCACTGTTTCCATTGTTTGCCCATCCATTTGCCATGAAGTGATGGGACCGGATGCCACGATCTTAGTTTTCTGAATGTTGAGCTTTAAGCCAACTTTTTCACTCTCCTCTTTCACTTTCATCAAGAGGTTCTTTAGTTCTTCTTCGCTTTCTGCCATAAGGGTGGTGTCATCTGCATATCTGAGGTTATTAATATTTCTCCCAGCAATCTTGATTCCAGCTTGTGCTTCATCCAGCCTGGCATTTCGCATGATATACTCTGCATATAAGTTAAATAAGCAGGGTAACAATATACAATCTTGACGTACTCCTTTCCCTATTTGGAACCAGTTTTGTCACAATTAAGCATCTGTATATCGAAGACATTATTAGGAGAGTGAAAAGACAACATATATACTGAGAAAAATGTTGACATTTATATGGTAAAGGACTCACTTCTGAAATATATAGGGAATTCATATATTAATAAGGAAAAACCCAAAGACAAAACAGTTTCAAAAAGGGACAAATAAGTTATATAGGCAGTTTACCTAAGAAGATATACAAATATACAATCAGCATAAGAAAAATTATTCTACATTTTTAATAGAAAATGCAAACTTAAATGGCAATAAGATACCAATCAATATACACTGACCACAAATAAATATATTAGCAATATCATATGTTGGCAAAGATGTGAAAAAACTGGAAATTTCACACATTGCCATGGAAGTATAAATTGGCCAACCCTTTAGATAATTATTTGGAATTATCTAACCATCTGAATCAGAAATTCTACTACTATGTGTAGAATAGACTCAGGCATACACATACATACCCTCAGCCGCTCAGTCGAGTTCGACTCTTTGTGACCCTATGTACTGTAACCCACCAGGCTCCTCTGTCCATGGGGTTTTTCAAGCAGGAATAATGGAGTGGGTTGCCATTTCCTCCTCCAGGTGTGTATGTGTGTGGGTGTGTGTCTGTGCGTGTGTGTAGTATACACACATCTGCAAGTGGAACATGTATAAAATGTACACAGGAGCTTTACTCCTAACCTTTAAAAGCTGTTAAAACCAGGCAAAATTTGGAAACTCTAATGTTACCAGATGGATTACAAACATAAATGTAAAAAGACTATAAACCATTTAGAAGATAATATAGGAAAATAGCTTTAACCATCAGGTCAAAGAGATTTTTGTACATGATGAAAAGTTTGATAAGCTTTATGTTACAATAAAATTAAGAACTACTTATCAAAAGATATTAAGAGGATAAAAACACATGTCACAGAGAAGGAGAAGATATTTGAAATACTTAAAACAATTCTACTCCAGGATTTATGTGCAAAAATATGTGTGCATATGAGTATGAGGAGGCATGGAGAAGAATGTTTGTAATAGTATTATTTATAATAACTGAAAAACTAGAAAGAAGTCAAATATTTGTTACCAAAATAAGTTCATCTTACCTGACATGCAGCAAGCCAAAACACTAAGACACCCAGCAAGGAGGCAAGTCTCAGATCTGCATCCCTTAAGGACCAGCAAGGAACTCAGGGTATTTATGGGATAAAGAAGCAGGATGTTCAGAGGCATGGGGAGCGTGCAGGGTGTGACTCAGGGCAGGTGATTGGGGAAAGATGTGATAATAGTCATTTTGCGCAGGTGTAACTAAGCTATAGGCCTTCCAAGGCCACGAGGACCCTTACGCGCATACTCAATTGGAGGGTCAGTGATCCCATCCAGTTTTAACCAGTTCAGCTCCAAACTAGCCTCAGCTGACTCCAGGTTCCTGGAAAACATCTCTCCAGCAAGCATCTTATTGTTTAGAGTATGGGCAGCTTGGAGTACATGCAAGTTTTTTTGTAGCAACTGTAAAAACAACCTTGATTGTGAAGGCGCCATGTTACAGGTGAAACAATTTAGCTAACAATTACCTATGGTCTCATGTTCACCAGGGCTTCCCAGGTGGCTTACTGGTGAAGAATGTGCCTGCTAATGCAGGAGCTGCAGGAGACTCCAGTTCAATCCTTGGGTCAGGATGATCCCCTGGAGAAGGAACTGGCAACACACTCCAGTATTCTTGCCCAGGGAAATCCCACAGACAGAGGAGCCTGGTGGGCTACAGTCCATAGGGTCTCAAAGAGTTGGATATGACTTACTAAGAATACATGCATCAGTTCAGTTCAGTTGCTCATTCATGTCTGACTCTTTGCAACCCCATGAATCACAACACACCAGGCCTTCCTGTCCATCACCATCTCTCAGAGTTCACTCAGACTCACATCCATTGAGTCAGTGATGCCATCCAGCCATCTCATCCTCTGTCGTCCCCTTCTCCTTCTGCCCCCAGTCCCTCCCAGCATCAGAGTCTTTTCCAATGAGTCAACTCTTCACATGAGGTGGCCAAAGTACTGGAGTTTCAGCTTTAGCATCATTCCCTCCAAAGAAATCCCAGGGCTGATCTCCTTCAGAATGGACTGGTTGGATCTCCTTGCAGTCCAAGGGACTCTCAAGAGTCTTCTCCAACACCACAGTTCAAAAGCATCAATTCTTCGGTGCTCAGCTATCTTCACAGTCCAACTCTCACATCCATACATGACCACTGGAAAAACCATAGCCTTGACTAGACAGATGTGTATTCTCCAATAATATATAGTTGAGTAAATAGTGGTGTGTTTGTGTAATGGAATATCAGATAGCATTGGAAATTAACAAACAACTTTCTGAAACAGACAATTCTCACAAACTCAAAGGGAAGTAGAGGAAATTGGCACAAAAGAATGATTCCATTTATACAAAATTCAAAAACACAGTCAAACTAAACTACATTATCTAAAGGTAAAGCAGCATACAGAAATGCTACAAAGAAAGGTAAAGAAGAGATTATAATATTCAGCAATGTTACATTTGTTAGGGCAAAGGGGGTTGTAATTGGGAAGAAGCACAGATAGGTTTCCAGGGTACAGACAATGTTCTATTTCTTGATCTGTGTACTCAGTCACTCACTTGTGTACAACTCTGCGATCCCATGGACTGTAGCCCACCAGTCTCCTCTGTCCACGGAATTTTCCAGACAAGAATACTGGAGTGGGTGGCCATTTCTTCCTCCAACCCATCTTCCCAACCCACGGATAGTCTCCTGAATTGGCAGACAGATTCTTTACCACTGAGCCCCTGGGAAGCCACATTTCTTGATCTGGGTGGCATTTAAATAGATGTCCAATTTCAAAAACTTTGTTAAAATTAAGTTGTATATTTTATGCATTTTTCTAATGGGTATTACATTTCATAAAAAGGCTGAAAAAAACTAGTTTCACTATCTGTCTATAATTACATGCTTACTCTTGGAAATATCATCTCACTCAGTTAAAAACTCTAATCCCAAAGGCAGGAAATATTTTTAAAATTCCCCTTTCACTATAAAATACAAAATAGGACAGAAAATTTTATCTCAATAATATCAGCGATAGAAAATTATATCTCCCTATTATTCTCATTACACAGCCTATTTTTCTCTTCACCGGGAAAAAAAAAAATCCAAGTAAATTGGGATAAAAGTGGACAAAGCCGGAAGGTTAGCAAAACAGAACAAAACATCTTCATGAAGAAGCATCTCCTATAATTTTGTCAGGACCCACATGCTGAGTTGGAAGGTGACACAATAGCCCTTTCCAGCTCCTCACTGAAAAAGGAAGGGTAGGAGCACAGAGTAAGAACTACTCAGTGACAGGATAACCCAAAAGAAAATTTAGTCACTACAGAATTTAGACCCAAACAATCAGATCATCACCCTCTATAGTAAAAACTATGCAAATTTAAAACTACTTTCTTCATAGACATTTGCAGTGAGGAGATTGGATCCATGCCTTTTGGTTCACAGAGTGGTCCCCACACACAGAAGGCCGGCAAAGAGAGGAGGAAGAGGCAGGCCACTCCAGACAGGGTGGCAGTTTTAACTTAGGAGGCTTATCAAGATGAGTCGATCTCCACACCTGCCCACCACAGTCTTAAAAGTCCATGCAGAGGCCTTAATGGAGTTGTGATGTATTCAGCACAGATGATGCCAATACCATAATCCCAAGCCTTGCTTTCTCAAGGCTGTATCCTTGGCAAATGACTGCCACTGTGGGAATGGTGAGCCAAACGTATATTTCAAGGGCAAGGGAGGAATTGAGGAGCCTCCAAATGCCTGGGTCAAGCTCACTGGCCAACTAGAGGTTACTTCCTTTTGAGGACCTCCTCCAACTATGCCTTTTAGCCACCTTTGACTAGCTGTGTAGCCTAGGAAAAAACCATTCACTTTAAGCCTCATTTTTGTCAATTGTAAAATGAAGGAAATAATCTTCACCCTAACTCACCCCCAGGATGTTCTGAGAAGCAAATGAAAAAATAATTGCAAATTCATTTTATATGTAACAAAAGCATAAACACATGTGAGTTTTATAAGCTCTAAGAAGGTGATTTTTACATATGTGGAGTGAGTGGTGAAAACCAACATGGGGTTTTTTCAAACAATTCAAACTAAAACGATGAATCACTGGCATCAATAGTATTGCATAATATCCCTTGGGTGTACTGCGTTGGGATAGAGATAAGACTGACAAATGCTGCTCTAAAAGTTATAGTGGGGGTCAGATAGCTAATCAATGACTCATCTGAAGAGTACAGCGGTCAACCTTCCAGAATTCGTTTAAGAAGTGATAACATCGAGAAAACTTGTCAAAAGAAAAACTCAGATTGTTTTGCCAATTTAACCATTAATATCTGAGTATCTGTCAGTTTATTCAGTTAAAATAAATTCTTGAGAAACTAGGAAGCAAAGAATATGTCTTACTTTAATATCCCCAGCACTGCACAATGTCTGGCATATGATGTTTATTAAATGACTGAATTAAGTGGATGGTTTTGTCTCTCTTATGCCCACTAAATCTATTAAAAACTTTAAAAATGCAAATGTAGCCCTCCCACAACATGGCATCAGTCCTGGTTGATTTTAATGGATTTTCTTTAAATATTCAAGGAATAGATCATTGTTAATATTTAAACACTCTAAATGGATTTTTAATGGCAATGTTTCTAATCAATTTCACAGGGCCAGTCTTAACTTGATATTAAATTTTTCTCTATCACTGTAGTCACTATCAACAAACTATATAATGGAATAAGAGTGGAAATCACATTTGCAGGAATGGGGATCTCTGAAGAAAATCAGAAAACTTTACTGATGTACTGACATAACGGAAATAAATTCCATATTTCTAAAAGGATGTAAAATATTAATCAATGTAACAGACTGCCTCAAAAATAACTGAAAAGGCTGGGACAAATTTTGGAAAAAAAAAGAAAAATAAACTTACTACTTCATAAAATAAAACATATATTCAAGATCCAATAATTAAGACACTGTGGATCTGAAACAGAATGACAGATAAGTGGAATAGAATGGTACACTGAGCTCCAGAAGGTCTACTTCAGAATTTAATACCTTTTGTGACATAACAATGAGAAAAAGACAGATATAAACAATGGTAGGAGGTAAACAGACTAGCTTTTCATGAATATAGTAAATTAAACATTCAAGACAGCCATATACAAAAACTCCAGTAGAATTACAGAAGTAAGTCTTCAAAAAATGTATAAAATAAAACATAAAAAGAAAATATATGTGAGCATTCTTACAATAAAATGCCTTTCTAAGAATAACTTTAACATTAGTAATCATAAGTGAAAAGATAAGTAGATTTCAGGTAAAGAAAAATTCAATACTTCTCTATATGAAGAAACAATAATAGCTAAAGAGCTGTAAAATTGTGAGGTAAAGATATCTTCACAAACTTTTTTTTTTTTTTTAACTTTACAAATTGTATTAGTTTTGCCAAATATCAAAATGAATCCACCACAGGTATACATGTGTTCCCCATCCTGAACCCTCCTCCCTCCTCCCTCCCCATACCATCCCTCTAGGTCGTCCCAGTGCACCAGCCCCAAGCATCCAGTATCGTGCATTGAACCTGGACTGGCGACTCGTTTCATACATGATATTATACATGTTTCAATGCCATTCTCCAAAATCCTCCCACCCTCTCCCTCTGCAACAGAGTCCATAAGACTGTTCTACACATCAGTGTCTAAAGCAAACAATTGAAAGCAACAACTGAAGTGAGAAAAAAAAAGTCCTTTTTGAGACAAAACTAGGAAACACCGATGCCCCAAGTCACATATTTTTGAAGAATTCCTGCCAGGAATGGTGGAGATTGGACCAAGGAAGGGAGGAAGCAGAGGGAGCATACTCACTACAGAGCTCAAGTGGGAGCAGCTGATTCTAAACTATGAGGGACACGAAAGGGGACAAAATCAATGAGCTTGAGTGTGGAGAGGAGGAAGCAGAATCTGAGAGCCTCATTAGGAAAGGGAAGATTATGTGTTTAGTCCTGTCCAATTCTTTGTAGCTCGCCACACTCCTCTGCCCATGGAATTTTCCAGGGAAGAATACCTGAGTGGGTTGCCATTTCCTACTTCCGGGGACCTTGCTGCCCCTGGGATCAAATCTGGTCTCCTGCATTGGCAGGTGGACTCTTTACCATGAGCACCCCCTGGGTAGCCCTCAGAGCCTCACTGAATCTCCTTTAATATCACAGAGAAGCAAAGGAAGTAAGGACAAATGAGGAAAGAGATAGAAGAAAAGAAGCTTCCAATAGCCAACACTTGCTACAATGTACAGGGTTGGAAAGAATCTGTGATGAGGAAGAAGCTCGGCAGTTGCTAATCTTTCTCAGCCAAAATGAACAGGACTCAACCCCATACAACAACAAACCCTGTTTCATGCGGGCTTCATTCTGTGACACAGAGAATTCCTGGGTTTTCCACACTTCCCTATTACAAACAACTTGCCCAAGAATTTACCTCATTCAAAAACCAAGGTACTTGCTGTGGGTTGGGACCTCATGATGTCATTTTTATGAAAACTTCCTGAAAAAAAAACCACACCCACCCACCATTATAGGAAGGGAAAAGACATGAACAATATTTTCAGCAAGATCCCTCCAACAGTATTTGTGACCAAGCCATCAATAGCAGTAGAGCCTGTATGAAATAACTGCTGTGTCATGGAAGTTAACTACTATACCCTAAAAGATATCAAAACTAAAAAATTATCAACAAGTGCTCATTCATAAGAAGAGAAATACCATCCTGATGAAAAACTAGTATGGACTGTTCTGAGAAATAGCAACAAGGATAGGCTTTCACAAGGTCAAAGTTCTGGTAACCACAACAACAGCAGCAAGACTCATGTGGATGAAAAAGTGCTAAGGCTGTCTGGGCCCTTGAAACTTTCATCAGAAATAACAACCAAGAATTATTTTCCTGAAGGATAAAGCCCTATCTTGAGAGAAAAATATTATAAACACACCAAATCGAGCAGAGCAAGAACAATGAAAATTAAAAGAGCAAAGTCTCTAAAGAAGCAGATCCCAGAAAGTAGTGGGACAGCAAAACAGAGTCTAAAGTTTGACTTTGGAAATATGCTGTTACTACAAATTTGGTAATGTTTCTTCATGAATTGAACCAAAAATAACAGGGCAAAACAGCACTAATACATGAAACTTATTCAATACTAAAGTCATTTCAGTGACAACTAATGTTTGAGTCTCACGTACCTTCAAACTACTTTATTCACTTCCCATGTTGGCCAAAGATAAAACATAAAATGATATTCTACTTCCACACAAATCTGTAGCAGACATATTCCCTAAGTTCAAACTACAGTTCCAGAAGCATTTTCCAGACTTCTGGCAAAGGAGAAAAGGAAAGGTATACCCATTAGAATGTAGAGTTCCAAGGAATAGCAAGGAGAGATAAGAAAGACTTCCTCATCAATCAATGCAAAGAAATAGAGGAAAACAATAGAATGGGAAAGACTAGAGATCTCTTCAAGAAAATTAGAGATACCAAGGGAACATTTCATGTAAAGATGGGCACAATAAAGGACAGAAATGGTATGGACCTAACAGAAGCAGAAGATATTAAGAAGAGATGGCAAGAATACACAGAACTATACAAAAGAGATCTTCATGACCCAGATAATCACGATGATGTGATCACTCACCTAAAGGGAGACATCCTGGAATGTGAAGTCAAGTGAGCCTTAGGAGACATCACTACGAACAAAGCTAGTGGAGGTGATGGAATTCCAGTTGAGCAATTTCAAATCCTAAAAGATGATGCTGTGAAAGTGCTGCACTCAATATGCCAGCAAATTTGGAAAACTCAGCAGTGGCCACAGGACTGGCCACTGAGAAATATGTATGCAGGTCAAGAAGCAACAGTTAGAACTGGAAATGGAACAACAGACTGGTTCCAAATTGGGAAAGGAGTATGTCAAGGCTGCATATTGTCACCCTGCTTATTTAACTTATATGCAGAGTACATCATGCAAAATGCTGGACTGTACGAAGCACAAGCTGGAATCAAGATTGCTGGGAGAAATATCTATTACCTCAGATATGCAGATGACACCATCCTTATGGCACAAAGTGAAGAGAACTAAAGAGCCTCTTAATGAAAGTAAAAGAGGAGTGTGAAAAAGTTGGCTTAAAACTCAACATTCAGGAAACTAAAATCATGGCATCTGGTCCCATTACTTCATGGCAAATAGATGGGGAAACAGTGGAAACAGTGAGAGACTTTATTTTGGGGGGTTCTAAAATCACTGCAGATGGTGACTGCAGCCATGAAAAAAAAAAAAGACGCTTACTCCTTGGAAGAAAAGCTATGATCAACCTAGACAGCATATTAAAAAGTAGAGACATTACTTTGCCAATAAAGGTCCGTCTAGTCAAAACTATGGTTTTTCCAGTTGTCATGTATGCATGTGAGAGTTGGACTATAGAGAAAGTTGAGCACCAAAGAATTGATGCCTTTGAACTGTGGTGTTGGAGAAAACTCTTGAGAGTCCCACAGCAAGGAGATCCAACCAGTCCATCCTAAAGGAAATCAGTCCCGAATATTCATCAGAAGGACTGATGCTAAAGCTGAAACTCAAATACTTTGGCAACCTCATGTGAAGAACTGACTCACTAGAGAAGACCCCAATGCTGGGAAAGATTGAAGGCAGGAGGAGAAGGGGATGACAGAGGATGAGCTGGCTGGATGGCATCACTGACTCGATGGACATGAGTTTGAGTAAACTCCGGGAGTTGGTGATGGACAGGCAGGCCTGGCGTGCTGCGGCTCACGGGGTCGCAGTTGGACACAACGGAGAGACTGAACTGAACTGTGTATGAAAGACTGGAACTACGTTTATTATCTTTTCTTCCCATACGTGGCCCCTCCATAACTCCCTCATTCTACAACAATTTCCCAACCATCCTCATAATTTTATAAATCTTCTTAATCTTCAAAGCCTTCCCTAAACATTTCAGCCCAAAATTTCTCCCTAAACTCAACTCCTGTAATAACTATTATCTGGTCTTTTATTTGACCCTTTCTGTATACATCTTTTCCTGCTTATTCTATTTCCTCTAACACAACCAGTGTCTCCCTGTGTATGACATAAACTTCTTGAGGTAAAAAGTTACATCTTAGAGTGCAATCTGCAGCCATGGTTGGCAATACTTGAAACATTGGAAAATGTTAGCTGACAAACTACTTGAATAGGTATTTTTTAGTTACAAACATAAAAATAATAAATGAAGGACTATGGCAAGACTCATCCACACTCTGCTCTTACAAATTTAATTCAACCAATATTTCCTAGGCATTTCCTTACTTTTGGCTAGTCATAGGGAGAAACCTGAAATCTCCTCTATTCCCAGAAAATAAAATGTAAGGTAGAATTATTTCCTGCAATGGTTTTCAACTAGAGGCAGTTTTGCTCCCCAGGGATCTCAGTACTATCTGAAGTTTTTGTTTCTGAGAACTAGAACGAGCAGGATGCTACTGACATATAGTGAACAGAGCAAAAGGAGGCTGTCAGGCACCCTACAATGCACAGGGCAGCTGTCCACAACAAAGGATTATCTGACTCGAAATGTCAATAGTACCATGGCTGAGAAACTGTAATTTACTGTGCCAATGTTGGGCTGAGATATATGAAAAGAGTTTTCAATATTTTTCATCTTCTAAATTATTAAGTTTTCACCTGATTTATATTTTATATCTGCAAATCTAGGGTTGATGTTCTCCCCTTCCATTCACTCCCATTTCACTAAACTAAAAAGTTCATGAAGCTAAAAACTGGTTCTCCTCTCTCTTTGAGGTGCTCAATAATTGTTTGTTGAATGGATAAGTAAGTACTGAAATATTACTTATTTCATTAATGAAAGTGCATTCTTCCTGCACTCCCCCAACACTACCGGTTTAACACGTGCTTTCTGTAACAACTGACCTTTCAATAATCTTGATGAAACTTTAGAGACAGTCACATCACATGCTTCTTAATATTCAAGACAGTGGCAACTTTCCTTCAAGTAATTTCTATAGGAAATTCTAATACGTAAGGCAAATAAAAATAAGAGATGCTTCATTGAGTCAATGCAAGGGATCCAGAGGCTGACTGCCAGTCCATCCCTAAGGTTAACACTGAAAAAACCAACCCACTCAAATTACACTCAAGTAACAAAAAACAAGTACGACAGTAGGTGTTGCAAGAGGGCATCAGAGGGCAGACACACTGAAACCATAATCACAGAAAACCAGTCAATCTAATCATACTAGGACCACAGCCTTGTCTAACTCAATGAAACTAAGCCATGCCTGTGGGGCCACCCAAGATCGGTGGGTCATGGTGGAGAGGTATGACAGAATGTGGTCCACTGGAGAAGGGAATGGCAAACCACTTCAGTATTCTTGCCTTGAGAACCCCATGAACAGTATGAAAAGGCAAAATGGTAGGATACTGAAAGAGGAACTCCCCAGGTCAGTAGAGGCCCAATATGCTACTGGAGATCAGTGGAGAAATAACTACAGAAAGAATGAAGGGATGGAGCCAAAGCAAAAACAATACCCAGTTGTGGATGTGACTGGTGATAGAAGCAAGGTCTGATGCTGTAAAGAGCAATATTGCATAGGAACCTGAAATGTCAGGTCCATGAATCAAGGCAAATTGGAAGTGGTCAAACAGGAGATGGCAAGAGTGAATGTCGACATTCTAGGAATCAGCGAACTAAAATGGACTGGAATGGGTGAATTTAACTCAGATGACCATTATATCTACTACTGAGGGCAGGAATCTGCAGTAGAAGAAATGGAGTAGCCATCATGGTCAACAAAAGTGTCCGAAATGCAGTACTTGGATGCAATCTCAAAAACGACAGAATGATCTCTGTTTGTTTCCAAGGCAAACCATTCAATATCACAGTACTCCAAGTCTATGCCCCAACCAGTAATGCTGAAGAAGCTGAAGTTGAACGGTTCTATGAAGACCTACAAGACCTTTTAGAACTAACACCCAAAAAAGATGTCCTTTTCATTATGGGGGACTAGAATGCAAAAGTAGGAAGTCAAGAAACACCTGGAGTAACAGGCAAATTTGGCCTTGGAATATGGAATGAAGCAGGGCAAAGGCTAATAGAATTTTGCCAAGAAATTGCACTGGTCATAGCAAACACCCTCTTCCAAAAACACAAGAGAAGACTCTACACATGGACATCACCAGATGGTGAACACCAAAATCAGATTGATTATATTCTTTGCAGCCAATGATGGAAAAGCTCTATACAGTCAACAAAAACAAGACCAGGAGCTGACTATGGCTCAGATCATGAACTCCTTATTGCCAAATTCAGACTTAAATTGAAGAAAGTAGGGAAAACCACTAGACCATTCAGGTATGACCTAAATAAAATACCTTATGATTATACAGTGGAAGTGAGAAATAGATTTAAGGATTAGATCTGATAGATAAGAGTGCCTGATGAACTATGGATGGAGGGTTGTAACATTGTACAGGAGACAGGGATCAAGACCATCCCCATGGAAAAGAAATGCAAAAAAGCAAAATGGCTGTCTGAGGAGGCCTTACAAATAGCTGTGAAAAGAAGAGAAGCGAAAGCAAAGGAGCAAAGGAAAGATATAAGCATTATGAATGCAGAGTTCCAAAGAAAAGAAGAGGTAAGAAAGCCTTCCTCAGCCATCAATGCAAAGAAATAGAGGAAAACAACAGAATGGGAAAGACTAGAGATCTCTTCAAGAAAATTAGAGATACCAAGGGAACATTTCATGCAAAGATGGGCTCGATAAAGGACAGAAATGGTATGGACCTAACTGAAGCAGTAGATATTAAGAAGAGGTGGCAGGATACACAGAAGAACTGTACAAAAAGATCTTCATGACCCAGATAATCACGATGGTGTGATCACTGACCTAGAGCCAGACATCCTGGACTGTGAAGTCAAGTGGGCCTTAGAAAGCATCACTATGAACAAAGCTAGTGGAGGTGATGGAATTCCAGTTGAGCTATTCCAAATCCTGAAAGATGATGCTGTGAAAGTGCTTCACTCAATATGCCAGCAAATTTGGAAAACTCAGCAGTGGCCACAGTTTTCATTCCAATCCCAAAGAAAGGCAATGCCAAAGAATGCTCAAACTACTGCACAATTGCACTCATCTCACACGCTAGTAAAGTAGTGCTCAAAATTCTCCAAGCCAGGCTTCAGCAATATGTGAACCGTGGACTTCCAGATGTTCAAGCTGGTTTTAGAAAAGGCAGGGGAACCAGAGATCAAATTGCCAACATCCGCTGGATCATGGAAACAGCAAGAAATTTCCAGAAAAACATCTATTTCTGCTTTATTGACTATGCCAAAGCCTTTGACTGTGTGGATCACAATAAACTGTGGCAAATTCTTCAAGAGATGGGAATACCAGACCACCTGACCTGCCTCTTGAGAAACCTATATGCAGGTCAGGAAGCAACAGTTAGAACTGGACATGGAACAATGGACTGGTTCCAAATAGGAAAAGGAGTACGTCAAGGCTGTATATTGTCACCCTGCTTATTTAACTTATATGCAGAGTACATCAGGAGAAATGCTGGGCTGGAAAAAGCACAAGCTGGAATCAAGATTGCTGGGAGAAATATCAATAACCTCAGATATGCAGATGACACCACCCTTATGGCAGAAAGTGAAGAGGAATTAAAAAGCCTCTTGATGAAAGTGAAAGAGGAGAGTGAAAAAGTTGGCTTAAAGCTCAACATTCAGAAAACGAAGATCATGGCATTTGGTCCCATCACTTCTTGGGAAATATATGAGGAAACAGTGTCAGACTTTATTTTTCTGGGCTCCAAAATCACTGCAGATGGTGACTGCAGCCATGAAATTAAAAGACACTTACTCCTTGGAAGAAAAGTTATGACCAACGTAGATAGCATATTAAAAAGCAGAGACATTACTTTGACAACAAAAGTCCGTCTAGTCAAGGCTATGGTTTTTCCAGTGGTCATGTATGTATGTGAGAGTTGGACTGTGAAGAAAGTTGAGCGCCGAAGTATTGATGCTTTTGAACTGTGGTGTTGGAGAAGACTCTTGAGAGTCTCTTGGACTGCAAGGAGATCCAACCAGTCCATTCTGAAGATCAGCCCTGGGATTTCTTTGGAAGGAATGATGCTAAAGCTGAAACTCCAGTACTTTGGCCACCTCATGCGAAGAGTTGACTCACTGGAAAAGACTCTGACGCTGGGAGGGATTGGGGGCAGGAGGAGAAGGGGACCACAGAGGATGAGATGGCTGGATGGCATCACTGACTTGATGGACGTGAGTCTGAGTGAACTCCAGGAGTTGGTGATGGACATGTAGGCCTGGTGTGCTGCGATTCATGGGGTTGCAAAGAATCGGATATGACTGAGCGACTGAACTGAACTGAACTGAACAAAAAAGAAAATTGAAGCTGAAAGAGAAAGTAACTAAAGTCAGAAGGCTAGATAGAGGCAGATTACTAAATGAAGCTGCATTCATTAAGCACCCTAAAAGACACAGGCTTCCCTGATGGCTCAGTGATAAAGAATCTGCCTGCCAATGCAGGAGACACAGGTTTGATCCCTGGGTTGGGAAGATCCCTTGGAGTACGAAATGGCAACCCACTCCAGTATTCTTGCCTGAGAAATCCCACAGACAGAGGAGCTTGGTGGGCTACAGTTCATGGGGTCACATGAGTCAGACAAGACTTAGTGACTAAAAAGCTACTTAATATTTTACTATGCTAATATATTTGTGTGTTTTTATATATGAGAATCTAGGGCTGATGCCCACCCACCACCACATTCATCATCTAACAACCATGAGATCCCTCTTCACATGGGAATTTAAAACCTGGACAAAATCTGTGGATCAACTAGCCATAGAGACATTTCTTTATGAATCATTCTTTCTAGTGAGACAGGTACTTCTGTGAGATCAATTTAGACAGGAAAAAAATTTTTTAGGGCTTCCTTGGTGGCTCAGTGGTAAAGAATTTGTCTGCCAGTTAGGAGACATGGGTTCAATCCCCGATAGGTGAAGATCCCACATGCTGCAGAGCAATTAAACCTGTGTGCCCGAACTATGGAGCCCATGTGTTGCAACTTCTGAAGCTCGAGTACCCTAGGGACCATGATCCACAAGAGAAGCCTGATTATATGACTCCATTTATATGAATTGTCCAGAGAAAACAAATATATAGAGACAAAGAAGATTTGAGGTTGCCTGTGGCTGGGAGGGCTGGAAGGAAATAGGGATTAACTCTTAAGAGGCGTGGGTTTTCTTTTATGGTGATAAAACTGTTCTAAAACTGATTGTAGAGATGACTGTGAGAGTCAGTAAATATACTAAAAGCCACCGAATTTTACACTTTAAATGAGCAAATTGTACAGTATGTGAATTATAACTCAATAAAACTGTTATTAAAAAAAAGAGAGAAGCCTGTGAACCACAAGGAAGAGTTGCCCCTGCTCTCCACAACTATAGAAAGGCCTGCATAAAAATGAAGACTCAGCACAGACAAAAATAAATAAATAAAATTAACAATTTGGTTAAGTCCTTCACTTGCACTTCTGTGTAAATAAATAATTATTAATGGGGAGAATGTTGTTGCATAATGGAATTCTGAAATTAGGACAATGTGTAGCCTGAAAAAGCATAGTCTGTAAATTTATTTTTAACCTCCCTAATACCTATAATTTTCATAATACATAGTTCAGAAAGATTGTCAAAATATTTTTGGTCGGCTGGTGAGAATACTTAAAAGTTAGTGATTCTCTAACAAATAATGGGAAAGTAGAAAAGGGATGTCTAAGAGAATCTCACAAGGAGAGGCTGAAGCATGAAGTTTTGTATTTATCAGAAGATTGCATGATACGTAAAAGAGGGAGGTAGAACACAGGCAATTTCATGTAATGACCGGGAACCATTCGGTACCCTATGTAGCTGGTGTTAAAAACAATCTAAAGACTTCTCTGGTGGTCCCGTGGTATGAAAGCTGCTGGCCAGTGCACGGGACATGCTTTGACCCCTGGTCCAGGAAGATCCTACATGCCCTGGGGCAGCAAAACCCGCGTGCCAAAACTCCTGAAGGCCGAGCACGCCGGAGCCTATGTTCCACAAGAGAACCAGGTGCACCGCAGCTCGGGAGTTGCCCCCACTCGCCACTAGAGAAAGGCCACGCACAGCAACGAAGACCCAGCACAGCCAAAAATAAACAAATGGATATTAATAAATGAAATTTTAAAATAAACAAATTAAAAACAATCTAAAGAAAGCTGAGTCTGGGCATAGAATATAGGGAAAATGAAGCAGTCAAGGTCAAAGGTCAGAGATGCAGGCCAGGACCTTTTCTGTGTGGCTAAGGAAACCATTCCTGGGCTCTCTGTCAGACTTTTATTGTAGTGGGAATTCCTAGTAACGTACTTTCACAGCCTTGAGAAATTTCACAGAAATAGCCCCTAGAAAATCAGCATATGTTAAGAAATTATGTTAATGATTATCTTTCATGTTTTTCTTAATAATCTTGTTACAAACTCCAAGGCCAGACCCAGAAGGGAGTATGACTGCAATCATAAAAGCATGGAATTGGAATGCCGGGTCAGCATCAGGCATGAACGCTGCCTAGGCACTTGCTAATTGTTCCCGAGACTAGCCCAGAAGGGAACAGTCTGGAGTAAACACAAGGAGATCTGGATTATGTCAGTGTAGTCCATAACATTTAGGGGTATGTGATTAACACAGCTTGTGTCTTGAGAAAGATAATCTGAGAAAGCCTCATAGTCTGCAATTAGGAATAAAAGCTGGACTCAAGAGTGGACTCTGCACCTCAGCCCAATAGAGGCTACAGGCCCCCTGACCCCATTGCACCAGATTTTGTGTCCTGTCTTCATTCTTGTCTCTCGCTCCCAGACCATTAGGGCAACATTTTATTATGGTTCTTTCCCACATCATCCGCCTAGAAAACCACAAAACGACTGGAAGTTCAGTGTGAAGCTGGAGTTATACTGTGATTGTGTTAGAATCACAGGATTATAATGGAAGACACTGCCCCCCAAAGTTTCCACCAGAAGGTGAACACATATACTCAAGAGATCAAATTTAAGCAGATTATATACCCAATCTACCTTCATGTCACACAAACCCCCAAAAGGCTTTCTTACTCTTAGAATTCTTATATAAAAAAGCTGAACAAAACCAAAGTGTGAGTTAGCTAAGGTCAATGCTATGTTTAACAACTTGAGAGCAAAAAAGGTTTCAGTTTTCCAGTAAGATCTTCTGTAAGCAATAGCTTTATAAAATGCAGCAAACACAGCTGTGTGGATGGCACAGATTTGTGCCTTTGACCACAGGACTGGTCTTGGGGAACTTTCTGAACAATTCACCATCCCTGGAGTGAAATTTTTAAGAGAAGAGCAGGGAGAGGAAGAAGAATATGAGATAAGTAAAAGCAATGTTTTTGCATTAATCTAGCCTCTTGGAGTACTGCCCCAAATTTCCATACACCTCAGTTCATCTGCAGCCTTTGCTGGGGTCTACAAATCCTACTTACCAGTCATAAATTGTCATCAATTAATCTTCCCTCCCATCTAGTTCCTATCTTTGTGTTTATTCTCCCTCTCCAACCAATAGCTCTTCATTGAGAGGTCCTCAAGGTCACAAATCTCACTCCTCAATTTATGATAAGAGCAAACAAGACCCAGAAAAGGGAAGAGGACAGTCACTTGGTGAATTTCAATGAGCATTATGGAAAGTACCTGCCAATCACCATAGAAGATCTGATGTGTTTATTGGAGGAAATTATCAAGAGGGTGTAACCTCTAGCTGACCCTAGAGTCGGACCCTGGCAGAGGCTCCTCATCCTTCCTCTTGTCCTTGACATGTATGGTCTACCCACCATTCCCACACTAGGAGCCATTTCAAGGACGCAGCCTGAGAGTCTAGTGTTGCTGAGACCATCTGGACTCAATATTGACTAAACCCTGTGACGGCCTCTATGGAAACGGAGAATCTGTGGAGGTAGGTATGAGATCTCCTCTTTCTGCAACCACCAAGAGAAATCTAGCCTCAGATGTAAGTTCTCTCGCCTGTTAAACCTGCCACTTAGCAATCTGGATTTGTCTGGCCCTTAAGTTGTTTGTTTAGTTTCTGAATTCCCTATGAAGTTGTAAAGAAAATCTTCAAATTCACTATTAGTAGGAATACGTCACAGGTGATACTGCTACTTCATATGTGGTCCATTCCCCACCCCAACCAGAATTTTTCCCACATGGTCATCTCTCTTCTCCCAGGATTTTTCTGTGACAGAAAATTAACTTTCTCTAAATGATCCATCTACTCTGCTGATGAAAAGCTTCAAAGAAGAGTTTGCCCAAGGTTTTGTAATTTATGTTTACCTTTTATCCAAATTTAGGTCCTGTGTAAATGCACAGAATAGAATCTATTCTAAATAATAAGAATAGATACTAATATTAGAGGTAGGGTGGCACCATAATGACAAGTTCTTAATTTTGAAAACAAACGGTTTCAGATGTTGGCTCTGCCCTACTACTTAAGTGTCTATGGAACTTTGAATGAGTTATCTAATTTCTGAATCTTGGTTTCCCTAAATGTTTAGAGTTATTGTGAGATGAAAATAGGTCCATGAGTGAAAGCATCCAGTAAGATCTGCACTAAGTATTCAATAAATGTTTGCTCTGCCTCCATAGATGTTGGTGCAATTAATAAGATCTTTTAAATTATATTCTGTAGAAAAGAATACTCTGTGTGTAAATAGGTGGATTTATAAATCTGAAATTCAGATTATTTTGGAAACAGCCAATCTTAGATTGTGAAAGCCAGAAAAGAAGGGAACAACCTCAATTCTGCATTTTATGGATAAGGATGTAAAGTTTATGCTTCTACTCACACTTAGCCACCTTAAGCTTCTGTGATAAACTGTTGGAACAGAAGATGACAGAAGAAAAATGTATCAATGTGCCCACCTTTCCCAAGTCACATTACAAATCCATTCATCCTAAAAAAGAGACGGAATGTGGTCTAAAATGCAAATATTTTTATCCCACCTGCTATGCCAAATTAAGGCTCAATGTGTCTTTAAAGGTCTTTGAACAATAATTGTTTAATATGGGAGACGAATTGTGGTGTTGGAGAAGACTCTTGAGAGTCCCTTGGACTGAAAGGAGATCCAACCAGTCCATCCTAAAGGAGACTAGTCCTGGGTGTTCATTGGAAGGACTGACGCTGAGGCTGAAACTCCAATACTTTGGCCACCTCATGTGAAGAGTTGACTTATTGGAAAAGACCCTGATGCTGGGAGGGATTGGGGGCAGGAAGAGAAGGGGACGACAGAGGATGAGATAGCTGGATGGCATCACCAACTCGATGCACATGAGTTTGGGTGAACTCCGGGAGTTAGTGATGGACAGGGAGGCCTGGCGTGCTGCGATTCATGGGGTTGCAAAGAGTCAGACACGACTGAGTGACTGAACTGAACATACTAACATTTGAGTTTTCTGAAATTTCCTCATTATCCCAAACCACACAGACACCAAAAGGTATATAGTCTCTCTAGAGTTTGATGAATGTCAGGACCCGACTGTGGGTTCAAAACTAGTGGCTTAGATGGTAAAGAATCTACCTGCAATGCAGGAGACCCGGGTTCTATCCTTGGGTCAGGAAGATCCCCTAGAGAATGAAATGGCAACCAACTCTAGTATTCTTGCCTGAAGAATTCTATGGCTAGAGGAGTCTGGTGGGCTACAGTTCATAGGATTGCAAAGAGTCAGACACCACTGAGTGACCAACACTTTCATTTTCACTTTCAAACTTAGCAAGGGTCATACAACATTATAAAAATTAAGTGCCATATGGCAAAGTTGTAGTTTATTAAACATGCTACTTTTGAACTCACTGCTAATAGGCTATCATTATAAAATGGGCATACAGAAAGAAACAAAACTAGTTAAATTTTTTATAGCTTGATTTCTTCCATGTATAATGTATGTTTTCTGTAAAAAGTGAAAAAAGATTTTTGCAATTAATTAACAGAAGGTAGAACTTAGGACATGTTGCAACTAGTTCTCCATTGGAGAATATTAATCTAAACAACATTTTTTACCTATTTGAGGAAATTACAGCCTAAGAGGTACATTTTCTAAACTGGCTATTTTTCTCAGAGAGGACCAATAACTAACTGGATTAAATCAGTTTGAAACTATTAATACATATGTATTTATATGATATTAATAACATAACAGGAAGAGGAAATGATGTCCATCCCCTTCCTTTAGTCCAAGTAGTAGTAAGAGCTCCATTTAATGGTAAAAAGGTTTACCTGCAGATTAGAACATGGGGAGCCTTTCCTCAACCCCAAATACTGACCAGATGGGAAGTAGAATAGCCACACAAGTAGTCCCTTGGGTGACTCAAAGGAAGAGGTTCTGGAGATTAAGCTTACCAGATGGAGTTCAGTGCCTTCCCGAGGACAACCGCCAAGCTCTGAAGCAGCGGCCCTGAAGCCCCCTGACCCAGCAGCTGCTGCCAAGCACAGCCTCCCTTTCCCAGCCAGGCCATCCTGTCCAAGGCTGAACTTCAAGTCAGGAAATTTTTCTCAGCAAGGTAATGATCTGATATCAAATAATCAATACTCACCTGTGCCCAGACAATGGGCTTAATCCTCCCAGTAAGTGTTACAAAATGCCTTAAAGAAACATCCAGTTCCTTTTGTGCTGTCAAGTGTGTGCGTGGTTGACAAGGCGTTGGTCAGTCATAGGGGCTCTTCAACTGGCCCCAGAAGCAACTGCACTGGAAAGTAAAATTAGCCACATATACCTGCCTCTCATTTTCCCGGAAATAACTCTGTACAGGAATTTCAGGGATGTTTTTATTTTTTAAATGACTGGTCCTGTTTGGCTCCATCCACTCTGAAACCAATCGTTACTTGCATCTTACTTCCACTTCAGCTAAGAAAGCCATAGAGTCCAAAATAATCTATTCTTCAGATATGTGAAAACAGGTCCCATCAGAGAATTGAAATCCTGTTGAGTTATAGCTCATAAATTCCCACAACCTAAAGAAGCAGATGTAAGTAATACTACATTGATAACCTCTGCCTTAAGGCATTTTATACCGTACTTGAAACAGAGATTATTTTAACCAGTCTTCAGGGCTTCAGGACAGAAGTCAGTGATTTGCTTATGTTTCAGACAAGAAAAGGTACCAGACTACCTCTCGTTTCTACTCACCTTTAAGAATGTCTGACTGAAGAGCCCTAGGTTCATGGCACTCACTGATAGCAAAGCCAAGTGCTTCCTCTTCCACATCCAGGGTGCATGTTGCTGTCCCAGCATCCAAAACTAGAATCGCAAGCATGTCCCTGAATGGAACAGATGGCACTGTATGCCCAATCTGTAACTAATGACTGTGATCAGGGAAATGGCTATCTTGATTGGCCTACATCAATCAGGGTGCATGTCCAGAGCTGGGGATGAAGTTATTTCCTGAGAAGGACATAGATTACGTGGATGATAGGTAGATACCAGCAAGAAAATTGGAGACAGGGAAGATTGGACATTGGATTTTCACTACATAGAGACATCTGGCCTGAAAGACAACAGCAAGCCCAGGACTATATCTACTGAAAATTACTACTGGTATTACTAATAAGAAAAGTTTCCAGATTACAAACTAACAAATAACAACAAAACTCCAAGGCCAGTATGTTTCTTTTATTATTACTTTTGTTTGATTTAAGATGGTTGAATGATTTCATTTTCATTCATAAGCATTACAATAATTCCCATGCAAAAACCAAGACTGCATATGCCTGATTTCAATTGGCCAAAATCTACCCCATGAGACTGGACATTCAAGATCAAAGTGTTGCTTGACCTTTCCAACAGTAGACAGCACAGTAATCCTTTGAGAGATGGGCAGGCCCCTGGCCTCCCAAACACTACAGTTTGAAATGAGTCCATACCAAAACAAGGAACCGGTGCCTTGCAGCACCTAAACCTGGCAAGTACTTTCATTCTTAAAGACAGGACACCTCTACACCAAGGCTTCCACTCAGTTATTTCCTGGTTCCTGCTCTATGGCAAAATCTGCTTTTGAATTGGCATGGTATCTTCTATTTGGGGATTAATATTCATTTTTCCTTCTAGTTTTTCTCAAAACTCTCAGAAGAACCAAAGAGACTCTACAAAAAAGCTTACCCCTATAATGTCAAAAGAAATATGGTTGACCCTTGAATAATGTGGGGGTTAGGAACACTGACCTTGTGAGGTTGAATATCCATATATAACTTTATAGTGGACCTTCTATTCATGGTTCCAAACCCATACATTCAACTAACACATTTAGTGAAAAAAAATCTGCATATAAGTGAATCCACGCAGTTTAAACCTGTGTTGTTCAAGGATCAACTATACATACAAAGACAACTACTTTATCAATCATACATTTTCCCCAGCTTCAGATAAAGTCACTCAGCAGGTATAAAACTTGAAAAACTTCTCTCAGTAAGACAGGAACCAGGAAATTCAAAGAGGACAAAATAGGAACCCACATAAAGGAGAACTAAACAAACACAAAGAATCATTCTATTGATTAAGAGAATGAGCTAAATGAAGAAATGATAGCATTTCAACAGTAGATGTCAATTTATACTGAAACACACGCATTGGAACTCCGACAATGGCAAAGATTTCATTAGTGCAAATAACAATTGTAATGGTATGTTCATTAACAGGATTTAAATAAGGCTTCAAATAATTACACACACTAAAACTACCATTTGGAAACCTTAATTCTACGTGGAAAGTTGTCAAAGACACCCTTCCAAACCATCCAAAGTTCTGATTTGAGGACAATTACATTCAATGAAGTTGCTCCAAACATAATTTGTAGCATTATCACTTTCAAAGTCTACATTGTTTGGCAGAGAGGGAGAAATTACCCTGGCCACTGGTCGAAAAAAGTATCGACAAATCCAGCTAACGTACCAGGTAGTTTCCAGATTCAGATGATTTTCAAATATCTGTAGTGATGAACACTCATTAAAAAAAAATAAACACAAAGAAAAGCAAAATAAAACATAGAATCCTGAAGTTTCAGGAAGAGAGATTCCCCACTCCCATCAGCAATTCTGCACAAAGTATAAAACAGAAAGAAGGGAGATAATTCATGGGCATTTCATCTATGGCTCAAGTTCTCCTTAAAAAAAAAACAAACACCAAAACAAAACAATAACTACAAAAAGTAAACAGCAAAATCAGAGGCAGAATATGAAATAGTAATACACTGTTTCAGAGTCTGCACCATCCTGCAGAACCAGGAAACTTAAGATGTGTTCTTAACAGATCCAATCCAGGCTGGATATGTAAAAAAAAACAAAAAACAAACAAAAAAACCCCTGAAAGACAGCATCACAAACCACACTACATATTATGAGAGTTTTAGAACCAGAGCAAAACAAAAAAAGGCAGCAAAAATGCTCAGAAAAATTTGTCATCAATTCTGAAATGGGGCCTTGTGACATCATCAGGGTTAATGAAGACAGAGATGGACTTCCCCGGATTCTCAGTCACTAGCTGCTGCAGTTTTTTGGCCAGACGGTCATCAGGCTGGTTGGGGTCCCCTCCATCGGACTGCGGGGAGGGGATGCTGGTGGTGCTCCCTCGCCTCTGGAGCTCCAGCGTCAGCCGGTTGGCTGCCTTGACGTGCTCGATGGCTGTGCGCAAGTGCTCTGCTGGGTCTGAGCGGACCGAGGAGAGCTTCCGCGCGTGGAGCATGACTGTCTCCTCAGACAGGTGCTCCAGCATGTTGCACTGAGGGATGAAGTAATTGGGACACATCTTGTTGACCAGACAGTGCTGCAGGTCATCAATGAGGCCCAGCAAAAAGTGGGCTGCATAGTCTTCTTGGGCCAAGTAGTTGGCCGGAAGTCTGTCGCAGGCCCAGAGCATCATGCTCCGCAGGTGGTAGGGGCTGATAGCCTTGGGCCGGGACAGGAGTTTAATGATGATGGCTTTGCAGGCCTGGTAGGCCTGCATGAGGCTGCTGGAGATACACTTCTTCAACTGCACCTCACTCCTGGCAAAGGACAGCCGCCACTCATTGTCTTTCTTTCCCTTGTAGGAGCAAGCTGGCACCAGGTAAAACCCACTGATGACTTCTTCCTCAGTGATCTTCCCATCCCAAAAGTGGTTCTCCATGAGCCAGCTCTGGGCCACTGCCGGCCAACCTTTGAAGGAGACCACTGGGACAATATCATACAACATGCGACTGCTCCCCACACCCAGAATGATGGAGATGATGGTCCCATTCTTTTCCACTTTTTCCACCTTTGGCATCCCTCTCTGGGGTTTCTTCTGTATCTCGGAGAGGACGATGCTGATGGAGTCATAGAACCAGTCAGCCACTTTGGTTGGAGAGAAAAAGTAGTTGGTGGCACCGTTGATGTGATCTACAATGGTGCAGCAGTCTTTCCATTTACTGATCGTCCCCTCGTCGAAGAGCCGAAGGCTCAGCCAAGAGTGACATAAGGCTGAGTGGCGCATATCCAGTGTCACAGGCTGATTACGGTCATGCAGCTTAAGGGCTGGCACCAGGAGAGTGAAGTCCATATCATAGTCCGTCCCTCGGGCATAGACATTAAGCTCATCTAAGTCCAGGTCTACCACACCTTCTCGGACTCCTCCAGAAAGCAGCAGGTACTCATTGGCCACTGGCAGTTTTTGGTCCAGCTTTTGCACCATTCCTAGAAACAGAAAGAGAAAACAGGCTGATAGGAAGCACAGACACAAGAGTCTTATTCATCAACACAGAATACGCTGGGGTTCCAAGAGCCATCATTTGTTATCAATACAAAGCACATCTTAGGCTGCTACACGGGCCCAGCCAAGAGTGCTTTGTTCATTTTTATCGGTACTAGAACCCATCCTTTTCCAAAAGATGGGAGAATTATGCAGATTCTTCTCTCATAGTGCAAGCAATATCATTTCCCATCATAACCCGGGGCTCCTCTTCCCTAGTCATCACCTTGGTTACTGGCATTGCCATCCCATTCAGTCACTCAGGCTGAAAACCTCAGTAAATTTCAACTCGTACTTGCCTTTCTAATGCCAAATCTTATCTGTATAACCTCTGCAACATTTCTCATTCCCTCCCTGTTCTCCATCTCTGCTGTCATCACATAAAGCCTGGCTCTTTCATTTCTTGCCAAAGCAGTCACCCTTCCCCAGACCTTCCTGCTGAAACATTCCTCTATGCAAGAGGAGCTGTGGACACTGAAAGTGGGATACTTCCAGGGGGCAGTGAGGTCATGACTCTTCAAAATAATACCAGTATGTTATTGACCTTTTTCAATGTGTGGACACTTGAGCTGACACTTGATGGTACAAAGGAAAAGGAGGGCAAAATTGCTGGTGCCTTAGCATTAGTCGAGACAGTGGCACAAACCGTATCAACAGTCACTGGATTCTTTATTGTTGGCATGCACTAGCATTAAAAAATTAATAAGCCAGTTTCACTTAAAAGCCTTAATAGAAAAGGAAATTGGATTCATTTTCTTCAGTCCCAAATTTCAAATCACCTTTCTGTATGATGAAATTGCAAACACTCCTGTCTCATACTAAATACCGATACAAAAGTGCTTCAAGAAAAGCCCTCATGTTTGAGTTGGAGGTTAAATTAGCTGCTTTATTCATGGAACATCACTTTTAAAGACCTACAGATAAACTATGGGTATTTAGACTTTAGTACGCTTACTCCTTGGAAGAAAAGTTATGACCAACCTAGATAGCATACTGAAAAGCAGACAGCACTTTGCCAACAAAGGTCCATCTAGTCAAGGCTATGGTTTTTCCTGTGGTCATGTATGGATGTGAGAGTTGGACTGTGAAGAAGGCTGAGCGCCAAAAAATTGATGCTTTTGAACTGTGGTGTTGGAGAAGACTCTTGAGAGTCCCTTCGACTGCAAGGAGATCCAACCAGTCCATTCTGAGATCAGCCCTGGGATTTCTTTGGAAGGAATGATGCTAAAGCTGAAACTCCAGTACTTTGGCCACCTCATGCGAAGAGTTGACTCATTGAAAAGACTCTGATGCTGGGAGGGATTGGGGGCAGGAGGAGAAGGGGACAACAGAGGATGAGATGGCTGGATGGCACCACTGACTCGATGGACGTGAGTCTGAATGAACTCCGGGAGCTGGTGATGGATAGGGAGGCCTGGTGTGCTGCGATTCATGGGGTCACAAAGAGTCGGACATGACTGGGCAACTGAACTGAACTGATACGATAGACATTTTCTCAAAAACTGAACAAACTGAGGCTGTCTTCACAAAAACAACTGAAATGTTTATTGCCAATGAAAACACTGGGACTTTTAAGAAAAAGTTAATTCAAAAACTTATCTCCTGCACCATGAATTTAATATCTTCCCAAATTGTATATTTTTCTAATGAGATAGGCAGTGAAACAACAAATGTGATTTTAGGGGATGATATTACGAGTTCTTTGAGAGTAAGAACCATGTCTCAAATATGTATTAAGCAGGAATAGAGGTCTGCACTCAGTGGGCACACAACTGAAGCTGTGACTGAATGACAAAGGAGACAACTGAGGAAATTAGTAGGCTTAGATATGAAGTACTTATCCAAAGGCAAGACAGAAATGACTGCTCCACGAATAACATATTAACAGAAGTGTACTTTCCCTGACTCCTGTCTTTTTATTATGTATTTAGCTGTGCTTCATTATCTGACAAACTATCAGCATCACTCCATGACTTATTTAATATCTTTTCCTGAAAGATCAAAAAGAATGACTTCCCACTATCATTCCATTAGTCATTGCAGTTACTTTTAATTGGCAGTTTTTTATTCATAAGGCAATCCCAACGCAAATAAACTATGTATATGTGTCTGTTATCACTGTATTTCAGAATTTGACATTTGTTTATAAAACTGTGCTCTTTTCATCTTTAAAATCCTATTTTCCAAACAACAAGTAGTAAGGATCACTTTCTTTTTAAAGCAGTCAATAAATTATCCAACATTAAAGAGGCAACAATTCATCAGAGAGACTTCAGTGTACCTGACTTTTTTAGACTGTGCACACACTCTGTGCTGTGATATGGCAACAGGATCCCTCTTCAATAAAGGATTTCTTGTCTCAGGTACTGGGGCTGTCAGTGCAGTCCCTAAAGTCAGTGCAGTCTTACTGCAAAGAGCCACCTCAACCAAGATCACCTCCTGTGGTTGGGGTTAGGGTGACAGGTACACATACTGTAAACAGTCAGTATGGAAGTGCCCCAGTACAGGATACTCTGACAAGTTACTGGAATCAGAGTTCCCAGTGGGATCAATTGAGGCTGTCACTGTACCAGCAAGGACACCTGACTTCACCCTCCAACTGATCCTGCTTCTTTCCCCTCCCTTCCACAGGTGCAGGTCCCCAGGGTGCTGCTTTATAAATATTCTAACTCCATCTCAGGGGCTACTTCATGAGGAACCCAATCTAAAACACTACATACTAACCCAAGCAGCCTTCACTACAAATCAGCACTGAACAATTTCTTTTCCTTTTAAAAGTGGTTTTTAAAAGTCAGACAGCCACCAGAGTTGAAAGTTATCATAAACACCAAGATAAAGATGGTTACCTCACTTATCATATTTCAGTATTAATCTCACCTTGACAAAGTAATAACTACTACCACCCCAAGTTTTAGCAGTAGCTCTAAAAAGATAGGATTGAACTTTCAGAATTCCAGGTAGGGTGCTGAAAATCATTTTTACTATTTTACAGACTCACATGGAGGTACAGATACTTTCAAAAAGAAACATTTCAACACTGTAAAGCAATTATCCTCCAATTTAAAAAAAATTAAAAAGAAACATTTGATATTGAAATAATTTACTCATTATTTCATATATTGTTTCACTCTAGCATTTGGAGTGCCACAAATATACATGTGGAAAACCTTGACATGCTGGGTTGTAATGTTAATGCAAGCTCATGAGCCTGAAGCACAATGAAGCCAAAGAAACTGCAGTGTCGGAGTCTGGAGGAGAGACAGGTTTACTTCAGGGCCCTGCAGAGAAACAAGGTGGCCTATGCCGTAAGAAGCCAGAAGCTCCCTGAAAGTTTTCAGCAAAGCATGTTTATAAGGCAGGTGAAGGACAGGGGTTGGGGGGTTGGAGGGGGGTGCCGCAGGTTATGTGATCAGCTTGTGTACAATTCTCTGATTGGCTGATGATGAGGGAACAGGGTGGTGTTACAAGGGTTGACTTTATCAGTCCTTCGGTTCCAAAAGGCCTTGGGGCTTGTGTGTTCCTGGTGATTAAGTGGTTAACACTTTCCATTTGTTGGAGGGGGAGAGGTTTTATACATTTGCAAATGTATATCAAGTACTATTATCTAGGTACTTTAGAAAGGAGATAAAGGTGAGGATATGGGGGAAGGCCCCATGGGGTCCCGCATGGTTACAGCAATTAGTAAGAAGATCTGAATTGATTAGTAGCACTGTTATATGGACACTGCACAAAATTCTATACATCCTTTTGTCCTAGGCAGGATCCAGCTGGCTCTGAGCGCACTGATGAAGATCTGTCTACACAACCAGAATAACATGTGCAGTAATGGGCTGGGGATAATTTGTTTACAAACCCGTCACTGAACTTTACTTGCACTGCCACAATTTTGTTCCAATAGTTACAGGTGAGGAAAACAAGCTAAAATTCCCTTCTGCCCTCTGCTGGATTAAAGAAGTTTTAACACATTTTCACTTAGTGGTGGTGGTGTTCAGTCACTCAGTTGTCTCCAACTCTTGGCGACCCCATGGACTGCCGCACACCAGGCTTCCCTGCCCTTCACCATCTCCTGGACTTTGCTCAAACTCATGTCCATTGAGTTTATGATGCCATCCAATCCTCTCATTCACTATCATCTGCCTTCAGTCTTTCCCAGCATCAGGCTCTTTACCAATGAGTTGGCTCTTCACATCAGGTGGCCAAAGTATTGGAGCTTCAGCTTCAGCACCAGTCCTTCCAATGAATATTCAGGGTTGATTTCCTTTAGGATTGACTGGTTTGATCTCCTTGCTGTCCAAGGTACTCTCAAGAGTCTTCTCCAGCACCACAGTTCAAAAGCATCAGTTTTTTGGTGCTCAGCCTTTTTTATTATTCAGCCCTCACATCCATATATGACTACTGGAGAAACCATAGCTTTGACAATACAGACCTTTGTAGGCAAAGTATTGTCTCTGCTTTTTAATACGCTGTCCAGGTTTTTCATTTCTGTTCTTCCAAGGAGCAAGCATCTTTTAATTTCATGGCTACAGTCACCATCCACCAAGTCACCGGTGATTCTGGAGCCCAAGACAATAAAGTCTGTCCCTGTTTCCATTGTTTCCCCATCTATTTGCCATGAAGTGATGGGACCAGATGCCATGATCTTCGTTTTTTGAATGTTGAGTTTTAAGCCAGCTTGTTAGTGTGTACACTAGAACATTCCTTTTTCCTCCCAATTGTTGCATATGTACCTAAAATGTTGACCCTTCTTTCAGAATAGCCATATAATGTATTTGCCTAAATTTGAATATTCAGGAGTTAGAATAATGTTGAACATTTCTTATTTCTTTAAAAAGGGAAGTGAGAATTTGAGCAGTAGCGAGAATATAGCTGAAGCTCATTTGCTAAGCTCTTAGGAGTTAGAAACAAAGTCCCAAAGGCCACACTGTTCTGGAAGCTGATCCCCCGAGACCTCCACATTTACATTTAGCCTGCCTGAGCCCATTAGTCCGCACTTGTACAAATTATTTGGTAGCACAAATTGGAGCCTTCCCCAGCACTATACAAACTCAAATGCCCTCCTTGAAAACTTTCCTGGGCTAAGTATAAGTGAAAATCAGCTGACATCAGCTATCATCCCAGATGGGTTGCCAGGCAACGAAAACACAGCCAGGGGCTGAGAGGGAAAAAAAAAAAATTCTACTGTACACTTTGGCTGTAGGCATTAGTTTCAACAAATGCCATCTCTGAACTGATCCAAGGATTTTTGTATAATTACAGGATATTTTTGTGATATCAAGTGTCTCTGACTGTGTAGCTATTAGTAAATGATCCAAAACCGTGAGTGAGAACAAAAGACAGATTGAACACATACCACTGAGCTCGTTAGCAGCAGAGAAAAAGAGGGATGGAGAAAGAGCTTATTCCCCTGGGTGGGTCTCTTCCTTTCAGGGAAGCATTGGCATATGTTTGCTCTTAAAAACAAAGTAAAACTGCCTCCCAGCCTCCCTTTCCGTAATTGATTTCAACTTCTTTCATAGTTTCTACTTAAGAGGACCTTAATATTACCGTACTGGGTCTCAAAGTTTAAGGACTGAGTTCCTGTTATCCTCCTAAGTTCTTTGCTTTACAACATCAAGTGAAACAAAAAGAACATCAAGTTCTTTGCTTTACAACATCAAGTGAAAAATGGAACTCTGCCTTATACTCCCTTATATTCCAGCAAATAAAACTTTTCCGCATTCTGTTGAATTCAAATTATTAATGTCTATCACAAACATATAATACTGGATGGCTGACACCAGAACACAAGAACTAAGTGTCATTTGTCTTCTTCCACCTTCACAGCTTCACTGGTGTGCATATATGAGAACCCAACCAGTAAGCAGATGCATGAAATTAGTACTTGTATGTGAAAATGAAAGTGACATCACTCAGTCGTGTCCGACTCTTTGCGACCCCATGGACTGTAGCTTATCAGGCTCCTCTGTCCGTGAGATTTTCTAGGCAAGAGTACTGGAGTGGGCTGCCATTTCCTTCTCCAGGGGATCTTCCTGACCCAGGGATCAAACCCGGGTCTCCTGCATTGCAGACAGATGCTTTACCGTCTGAGCCACCAGGGAAGCCCAGTACTTGTACAGATTCCTTTAAAAAAAAAAAGAATTCCTGACTATGGTGAGGGGATAAAGATCTATCAAAGAGGTAAAACTTTTATGTCTTGCAATTAAAGCTACAGAATACCTTTTACCTCTCTATATATCTTTGATTATGTATATAAAAAAGATTTCTATGTAGATAAAAAAGACCTGAATATCTCAATAATATTCATTGTTTCATAAAAAAACTATTACCTTTTCACCTCAACTTATGTGAAATATCAATAACAGTGTCTTTATGGCACTGATCCTTAATAGTAGGAAAGGTACAGAATGGGATAAATTTGACAAAGTCCTTTTATGACTATGATACATTCTCTAGGGGAGCAGTCTCCTTAGCTGTTAATAAACAATATAAAACCTTCTTGTAAGAACATAATAATTTATGCTTGAAATATTTTTGTCAGGCTTGATTGTCTGAGCTGCATTCTGAGAAGTAGGCATGGCCACCCTCTTAAAAAGTCACCAATCTTTGGGATTTTTAATGACTTCAATTTGAGGAAAGTTTTTGCATTTTCTTTATTCACAGATAGAAATGATCTATATGGTGTCCCTCACTTTATATGTGAAACACTTTAGTTCAGAGAGGAGAAATCATTCATTCAAGGCCACAGAGCCCAAGGGACAGGATAACAGGACTGTCTTATTCCCACAGTGGTTGTGAAGGTCAGAGTGGCACACGCACACCATTCTCCCTATGACAATACTCGACTCGACATGAATGCAAACTGGCTGGGAAGGGAAGCAGCGCAGGTCTCAAGGCAAAATGCCAGCTTTGCACTTCTGCTGCTCAAAGCTTTAGTGTGACCTTGACAGGCAACAGATCATGCCTGATAATCCGCATTTATCAGAAGGAAGAATGCACCTGATTTGTCTTACAAGAAGCTACTCATTTTTCCCAAATAAATACCCTATGAAACACAAGAAATACAGAAGTGAGACACCAACGGGGCTTCCCAGTTGTCAATAATCTGCTGAGTGACCACTAATAGTAACAACTACATGTTTTATTAATGTAAGTCAGAGAGTCTGTTTTATTTAGCATAACTCTGAGACAACTGCATACAATTTTTATTTTTATCTGTTTTTAGCCATGTTGTGTGGCTAAAAATGTGGGATCTTGGTTCCCTGACCAGGAATTGAACTCACACCCGCTATATTGGAAGTACAGAGTCTTAACCACTGACTGCCAGCAAAGTACCCAACTGCATGTGATTTTCTTTAAACCTTTTAGAGAACTGATTAAATCATGGATGGTAATAACCTATTGACTAAATATATATAGTAATAGGACTGATTTGAAAGATGCCTCCTCAAAGAAGTCTTCCTTGATCTTTTCCCATCTTAAGCTAATGTCTGTGAAAACATTGGAATTAGAGCAAGATAGGCTTGAGTTTGAATCCTGGGTTTGTCATTTACTACTTAAGTAAGACTGATAAATTATTTAAATTCTCTGAGTTTCCAATTCCTCACCTATTCAAAATGAAACAAAGAAAACTGCACTTCTAGGGTTGATATGAAATATCTAAGCACATAGTGGGCTCCCCAGGTGGCGCTAGTGGTAAAGAGCCCACCTGTCAATGTGGGAGACGTAAGAGACATAGGTTCGATCCCTGGATCCGGAAGATCCCCTAGAGGAGGTCATGGCAACCTATTCCATTATTCTTGCCTGGAGAATCCCATGGACAGAGGAGCCTGGTGGGCTACGGTCCCTAGGGTCGTAAAGAGTCAGGCATGACCAAAGCAACTTAGCACACATGCAAGCACGTAGTATGTAGTTTATTCTCCCCATAAATTCTTCCCTTTCTCCACTACCTATAAAACTGGATTAGCCAAACAACTCCTATACCACAGAGCTGATAATCTATCTCAAGGCTCTGAGCACGTGAAGGCCTACAAAGCATGTTAGATGAAGGGACGTGAGTGGAGCATCCTTTCCTCCCTGTACCTAGACTGAAGCTGGTCCAGGGATGCCTCCTCTGGAGGCTGCCATGGGGCAGCACGGCACACAGACTGGCATGTGAGGGTGAGCGGGATTCCAGCCTTTTGTTGTTTCGTCAGAACAAATGTCCTGTAAAATGAACAATCTACACACCCCTATAGGACCTTGATTTGAATTCTTACCTTAGCACTTTCTATACCTATAATCATAGTGGCTGCATTCATGACTTACTGTCCCTCCTTAACAAGACAACAACATAATGCATTTGGCACCGTAATTGGCAAAGAGGGTCAGTAAATGAAAGATGCTCTCCCACTCACTCGTCTATGAGCTCCTGCTGTCAGGGTTTTATTACTGCAGAGGCTAATACAGACTTTGGGATGGGTGGGCAACTCTGTATTGGGTGTACTGTTTGGTTCAGTCAACTTGACTATTTCATCAACCACAACTTAAGAATCATGGTATTTGCCATATAATGTACTAGGAAATATTATCAGCACATCTCTATCAAATCAAAGATTAGGTTGGGGAAAAAAGTAAAAGCCTCTCTAGTCTTTCTTAAAAATTAAAATTCAAGTTCTAAAAGTTGATGGATTTTGGCAAAGTTTACTAAGCTACTCTGAATAGAATGAACATGGGTTAGACCTGGTTCAAGTACTAGTCATCGAGGACCAACCTAATCAAACACTCTGGGCCTCAGTTCCCTTCTGCGAAATGGGAGAACAGCAACCAAGAGCTTGTTTGGTGGCCAGGAGGATAAAAAAAGAAAATACACACCAAATTACTTAGTGTATGGTCTGGTTCTTAAGTGGCAATCAATAAACAGAGGCTTCTGGAGATGTGCCCACATTATCAATATATTTTTCCCATCTAATAAGTCTTGCCCTTTTCCTCCTTTTAACTTCTTGGGATAGTTAAAAAACCTCATAGTTTCTACCAAGCAAGACTTACTGGCAAGACTCAAAGGACAGCATCTCATTAGCGCCACCTAGCAGCCTCCCACAGCTACAACAGGGCAGGAAAGCTAGGTTTTAATTTACAAAAGGAGTGATCATTTAAGGAGGCTCATTCTTGAAAGGTAAAAACAGTAGCAAGTGAAAAGCAAGAGTGATGCCAATATGGTATCATAAAGCTACACAAGGATACAGAAATATATCCGCAATGACCAGACTGCCTCTCTCCTGATCTTCAGAAGAAGCAAGAAACTTCTAATGGAGATGTTCAGTTCAGTTCAGTTGCTCAGTCGTGTCCGACTCTTTGTGACCCCATGAATTGCAGCACACCAGGCCTCCCTGTCCATCACTAACTCCCGGAGTTCACTCAGACTCACATCCATCGAGTCAGTGATGCCATCCAGCCATCTCATCCTCTGTCGTCCCCTTCTCCTCCTGCCCGCAATCCCTCCCAGGATCAGTCTTTTCCAATGAGTCAACTCTTGGCATGAGGAGATGTTCAGGATTAAGTTAAACGTATCCTTCCTCATAGACTGAAGGCAGGAGGAGAAGGGGACAACAGAGATGGTTGGATGGCATCAGACTCAATGGACATGAGTTTCAGCAAGCTCCGGGAGATGGTGAAAGACAGGGAAGCCTGGCATGCTGCAGTCCATGGGGTCACAAAGGGTTGGACACAACTCAGGGACTGAGCAACGACAACAACAAATCCTCTTTTGTCTCTGCCTGTGGCAGCTGAGTCTGTCCTGTATTCCTTCCTCATTTGGGGATGTATATGCAAACTACTTTGTGACCCTGAACCTGGAAAGCTGGGTTTGATAGGCAGGGGTAGAGTCTCTTATTTTAGAGGAGGAATAATGAAGGAAGCCAAGTCCAGTAAATTGCAAGGATGGAAGTAGGATTCAAAACTCAGATTTGAATGTGATCCATTCATTCAAAACTCAGATTTGAATGTGAAGATCATGCATGTGACCCATAGGTATTGGTGCCTCCTCTGGGCTAGTACTCTGTCAGATACTGAAAACTCAAGAGAAACCCACAGTCCCCATTGCATGATCCTTATCATGGAATGAGAAAGCCAGATACAATTGCTTCGATCAGGAGAGATGAGATTATGATGAACCTAAAACTCAGATGTCAAACCGCAAAGTCTTATTTTTCATTCATGCCACGTGACCAGCAGGGGTTGCTGGCTGGGGCTCTTCTTTCCTTCATCCAGGATCCAGACGGATAGAGTAACCCTCATCTAGAACCTCACAGACTCTCTACTGGAGGAAAAGGAAGCCCTGGGAGATCTCTTTTCAGCAGCTACATGCTTTGGCCTGGGAATGACATCTATCACTTGCATTCACACATCGCTGGCCAAAACTAGTCCCACCCAACCCCAGGGAAGAAACTGCAGTTCTACCTCATTCAAGGAAAGCAGAGAGACAGAAATATCTGATAAGCACCACAAACAACTCCCACACTAATCAAATAATCACACACTCTAATGAACATATAATTACAAGCTGAGATAATAACTTTGAAAGAAGCGAATAAAGGTCCTAGCCAAAACACAGTGGAGGAGGAGAAGGGCAAATTGCTTATCCTGGAGAACGGAAAATTCAAGAAGACCATGAGATATACCTTTAAATATGTGATGAGTTGTCCTGGTAAAGGAGAAATGAACTTTACCTTTATAATTCCACTAAGTGGAGTATATATAGGGAAAAAAATCAGTCTAATCTATAAATGGAAAACTCATCTATCTGGTAGAATTTCCTAACAAGGCTGCCTACAGCGAGAGTGAACTTCCTGTTCCAAGAAATAACCAATCAGCATCTTCAGCAGGGGTGAAGACTAAAAATACTAACATGTGATACAGCCTGAGTACAGATGTCTGCCGAGGTGGCTGCCCATCACCAAAGTCTACTGCTGAAGGCAGACAACTGTAACACAGACTCGTGTAGCCACATATGACCATCCAATGTGGGCTCCTTAATAGGCAAGAGAAGAAATCCAGGCGAATCCTGTGTTCTAACACAGGAGGCTCTTCTCTCTCACCTGTTTTACTCTGTCATTTCTAATCTGCAGCCCAGCTGCTGTCCTACCCTCCAACCAACGTGCCAATTTTAAACAGAGATCTCCATACTAGCAATAACACATCACAGCAAAAGAAGGACTGACTTTACAAAGCACAGTCTCAGAGATGCACATCTCATGTAGAGGGCTCTCTGAGAGGGGCACAGACACTGGTTGGCTCTGCTACGCATTAAGGCACAGACTGAACGTCTCACCTGTGTCATTTTCTTCTGTCTTCTTGGCACTTTCAAGTAGGTCATCTTGTCCCCATTTTACAGATGAGGAAATCAAGATAACTAACACTTGAATGAACTGTCCATTGCCATAAAAACTGAGCAGGGATGAAAATTCAGGTTGTTATCATACTCTTTTCACTATCCCATGATGCTTTCCAATTAAATGGGCTCTCCTGAGAGAGTAAATATTTAATATCTATGGACCTTTAAAACATTACAAGAAACAGTTAGTGGAAGCTTCTTTCTCTCTCCAAAAATAAATTCTATTTTTGAGGAAATGATTTTTAAAGCAGATTAAAAGCTTATTTTAGCCACCCCTGGGGAATGAAGTATTATGAGCAAAATGGGTCAAGGATTATAGGAAAGACATGATTACAAATGACTTTTTTAAGTGAACATTTAGTGCTGTGACACACAGCAATGTGAGCATGCACATGTGTGCTGCAGACCTAACGCTTTGACAATTCTAAACGAGCATGCCACAAGTGTTTTAATTCCCAAGGCATCCTTGAGATTCTTTCACCCCTCAAGACAATCTCTGAAAATGTTCCTATATATTCAAGTGCATAGCTTAATTTGCTTACTTTAATCAAATAGCAAAGCCTGAATTTTAAAGTCATATCCCCCAAGTTTTTGCTACCAGATTAAAGAGACAGAGAGTGGTCAAGAGCATTATTACCAAAGGACATACTAACCACTAAGCCAGAAGTTCTTACTGAGTTCTGAAACAAGATATTTTTCCCCCCTTTGTGGATAATAGTATCTACCACCATTACGTTCTTCCTCCGTGCAGAATTCAGCTCAGATATGCTGAACCATGGGGAAATAAGCATGAAGAATTCTGTGCCTTTTCATTGGGGGAAAAAAAAAAAAAATCAAAACAACCCAAGTGTTATCCTTGAGTGCAGCAAGAGATATTCCCCTTGTGACCCAGCAGCCAATGCATCACTGTTGATTAAAAAGAGGCTCTACTAGTGGCTTAGACAGTAAAGAATCTGTCTGCAATGCAGAAGACCCGGGTTCAATCCCTGGGTTGGGAAGATCCCCTAGAGAAGGGAATGGCAACCCACTCTGGTATTCTTGCTTGGGAAATCCCATGGAGGAGCCTAGTGGGCTACAATCCATGGGGTCACAAAGAGTTGGAAACGACCAAGCAACTAACACCTTCACCTTCTACTAGCTATGGTCTACACTATACACTTAGAATTGCTATGTTAGCTCAAAAACGACTGCAATTTATATAAACAAGATCCAGCAAAAGGATTTAAAATCTGTCACTGGCTAGCATAACTCCTGCTTAAATTTTATTTACTTTGGAAATTTTCAAACATAGCGAATTACAGAGATAATAGTATAATGAATCACCATGGACCCACTACTCAGTTTCAACAATTACTTTTGCCATTCTTTGTTTCATTTATCCCTATATTTTTTGGCTGTAATTCTTTAAAGTAAAGCCGAGATATATTCATTTCATTCATCAACACTTCGAGATATTTGTCTGACAAAATCTTCTTAGAACTGTAACCATTTTCACATCTAAAGAAGATTTAAAATAACTACTACTACTACTTATTATTATTATTATTATTATTAACTTCACCGATTTTACCCTTTTTCCTAGTATGTGTGCATATCCGTGTGTGTGTGTGTGTGTGTGTGTGTAGGACAGCTTGTTGATGCCATCCCTATCCTGCAGCCATGGTAGGCGATTTCCTACAAGATGGCAGCTGCCCTCCTCAAGGTCAGTGGTTCTGCTCCTCGGCCAGAGGGTCATCTCTGCTCGGCACCACTGGGAGGCACAGGGGAGTTCCCGCAGACACCAGCGGCAGGCAGCAATCAGCAGACAAATGCCCCAACTTCCCCAGACTGTGGTGGGACAATTCTAAGATGAGTGCTACACAGCTTCCCAGAGGGTCCCACGGGATGAATCTGCTCACCAACAGCCCCTTAACTGGCTTTTATCCCTTTGTCTCAACGGCTCTCCTTGCTCCCTCGTGCTTCTTACTATCATCTCGCAAGTAAGCCACTACATTGAGAGTTTACTGGAATCCTTCAGGGTGAAAATTTTCAGATTGATATACTTGGAGGGGCTTCCCAGGTGGCGACAGTTGTGAAGGAGAACCCGCCTGACAATGCAGGAGACATAAGAGACGTGGGTTTGATCCCTGGGTTGAGAAGATCCCCTGGAGAAGGAGATGGCAACCCAGTCCAGTATTCTTGCCTGGGAAAACCATGGACAGAGGAGCCTGGTGGGCAACAGTACATAGAGTTGCAGAGAGTCAGACATGACTGAAGCAATTTAGCACATATACTTGAATAGAAATGTCAATCTGACACTTTTCCTGACATGAAGAGAGACTCCAGAGCTACTAGATCTGCAACCAAGGGACTCCTATTACATATTCTAAAGAGAAGAAAGTGAGAAACTAGGAGCTTGTGAATAAGCTGACCATAAGCTATATGGCAACCTAAAGGCATCTCCTCTTGTTCTCTGAGAATAATTTAACCCTAGGACACTCTCCAAAGCACCAATTTTCAGCTAATGATCTTAGTCGAAGACTAAAAGAAAAACTAAAAGAAATAAAGTGTGACTTAAGACCATAATTTAACACCTGATTTTTTAAAAAAGATTGTAACAGTGCATCTTTCCTTTGATGCCCAAGAACAAACCAGGTAAATAAATGGAGTCTCTTACAAAGCAGTTTCCAACAACTGCCAGGAGATGGCACCAATACTCTGTTCATTTGCTAAGAGTTTCTGGAACCAAAGTCCCTGGTGGCCCAGATAGTAAAGAATCTGCCTCCAAATTGGGAGACCCTGGTTCAGTTCCTGGGTCAGGAAGATTCCCTGGAGAAGGGAATGGCAATCTACTCCAGAATTCTTGCCTGGAGAAGCCCATGGACAGAGGAGCCTGGCGGGCTACAGTCCATGGGGCTGCAAAGAGTCAGACACGGCTGAGCTACTAACACACACACACACACACACACACACAGAGTCATAAACTCCTCAATGAAAGCTCTGGGGAGACAGAGGTTTAAGCAAGGGACTAAGACTTGATATGAGTTTCCCTGGTGGCTCAGTGAAAAAGAATCTGCCTGCCAATGCAGGAGACTCAGATCCAATCCCTGAGTCAGGAAGATCCCCTGAAGAAGGAAAGAGCAACCCACTCCAGTATTCTGGCCTGGGAAATCCCATGGACAGAGAAGGAGTTTGGCAGGCCACATTCCATGGGGACACAGAGTCGGACACGACTTAGTGACTAAACAACAAGACTTGATAAGACTATAATAATGCACCACCCTAAGACCTATTTGCCCTCAGCCACTCAAAACTTCTGTCTTTCGGCCTCCCAAAGGAAATCTGGTTATTCAGGAGCTGACAGTCTCCACCTAGGAGGAGCCCAGACTGAAAGATGCTTTGTCTGGGCAGGCAATATGGCTGTCAACTGATTCTTAAGAGTACACTGAAGACCTTGTTGCAAAGTACAGTTTCAGCTCTCACTGGTTGCAGCTGAGATGAAATAAAGAAAGAAACCATGTATAAAGCTTCAGGAGCTAGGAATAAGGGAGACAGAAGGCAGAGGGGAGTTTTTGACATTATGAAGTTTAAGGCACTGCTCTTCATGTAAAACTGTTTCATTCTGACTACAAACAAACAAGCACACTCAAAAATTTCAGGAGCCCAATATGGAACTGATTTTTCTAAACCTGGCTTCAGTCCATTTGTGTGCTCAGTCGCTCAGTCGTGTCTGACTCTTTGCGACCCCATGGACTGTAGCCCGCCAGGCTCCTCTGTTCATGGGATCTTCCAGGCAAGAATACCAGAGTGACTGCCACTGCCTTCTCCAAGAAATCTTTAACACCCAGGGATCAAACCTGTGTCTCCTGCATTGGCAAGCAATGATTCTTTACCACTGAGCCACCGAATCCAAATAAATGCTGTCTTACATTTACAGTGCTTTGCAGTTCCTAGAGAACGGTCACAATTCTTTTCTCATTTGTTCTCAGCAGTAGTTCTGTGAAGAAGACTTAAGTTCTCATTGTACAGGTATGGAAGCAGGTGCATGGTGGCTAAATGACCAGTCAAAATAAGTATGCAAAATATCCACAGAGTTCTTTGGCCAAAACAAGATTAAAAATTAGTCTGACCACATATAATTACTTGAAAGATAGAAGGGTATGTTATTCGGGTTCTTTACCAAGTTATCAATTTGCTTGTTGCAGAGTGAGCAGAGGTCATGTATGGATGTGAGAGTTGGACTGTGAAGAAAGCTGAGCGCTGAAGAATTGACGCTTTTGAACTGTGGTGCTGGAGAAGACTCTTGAGAGTTCCTTGGACTGCAAGGAGATCCAACCAGTCCATCCTAAAGAAGATCAGTCCTGGGTGTTCATTGGAAGGAATGATGCTAAAGCTGAAACTCCAATACTTTGGCCACCTCATGCGAAGAGTTGACTCACTGGAAAAGACTCTGATACTGGGAGGGATTGGGGGCAGGAGGAGAAGGGGATGAAGAGGATGAGATGGCTGGATGGCATCACTGACTCGATGGACGTGAGTTTGAGTGAACTCCGGAGTTGGTGTTGGACAGGGAGGCCTGGCGTGTTGCGATTCATGGGGTCGCAAAGAGTCAGACACGACTGAGTGACTGAACTGAACTGAACTGAGTGAGCAGAAAAGGAAAGAAAGGGCTGAAAATGTAATGCTTGCTTTGCCGGAGGCAATCTACAGATGGTAAATCTAGAAGCCCAAGCTACGCCTAGACTGACTGGGTTACTGACAAAATGTCCATCTTTCCAGGTATAAACAAAAACACATTCGTTATAGAAAATAACTTGTCTTTATGTTTCAAGTAATGAGATACCTAAAATTACTACTTAATTTTTTTCTATGTTGTTATAATGCCTATTATTAGTGATGATCCCTTGTCTATATTGTCTTTATCTTCATTTAACTTTGAAAAAAAAAAGTTATTTCATTGAACTAATACCCTCAATAAAGTTTCCAAACAACAAAGTACTTAACATTCTAAAAATCTGCCACTTCAAAAAAATAACATCTCAATTAACAAGTCTTAAATTTTCTCCACTGTACAAAGCTGGAACACTCCATACAAAAGTTCAGATTAGTACAACTACACCCATACCTGGGGCTTCCCCGTGGCTCAGACCCTAAAGAATCTGCCTGCAATGCCGAAGACCTGCATTCAATCCCTGTGTTAGGAAGATCCCCTGGAGAAGGGCATGGCTACACACTCCAGTATTCTTGCCTGGAGAATTCCATGGACAGAGGAGCCTGGTAGGCTACAATCCCCAGTCCATGCGGTCACAAAAAGTCAGACACGACTGAGTGACTAACACTTGCACATCCATACCTACAATTTAAGGAAGGACTAGGGAATTGGTAGAGAACCCTCCTGCGAATGCAGGATTTTTAAGAGATGCAGGTTTGATTCCTGGGTTGGGAAGACCCCGTGGAGTAGGAAATGCCAACCCACTTCAGTATTCTTACCTGGAGAATTCCATGGACAGAGGAGCCTGATGGGCTACAGTCCACAGGATTACTTAGAGTCGGACACAGCTGAAGTGATTTAATGCACACACACAGGGAATTAAATACATGTTTCCAAGGAAAACAGATGTGGAAAAAAGTCCTGACAGCCTAATAAAGAGCAGAATCTGAGCCACAATTTTCTCCCTGATAATACTTCCAGTGTCTAGATAAAAACATACTTTATTGTTTGAGCTTGAAAATGTTCACATCAAGAGAAGTTACACTTGAAAAACATCTAGCCAAAAAGCCCCGTGCAGAGGTGGAAATTTGCAGTTTAAAAGCATGAGTAGTTCATTTAAAAGACGGTCAAATTGTTGTGGTGTTTTACAGTCCAGGGCGGCAAAAAAAAAAAAAAAAAAAAAGTTAAAAACAGTCAAAAAGAGAGTCTCTTCATGCTGACAAGTCAAAGTGATACTTTGAAAGATGACTTCTTTCTCCTACTTTTCCTCCAACCATCAAAAAGCACCAAGAGTCAGTGGTATGAGGATGAAAAGGGAAATTCAATATTCTAGCTTCAGAGATTGTAAACTATAATGGTGGCTAAGAGACATATAAAAGGGCTTGGTTTGTGTTTTCTTTAAAAAAAACAACTTTACACTGTTGAAGGATGTCCTTTGAACCAGACACCAACTTGGTAACTCGTGGACTCCAGGGGATGAAGTTGAAATTGTATGTGTGTCGTGCACAAAGAGTAAGAATGAAGCACAGATTACTGAGCTCAGAACTTATCCAAGGTCTGCAGCGCGACTGTCATGGGACACAGCATGTTGCTGAAGCCCTGGGCAAGGGTGACGCAGCACAGCAGCCGACAGAGGTGCCAGCTGAGCCCTCAGTCCTGACCCTCAGCCCAGGGCCCTCTCCACACCATTCCGGAGCCACTAGCCCTGCATGGGAAAATCCTGGTCTCCATGCCCCACCCCAGAAGGACTGAAACATACTCTCTAAGGAGATGTGTGTGTTTTAAACCAGCAATTTAAAAAAATGCTTTTAAAAAATGGAGACTGTCTGCTCCCTTCCTCAATTTCAAAGCAGAAAGTTTAATTACATGGACTTAAGAAAGGCAGAGCTGGCAGGTTAGAGGAAGGGGTTCACTGGACCTGTGATTCACTCAAACCTTGAAGAGCTTAAGACTAGCCATCCTTCAAATCAGGAAAGATTTAACTTTGGTGGGACTTTTAGAAACAGGACAGTAATTGAGGTCAGGACATCTCTCATGCCTCACAACTGGGGGACTCATTTACATCTCCACCCTCCAAGTTATTCAATTTGCTCTGAATGAAAAGGATACTTTTGCTAGATTCCTGCCAATTATTTTCAATGCCTTCTATCACTCTCTACCCATCAGACAGTGGCTGATTTCTGTCTTCTATTTAATCTTAAACTTGAGGAACCCAATTGTATAATCAATGGAAATCCTGAAAGTGCTCTGTACGCACTCACCCTCACTCGGGAGTCCGTATGTGGGTCCGTGAGCATCCACTGTGGGGCTGACTGGCAGCCGAGCAACACACCTGTGGCGATGGGCACAATGACCGCTCAGTCCATGAAATCAAAATCACGCCATTTAGACAGAAGTGTACAGTTTCCAAAGCTATCAACTTACTGACCAGGAGGTGAATTCAGGTGCAATGAGATTTAATACAGATACCCATAGTCCTACTGTGTCCCTTCCAAAAATTCAGTGAAATCAGGTTTCAATGAAGTGGGGAAAAGACTAAATGACAAGCATTCTTTTAAAAGATGATGCCAGCTTGAGAAAGGTCCTTAAAGAGGTCATTAAAACACAAGTGTGATGTGACTGTGAGATGCAGAAATCTCATTTTAAGGTCGTTACAAAAAGGACATGTGTGCACTGATCCAAGTCTTGTCACGAGACGTTCACCTTTCAGATGAATAGCTCCATAATTCCATTTTACAAGGGGGAAGAGGCGGTTTGGGGAGAAACCACCCAGCAAAACCAGAGGACATTCTCCATGTTTCCACTAGAGGGCACGTCTTCCTAATTTTTCTTTAAGGTTGTTGGCCAGGCTACAAGCCGAAGGATAGGTAGGAGAAAGGCCTGAAGGTTGGATATACATTTTAAAAATTAATTCCTGGTTGTACTGATATGCTTCCAGAGTGAGTCCCAGATGGATCTGGGTTTCAGAAACAGTGTTCCTTACTGATGACTCCCCAGTGTCCACATGCTGCTTGCAGCAACTCTTTTGAAATGGTGGAATGTCATACAACCACTGATAAATTTCCATAGCTTTAAGATCAACAGGGTATACGGAAAAGAGAGATACCTTAAGAGATAGGGTGGATGATGTGATGGAGAGATGACGAGTTTAGGATATAGAAAAACTTGAATGTGAACCCTAGTTTTGTGACGTCTGGATAAGTGTGGAACTTCTCGAGATTTTTGTTTCCTCATTTAAAAAAAAAAAATGAAGATAATATCGCCTCTTTCACAAGGTTATTATAAGACTTGCCTGCAATAGTTACATAAAGCTCCCAATATAGGTTCTGGAACTTTGCAGATGCTGAGAAATTGTAATTTTCTTTTTAAATTCTGTTCATACTTCTCTGGGTCAATTAACATTACTGACTTTTAACTTGCCATTTGGGCATGTGATTTTTTTTTTTTTTTTTTTTTTTTTAGGAAATGTTCCAGTATTTGCCTATTTATTCAACCATCTCTCTCTCTCTCTCTTCTTTTTATTTTTGTTTCCCCATGTTTGTCATGTAATGTGGGTTGAATGAATCAAAGCTCGTAACAACTCTGCCAACTTTTAAGGGACAGAAAAGCATTTTTAATGAAAAGTTAGTGCAATGTACCTGGTTGACAGGAGTGACAGATGGAGGGAAATGAGAGAAACAGAGAAAGACAGGTGTACTGATGGCTCCGTGGGTAAAGAACCCACCTGCAATGCGGGAGACACAGGAAATGTGGGTTTGATCTCTGGGTCGGGAAGATACCCTGGAGGAGAAAATGGCAACCCAGTCTAGTATTCTTGGCTGAAAAATCCCATGGATAGAGGGAGCCTAGTGTGCTACAGTCCAAAGAGTTGCAAAGAGTCAGACACAACTGAGCAACCAAGCACACACCCACTGATTTTTATGGTCCGTTTCGTTTAATACGGTCTTTGTGTTCCCTGTGAATTTGGTATATGAACAAAATGTAGTGAAATCCTTGATCCTGAACAGATTCTGTCTTATAACCACAGTGGTGCTCTAATGACCACGCAGAAAAATAATCTGGAGAAATTCACTAAAACAGACTGTTGGGCCTCGGCCACCATGGTTTCTGAGTCAGTGGTGCTGGTGCGGACCCCAGAAGGTGCATTTCTAACCATTCCCAGGTGATGCTGATGCTGCTGGTCCCGGATCACACTTTCAGACCTGGTTTAGCAGAACCACAAAATTTACAATCCAAGTGCGAGAAAGAACATGGAATCAGATTAAGAAACTGAGGCACTAGTCCTGATCTTCCCTTAACTCACTGTGTGGGGAGGAAGGTTCAGTACTGGTCACGTCCAGTTTGCTTACCTGGAAAGAGGAACCATGTCTCTCTGGTTAGTGGCTCTAATGGTAAAGAACCCACCTGCCAACACAGGAGACATAAGAAGCATGGGTTCAATCCCTGGGAAGATCCCCTGGAGGAAGAAATGGCAACTCACTCCAGTATTCTTGCCTGGAAAATCCCATGGGCAGAGGAACCTGGTAGGCTACAGTCCCTGTGGTTGCAAAAGAGTGGGACATGACTTAGCACGCAGGAACTCCAACCTGACTGCATCGGGGAATGCCCAGATTAGGGGGTCTGCAAGGGAAAACCACTAGACCATTCAGGTATGATCTAAATCAAATCCCTTATGATTATACAGTGGAAGTGAGAAATAGATTTAAGGGCCTAGATCTGATAGATAGAATGCCTGATGAGCTATGGAATGCGGTTCGTGACACTGTACAGGAGACAGGGATCAAGACCATCCCCATGGAAAAGAAAAGTAAAAAAGCAAAATGGCTGTCTGGGGAGGCCTTACAAATAGCTGTGAAAAGAAGAGAAGCGAAAAGCAAAGGAGAAAAGGAAAGATATAAACATCTGAATGCAGAGTTCCAAAGAATAGAAAGAAGAGATAAGAAAGCCTTCTTCAGCGATCAATGCAAAGAAATAGAGGAAAACAACAGAATGGGAAAGACTAGGGATCTCTTCAAGAAAATCAGAGATACCAAAGGAACATTTCATGCAAACACGGGCTTGATAAAGGGCAGAAATGGTATGGACCTAACAGAAGCAGAAGATATTAAGAAGAGATGGCAAGAATACACAGAAGAACTGTACAAAAAAGATCTTCATGACCCAGATAATCACAATGGTGTGATCACTCACCTAGAGCCAGACATCCTGGAATGTGAAGTCAAGTGGGCCTTAGAAAGCATCACTACGAACAAAGCTAGTGGAGGTGATGGAATTCCAGTTGAGCTATTCCAAATCCTGAAAGATGATGCTGTGAAAGTGCTGCACTCAATATGCCAGCAAATTTGGAAAACTCAGCAGTGGCCACAGGACTGGAAAAGGTCAGTTTTCATTCCAATCCCAAAGAAAGGCAATGCCAAAGAATGCTCAAACTACCGCACAATTGCACTCATCTCACACGCTAGTAAAGTAATGCTCAAAATTCTCCAAGCCAGGCTTCAGCAATATGTGAACCGTGAACTTCCTGATGTTCAAGCTGGTTTTAGAAAAGGCAGAGGAACCAGAGATCAAATTGCCAACATCCACTGGATCATGGAAAAAGCAAGAGAGTTCCAGAAAAACATCTATTTCTGCTTTATTGACTATGCCAAAACTTTTGACTGTGTGGATCACAATAAACTGTGGAAAATTCTTCAAGAGATGGGAATACCAGACCACCTAATCTGCCTCTTGAGAAATTTGTATGCAGGTCAGGAAGCAACAGTTAGAACTGGATATGGAACAACAGACTGGTTCCAAATAGGAAAAGGAATACGTCAAGGCTGTATATTGTCACCCTGTTTATTTAACTTACATGCAGAGTACATCATGAGAAACGCTGGACTGGAAGAAACACAAGCTGGAATCAAGATTGCCAGGAGAAATATCAATAACCTCAGATATGCAGATGACACCACCCTTATGGCAGAAAGTGAAGAGGAACTACAAAGCCTCTTAATGAAAGTGAAAGTGAAGAGTGAAAAATTTGGCTTAAAGCTCAACATTCAGAAAATGAAGATCATGGCATCCGGTCCCATCACTTCATGGGAAATAGATGGGGAAACAGTGGAAACAGTGTCAGACTTTATTTTTTGGGGCTCCAAAATCACTACAGATGGTGACTGCAGCCATGAAATTAAAAGACGCTTACTCCTTGGAAGGAAAGTTATGTCCAACCTAGATAGCATATTCAAAAGCAGAGACATTACTTTGCCAACAAAGGTTCATCTAGTCAGGGCTATGGTTTTTCCTGTGGTCATGTGTGGACGTGAGAGTTGGACTGTGAAGAAGGCTGAGCGCCGAAGAATTGATGCTTTTGAAGTGTGGTGTTGGAGAAGACTCTTGAGAGTCCCTTGGACTGCAAGGAGATCCAGCCAGTCATTCTAAAGGAGATCAGCCCTGGGATTTCTTTGGAAGGAATGATGCTAAAGCTGAAACTCCAGTACTTTGGCCACCTCATGCATAGAGTTAACTCATTGGAAAAGACTCTGATGCTGGGAGGGATTGGGAGCAAGAGGAGAAGGGGACGACAGAGGATGAGATGGCTGGATGGCATCACTGACTCGATGGACGTGAGTCTGAGCGAACTCCGGGAGTTGGTGATGGACAGGGAGGCCTGGCGTGCTGCGATTCATGGGGTTGCAAAGAGTCGGACACGACTGAGCGACTGATCTGATCTGATCTGAAGGTATTTCCGGAAGAGATCAGCATTTGAACTGATAGTCTCAGTAAAGCAGATGGCCCTCCCCAATGTGGATGGGCAGCATCCAATCTGTTCAGGGCCTGAATAGAACAAAAAGGTGAAGGAAGGAAGAAGCCAGCCCTTTTACCTGCCTCACTTCTTGAGCCAGGATATGTTGTCTTGCCTTCTCCCATCCTCAGGCTGAAATTTACTCTATTGGCTCTCCCCTAGTTCCAGGCCTTCAGACTCAGACTGAGTTACAGCTCCAGCTTTCCTGGTCTCCAGCTTGCAGTCAGCAGACAGAGAGAATTCTCAACCTCCATAATTACAGGAGCCAATTCCTAATAATAAATCTGGTTTTATATCCTGCTGGTTCTGTTTCTTGGAGAACTCTAATACACAGCCATTAAAGATTTCTTTAAAAGATTGGAAAGTGAGAGTCCTAGGTTTTAGTCTGGGTTCTGCCTCTGACTTACCCTGGACACACACTTGACCTTTTGGGTCATAGTTTACCATCCAACAAAAGGTATAGAGATAAGATGATTTCTAAGGTCTTTTTGAATGTAAAAATGCTATGGTCCTAGATGAGAACTTGAGCAGGGACTGAGGCTGGGAGCAGGTAGGTAGGTCTCAATCTAGGGAACAGCATCTCCCCTCCCAGAGCTGAGGGCAAGCTCTTTTATTCCGTCTGCACGGATCTAGCCAGCAGTAACCTGAGGGCCACATATAAGCATTGCCCACAATTCAGTATAGATCAGTCCCAGAACCTAAGGGTGCCACAGCCCTGCTAGCTCTCAGCATGAGCTCTCAAACATTCCAAAACCAAGGTCCGCACTGGCTATCATTACTGCAAACAGTTCATCTGTCATTAGACCACCAGAGCCTTATGCCATCCATTTAGTTGACAAATGCTTAAGATTCTGGCTCTAAAATGTATGCTGTATCATGCTCTCCCCATACATCCCATGAGCTCAGGCTCTCATGTCTCTCACAAGGACAATGGTAATACCTCTTAATTGGACTCCACTCCTCTCCATCATCTCTCAGCATATGCAGCTAAAAGGAGCTCCTTCCAGGGTAGCTCTGACCACTCACATGCTCAAAACCCTAGAGGGTGACAACGATCCCTGCAGCCAAGGCCCCCCACATTCTGAGGCCAACCTCCATCCTACTTCTCTCTTATGCTCAGTGGTTCCAGCCCTAAAGTGGACCCCTCAACCTCTACCGGTCTGCTACATATGTCCTTGTTTTCCAGCTCCCAAACCTTTATTCATTCTCTCTTTAGGGCCTGCCATCCTTGCCTTGGATCCATACAGTCAAAGCTATGGTTTTTCCAGTAGTCATGTAGGCATGTGAGAGTTGGACCATAAAGAAGGCTGAGCACCAAAGAGTTGATGCTTTCAAACTGTGTGCTGGAGAAGACTCTTTAGAGTCCCTTGGATAGCAAGGTGATCAAACCAGTCAATCTTAATGGAAATCAACCCTGAATATTCATTGGAAGGACTGATGCTGAAGCTCCAATACTTTGGCCACCTGATGCAAAGAGCCAACTCACTGGAAAAGACCCTAATACTGGGCAGGAGGAGAAAGGAGCAACAGAGGATGAGACAGTTGGATGGCATCACCAACTCAATGGACATGAGTTTGAGCAAACTCCAAGAGATAGTGAAGGACAGGTAAACCTGGCGTGCTGCAGTCCATGGGGTCGCAAAGAGTCGAACACGACTTAGCAACTGAACAACGACAACATCCTTGCCTACAGAAATGTCACCAACTCCATCTAAAAGTTTTTGCCTCCTAACCTTCACAGTCACACATATGATTTCCTTTCTTTCTTTGTACAATCTTTTGATTACTCTGTTTTATGAGATTTATGTGGTGCCTCATACCACAGTCATCATTCCCAAATTTCACATAAGACAATAAGTTTTTTGAGGACTCACTCATGTCCACCTGAGTCCTGTGTTTAGCCTACTGACATCTAGAAATAGTCCAGCCTGATACAGAATGTCTCACTGTGAGATAAAACAGCTCATACACAATTGGCAAATAGTGAAATTGTGTCAGCACAATAAAGGTAGTGTTAGTTCACATGCAATTTTCCAAGAACATTTAATATTTTGCAGAACCAAGGAACAGCCAAACAAAACATGCTCAAACACAGCAGACGGCATCAATCCACGGAGCTAATGGCGCTCAAATTCTTCTGGACTCAAATTGACATGTGATCTGTCATGGAAATACTTTTCTTTTTATTGTTTTCTATGATGTTAGTACATTTTATCTTTGTCTACAAAATTCAACATTTATCCTTTTTTCTAAAACCCTTTTCATAAAGCCACCTTCAACTTTTTTCCAAAGGTTAAACTCGTATACTAGAGTTTTTTTGTTTTTTCTTTCTTAGTATTGCTAGAGCTTTCATTAACTTCTTGGTTACAAGGTAAAATAGGTTTGGGGTGATCTGCTCCTAACCTTGTTTTCCCTATAAACCCTGCTGTTTTCAGAACGCAACTTCAGAGAACATGAGGATTTCACGGACTGTGTACACTGTATGGTTACGTAAATGCCTAGAGTATTACTCAACCAGGGACAGAAGTTCAGTCGGCTGGTCGGAGGATAGGAATGTTTTACCAAGTCCTTCAGTACAAGTCCCTTGGGTGTCAATGGTTCAGGCCAGCTGCGGACGACCTGCTAATCAGAGAGGTGGGGTGGCACTCTTCTGCTGGAACCTGGGCATGAAGATACTCTTGAGGACCACAGAGCTGACCTGCACTGACACTAGAACACGAGTGACTCACGCTTTTCCTGGAGAGCTGAGCATGTCTGAAGACGCCTGGTGCCAGAGATCCCCAGATTTCTGAATAGGGAGAGGACACCTCAAGGCAAAGGCATAGAAAGTGGGAAGAGACAAGGAGATAAAAAGAGAAGTGGGGATCAATGTTAGGAGGGTCTGCTATAAACCAGACACATGTACTTCTACACAAAATCTTTCAGTCTGACATTCTGCCCTCAAATCGCAAACAGAAAGTCAGGTTCAGGGCTTAATGGTGTGCTGTAGTGACTAACACAAAGTTGCCTGAGCCCCATGTATGGGCTTTTCACGGCAACAGTGGCAAACGGCGCGCCTCCAGCTGCTCATAGTGAGTGGAGGGTGGGCAGGCGCGTAAGGAGACACTGCCTGTGCGAGGGATGGGCAGTCCCTGGGCTTCCCAGCCCCACTTGAACCACTTACGTGCTTTACATACTGGGCTTCCTCTGATGCTTCTATGGGAAGTAAGAGTCCTACAGTTTTAAAAGGGAGAAACAAAAAGCATTGAAAATCATTGCATCCTATCAAGCTGGCTATTTCTCAATTCTGCCTGAGGCTGGCCTTCAGCAGGCAAGTAAATCAGTTGCTTACAAAAGATCTAGTCTACACAGAACGCTGTTGCGGGGTGGGGGCAGGGGGGGTCCCTCAAATTCCCTGCTCGAATCAATGCAAAGCTCCAGAAAGACTTCACTTTATGCCAACTTTGCTCGCTCATTTGACTCTCGCTCCCCATTTCCAGGTGTTCCAGGCAGGCTGGGGGCTGGCAGTAGGGCAGGAGCCTGGAACACGGGTGCTCACGTCAGCACCCTGGGGAGAAGCCGGGATCTGAAGCCCTGGGGCCCATTCTGAGGGAGTCCAAGCAGGACACCCGGGCCCAGCCCTGGTGCTCCCTAAGAGAGGCCGACTCACAGCCCCCAAGAGAGCAGTCAGACAGGCTGTTCTTTAATGTTCTTCCTGACTAAAAGGAGTGATTGTGTCTGAGCTGAGGGAAAGGAGGAGGAGAGGTTTTAAGAGTAAGTTTGTAGCAAATGGACACAATGGATGGAAGGCTAATGGGTGCCACTGGGTATACAGCGCAGGCCCTGAGGACATACACAGAGGCAAACAGAGCCTTTGGGATGGGCTGTTTCTCGAAAACTCATGAATACTAAGGAGCAGATGGGAAAAAAGAAAGCGAAGACATGATGAGAACTGATGTGACTGAAGCAGAATGGAACAGAACACATCTATCTTTAATCCCCCCCAAGACAACAATGCCTAAAACATAGAAGTTTGTTTCAGATCTTTTCAAGGACCTCTCCAAGTCCAGTGGGCTTTTCTGGTGGCTCAGTGGTAAACAGTCCATCTGCCAGTGCAGGAGACTCAGGTTTGATCCCTAGGTCGAGAAGATCCCCCTCCAGTATTCTTGCCTGGAGAATCCCATAGACAGAGGGGCCTGGTGGGCTACAGTCCATGGGGTTGCAGAGAGACTTAGCGACTAAGCAGTAACACAACTCCAAGTCCAGTGGTGAAGCTCCAAGTTTCAGGGAAAGGATGTGCGGGGAAGTTTCTTTCAAGTGGTTAGAAAGAAAAGAATGGGTGCCGGATTTACAGCCAGTCTCAGGGCAATGACTGATTTGTCACCTTCCCCTGATATTGATTCTCGCCTCAGACAGATGGCAAGTGACTGCAGATGAAAGCACGCAGGCCTTGGTGGCTGCTCAACCGGGCTCTGAAAGCTTCCCCAGCATCCTGCCCTCCTGCCTGCAAAGGCCCATCCTCTTCCTCTGTGGGGCAGCTCAGCTGGCCTCAACCGCGCACGCCTGCAGGTAACACCCCTGGGGTACCTATGCTGCAGCCTTGCCACCTGTTCTCCATTCCCAGAAATCTACTTAAAACACACACACACTGAGGAGTGTGCCATGATGCCCCCTTCAAATAACAACGTCCCCGTCACTGATGTGAAAGCTCTCCTTGATGCTGCTGTCTTCAAGATACTGCTAATGCCTGCATCCAACCACTCCTGGCCTTTTAATAACAGAGCTCATTTAGTGAGCATCTACTTTGAGCCAAGGATTCTTAATGTATTATCATTCATTTTTATGCTGCCACTGAGTGGTTATGAAGAAATGGAAACTTGTGAGGTTAAATAATTGCCCAAGGTCACATGGTCTGTGGATCTGATCTTTGAACCCAGGTGTCTGATTCAGAAGAGAGTTGACCTGGGAATTCTCTGGCAGTCCAGCAGTTAGAACTCTGTGCTTCCACTGAGGCACGGGGCATAGGTTCATTCCTTGTCAGGGGGCATGGGATCCCTGCATGCTAAGTGGTGCCACCAAATTCATATATATAATAAATATTTTGTAAAAAGAGGAAGACAGCTGACTTACAAACATCTCATATATGTCAGTGGGAACAACTAACCATATCCCATTTCCCCCTTTTCTTAAGCTCCTTCTCACAACTCCAGGGATATGACAAGGGAACTAAGGTTTTCAAACACAAGGGGGTACAGAAATGAAAGAAGCTGGGGAGTCTAGGGGCAGCCCGGGAGAACTGAAACTAGAGACAGATATTCAGGCCTGGATTTTCTCTTTTCCCTCTCCTCTTTCCTGAAATTCTACCCATTAAGTTCATTTTCACAATTAAAAAGAGAACATGGAAATTGCTTCTTGGACATTAAGGTGCTAATTACCATTTCTTCCTTAATATATAAAAGTGTTCAATAGAAGTGAGACATTCCCAGGCAGTGGAGACCACCTGCCTGGCTGGAACGGGAGATCTGAATCAGAGTATATACTATGGTTTGTGCTGAAAGGCCCTGAGACCTCCCAAGGCCAGGTCGAGGAAATGATGCACCAGTTTCAAAACTGCTCCTCTTCCTTCCTCCTACACTAACTCCTACCCACAGCTCAGGCAAGGAAGACAAGTTTTAGGGCTCAGCTGATGACTGAGTTAAAATGGCACCGGTCAACCAAAGCATTGTTTTTTTTTGTTTTTTTTTTCAGAAGGAAATATGTGATCTGATTGCAAACAAACAGATTCATCATATTCCTAAATGTGAGGCTACCAAGAGACATTATTCCCAGCAAGTTATATAGAAGCTAATTACATGAGCACAAGCAAACTTAATAGAATCAACGCAAAGGAAAATGGGGAGTGAGGGAATCTGCTTAGATTCTTCACTCCTACAGAAGTTGTTTCTGAATGTGGTTGAAGAGGAGAGCCTGTGAACCCTGGAGAGTGACTCCTACTGTTTCACTTTAATTATCCATTTCTCCTCAAAATAAGATGCAATAAAAAAAGTAATATTAGTTCATTTCAGGCCCCAATTTTTATAGGCATGATGAGACAGAATTCATTATTAAAACTAGATCTTGCCAACTAACTTTATTACTTCTGTGCTTTTTAAACATCTACCTAGAAGTTATTCAACAGACACAAGAGCAAATGTAAATCACTGGTTTTGTTAAGTGTAAAGTCCAATATCAAGTAACCAGGAGGGAGCATGAGATCCAAAAGGATGAAGAGGACCAGAAAAGGAGAGAGCCTGACCTATTCTCATCGAGCTGGTGATACTCCCTGCAGCCACTGGCAGACCATTTTATCTTTCATGGTTTTGCTTCTCTGTGTGCAAACGAGAAGGAAGCATTCATTACTCACATTCATCCATCACAAAAGTTCCAGGGTCCTTAGAGCGTCTAGTCTCACCACTTCATTTTCCAGATGACAACACTTAGAGATGAGAAAGCCAAAGCTATGCTGCCTATGGTTAAAATCCACAAAGCTAGTGAATGTCAGCGCTTCGACCAGATCAAGGTCTCCTATTTCTTAGACCAGCACTGACATGCTGGTATAAGAGTCAAGTTCGACCACACAGAAGTGCTGAGAAGGGCTATAAATGCACAAGCCTAAATCCTTTACAGGACAGCCTAATCATTGCACTAATACCAATAATCAGTTAGCATGCAGTTTCTCTAGTTTCTCCTAAACAGATATGATAGAAGGTTACAATATGATAAAAGTCACTTTTGATACACTTAGAAGCCACTCTAGTATTCAAAAGTTAAACTGGCATTTTTTTTTTCTAATTTTATTTTATTTTTAAACCTTACATAATTGTATTAGTTTTGCCAAATATCAAAATGAATCCACCACAGGTATACATGTGTTCCCCCAAAACATTACTTTCACACTGAATATCCTGAGTTCTCTACTTATAGGCAGATGTAACCAGACACATTCAATTAAAAAAAAAAAAAAATCAAGATTACCTGCAAAGAAATTGTTTAGAAAAGGTTTAATTTTAATTAATGCCATACAAAAATGAATCCAATCTGCTTTAAAAACATTGAGTCTGATAATAAATGTCTGATGATCTCTAAAATGACTTGTAGCTGGAGGATTCCTAAGTGGGTATAATCACAGCTTAACAAAATGCATCCCTCCAAGATAAAGAGTACTCTTCTGGCTGAGAGTTGAAGGGACAGAAAAAGGTTACCCATGGCTGGTTTGGACTTCAAGATTCACATATCTGTACATAAAAGGTTAATTTCAAAAGTTCAATACTTTTGCCAACCCATTTTATTAAAATCCATTTCTGCTTTTAAAGGAAAGTAACATTAAAAGATGCTCAGTTGCATCTGACTCTCTGCAACCTCATGGACTATATAGCCTGCCAGGCTCCTCTGTCCATAGGATTATGCCAGTAAGAATAGTGGAGTGGGTGGCCATGCCCTCCTCCAGGAGATCTTCCTGACCCAGGTACCAAACCTGGGTCTCCTGCATTGGTAGGTTCTTAATCACTAAATCACCTGGGAAACCAGAATTTAAAAGGTTGAGAAAGTATAACAGTCACGGAAGTAATCACTGACTCCTATGTTAAAGCATAACAAAGATATTTCTACTAGAAGGACATCTCGCAGATAGCCTAATAACTTTCAGGGCAGAAAGCCCTGGGAGGTACACAGAGGAAAGTCCATCCAAACATTCTTCCTCCCAATCTTCACCTTGTTTCAAGGAGCAACTTAAAATATTACATCCTCTGAGCAGCCTTCCTTGATTCCCTCTAGTTACTACCATGTGCTGCCCCAAGCTTATCCCTGAATACACTCTGCTTACTTATCCAGCTCCCAATTAGAATGTCAGCTCCTAAGGGTAGGGGGCTGGTGGTGTTCTGGCCCATTCCCTTCTTTATTTCTAGTGCCCAGCACAGTAACTGGCCAGAGCGAACATCCAACTGCCTATTGAATGAATGGAAACAATGAATGGGGGGAACAGAGGCTTGGATGAATGTGTGTGGGGGGAATGCAATTCATTTTAGACAAATTCTCTTGCCAGGCAAGTAAAAACACAGAGCGTAGAAGAGACCTCAGAGATCATCTGGCCCAACCCCCTCATTTTCCAGAAGCCAAGTAATCCTGGCATAATACTGCATGAAATACAAGTGAATATTTCAGAAAACATGTGAAAAAATATTAGGAGAAGCAAACAATCTAATAAACCAAGATACCAGCCCACACAATCTGCAAGCAGAATTTAAATAATCAAAATGTTCACAGCACTAATTTTATTTGGCTTCTCATCAGTGCATTCAAAAGTGTCCATTTATTACCTGGCAGTGTCAAGTCTCCCTCATTCAGGCTCAATTACTTAGTATGTAGATCAGGCAAGATTCTCCCTTCCTCTAGTGCCTGTGTTTCTCCAGCTTTTCAATGCTCATTAGCACCTCCAACAGAAGGCTGAGGAAATGAAACTCCAATTTATCAATGTCAACTGTTGAACCAGCAAATTGCTGGTTCCCGCCCCCACATGGAAGTGTTTGGACAATTCTGAATCAACAAGATGCTGGCAGCTGTGCTCCTATGGTTCAGTAATTGCATTGTTTCCTACTGTGCTTTACGGGTTGTGAAATGAATTTATTAAATAATCTACACAAAGGGAGCATGGTGTGGGCTAGTGGAAACAGCTCTCAGCTGGTGTTAGGAGACTGTTCCACTTCGACCACTAGCCTTGACGTCAGTTTTTCTAGTCCTCAGGCTCCTAACTACCTAAGAGGATAATTCTGCCCTAAGCCGCAGAGAAATCTCTGGCACCTAAACCATTGTCTTATGGTGCTTGACAGAATGTACTAGAATCTGTAATGGACCACTTCATACTGGAAGACAATGGTTACGAAAGGAAAATTCAGTCCACACACATGAAGTATATAATGGAAGGGACTTAAACATACCTAGGGTAGCAAGAGTCGGACACGACTGAGTGACTTTGACTACCACTTGACTACTAGTATAGAAACCAACACTATTGGTAAGCTTGCCAGTTGGTGTTTTGCTAGCTGTCTTGGGCTATTAAAACCAGTCGGTGTTTCGTAAATCTGGCTGTGTGACAGAATGAGATGTTTAAGTGAAGATGAGAAACACTTGGTATATTATTACAACTGCAAAAGAGGAAAAACAAGTAAAGTTTAATAAAATCAACCCTAAGCCTCGTTGACCTTATTTCTGTTCGTGTTAAACCAGAATCTCAAATCTCAGAAGGCAAAAGGATTTGGGAACATCCCCAAAGATCCGCCCTGCTGAGGGGTAGAAGGGAGAGTCTGCTCACTCGGCCGTGTCCGACTCTTTGTGACCCCATGGACTGTAGACTGCCGGGTCCCTGTGTCCATGGGATTTCCCGGGCAAGAATCCTGGAGTGGGGTGCCATTTCCTACTCCGGGGGATCTTTCTGACTCAGGGGTTGAACCCACATCTTTTGCATTTCCTGCATTGACAGGCAGATTCTTTACCACTGTGCTACCTGGGAAGCCCAGGAAGGAGAGTCTCACTGGGCCCTAAACAGTTCAGGGTCTTTTCTGTTGTTGGTGTATTTTCTTTTTTTCCTGGATAATAGTGATGATAAGTGATGATAAGACTGGGAAAAAATATCTTCCCTCCAACTGGGAGTTTGGCGCTGATTCAGGGCCCATTGTTTCCAGTCGTTTCCCGTCCCTTCTTAAAAAGCAAAAAAGTTCAAGTAAGGCGGCTTTCTCTCAAATTAAGAAGCAAAATTCCACTCCCTTCCAAATGCTGCAATCAATTATTTTATAAATAGGGCTGGATTCAGGTCCACAAGGTTTACTGAAGTCTACACATAGCCCAGTGGTTCTGGCCAGGCGGTACAATGGCTGACACAGCAATACCCCGGGTTTGATCATTTCCACAACGGGTGTCATGACTGTTAATGTGTGTCACACACAAACCCACGGCTGCCACACTGAAGCCTATCACAGCTGGGCAAGGTACTTTAGTTCCCAATCTCCTACCTACACTGTGCAGAAACCCTGAGAGGTAGGTACTAGGATCACTGTTTTGTAGACAGAGAAGTAGTAACTCAAGGGCATGAAGTTAGGAAGAGATTTGGGTACTCAAACCAGGACTGGCTCACTCCAAATCTCACCAGCTTTCTACAACAAGATGTTGGTGTGAACCTCTGGGATGATTTGTTCTTTCTAGACTGGACGACCAAGTCCTGCCAGGCACCCTTCCAAATAAATTAATGGTCCTACCCTGAGGCTTTTCTTCCCAACAGTCAATGGAATATGTACATAGAAGTTCGTCATTGGAGCTTTCTGTGCTTTGGTTTTGGCCGAATGCTAATTCACTCTCTAATGAGGAGTCCTCCAGCCAAACTGCAGGTCAACAGTCTGCTGAGCAGCACAATAGAGTGTGAGTTTTAAAAAGCCACCCATGGAGTTGTCTTCAGAGTTGAGGATCAACATTTAGTTCTCCCTGGAATGTACCCTGGACTGAGACAGGAGGCCAGGGTTCCAGCTTATTTTTGCCTGAGGACTGGGGCTGAGAAACCTGTATTGCCAACTCACAACCACTATAGCAATTCACTCCCTCATCTGGGGCCTGCTTCCCCATCTGGAAAATGGGGACTTCGGACCAGCTGATGTATTTTTTAAAGTCCTATCTACTGAGGTAAGACTTATATACAATCAAATCCACCCCTTTGAAAGATACAGTTTGATGAGCCTGACAGAAGTACAGTTTTATAACTAGAGCCACAATTAAGACACAGAAAGATTTCCATCATCCCCCAAAATGTCCTCTTGTCCTTTTGCAGTCAGTCCCCTTCCCAAGCCCCAGGCAATCTCTGATCTGCTTTCTATCCCTATAGTTTTATCATTTTCTGAAAAGCACACAGGTGAAAAAGTATGGAGCCTTCTATGGCTAGGTTCTTTCACTTATTAATAGCATGGAATATTCATTCATGCTGTTGAACTCATCAAATCAATAGCTGACTTCTTATTGTTGAGCAGTATTTCCCTGTATGGATGTGATACACTTTGTCCATCTACTCACCAGTTTGATGCTCAGTTTGGGTGTGTCTACTTTTTTGCTACTGTGAATAAAACTGTAGGCCTTTGTGTGAAAATAAATTCCATTTCTCTTAGATAAATACCTGCTTAATGGGAGTATGATAGCTGAGCCATTTGTTAAGTGTGGGGCGTGTGTGTTTAACTTTCTAATACTGTGTCTCACTGTTTTCCCAGTGGCTGTGCCATTCTGCATTTGCACCAGCCATATATGGACTGGTTGCTATTTAATGGGTAGCCTCAGATAATGACTGTGATGCCTGTCAATGTCCCATGAATGCATTGAGTCTTTTGGAGCAGAGGTCCCATGAAATGAATCTCGGTTGCCTTCACAGCACCAAGGACAGATGCGAAGTTAAGTGTATGGACTCGATGCTGGGAGCCCTTTCCAGCTTTGGCAGTGCTGTCATTCTCTTCTCCCTTCTCTAGACATCTTGTTCTGTGACAGTGAACACTGAACACTTGCTTTAGGCTGAAATCAGTCTAGAAAGGCCTGCAAAACTGGAAACAAAACTGCAAAAATCAGTCTAGAAAGGCTTGCAAAACTGCAAAACACACCTGCGGGCTGTGTAAGGTAAAGGCTTTCACCTCCCACAGGCTTGACTTCCTCTGGTGATCATTACCTTCCATGAAGGTTGTTGGAAGATTAAGTGATGTCATGATATGTGCTCAACACACAGTAAGTGTCCAGTAAATAGCAATGTTTACCTTCGAAAGTTATAAACTGGCATGGCTGATAAAGAAATGGGAGGTGATAAACTGGACCTCCTTTCAAAGGTCCCCAACAACAATTAGAAATGTGAAAAAGGAGTGTTCTGTTTTTCACTGCAGAGACCTCACCATGTTTTCCGGATAAGATTTAAAAGGGTCATAGAGTTCCCTCTCCACATATTAGGTTGCTGCATTCATACCTCTCCTTATTTATACAGTATATACATGTGTGTTAAACATATACACAGAGAGCCACATACACACATAGTGAGAAACGAACAAAGGAAACACAGGTCCTCTCTTGTTGAGCTTACAGTCTAACACATTCCTCTTAACTGATGTGTAGGAAGACACAGGACAAAAGTCTTGCCGTGGGCAAAGAGGCAGAGCTTTCTAGATCTCAGCCAAGCAGCTTAAAGTGTGGCAGCGCTGATGGGACTGCTTCAACTCTAATTTTCATTTTATTCAGGGAAATATACTGTAGGGTCTAGAGTTTTTCTGAATGCTAATGTGTGTGTTTTAAAGAGGGAGAGAAGAGAGGCAAGCAGGGCGGATGGGGAATCCACTGATGGACATCTGAGCTCTGAATAATGCATTGACACGTTTCATTTTAAGCACTGTTTGTGTTCCATCCCACCCCCCCATGCCCTGCAAACTAATTGTCTGGATGTTTTGAGCGCCCAGCAAGCTGCCTGCCTAATGATGCCTGGGCTCTTAACAGCCTCATGCCTCTCTTTCCTTTAACCAACGTAGTAAAGAGCTGGGTTTCCATAGTCCCTTCCCCAAAACCATTAGTCTCTCAGCCAAAATTAGAGGAGAGGCAAGTCCCTTTGAGAGAGAGGAGCTGTGGTTGCTGAGCAGCCCTGTAGGAAGCCTGCAGGGGCTCAGTTCACTTTCCTACTAAGAAAGTCCTTCATGAACCAGGAGCCTAAGGCATCATGGGAGCTCGTTAGAAGGCACTCTCTGGCTGGACACTAGGCCTACTGAGTCAGGGGACCCCAGGAGTGTGCAGGCACATTAAAATTTCAGAAGTGCTAGAATGGGATATAAATCCCAGAGTTTTCATTCCATTTTAAGAATCTGACCATAGTATATAGGATAGTCAAGCGAATTGGGACAAAATTATGTTGGAAAGGCAGTGTGGTGTGAATGAAACAGCCAGCTCCGATGATCTTCCCCTTCTGATATTCACACCCTGTGTAGTTCCTGCCCACACTGAATCAGGGTCGTCTACAGCAAATCGAATGTGTAGAAGTGACAGCATGAGGCTTATAGGGCAAGGTCATAATAGGCACTACAGCACTTTCCTGGCTTGGTCCACACTTGCTGGTGATGGGGGTGGGGGCACCACTATACTGGGGACTCTTTCAAGAGCTTGCGGAGAGGCTGACATGGAGATACATTGGGGCCTCCCAGCACCATCTGCCAGTCATGTGAACAAGTCAGCTCACAGGTGTAACCTCCAAGCCCAGCCAAGGTTTCAGGTGACTACCGATCCAGTCAACACCTTACACGCTACTTCATGAAAGACCGCAAGCCAGAACCACCCAGTTAAGCCACTCCCAAACACCTGATTCCAAGAAACTTTATGAGCAAATCAATGTTTAATGCTCTTTTAACCCACTGAGGGCTTCCCAGGTGGTGCAATGGTAAAGAATCTGCCTGCCAGTGCGGGAAACAAGGGTTCAATCCCTGGGTGGGGAAGATCCCCTGGAGAAGGAAATGGCAACTCAATCCAGTATTCTTGCCTGGACAATCCCACGGCCAGAGGAGCCTGACAGGCTATAGTCCATGGGGTCACAAAGAGTCAGACACGACTGAGCATGCATATGATATGAACCCACTGAGTTTTGGGGTACTGATTATTCAGTAACAAATAACTAGAATGAGGACAGAGGGCTGGAGAGGGCTGGGTCTGAGACTAGGCTCCCCCAACTAGGAGTGGTTTTCCATCACCTCTTCACCTTCTTCATGCCTCTGAGGCCTCATCTATGAAAGGAACAAACAGTTCATCCAATCTCCAACCCCTCTGAATATACAGATGCACAATTACCATTATAAATCACTAAGAAAAGGGTATCATAAAATTCATACATCACTGGTTCTCAGATGCCTACAAACTTTAAAGACTAAAATTGTGGGAAGATGTGCATCTTAAAGTCAATGGAATACAGGATGATGTTTGTTCTGCTCACCGCGTGGTGATGGTAGGAGAATCAACAGTACAACAGATGCAGAGGGAACTGACGGGCAGCATCCTGAAGCACCCTTGCTTGAGAAAGGGAACTGATGCTACGATTCCAGACCAGCGAATTAAATGGGCTCTGCTGGGCTTCATCAGTTCATTTTTAATGCTCTTGCCTCAGGCTCCTATCACAATTTATGCTCAAAATGACTTCTACAAAGCCCAACTGAGAGGGAAAAACAGTCAAGGAAAACCATCTATGGCAGTGCTCCCTAAACTTGCTGGAGCATAAGAAACGACTTATTGCATTTGTTAAATATACACCCAGGCCCTTTGCTAGAGACTTTGATTCAATAAATCTGGGGTGGGCATTGGAATCTACATTTTAGCAAGGGCCCCAGGCAGTTCTTATGAACACACAAGATTTAAAACACTGATCAAAATGAGATAATATCCATCCATCCACTTACTAGTAAAGTACAAGTCTGGAATGCCTTAGCTACGTCCCCTCGCAAAAAAAAAAAAAAAATGCCTTTGACTTAGCATAAGGGTTTATTGAAGATCAAAAAAAAGAAAAACTATCTTACCAAGGAGTTTGCCATTGTTGGAAAACTTACTGAAGTCATGGAAATGTATACTATTCAATGCTTATAGTGTAAAAATTTGCATATTAGAGGAAATATATTAAAGAATGTATCTCCTGACAGGCTGACTGGTTTCTTTTTTTTTTTTTTAACTGAGGTATAGTTGATGTATAATATTATGTAAGTTTCAGATGTATAACAGTGATTCACAATTTTTATAGGTTATACTCCATTTATGTGCATACGGTGCTAAGTTGCTTCAGTTGTTTACAACTCTTTGCGATCCTCCTAGGTCCATAGGATTCTCCCAGCAAGAATACTGGAGTGGGTTGCCATTTCCTCCTCCAGGGATCTTCCTGATGCAGGGAGAGAACCAGCGGCTCCTGCACTGCAAGCGGAGTCTTCACTGCTGAGCCACGGGGGAAGCCCTATATTCTACTTGTACTTATTATAAAATATTATCTACATTCCCTGCACTGTACAATATATCCTTGTAGCTTAGTTTATACATAGTAGTTTGTGACCTGTTTCCTTTTTTTCCTTTTTTTTTTTCCAATTACTCAGCAAAATTACTAAGCAACCATGTTTTCCTTTTTTGCTTAGACTACCAGGAATCTTTCACCTAAAATTCATGCCCCCCCGAATGAAAACAATATTAACAATAATTAATATTTTTGATAGTTGCTGCTGTACAAAGCTTGTGAGGTTTTGGCTTTGTTGTGTATTTTAATGGACATGTTATAGTCAAGTGCATTTTCTTAAGATTTTCAAATCTTTTTGGAAGAAAGCAAGAAACAGATTTTAAAATCAATACTATTTGTTTTTGTTTTGTTCTGTTTCTAATCATGTTAAGACTAAACAACCACCAACCAGCTTCCAAAAACTCTTCGCCAACTTACGTGGGTTGTCTCCTCTCATGCCAATCCCTTGGCCAGCTTTTAAAATATAGGAACGCTAAACACATCTTGGCGAGGAAAGTCGATTTCTGTTCAAGCCAAATACTTATGAGAATAAACAGAAAATAATTTTAGAGCAGCTTCTCAAAAGCTTCTTCTTGTCTCTCTCTGGTGCATAACATCATTTTCTGACCATCTGACCCAACTATGGCAGCTGACTCAGGTCATTCAAATCTTTTCCTGTAAGAACCAAAAAACAACACCTTCCACTTCATCTTACTCATGTGTTTTCACTTCTGCAACAGAATTTCATCCTTGACCTGAACTTCTAAATATCTCATAAACAATAATTAAGTCACTAGAACCCTGCTGTGTAAAGGTCATTTTCTGACAGATGGGATACCAACACAGAACACGGAAATTGTTTCTCCTCTTCCCCAAGCTTACAGAGTAAGACAACTCAGGGCAAGGATTTTCATAATCAACATGGAGTCGGTATACAGCAAGTGCTTGGTCAGTTTGTATGAGTGAAAGAATTTAGCTTAGGAACTCTGTGGGCCCTCAGATTCTCTGATTGAAATTCAGTCATTATGCAAGTAAGAACATCAAGCCCAAAGAACTGATCTTTCCCAAAGTTACACTAAAAAGGGAAGCAAGACACACAAAAATCCAAATTCTCTCTTTCCCCACCCACTGATTCTCCTTGACTTGACCTCTTATACAACCTCTGACTTCTCTGTCAGATCCTTCTCTTACGTTAACACTTCTTGGACCTTTCAATTTAGTTAATCATTTCCCTTGTTTCTCAACTCAGAATCGAGTTCTCTGGGAGAAACCTTCCAGCCTGGGGCAGGCTCCTTCATTACCTGCTCCCACATCTCCTTGATTCATATTCCTTATAGAGAATGTATCCCAGCTTGCAACTGTATTTTCAAAAATGAAACTATTTCATGAAGGTCCAGTTTTCTCACTAAACTCCCTGAGAGTAGAAACATATACATGTTGCTGTCATTCACTTCTATACTCCTAGTGCAGGAAGCCTCACTCAACTGATTATTTGTTGAATGAACACATTATTTTAAAACTCTCCAAAAATAAGGAGTTGGTCAGTGGTACAAATATTCTGTCTCATGAATAGCAGAGATAAAATAAAAGCAGCAAATCACTCCTATATAATATTTAAAGATATCTCTATTTTTGCATTGGGATAATTCACTCTATAAATAACATATAATCAATGCTTAAACTCAGATGGCCCTGTTTCAGACTCTGGGAAAAATTGGGGCAGACTTCCTCTTTCAATGGGTTCAACAAGGAAATGTTTATTATTTTAGCATGAGACTAAGACAAACTGGGCAGAGAAGGCGATGGCACCTCACTCCAGTACTCTTGCCTGGAAAACCCCACGGACAGAGGAGCCTGGTAGGCTGCAGTCCATGGGGTCGCAAAGAGTTGGACACGACTAAGCGACTTCACTTTCACGCATTGGAGAAGGAAACGGCAACCCACTCCAGTGTTCTTGCCTGGAGAATCCCAGGGACGGGGGAGCCTGGTGGGCTGCCACCTATGGGGTCACACAGAGTCGGACACGACTGAAGCGACTTAGCAGCAGCAGCAAGACAAACTGGGACCACTATGTGCTGCTCACAGAATTTCACAGCATAGCCTGAAATTTCTGAATCATGTAGGCAACTGTTTTCTGCAACTGTTACGCAGATAACTGTTTTCAGGTAGGGGATACTTGAGAGGATTATTCTTACTCAATTTGCCTCTGTTATCTTTAAAAAGTTTCATAAAAGCATGTAGCAATATTTGCAAATTTTATTCCACTTAATCCAGAGAAAGGGCCAGGTCCCTTCTTTGACCCACAATTCACTTACAGATTTCAAAAAGAAATGATGACAATTTGATGTCATTGTTTAGAACATTTTAACAATCTGTTGGGTCTAAAACTGTTCAATTTGGTATCAAAGATCGTTTCCAATTCTAACTCTGAAATTAAACCTAAAAAGTAAATGGCTCACTACTGTTTCTCTCTCTTTTCCACCTGTTTAAATATAACAAAACTTTTGTCAGTCTGAGGGTTTACTAGCCTTGATCCTACAACTCATGGTGAGAAACCCGCGCTTCTTTGGAAGACCAAGAACAAAGTGCTAAGAAAAGCCCTCCCTTGGACAAAAAGCTTTTGATTACAGGATGTCACTATTTGGGGAATGTTCTTAGCACACTGCCTGTGAAGCACCATTATATCTTCTCCTTCTTGGAGCTTGAAAAAATGTCCTACCACGCCTAAGTCGGGGTATCTCAGAGGTGTTGGAGTGAGGCAACAGTGATGTCAGAGATGCTTAGATGCTGTGATTTGGCTTTGAGTAGATAGAACTGGGTTATAAATCAAGAGAACCAATTATAAACATAGCACAATCCTTCCCTGGACCTCAGCCTCCTCTATTATTAAAGAAGGGGCATTACTCAAAGGTCTCGTTCATCACTAGCATCCGTTAACTCTGACTGTACTAAGACACATAGAAAATCTCAGAGCTTGTTTCTGGGAAAGCAGAGAAAGGATCAGATATCTTGAGGGAGCTTACTGTCTGTTCTGCTTCTGCTATAGCTGCCCATGGGTGCCCTGCACCCCCTGCCCTCAGGCCATTGCTTCACAGTGGGCTTCTAACACCCAAAGGTAATATGGATACGTGTTATGGGCTGAACTGTGTGCCCCTCAAATTGACAGTTTGAAGCTCTAACCCCCAGTATCTCCAATGTGACTGTATTTGAAAACAGGGCCTTTAAAGTAGTGATTAGGGTGGGTTCTAATCCCATCCGACCAGTTCCTTAGGAGAACAGGAAATTGGACACACAGAGACTCAGAAGAAAGCCCATGTGAGGACACATGAGAAGGTCTCAGGAGAAACCAAATCTGCTGACATCTTGGACTTCCAGCCTCCAGGACCGTGAGGAAACAAATGTCTGTGGTTGAAGCCACCCAGTCTGTGGTATTTTGTTACAGCAGCTCCAGTCAACTAATACAATGCTGAACTGATCCACCTTTTAGATGAGAACCTGAATCTTCTTGTATTTTTTTCTCCAATGAAAAACGAGTTCTAAAGCAGCAAAGTTAACATCCCAAGGTCACACAAGTACTTAGTGCCAGAAGGGACACTAGAGCAGAGCTTATGAAGGGAAATGGGTAAGGTCAACAACCTGGACTTCTTTCCTTAAAAACAATACGTATCTGCCGGGAGCCGGCATATTGCATATTGAGTGCATATTGCATATTGAGTGCAGCACTTTTCAGGATCTGGAATAGCTCAACTGGAATTCTATCACTGCCGGTAGCCAGCGTGAGGAACTCCGCCCATGACAAAGGTCATGAGGAAGGAGGCTCGGCATACGCAAAGGCGGGATCGAGCTTCAGGAGTCCCCCTGGAAATTCTCGAGCATATACCCCCAAAACCAGAGTCTGCCTACTTTCTGCTTTGTGCTTTCACCTACACCTCTGACTTTACGGGGGGCTGTCCCCCACTACCTCTCTGAAAAAAGTTAGCTTACAGCTCCAGTTAATAATTCCTGGGTGTGACAGTGTTTAACCTACAAACTCCTTTGGAAATCCTCTAGCCTGCCTGAATAGGTTTTTCCGGCAACATGTGATTGTTCAGAGCCTCCCAACTGTGAGAGGCAGGAGATGTTCTAAACTGTCTAAACACAGATTCTTTTGAGTAGTTAAAAGATTGATTAGAAATTGTATTGGTGAAGGGATTTTCACTTGTTGGGCCAATGTTTGCTGCTAAGTTTCCATATCCCTTACCTGCTGTGTCCCTGGCAGTGTATTGATTAATATAATTGGTGTAAATAGTAGCTTTAATGTTTGTAACCTGGGACCCTTGAGTTAATTCTTTTTCTTGTTGTAGCCCACCACACCTTTGCTCTGTAGGAATGCAACTTTATCTAATGCTTTTGGAGGGTGGCTCCTGACCAATCACCTTTAGAGAAAATAAGTTTTCTGAAGAAAAGGTCTTAAAATGTTAACAGGCCTCCGGGCCAGAAGATGATGCAAATCACCTAAGCTTTTGCATATGATAAGTTTGCAGGAAGAAAGCCTGGTTTGCTGCAAGACTCTACCCCTTCCCGCATTATCCTCTGTGCATAACTTAAGGTATAAAAACTACTTTGAAAAATAAAGTGCGGGCCTTGTTCACCGAAACTTGGTCTCACCATGTCGTTCTTTCTCTTACCTTCTGGCTGAATTATTCAGCCTCTTTTCTACACTGAATTTCCTCACTGAGCTATCCTTATCTCAGCCTCTTTTCTCCACTGAATTTTCCTACTGAGCTATCCTCATTCTATTACTCTTTATATCCTTAATTAACGTTTAATTAAGCAATTGTTTCCTGATCTTCGCCTACGCCGTCTCTCCTTCGAATACCCTGGTTCAGCCGGGGCTGGTCCCCGGCACGTATCCTAACAATAAAGCATTGAAACTTGGCACAGGCATCAAAGAACTCATACTCAGGGTACCCTCATAATAAGCTTGAATAACCAATTATAAATTAAGATTACGATATTTCACTGAATGAAACCCCATGTTTAAAACATGCCGTTTGTATCCAGAAGAGATATTAGGGCTTCCTCCCCTCCAGAAAGCCAAGAACTTTCCTCCAGGGAGTGCTCACCACAGCTACTGGCTCTCCCCTCTGCTCTGTTCTTTCCTAAAGGGGCCTGCTGAGACACACTCAAACATAAGCCTGCCTGTTTTTCAGGCTAAAACTAGGCATGGGACTCAACATCTGCATTGGAGCCTATCTTCATTTTCCTCTCCTGGTCACACACAAGTCGTGAACAGGCAGTCCCCTGACCCCTAGATTCCCTGCCAAGCCTGAGATGGGGCTCAGGGAGGGATCTAGCTGCATGCTCCCTACCACAGATGTGAGGCCCTGAAAGAGACCTCAAATGAAAGTATCCATACCACACCTTAATGATCAAAACCGGCTTAAGGAAAGAGAATGGTTCTATTAATAATTCACTGGTTCCTAAATAGATATGCTTAGGCGGTCTGCATCTGAATCATCTCAAAAGGTTTTTTTTTTTTTTTTTTTTTAATTCAAACTTCAAAACCTCATCCTTAGGATGTTCTATATCACAGGTGGGACCTTGGACTGTGACTTTTAAGGTGATCCCCAAGTGAGTATGGGCTTCCCAGGTGGCTCAGTGGTAGGGAATCCACCTGCCAATGCAGGAGACGCAGAAGTAAGTTTGATTCCTGGGTCAGAAGATCCTATGGAGGAGGGCGTGGCAACGCACTTCAGTATTCTTGCCTAGGAAATCCCATGGACAGAGGAGCCTGGTGGGCTACAGTCCATGGAGTCACAAAAGAGGCAGACACAGCTTAGTAACTAAACAACAACAGGTGAGTACATAATTTGGAAACACTCAAAACTGCTGTACTTCTTTTTAGAGTTTAAAGAAAACTACTGAGAAGCAGCTGGTGTCTACAAATCATCATTCCTGTCATTGAGGCACCAGCCATCCAGTTCTGTATTCTCTTTATTCCCAGCTGGTGCTCACGGTAAAGAACACACCTGCCAGTGCAGGAGATGTACGAGTTCGATCCCTGGGTCAGGAAGATCCCCCGGAGGAGGGCATGGCAGCTCACTCCAGTGTTCTTGCCCAGAGAATCCCCATGGACAGGGGAGCCTGTTGGGCTACAGTCCTTAAGAGTCGTGAAGAGTTGGGCATGACTGAAGCGACAAGCATGCACTGTGAGATAACAGAACATCCCAAAACTCAGTGGCATTTCTTATCTCTCAATTTCTGTAAGTTGGGAACTCAGGTGTGGTGGGGTTGAGTATTTCTGGCTCAAGGTTTTTTTTTACCAGGCTGCAGTTAAGACACTGGCTGGGGCTGCAGTCATCTGAAGGCTTGACAGGGGCTGAACAAGCCACTTCCAGATAGTTGACCAGAGGCCTCCATTTCTCACTGACTGCTGGCAAAGACCTTAGTTCCTCCCCACCTAGGCTTCTACACAGGACATCCTACGGGTATCTCTTCCCATGGAGCAAGTAACCCAACAGAGACGTAAAGGAGGAAGCCATAGTGCCTTTCATGATGCAGTTCCTGAAGTTACACATTATCACTTTCACTTTTCTTTATTCATTAGAAATAAGTCACTAAGTCGAAGCCACATTCAAGGAGAACAGAACAGGCCTCTTCTTTTAAAGGGAGAGTCGAAGAATTTTAAGCCACTGCAATATCCATTACCTGTCATACTCTGAGAATGGAACAGAAACTAACAACTCTAAAGTATCTCTGGTCTTGAGCCTGCCCTCAAGGAATTCTGAGAGCAGGGGCAGAAGAAAAGACCAGAGTGCCCAATTATTATTCTTTTATGAAGTCAAGCTAGGGAACAGCCAGTTAGGTGAGGGGCAGAGGCACATAAATGTTAAATCAGAAGTCAAAAATGCTTCACCGTGAGACCCAACGTCCTCAGTTTTAGCTGTGGACCTCACTTAGCGACTGAGCTACTACCTTCTGTATACTAACGCATATATATGGAATTTAGAAAGATGGTAACAATAACCCTGTGTGCGAGACTGCAAAAGAGACACCGATGTATAGATCAGTCTTATGGACTCTGTGGGAGAGGGAGAGGGTGGGGAGATTTGGGAGAATAGCGTTGAAACATGTATAATATCATGTATGAAACGAGTCGCCAGTCCAGGTTCGATGCACGGTACTGGATGCTTGGGGCTGGTGCACTGGACGACCCAGAGGGAGGGTAGGGGAGGGAGGAGGGAGGAGGGTTCAGGATGGGGAACGCGGGTATACCTGTGGTGGATTCATTTCGATATTTAGCAAAACTAATACAATATTGTAAAGTTTAAAAATAAAATAAAATTTAAAAAAATAAAAGAAAGAAAGAAAGAAAGAAAATAAATGTTTACTACTGGTGGTGAGGGGATGGAGTTGGAGGCAAAAATTCTACAAATTTACAAAGAAGATAAACTCCAAGACAGAGCTGGACAAATAGCAAAGTGCTAGACATAATCGTAGTTGATTACTAGCATGTTTCTTATAAGCAAAGGCACGCAGAGTAGAAGGTGACGAGGCCAGTCTATTCAGGTCACCTTGACTCCTTTTGCATGTGTCCTCTCTCTATTTGTATACTTTCCTTCTAGAAACAAACTAGCCCCTTAGTACTCTGTACGGAAATCCCACCCCCAGGACACTCATGTCACTGCTCTGAACTCTGTTTTCTTTCTGGTTGTACCTGTACTGTTTATAGAAACTGTGTCCACACAGGCCCTGCAAAATGTATTTAAACTGCTTAGTGCTACCTGATCAGGTAACTCATCTCGAGGACTTAACAGTTGTGCCCCTGAATTTGTAAATGCCCACTCATACTGAAGGCAGGAACAGGAAGAACTGCAAATAAGTATGGACATCCTGGAGATATTTTGTGCCCATGGGGATGTCTATATACATATATTTAAATATTATTTATCTAGACCTGATATATGCAAAAATAAAAACAAAACAGTGCGACAGAATTCTGCTGTGATTGGAATTGGAACTTCTTGGAGCTCTGAAGAATCTGATTCAGAGTACAGCTGCCAAAGAAAATGTCAGTCTACACAGCCAACAACCTTATGACCACTAAGGAGTATGCAGGCATCTGAGAAAGCTCATTCCCAATTCCTTTTCAAATTCCTTTCTCCTCCTCCCCAGGGTTTTCAGACACTTTAAAGAGATCCAAGAAATTCCACAGTTTGAGGGAAACTCATTGTGGTGAGGCATGTAATATTAAACGATCCCGTGGCCATGACAGGGAAAAAAAAAAATGAAATGCATACCCATGCAGAGATGCAGAGACAAGAAAAGAGCCTGAAAAACAATACTCAAAACTTTTCCAAGCATTGAGGCATGGAGGACATACCTAAATCAAAAGTATTTTTTCAATGTATCTTTCATTAATAAGTCAAAAATTCAAGGAGAATTACAAGAATAGGTGAAAAGATCTCCTGCAGACATAAAAGATTCTCATGAGAGGGAACACAAAAACTGGAGGTGTTCAAGTCTTAGAAAGCCACCTGCCATGCTCCCTTTTTGCAGAGAATAGAGAGAGAAGGGCTGAAATTAGAAACACTTATACTCACCCCACATTTTCAAAGTCAACTAAGGGGGACAGAGTTTGTTCAAAATGAAAAAGAAAATCAAAGCTCTTTTAATTCAACCACTATAACTTTATGTTTGAGGGTACAGTGAGGACTTTTGCTTTTTTGTTCTTTTCTCCCCTCCCCACAACCACCACCCGCCCCCCGCCCCTCGCCCTGCCCCACCCGACTCTTCCTGTGAGGCTAAGTCAGAATATCTGGGGCAACTGACCAGGAGTTATTCCCATTTAATATATTACAGCCCAATTTCAACAAACCTAGAAAATCCAGAGTCTATTCTCAAGAGCCTTCCCTGGAGATGAGCCTTCCCTGTTTGAAACAGATGGGCGAGGTTTCATGGTCAGAAGTTCCTTATGGGAGGTGAGAGGCTGCATCCCCCAAACGACCAACCAAGAAACACCCTGCAGAAAGAAGGCACTGGTTTGGGACCTCTGAAGCAGCCTTGTCCAGTAGAACAGCCAGATATCAGAGGCTTTGATGAAGCAATTGTTGAATAAATGAAGGGCTAGAAGATGAGACTTCAGTTGACTAGCTCAACCTCTTAGAAACTTTCACATACAATTTGGATTGTTAGATACACACATGTTTTGCAGTCATTTGGCACTACTAAGTTGCTCTTCTTCATTTCCACCAAAGAACATACTTTTTAGATCAGAAAGACCTAGGGCTGAATTCACAGGCTCTGTTCTATGGCAGCTGATTGATTTAGGTACTTAAACCCGCTCTGCCTTAGTTTTTTGCATTCTTTTTTTTTTTTAAGCCCAACAGGTTGTTGTGAAGATAAAATAAATGTCTCCATGAAAATCACTTTGAATGAAGTAATGGAGCCACAACAATGAGTGAGACCAGCTTCTGATCCACTGAATGAAAAAAGACAACAGAAGTACAGTAACCAGACTCCAGGTGGCTCCTGATGACCTCACCTTCTGGCAGCCACATCGCTTAGTGGTCATTTCTCACAATGCACCATGCTTGGCCAGCGTGACCAACAAAAATGACGGTTTTCACTTCCAAGATTAGGAAACAAAATGCATTTCAGTTGCCATCTAAATTGGTATTTGTCTTTTTCTCTCCCTCTCTCTGATCATTCAATCTGGGAAAGCCAACTGGCATCATCACCCAGCCCTCTGGAAAGGCCCAAGTGGAGAAGAACTCAGGTGTCTGGCCAAAAGCATCATAAGTGAGCTTAGAAATAGATCCTCCAGCCTCGACCAAGCCTTCAAATGACTACAGCCCTGGTCGAGACACCCTGAGTCAGAACCACCTGCCTACGCCACTCCCGGATGTTCAACCTTCTGAAATTGTGGGAGATAATAGATGTCTGTTGTTTTAAATTGTGGAGAAATCTGTTACACTGCAATAAGTAACTACTACATTAGGTTACACATAGAGTTTCAAGGTTTAGAAGAGGAAAAAATCCTTGAAGGTTGAAATCTGTTTGTCAAAGAATTAAATTTGGATGGAAGGATGAGTTTGACAGGTGAGAGAGTAGTACTTGGTTATGGACATAAGTGAACCAGGCAGAGGGGCAGGAAATCACCAGACAGGTTCAACGGGCAGTGATGAGAGAGACAGAATGCCAGCCACCACATCTGCAACTTCCAATCCAGGACATGAAGGGTAAGTTGGACCATAAAGAAGGCTGAGCACTGAAGAACTGATGCTTTCAAACTGTGGTGCTAGAGAAGACTCTTGAAAGTTCCTTGGACTGCAAGGAGATCAAACCGTTCAGTCAATCCCAAAGGAAATCAACCCTGAAAATTCACTGGAAGGACACTGCTGAAGCTAAAGCTCCAATACTTCGGCCACCTGATGCAAACAGCCAACTCATTGGAAAAAGACCCTGATGCTGGGAAAGACTGAGGGCAAGAGGAGAAGGGGGCAATAGAGGATGAGATGGTTAGATGGCATCACCAACTCAATGGACATGAATTTGAGCAGACTCAGGGAGACAGTGAAGGACAGGGAAGCCTGGTGTGCTGCAGTTAATGTGGTTGCAAAGAGTCGGACACGACTGAGCAACTGAACCACAACAGTGGATCCTTGAGATACCCAGGCAGTAGCTAGGACTGAGAATTCCCACTGGCGGGCATGTAGAAGATGGATTAGCTACACAAAACTAGAGGCAAGAAAGTCAAGCAGGAGCCTTTTGTAATGACCCAGGGGAGGAAATAAGGAGCTGACCCAGAGTGCAGCTGAATAAGAGCAGGGAAGAGATGAATGAGAAACACGTCGTGAACATGGTCCACCATGCAGTGTGGCCACCTACCAGAGCCTGAGGTGTCTGAGCTTCACGTGGTCTTGTAATCTGTGTGCAGAGTCAGTCACATGCCTGCAGACATAACTCCCATGGGACACATACTTCAATCAAAGCCTCACCTTTCATGCATATCATGTGCTGCTCTGGCATTCGATACACTGCACTACGAAATTGAGGCCATAAATATTGGAGGTGCTTTAGACACAAAGTTAGAGTGAAATGTGTAAGCTTTGTTTCCTCTTAAATCACCTCAAATGCAAGAACGGACTCCAAATGGCACTGTTATCCCTAATACAGTCAAATACTAATAAAAGAGGACACTGTGGAGGTGACACAAAGAAAATTCAAAAGCCATCCTTCACGCCAGAGACAGGTCTGAGGAGGAAAGCCCTGAGAAACAATATTAGTATTATCAATCTCACCCAGTCATCTATGCTACAGGAGAAAAATCACCAAAATGCCAATGGAGATTCAAACAACCCTGACGCTGTGGGATCATTGGGGTTCTCTAAGAGGTGACACTGCTCCGTTACTCAGAGGCTGCTGAAGGCGCTGCACACACTGGGAGCAATGAGGGCCATTCTGGTGAAACTAGAGCAAGATGGCTGACAAAGGGGCCCCACCCGCTGTCTTTGACTCAGACTCTCCAGGGACCGGGGGAGAGAGAGGACACACTGTTAAGAGTGGGAGAAGCACACACGGCTATCCCTCCCCACACCTAGGAGGCTAGTGCCCATCTGGCTTACGACGTGTGGGAGGCCATCGGGCCCACACCCATTTGACAGCCAGGGAAACAGGCTCAGAGACATAAAGCTACTAGCCCATCACATGGGCTGGAGAGTCAATCGGCAAGACATCTTGGTTTCTCTAACCCCTGGCCCAGCAGTCTTCTCATATCCTTCCACCCCAGGGTGGAGAGGAGTAAGAAGATGAAGGAAGAGTCTTCCCAAGGGCCTCCAGGGAATGCGCTGTGCTCTGACACTCACTTCCACCCAGAAACAAAACTTGAGCCCTTCAATTTTGCACACTGGAGCATCTCCGTGACACCCGGCACATTGCCAGGTCCTGTGGAGTAGAGAGGAGCACGTGAGCGAATGGAAGCAGGGATTGGGGCAGTTGAATGCAGACAGAAAATGGTCAGAGCTGACTTACCAAAGGCTGACCATCAAGGGAGAGTGGGAGCAGACTTACAAGAGAAGGAAATGTTCCAAAGATTGTCAGGGTCCTGACAGGGGAGGCAGAGGCCACTCAGAAAGCCTGGGAGGCCAGGATGCAGGCTGGCTCTAGGGAGGCCTGCGAGTGAAATTACTGAAAAGCCAGGTGCACAGACAGGCTGAGCCAAAATGGCAGAGCCTTGGAATTCTTAGAGACACGTGAACTTTATCTCATAGACAATGGGAAGACACAGATGCTTTTACTAAGGGAGTAACTCGACTCAACCCCAGACAGGGAGAGGCTTCATCAGCGCTGTCTGTATCTTGCTAAAGAATCATCTGTCACTACGGCTGCCCTCGCAGGGGAGCTTCAAAAGACAAGGACTGAAAGCAAGCTCCTTCCTGCCTTCAACATGTCCCAGCAGAATGCCCATTAGCCTTCCAGGGAGCCAAGGTGCTAAAAACCCAGCTTCAGTGAGCTGTGCTTCTCTGACCGCTGTGATGACACAGGACTGTCATCACTGCTCAGGGGCCAGCCCTGCTAACACCGTGCTGCCTGGGACTAAAGAGATGCCAAGCGTCCTCCTTGTCTCAAAACCAACAGAGGTAGGGATGCTTGCTCACGAAAACTGAAGTTGATAGAGCCACAGAAATAGAAACAGCTCTCTGTTTGGGAAACAGTGAAATTTGTCAAAGAGTATGTGTTCAGTACATACATATAAACAACTTGAGCTCGGTCAGGGAAGAAAGAGCTCTGGACATTGGAAGGGAATGCCTGTATTCCCATCGCGGCTCTGCCGCTGACCTGTTGCCCAGCCTGCAGGTGATGTCACTTTTCTAAGCCTTGGTTTCCTCATTCGTTACACAGAAATAAATACCCTCTACTTTGCCCACTTGTCAAGAAGCCTGGAGGGTGGGGTGGAGGAGGGCTTATAGCAACTAGCCTTAGATGTGGGCAGCCAGGGCCTCCCTCCAAGTACAGTCAGACCAGGGGCCTCCTGGACCTGACTCCCCCTCTGCAGACAGGGTCCCAAGTGTCCAGATCTGGGCCAGGGCTCCTGTCCCACCCCCCGCAGCTCTGAAGTCACCGCTCTCCTCTGACACTTTTGCTTACTTCCTCTGCTGCTGCTGAAATACGTTCTTGTGTCATCCAGGTTATGATTTCTGCTATTTTGTTCCTTCCAACTCTGCCTCCCTTGGGCAGAAACCTACTCTGAAACCACCTGGATGGGGTCTTCCTCAGGGTGGCTACAAAGGTCAGACCCTCTCGCTTACCTCATGCCGGCCTCTGCGATGAGGGGGCCTGGATGCCCATCAACATTCAAGTTTGTTTTTATTTCACCTATGGAGGGAATGAGTGTAGACCATTTTTGTCACCCCTGAAGGCTAGTTAGCGCTCATGTGAACTCTCCCTATATGTCGTGAGTTGGATCCCTCATTTGTGTGGTTACTTCAGACGCATGAGCATCCTTTTCCTAAAACCTTTGGCAGTCTCCATGTACTCTCCCCCCTAACCACCCTGCACCTGCCCCCCGCACCGCAGTGCTACTCGCCTTGCTCCTTCCTGCCCTTTCAAAGACTGACGGCAAATCAGCAGATACACCACCTGCTAGCATAATGCCAAGTGTCAATACAGTCTGGAAACACAGGGAAGGGAGGCAAACCTGCTTCTGTTCCCCAGCAGACCTCTTTCCTGTCATCTCTCCCCTCTGGAAAGCGGAGCCAGCAAGACCCCCAAGGGAGACAGGGTGGAGGTTTAAGTGCCTCTATCACGAAGTTCTCATGTTCTGACAAGCTGGGGATCCAGCGGGAGATGCAATGAATGCTTCAACCCCACTTCCCTGCATTAACCCCCAGGGCCCCATTCCAGCCTCTTCCTTCACAAGGACCCCATTCACACATGGCCATGTTTTGCCTAAAAAAGAGAAGTCTGAATAAGCAAAGAGCCCCACTTTGATCTGCCAGGGAAAGTCCACTTCCAGGCCTCCCATCCCTCAGCCAGGCAGTTGGCAGCCTCCTTCCTCATTTCCTCCAGAGGAATTCCTCCAACAAGAATAACGCTCTGGCCCTTTGTTCCCATTTGGAACTTTATCAATGGGTGATTAACTGCTTCTTAAATAAGGGTGATCCTCTACTCACCGAAGATTTGCTGCTAAGTAAATCAGATTCAAAACTAAAAGAAACACATGTATTCATCATCCCACTTCCTTGGGAAGCTCAGAAGTTACAGACTAAGTGATGAGAAACCTATAGAGCTTTAAGAGAAGGATTATAGGGTGATGGGCAAGTATTCTTCAAATGGCACAATTTACCGAGTAAGTTTTTTTCCACCATGTAATTAAAAGCCAGGGAAACAGCAACTCCAACCACTTCATCAGTTACTAGTCTTGGGAAGAACATTACAGCATCCCTAACGCCTTGGCTCTCATGTCCCAGGACAGAGTCAATGGTGACCTTTGTGGTGGAGACCACATTATATCTTAACCACAACTGCCAACAGAGATGTTTCCTCTCCCTCTCCTGACTTCTGAGCATCCTGATCTATGCTCCAATCATAAATCCCCACACCTGACAGAAGGGTTGCAGAGGTGAGGGATGTTTTGGCCTCCTTAGGCCATACTTTGCATCTCAGCAGTTAATTTCTGCACCCTGACAGGCTGATAACCTCTGCTCCATCCCCACCAAAGCACTCCTAAGGGAAGGCCAGGACAGTCTCACATGTCAAATTCCACTCCAGCCCACTCCCTCTCCCCTCCACCAGAGTCTTGGAACAAGCAGCACACACCAGAGTCCACACTCACTTGTCTAAAAGAATGCCTTTAGCCAAACCGTCATAAAATTCTGACTGGATGTGCAGCTTTCTCACCTGTCTGGTTTAGACTCCAGTCAGACCCTAATTCTAAGAGTGATAACTGTTGTAAAACTCATACAGCATACCTTAGTAATGCATAATAAGCCTTTCTACCTTTGCATTTGATATACACATAACAGTAATACAAGCAAAAGGAATGATATAGAAAACAGTATTTACTAAGCACTAGATGCTAGGGCTTCCCTGGTGGTTCAGACAGTAAAGAATTCACCTGCAATGTGGGAGACCTGTGTTTGATCCCTGGGTTGGGAGGATCCCCTGGAGGAGGACATGGCAACCCATTCCAGTATTTCTACCTAGAGAATCCCCATGGACAGAGGAGCCTGGAGAGCTGCAGTGCAAAGAGTTGCAAAGAGTCAGACACGACTGAGTGACCAAGCACATACATACACAGATGCCAGGCTCAGAATATTTCATATATATTACTTCAATAAATCTTCATAACGATCCTGTGATGTTAGCTGTTTCACTACCTTGTTTGTTTTATTTTTATATCTAATTACCTGGTCTCCTGCTCCTTTTTCCTCCCACCATGCCACACACCACACACTTGGATCAATGTGCTCAAGTGCACAGACACAAATCCACACCATGGGGTCAATGACAACATGGTGCTACTGCTAATGTTACTCACCCCACTTGGAGCATCACCTCTTATGGAACAGGGAGACTGGAGATCTCAGACAAACCTCCTTCTGTTGGAAACATACCCAAAATATTCTGAACAAGAAAGCTGTGCGGTTTCACTTAAAGTCAGACAAACAGCTACTGTTTGGCTAAGCTGTGTTCAGAACATGGGGAGGAAAGAGCTTAGAATAACGAAGCGAGGACCACTTATCGTTTCTGCTCCGCCTTACCCACTCTGTATCTGTATCAAGATGCAAGAGTGAGTATGATACAGGCAGCTGTGTGCATGGGACCTTGATTTCTGCAACCAGTTTTGCTAAATGCCAATTAATTTAAGCTCTCCCAGGTGACCTGATTTCAGGGTTTCCTGAACCGCATTATTTGGAGGTAGCAACCAGAGCCCAGCTGTGGGGAAAACGGCCCACATGAAGGCAGATCTCTGGGAATACCCTGGGAGAAGCCACTCCTGAGTCTTCACGGTCTCGGCGTCACAGAGCTGGAAGGAACCTAAGGCTTGATTAGTCCCCAAGATAAACGCACAGTCACTTGTTAAAACAAGATGCAGATGACTAAATGTTGGAGACCCAATATTATTACTTTGCTGATTAAGGGTTGAAAATAAACTCATCATCAGGTAAAGGTATGGGTTCTCCATTTAATAATTATCCAGAAATTAAGAAACACTAGATGTGTCAGACTCAATCTTTTGGGACATGCTCGACATTCATCCAATTGCTCGCTCCCTAAAATCAAACAAAGACAATAAAAAGAACAGGGGCTTCTGAGTAGATTAGAATTGGTTCCAGGAGGATTTCCCTCCTGGTCCAGTGGTTGAGAATCTGCCTGCCGATGCAGGGGACATGGGTTCCATCCTCGGTCAGGGAAGGCTGCACACACACGGGGCAGCTGGGCTCAGGTGCCACAACTACTGAGCTCATGCGCCCTAGAGCCCACACTCCGCAACAAGAGAAGTCGCTGCTCACTGCAACTAGAGAAAGCCTGTGTGCAACAATGGAGATCCAGAGCAGCCAAAAAAAGAGAAAGAACTGGTTCCAAATCCTGGCTCTGCCATGAGCAGTTAGGCATCATGGGAATGGTGCCTCTCAAAGGGTTATTTTACTTGTTATGAAGCAGAAATAATAATAACTTGCATGAAGAGCTAGAATTCAACGAGCTAGCACATGACAAGATGTTTCCTGAAACACAGTAGGTACTTCATCTTCCTTCACTCCCAGGTTATATGACAATGGAGCACCATAACACCCCAAATCAGAGTTCTTGCAGGACACACGATTCCCACTTCAACACAGCACTAAATCAGTTGCTCAGACTGTTTATAAACTCAATAACCACATCAACCTAGTCGACAACTTACTTTTCACTGAACTACAACATTCTAAAGCTGTTTGTGGAGCACATTCCTCCGGGGACCTAGAGAAGGAAGTGATTTGGAAAGTATCTGAAAAATGTGAACAGTTGCATCCATTTTACATGGGGCGAAAATATTCTAGCTGAATAAGAGCAGGCAAAATTGACAAACAAATGAAAATTCCATCAACCAGATACAAATAGAAACTCCATTTGGGCTTAACTTCAAAGTACTGTACACTCTCAAAAATAAAATATAAGCAACCAAAATATATTTATGTCTACAGCTGTGACATTAACATTAGTGGCAGCTTGTTTACACGCCTCAGCCAAGAAATGCTTGTCCATCTGGTCACACAACCGGCATTATACACATATTTTTAAGTTATTCAAATATTTCCTATGGGTTGGTTCATGGAGGCAAATTTGGAATAAGTCAAAGGAAAATACACTGCAAAGAACCTGCTGAATCCACAGAAACCGACATTTTCCTTCCCACCTGCCAGTTAAATGCCTGTTCTGCTTCCTCATTCATTCACCTACCTCTACAAACATTTGCATTGACATTTTGCCAGAGTTATCCTACAAATCCCTAACAGGGAGAAGAGAAGGGAATACAACAATTATAATGAATTTCAAACACTGGTGGTGTCTTCAAAAAAATTCTGCCCCAGAGAAGTCCTAACATCAAGTCAGATTTTTAAGTGACATCACTACTTTAATATTGTACATTTATGTCACAGGAGGCTGTCCATTTATAGGAGATAATGTGACTTGTCTGACCCACTTCCCTCTTAAAACAAAGTTGAGACTGTGTGACAGACCTACTAGTCTGCAGACTGAAGGTACACTTCTGAGGTCATATTTCTAATCTGAAGAAAATCCTGTGAAATGGGATTTGTTGTTGAGTCGCTAAATTGTGTCTGACTCTTAGTGACCTCATGAATTGTAGCCCACCAGGTTCCTCTGTCCATAGGATTTTGCAGGCAAGAACACTGAATGGGTTGCTATTTCCTACTCCAGGGGGTCTTCCTAACCCAGGGATCAGACTCGTGTCTCCTGCATTGGCAGGGAGATTCTTTACTGCTGAGCCCCCCAGGAAGCCCTGTGAAATGGGATTAACCAACTTCTAACAGTTTAATGGGAGAAGGCAATGGCATCCCACTCCAGTACTCTTGCCTGGAGAATCCCATGGATGGAGAAGCCTGGTAGGCTGCAGTCCATGGGGTCGCTAAGAGACACTACTGAGCGACTTCACTTTCACTTTTCACTTTCCTGCATTGGAGAAGGAAATGGCAACCCACTCCAGTGTTCTTGCCTGGAGAATCCCAGGGGCGGGGGAGCCTGGTGGGCTGACGTCTATGGGGTTGCACAGAGTCGGACACGACTGAAGTGACTTAGCAGCAGCAACAGTTTAATATACTACTATCCAGGAGCTTCATAATGTATGCATATTTCTTAAAGTATACACTTACTGTATACAAACAACTCTATACTAATTGCTAAATTCTCCTAGAACAAAATCCAAAGCCTGTCCGCGCACAGCCAGCAGTAGGAAAATCCATCCCCATGACCATGGCACTGGATAAGCTTCTGCTATAGAAAGTGTTATTTCCCCTTGAAGCTCTCACTGGCCACAGACAAGGAAAAGCAAATGTATTCAGAGGGCTCCTGGGAGCTTAACAGAAAACTCCAGAATTTCCCAAGTTCTGGATCCACCAAAGGCATGATCTTTTTATTTCTTGAGTAGTTAATCTGCCTACAGGAAAAAGTATACTTCACATATTACAGATGCAATATCATCATAAGATTCTCAATGATCCAGCCAGAGAGATCATTTTAAAGCACGTGTGCAAATACATCTCCCTTGTTCAGTCCTAAAAGGCCATCCTCCCAATGACCAGAGGGGTGACAAGCCTCGCTTTCCTACCACTTTCCTCTGCTGTATTCACACCAGCTACACATGCCTCCTTGCTGTTCCTTAAACACCCTGAGAATTCTGCCCTGACTGTAAAATTCTTCCACAGTGTTCTCACAGGGCATCTGCAAGTTTGTGCTTTAACATCACAATCTTACTCTGTTTAAAATTTCAACCTCTTCCCATTGCTAAGTGGCGCTAGTGGCGAAGAACCCACCTGACAAAGCAGGAGACATAAGAGACGCAGGTTGGATCCCTGTTGGGAAGATCCCCTGGAGGAGGGCATGGCAACCCACTCCAATACTGTGGCCTGGAGAATCCCCATGGACAGAGGAGCCTGGTGGGCTACAGTCCATGGAGTCACAAAGAGTTGAAGATGACTGAAGCAACTCAGCATGCACACCCATTGCCTTTCACCCTGCTTTACTTTTTTTTCATGACATATACTGTAGTAAGTAAAAAACACAGTGATAATTCATTATCATGTCAGTTATTTAGTGCAGTTTTTTTTTTCGTTTTCCCCTGTTGGAATGCTTAAATTCCAAGAGAGTGGGGGTCCTTCCCCCTTTTGTTCAGTAGTGTGCATCTCACACGCCTGCAACACTTCCTGATGCCTAGTAGGGCCCATCACATATGTGTTGAATGAATAACTGAATTGCCAGAGACCGAAGTGCTTTATCACAGAACAACTCCCTGGGGCTCTGCTAAGTCAGAGGTTCCTTAGGTCAATGGGACCCCTGGGAAGGACCCCAGGCAGATGCTGGACAAAAACTCAAGAAGAGTAACAGAAATATGGAGAGATATTGGACAAGATATATACTCCCCCCAAAACTATGCATCTCACCACTGCAGGGTTCAACACCTTCCAAGACACCCTGCTGGATGGCCTCTTCAATGTGAGATTCAAGACTCTTCCATCTAGCACCCAGCCTTGGTATCTCATTCCCTGCATCACTCATCACGTGTGCGGTGAGCCGCGCACCACCCTGCGTCCTGCATGTACTCCTCTACATGTCAGCAGAAAAGTGCTGCTTACCACCAAGTCTGGGCCCGCCCCAGCCCCACGAACATGCACAGACTGTCTGCAACCCTCAGGTTCAGCCCTGCCCACTGTCTGAGTCAGCCAAGACCAAACCTGGCAATGAACCAGGAGTCCCACCCATCTCCACATAGCCTTGATCACTTTTCTGACCTAAATCCATTGTGCACCATAATCAAAACAGCACATAAGAACGATTCACAGTGTATCACACATAGCATCAGCCATCCCCAAACCACAAGCCATCCCAACCCTGAGCTACCGACCCACACAGCAGTTTATTTAAGACCTTTGTAACCTTCTTCCGTGTTTATAATCTCTTTTAAATGTTTTATGTCCTTTGACTAATAATAGAGGTGAGGGTTAAAAGCGCAGACTGTAGTTAAACCAAGTCTTCTCTGCCAATGACTAGCTGTGCCAATTACAAGGTTTAAGTTAAGAGTGAAGACAAATGGATTGAAGAAGGTAAAGCTCATGAACAATGAATACAGAAACACCCCCAAGCAAATACTCAAGACATTATTCCCATAAATAAAATGGAATATATATCTACACAATGGAGTATTATTTGGCTATAAAGAGGAATGAAGTTTTGATACATGCTACAAAATGGATGAATCTTGAAAACCTGCTAAATCAAAGAATCCAGAAACAAAAGGCCACATATTATATGATTCTACTTATAGGTGATGTCTAGAATAGGCAAACCTATATTCAGAAAGTAGATTAGTGGTTGCCAAGGGTTGCTGTGGAAGAAGGGGAAGGAAAATGACTGCCCCTGGCTATGGACTTTCTTTTTGAGGTGATGAAAATGCTCTAGAATTAGACAGTGGTGATCATTGCACAACTCTCTAAGCAGACTAAAACCACTAAATTGCATACTTAAAAAGGGAGGTATCATCCCGCCCCTCCCTCCCCTATGAGCCTCCAGAACTATGCCCAAGTCTTATTATGGTATCCCTCAAAGTCCCCTATAAAAAGCAAGACAAACTAAACACCAAATAAACTAAGTAACCAATGACAAACATGGAGCCAAAATTTTCTAGGAAAACTCAACAAAGACTAGAACAACTAAGCAGCTGCAAGGAATGATTGGCCAACTTGGGCCAAGTTTGGTCCCCCAGGCAGCTGGAGCAACGCCAGCATACACTCACTCACTGTGGCTGAGGGTCAAAGGGAGGTTCTGCCAACAGGGGAAATGATCAAACAGCAGAACTGGGCCACATCAGTTCAGGATAAAAAAAAAAAGGGGGTCTATCACATTCTTTCAGTTGGGTTCATAATCAGAGTCCTCAATCAGTATGCCCAGCATCAATTTCCAACATGCAGACCTATTTATACTGCCTCCTTTTCATCGATGTAATGGCTACAAAAATAAATGAACTGGAAAGGAGAGTTGTAAGGAGAGAGAATGCCATAGGAAACAAACAGGCACATATTTCAAAGTAACTGTTTCTTTCCTGGAACTGGCAGGCAGAAAAGAATTCTTGAATATGTTCTAGCACTCAGCTGAACCATCCTTGCCACCAGCTCCACATATTAATACATGTTCTAGAGATCATTTTCCCTGCAGAAATTTTTTAAGGAGGGGAAACTCAGAGGAAGGGAAAATGAACTATAGTCTCAAATATGAAAAGGAAATTAGTGTTTTCATTTTATGATGAAGAAAAAAAAATGTTCTTTCTTATAGCTCCCAGAATCCAAAAGCTCTTCATATAGGTCACTTAAAACAATTAGAACAAAGATAATGTGTTAGTATGGCTGACATAATTGGAAGCTGGATAAAGAAACAGGTGAAGCCCAGTCACAGTGAATCCTTAGAATGTGCCTTAGAACTTTCAGAATTAACTCCCCACCTCAGACTCTCAGGACAGTCTTTCCAGGTCACTTTAATCAAGATACCCATTTTCTCTGTCTGCAGCAATCTTAGCCCACTTCCAAATTACTCTGGGTTTGCCTGTTTCTATTTTCAAGAGCACTCAGAAATCCAGATTCTTAAAAGTGCTTTTAAACCACCTCATCATCTCTGATTTCTTCCAGCTCTTTTTTCCCATTATCACCCTGAATCCTGCCCTCCCCGCCTTCCCCACTCTCTTCCATTTAATGGATAGAAAATGGAGCTTTGGAGAAGTTGTAAAGCAAGACAAAGATGTCAGAGATTACACTCAGAATAAAGGAAATGAGGAGAGCCTCTGATTGCCCCTGGAGGGGCTGCCCCCAGGAGGGGCTGCCAGACGGTCTTATCAGAGGGCAGGTTCGAGAGGGTCAGACAGAGGATATCTTTCTTTAGCACAGCCCTGGAGTCTCCTCACTTGGCTTTAACACTCAGCTCCCATACCTCCCCAGTGGCTCAGTAGTAAAGAATCCACCTGCAATGCAGGAGACATGGGTTCGATCCCTGAGTGGGAAAGATTCCCTTGAGGAAGGCATGGCAACCCACTCCAGTAGTCTTGCTGAGAAAATCCCATGGATGGAGAAGCCCGGGGGCCCCAGTCCATAGGGTCTCAAAGAGTCTGAAAGGACAGGGCACCCATACTGTTTAACTGTGTGAGCTAGAGCAGATCTCTTGAGCTCTCTACATCTCAGTTACATCACGGGTTCAACGAGAATCTCAATGCCTATCTCACAGGAGAAATAAGGAAACATGGTGGAATCCAGACTCTAAGCACCATGAAGGAAGAGACTCAGTTTACCTTTTCACAGCTCTACCCCTGCCCCAGCATTGCACTTGGCACAAAGTCTAGATCATGGTTTCCTAGATTTTTCTCTAGTCCACTAATAACTTGCTCCCTATTTTGAATCTAAATAGGGGAACTGATTAAAGAAGAAAAAATAATGATGGCATCATCATCATTATTACCACCACCCTAACACACAAGGAAAAAACATTAAATAAATATAAATTAAAAAATAATATCCTACAGCAGGCAGACAGGAAAAAGAAGTATTTGCATTTCATTACAGCTACCATGACTGCACACTCTTCACAATAGAAGAGATAAAAAGGAAGAAAAGGGAAAGGCAAAAAGAAATATGAATAAATAAAGAAATCTAACTGATATCCTAAATATGTAATCAAAAAGAACAGGCCTTGGAATATATTATAAATTGAAAGATCTGCTCAGAGAGAAGCAATTGAAAGCCCAAATTGAACAGTCTCAGCAATTTGTGGGAGAAGAAATATTCTGAAATGGCATAACGTAGGAGCAAAGAACAAAGCATTTTTATCTGGCTCGCAAACAATGAAATGAACCTGCCAATTCCATGTGGAAGATGGGCTTTAAAGAACTGCAGCCGAGCCAAGGGAGCATTCAAAGTGAGTTGGAATTCATTAGATGCCAGAGGAGAAGCAGCTACAGATTTCTTAACAGGCGTCTCCAGCTCAGGCCAGAAGGAGCCCGAGGCAGCCCAGAACTGGCTGAAGACTCAAAGGAAAACTACTCTTTGATTAACCCATCTAGCCTGCACATCTTGCCCAGCTTCTGGGCTCCTTTCCTCCCATAGGCATTGCTAGTCCAAATGGTGATAATCTCTGAGAAAACACAGAAAGGAGGCTAAGGAGGAAAAAGTCCTGGCTGCAGTTAGGAGAGCGTGAGATCAGTTCTCACTCTGCACCTCATGCAGTGAGGATGGAAATTCCTCCCTCTGAGACAGTTTCCTCACCAATGACATGGAAAAAGGTGGGAATGGATCACATCAGGATGTCAGTTCCTAAGTCAATGGGCAAAAATCAAATCTGCTCAAAAGAGCCCTGCGTGTATGCAGACAAACCTATAATCCAAAGAAATACGTGCACCCCTATGTTCATAGCAGCGCTATTCACAATAGCCACAGGCTAAATGTCCATCAACAGATGAATGGGTAAAGATGCGGTACATATATATACATAGCGGACTACTACTCAGCTGTGGAAGAGAGAGAGAGAGAGAGAGAATGGAACGCCATTTCCAGCAACATGAATGCAACCAGAGATGATCACAGTAACTTACGTCAGAAAGAGAAAGACAAATACCATATGATATCACTATGTGTGGAATCTAAAATGTGACACAAATGAGCCTCTCTATGAAACAGGAACAGAGTCACAGACATAGAGAAGAGACTGGTGGCTACCAGGGGGCGGGGGCTGGAGGAGAGAGAGAGTGGGAGGCTGGGGTTTACAGATGTCACTTTTATATCTAGAATGGATAAACAATAAAAGTCCTACTGTATAGCACAGAGGACTATATTCAATATCCTATGATAAGTCAAAGTTGCTCAGTCATGTCCAACTCTGTGACCCCATGGACTATACAGTCCATAGAATTCTTCAGGCCAGGATACTGGGATGGGTAGCCTTTCCCTTCTCCAGGGGATCTTCCAAATTCAGGGACTGAACCCAGGTCTCCTGCATTGCAGGCAGATTCTTTACCAGCTGGAGTGGGTAGCCTATCCCTTCTCCAGCAGATCTTCCTGACCCAGGAATCAAACTGGGCTCTTCTGCTTTGCAGGCGGACTCTTTTATCAACCGAGCTATCAGGGCTTATCAAAGAAAAGAATATTTTAAAAAGAATGTGTGTGAGTATGTGTATATATATAGATATATGTATAACTGAATCATTTTGCTGTACAGCAGAAATTAACACAACATTGTAAACCAACTATACTTCAAGTAAAAAAAAAATTAAAACTGAGAAAAAGCAGCTTTGGATATTCCTACACTCACCTGAACAGTGGGGTCCACATGTTTTAATGCATATAGCATGATACACATGGGATCTGAGACCAAAGGCTACAGCAGACTTGTGTCTCCATCAGCCATCTCCTGCCCCTAAGGACACTATTTCCTGGTAGGACTCCAAACTCCAAGTTACCAGCACCATTTAAATTGCTCACTCTTTTCCTTTTTCCCAAGTCATATTATTACACTTCTATAATTTAAAGGGCACAAAATATAATGTAAGTGCTACCTCAATCGTTGTTTTGTTTAGTTGCTAAGTCGTGTCTGACTCTTGCAACCCCATGGACTGCAGCCCCCCAGGCTTCTCTGTTTATGGGATTTTCCAGGCAAGAATACTAGACTGGATTTCCATTTGCTTCTCCAGGGAATCTTCCAGACCCCGGGATCGAACCTGCATCTCCTGCATTGGCAGGGGGATTCTTTTACTCCTGAGCCATCTGGGAAGCCCCACCTCAATCACAGGGATATCTAAAAATCAAGAGGGTAAAGTAGATGTGAAAGCACTGCAAAAACAACCAAGTGCTTTACAATTACATTATTCATCTGCTATATTGCGAACTTCTAGAGGATTCATGAAAAAGTATTTCCAAGATCTAACACAGAGTCTTAACAGACTTTCCAGGAACTCAATAAATAATGGAGATCAATGGATGAGGCTATGAATCAGCTAACCCTCAATTTACCATCATCTCCTTCAGGGCTTCCCTGATAGCTCAGTTGGGAAAGAATCCGCCTGCAATGAAGGAGACCCTGGTTCGATTCCTGGGTCAGGAAGATCCGCTGGAGAATGGATAGGCTACCCACTCCAGTATCCTTGGGCTTCCCTTGTGGCTTGGCTGGTGAAGAATCTGCCCACAATGCGGAAGACCTGGGTTCGATCCCTGGCTTGGGAAGATCCCCTGGAGAAGGGAAAGTCTACCCACTCCAGTAAAGAGCTGGACATGACTGAGTGACTTTCACTCACCTGCAGGTTCTACAGGGCACAAGATGGGTCCCTGGACCTGTCTGTAAGTATTCACAATCTAGTTGGAGAAGACACGCTTCCAGGATACACAGTGCCAAAGATGATACGCCTGCTGGTGCTCTTACAGAACACAGACCACAGTACAGGCAGGGGAGCAATCTGTGAGCTGGACTCTGCAGCAGAGCACTCTGTACAGGAGGACACTTGACCCAGGATTTCACAACACAAAACAGAGGGACTTTGGAGCCAGGAGAGCTTAAAGAGTCAATTATTCAACCCCCTTATTTTAAGGGTGAGTAAACGAAGTCTTTGGAAGGGGCTGTTGGGTAGTGGGCTCACACGGCAGCACCACCACCAAAGGCCATGGACCCAGAGGGGTCCCTGATTCCCTGCTGAACAACAATGCACAATAGAGAATAGGTCTTGCCTCACCTCGCTGGGCACAGCAGTAAAACAAGCCTGTTCCCAATCTTCACTCCAAAGTCACTTATTAAGCAACATGAGACAAGATGCTAGACAGAGTGGTGAGTGTGTGCATACACAGACATGTGCATACACATGCTCTCTCGTGTATCTTTGTTTCTCCCTCCTCCCCCCACTGCCACAATGGTTCTTGCTGCAATGGAGCAAAGAGGGTGCCTGAAGAAGGTCAGAGAAGAAGGCAGTGTTTCCAACTTCAGATCCCTACTCAAGTATCACCCCCAGAGAGGCCTCCCTCCTGGACCATTCGATTAAACAATAACACCTTCCCTGCTCCATCTGACACCCTATCAGATCAGATCAGATCAGTCGCTCAATCGTGTCTGACTCTTTGCGACCCCAGGCCTCCCTGTCCATCACCAACTCCTGGAGTTCACTCAGACTCACATCCATCTAGTCAGTGATGCCATCCAGCCATCTCATCCTCTGTCGTCCCCTTCTCCTCTTGCCCCCAATCCCTCCCAGCATCAGAGTCTTTTCCAATGAGTCAACTCTTCGCATGAGGTGGCCAAAGTACTGGAGTTTCAGCATTAGCATCATTCCTTCCACTGACACCCTGTGCATACACTTTTTCTCTTTCTCCCGAGTAGGACGAAGGACCACGGGCAGTGATCTTTGTCTGTTTTCTTCAGTGTTTCATTCACAGCACCAATCGCATGGTACATACTCCAAGAAATGTTTATTGAAAACAATGAATTAAAACAGAAATCAGAGGCTTCATAAAGAAAATATCATTTGACCTCATCCTGAAATGATGGATGGTACTCAGGAAAAAAAAAATGATGCTGATGTGAGTAGGGGCTAGAGTAGACACCATGGGTGCAGGAAGCAGAATCCTACCAGTTCCTTGTCCTAAATGAAAGATAAATAAAGGAAACTAAAGCAGATAATGTGAGAATAAATCCAAAATGTCTAGGAAAGTGTTAACACATAATTCTGTATAAATAGAGCTGGAAGGCTACCACCAAACTTCAGGAGGCCACTTTGGTAGCCCCAAACTCACACATGACATGACATTAGTTGCTCAGTCATGTCCGACTCTTTGTGACCCCATGGACTGTAGCCCACCAGTCTCCTCTGCCCATGGGATTTTTCAGGCAAGAACATTGGAGTGGGTTGCCATTTCCTTCTCCAGGGAATTGTCCCAACCTAGGGATCAAACCTGGGTCTCCTGCATTGCAGGCAGATTCTTTACCATCTGAGTTACCAGGGAAGCCACACAGGCGTTGTTAGAAAGCAATTCAGCTGGGTAGAGGGGGAGGGCAGCAGGGGAGAATGATGCCTGAAGCCAGTGAACGCAGCACAGGCCTTCAAGCTGTTGTTCAGAAGGCCACATGCTTCCCTGAGCCCAAACCCCGCCTGGCTCTTCACTCTGCCTTGGCCAGCCCAGAAAGGCCCGCCAAGGGCTCTCCTGAGTGCTTTCCACCCCCATTCAGACCCTTGCCACAGACTCCAGGCAGAAACTCAGGGTGATATTGAGGGCTTTTTTTTTTTTCTTTTTTGGCTTCTTTTTCCCTAGTTATTTATTTTTTAACGTTGTGAAGACTGATTTGGAAAACAAGTACACTTGAATGGGAGAAAAGTCATTAGCATGCATATAAAATAAAGGCAGTAGAATATTGATTGTGGCAATTTAGGAAAGCTGGCACAATGCACCTCTCCAATTCACAGGAAGCTGAGAGAAAATACAATCCACATTGCATATTAAATGGAGAGAACATGGCTTCAGGGTGTGGGCTGCTGCTCAGTGGGCTGTTGTCCTGCTCCGTCTGTCTGTTCTCCCAGGGCCAGTGCTGCCAGCACCACCCAGGACACACAGGCGACGCAACCAAGGTTCGCAGCAATGTCTTCACTTACACCCCTGATTCAGAGGGTGGCCATTTCCACAAAAGAGCTAGCCCCATCTGGAATAAATCCACAGACACGACAGAGAGGGTACAATCAATGTTCTGGTGAGGAAGGTTTTAAACACCAATTTTATTTCTCTTTCTTTATTCTCTACACAGAAGCAGATTGGTAAATAAATAATGGAAGCTGATGAGTTCTGAAGTGCTGGGGTAGTTTAGAGGAACGTTCCTTAAATTAAAAACTGAAAGGCTATAAATTTTGTTCCTGCTTTGGGGGCAGCACACACTAAGTGACCTTGGGCAAATCATCTGACTTCCGTGGGCCTCAGCGTCCCTTCCTGGCCGCATCCAAGTATGAATTAAATGGATACTACTAGCTCACTGAATTGTAACAACCATTCCAGGATTCTTGCCTGGAAAATCCCATGGACGAAGGAGCCTGGTGGCTATATACAGTCGAAAGGATCACAAAGAGTCAGGCACAACTGAGTGACTACACTTTCACTTTTTTTCTGAGTTGATACTGCTATTAACCCCACTTAACAAAATAATTTTGCCAAATTCACAAGATGAAAAAGGAGGCCTCATCAGACATTTGGTTCTGTCCAAAACATCCATAAGCCATCAGGTCCACGCCAAAAGATCCTTGAAAGCTGGTCCTATGCGAAACATCCACAAGCACCTTAGCTCCACGCCAAATGCTTTCGGACAGGATCAAATATTTTGGGTGTTGCACAACTGTCTCCATCTAGGGACATTTTGGATAGTACCAAATATGACCAAATATCCAAAAACCTTTCGGCATGGACCAAATGTCTTATGAACACTTTGGATAGGATCAAATGTCTACTAACTGAACTAAGAGTGTGAAATCTGTCTCATTTCCAGTCTCACGTTCTTATCCAAACTCTAAACTCAGGTTATTACCTCCAAGCCCTTTCTGGTTCTGACCATCTAAGCCCTCGTTTATTTATCTGTGTAAATTTGTTCAAACAGAAAGCATTGGGGCCACCAGAGTTGACTTACCTCCAAATAGCACCCAAGTATGGTAGGAACCCTCCCACCTAATGGTACAAAATGTGCTCTCCACCTCAGCAGCAAATCCGAGAAGCAGTAGAAAACCTTTAAAGCCCCAAATCATATCTGGGTCCTGTTCTGATCAGCTGGGGACACATAAGCAGTAGCATGACCTCTAACAAAAGACCCTTTTCTAGTGACAGCCCCTCCTTCTACCCTCCCCCATCACAGTCCATCATCAGCCAATGTACAATCACAGCTCTGTGATTCAGCTGTTTCCACAGGCTGGGGCCACAGGCCAAGTGCAACAGAGAAGAGTATAATCACACCAGGGCCAGACCCTGCTCTAGGGGCCAAAATACTAAATGAGAAGAACAGAGTTTAGCAGCACCATATGCAACCAAGAATAAATTAAAGGTTTCAAGGGTGTGTGCTGTCCACTAAAATGTGTGAAGTTGCATCCGTAGAAGTGGATTCCCTGGAAATAGACGTGTCTGCTTTGATTTGTGACTATACGACCCCTGGAAGTCTCATTTCATTTCGCCCAATGCACCGCCAAACAGGAAGTTCCATTAGTGTGGAGGAAGTTTGGTAATGAAAACAAACCTGGAGAAGACTTGAAGAAACTGGGAGGGGGTCGTGGAGGCCGGGAAAACCATCTTCAATGCCTGAAAGCTCTCCCTCCTCCCCCCAGAGAGGGAGCATATTATTCCATATACACCCTGATTGTTGAATAATAAAGATGGCAGGAAGTACAGTGGGGCCCAATTAAAGAAAAAGTTCCCCAAAAGCTGCCTCCCAAAGACAGAAAATATGCCTGTGAGCAAGGAACTCCCCAGTGCTAGAGGCACTGAAGCAGGGACTAAAAAACCATCCGAAGGAGAGGCTGAGGAGTTAAGGAGTCAACCTTCCATGAATAAGCTGAGGGGCAAATAAGTCCCTGCGCCACAATTACTGAAGCCTGCGTGCCCTTGGCCCCCTGCTCCACAAGGAGAGAAGCCACTGCAATGAGAAGTCCATGAACCACAATGAGGAGTAGGCCCTGCTCATCACAACTAGAGAAAAAAGCCTGCACAAAGTAATGAAGACCAAGCCCAGCCAAAGAAAAAAAAATTCCATGATTAAAGGGATCAAAGTGTAATTTGCATTGAACGGTGTCTTGCAAAAAAAAAAAAAAAAAAATCAAGTCCTAACTCCCCAACTCCCTTACCTGTCTGTGAATGTGCCCTTATTTGGACTAGGATAGGCTCATTGTGAGGCAGGATATAGATGGGCTCCAGCCTAGGCATTTACAACAGGCCTCATGTTCACATTTCTTAGGGCAAAAAAAAATGGGTTTCAGGCTGACACTTGACAACTAGCCTCCTGTTTGCATTTCCTGAGATAACAGATAAACAAACCACCTGACCTGCCTCTTGAGAAACCTATATGCAGGCCAGTAAGCAACAGTTAGAACTGGACATGGAACAACAGACTGGTTCCAAATAGGAAAAGGAGTACGTCAAGGCTGCATATTGTCACCCTGCTTATTTAATTTATATGCAGAGTACATCATGAGAAATGCTAGGCTGGAAGAAGCACAAGCTGGAACCAAGATTGCCGGGAGAAATATCAATAACCTCAGATATGCAGATGATACCACCCTTATGGTAGAAAGTAAAGAGGAACTAAAAAGCCTCTTGATGAAAGTGAAAGAGGAGAGTGAAAAAGTTGGCTTAAAGCTCAACATTCAGAAAACAAAGATCATGGCATCTGGTCCCATCATTTCATGGCAAATAGATGGGGAAACAGTGGAAATAGTGTCAGACTTTATTTTTTTGGCTCCAAAATCACTGCAGATGGTGACTGCAGCCATGAAAGTAAAAGACGCTTACTCCTTGAAAGGAAAGTTATGACCAACCTAGATAGCATATTCAAAAGCAAAGACATTACTTTGCCAACAAAGGTCCGTCTAGTCAAGGCTATGGTTTTTCCTGTGGTCATGTATGGATGTGAGAGTTGGACTGTGAAGAAAGCTGAGTGCCAAAGAATTGATGCTTTTGAATTGTGGTATTGGAGAAGACTCTTGAGAGTCCCTTGGACTGCAAGGAGATCCAACCAGTCCATTCTAAAGGAGACCAGTCCTGGGTGTTCTTTGGAAGGACTGATGCTAAAGCTGAAACTCCAGTACTTTGGCCACCTCATGTGAAGAGTTGACTCACTGGAAAAGACTCTGATGCTGGGAGGAATTGGGGGCAGGAGGAGAAGGGGACGACAGAGAATGAGATGGCTGGATGGCATCACCGACTTGATAGACATGAGTTTGAGTGAACTCTGGGAGTTGGTGATGGATAGGGAGGCCTGGCGTGCTGCGATTCATGGGGTTGTAAAGAGTCGGACACAACTGAGAGACTGAACTGAACTGAACTGAGATAAGAGATAGGTGGGTTCCAGGTTAGATATTTACAGCCAGCCTCCTGTTTGCACTTCAAAATAGAAATAACAACAGAAACAAGATAAATAGCCAGGCTTTGTCTCCTGAGTACACTTTAAGATAATAGTCTGGGCAGAAACAGAGAGGGGATAAACCCTGTTTGAGTAAAAGATCAAGAGGTCATATATTTCCCTTCCTTGGGGCAAGGGAGCAGAAAGACTCCTTGAGGTCAAAAGGAGGGGGGCAACATCCCATAATATGAAATGCCAAGGCCCCTCTTAGGCCTCTGGGTTGGAATCCATCTCAGAAAAAGGTGCATACTCAAATTGGGGAGAGTCCTAGGGTAGGTCAGGTGTGGAAAAAGAAGCCAGATAATTCAAATGGGGCTTCCCAGGTGGTGCTAGTGGTAAAGAACTTGCCTGCCAATGCAGGGCACATAAGAGACTCAGGTTCGATCCCCGGGTCTGGAAGATCCCTGGAGGGTGGCATGGCAACCCACTCCAGTATTCTTGCCTAGAGAATCCCATGGATAGAAGAGCCTGGTGGGCTATAGTCCATAGGGTCACAAAGAGTCAGACACAACTAAAGCAACTTGGCACACACTCACACATTCATGGATATACAACATTTTAGGGCTTCCTAGGTGGCTCAGACAATAAATAATCTGCCTGCAATGTAGGAAACTCAAGTTCCAATCCTGAGTCAGGAAGCTCCCATGGAGAAGGGAATGGTTACCCACTCTAGTATTCCTGATGGAGAATTCCATGGACAGAGGAGCCTGGCAGGCTATAAGCCACGGGTCTGTAAAGAGTCAGACATGGTTGAGCGACTAATACAACACAAACAAATACATGGGAAAACTGCCCTATATAAAGGATTTAACCACTCTTTACTATGCTAGTCCTCATTAGGAAGGACGCCCACACCCTTTCTCTTAGGGTGTGCATCTCTACCTTGCTTCTGTCTTTAAACTGTCTCTCCCACTTGTGCTGTGTCTCTAATAATAAACTTTGTATCTCTTTTTACAGTTTTTGCCTCCTTGAGAAATGCATTTTTCAATGAGAACTAAAAAACAGGGAAAATTTGCTTCTAGTCTTTAGCCCTTGCTGGCCTGGTGGTGAGGATTCCTGGTTTTCATCCAGGCCACACAGGTTCAGTTCCTGGGCAGGGAACTAAGATCTTGCTTCACGCCACTGCTCACTGCTGCCTCTCTGAGATCAACTGCAGATGAAATCAAGTGAAGATGAGGTCCTACTACATTAGAATGGGCCATAAAGCTAAGTACCCGTGTCCTTTAAAGACGATGGAAAGCTGGACACCTAGATACAGACACAAAGAGAGAAGAGAGCCATATTAACATGGAAGCAGACACTGAAGTCATACAGCTATGTGACAAGGGGCACCAAGGACGGCCAGCAGCCACCAGAAGCTAGGAAGAGGCTAGGACAAGATATTTCCGTAGGGCCTTCAGGGGAAGCACGGCCTTGCCAACTCAATGATGTCAGAATTCTAGCCCCCAGAGCTGTGAGGGAACACATCTGTGTCAAGCCACCCGATTTGCAACCATCTGTTACTGCCGTGCTAGGGAACTGATAAACCGAACAATCCCCGACCTGGGGACATTCTATCCATGTCTTAGGAACTTAGAGTTGTCTTCCAAGTGAAAGTTTTGATGGCATAATAGTACTTTTTGAATCAAACTGAATGGCAAGAAACTGGCTTAGCTTCCCCCCCTCCCCCCAACTCATTCACGGAGTGCTTAATACATGACAAAAATTCTGCTAAATCCTGAGGACACGAGGATGAAGGAGACACGATTCCCACCCTCGGAGAGGTCGCTATCCACCTTCTATCATAACCTGACAGATGCCTTTACATCAGTGACGGCTGCTAACAAGACATGTACAAATATGGAGGTAAGGAAAGGAGGAGAATGGTCATCCATGGCTGTGGGTGGCAGGGAAGACGTTTTGTTTTTTTTTTTTGCAAAGGTTACATCTGCACTAGATCTTTAAAAAGTAGGTGTTTTCCAGGTAAACCAGATAAGGAAGCTTTCTAGACATGACAGCCCCATACACAGGCCTTGGAATAACTCCTTCAGATATGGGTAGATTAGGGCATGTGCGTGTGTGTTAGTCACTTAGTCGTGTCCGACTCTTTGTGACCCCCATGAACTGTAGCTGCTAGGCTCCTGTCTATGGAATTATCCAGGCAAGAATACTGGAGTACGTTGCCACTCCCTTCTCCAAGGGATCATCCCAAACTAGGGGTTGAAGCCAGGTCTCCTGTATTGCAGGCAGATGCTTTACTGGCTGAGCAACCTAAGAAGGGATAAAAAAAAATTCAAGAGTGATAAAGAAGCATCTTAATCTGATTAGGAAATAGTCCAGGAAACCTCACAAGTGCTTGGACAACCGTGACTCCAATTTTTGACAGTCCTATTCCATTATTCCCCCCATACCCAGAGCACTACATCATTTTCATTGTTTCACTTTAGAGTAACTGGAATGCCGGATTCCTTCCACCTCCCCGGTTATAGACCATCTTTCAGTTCTTTAGGGGATATCAACATTTAAAATACTCATGGGTGAAAAGACAGACAGAAGATGCATCAGATGGTTTCCCCCATCCCAACAGATTTTTAATCCATTCACTTTTCCCTACTCTGGCATATGGAGACGGGAGAGACAGAAACGAAACGAAACTAACAGCTGCTTCCCAACAGTGGAAGAGCATAAGAGGATGTCAGTGTGTCACACATGACAGCTGTGAGCATTCTCAGAACTAATTATATATAACCTCTGGGATAGAGAGCGTTCCTCCTTCCACAACATTCTCTTTTATTCTGATAAAAATCATGGAAGCCCAGAAGCATCTATGAGGTTAGGAGGTGGCCCAGGGGTTAGGTGAACTGCAAGTTAAAGCTGCCCCAAGGTTAGACCTCAGTCTCCTGACCCCAGCCAGGGTGCTCCTGTCTTCATAGCTTTGTGTATCTGTCTCTTGAAGCATGTAAAAGGATGCGGAGGATGGTAAAATGGTTCTGTGGAAGTAAATGGAAACCACTCAACTTACAGGAAGAGTCGATTGGAAGGGCAAAAAGACCAAGTTCTGCTTTCCTTCGTCCCGTAAGTATGTGAGAGAGATTTCATACATGCTATCAAAATAACCACATCTCCACATTCTGAATGCAAGCATCTTCAGAAATGAGTTGAGGGTCAAATAGCAATGAAGATGTGGGATGTATGTAGCTTCAGTGCAGCTCAAGGAGCAGATCTGGTCCAGCAAACCCTCCAACTCCTCCCTGACCTCTCACCATTCTTCTATGTTCAATATATGATTTCTGTGTCCACTAAATAACAATATCTGCCTCCTTTAAAAAGCAAGGAAGTTGCTGATGCCAGTGGTAAT